>NC_064644.1:543107641-544357641 GCF_023864345.2 Schistocerca serialis cubense | reverse complement strand
AGCTAGGGTAAAATATAAGGAAAGCAAGAAAGCGGCACAGACCATAGTAAGGGCGGAGAAGAAGAAGTGGATGGAAAAATGGACAAGAATGTTACAAGAGGACAGTGAAGGGAACAAAAAAGTACTTTACACCATGATAAGAAATAAGAGGAATGACAGAAGCGAGTGCCTGAGGATCATGGATAATAATGGAAGAGCTGTGGAGGAAATGCATGAGCTCAAAAAGATTTGGAAGGAGTACTTTGAAGATCTGTTGAATGCCGCCAAGTGGGTAACTAACAGCGATGGAGAGCCTAAGGCAGCAGACGATTATAATAGTGGGGAAATTGATGATCTAACTTGGAATGAAGTGGAAGAAGCCATAAAGAGGATGAAAGGGGGCAAGGCACCAGGTTGGGACGAAGTAACAGTGGGTATGATACGAGCAGCAGGAGAAGTAGGAACCCAGTGGCTATACAGAGTGCTGAGGGTGGTGTGGAAGGAGAACAGAATTCCTGAGGATTGGAAGAAAGGAATTATAGTCCCGATCTTCAAGAAAGGGGATAAAAGGAGATGTGAGAACTACAGAGGAATCACCCTGCTATGCCACTGTGGAAAAATCTATGAAAAGATCCTGGAGAAGAGAATAAGAAGCAGTATTGAAAGTAGACTGCAAGAGGAGCAGTATGGTTTCAGACTGGGAAGATCAACAACGGACCTCATATTTGCGGTAAGGCAATTGCAGGAAAGGCACTATGAGTACGGGAAGGACTTAATCATGGCCTTTTTAGATATTGAGAAGGCGTATGACAGTATCTATAGGGACAAGCTCTGGGATGTGCTGAACGCAAAAGGGATAGATGAAGAGATAACACGAAAAGTCAGAAAAATGTATGAGGGAAGTGAGAGTTGTGTGAAAGTGGGGAGGGAACGTACTGCATGGTTCAAGCTGGAAAATGGGCTGCGACAGGGAAGTGCACTTTCGCCTTTATTGTTTATTATTGTTATGGATGAAATGCTACAGCAAGTATCAGATGCAATTGGAGATCATAAAATGAAAGCAGTGCTTTTTGCCGATGACCTGATGTTATGGGGAAATTGCGAGAAGGAGGTGCAAGAGCAGTTAGATGTATGGGAGGCAATGGCAGCACAATATGGAATGCATTTCTCTGCAAAGAAAAGTTAAATAATTGTCACAACAAGGAAGAAGAATAGGCCAAATGTGGATATAACTTGTGGAGGGGAAAAACTACAAGTGGTAGAGAACTTCAAGTACCTGGGAAGCATGATTGAAAGTAAGGGGGGAAATGCAATGGAAATAAATGAAAGGTGCAGAAAAGCAGGGCAGTTCTTCAAATGCATTAGGGGGCTTATTTGGAGCAAGGAGGTGCCACAGAAATCCAAGGGAATTATATACCGAACATACTTTGTCCCCATATTGGCATACGGAAGTGGGACATGGGTAATGCACAAAAGCGACAAAAGTAGAATACAAGCTAGTGAAATGAAGTTCCAGAGGAGCAGGTTGAGTGTAACAAGACGAGACAGATTGCGAAATGTGTATGTGAGGGAAAGACTAAAGGAGGAACCAGTACAGGACAGGATAGAAAAATCAAGACTGCAGTGGTATGGACACATGAAGAGAATGGATGAGGGAAGAATTCCAAAGAGGATGTTTGATCTGCAACTGGAGGGGAAGAGGCCCAGGGGAAGACCAAGAGATAGATGGGTGAAGGGAGTGAAGGAATGCGTGACAAGAAGAGGAGAGGACTGGACGAAGGTGGAAGAGGGGGAATGGTGGAAAGACAGAACACGATGGAGAGGCTTGTGTTCCCGACAGACCCAGCCAGTGGCTGGAAACTGTCCAATATGATGATGATGATGATGACAGCAGTAACAGTTTTAAAAATAAATTTAAATCATATTTTCTTGACAACTTCTTCTATACCACAGATGAATTCTTGAACAGGAATAAATAAATCTATATGTATGATATATGCATTTTGTGCCATTTAAGGGAATGGGGTAGGTAATAAAAATTTTAAGCTATTATTTTTTCTTCCCCCCCCCCCCCCCCCCCTCCATACACTTACACACACACACACACACACACATCATACCAGTCACCGTGGGATAGCCGATGGACTACGTCACTGAAATGCTGAATGTTGTGAGTCACAGGACCTTTCTTGCAAAGAAAGGACATTGTCACCATCTCCTTATACAAATGATGATAACTTTAGTTAAGTAATTAATGCCTTGTATACATGGTGTTTGACAAAATCTTAATAAATAATGATGAAGGCATCCTACTTGGCAAATTAATATGGGGCTAAAATAGTTTGCCATTTGGATCTGTGGGTGAGGACTACTGAGGCAGACGTTATAAGGAAATACAAAATCAGCATTCCACTGGGTGAAGCTTGCAAAGTTAGAGCCCTTAACCTGGTAGGTACGTTAAAGAATTCAAAATAGATAGGTTGAAGTCATACGTAGTGGAAGTTACAGAAGTGTGATAACAGGAGGAACAGGAATTCTGGTCAGATGAGTACAGATTTATAAATAAATAAATCACATAGGAATACTGCAGAACTAAGTAGTAATGAATAATGAGATATGAATGCATGGTGAAAACATTACAGTAACCAAAGCAGAAACAAAATCAGCACACACCATTGTAGTACATGTTTATGTACCAACTAGCTGCACACACAATGAACTTACAGAAAAATCTATTATGCAAATCAAAGGGAAATCATCTAGAAGAATTCTGCAAAGAGCACAAGTTAATCATAGCAGATACATGGTTTGAGACCGATGAAAGAAAGTTATGTATGTGGAAGAGATATGGAGACACTGTAATGTTTCAGGTAGATTATATAATGGTAAGACAGAGATTACAAATCCAGATTTTAAACTACAAAACATTTTCAAGGGTAAGCATAAAATTTTCACCATAATTTACTAGTTATGATATGCAGATGAAAACCAAAGAATTTGTATAAAGGTATGAAATTAAGGAAATTGGACCTGGGTAAACTGAAAGTACCAGAGGTCGATGAGAGTTTCACAGAGAACATTAGGCAATGATTGACAGGGACAGGAGAAAGAAATAGCAATGGGTATCTTAGACACATGAAATAGTGAAGGCAGCAGGGGTCAAATAATCAAAAGGACAAGGAACAGTAGAAATAAGTGGGTAACATAAGAGATTTTTAATTTAAATGATGAAAGAAGGAGAATATACACACATCAAAAAGACTTTTGCATCACCTCAGTTCCAAGAGTTCTGGAACCTGTACAGAAAATTGGAGTGGAGATGAACATAAACATCATTTCTGCCCTTTTTATCGATCATGAAAATCACATACTGCATGTTGTACCACCATACAAGACCACAGCAAGACCTTCAGAGGTGGTGGTCCAGTTTTCTGTACACACTGGTACCTCTAATACCCAGTAGCACATCCTCTTGCATTGATGCATGCTTATATTCATATCCACAAGTTCATCAAAGTACTGTTGGTCCAGACTGTCCTACTCCTCAACAGCGATTTGGCATAGATCCCTCAGAGTGGTTGCTGCGTCACGTCGTCCATAAACAGCCCTTTTCAATCTGTCCTAGGCATGTTCGATAGGGTTCATGTCTGAAGAACATGCTGACCACTCTAGTTGAGCGATGTCATTATCCTGAAGGAAATCATTCACAAGATGTGCATGATGGGAGTCCGAATTGTCATCCATGAAGGCAAATGCCTAGCCAATACGCTGCCAATATGGTTATACTATCGGTCGGAGGATGACATTCACGTATCATACAGCCATTACGGCACCTTCCATGACTACCAGCAGTGTACGTCATCTCCACATAGTGCCACCCCAAAATGGCAGGAAACTTCCACCTTGCTGCACTCACTGGACAGTGTATCTAAGGGATTCAGCCTGACCAGGTTGCCTCCAAAAACGTCTTCAACAATTGTCTGGTTGAAGGCATATGCGACACTCATCAGTGAAAAGAACGTGATGCCAATCCTGAGCGGTCCTTTTGGCATGTTGTTGGGGCCATCTGTATCACACTGCATGGTTTCGTGGTTGTAAAGATGGACCTTGCCATGGGCATCAGGAGTGAAGTTGCGCATCATGCAGCCTATTGCGCACAGTTTGAGTCGTAACATGATGTCTTGTGGCTGCACGAAAAGCATTATTCAACACAGTGGCATTGCTATGAGGGATCCTCCGAGCCATAATCCGTAGGTAGCAGTCATCCACTGCAGTAGCAGCCCTTGGGTGGCCTGAGCAAGGCATATCTCTGGCAGTTCCTATCTCTCTGTATCTCCTCTATGCCCAAACATCGCTTTGGTTCACTCCGAGACACCTGGACACTTTCCTTGTTGAGAGACCTTCCTGGCACAAAGTAACAATGCGGGTGCAATCCAACCACAGTATTGACCGTCTAGGCATGGTTGAACTACAGAAAACACGACCCATGTACCTCCTTCCTAGTAATAGTAGCAGTAGTAGCTTTATTCATCCGTAGATCTTTTTTTACAAGGATACAGGACAAGCATTTACAAGTTTACACCAATTTAAAATAAACTAATTCATATACACATATATTTACAGACTCCTAGTTAGACATAATCATTAGATTTACTCCTGGTATACAATACCCCTTTTTTTTTTTTTTACAAATAACTTATTAAGTAATGTAATGCCACACCGTTTATTCATATCCCACTATCAGTCACTGCACACACATTGTTTCATAACACTTCACTCACTACACACACACACACACACACACACACACACACACACACACACACGTGATCTCTGGGTCATTTTCTGTACTACAACTTCCCATTTTCTATCCCGAAAAACTGAGTCAGCATCCCTCCATAATGAGTGAGATGTTATGCTATGCATAGCTTGGTGGTAAGTATTTCTAGAAAGGAAAAAAGAAGGAAAAAACATAGTATGAAGGTGTTATGTGGAATGCTGGATGTTTTATAATCATTATTAATATCATTTATTTGTGCAACATTTTTTATCAAACTCCTACTCTGTTTTATCTAAGTAATCCTTTAATGTATAAAATGTATTGCATTACAGGTACTTTTTAGCTGCCTTTTTAAATAAGTGTATTTTTGCAATTTCTTTAATCTCTTTTGGTAATTTATTGTACAGTTTTATTCCTTGGTAGAAAATGTTGTTTTGAGTTTTATGTTTATTTTTTCTTGGTAAACGTAAGTTGAGTCTATCTCTTGTTGCACGGTCATGGACAGAGCTGTTCGTGCAGTAGTTACCAATGTTATTTTTGATGTGTATAACTGACTGGTAAATGTATTCACATGGAGCAGTTAAAATCCCCAGTGTTTTGAACAGATCTTTACAATGAGCTCAACTAGTATTTTGGGTTATTATTATTATGGCTCTGAGCTTGAAAATTGTATTCATATTTTGTGCATTTGTTCCCCAAAAATAATGCCATAGCTGACAATTGAGTATACATATGAATAATATGTAACTAAAAGACACTACATGTTACACACTGATGATAGGATTCTAAGGGCATAACATGCTGATGACATTCTGTTTGCAAGTACCTTGGTGTGTTCACACCATTTCAATTGAGAATCAATATTCATTCCTATAAATTTTGCATTTGTTACACAGTCTATCGAGGTACCATCTACATTTAATTTAACAGTCAATTTTCCTCTTAAAACTGAAATTCATGGCATTAGTTTTCTTTGTGTTCAATGTCACTTTATTGCTTATTGTAAACTTCCTTGACAGTTTCATTTGCTTTCTCTGCATGGAGTTCTCTTGTTTTCTCAGTGACTATAATATTGCTGTCACCAGTGAAGAGAATTTTTTCACCATGAGTAACACTACTGGGAAAGTCATTGATGAAAATCAGGAATAGTATTGGTCCTAATGTGCTACTTTGCACAACACCAATATAAATGTATTTTGGTGCTGATAAGTGTTTTACTAACTGTTTAGATCTATTTGAAATATGTGTTATCCCTACTCTTTGTACCCTATCTGCTAGGTGTGATTGAAACCAGTCATTAGCTACCCCTCTTATTCCTAACGCTTCTAATTTATTTAATAGGAGCTTGTGCTCGACTGTATCAAATGCCTAAGAAAGATCCAAAAATATGCCTGTGACACACTCATCTTTATTAAGAGCATCAAGTACAACTTTTGTGAATTCTACTATGGCTGACTCGGTATTTTTGCCACTTCGGAAACCAAACTGTGATTCGCTTAAAAGATTGTATTTATTCAGGTAATTCATTAATCTGTCTTTCACAACTGCTTCTATTATTTTTGAGAATGCTGACAGCAGGGAAACGGGCTGGTAATTCTCTATGGCTTCTGCATTACCTTTCTTAAGCAAAGGTACAACTCTTGCCTGTTTTAAAGTGCTGGAAATGCCATGATGTGAAGGATTCATTTATTGTATTTGTTAAGGGGCCTTGTATAATCCCTATGCATTGTTTCAGTACACACATTGGTACTTCGTCATTTGCTGCATTTTTACATTTTCTCCTTTCATCAATTAAATTCAGTAACCCTTGTACTATCCAAGGATTTCAATTAGGCCTTGTCTCTTTACCTATTTGATCCTCTGCTACTTTCTCTATTTTAACTCTCAAAGCTACCCATTCGCCTTCGACTGTATTTCTATCCCCTGTCCTAGACAAGCATTGTGTAATGCTCCCTCTGGAATTGTAAATAACCTCTGGTTTTTGCAACTTATCCAGGTTCCATCTCCTTAATTTCTTCCCTTTTTGCAAATTGCTTTAGTTTTAATCTATAGTTCATAACCAATCAATTGTTGTCAGAGTCCACATCTGCTGTTGGAAATGCCTTACATTTTAAAAACGATTGTGAAATCTCTGTATTACCATTATATAACCAGTGTAAAGCCTTTTGGTGTGTCCAGGTCTCTTCCTCATATACAACCTTCTTTCATGATTCCTAAACCAAGTATTAACTATGATTAAATTATGCTTGTTCAACATTCTACCAGGCAGCTTGCTCTTTTATTCCTTTTCCCCAGTTCATATTCACCTATAGTTTTTCCCTTTCTTCCTTTTCCTACAGTCAAATTCCGGTTCCAAGCCACAATTACATTTTTGTCTTCCTTAACTATCTGAATAATTTCTTTTCTCTCACCATACACTCCAATCGCTACATCATTTGTGGAGCTAGTTGGCATACTAACTTGAACTACTGTTGTTGGTGTTGGCTTTGTGTCTATCTTGGCTAAAATAATGTGTTCACTATGCTGTTCATAGTAGCTTACCCACACTCCTATTTTCTTATTTGTTATTAAACCTACTCCTGCATTGCCCCTATTTGATTTTGTATTTATAATCTTGTATTCATCTGACCAGAAGTCCTGTTCCTCCTGCAGTCAGACTTCACTGATTTCCACTATTTCTAACATCAATCTATCCATTTTGCTTTTTAAATTTTCAAATCTACCTGCGTGATTAAGCGATCGGACATTCCATGTTCCGAAATGTGGAATGTCAATTTTGTTTCTCCTGATGACGACATCCGCCAGAATAGTCCCCACTCGGTGATCTGAATGGGGGACTGTAGCCAAAAGCTAATGTGTAAGTAAGTGTCTTTTAGTTGTACCCATCTGCAACTTAGTGTCACCTTTAGAGTAAATGGCAATCTATCTTTTCCTTACAGTGTTGAAAAACCAATGAGAATACTGTCTTGTAACATGGGAAAAACAATACAGATTCAATGCAGAGCAAAAGAAGAAATACAGAGTCCACCAAAAATGTGTTTAAGGACTAAAAACTATTTATTACATATTTATTTCACATTTAAATACTGTTCACAGATGTAGTACTATCTTTAGTTAAGCATGTAGTTAGTTTAGACGTTTAAAATATCTGCAGTTGGTGGACAGAAACATAGTGGAATGCCGATCAGTCACTGCAGTTACATCAGTCATTGTTTCAATAGGGATCAGTGTACTTGCCACTGTAATTTCATGATTACGATTCTGCAATGTGTGCAGCTCATGTCAGTATACTTTATCTCCCACAGTTTCTCACAAGTAAAAGTTGTTAGGGGTTAGATAAGGAGACCGTGGGGGATTTCAATAGGTCCTCTTCACCCAATCAAATGTCCCTGCAGACTGTCATTCAGGAGAGCTCTTATGGTTAGGAGGTAGTGTGCTAGTGTCCTATAATGTTAGTAGAAGACCTCATCATCAGCTCCATAAGTGCACATACACCTCATAAACTTTATTCGAATAACATTTATAGGTACAATTTTCCAGTGACATCAAAGAAAAGGATCCTTTAAGCCCCTAGATGCTAGTCCACACCACACACAAATTGCTTATCCACATGAACGTGTGCCTTTTCTGGTGCCCAGGAGATGCAGTGATCCAGATTCCCTGTTCCATTAAGTTAAACTGAGCCTCATGAGACCACACTAACCTCTTCACAAATTGTTCATCTTCCGTTACCTTTTGCTTATACCATTCACAAAACCATATTCAGTGATCAGGATCATCATCTTACTTATCAATAACACAATTAATTGTGAAGTGGGTTGGGGTTTCTGTTTCAAATTCCCACCTCCAGTGACACTGCACTTCAATGGCATTATCAGATTGATAAAATACTCCAGAATGCATTTACGCTGCTTTTTATTTTCTCACTATCATGATGAAAGTACCAACATCTGTTGAGCAAAAGACTATACTGCAACATACTAAAATTCAAAGTAATTAACAATATCGAAAAATTCAAAGTAATTAACAATATCTATATTCCAAAACTGTCTGACAGAGAGCTTATACATTTTTTTTTTCGGTCAAAACCATTAAAGAATCCAAAACCACTTACCACCAGTAATTGATAGCATACCCACAGGATCTGTGCCCCTTCGCATTTGTAACTGTTGACAAGAATCTGGAATTTTTCTGACCTGCTATAACATCCAAAGAAATCCTTATTTTTAAAGCTCATGATAAAGTTGACTGATGAACTACTGTCCATTACAATAATCTGCTGGTTTTTTATAGTTTTGGAAAAAATAATATACAACAAATTAATGAAGTTTATAAAACAAAATGGAACATTATATGAGCTGTTGTGTATGCAGTGTGGAGTAGTAGTTAGTTTTGCTGACTAGTTCAGATACAGTCACTGGCAGCTACTTGTTATTTAACATTGATCTTATCCAGAAGGTTTTAAAAATTTCTTATGTTCATAACATTTGCATTCCGGATTATTTGATGTTTCTATGAACCACAGCACTTGCCCTTCACTAAAGTGTTGCCCTTCACTATTGTCAGATCCATGAACGATGGCAGTCTGTGTATGTCAAGGCACGGACAAGGATTGCATTGTTGATGATTCCAAGTGACAGCTGTGTTATGCGCATGTGCTTCCTTTCTGCATGAAGAACGCATACATCCTGAAAATTATGTCTCTCCCTTGCTTATGCAGAAAGTATCACTTGCCGCCAACATCAGCAATGATGACTCACAACAAATGCCGGTCTGACTCTGCTAGCATGCTTATAACACTGATTTGGCAGAGTGCTACACATAGTCACATTAGTTCCAATAGGTGGATCTCTGTCACATGGCTTTTCACGAAGTAGTGTCATGTTTATGCAGAAAGTCTGTTGCTGTTTACATCCAATAGCAATGTTTTGATCTGAGGTCTTGAAGGGAGGTTGGCAGCCCACCTTGCTTGTCTGTTGTGGGGGCACTCTAACTGATAAGAGGCCACTACGACATTTCTCCCCCTGGAAAAAGAATGCGCAGCACTACAAACGTCCTGGTCGACATATATAGGCTCATGGCCGCAGGGGCTGGAGGTGGCGATGCAGCAGGGGCAGCTAGTGGTGGAGGCAGCAGTGGAGGCGAAAGCGGAGGTCCTGTCACAGGGGAGCCAGCAACAGGTACTGGCAGCTCACCCAGGGTGCCGTGGTCCACCAGACGGGGACAGAGCTGGTTGAGATACCAGCAGGCGGAGGAACCATCGGCCCACCGGAGAGACACCATCGGCCAGCTGCAGAGCTTGGTGATGATGGCAGTTGCCCATTGCACTCATAAGATCCACACCCAGACCTTCTGCCCGACGCAGAAGGGTTGCACTGGAGTGCGGGCAGGAGGGTGAGAAGTCTCTGGAACAAGGACAGATATGGGAGAGTGGAATGGTCGACCATGAAGTATCTCCACTGGACTTTTACCAGCATGGAGGGCGGCGCGGTATGTATCCAAAAAAAGAAGCACGATCTCCTTCAGCAGGTGATGGCTCAGCAGCTTATCGAGCTGGGTCTTGAACATCCACACAAAACGTTCTGCCTCGTTGTTTGACGCAGGGTGAAACAGGGTGGTGTGGATGAGAGAAATTCCATTGGTCGCACAGAATTGCTTTGACTCGGTCGAAGTAAACTGTGGACCATTACCTGTAACGATTGTTTTGGGGGGTACCTTGACAGCAAAGAGGTGCCAGAGAATTTTGATAGTCTCAGCAGAAGTGGTGTTCATCATGCAGGGTACGTAAGGGTACCCAGACCCAGAGTTGAGCAAGATGAGCCACTGGGAGCCATGAAACGGCCCTGTGAAATCCAAGTGGAGACGTTCCCATGGAGCAGCTGCATCTGGCCACGAAAAAGACACGTCGGGATGCTGCCTGATGTGTTTGGCACATGGTGCAGGCTGACACAAGGGAGGCAGTGTCTTTATACAATCCGCGCCAGTAAAGGTGTCAGCAGGCCAGCTGTTTGGTGAGGATGATTCCCCAAAGGTTAGTACAGAAGATGTCGAGGACATGTTGGCGTAGTGCACGTAGTATGACCACCCGGGGAATGTTAGAATCATTATGCAAAAGGATGACGCCATTGTGGAAAAATAGACTATACCGATGATCCTAAAAATGCTTGACTTCCACATCGCGGACGCTACAACGGTTGGTCAGCCAACCTGCAGCGATTTGGTGGCAGAGAGCATGCAGTGTCGGATCCTGAGCAGTGACCCGCTGGACGGCATCGGCATCCAACGGAAGTGCATCCTGCACTGCATCGATGTTTGGTTCCACATGGAAAGAAACCAAGGGGGAAGTGTCAAACTCACAGTCTGCCCCGGCAGGCAGCCAGGAATGGAAATCAGTGTTTGCGTGTTGTTCAGAGGTGCGATAGACAATATCACAGTTGAACATCGCCGGGAAGAGCACCCAATACTGGAGGCGGTGCAATGTCCGTGTGGGCACTGCGGCACCCAGGTGAAACAAAGAAACCAAAGGTTTGTGGTCGGTCTGCAGAGAGAAATGATGACCATACACAAAATCGTAGAATTTTGTCAGGCTGAAAACCAGTGCCAAAGCTTCCATTTCAATTTGACTATATTTGGTTTGAGCATTGGTCAGTTTTTTGGATGTGAAAGCCACTGGTCACTCAACGCCTTTCACTACTTGTGAGAGGACTGCACCCAGGGCATAGTCCGATGCATCGGCAGCAACGATGAGGGGCAGGGAAAGGTTATAAGCGGCCAGACCAGGGAAGCGGGAGATAGCTGAATTGAGACGTATGAAAGCCTGCTCATAAGATGCTTACCAAACACAAAGCAAACCCTGGCACAACAACCTGGTCAGGGGTGACGAAATCTCAGTAGCGTGGGATATAAAACGTTGATAATAGTTAATTTGACCGAGTACTGATTGCAGTTGCTTCACGTTGGTGGGAGAAGGCAGATTTTGAATCACCTCAACATACTCCTAAGAGGAATGGGTACTGCAAGCATCAATTGTGAGCTAAAGATACCTGACCTCGTGTGCGAAAGCCACACTTTTCTTTCCGGCAATGCAGGTTAGCCTTGGAAAAAATCTGAAACAGCTTATCCGGCTTGTCCTTGAGGTCCACTGCAGACGAGTCACTGACAATGACATCATCCAGATAATGTGCCACACCAGGCACCTGACTCGTGAGGTTCCAAATAATGCTGGAAAATGGTGGGGGAACTGGCAATGCCAAATGTGAGGTGGCTGTACTGGAAAAGGTGACATGGGGTGTTGATGACTAGGATCTGCAGTGATTCCTCATCTAATGGCAGCTGCAAATAAGCATCGTGCAAATTAATTTTGGCAAAACAGGGGACAGGAACAGGGGAAGGAAGGGGAAGATGTAACTGGGCCATAAATACTACGGAGAGAGTTCTTCTGCAAATGGCTCACATTACAGGGAGAAAATTTAGAACCTCAAAGAGGGATCAGAAAGGAAGGATGAAAAAGAAGAGCCAAGGAGAACAAAATTGGGAGGGATACAGGAAACTAGATGGACAGCCAGTTCGACACAAGTAAGAACATTGAGAGAGGGGAAGGATGGGGCATAGGGGAAGGAGCGAGGACAGGGAGGGAGGGGCACAGGGAAGGAAGTTCAGCCCACAAAAAAAGAATGGGCCTCAATAGCTCATGGCCCCACATCTGCCATGCATGAACTCATAAAAGAACCATGAGCACTCTGGGTGGAAATCAGCTGATGAAAACTAACAAACAGTAGGCATCTAATACTATGTAATCAGAGGCCTAGCAAATGAATGGACCAATTCATTTTGTAGAAACTGCAAACAAAAAGCAAGCATAAAACATGTAGATGTACAATCCACCCAGAAGTACCGTCAATCACCTATGATGTACTTCAAGAGTCAGTAATGGGACCTCTTATGTTCCTGATTTATATCAATGATTTGGATGTGCATATTGGTTCACATAAATCAGTTCTGTTTGTTTATATATATATATATATATCCAGCATTTAGTGAATTCTGTTACAAGTTGGCTAAGTAGATAGTCACAGTAAGATTTTGAATTATCCTGTTGTCACCAACAACAATCAACTCATTGTAATTAGAGAGGCAACAAAATTTCTTGGTATCTGGAAACAAAATGACCTAAAATGGGACAAATATATTTAACACAGCATTTTCAAGATGAGTCTTGGCTGTTATCTGTTAAGGAACCTAAAAGGATGCATGGATGCCTAGTCAGCAATGTGTGCTTACTATGCTTATTTTAATGTGCATCTGAAGCACGATCTCATATTCTGGGAAAATCTCCCAGTAGCTCTGATGATCTTAGGAATTTTTACAAGGAGCTCGGTCAGTCAGTCATGTAATTATGAATACAGGAATGTATACTACAGAAAGATACTTGATATGTGGGAATAAAACTAACAAGTTGCCAAATGGTTTAAAATGTGCTCTAAATATCAGTGCATTTGAAAGATCTATTAAAGAATATCTACACCACCACTGATTCTATTTAGTAAGTGAATACATGAACTTCAGTACATGTAATTTGTAAACCTAAGTATAACCCTTTTTTCTGTATAGACTGGATTTAGGCCAAGACAAGTCTCATCTTGCACATTATGACTGTTGTGTACATAGTTCCGCGTAGTCAGCGCGTACACAACTTTCCCAATAGAGCGCACCCCGCTAAGCACAACAGCGCGGGTGCAGCGGTCGTCCGTCTCCGCACTACGAGATGGTGCTGTCTTAGAGATGGACCAAATTCTGCTTTCGCTGATCCGCGTATTAACATGTAACGCAGCCAATGAGATTGCTGCTAACGTAGAACCTTTTCTCCTCGCAGATCACTCGCACAGTGATGCCTGAACGCGCGAGGTATTATAACAAGTGTACAGACCTCCGATTAGTCAGTCTGCATCATTCTGCATTAGTCTGCATCATTCTGCATTAGTCTGCACCAGTCTGTACCAGTCTGCATTAGTCTGTACCAGTCTATAGTCAAGTTTCAGTCTGCGCCTAATAAGATTATCATATTTCCGTGCATAGCCGTGAAGAGAAATGAATAGACACTTTGTCAAGTATCAGAGATATGTGAGACTAAGATTAATGTACCAAGACCAAAGGAACTTCAGATTGTCAATTGTAAATAGCATCCAGAATAAAGTTAAGTAATTTTATGTTGTTATTATTTTAGTAAACGTGTGTGAAAATTAATCAAGTTCTGTTTAAAGTTGGTCACCGTCAATCTGCTACTCTAAGCGTGCAAGTGGCATTTCTATTGTCTGGCCTAACTGCAGAAGATAAACACGCCACCATAAGACCACGAGACATATTGCTGACACTCGCCTACTTCGCTAGAGTGACAAGTCAATTAATCTGATGGTGTGCATACCAAAGGTCTTACAGCACGCAAACCACAATGACCAACTGTTTAAATAAATAAATGTGCAGTACTGAATGTACTGTGTTTCTTCTAAGGAAGTTACAGGAGAGATGCATTTTCAGAAAAGGAGTCAATAAACCATTTTAAAAACATTACTCAAAGGTCCAGTTTCACTGTGTATGTGTTACTTTAATTATAAAACTCATGTCACTTGCACAAAGGACATTATAACAAAAGTACAATAAAGAGCAGTCATGTGTACATCAGACTGTATATTTAATTCACAACTGTGGTCCCGAAGTATTTGTAGAAGCTTATTTTCAGACAGATCTGTTAGATATATTCTGTATGGTGCTATAATGAAATTGTCTCTCTAAGATGTGTACTTTTACTATCACTGGATGTTTTAATCAAGAATAATCAATTACAGAAGCTTGATTTGATGACAAAAAAGTCATGTTACATCACTGAAATTGGTAGAAATACAATACAGAATTCCAAGCATCAGCACTTCTTTGCTATTCCTATGTAAACTCTTTTACTTTCATACTGATTACCATGTATAAGTCTGGTGAGTGCAGCAACAAACATACACCTTAAGCCAAAGTTATTTTACAAATAACTGTATTTCTGCAGTTGATAATGATGAACTAATTGACCTTAGACTTTTACTTTATACAAAACTGTTCCACCTGACTTGGACAATGCACACCTCCGGACTCTTTATTCATATACTATGTTTAGTGTACATTCCAACTGCTGCTCACAATAAAAGCTGCATAATAGTATTGTCTCTCGTCAGAAGTAGCAACAAAATAACAATTTAAATTATCTGCAGTAATGCTAATAACTAGAGTCACAATGGGGATCCTAATTTAATATAGTTTCTGTCATTATTTTGCCATGTGTCTGAAATAACCTAGGTAATTCACATCATATACTGACTTGTATTTGTTACAGACCCAGCTGCAGTCACAATCACTAGTAAAACGTCATCACAATACAAGCTGTATCTAAATAAAATTAACCACAAATATTTCTTTCATCATAGCAACTATCTTCACCATCAGAAGAAGAAATCAAACTGTCACATTATATTTTCTGGATCTTTTTATATTTGCAGTTCATATTCTATTTCCAGTATGGTGACTTACATTTAAAGTTTTTCATCGTTAATATCAGCATTTACCATAGTACTTTAAATATAAGTTTAAGTACTATAGTACTGCTAGTTTAATCTTTAGTGCTGTCAGCCAACATTATGCACAATCTTTAGTGCTGTCAGCCAATTTTAAATCATACTGAAAGTAAAGATGTACTTTATGTTACACCAATGTAAGGTCTCTGTATTATCTCAATTTGTATCTTTTATAGAGTATATTCTGATGATGCTCTTGTTCATTTCAATAGTGAAACTGGTAAATATAAAATATTAAGTATGACTTCTGGCTGGTTTAAAAAAATTAGTTTTAACGGTTGCTTCCCCCTGCAGACAGTGCCTGATCTTGCTGAAAAAAAAAAAAAAAGAAAAATGTTTTGGAGAACACAAAGTGATCCTGAAATATTATAAGAAGACCTATGAGAGAGTTTGCATGTGAGGAACAAGTGTGGAGCATTGAAATATCAAAATTGCATATATTAGGAAAAGTGACATATCTAACATCGGAGTCTGCTAAAAAGTAATACATAAATCACAATGGGTGTTGCCTGAGGAATGATCTGTAGCTCATGGCAGCTCGGCATCAATGATGCAAGGAGCTTTTTGGTAGTTCATCTAATTTTGTAAAGTAGGCTATATTCATGAACAGTCACATAGGATGTGGCTTGAATTGTTGTTCACATCTTCTAATGCAGATTTAGATGTGGTTAGATCACAAGAACAAAGCTCTTATATTGTGCTATTGTATCTCTCTCAAAGGTAATAGTAAATCAGTTCCTATCAGTGAACCAGACTGTGCCTTCAGACAGTGTTTCTCGTCTATGTTAAGAATTTGCAGACATTTTTGCACCGGACCTTGGTTGTGCTAAGAACTATAAAGCACATTTGGAACTGAAAGTAAACATGCAACCGAAATTTTTCAGAGCGTGCAATGCTCCACATGCATTGCATGATGAGGTCGCAAAAACATTACACGATTTGGAATGACAAGGTGTAATTGAATGTGTGCAGGCTTCTCTCCAGGCATCACCCTTAGTGATTTTGCCAAAACCTTCGGGAAAATTGAGACTTTGTGTGGACTTCAAGGCAACAGTGAATCCACAACTAGTGATTGCAAATTTTCCTTTACCCCGCCCGGAAGATCTTCTTGACAAACTATGCCCAGGCACATATTTTTCGAAGTTGGACCTAGCAGATGCGTACTTGCAAATACCAGTGGACGAAGAATCCCAGTGCGTTTTGGTGGTTTACACGCATCTTGGTTTGTATCAATTCAAACGACTGCCATTTGGGTGTGCATCTGCCCCTGCATTGTTTCAGCAATATCTACAAACTGTTTGTGCATCGGTCCCTACTGCAGCAAACTATCTGGACGATACTGTGATCTCCGGAAAGACGGAAGAAGAACATTTAGCCTTTCACCGGTTGAAATCGGAGCTCCTGTCCAATACTTGCCTTACATCATTCAATCCCCAGAAGCCCCTTTTGTTGATGGTGGATGCATCGAATATCAGGATCGGTGATGTGCTTGCGCACAAAGATGGCTCGCACGATCGCCCTATTGCCTTTTCGTCCAAATTGCTCTCGTCTGCACAAAGAAATTATTCACAGATCAAGAAAGAAGCATTGGCTCTCGTATTTGGTGTTACAAAGTTTCATGACTTCTTGTATGATCGTCACTTTACCATAATCACAGACCACAAACCTTTGACATCGCTTTTTCATCCAAACAAGCCTGTACCTCCACGTACAGCGCAGAAATTCATTTGCTGGTCTATTTTCCTCTTGCAGTACCGCTACGACATCTTGTATCTGTCCACTGCTAAGCTGTTGCTGAGGATAGGGCATTCAATTCCTCCGAACTTGCTTGCATGTTAAGTGGTTCAGAAACTGATGACGCAGTCGAATCGTTTCTGATTGATTTTCATCGTGTAGCTACAGCCACAACTGCCAACCCTGTCCTTGCTACCATTCTGCATTTTGTTGCTACGCAATGGCCCTTGTCAAAGTCACAAATCAGGGACCCGTTGGTTCGATGATTTTTTGCTCACAAGGAGAGACTTTTTGTTCACCGTGGTGTTTTGCTGTTGCGTTCTGATAACGATCAGTCCAGGGTCGTGGTCCCACGTTCATTACAGACCTCTGTCTTAAAGCTTCTCCACCCAGGACATTGGGGTATAGTGAGAACGAAACAACTTGCTCGTCAGCACTGTACTTGGTTCGGAATCGATGCCACAATTACGAATATGTGCTCTTCTTGCATGGTGTGTGCCGAACAACAATCAGCACCACTGTGGAAACTCTTTGCATTGCCAAAAGCCACTTTCCCTTGGCAGCGCTTACACATCAATTTTGCTGGTCCATTCTGCAATGCTCGATGGTTGCTTGTGATAGATTCATTCAGTAATTTTCCTTTTGTTGTCCGGATGTATTCCACAACCTCATCTGCCACCATCCAAGCATTATCTGCTATCTTGTGCATTGAAGGTCTTCCACAGACAATTGTTTCCGACAATGGCCCACAATTCATGTCCGCAGAATTTCAGTCATTTTGCAAGGCCAATGGTATTCAACATCGGACGTCCGCGCCGTTTTCGCCACAGTTAAACAGTGCCGCTGAACGATTGGTTGGGACTATCAAGTCACAGATGTTGAAGTTAAAAGAGTCGCATTCTTGGGAGGACATGTTATTGCTCTTTTTGTTCTCGTATTGCTCTCAGCCCCGATATGGTCGCTCGCTGGCTGTGTTGCTCCACGGTCGCGATCATTGAACCTTGATGTCTTTGCTACATCCGCCGCATCAGGTTCCCGTGCAGTGGCAGAGACCTGCTTTTGCACCAGGCGACGTTGTCTACTACCGCCGCTATCGAGGTTCATGGTGTTGGCTCGAAGGGCACATTCTTTGCTGCCTCGGACGAGCTATGTATCTGGTTTTGGGGGCCTCTGGTGAGGTGCGCCGGCATCTCAATCAGGTGCGCCTCTGTTGTCGCATGGGATCTGCCGTTCGCCATCTGCTTTCAGCAACGGTGCCGTCTGGTCAGCACCCCGGGGACCCATCTACTGGCTCGCGTCAGCCTCAGGTGTTACCGACGCTGCCTTCCATTTTGCCCCATGGCGCCACGCCGCCGCCTGTTCTCCTGCCGGCAATGCCCACAGTGGACGCATAGCTGCAGCTGCCGGGCGCCCCCTAGGGCCACATGCCGCCAATCACTCCCAGTTGTCCTCCGACATGGAACTCCTGCCCACTCCGGACCATATGTCGTCTTAGCCCATTGGGTGCCCCGGCCCAAGGGAAGCCGACCCTTAGGCCCCTCCTGTCTCTCTACGGGTGCATACACCGCATGTTGGAGTGCACCCTGGAGTAGGTTTTCAGGCATTCCCTAGCTCCCCGCAGTCCGAATGGCAGGGTGCGGATGGCACATCCTCGCATGTTGTTAGGCTCCCCACCTTGTCGCATACGTCAACATGGGGTCCTCCCCACGGCGTACAGAGGCCTTATACCACAACCATATGCCGATTTGTGGGGGAGGAATGTGGTGTCACTGCCAGACACCACACTTGCTAGGTGGTAGCCTTTAAATCGGCCGCGGTCCATTAGTATATGTCGGACCCGCATGTCGCCACAATCAGTGATTGCAGACCGAGCGCCGCCACACGGCAGGTCTAGTCTACAGAGACTCCCTGGCACTCGCCCCAGTTGTACAGCCGACTTTGCTAGCGATGGTTCACTATCTACATACACTCTCATTTGCAGAGACGACAGTTTAGCATAGCCTTCAGCTATGTCATTTGCTACGACTTAGCAAGGTGCCATATTCAATTACTATAATTACTACCTTCCAGAATGTATTCTGAACAGATAATATTGTGAATCATGTACTGTCAAGAGCAATGTTCATCATTAATGGATTAAAGTAAAGTATCAAACTAATTACGTCTGCTTTCTGAATTCTCATTCCTTGTCATGTTCCAGACCTCATGTCAGTATAGTTCTTCCCTCCTCATGCCAGCCTGCCTGAGCTAAAACGTGTGCATTTCGGCCTCCACTCTTAATACAGTGTTGGCTCTTCTGCTAACACAAAAAGTAGTTTTGTGGATCACTTCTACTATCCTTCTTGTACAAGGGTGTGACCCGCAATTTTTTTGCAAGAACCAGCCATTTTTGTTTGTTTGAGGGATCTATGACAGATTATAGTTAGAACAGGGGCTAACTCAGCTGCAAATTCAGTACTGAATCTGATAGGGATTCCATTGTGACCTAGAGTTTTGTTCAGTTTTGACGATTTCAGCTCTTTCTCAATGCCACCAACACTAACACTGATTTCACTCATCTTTTCAATGGCACGAAGATTAAATTGGGGCAATTCTCCTGTAAAGAAACATTTTAAAATTGAGTTAAGCGTTTCAGATTTTGCTTTGTTACTCTCAGTGTCAGCTCCTGTCTCATTTGTTAGGGTCTGGACACCACCTTTTGTGCCACTAACAACCTTCACATAGGACCAGAGTTTCTTTGGGTTCCCTGAAAGATCATTTGACAATATTCTGCTATTATAGTCACTGAAGGCATTACACATTGGTCTCTTGACAGTCAAACACGTTTTATTCAGCATCTCTGTACCTATAGCCTTATGCTTTGTTTTAGGCTTTTTATGCAGTAATCTCTGTTTCTTAAGAAGTTTCTTTGCAGTGACTGTATACCATGGAGGCTCCCTCCCCTTATGAACTGTTCTACTGGGTACATTCTTATCCAATGCATTATCAACTTTTCTTTTAAACTTGAGCCCTAGTTCCTCTACATGCTCCTGCCCTGTGCTGGAAGTATCAAATTCCTCACTGAAATATGACACTACTGAGTTTTTATGTAGTTCACAGAACATATATATCTTTTGGCTTGTTTTCATTGCCCTTTGTACTATGGTAATCATTGTTGTCACCGTCATGTCATGGTCACTGATACCAGTTCTGATGTGACATCCTTAAAGAGGTCAAGTCTATTTGTTGCCATTAGATCCAGTATATTTCCAACATGAGTCGGGTTCCTAACTATCTGTTCTAGTTCTAGATAGTTTTCAAAGAAAGCCTTTAAGAAGGCCTTTAGTAATGTTTCAAGGGATGTCTTATCACATCCACTATTAACAAAACTCTAATTATCCCAATTAATTGTTAGATGATTAAAGTCTCTGCCAATCATTAGAGTATGACTGAGGAACTTACGTATAAGTGAACTGAGGATTTCTCTAAAGTCAGGAGATGAGTCTGATGCACAATAGAAGGATCCAATTATCATTTTATGGCCTTACCTGACTCTAAGTCTTGCCCAAACAACCTCACATGCAGCTTCAATTTTTATGCCAGTCTATGACAACAAATACACCACCTCCACTTTCCATTTGCCTATTCTTTCAATATACACTGAAATTTTCCCCAAAAATTTCACTGTATCAATTTCAGGTTCCAAACAGCTTTCTGTACCTAGTATTATGTGAGCTTCACTGCTCTTCATGAACGCCTCAAACTCTGACAAATTATTGCAAATGCTTCAGCAGTTTACCATTAGTATTTTTTTTATCATACACTGATACTTATGAGTTTCCTACAGCTATCATTATCTGAATTGGATGTAGAGTCAGTTAATCTATTAAATCATTGTGTGCACCCCACACACAGTCGGCTATCTGAGTGTGTAGTGCACTCCTGATCCATTCAGGTGGATCCTACAGTTCTCAACCCTGTGACACAAGTCCAGGAAGTCGCAGCCCAATTTGCCACAGAAACTTTGAAGTCTGCGGTACAGTCCTTCCACTTGACTCAGAACCAAAGGCAATGATCAGTTCCTGGTACAATGCTGCAAACTGTGAGCTTTGTGAAAACTCAATGTGGAAATCTTTTCCTCAACCTTCTCGGCCAGTCGCTGGAATGACCCAAGTATGACCTTGGAGCCCAGATGACAGGCAATATTTATTCCAACATGCATAACAATCTGCAACTGGTTGCACCCTGTTACCTCAGCAGCTGCTGGAATAAGCCTCTTCAGCATATTGAATGAGACCCCCAGGCACACTTGCTTAGTGTACCTGGTGTCTTTTCCTGTCCCTTGCTGCCATTTCCCTAAGGGGCACCATCATTTGCCATACATTTGAACTGCCAATGATGGTGGTGCCATGTGGGTGCCCTCTACTGAACCCTCGATTTGTTTGTAGATAATGCGTTCAGAGAGAAAGTAACTGAGTGTGAGGATGTAGCTGGTCATGATGACCAGGAAGGATGTTGTAGGTTTGGAGTCAGTCAGGCATCAGGAAATGTAGTCGCCAACAGTGGCAAGGCCATGGGCTCTGAGGATGTTAAGAGGCAGGTGCATCATTAACATGTGGTAAAGGAACAGGAATTCAGAGAGTTTTTGGAGGAAATAGTTGTTGTCTTTTGTGTAAGAGGGCAGATTGTGGTTAATAGTTTGAAGGTGTTGGCCTATGGCAGCAGAGGTTCTCGCAGTGAGGGCACAGCAACCAGCCACAATTGGGTGGCCTGTGTGGTTGGGTTTATGGACTTTAGCAAGCGAGTAGAAGATAGGAGTGGTATGGGTGAGGAGAGTGAGAGACTCAGGGGGAGAGGTTCTGCAATGGGCCTAAGGATCTGAGGAGAGAATGGGATGGAGTCACTATGGCAGGATGTATCTGACAGCCAGGTAATTCCTGTGGTTCAAAACCAATGAGGTGAAGCCTTTGTTGGCAGGTAGGATTATAAGGTCGGGATCAGTTCTTAGTTGGTGGACAGTGGTTCTTTCTGTGGATGTAAGGTTAGTTTCCACGTTGAGAGGTTTGGGGAATGATGGTGAGGGGGGGAGGGGCAGGGGGGGGGGACATGGTGTATAACAGGTGGATGGTGGAGTGAACTGAGTCAGACAGGATTCAACATTGGCTTTGGGTTGCGTCTGATTGGTATGGTTGGTGGCAAAAAGTGTTTCCACTGTAGGGACCAGCAGATGGAGAGAAGGTTTTTAACAAGTCCATTATGATTGAATTTGGGAGTGGTTAAAAAGGTAAGGTCTTTGGAAATGACTAATACTTCTGCAAGACTAAGATTTTTGGAGGAACGCTTGATGACTGTGTTTTGGGTCCGTCTAGGTACTGGATCCTGTATGGTGGTGGGTGGGAGTTTCTGAGGTTGTGCTACATGTAGTAGATACACAAGACAAGGTTTGGCAGCCAAGAAGAGATGTGGGGGAGGTTAGCAGGCTTCTGCAGAGGTAGTTGATAGTGGTGATCCAAGATGGGAGAAGGTGGTCAACAGGTTGGATAGTTTCTTGAGGTGGTGGTGTGCACACAACTCTAGTTCCTGGACATTGTCAGAGATGAGATGGACGAATTTTGGATTGCTGAGCCAGAGAATTTTATGGATACAGAAGAGCTATTACAACAAGGTTTGGGCCTGATATGCATGGTTTTGCAGGAATACAATGGTGAGGGCTGCGGACTGGCAGCATTTGGTCAGGTAGTGGTTATTGTGGAAGGAGTAATCTGATGATAAGCCATTTGAGGGGATTTGCTGAGCTACGCAATAATGCAGGAACAGTAATTTGGACTGTGTTCCGGATAGGGGTACAGATATTTATCTGTATTGGTGCAGGTGGAAGGAGGAAGAACCAATAGTGGAGAGTTAAAAATATAAGGGAAAAATCTTGTAATAAATACACAATATATGTAAAATATGAGTGGGGAAAGTCACAAAAAGTGCAGAATGGATAAATGTGTAGGAGAAAGGTGAAACCTGAGGGAGTAGGGTCAATAGTGTAAGTTGAAAATGAACCAAAAATGTGAAAATGAGATCAAAGAGAAAAATAAATAAAAATATGGTAATAATGGGATGCAGCCCAGTGGGTGGCTATGTGTGAAGAGAAGGGAAAACAGATGTAAATGGATTAGGTGAGGTTAGTATGTGTGTGCTGAAATAAAATGGAGGGAAGAGGGGTGGTAATGTCAAAAAGGTCGAGGTTCAAGAAGTTCATGTAGCAAGCTTCGGGATTAAGTGTAACCTATTTGAAAGTCTAGGGTTAAATATACCAGCAGGAATAATGTGGAGCATGAAATACTGCACCAACAAGCAGCACAGTCATGTAGCCAGGTGTAGTCTGCAAACAGGACAGTTGGGAGGTGAAAGATAAAACACAGGAAACAACAGAATGAAGGAATGAAGGAGACCGACTCTGAGTAAAGTAGTGAATAGTAGCAAAGGAAAGCAGCACTGGGTTGTGGATGAAAGCAAAGCTGTTAGGCAAAATAAAACAACGGGAAGTCCAGGATGGAATAACAATAATATTATGAAATGTACAGAGTGCTACTCACCATATAAAGGGGACAAAATATCAAAAAGGCCGCTGTACATATAAGCATTTGGCCGAAAGGCCATCTAAGGAATTAGAAACACACACACACACACACACACACACACACACACACACACACACACACACACACACACGATACTAATCCCAATGATCTCACAGGAGAGAATCTGACAGGGGTGGTGGGGGTAAGGAGGAGGTTGGGGCAGGGAGGGGGCAGGATAGCAGAGCAGGGAAGTGAGAAGTTGTACTATTGCTTTTGGGAGCAGTGTGTGTGTGTGTGTGTGTGTGTGTGTGTGTGTGTGTGTGTGTGTGTGTGTGTGTGTGTGTTGGGGCTTATGGGTGCTCAACGTCGAGGTCATCAGCGCCCGTTTGGGTCATGGTGGGGACAGGGTACAGCTGCTATGTGCATTCAGAATGTCTTATTGTGAAGGGGAGGGGGACAGGAAAGGAGAGTAGTACAGAAGAGGAAAAAGACTGGTGGGTCTATTGGTGGAATAGAAGGCTGTGCAGTGCTAAAGTGGGAGCAAGCACAGGGATAGGTAGGTGAATGACAAGGACTAGCGAAGGTTGAGGCCAGGGAGGTTATGGGAACATAGGAATATTGCGGAGTGAATTACCATCCATGCACTTTATTCAAAAAAGCTGGTGTTAATAGGTAAGGCCACTCTGGCAGGTTGTGAAGCAGTCACTGAAGACAAGCACATTGCGTTGAGCAGCAGATTCACAAACTGAATGGTCTAACTGGCTCTTGGCCATAGTTTGTTGGTGGCCATTGATGCAAGCAGACAGCTCATGTAACAAACAGCAGCACAGTGGTTACAGCATAGTTCGTAGGTCATATGACTTCTTTCACAGGTAGACCTGCCTTTGATTGGATAGGAGATGCCTGTGACTGAATGGAAGTTTGTAATAGTGGGAGGATGTATGGAACAGGTCTTGCATGTAGGTCTACTGCAAGGATATGAGCCTTGAGGCAAAGGGATTGAGAGCAGGGGTGAAGTAGGGATGGACAAGGGCATTTCATAGGCTTGGTGGGTGGCGGAATACTACTGTGAGAGGGGTGGGATAGATATTGGGTAGGATATTCTTCATTTCAGGGAACAATGAGAAGTAACTGAAACCCTGGTGGAGAATGTGATTCAGTTGCTCCAGTCCGGGGTGGTACTGAGTCACAAAGGAAGTTAACCTTTGTGGCCAGACAGTGGATATGTGAGAGATGGTAGACAACTGGAGAGACAAGGCATGTTACATTTGTTTCTGTACAAGGTTGTGAAGGTAATTTCGGTTTGTAAAGGCCTCAGTGGGATCCCTAATATACTTGGAGAGTGCTTATCGCTACAGATGTGATGACTGTAGGTGACAAGCTGTATGGAAGGGACTTCTTGGTATGAAATGGGCAGCAGTTGTCAAAGTGGTGGTATTGGTTGTGGTTTACATGTTTTTTATGAGTGGAGGTACTTAGGTAACCAACATCGTGAAAGGCCATTTGTTGGGTTGAAGAGGACCAGGTGAAGTGAATGCAGGAGAAAGTGTTGAAATTCCGAAGAAATGCCGATAGGGTATCCTCAGTCTCAGTTCAGATCATAAAGACGACATCAGTGAATCTGAACCAAATGAGATGTTTGGATTTCTGCGTGATTGGGAAGGATTCCACTAGATGGTCCCTGAATAGGTTGACATTGGATGTTGCCATATGGTTGCCCATTACCATAAAATGCATTTGTTTGTAGGTGATGCCTTCAAAGAAGGAGTAATTGTGGGAGAGAATACAGTTGGTCATGGTGACCAGGAAGTGAAGGGTAGGTTTGGAATCAGTTTGGTGTTGGGGAAGGTTAGTCTCCAATAACAGCAAAACCATGGGCATTGGAGATGCTGGTGTAGAGGGTAGTCGCATCAACAGACACAAGCAGGATACTGTGAGGTAAAGGAAGAGGAACTGCAGAGATTCGGTGGATGAAATAGTTGGTGTCTTTTATATAGGACAGTAGGTCATGATTAATAGGTTGAAGGTGACTGATGATGATAGAAATTCTCTCAGTGGGGGCAAAGTAACCAGCCAGAATCAGGCATCCTGCGAGGTTCAGTTTACGTACTTTAGGAAGCATGTAGGAGGTAGGAGAGTGGTAAGGGTGAGGAGAATGATAGATATATGGGGACAGGTTCCGGGATGGGCCTAATGATTTCAGAAGGGACTGGAGATACTGTTGGATTTCTGAAATGGGGTCACTTGGCAGGGTTTTTGAGAGAACAAATCTGACAACTGGTGAAGTACCTCCACGAGGTAATCCCGTTGTTTATCACCACTGTGGTAGAGTGTTTGTTGGCATATCAGGATCAGTTTCAGGTGATTGATTGTGGTTCTTTCTGCATGTGTGAGGTTAGTTTTCATTGGTAGGTCTTTGGGGAATGATAGTGAGGTAGCAGTTGAGGTTAAGACATTCTGGAATGTTAACAGGGAGAGATTTTGAGGCGGTGAGGGTTGACCACAGCTGGATGGAAGAGTGAACTGAGTCAGGCAGAGTTCAGTATTGGTTTTGGTCTGAGTCTGATTGGCAGGGTTGATGGTGGTGAAAAGTATTTCCACCATAGGAGTGGGAGAAGAAGAGAAGGTCTTTAACAAGTTCAGCATGACTCACTCTGGGAGTGGAGCAAATGGTAAGGTCTTTGTAAAGGACTGATACTTCTGTGTGAGTGGTGCTGTTAGAAAAATCTTCATGACAGTGTTTTGGGTCTGTTTAGGTTCTGGACTCTGTACAGTGGTGGGAGGGAGATTCAGAGGGTGTGGTAAATGTAGTAGGTCTGCGAGGAAGTGTTTGTTGGCTATGAACAGATTTATTGAAGTTTTGGAGGGTCTTGTATAGGCAGTGTTGTACATGTTGTTCTAGTTCCTGGAGGGCAAGAGTTTCAGTGTGTGAAATGGGATGCAGAAGCAAGAGAGTTTAACACATGTGGGGAGGTACTGCAAGGAGGTTTAGTCCTGATACACATAGTTTTGCAGGACTAGGTTGGTGCAGGGCAGAACTTGAACAGATAGAGGTCACCGTGTGGGTAATTTGACTGCAGGCCATTTTGGGGATTACAGGAGGTAGGTAATAACATATGAACAGTGGGACTGTATTCTCCATGGGGGGAGGGCAACTTTGGCACCACAGAGATTACCTGGTGGAGCAACTCAGACAGCTGTCAGATGTCCACCTACAACCCCTGACACAGTGACCCATTCCAGAAATCTACAAGAATCTCCCCTAAAGCCCATAAATCCAATCACCCAGGACACCCAATTGTGGCTGGTTACTGCACCTCCAGTGAATGATCCTCTGCTTTAATGGACCAACAGCTTCAGCCTCTTTTGAAAGGATCACCTACAAACATATCCATCATAGAGCGACAAGCACCAAATGACATCATCCTATGCCAACCTATTCATGTGCCATCGACAGTAACTCATCCTAACCATACAGAATCCCAACAACTCACTTGGTTCAAAGTATTGATGATATCTTCATGGACTAGACTGAGGATGAAGACACCCTACCCACATTGTTCCAGAACATCAATACTTTCTCCCACATTCAGTTCACCTGGTCTTCCTCAACACAATAAGCCCGCTTTGTGGATGCTGATCTCCACCCTAAAGACAACTACATCGAAACCCATATAAAGTCTGTCAATCAGCAGCAATGCCTCCATTTTGACAGCTGCTACCCATGCCATACCATGTACTCCCTTCCATACAGCCTAGTTACCTGTAGTCATTGCATATGTAGTGGCAAGCAATCCCTCTCCAAATGTACCAGGGGTCTCACTGATGCCTTCACACATCGAATTACCCACCAACCTCATGCAGAAACAGAGTTGCTGTGCCTTGTCTCTCCAGTTACCAACCACCTCCCACATACCAGCATCTGCTCATACAGAATGGCTCCACTTGTGAATCAGCACCACCCAGCACTAAAGCAACTGAATCACATGCTCTGTCATGGTGTTTGACTACCTGTTATCATGTCCTGAAATGAGGTATATCCCACCAATTATCCTTCCCCACCCCTCATACAGTGGTAGACCGCCATCAACCGAAGCTACACAATGTCCTTGTTCATTCTCATCCCAAGCCTGCTCCCACAGCTTCTCATGGGTCATAATCCTGCAATAGAGCTACATGCAGGACCTGTCCCAAACATCCTCCCACCATCAGCTACTCCAGTCCAATCACAGGTGTCTCCTATCCCAACATAGGGAGGGCTATCTGTGAAAGCAGTCATATGATTTATGAACTAAGTTTCAAACACTGTGCTGATTTCTAAGCAAGCATGTCTGTCTGCATCAGTGGCCACCAAAAAACTGTGGCTAAGAACCAATATGACCACTCGGTTGCTGAAGATGCTGCCAAACACAATAAGCTTCTCTTCAATGACTGCTTCACAGCTGCACCGTATGAATTATTCCTACAGACATCAGCTTTTCTGATTAAATTGCATGGCTGGGAACTCTCACTGCTGGCCTAAATCTTTTCTAGCCCTTGTCATTGTGTGTGTGTGTGTGTTTTTTCTAATTCAGAAAGAAGCCTTTTGGCTAAAAATTTAAATATATAGCAGTTTTTCACTGTATCTGTCTACCACTTAGCATCTCCTCTATATTGTGAGTAGCATCTATCCCTTTTGTAATATTATCATTATTCAATCTTAGAATTCCCACTGTTTGATTGTAATGCTATGGTACAATATGTGAAAAATTTTGTGAGCTAATCAACCTAATTCCATATAATGAGCCACAACCTAATTCCACATAATGAGCCACAACCTAATTCCACATAATGTCCCACACCACTGCAAAGATAAGCATTTGGACATTCTAGAAACATATATTAAACTGTATAAAAGCTAATTGTCTACACAATAACTAACATCAACATTTCACGCCATTCCCATTCTTCACTGCATATTTCGTCAGAACATTCAGAACTTCGGCTACATGTTTTTGTTATCTTAATTTGTCTGTACAATAGGGCATACAGCTTTCTATAATTTGCAATAAGGTGCTCATGATTCTAAACAAAAGGATCCACATTGCACATAATAGTGACCACATATTTTCCTAAATTTCTGACCAGCAACTTTTTTACAAATCAGAATCACATCAGTTATTGTAGTTAACTTGAAATATTTAAATTCAACCTGGCCGTTTTCAAAGTATAAGTGTGAAATAACAGTTTATTCTTATGCTCTTCCAAAAGTAGTTGGACATTACTAAAAATTAAGAATTCATGGTCTCAGTGTTGATTAATAAGATCTATGACACTTTCTCAGTGTTGACTTGAGCCACAATTATGCATGTTTTGTAAGCAAAATTATGTGCACCAACAGCTGCAAAACTCCAGAACTCTAATGCTTCATAACTTTTGAGTGAATTATTTAAACTAAATTAAAGGACATTTTGAAAAGACAGAAATATAAGTGTGGAATGTTATTGTCATTGGAGTGAGGTATTGTTGGACATGGTGATACTCATTAGAATTAATAGAATTTTTACAGTGTATGCTATTCTAATAAATAACTACAAAGCAGTGCTTAATACAAATAGAGTAATTTTTATGTAAATGTGAAATCTGTTTTTGGTCCACAGTAGAACTGACACTTCCACTGCCTTGTTAATGTAAGGTATTGTACGGTCTAACCTGACATGTGCACTAGTTATTCTTCTTATATTTGGTAAATTGGTTATCCAGTCAACAAAGTCTGCAAAAGGTGAATAAAACTGTTAATCACTTCAACTAAAATTGCTGTGTAGTGTGCTTCATTGAGTGGAAAACTTTCAATAACCATTAAGATTTTTACAGCTTTATTATGTCTATGGACTGAAGATCGTTACTGAAAGGCCCACGATCCAAACTGTATCAGATTGGTTTAGCTACTTATGGTGCTGCTGTGTAAGGAATTGTTTCACCTTGGTGCAATTAGAACTTATGAACTCAGAAAAATGGAACATAGCAGTGAACTGTTTGTTGCATTATGAAATATTTATTTACAGTGGTGAAGTGACTATCAGAAAGTGAACAGTATTCCATGTGGCATAAGAGAAAAAAAATATGCTTAGACTTCAAACAGGAAAGAGCACAAACAATTTACTTGATAACGCCAATTTTGTTGTGTGAAATATGGACAGAAGGAGACACTTCAACCAATGGGAGGACAGAACTGTCTGAACCACTAGTGACGCCATTTTGGACAATGAGGAACCAGTAGGCCAGAGTTGCAGAATGTGCATATTACAGATTGGCAAGTACAAATGACTTTGTGTGGGAGGAGCAGTGAGCTGGCAACAGATTTCAACAATAGTAGACACTGGGGCAGAAAAATCCAATGCAATCAATGTTGGAATGAAAGTGTGCAGCTTGAAAAGAGAATAGTTGTCAAAATAAAGAGCTTGTTGCTAAATAGCCAGCAGCTCTTATGTACAAATTTTTGAAGTTAACAGAGAGGTAATTGGAGCTGACAGTAAAATTGACAGTTTTCAAAGTTGGTCACGTGTGAGTAGGACTCGCACAGTGAAGATTCCATACAAACTTAATTCTGTATATAGACAGCTCATTTACTCCGGGCATTGAGATGCTCGATCATTTTTGCCTGTTATCGACATTTATATTGGCAAGTTATCAGTCCCAGGGATTCCAAGATGTTTGAGAATGTTTTAATTTCAATAATGTAGATGTGACATAAAGTCATGCATGAGGGAGGCAACCAGTATTATAACAATCAGCAGTTCTGCATTTAGGATGACTTGTCACAAAAAAAGTCAAACATCAGACAGGGAATGACTTTATTGCTCATACGACACTTTTGGAATTTATCTATCACCAGATATCCAGGAACAACTGCTGCACATGTAGCAGTTGCTCTGGGATATCTGGTGATGCTAAATTTTGAAACAAATCATATGAGTAATAAAGTCATTCTTTGCCTGATGTTTGATTTTATGCATTTGGCCCAGTCAGCCTGAGTGCAGAACTACTGATTGTTTTAATTTCAACTTTGACATTGGATAACAAATGATAAAATATTTTTTTTCATGTGATTTAATTATGAATTAACAATTTCCGATTTTTTACTTTACTTGTACTGTGAAACCTTGGTCCTTGCCAAATTTCAAGATTCTAGGTTAATGGCAAGTACCCTACATGTTTGGATGAGTGAGTTTGCATGTATCAAAATGTATAATATGGATGGCTGTATCTTTTGGATGCACTGATTATACTGCTAAAGGCATACAGATCTTTTTTGATACATGTACACATCCTGGAGGAAAAGAGGTCTTAACAAATGGAAGAATAGACAGTCAGTTAAAAAATGACATTTTTTTTATTTTTATTGATTTATTTTTTGTGATATAATCACAGATTTATAGTTTTCAGATTTTTCCCTTCGATTTCACTGTGAAACCTTCCTTTTTGCCACATTCCACAAATCTAGGCCAGAGGGAAGTACCCTATAGGTTTTTATGAGTGCAGTTGTGAGTATCAAAATATGTAACATAAATGAGCATATCTTTTGAATGCAATGACTAAGAAGCTAATGTCTATTATACTGCCAAGGGACCACAGACCTCAGTACGTGACATAAATGTCAACTCGCCTGAGAAAAAGCATTTTTAACAGTCAGACAGACAGACACTGACCTGTGAATGTTAGATATCGTAGGTCTAACCTAATGTGTGTGCTCATTATTCTTTTGATATCTGATAGATTGGTCTTCAACTCAAAGAAGTCTGCTAAAGATGAGTAGAAGTGTTAATCTGTGAAACTAAAGTTGTTGAGTTGTGTGCTACATTGAGTGAGAACCTTTTTACAACTTGTTACAACTTCATTACTTCTACAGACTGAAGATTGTTACCGAGAGGCCTAACAGACAAACCACATCAGGTTAATTAAACTGCAAGCACTGTGTCAATGTGAGTGCAGACCAGGTAAGAAAGGTAGGATTTAACAGGTTGCAGCAGGACTGATCTGCACTGAGTGAACGTAGCCAGTAGGTAGACCTCTGGTATCACAACATTGTGCACGCCCGTTATTCCACCAGTTTAAGGTTGCAGTTAGTTCATGCCAGAAAGATATTGTATGTTGTTTTTGTCATTTCACATATACTTTAAAAAATCAATGAACAGATAATCATGGATATGGCGAATTAGGTTACATACTTATACCCTGTTTAACCAACAGGAAGCAGAATGTACTGCTGGAATTTGTGGACTACTAAATGGGAATAGTTACTTTATGTGTGGTGAGTTATTCCTCATTTATTCACTAGAGTTCTGTCCTTAAATCTCTTATTATTTTTGATATATGTTAATGAACTGCGCTCAAGATAGAAATTCAACTTCAAAGCACTTGGGTATTCACTTCACATGCAAACTTAGTCAGGAACAACAGATACCGCTGAGTGTTATGAGCTCATTCTCAGTGCTTTCGCCTTTCAGACTATGACAAAGAAGCCTATTTTGCTTACTTCCAGTCTGTAATGTTATATGGATGTACCCGCCAGATTAGCCGAGAGCGCTAATGCACTGCTTCCTGGACTTGGGCAGGTGCATCGGCCCCAAATCGAATCCACCCGGTGGATTACTGATGAAGGCTGGTGTGCCAGCCAGGCTGGATGTGGTTTTTAGGTGGTATTCCACATCCCACTAGGTGAATACCAGGTTGGTCCTCACGTCCTGCCCCAGTTCCACAACTCGCAGACATCCGAACATGTTCACATTCTTCCATGGATTACACTAGATGCAGACAGCTGGGGTATACTAACTCTGTCCTGGGGGGGGGGGGGGGGGGGGGGGGGGCACGGGGTGGCAACAGGAAGGGCGTCCAGCCACCCTGTAACATTAACCTTTCCAAATCCGACCCCAACCATGCCGACCTTATGAAACCGCAGGATAAAGGCACAAGAAACAGAAGCAAGAGAATGTTATATGGATGTTCTGTGGAAACACTATTTACTCAGAAACAGGTATAATTATTGATAAAAGTGTAATCAGGATCATACGCTGAGTATGTTCAAGAAATTCTTTCCATAAACCATTTGGGCAGCTGGGGATACAACTGTTTCAGTTCATTTCCTATACAGCTCAAATACCTAAAAATGAGAATCCCTTTTCACATATGACTTAAAATGCCTTCTACTGAATCAGTCTTGGTTAATGAGTTTGAAAATATGAGTTCAAAAGAATTCACATCACAAAAAGCTCATTTTTATGGATTGTGATCAAAACCACTGTGTGTGTGTGTGTGTGTGTGTGTGTGTGTGTGTGTGTGTGTGTGTGCATAAAAGAGCCTCTCCCAAGAGTTGTCAGGGGCACATTTTCTCTGGGGTTTCGGCTGATATCACCAATTTCTTTTTTGCAATGTGTAATTGGAGCCAGCCCGAGCATGTACTGCTCAGAACATCTTTCATACAAAACCCAGAGTTGATGAAAAGTGTTGGTTTGTTTCTTGTCACAGAAAAATGGTTTTTAAGTGGATTTTTATATGCCCATTTGACAGGGTAATCCCAAAGTAGTCTAGTATGATATTTGTTTTACTGATTTGTATTTACAGGGACAAAAACCATGAAGAATAACTAGTACTCCAGCAGCAACAGCACTTCGCTGGCCTGTGTTTACTGCTATTGCCATGTAGAAGTGCTTCTCTGTTTTTGATGAATTGCTGACTGTTCTTCATGTTTTACTGTCCCTATTAATACATTTAATGCATACTGATAAAACAAGCAAGACTAATCTGGGATCAGTCTATCAAACAGATATATAAAGTTATGATTTTCTTTTTTTTTTTTTTTTTTTTTTTTTTTTTTTTTTTTTTTTTTTTTTTTTTTTTTGAAAGGGAAACATACTAAAAGTTTGTATTCTCGCTGGACATCATATGTGAGACATGATGAGCAGTATTTGTTTGGGATAACTCCAGCAACATATTGCAAAGAACTTTATTCAAAATAACTGCCGAAACACCAAAGGAAAAGCACCTGACAGCCCATAGGAGTGACACCATGCATATAGATAGAACACATTTAATGTAAATTTGTTTTTGGGTTGGTGACTTGCTTGTACATGTCTTACCAACCCAATGTCTTTGATGCTTTACTCTCCTACCTCATTGGTTTTAACCTCTTTGCTTGGGTTGCCTTTCTGTCTTAAAATACCCTTTTGAAAGTGCAGTTGTCCATTGTGTGTTATGACTGAAGTAGTGCAAGGGACTGAGAGCATATCAGAGAGAAGCATCAGTTAATTGTTGCACACACTGGCTAAAATACCACATATCTACACTAATGAAGGGTGTGCACATATGGTGTATATTCATGGCTTCTGTAATGGTAGTTCTCCTGCTGCATTCGAATGATACTATCGATGTTTTCTGACATGTCAAATTCCTGATCGTAGATTGCTGACCAGAGTTTACAGCACAGTGCGTCAAACAGATTTTCTTCCGAGTTCTCATTTTTCTTTTGAAGGTGTAGTTCAACAATCTGTGCAGGAACAGTAACACATTGCTGAAATAGTGCAGCATAGTCCTACTACCAGCACAAGGCAACATTCTGCACATATCAATATCCCACAAACATATGGTGAACATTACATGTGGCAAAATTGTAATGTTTACTAACTGCTTTACATGTGGAAATCTGACAATATATTGAATGATACAGTAAATAAATAATAATGTAGAATTGTCCCTGTTATATACTTGAACATTGGCCATTCTCTCTCTCTCTCTCCCTCTGTGTGTCTCAATTATCACTGTTTTGTGTATGTCTTTAGTACACTTACATACTCAATTGCATTTTTGTCTGGTGGAGCATGCAGTGACTAGACTGCCAACAGGCACAGCATCAGGACACTGGGACAGGGAGGTGGAGAGGGGGTGGGAGGATAGGGGGCAAGGAGCAAAAAAAGAGTACCCTGCTACTTCTTCCCCTTTGCTGGAAATATCACTTTGCCATGAAGAAAAATGATCCTAATCCTACTCCTAATGATCCAACTCCCCATGACACTGTCCAAATTGAACCCTGCCTGGAACAGTTCCGTCCTCCGTCACAGTGGGACCCACCTCCTCTTCCTCAAAATCACCCTCTCCAAACCTTCCAGGAATTTCTGACTTCCAGCCTTGTCTCTCAATCCTTCTTAAAAAACCTTAATGCTACTCCCAACACCACCACTGCTGAAGCCCAGGCTATTTGTGATCTGAAGGCTGACCGATCCATTGTCATTCTTCTGGCGGACAAGGGTTCCACGACCGTGGTACTTGATCGACGGGAGTATGTGGCTGAGGTACTGTGTCAGCTTTCAGACAACACCACATACAAAGTTTGCCAAGGTAATCCCATTCCTGATGTCCAGGCGGAGCTTCAAGGAATCCTCAGAACCTTAGGCCCTCTACAAAACCTTTCACCTGACTCCATCAACCTCTTGACCCCACCGACACCCCTACCTTCTTCCTAAAATTCACAAACCCAATCAACCCGGCCGCCCCATTGTAGCTGGTTACCAAGCCCCCACAGAACGTATCTCTGCCTACGTAGATCAACACCTTCAACCCATTACATGCAGTCTCCCATCCTTCATCAAAACACCAACCACTTTCTCGAACGCCTGGAATCCTGGCCCAATCTGTTACCCCCGGAAACCATCCTTGTAACCATTGATGCCACTTCCTTATACACAAATATTCCGCATGTCCAGGGCCTCGCTGCGATGGAGCACTTCCTTTCACGCCAATCACCTGCCACCCTACCTAAAACCTCTTTCCTCATTACCTTAGCCAGCTTCATCCTGACCCACAACTTCTTCACTTTCGAAGGCCAGACATACCAACAATTAAAGGGAACAGCCATGGGTACCAGGATGGCCCCCTCGTATGCCAACCTATTCATGGGTCGCTTAGAGGAAGCCTTCGTGGTTACCCAGGCCTGCCGACCCAAAGTTTGGTACAGATTTATTGATGACATCTTCATGATCTGGACTCACAGTGAAGAAGAATTCCAGAATTTCCTCTCCAATCTCAACTCCTTTGGTTCCATCAGATTCACCTGGTCCTACTCCAAATCCCATGCCACTTTCCTTGACATTGACCTCCATCTGTCCAATGGCCAGCTTCACACGTCCGTCCACATCAAACCCACCAACAAGCAACAGTACTTCCATTATGACAGCTGCCACCCATTCCACATCAAACGGTCCCTTCCCTACAGCCTAGGTCTTTGTGGCAAACGAATCTGCTCCAGCCCAGAATCCCTGAACCATTACACCAACAACCTGAAAACAGCTTTCGCATCCCGCAACTACCCTCCCTACCTGGTACAGAAGCAAATAACCAGAGCCATTTCCTCATCCCCTCAAACCCAGAACCTCCCACAGAAGAACCACAAAAGTGCCCCACTTGTGACAGGATACTTTCCGGGACTGGATCAGACTCTGAATGTGTCTCTCCAGCAGGGATACGACTTCCTCAAATCCTGCCCTGAAATGAGATCCATCCTTCATGAAATCCTCCCCACTCCACCAAGAGTGTCTTTCCGCCACCCACCTAACCTTCGTAACCTCTTAGTTCATCCCTATGAAATCCCCAAACCACCTTCCCTACCCTCTGGCTCCTACCATTGTAACCGCCCCCCGGTGTAAAACCTGTCCCATGCACCCTCCCACCACCACCTACTCCAGTCCTGTAACCCAGAAGGTGTACACGATCAAAGGCAGAGCCATGTGTGAAAGCATCCACGTGATTTACCAACTGACCTGCCTACACTGTGAAGCTTTCTATATGGGAATGACCAGCAACAAACTGTCCATTCGCATGAATGGACACAGGCAGACAGTGTTTGTTTGTAATGAGGATCACTCTGTGGCTAAACATGCCTTGGTGCACGGCCGGCACATCTTGGCACAGTGTTACACCGTCCGGATTATCTGGATACTTCCCACTAACACCAACCTGTCAGAACTCCAGAGATGGGAACTTGCCCTTCAGTATATCCTCTCTTCTCGTTATCCGCCAGGCCTCAACGTCTGCTAATTTCTAGTTGCCGCCACTCATACCTCATCTGTATTTCAACAACATCTTTGCCTCTGTACTTCCGCCTCGACTGACATCTCTGCCCAAACTCTTTGCCTTTACAAATGTCTGCTTGTGTCTGTCTATGTGCGGATGGATATGTGTGTGTGTGTGTGCGAGTGTATACCTGTCCTTTTTTCCCCCTAATGTAAGTCTTTCCGCTTCCGGGATTGGAATGACTCCTTACCCTCTCCCTTAAAACCCACATCCTTTCGTCTTTCCCTCTCCTTCCCTCTTTCCTGATTAAGCAACTGTTGGTTGCGAAAGCTTGAATTTTGTGTGTATATTTGTGTTTGTTTGTGTGTCTATCAACATGCCAGCGCTTTCGTTTGGTAAGTCACATCATCTTTGTTTTTAGATAGAAATTTATGCAAAGTTTGACATTGTCTACATCCAGGACAAATAATCATTGTATGCACTCTTGCAATAAGTAACCAATAAATAAAGATAGTTAGGCCAGCTTGTCAACACTGCACACAAAGTTTAAATGTTGCAGTTTTGTTGGACAAACTAATCTCTGACATAAATGACTCTGACAAAGTCCACATCATTATGCCCCTGATTGTGGGAACGAACATCTCGGAAACAGTTAAGCTGGTCAGCTGTTCCCATGCTACTGCTATGGGCATATATGGAAAATGGCTGAAGGATGGTGAAATCAAGAAAAGGTAACAAGGTGCTGGATATGCATGCCTCATCACAAAATGTGGAGCCAGATGCTTCCTGTCCAGTGAAGCAGGATAGGCAGCAATCTGTGGCAAGTACAGTGCCGGTGTAGGCAAAAATATTTCAGAGCACACCTTACAGCACACATGGTTGAACATTTTAACATGGGGCTCCACAACCTCTAGCCATTCCCATGTTGACCCAATGATGTCATCAATTACAACTGCAGTGCATACAGAATCATTGAGATTGGACCATTGTTCCATGAACACGTGTCACCTCGTCAGATGAATCACATTTCTCATTACACCAGGCTGATGGCCATTTCTGGACACACTGTCATCCAGATGAATGGCTGCTTGAAACATGCAACACACGAAGGACACAGGATGGTGAGGGGCAGTATTATGCTATGTGAGACATTCACCTGGGCTTTTTTGGGACCAGTGACTGTAATCAGACATACACTGAGAACTGTGGAATATATGAACATTACTATAAACTACCTGCTTCCCTTCATGGATGATACCTTCCCTGACAGGGATGGCATCATCCAGCAGGATAACTGTCCATGTCACAACGTTAGAATCACGCTCTAGTGGCTTGAGCAGCACAATATTGAACTCGTGTTGATTCCCCTTACCTGAAACTGAGGAAAATGCCTGGATGATACTGGGCACTAGTTCCATGTTCACAAACTGCCAGTCTGAAATTTATAGGAATTGTATGACCTGTGCATAGACATCTGGTTCCACATACTCCCAGTAAACTACCAAGGACCTGTCAAATATATGCCATACAGAACTGTTTCTGTTCTGCATTCCAAAGGCAATTGTGCATGCTATTTAGCAGGTGGTCATACCGTTTTGGGTCATCAGTGTATTTTGTATGGTGGTGTGCTATACAGCAAATTTCTTAGCTACGTGAATGGTTTGTGTAACATAGTTCACCACACATTCTCAAGTTGTCTTAAACAGGACAACATTTTGTAGTGCAGGACATCTTTAATTTGAATCTTTAATCAGATTTCCTCTGTAGAAAATGTGTGGCACACACTGAAACCCAGAGAAGTCAACTGGCTGAGTTCAATAGTTTTTCTGCAGCAGTGCATGCTGAGAATGACTGTCTCGTACCTCACAACTTACACACAACTGTCGTTTACAAAATTCTTTGAAAGACTGACTTGGCCAACCATGCGGTACACCAGGTATGAGATAGTAACGACCATAGTCTAACATGTAACACATAAAGCTCAAAATATGCATAAAAAATGCTTAAAATATGCACAAAAAGAGTTGAAACATGCAAGATCAAATAATAAAAAAACATACTAGTTACTGTTATGAATATTCCACGTGGGAAAAATATATCTAAAAACAAAGATGATGTAACTTATCAAACGAAAGTGTTGGCATGTTGATAGACACACAAACAAACACAAACACACACAAAAATTCAAGCTTTCGCAACCAACGGTTGCTTCGTCAGGAAAGAGGGAAGGAGAGGGAAAGACGAAAGGATGTGGGTTTTGAGGGAGAGGGTAAGGAATCATTCCAATCCCGGGAGTGGAAAGACTTACCTTAGGGGGAAAAAAGGACGGGTATACACTTGCACACATGCACATATCCATCCGCACATGGATATGTGTGTGTGTGTGAGTGTATACCTGTCCTTTTTTCCCCCTAAGGTAAGTCTTTCTGCTCCCAAGATTGGAATGACTCCTTACCCTCTCCCTTAAAACCCACATCCTTTCGTCTTTCCCTCTCCTTCCCTCTTTCCTGACGAAGCAACCGTGGGTTGCGAAAGCTTGAATTTTGTGTGTGTGTTTGTGTTTGTTTGTGTGTCTATTAACATGCCAACGCTTTCGTTTGGTAAGTTACATCATCTTTGTTTTTAGATATACTAGTTACTGTGTTTGATACATCTCAAAGCTGCCCTTATGCATATCAACTGCAAGGAAGAGTGCCAGTCACAAGAAAAATCAGGACATTTAGAATGCTGATCTCACGATCTGTATACTTTTTGGTAGAGGTTAGTCAGGATCCTTTATGAGATAAGTTTTTAAAAAATTGCAAAAGGAAGATGAACACCATGTTTAAAATATTGCCCCTTCTTTGCTACTGTTGTCAGTAATAAGTGAATGCAATGTGATTTAGTTGCTGCAACACTATCAATATGCACAGGTCCAATTTTGAGATATATGGCATGAAGAAGGGCATGCACAAGATCTCCATAATATTTTATTTCGAAAACAACATACAATAAGGAATTTTTTGAACAACATTAATGTTTAATTAATATTATCATACTAAAGTATCATTTACAATTTATTTTACATTTTGCTACTATTGTCAACATAAATGATCAGGCGTCATTGCAATTGTTTGGAAGTAAGATTGTGTCTTTGATCACTCAAAACACTTTTATAAGCAGAAAAGGAATGTTCTACATCAACTGAGAACCACGCGGTATTTGAATTTGGGTGCTATGCTGGCACTTTTTTTGTTTCTGGAGAAAGTTCACCTGTTGTTGTTGTTATCGTTGTGGTCTTCAGTCCTGAGACTGGTTTGATGCAGCTCTCCATGCTACTAAAAGTTCACCTGTCTCATTAATAAACCATAAATTTGGGACATGGGCTCAAAGCTAGGGTTATTGTTCAAAATGTTTTCAAACTTTTCTGTAAATTTTCAAGGGAATACCTCTGGCAAGGACAGTTCACTAAACTAATTTCCAACTGAATAGATTCATTCAGTGTCAAACCTTGAGTGTCAAGCGTTTTAATATTTTTAATACTAGCAAGTATATGGGGAAAACTGCCAAAGCCTCTGTGCTACTGAAGTCTTGAAGTCCTGCCTCTGATGACCTCGAAATGTACATTGTAAAACGACACAGCTTCAACCCATGTACTCCAACTAGTTACCACAGGTTCGGGTGGTAAAGGCACACTTGGTAGTTTTTCTTTGTAGATCTTGATACGAGCAGGTGTCTTACGGAACACTTTCTTTGTGAATGAAATGAGGGGTTCAAAGCACAAATGGCGTAACTCCACTTTTAACTGAAAACGAGTTACAGAGATATTCGTTAAGAGAGAGATCTCCAATTCAGAGCGATGAGTACATATCTCTGAGGTTTGATCATCTGTGCATGGAATTCAGACCTGTGTTAATGCTTTAACTGTTTCCCACCTTTGTTCAGAGCACAACATACGTATGTCCATGCACATTAGTAGAAGATGGAATGTGAAGATACTCGTAGTGACCATATTATGGAGTGTTGTTCAGAGTATCCACCAGGTAGTGAGCAAAATGTTTCTTTGAATGATAATATGACAGGTAAACCACACCAATAATAATTAATAATATTCTATATGTACCCAAAATGAAAAAGATACTGTTTCTAGCATAACCTGTCAAAGGGTGCTGCATTTTACCACCTGAACAGAAGTGTAATTTATAACAATTACATATTGTGTATACTATGAACATACAATAACTGCATTGTAGCACAGAACACAGTATTTGATGTAACTTTATTTATCATAGTTTTAGATTACAAGGAAGTGCACAGGGGATGTAAAAGGATGTGAACTCTCAACACACAGAAATGGAACATCTGTAAGCATATCAGGAACAGCAGACAATCATATATATCTCATAGTGGAAAGAATGTTCCAGAAAAGATATTTGAGGACAAAGAGTGTAACTGCATGAGGGAACAAAATCCAAAAATGGAGGCAAGTAAGAGGAAAGAAGTTTTTGAAAATTTTTGGAATTAGCAGACTACTCCATACAGAATGTGTATATTTTTGGACTTGTTCAGTCAAACTTGGTACAAAGAAAATGCTTGAAGGATGGATCTTGTTCTCCAAAAGCAGTCACATACAAATACTTTCTTAGGGTAAGAAATAATAGTATACAGGTAAGCAAAAGTACTTCATAGGGACACTGCAAATAAATGAACAGAGATTATACAGGTGTATAGGAAAGGAGGAAGTGTTTGCTGTGACTGATTCACAAGGAAGAAAAACACCTGGAAATAAAACAGACGACAGCAGTGTTCAAGAAAATATCAAGTTGTTTCCATCTTACCAGAGCCATTATACCAGAAAGGATAATCCCGATTGACAATATCTCAGCCAAGATCTAACAGTGAGACAAATGTATGAACTCTATATTCAATTTTGTAGGAACACTGGCAATGAACCGGTGAAAGCAAAATATTAATATCATGTTTCCAGATCAAAATTTAATCTAAACCTCAAGCCTCCATCCAAAGATAATTGTAAAACGTGTGATCAACTACAGTTGAAGATAGCAACTGAGGACGGTGTACGAAAGAGATGTAGGCTAAAAAATGAGAAAGACAAACACCTAGCACAGGCTGAAGATGCAAGAGAGTCAATGAAATAAGACAGAAATGCAATATCTATTGACCTCTACATGTTTATATTTGATTTACAAAAGGCGCTGCTCTTTCCAAAACTGCAGACACCTGTTGCCTACTATAAGAGAAATTTATATGTGTATAATCTGGGATGCAATTCTTTAAAAGATGGAAATGGATACATATACATGTAGGATGAAACAGAAGGTGGTTGAGGTTCCCAAGATGTTGTGTCCCGTGTTGTGAAACACCTTAAGGGATACACAAAGACATACAAAGTAATAACTGCATAGAACTGTAATTGTAATTGTGTGTTTCCTTGATGAAATTAGTACAAGACCCAGGCACGAAAGTGGAAGTAATAAACCACAAATTTATGATACCTGGCCATAGCTACCTGCCTAATGATGCAGACATTGGTCTGATTGAATTGGCCGGTCACAGAAAACAATATATTTACTCAGCTGGTGATTGGGTAGATATTATCCAAGGGTGTAAAAAGAAAAAGCATTTCATTGTTCGCATAGTGAAGAATGAAAACTTGTGTCAACGAAGTAGCTACTAGATAGCACAGAGATCAGGAAAAGGGCTACTGGTGGGCATGTGTTAAATTGGCTGCAAGTCATATGGATGCAATCTGAATGGGCAGTGCCATTTTCCATGAGGTTTAAATCAAGTTTCCGCCAAACTGAAGAATTTCATGTGGTGGTTTTCTGTAAGCACACGTTAGGCAGACCTCTTCAAAGCCTTGCAGCAGGGACACAAGGGAATCTTTACAAGACCAGGCGGACTATGACAACAGACAAGAAGAAGGATATGCTTGATCTTCTAAAATTTATTCCTCCTATGTATCATGCATTCTTCAAGAACTTGCCTATGAAGGCGTCTACTCGATGTTTGGATTCCCAGGATCAGATTTTGGACAAGGAAAATTACGAACCTGTAATAGCACAATGTACTTGACATTACAGTGGATGATTGATAAAAGTGTTCAATGCACAAATTAAGTAACTCCTTTCTTTCTTGTTTAACACATCATTTTCAACACATTTCCTGCATGACGTTCTGTTTTGTTAATATATTTGGAGAGTCTTTAGTGCAAATTATTCTATATTTATCAATACATTTAAATTATTAACATTAATAACTGTTTATACACTTCTTAATGAAGGCTCCTCTTACTCAAAACTATTGTCGGTGGAGTTATGCCACTTGTGCTCTGAACCCCTCAAAGCAGTTTATTTACATTCACAGATGTGGATCATACTCCTTCAGCAGGGCAATGTTCTCTGTGAGCAAATAACATCACATGAATCACAGTGGGATAAAATACTTGGAGGGCTTTTCCTGCTCTGATCACATAGGAAGCTGAAAAACAAACACAAACACCTTTTCATCTGCAGAAGATTCTGGAAATATTTTTCTAATACCCACATTCAATCATAGAATGTTTTGTCTTTTCAAGTTCTTTGCTGACCACTAAATAGGAAGAGGAAGGCTCTTGTTTTACAGACACAATCAAATTTGCAATGTAATGCCCGTAAGTGTTGGTAATTTCATCAACTGATATCCAAATAACATTGTCCTTGATCTCATTGTTTATTTTTTCCATAAATTGTAGGTACACTACTGTCCATTAAAATTGCTACACCACGAAGATGACGTGCTACAAATGCGAAATTTAACCGACAGGAAGAAGATGCTGTGATATGCAAGTGATTAGCTTTTAAGAGCATTCACACAAGGTTGACACCGGTGGCGACACCTACAGCGTGCTGACATGAGGAAAGTTTCCAACCGGTTTCTCATACACAAACAGCAGTTGACCGGCGTTGCCTGGTGAAACGTTGTTGTGATGCCTCGTGTAAGGAGGAGAAATGCGTACTGTCACGTTTCCGAATTTGATAAAGGTCGGATTGTAGCCTATCGTGATTGCGGTTTATCGTATCGCGACATTGCTGCTCGTGTTGGTCGAGATCCAATGACTGTTAGCAGAATATGGAATTGGTGGGTTCAGGAGGGTAATACGGAATGCCGTGCTGGATCCCAATGGCCTCGTATCACTAGCAGTTGAGATGACAGGCATCTTATCCTCATGGCTGTAACGGATTGTGCAGCCACGTCTCGATCCCTGAGTCAACAGGTGGGGACATTTGCAAGACAACAACCATCTGCACGAACAGTTTGACGACGTTTGCAGCAGCATGGACTATCAGCTCGGAGACCATGGCTGCGGTTACCCTTGACGCTGCATCACAGACAGGAGCGCCCGCGATGGTGTACTCAACGATGAACCTGGGTGCACGAATGGCAAAACGTTATTTTTTCAGATGAATCAAGGTTCTGTTTACAGCATCATGATGGTCGAATCCGTGTTTGGCGTCACTGAGATGAATGCAAATTGGAAGAGTGTATTCATCATCGTCATACTGGCGTATCACCCGGCGTGATGGTATGGGGTGCCATTGGTTACACGTCTCGGTCACCTCATGTTCGCATTGATGGCACTTCGAACAGTTGACGTTACATTTCACATGTGTTATGACCCTAGGTTATACCCTGTGAAACCTTACATTTCAGCAGGATAATGCATGACCGCATGTTGCAGGTCCTGTACGGGCCTTTCTGGATAAAGAAAATGTTCAACTGCTGCCCTGTCCAGCACATTCTCCAGACCTCTCAACAACAGAAAACACAATATGCCAGTCACTACTCTTGATGAACTGTGGTATCGTGTTGAAGCTGCATGGGCAGCTGTACCTGTACACGCCATCCGAGCTCTGTTTGATTCAATGTCCAGGTGTATCAAGACCATTATTACGACCAGAGGTGGTTGTTCTGGGTACTGATATCTCAGGCTCTATTCACTCAAATTGCGTGAAAATGTAATCACATATCATTTCTAGTATAATATATTTGTCCAATGAATACATCTTTATCATCTGCATTTCTTCTTGGTGTAGCAATTTTAATGGCCAGTAGTGTAAATTGATGATATGTAACTTTTACACAAAATTGTATATTTTGATCTGGTATGTTTTGATTTAAGCAATATTTGCACAGGAAACCTTTGAGGATACGGTTTGTAAGCTTGTGAAGAACAATGTTACTAGCAATAAATGCTCCACATACATCCATGTGAATAGGATTGTTTTGGTTACCTTTGGAGGTTAAATCCCCACTACTCCCACTTGCCATTGTCAAAAGCTGTTGTTGTTGTGAGCCTTTCTTTTGCATTCCTGCGATATGAAGACTTGACTTGATATGCGGGTCTATTTGAAACCTTTTTTTTGCACAAAAGTTTTTCTCACAAACTCGACAATATAAAACATTTCCATTATATGTGAATGTTTCAGAATGGTCAGCTATCCACAAAGTGACATTTCTTTTTTTCATGTGGCATGGTGCACAACATGATACACACTACACATAAAGACGTTAAACTATGCACAAATGAAAAGAAAACTAAACTGAAACAATGGTTTTATGATTAACAATATGGTCAATTTAATTGTTGCTGATGTGTATGGCGTAACAGGGGAGGAGGTTCAGTGGACATGTGGGCAACAGGCACGTTGACAATGCCTGCCCGTTCCTGTTCAGTAAGCAGTTCACTAGCCAGTAGCCTCTCGGTTAATGATCACACACAGGTGTACATCACAGTCACTCTGTTAGACATCAAAATGAGATCAAGCTAGGGCCCATTCGTCTAGATTTTTAAAATATATGCATCATCAGTAGTTTTTAGTTAAAATATGCAATAACCAGTGAAAAGGAGCCAAATCTACAAATACCTATGCAACATGCAAATGCAGTTAATCTGGTCTCTAGTAATGACCATTATCTTCTAAAGTGCTGATTGTCTTTTTTACTAATAATTTTGACTGAGAAAGTGGAGAATTGGTTTTAAAATTCCACTGAAGACAAAGTCATTGTAGACTAATACGAGCTCAGATTAGATGAGAAGCAAATTAGCGAAGTTCTTTGAAAGTGATTTAAGAAAACCACAGAATATCAAACCATAGGAATTTGAACCTAGATCATATTGAATGTGAATCCAGTATCTTAATCACAACCTATCACCCCTCTGTTTCTGGGTAATTTTAATATTTTTGCCATGAGGAAAAAGGACTGTACCCAACAAGTAACTACAAGCAGTTATTAAATTATTACTGTCAACTATGTCTTGTTACTCAGTGTGATTAAATGTATGTACAAAGAAAATAATAATAGATTTAAGATGCCCTGCTGATTATCTGATGTGGTGAAATGGCGAAAAAGAGACTGTTGCTAATGAGATACAAGGCAATGACAGCATTACAGTCCAACTGCTTTTAGTTTCTTTATTTACAGTAAAAGTTTTAAATAGGGAACCTTTAAAATAACACTGATGTTAGGTATGAAAATTTCAAGTTACCTCAAGAATGTATGGTTTCATCCTGTAATCCAATAGTATATCAAAACCCAGAAGTTCAAAGCAAGCGTATGTGTAGTCATGACCCGGAAAACAAGCGTGATAACTGTGTTTTAGGACAGGATGAGCAGCAATTATCGTCTTTATGACGACCTCATCAATGTTCTGCCAAAGTTCTTGAACATTATACTCTTTTTTCTCCAACCATTTGTTTAAGGAAGATATCTTTCTGCAAAAATTAATGTAACAGTGTATCAGAGTGAATGACAGGAGCAGTGTAGCAAGTTATGATTGTGTTGTGACATATTAGTTTTTGTAATTGTTTTGAACAGTATGGCACTGATTCCGTTAACCTTTCTGAGGTGACAACTTATTATGAATACAGTAGTAGTTAACTATGCAATCACACTTCTGTAAACCAACCAGATGTGCTAATTTAGGAACTTACCTTTTGCTACCTGCCTCATCATCCACAACATAGGTACGACTGTACTTATTGACAGCATAGTTTGTCAGATGCATGAACACGTTGCTTGTATTACTAGGAGTTGGTTCTCGATACCGGCATGTTGCAAATCTGTATACCAAAATTTTTATTTCAAATACTGAGATGTTTTGACTTAAACACAATAATATGTTCAAATAAGAGAGAATTTAGGGATACAGGATGATAAATGTACATTCAAACATGCAATTTTATGTATTGTATAACATTAACACACTGATGAAGACATGCTGTTACTCCTGGAGGGTATTAGACACAAGATGGACTGTACATACATTTATGAGTCTCTGTGGTAATGCAGGAAATTCTGTATTGACCAGACTATGAGGTGCATTCAAAAAGAAACTAGACTTTTGATATAGCACACCAATCAGCAGAGGGAGCAAGCTGCAGTTACTGAGAACACATAGTGGCAGGGTTAGAAAACAAAGCAGCACTTGCTGCATTTCACTCTGACAATTACTGAGGAAGCTATATACCCACTAAACTGAGCTAGTGCAGAAGCTGATCAGTGGATTAGTGCCAAAGTGACAAAGAAAGACCTCAAAGAACAACACGTGTACACGAAATTTTGCTACAAACTTGTTAAAAACTTGCTTAGCCAAGCATATGGTGATGACTGTATGAGTCACCTGCAGTGTTATGAGTGGTTTAAGCATTTTCAACAGGGCATAATGTTGGTTGGTGACAATCCCATGCCTGGAAAACCTTCCACACCAACAGATGATTTGTAGAAATCGTCATTTAAAACTGTTCAAGGAGTTGCTGATGAATCCCAGAGTGCATAAAGATGCTATGTGCAGGAAAAAGCCTGACTTGTGGGAAAACCAAGCTTGGATGTTACATCATTTTAATGCACTGGCTCATGGGTCACTCCTTGTCCATGGCAATCTAGCAAAACATCACATTCCCACTGTGCGCCATCTACCATATTCCCTGAACCTAGCCTCAGGAGACTTTTTCCTGTTTCCCAAACTTTTAAACCATATTGAAAGGACATCAGTTCCAAACCACAGAGGAGATTCAGGGTAATGTAACAAGAGACCTGTGTCCCATCCCAGAAAATGCATTTCAGGAGGCTTTCCAAAAATGGAAGCAACTATGAGAATGATGTATTGCCTGTGGAGGGGATTATTTTGAGGGGGACAGTGCTTCAAATGTTGTACAGTAAAGGTGTTATAGCAAAAGTTTGGTTTCTTTTTGAACACACCTTTCATTACAGGTGAACAGTAGTGACATAGATTATTAAGGGCAACTAGAAAATCAACAGTTGTTGAACCTGTATAAATAAATGATACAGGATGGACTATGAAGATCCTCCTATTTCTTTGTCTTTCTGAAACAGTGTTGCTAACAGCTTATTCATAAAACTGGTAATGCAATTAACAATAATAATAATAATAATAAAGATTTTATTGTCTTTAGGCCATTACAGCAATTGACAACGTCAAATGAAGTTACAATTTATAATACATTGTGATAAGGTATTGACTACTGAAATATTTTAGCTTATATTACAATAAATGTACAGTGGGTCATCTGTTGGATTACTGCATTTTACAGTTGAAGAATTCATTGATATCATAGAACGGGTGGGCAATAATCCATTCATGCAGTCTTTCTTTGAATGTATGTTCAGGAAGATCCTATATAGCATGTGGCAGCTTATTAAATAGTTTGTGCCCTATGACTTCATAGCTATTTATTGATTTTGATAGTCTGTGGTAAGGCGTGTATATGTGTTTGATGCTTCTTGTGTTGTAACGTTTCACATCTTGTAGGTTCTTCTTCATAAAGATTAAGACATTGTATATATAGAGGTTTATTACTGTCATAATTTTTTGTTTAGTAAATAAGGGTTTTCAGTGAGCCTTATGTGAAGAATTTGTAATTATCCTAATGGCTTTCTTCTGCAATAATAGGATGTCACGTATATGAGTACAGTTACCCCACAGGATAATGCCATAGGATATTATACTTTGGAAAAATGCAAAATAAGATGATCTGATGTATGTTTCAGCTACACAATTTCTGAGTTGTCTTAATAAATAAATTACTCTATATAGCTTACAACTAATACAGTTTACATGTTGGCCCCAGGATAACTATTCGTCTAAATAAACTCCCAGGAATTTAACAGAACTAGGGTCATCAGATAGTGGCTTGTCTCTTAGAGTGAAGATTATCTGCTGAGTTTTGTTTTCATTTAGCAGGAAACCATTTTCTCTGAACCAATATGCTGCATGAGTGAGTGTATTTTCAGCACAGGTTTCAAGATCATTAAGATTGTTACTGCTATGAAGAAAAGTTGTATCATCTGCATACAATACAGTGGTGGATCTAATAAACGAGGGGAGGTCATTGATCATTATCAGAAACAGGAAGGGCCCCAGTACAAATCAAATTCAAATGGCTCGGAGCACTATGGGATTCAACTGCTGAGGTCATTAGTCCCCTAGAATTTAGAACTAGTTAAACCTAACTAACCTAAGGACATCACAAACATCCATGCCCAAGGCAGGATTCGAACCTGCAACCGTAGCGGTCTTGCGGTTCCAGACTGCAGCGCCTTTAACCGCACGGCCACTTCGGCCGGCCAGTACAAATCCCTGAGGCACACCTACTTTAACATTTTCTATGTTTGACATTTCCTTACCAACACAAACTATCTGTTTACGGTTGTTGAGATAAGCTTTTAATAGTCTGAGACTGTTTCCTTTGATGCCGTAGAATTCTAGTTTCTCTAGTAGTGGCGTGTGCTCAACACAGTCGAAGGCTTTGCTTAGGTCACAGAATGAGACCTGAGCAAAGCCTTTGTTCTCAAAAACTTTGAGGATGTAACTGACTACCGTGTTGATTGCATCAATGGTCGACAGATTCTTCCTAAACCCGTATTGTGTAGCATTAATTATTCCTAGATTCTTAAAGTGAGATGATAATTGTTGGTACATGATGCATTCTATTACCTTGGAGAATGTGGGTACTATTGAAATAGGCCTGTAACTAGATGGAGAGTCTTTATCTCCCTTTTTGTATACTGGGACGATCCTAGACAGTTTTAACTCATCAGGAAAATATCCCTCAAGTAAGCACTTGTTTATGCAATGGGTTAAAGGGTACAGAATGCAATCACACACTTTTTTTAGCAGGTTACATGATATGCCACATATATCTAAGCTATCAGATGATTTCAGTTGTTTTATGACCCCTTGTACATATCTAGGCGATAATTCGGGGAAGGTTAGCATACTTGTATTTAGTGACTGTCTACCCCAATATTGGGAGAGTAACTCTGATGGACTAATGTCTGGTTTGATAATTGCGTCTCCTATTTCTTTCACTGAATTAATAAAAAACTCATTGAGTGTTTGTGGTGGGATATTAATTTTGTCTTTTTTAGTATCTGTGGCAGCATTGTTAATTACTTTCCAAGTAGGCATAGTCTCAATAGCGTATACTATTATCTAGTGCTGATACCAAAGTGAAGCTCAGTCTCCATGCATTCAGTGTTTTGCATTTACAACCAGTGTACTAGCTGTGCCTTATCCAGCAGTAAAGATCACCACTTGAAGACCGACTAACTAATTTATTCATTTGTGGTACAATGTAGATTGTTTAAGGATGCCATCAGTGGTTGATAAAATGATTTTTATTGCATAACATACATATTTGCACTCATTTTTTGTAGTTCCTATATTTCACATTATATAGCATACACAGTTATCTCATGTATTGTTACATAATACATGTTCATGGAAGTAAAGTTAATATTACATGATCAATGGTATTATTTGGCTATCAGAGGCTATTTTAAACATTCATTTACAGTGTAATAACTGTTATTTAATATGTCTTTTTTTAAGACTTTGGCTAAAGGAACTGGTACCATTTACATCTTTAATTTCTTGTGGTCGTATGTGGGAGTTGTGCTTGCTTGAATATGTGTGTACTGTCTACTTTATATGAAGATCTTTTGGCAGAAGGTTCACATATTTAACAGTCTCTTTGTTGTGCCTGTCTGTGACTTTACATACCCTCTAATGATGAGTATCAGTCCATCCATTTCATAATACTGTCTTTATTCTATCCTAGATTTTCTATTGCTTTAAAATGATATATTTGAATTTTAGGTTTGTTTTTCCTGTTTAGATGTAAACAGTGACTCACTCTGATTCCATGCTAGTGTATTGAACTGTATGTGGCATATAGATGAAAATTATTCCTAATTTACATTACATTCCAAAAGATACATCCACATGGACAGTCAGAATTTTTAGCATACTGGATAGATGAACACAATGAGCCTTACTGCTGCTATTTGTCATTATTCGCATGGTCTTTTTCTGTACCTTGAAGTCAGTATGTTTTTTACTAGCACTTATTATCTAAAACATGATCACATAACAGAGGATTGAATGTATATATTGCAATGGAACTGATCAGTGCATCTCCTTTCCCATCATGTGTTAGAGAATCCGTTAAAAATTAGTACACAACATGAGCCAATGGAATTGAAATTGTAATTCTGTATTTAATATAAATCTGATGTTACAATAAAAATGATTGTATGCTTTTTAAATAGAAATAAAGCATAAAGCAATATCAGATTAATTATTTTATGAAAAATGTAACAATTTTTGAATTTTTGATGATTTGAAGTCAAGAATATTTAAAATTTGAATTATGATCATAGTCTACAATTATTCTGAAAGATGAATTAATAGATATCTGCTTTTCTCAATAATATATTAATAAAATGTGATCTTTGGTTATATTGATTATATCAATTGTGTACCCGTATCTTTGTATTAAAATCGTTATATCTCTGTTCTTGTCAAGATGCAACGTGTGTCAAGTTTTGGCACAAAAAAGATGCACTTGTGGGTTGTTCAAGTCATCAGTGTAGTAACGAGTGCATTGTGGTGTTCACCAGATATTGAATAAATGTATTTTAAAAGAGAACAGACAATCTTGAAAGATTTATTATTTCATTAATGTATGGAGACAGAAAACCTGAGAGCTCGTTGTGGCCACTGCAGACAGGAATCAACCAGTGAGACTGCTGTATCACAAATGAGAAGATAAGTTGATCACATTTTTAATAAAATTGCTCAAGATAATCAACTGCCCTGCCCACTCTCAGGTTTGTACTTAAAATAGCTGAACATTTTTTGATTCCAACATAAACACACTTGTTGCTTGGCATGGGACAATTGACACTAATAATAATTTTTGAAGATTTTCTAGATAGTTTAATGAGGGTCAGGAATCACCCAAAATACATTGCTTTGAGGCAATAAATATTACAGGCTGGAGTAAGGATTCAAAGAGCATAACAAGCTGTACATATTCTCTTTGCAAAAACCTTCACATCCTCTGTCCATTTAACCTGGCAATCTACAGTCATCCCCAATAATTTGGTCTCATTTACACATTCTAATACAGACTTGTTGACTTTTGGCCTGGGGCCACTGTGTTTTTTATTCAATCAGATGTTCATAAATTTTGTCTTCTTCACACTGACAGGTTTCGTGCCCTATGAGGTATTCAGGACATGGATCACTGGGCCACAAAATAAATAAATACATCAAAATAAATATATAAATTTAGTGTTACTCTCTTGTCTAGTGAATATTTATGGACATCTCTGATAGCATCATTACCTTGGTGGGACCTCACCATCAATGATGTAAAATATTAGAAAACAAGACTCTTTGGCAGCGAGTTTATCCTCATCCAGGGATAATATCTTTGACTTGCTCATTTCAATATGAACAGTTTTATGCATTTCTTTGTATGTCCATGTTCAGTAAAAAAAAGTGTGTGTTAGTTACATTTCCTGGCATTCCGCTTCTTCCTACGAGCATACCCAGCTGTAATTCCCACAGTGGTGACCCTGCAGCTACTGTAACATAAAATTGTAGTTTGTTGGACTATGTTCGATTTGACAATTGAGCCATCCCATGATTGCCACATTTATGAACAAGATGGACAAAACAGTGATCCCAACAGAGACTCGCATAATGTTTCCTACCACATGGATCAACCCATGTTACGTGTGAAACATAAAAGTGACATTCTATCATGTCATACCATCATCCACAACAATGATGAAATTATTCACAAACAATGCGTAATGACTTTTGACCTCCTCTGCATTTCTAATTATGAGTTTAATCTTTCCTCACACCAACAAGACAATATTCTTCCAAGTACTTCAGATTTATGCAGCATCACATTACATCATTTTACCAGTCCGTACATGTTGGGCATTATCAACTGAATCTGTCTGTAACCTCACGTGGGGCACAGCTGATTTTCTCACACGAGAAGATGCTCAGGTAGCCAACTACACCGTGTGTGGTCCTAGGGATCTTGCCCAGTGTTGATCTCAGAGCACTAACACCAGCACAGCTGGCAATGATCTTGCATGTGAGGGAAGTTATGGAACACAAATTAGTTGTGGTTGACAGACTTTTTGGTATCTTACAGCAATGACAATACATGGATGTCACAGACAACAATGACTGCTACCAGTACATTCCTGGTGCAACATGCTGTCAACAGCTATTAGCAGCTGATAGAATCTGAGTGTTTATGTACACAAATGAGAGTGACGTCACTACACTCCCTGCCTCCTCATGATGGCAGTGACCTTCAGACAGCCGTGATAGCCATTTCCACAGCTGAAAATAATATTCCTTGCACAGGAAAGCTGATGCAACTGTAGCTGCATTGGTTTCACGCTCATTTTGGCAAACGGGTACGCAACTGCTCCATGCCGTTGTAATGGATCTGGGAGATGTGTTATTTTCTACCGGATTTGTCGATACCAAATCTAATGAGGGAGGTTGTAAATGTTTTCTTATATTTTTGTCAGAATATTTTTTGTGAATTGTAATTGGCCTTATTTTAAGCTAATTTGCTTACATGTTCGAGAGTGACAGCATATTGATTAATATTAGTAGATGTGACAAATAATATCAAAGAGACTGGTTACAAGTGGAAGCTTGTGTGTTGTGTGAAATGTCTTTGACGCTGGAGTTGTCTTTAACCATAGTCAGTCGGCAGTGAACACTCGGTGTGTGACGGTGGAACAATGTACAGGTCCCCGTTATAATAATTTGCAAGTGACCAGCAAAAATGAGTTATTCTACTACTTTTTTATATAAACATCAAGAAGGAAGCACATTCGGAAAAATGGTATTTGAAGCACCAAAAATGAGGCAAACGCATTGTACCAGGACATTTCGCAGCCGACGAAAACAGCATTATGGAATCATACTTTCAGTAGATGACTGAAGCCAACACATAAAAGTCAAATATCATCCTATTAACATCCATGGAAAAGTGAGTACTGTCATGAAATATGCTAAACCATGCAACCACCCAAACATAAGACAAGGTCTGCAATAGTTTTTCTGGATCACTGCACTCATTTACATCACCTAGAGCTAAAAGAGGGCCAAACTAGTTTTACCCCATTTCTGAGAGACAGTAGTAGGCTGTACGTGTTAGACAACACGACAAATCAACACTTCCTGATCAACACTGGCTCAGAAGTGACACCATTCCCAGAGACGAACCATCAATGGAGCTTACGATACCTCCCATCCAACTACACAGCACAAATGATAGTCGTATCAAATTTTTCGAAACTGTCTTGCGCACTGTGGTCTTTGGTCTGCATCAGAAATTTCCATACGAATTTCCGGTCACTGATGTTCGAGATCTGATCTTGGTTGCAGATTTTCTCCATTGATTTCGTCTCTTTCCAGATCTAACATGAGTTATTCTCAGGCAAACTATCAGTGGAGAGCCAGTACCTTTTAACACTGGCAGTCTGCCATTACATCCACAGTCTGTTTGGAGTGGCCTATTCCAAGAGCACCTTCCTCCATCCCTACACAACACCTGCCTGTAACCGTTTAATGCTTTTCAGGTTCCTGACTTGGAAATACAAAAGGTGACAGGTGACAATGACTTAAGCAGAAGTGCCAAAGGAGATTCTCAAGCTACACAAGGAGAATCTAAAATTTCACACCAAAATATATTCATTACATGGTGAACTGGTTGCCATGCATTCTTACCTGTGGCGAATGGCATCACCATCTCCGAATACCGACACTGCCCCCCCCCCCCCCTCCCCCTGTTTCCCAGACCACATACGTGACATTTTATACAGTGAGCCGCTTGATTTTGACTCACTGGTACAATCAGCTATGACTACAGAGCTGCCAGCTCTATTCTGGAGAGTGAAACAACATATCATACGACTAGGAACATCAATGTCCCAACCCCATGGCTCACTATAATTTTCATGCACCAGGCTTTAGCAGACTGTGAGTATGTCATGTTATGGGATGATACGATCAGTGCAGCACTGCACTGTATTATGATCCACATCGGGTACTGAAACGGGAAGACAACATTTTTGATATTTTACTACATGGGATGCCAGTCGTTGTCTCAGTGCATTTACTCAAACTCACCAAGATTTTACGAGAAACAAGCAGCAGACCTGATGCAGGAAGTACTCGAACTGGTGATAACTCTCATGTCACTCTGGAGCATCAAACATTGAAAATACTGACACTGTATTCAAGGAAGCCTTGATGTGCAACCAATTCAAGCAAATGACATAAGCATGAAACTTATAGGTGACGTTTTCATGGTTGAAGGATAGCATAAGGAATGACAGGTTGTGACTGGTTTTATTTCCAGACAGTTCACTCACCACTACAAACTACCCAATGGCACTGAACCTGCAGCAATAACATCATGGCCAACTGTTTCCTAATGATTACAGCTCCTAGTAAATGACTGCTGTCAGGAAGCTCGCAGGCACACCTTCTCTTCTGTCACATCCAAAGAAAGCACCTTGCCCCCACAACTTAATAACCTCAAGACAGCCATCCTTTTCTTCTTGCCAAAAGTTGTGGCCCAGCTGTGTCCTACATTGCAGCCAGCCATGGCATGACTGGTCATGCGCAAGTGCTCGAAAATGATATCAGCAGCTGCGACATTCGGCGACCTCCATCCACCAGTGCTTCACACTGCACGGGAAGGGGAGAGAGGAGCTCTGTGAGGACCACACCATTGATGCTGCAAAATATTAGAAAAGAAGTCTCTTTTGCAGCAAGTATAGCTTCCTGCACCAACAATATCTTTGACTCGCTCAGTTCCTTGTGAAAAATTATATCGTGTGCCCATATTTCTTAGTCTGTGTGTGTTTAGTAATAAACTGTGTGTTAATTGCATTTAATGTTGTTCTGCTTCTTCCTGTGAGCATACTCATCTGGAATTCACAACAAGCTTTTGTTATCAACTGCATTGTTGTTTTATCTGTGATCAGCGTAGTGCTGTCATCAGCAAACAGTATTTTTTCTTAATTTTTGACACACAATGGGAAATCATTAATATAAATTAGTAAAAGGATCAATAAACTCCCCTGAGGTACATCTATATAAGTATATTTTGAGTCTAATAAGCATTTTACCAATAATCTTCTTGAAGTATGTGAAATTTGAACTTGTTGGACTCTGTTTTCTACATAACACTCAAACCACTTATTTACCACACCCCTTATTCCTAACACCTCTAGTGGTCAACAATGTCAAAAGTTTATGATCCATAGGACCTGCTGCATACTATGTCAGTAAGTTACATATTTATAACGAGTATCCAGACTCACTGCTGTGTGATGTTAACTTTTATTTTTTTCTTTCACTACAGATCTGTTTCAGCTAAATTGCCATTATCGAATGACGTATATATTGTCAAGATGGACTGACACATATGTAACATCACTAGTGACTGTATTTTGACTGTCTTTCTAACGGGTGGTTGTAACTAAACTATCCCTATTTAACACATTATAACATGGAAACTAATTACTGTATGAGGGCCAAACTTGGTAGCATTAATGTCAAGGACATGGGGAAGAGAAATAATGCAGAATCAATTCAATTGAAACACTTTTAATGTGGTGCTACAGTACATCATACCATTACATACCGGTACCATTACTGCTATAAAAGGGGTTCAATATGGCGCTCATCAGTATCCAGAAGAGTCTAAAAGCACAGGATTTCATTCTACACAGAAGAACGAAGCATGTCCTTTAGTATGCTGGCTATCTCTCTTGATATGCTGTGCTTCAGACCAGCACATGTGTAAATGTTCACCTGGTAAACCCTGTCATTCAGATAGCCCCACAACCACAAATCACAGTGAGTGAGATCAGGTGATTGTGCTGGCCAAGCATATGGAAATGATCGCGTCATGATTCAATCCTTTCAAAATGTGTTTCAGAAAAGCAGGGGAACTTCATGAGCGATGTGCAGTGGGGTCTCATCTTGCATGAAAACTGTTGAGTTCAATGAGTCTCTCTCCTGTAGGATGGGTATGACATGCTGGCGAAGCATATTGCAGTAACACTGGCCAGTCACACTACTCGTCTTTGGTTTTTGAGTGCCACCCTGTTAAAAAAAGAATTGGCCAATGATGAATGCAGCCATGAAGCCACACCATGAGGAGACATGTACACCATATAGAGAAACTTTATGCACAGTGAATGGAGGTGAAGATCCCCACACTCGGCAATTCTGTGTGTTCACCTCACCTGTCAGAGAAAAATGAGCTTCATCTGTCCATAGGATGGTCTAGGGTCAGTCCTCATCAACTTCAATCCTTGCAAGAAAGTGTAGAGTGAAGTAAACACCCTGCTGTGCATCCTGTGATGCTAGCTGCAGTATGATATGGATGTTGTATGGATACCATTGAGAATAGTTTGAAGCACCTTCCATAAAGTGGACCATGGGATGTTCAATTTTAATGATACAGCGTGTGCACTTCCTGATGATCGGGAATTGATGCAGCATTGTCTGCCATAGTAACAGCGATTTCATCAACAACCTATGGTGCAAACAGTCATCAGCCTCATACTGGAGTGACACCCAGTTCTCCAGTTGATTTGAACTTCTTCATCATGCTCTGCACAGCAGGTGGAGAAAGAGGACCCTTCCATAATCCTTTCAGCTCGTGATATTCTCTAAATGCAGCTGCAGCATTACTGTTGTTTTGATAATACAGCTTCACCAATAATACCAATCTCATGTTGACACATCAACAAGCGCACTGAAACTGGTTAGATGTGTGAGACTATGAACCACGATGACAGATCACTGCACCTGATGGCATAAATGGAACTGGACAGTGGTGCTGTAATGCATGGAAGTTATACTCTGGACATTAATGCTAACAAGTTTAATATTTGCATGGTTATTAGCTTTCATGTTTTAACATGTTAAATAAGGAAAGTTTAATTATAACCACCTGGTATGTTTGCTGGATAAGGTGCTAATTAATTTGTTATGACAGTGACTGTATTTTGACTGTCATTCTATATTCCTTGAATTAAGGTCGTAATTAATTTGTTATGACAGTAATTTGACAGTTTTTCAGCTACTGTCAAATTACTGTCATAAAAAAATTAGTTACCACTAGAGTTCAGCGAATATATAATGACAGTCAAAACACAGTTGCCAACAATCTTATATGTATGTCAGTAGTGAAAGGAAGAAAATAAAAATTAATACCACACAGCAGCGAATCTGAACACTCCTTATAAAAAAATTGTTAAAAGCCCTTGACAGATCTAACAAGCAGGCAACAGCATGGTGATCTTTGCCCATGTTTCAAGAACTTTCAAAAACTGTGCTATAGCAGACTGTGTACCACTCTTACACCTGAAACTGAATTGTTCATTGTAATAAAGGTTATATTTAGTCTAATTCATCCACCTATTTTCTATGATTTTTCCTATTATTTTAGGAATGAATGGCAATATCGAAATTGGTCCCAGTTTTCTACATTTGCTACCTCACCTGTTTTGACTATAGGTAATACTTAAGTTTGTTTCTGGTATTCGGGAAAGGAGCCAGATTTGAATGATAAATTAATTATTTTTGTTAATGGTGCTCTTTCTTTAAGGACACAAGTTGGAATTTGATCTAGATGTCCAAGAGAGGGTGCAATTGTAGACCAGCCATTGGCTGACCACATTCTATGAAACAATGATCATCTCGTCTCCCAGTGGCATAAATGTCTTAGTGCTTGTGGTGATTACTTTCAAATGCAACCATTCAGTGCTCCCATTGTGGTGGGTGCTCAGTTTTCATTTGACAGCTCCTTATAAGTATGTTACAGTTAATTTGTTATTCAAAGATGACAACTGCACAATGTCTGTACATTGCCTATTATCTTTAAGTAGTCGAATAGCAAATATTATTCACTGATGAAGTAAAGCTGACGTGTGCACTAACTGCCTCCATGTCATTATTGCATTCTGTTTTTTCTCCACTGTCTGATTTTACTCTCAAGCAAATAAGACTGTGGAGAAACCATAGGACGTAACTAAAAAAAAAAAAAAAAAAAAAAAAATAATAAAATGTAAGGCTGGCACATTTGCAATCTGTTGTATCTTTAACTGGTCTAAGTAACTGCCGATAACACTCTTAATAGAGATGGTGGCCCGAGGATCAGAGAGGCGTAGCACCCAGCAACCATGAGATTGAAGTGGGCACATCAAACGATGAATCAACATAGTCCCACATATGGTGATGCTGTGAGCACTAATGACATCACAGCCGGAAGCTAGTGCGGAAGGACGTAACAGCAGCGCCTGAGACTCTGCATTCTTACATTATGTATCTCTACTGGGAGGAAATTTGGTGAAAGTGTTTAATATCTGGGGATGCTGCACATCAAAAAGGCTAATTTATTGAGTTCACTAGCCTTCCTACTGGACTGCCATGACGAGAAGACTGTTCTACAATTGGCTATGGTACCCCATCACATCAGCATCACTGTCTCCATGAGCATATTTCATCATGCCAGTTCTGCATTTCTATGAGAAAGTATACACAACACTAGGCAACACCTGGCAATAAATGGGACATGCTCTTATGGCCTTGCATCTGCAACTATCAAGGATGCACACAGACTAGGACTGTGTTGATGCAGCTCCAGTTTCCCAGCAAATATAATCAAAGAAATGAACTATGGAGAAGCAGAAAGGGAAGTTCAGTCGAATTTAGCAAGAACACAGTGCAGACCACAGACCTTCAGACTGCAACACATCACCTTGATGGAGACAGATGTAGTATGAGTGCAGTGTCAACACGTATAAAGGATTTAACTTCACACCTTCCTATCGGTCATTCCTGTCTGAAATAACAAGTGGTGTTGAACAGGCAGCCCACACGGTTTACAGTGTAACAGTGGATGAAATACAGTGTGAAATGAACCACACTGTCATGAAAACAAAGCCACCACAACACCCAACATGACCAGAGCTGAGCACACTGACCTATGCACACTATTTAATGATGAAGGAATTATGGTCCTCCCTGCTGACAAGGGCAATGCAGCCATAATTATGGAATATGCAATGATATGAAGATCTGGTGCTACAGGACAAAGATACTTACCAGAAGCTCACACCAACCCACCATTGAGAATAATAAAGAGGGATGTCTGAACTTCTCAAGCGTTCTTCGGTGGAAGACAGTGTGGTCAAGATCTTCCCTCTCAGGTACCTACACCATCTACTGCTTATGTTTTTCCAAAGATCCACAAGGATGTTATGTCCTTCTGCCTCATCATATCCATCATTGGTTCACTGATATACAAGCTAGCGATGTATATGGCCAATCTCCTCACTCCACGTGTATGACAATATGAACATCATTTTAAAAACTCAGTGGAGTTAACTGTCTTTGACTTAGTGAGGGTGACATTATGGTCAATTTTAATTTGGTGGCCCTTTTTACAAATGTGCCTATCAAAAAGATTTTGGGACTAATAGTAAATCATTTGGTCGAGCTATATAGGCACACTCTTAAATCTTCTTATTTTCTGTATAACAGCCAGTATTATGATCAGATGGATGGCATCTGCAATCTACTAACGGTAGCTTTGTCAAGATACGATAACTGCATACAAGAAAGTGTTACTGCATCGCTTCAGCAAGACCTTGTGCTTGCAAATCATTACGTAAATAAGTTAGAGGAACTGATAAAGCAACGGAAATACGACGATTTAAAAACTAAGTGTAATGAAAACATACCGGCAGTTTTCGTTTCAAACAAAACTTCTGCTAGTAGTGAACGAAATCTTTCTAACGGTATGAAATTGTCAGTAAATAGAGTGCAAAGAAAAACGGGTAATAAAGACATGACAGGACGAAATGTGAACTCAAAAAGTAAGACAAATGAAAGTGAATCTAGATCATCTATGTGTTCCAACGAGAGAAATGTTTCTTCAAAGTGTACGTTAAAACCGACGGAACAAGGGCACCTGGAGAACAACAAATATCAAATCTGTGTATTAGGTGATAGTCATGCAAAGGGTGTGGCACAAATAATAAATGATCGGCAGTCCCAATTTAGAGTAACAGGCATTGTCAAACCTGGTGCTCCCCTTAATGAAATAGTAAATAATTGTGAAAACTTAGTTAAAACTGGAACATGCTGTGTGCTAATAGGCGGAGCAAATGACATATACAAAAATGAAAGCCAACTAGCGACAAGGGCACTTCAAACAACTCTAAAAAAGCTGTCAGATCTAAATTTAAAGGTTCTCGTTGTAAGTGTGCCACATAGACATGATCTAATTAAGGAATCATGTGTAGAAAAGGAAATAAAGTCAACAAATAATAAATTCAGGAAGATCTGCTGTGCTTTTAAGTGTGCAACTTTTGTGGATGCAAACAGCTCAGTGAGAAATCATTTCACGAGGCATGGACAGCACAGGAACTATTATGGAAAAAAGATGATGGGTGAAAAGATACTAGAAGAAATAAGCCGTATAACAGTAGAAAAGTTCCCTAAAATCCCACTCCAAATGAGGGCAGAAGCAGAAGAAATGAAAACCTTGACAAGAGCAACATTTGCTGAAGCACTAAAAACATCAACATCTGCTATAGTGAGTATTAAAATGTCATCAGCTGCCACAGCTAGTATAAACAATCAATCAGCATCATCCACTTCAAGTAGGAAAAGCAACAGAAACATGAAACCTGTGGTACAACAGGATTTTTGGTATCCAGCCATAATGAAAACTCCAAGATAACAGTGTTAAACGAAAGGAGAAATACCTTCGTTGCTCACTCCCCTGTTCTAAAGATTATGACTCTAAATGTGCAGTGCCTCAAGAACAAATATTGTGAACTTGAAATAGCAGTAAGTAACACCCAACCTGATGTCTTGTGTGTTACTGAACATTGGTGTAAGGACCAAGAAATTAGCAGTATTCATGTTAATCCATTTAAACTGGCAAATCATTATAGTAGGAAAATTGCAAAAGATGGTGGACTCGGTATTGACCTTAGACAAGAGTTAGAATTTAAAAAGAGATGTGAAGCAGAGAACTTAAGTACTGAAAAGTTTTTTTAAGCAGGTGCTGTCCAGCTATATGGCCTGATGAAAAAAGTCATAGTCATAACAGTGTATAGGTCACCATGTGGAAACATGGAAGTCTTTTTTGATAAATTAGAATTGTTGCTAAATACTTTTTACATTAAAGAAACTGTGATTATTCTTTGTGGTGATTTCATTATTAATCTTCTAGTTGAAAGTCAACAAAAAAGGCAATTTTTGGACATATTAAAGAGCTTCAACATGTCACCACACATAAACAATTAACTAAACTAACAAACACCTCCAATAGCCTCATAGATAAGATTTTCTCAAATATGTCAGCAACTGACATAGAGGTAACAAACATAGATTTAGGACTGTCTGACCACAATGCTCTCACCATTGAAATCCCTTTAAGGTCAAAGGAAGATACAGGTGTAAATAATATTTACAAAAGAAACTTCTCTGTGGACAGCTGTCATCAGTTCATAAGTATCTTAGAAAATGAAAATTGGTTACATGTTATGAAACAATCAAGTACAGATGAGGCATATATTGTATTTGTGTCGATTTATATGATGAACTTTGAGATGTGTTTTCCAAAGAAACTGACCAGAATTAAGTCTACTGGACACATAAAGTCAAGTTCTTGGATAGCTCTTGGCATTAAGAAATCATGTAAAAACATGAAAAAACTAAATTCAGAGTTGAGGGAGTGTATAGATACTGATTTTATAGAATATGTGAAAAGGTGTAGGAAAATATACCACAGAGTAATTGCAAATGCAAAGTTATTAAGTAATAATATGGAAATAAAGCAGTCCAGAAATAAAACTAAAATAGCATGGAGAATTGTGAGAAAAGAAACCGGGGTACCTATCAAAGACAAGGAAATTATTCTAAAAGATGAGGAGGATAAAATAGTAGATAAATATGCCAGGCCTAATTATATAAACAATTACTTTTTAAATGTAACCCAGACATTAAACAGGAATTTTGGGGAGCAGATTAAGATGGAAGCACCCAAGGCAGCCAGCAGTATGATGCCAGTTCCATAAAACGAAAAGGAAGTTTTAAAAGTGATTAAAAGTCTCAAGTCCAAGATGTCAGCTGGAGTAGATGAGGTGCCAATAATATTAGTAAAGAAAACAGCTAATCAAATAGCGAAACCATTGGCGCACATAGCAAACTTGTCAATGGCTGAGGGCGTGTTTCCACAAAAACTGAAAATTTCTAAAGTCATTCACCTGTTGAAAAAGGGTGATAAACTTAAAATAGAAAACTACAGACCTTTCTCACTTCTCCCAACTTTCTCGTTTTAGAGATACTAATGAAATATAGAGTCACACATCATCCTAATGTGCACAATCTGATAAACAGTAATCAGCATGGATTTCAAGCTGGGAGAAGTACCAAAACAGCTGTACTGGAGTACACAAAAGAAATAATCACTAAATTGGAAGAGGGAAAAAGTGTAGTCGGGATAAATCTAGATTTGTCAAAAGTCTTTGACACTGTTGACCACAATATACTTTTGCAAAAGCTTGAAGCTATAGGTATCAGAGGACCGGTAAAAAAGTGGTTTGAGTCTTATCTGGAAAAGAGGATGCAGGTGGTTGAAATTACAGCACCAAATATTAATCAAAAAATTAAACTAAGATCAGATACAAGGGAGGTCACAGTAGGAGTACCCCAAGGAAGTGTATTAGGCCCCTTGCTGTTTCTCATTTACATTAACGATATTCAGGTGTCAGAGAGAAAAGCTAGAATCATGTTATTTGCTGATGATACTAGTTTAATAGTTAGTGATATGAAGCAGTCATTGTACAGTACTGTGGACCATGTCCTACAAGATATACAAAAATAGTTTAGTGCTAACAAGCTAACACTGAATGCAAAAAAACTAATTATGTGCAATATGGAAAAATAAGTGAACATGACGACCTAAATCCCACCATGGAGGACAAACAACTTGAAAGGGTACAGTGTGCAAAATTCCTGGGTATGCACATTGATGAGAAGATCAACTGGAAGGACCATGTGGTGAGCTTAGCACTAAAACTAAATTCAGCATGTTTTGTACTTAGAATAATTTCAAGGGTTTGTAGTAATGACTGTACCAGATTAGTATATTTTGACCATTTTCAGTCCATTGCATCCTATGGGATAGTATTCTGGAGAAAAACAAATCGTCATCTAAATGAGATTTTCAAATTACAAAAACGTGCTATTCGGATAATGACCCACAGCCCACCTCAAACACATTGTAGGCCCCTATTTAAAGCATTGAAAATTTTAACAATTCGATCATTATACATTCTGAAATGTCTGTTGGTGATCAAAAGAAATCAGGACAAAATGAAAACCAATACAGACTTCCATAATTACAATACACGGCAATGTAAAGATCCCCACATACAAGCTGTAACAAGGACCCGAAGTCAGAAACATGTATGTAATCAAGCCATCAAACTTTTTAATGAACTACCAAAACATATCAAAGAGCTGGAAAATGAGGATAAATTTAAAACTTTTATAAAGAACCACATGCTTGACAAATGTTATTACAGCATAAGTGGATATATCTGCGCGACTGTATAACAATATATGTTTCAGTTAATGTGACAAATGAAATTACATCAGTGCATAAGAAATTATGTTATAAAAACACTTATTAGTTGTATATTGTATTAAACATAAGATAGATTAATATTAATTCTGCACAGATAAAAATTTTGTAAAGATATTATATAGTTGTTAAAATGTACCCTGACAAATCCTATATCACAAATGTGATCATTGGGATGATAATAAATAAATAAATAAATTGCAATGGAAAACCCATTAGCTCCAGCTGTTGCAAACCTGTTCAAGAAGAATTATGAGGATATTGCATTAAACACAGCACCATTAAAGTCTAATAGTTTCTTCTGATATGTTGATGACACTTTTGTTGTGGGCCCATGGACACGAGAAATATTAATGGTAACATCCGAGTCAGTGTGGAGGTTGAAAAAGATAGTGCATTGCCCTAACAGGGACTACAGAAAACATACTCACACTGATCTGTACTTGCATTCCATCAACTATATCACGAGGGACAGTAGAGCACTGTGTTACAAACATAGTTGCGTCATAGGAACTGAGCGACTGATGCAAGGTCTTCAGGAATAATGGCTACACTGATCAACAAATAAATGAAACGATGTCAAGCAAAGTTCACAATAAGCATACCAACAAGATGCAGGAAAAGAAACTTGTTCTTTTGACATTAGCCATGTATGGAAGTGAAACATGGACGATAAATAGTTTGGACAAGAAGAGAATAGAAACTTTCAAAATGTGGTGCTACAGAAGAATGCTGAAGATTAGATGGGTAGATCACATAACTAATGAGGAAGTATTGAATAGGATTGGGGAGAAGAGAAGTTTGTGGCACAACTTGACCAGAAGAAGGGATCGGTTGGTAGGACATGTTCTGAGGCATCAAGGGATCACCAATTTAGTATTGGAGGGCAGCGTGGAGGGTAAAAATCGTAGAGGGAGACCAAGAGATGAATACACTAAGCAGATTCAGAAGGATGTAGGTTGCAGTAGGTACTGGGAGATGAAAAAGCTTGCACAGGATAGAGTAGCATGGAGAGCTGCATCAAACCAGTCTCAGGACTGAAGACCACAACAACAAACAACAACATGGCTTTGTGTCAGGCTTGATATACTGCCTGCTAAAAAGGCACAACATAAAATCAAACTTCAGGCCTCTGACAAAAATCTGACAATTACTGAGACCAGTTAAAGATGCAGCAGGTCTCAGAACACCTGCATTCTGCAAGTTATCTTGCGAGTGAGGTCAGTCTTGTCACATAAACAGTATGCACTTTAGAACAGGAAAGTGCACGAGAGGTGTTATTACCTACTTTGCACCAGAAATCTGCTTTAGCTGAGCATGCTTTAAAAAATGGTCACCAAATTAAATTTGACGAAGCCTCTGTTATGGTTTGCCTCAACAACTCTTGAACTTTGTAATTAAAGAAGCAATTAAAACATGAATACCAATAATGTTCTTAATAGAGATAGTGGCCTGCAGTTCAGTCCAGTGTGGGACACAATGATTGCACCATGGAGTTGGGCATGTCGAATACTGAGTCAACGTATGCCTATATATGATGATGTCATGAGCACCAATGACATCACAGCAACAGTAAATAAATGACAGCAGCCCACTGGCAGTCATATCACTTGACAATGGCCAAGGAGTGCTTGGTCAAAAGCTAGTAGAATTTTAACCATATTGCGCCACTAGAAACCTGAGAACTTTTTATTCAAAAATAGGTGTGTGTGCGTGTGTGTGTGTGTGTTCGTGTGAACTGCAAGCAAATGGATAGGAACAATTGCACAAAAATAATTTCCAAAAGAAGAAAAATTGTCACCAAATAATGAAAATGTTACCCAACAGAATAAAAAATAGTACATACTGGTACGGTAGTCAACAAAATATAGAAAAATCCTCATCGAAGAAAGGAAAAAAGTGGCCCACTTAAGAAAAAAAGGTTCAGTAGTTACACAGTGAAGAATGGTCACTAAATAGACAATAAACGGTATCAAACAAAGGAAGGGGACAGCTAAAAAGACAGAAAAAGATTGTTATGTACAAAAACAAGGTCAATGAATATGAAGAAAATCACTAAAGATGTAAAAAAAACACCCAATGATGAAAGAAGGGAAACAACAGCTGCACATGGGCAAATTGGCTGCTGAAACAATGTGTGAAAACTAGACTGCAAAACTGAAAGAAGGGACAGTTGTTAACCATACATTAATATTGCTAAAAAACATATACGAATGCAAGGAAATGGAGGAAGATACTAGATACATGTAAAAGAAGAAGAAGACTAAGAAGAATGGATCATGATAAACAGTAGCTACAGAAAGCAAAGAAGATCATTTAACAAAGGAAGATGATCACTAAATACAGGAAAAACGTTTGCTAAACAAGGAAAAATTGTACCTGAATACAGAAAAGGGTTGCTAAACATGGAAAAATGATCTCTGAACTTGAAAAGATCATTGAAGAAATAGAAGGATTACCAAATGATGAAAAATATGGCCAGTTCACAGATAACACACAGACAGAAGACAAGAAAACGTGGTACCAAAAAGTTAGTTAATTGTCACTAGGGTAAATTCTACTGACAGAACTAATAAATATGACACACAACTGCTGGCCACTAAGGCCTACACTTAGCTTCAGGAGGCTTCATCTTTGTCTAACCCAGCCATGAGTCCAGTCTTTGGTTCTCAGTGGGGTGGGTCACAGTAAGTGCTCTCACCTCCACTCATAATGTGTGACCGATGTGTATGATATTAATTACAATAACCACAAAATACAGTAGAAGTCTGATATACTGCAGTCCAATAAACCAAGGACTCGAATATAACAATATATAAAGTATGTGTCCCAAAATAAAATATCATTTATGAACGATTTTTGCACACTCATAAGGTGAGATCCCAAGCAGTGCAATCGATTTTTTGAAACTATCCATATAGTGATGTAGATTAAGATCCCAGGTATCACACAATGCAGTCATTCACCCTGCTGGGCTCTCTTTTGCCAGTAACTGACAAATTATTCAGAATTTTGAGTGACAGTAGTATTAAAAAAGGTGCCTGATGTAGTCCGGCTGTGTGGTGTAATAAATAGCATAACAGCATCGCAGACAGGAATCATGTCAGGTCAACTAAATTTTTTAAAATTTTTAAATCTTTATCGAAATTACTTCGATCACTACTTTTATTCAATTAATCGGTTTAAATGTAATTTTTTATTTCTATTCCTTTGTCACATTGTTTTAATCAGTGAACTTCTTCACTTGTTTCATTTTTTCTTTATATTATTCTTTTTTCAATTGGAATTCTTGTGAATATGAATTTAATTATATTTATCTATAATAATATTCAATTATTTGAAAATTCGAATCTCTAAGTCAAAAAACAAAAGACAAAATAATCTATTTATATTTGTGCAACAGCGTGAAAAATTTATTTTTTTACAGATGTGCATTTTTTGCATGGTAATCATCATACAGAAACTTAAAACTAACCTTAATACCTATCATACTTTAGAAAAAATAACACAGATAAAAATTTAAATGAGCAACAGGGTTATAAGTGAAACAAAATACAAGCAAAATAAGAAACAGATATAATGATCACAATAATGTGGATAAAAAACAGGGTGACAAAACAAAAGAAATTAAATTAAAATTAATTCATAAAATTAATTAAAAACACATGAACATAGATCTCAAATGGAGAAAGAATGACACGAAGAAAAAAGACAGCAAGTGAAGTTGACACTATGTGACAAAGGAATGGAATTAAAATTTTTTATTTAAAGCTATTAATTGAATAAAAATGATAATCAAAGTCACTTCAACAAATATTTAAAAATAAAAATATTAACTGCACTGATGAGATCTGAACCCATAACCTATTCATTACACCAGACAACCAGACTGTGCAATGCAACTACTTAAATGCTACTGAGTGTCACACAAAATTCCATTTTTTTTCCCCCAATTACTCGCAAACGAGGGCCCACCAGGGTGAATAGCTCTGCAGTGTTTGATATCTGGGATTGTAGCTTACATCATCATATAGATAGTTTCAAAAAGTCAATCACACTGCTGGGGACCTCCCCTTGTCAGTATACTGTATAACCATGAAACAAATCGTATTATAACCTGCATGTAGCCTTTCTGTAGTATAATTTACTACTACGACCTCCAAGCTCTTTAAACAGTAATCAGAACAGATGGATGTAATTAAACTCAACTTTTAATTTGCCTTAACAACATATTAGGATTGTTGCTTGCCAGAAGCTTCGAATACACATCTCACGGTTAACACTGTGATGCAGTCAACAAGATATTTGGGAATAATCAAAATACGCACAACCATCATTTATTCATAATTATTCATTCATTGTCTAGCTTTCTGTGAGCTTGTTACGATGTCACAGAAATGGAAAGCATATTCTGTGAGTGATAAACTAAAAATTGTTGACTGTGAGAAGAATGGTGAAACTAAAGCAAGTTTAACACATGAGCGTCATGTACCTGAAGGAATCATCAGGGAATGAGTGAAAGAAGAGAATAAACTTAAAAGTTTTGTAAATACTGTTGAAAGTAATGTGGGGATGGGCAGAAAAAAGCCAAAACTAGGAAAAGACAGTGAACTTGACAAATGCCTTTATATGTGGGTGCCACTTTCTGGTCAATTACTAAAGCACAACCAGAAAATTTTCAATTTGATTTACATGGCAATAAAGATTTTCTAGTTTCTGAAGGATGGTTTTCAAGATGGAAATGTCGACACGGAATTCGCCAAACGACCACTGAAGGAGAAGCAAGGTAAATATGCATAACAATTTCCTAAAATTCTACACAAAATAATGGTAGATGAAAGTTTAAATGATCATCAAGTGTATAACTGTGATGAAATGGCACTTTATTATCGATTGCTTCCAACCAGAACTCTTGATACAACAAAATCTGGAAATAAGACAGGTTCGAATACGAATAAAGACAGAATAACCTTCCTCTTTGGCACAAATAAATCAAGCAGACATGACCTGAAATCTCTTTGTATAGATAAATGTAAAAGCCTGAGATGTTTCAAGCATGTAAACATCTCATCATTACAATTCCCTAAGAGGCATTCAATGACTGCTTGGATGACATGTGAAATTTTCACCAACTGGTTTCAAAAAGAGTTTGTTCTATCAGTGAAAAAGCACCTACGGTCACTTAAGATGAGAGAAGAAGCTCTACTAATCCTTGATAACTATCCAGCTCATCCACCTGCTTATGTGTTGTAATCAGAAGATGGGAAAAAAAACTTTATCTTTGCTAAAAAAACATGATGGTGTTAATTCAGCCTCTGGATCAGGGCATCATTCAAGCATTTGCCATGAACTGTTCACTTCAACAGAAAATTCATGTGAGGAAATGGAAATGTTCTTGAAATCTATCTTAAGAGTGTTGTGTATTCAGCAGGCCTGGTGTGGCAAGGCTTCAGTCTGACCACCATTAGGTTTTTGCTGGAACAAGTGTTCCACCGAAGAAAATGCAACATGTGAATGCTGTAGTGACACAGAGTTTAACAGCAATCTGTATGTGACATTGTATATTGGACACTTTTGGGTAGTTGTCAACAACGAAGAATCAATTTCGGAAAATAGATGACAAGCAAATTACTGACGCTGTTCAAAATGAGAGTAGTGGACCAGTCGTAGATGAGGATGATGAAGCTGAAGAAGAAAGTATAGGCGATGCTTCCAGTACATTTGAAATATTGGGTAATACAAATAAAGTGATTACGTGGATGGAGTGACAAAGTAAACAAAACCAAACTGGGTTGTTGCATGCAATGAGCATAAAACAATATGCACTAAAGAAACTGCATGAAATGACCTGCCAAAGAAAGTTAACTGACTTCTTTAAAGTAGTAGAACAATGATGCACTGTAGCCTGCAATCAGTGTTGAAATTGTCATACCATATTTGATAGTGAGCTTTATTTACAGTGCTGAAACTCGTGTTATTGTTTGGTCGGCGTTTGAGAGAAGTTTAATTTTTGAGAACATTTTTCTTGGAGAAAGCGGTTTTTTTACACTTAAAAAGAACATGAACAGTCACAACTGCAAGAAAGCCCCTTTTTATGGGGTCATTGGCTTTGGTCTATTTTAGACCATCTCCAGACCTCACACCATGCTGGTATACAGTGGCAGTGAATGGTGCAAGTGCTACGACTCCACAAACACTAATTGGAGCAGTTACTGTTTGTGGATTCGTAGTGCCCACTTTGTTCACTGCCACTGTCTACCAGCATGGTGTGAGGTCTGAAGATGGTCTAAAACAAACCACAACCAGTAACTTCATAAAAACGAAGTGACTGCTCATGTTCACGTTTGAGAGAAGCTTGCTTATTGCCATACCCTACTTGGTAAGTTTATGAAATGTTTTACTTCTAATGTTCATTAAAATTACATACAGTATGGTACAGTATGTATAATATCGCATTATGTGTTCTTCCTACCTTTCCATGCTTATTTTTCAGTACACGGCTCACTCTTGATATATCACGATTACATTATAATGCAGTAGTAAAGCATGTCTGGACAACAGAGTTATATCGAGCTTCCATTGTATATAAAAAGTTTTAGTGTAATAACTTGCTAACATCATTATATCGCATTAGCATACTGTCCAAAAAATAGAAATCTGTTAAGATAAAGTGTTTGAAAAACATCCCAGTATGTCTGAATATCAGATAAATGCATGTGTCATACATTTATTTTAAGCATTGTAGAAGCAGTACTCTCTCACGTCTTTCATAACTTCATAATTTAACAACAAGAAACTGAACCATGCACTCAAAATTATTAATATTTCACAAAGTACTGTTGTTGTTGTGGTCTTCAGTCCAGACACTGGTTTGATGCAGCTCTCCATGCTACTCTATCCTGTGCAAGCTGCTTCATCTCCCAGTACCTACTGCAACCTACATCCTTCTGAATCTGCTTAGTGTATTCTTCTCTTGGTCTCCCTCTACAATTTTTACCCTCCATGCTGCCCTCCAATGCTAAACTGGTGACCCCTTGATGCCTCAGAACATGACTTACCAACCAATCCCTTCTTCTAGTCAAGTTGTGCCACAAATTTCTTCCCCCAATTCTATTCAATATGTCCTCAACAGTTATGTGATCTACCCATCTACTCTTCAGCATTCTTCTGTAGTGCCAAATTTTGAAAGTTTCTATTCTCTTCTTGTCCAAACTATCTATCATCCATGTTTCACTTCCTTACATGGCTATACTCCATACAAATACTTTCAGAAACGACTTCCTGACACTTAAATCTATACTCGATGTTAACAAATTTCTCTTCTTCAGAAATGCTTTCCTCGCCATTGCCAGTCTACATTTTTTATCCTCTCCACTTTGACCATCATCAGTTATTTTGCTCCCCAAATAGCGAAACTCATTTACTACTTTCAGTGTCTCATTACCTAATCTAATTCCCTCAGCATCACCCGACTTAATTTGACTACATTCCATTATCCTCGTTTTACTTTTGTTGATGTTCATCTTATATCCTCCTTTTGAGACACTGTCCATTCCGTTAAACTGCTCTTCCAGGTCCTTTGTTGTCTTTGACATAATAACAATGTCATCGGCGAACCTCAAAGTTTTTATTTCTTCTCCCTGGATTTTAATTCCTACTCTGAATTTTTCTTTTGTTTCCTTTACTGCTTGCTCAATATACAGATTGAATAACATTAGGGATAGGCTACAACCCTGTCTCACTCCCTTCCCTACCACTGCTTCCTTTTCATGCCCCTCGACTCATAACTGCCATCTGGTTTCTGTACAAATTGTAAATAGCCTTTCACCCCCTGTTTTACCCCTGCCACCTTCAGAATTTGAAAGAGAGAATTCCAGTCAACATTGTCAAAAGATTTCTCTAAGTCTACAAATGCTAGGTAGGTTTGCCTTTCCTCACTCTATCTTCTAAGAGAAGTTGTAGGTTTAGTATTGCCTCATGTGTTCCAACATTTCTACGGAATCCAAACTGATTTTCCCCGAGGTCAGCGTCCACCAGTTTTTCCATTCATCTGTAAGGAACTCGTGTTAGCATTTTGCAGCCGTGACGTATTAAACTGATAGTAATTTTCACATCTGTCAACACCTGTTTTCTTTGGGATTGGAATTATTATATTCTTCTTGAAGTCTGAGGGTATTTCGCCTGTCTCATACATTTTGCTCAGCAGATGGTAGAGTTTTGTCAGGGCTGGCTCTCCCAACGCTGTTAGTACTTCTAACGGAATGTTGTCTACTCCCACGGCTTTGTTTCAACTTAGGTCTTTCAGTGCTCTGTCAAACACTTCACGCAGTATCATATCTCCCATTTCATCTTCATCTACGTCCTCTTCCATTTCCATAATACTGTCCTCAAGTACGTTACCCTTGTACAGACCCTCAATATACTCCTTCCAACTTTATGCTTTCCCTTCTTTGCTTAGAACTGGGTTTCCATCTGAGCTCTTGATATTCATACAAGTGGTTCTCTTTTCTCCAAAGGGCTCTTTAGTTTTCATGTAGGCAGAATCTATCTTACCCCTAGTGAGATATGCCTCTACATTGTTACATTTGTCCTCTAGCCATCCCTGCTTAGCCATTTTGCACTTCCTGTCAATCTCATTTTTGAGACGTTAGTATTCCTTTTTGCCTGCTTCATTTACTGCATTTTTATATTTTATCTTTTCAACAATTAAATCACTATGCCTGTGAAAACTGATATGCAAACTATAGTTAGAAAAGCATGTAGGTGTGGGTTTTCTATTTCTTTCAGTAGTTTCTACCTATGTTTCGGAAATCAGTTTTTCTGTTCTTTTTGTTCTCTTATTGGATGTTCATGAACTTTATGCCTTTCCTTCATTCAACATCCACTGGTTTTGTCAGCAGCTCATGGTCTTGGGGTAAATATTGCTGATCCTCAATCACGGGGCCCCAGGTTTGATTCCAAGCCAAGACGAAGATTTTCTCCGTTAGGACCTGGATGTGTGTGTTGTCCTCCTCATCATTCACTGACACACAAGTCACCAAAGTGGCATAAAATAAAAAGACTTGGACTTGGAAGCTGCATTACCCAAATGGGGCTCCTGGCCAAAAATGCCATATGAACATTTCATTACTGTGGTTTGCCGATTCTACCTGTGGAATCATGAAACATATCAGAATTGTTGTTGGCAACAGGTTGGTCAACCTGTAAATATGATCTTTACTTGGCTGGAATGTTATGAGTCAGGCTGCGAGTCCATTCACATGTTACACATGCAACTGAAAAGTAACCTTTGTTATATACTATAGGGGCATTGGAGTTGAGGGTCAACCTCCTACCCCCTTAAATAGCTCAGTTCCCCATTAATATGGATCAGCACACTAAACCCTAGGTCCATTGTGTTCTCATGCCTACCCGTTCTTTTGTATTAAGGCTTTCCTAATACGAAAACACAATCACATTGTCTCCCTGACTGATGACACGTAGATGACCAATGACAATGCACAGTCCATAGTGGCCACAGGCGCTGACTCCATGGGGCCTGAGGGAGTCGAGGCCCTCAAAAATACGTTTGGGGTGGGGGGTGGGGGGGGTGAGGGGGTGGGAGGGGCGGGGGGGGGGGGGGGAGGGGTGTGCCCCCCAAATAATTTAAGAAATTTATTAGTTATATTATACTCCGTAAAATCACAAAATTGTTGTAATTTTTTATTTCCCTTGTTTGAAGATAGTTACCTTTTAAAATACATTCAATAATGACTTAAAACAAATAATTATTACAGTAGTAAGCAAGTTAACTGAAAACGAGTGGTGTGAATCATGATAGTGTTACTGTGCTGGAGGCACACTTAGAATTTGTCCCGGTGCGCAAACCTTCGGGTAAAGTCTGACACCGGCAGGCCAGCACTGCAGCCACGGCGACATCAAAAGGACTGGAGCAGAAGCGCCTGGAACCCTCTGCCTCACATTGCGTTGACGCTTTGAGACATTACAACGCCGCTGCTAATTAAAGCCCACCCTGCTGTCACACTCATTCAGTGTGGATAGTTTCATTCAGTGCATGTTGCAGACATGTTTAGTGTTCAGACTTTAGTGTCTAGTGGACTATTTTATATGACTATATTTTACTCGTTTACTTTACTCTCTTAGTGTATTGTGAATTAAGTTTGCAATGGAAACATTTGTTACCAAAAAGGTGCGCATGGAAGTTGATGATACTGCAAGTCAACCTCCAACAATTATTGTGTCATCAATTGCTTTGTTGTCTTCAGGCGAGAACCGTTCACAGCCAAAATCTGAACAATCCAGTAAGGGAAGATCATTTCAGAACTCTTGGTTGATCAAATTTACATGCCTAAAATATGAAGCATCTATCAAAAAAGTTTTTGCAAAACCTGCAAAGAGGCAGATGCTAAAAACTTATTACGAGGGCAGTTCAATAAGTAATGCAACACATTTTTTTTCTCAGCCAATTTTCGTTGAAAAAACCGGAAATTTCTTGTGGAATATTTTCAAACATTCCCGCTTCGTCTCGTATAGTTTCATTGACTTCCGACAGGTGGCAGCGCTGTACGGAGCTGTTAAAATGGCGTCTGTAACGGATGTGCGTTGCAAACAACGGGCAGTGATCGAGTTTCTTTTGGCGGAAAACCAGGGCATCTCAGATATTCATAGGCACTTGCAGAATGTCTACGGTGATCTGGCAGTGGACAAAAGCACGGTGAGTCGTTGGGCAAAGCGTGTGTCATCATCGCCGCAAGGTCGAGCAAGACTGTCTGATCTCCCGCGTGCTGGCCGGCCGTGCACACCTGTGACTCCTGCAATGGCGGAGCATGCGAACACACTCGTTCAAGATGATCAACGGATCACCATCAAACAACTCAGTTCTCAACTTGACATCTCTGTTGGTAGTGCTGTCACAATTGTTCACCAGTTGGGATATTCAAAGGTTTGTTCCCGCTGGGTCCCTCGTTGTCTAACCGAACACCATAAAGAGCAAAGGAGAACCATCTGTGTGGAATTGCTTGCTCGTCATGTGGCTGAAGGTGACAATTTCTTGTCAAAGATTGTTACAGGCGATGAAACATGGGTTCATCACTTCGAACCTGAAACAAAACGGCAATCAATGGAGTGGCGCCACACCCACTCCCCTACCAAGAAAAAGTTTAAAGCCATACCCTCAGCCAGTAAAGTCATGGTTACAGTCTTCTGGGACGCTGAAGGGGTTATTCTGTTCGATGTCCTTCCCCATGGTCAAACGACCAACTCTGAAGTGTATTGTGCTACTCTTCAGAAATTGAAGAAACGACTTCAGCGTGTTCGTAGGCAAAAAAATCTGAACGAACTTCTCCTTCTTCATGACAACGCAAGACCTCACACAAGTCTTCGCACCCGAGAGGAGCTCACAAAACTTCAGTGGACTGTTCTTCCTCATGCACCCTACAGCCCCGATCTCGCACTGTCGGATTTCTGTATGTTTGGCCCAATGAAGGACGCAATCCGTGGGAGGCACTACGCGGATGATGAAGAAGTTATTGATGCAGTACGACGTTGGCTCTGACATCGACCAGTGGAATGGTACCGTGCAGGCATACAGGCCCTCATTTCAAGGTGGCGTATGGCCGTAGCATTGAATGGAGATTACGTTGAAAAATAGTGTTGTGTAGCTAAAAGATTGGGGAATAACCTGGTGTATTTCAATGCTGAATAAAACAACCCCTGTTTCAGAAAAAAAATGTGTTGCATTACTTATTGAACTGCCCTCGTACAATTTTCTTAAAAAAAAAAAGAAGATGCATTTACTTCCATAGGATTTTATAACTGGAAAAAGGCTTTGGAAAAATTCTGTCTTCATGAAAATATGTTTATGCATAAGGAAGGTGTACTGCAACTAAATTCTATCACTAACCAAAGTGTGGCCTCCCAACTGAATGAAAAGTTAGATAGTGATATGACGAAAAGACGTTTACCTCTTGAGACAATTTTTACTACCTTGCAATTCCTATGCTGACAAGGACTAGCCATTAGAGGGCGCAAAGATCTAAAATCAATTTTTTTTCAATTGTTGAAACTCTGAAAGAATGACATACCTGAGTTTAAAGATTGGTTAGGAGATTCGAGGTATAAGTGGACGTCCCGCGATATTCAAAACAAGATCGTTGATCTACTAAGAAAGTCCGTGTTGAGAAAGGTATTGGCTTCAATTTTTCTATTATGGTTGATGAAACAAGTGACTCTTCGATTCACAAACAAAAGTCATTTTGTATTCAAACTGTAGAAGATTCCTTAATCATCAACAAAGACTTTATTGGCTTATACGAGACCCCCAACACTGAATCAAAAACTCTATTTAGTAGTTCCATAAAAACACGGGAGAACTGCCGGATATCAGTAACGACCTGCCACGATATTTCAGCGCAGAGTCTTCTGGCCATCTTCAGGTGAGTGCCACTGTAGTACATCACACTCTGTTTAGTATTTTAAAAGACATTTTTGCTCATCGCGATTTGTCAATGGATAACTTAAGAGGACAGTGCTATGACGGTGCCTCGAATATGAGAAGTAAGTTCAAAGGACTAAAAAAGTTAGTTTTGGATATGCAAACAAAACCAAGTTGTGTGCACTGCACTGCTCACAGTTTAAACTTGGCAGTTGTAGACAGTTTATGCCATCTTGCCAGAGATAAGTCCCTGCTGTCGCACTATCCTCTGTGTCCTCAGTGGCCCAGATGAATAGAGCACACATTTTCAACTGTCCCCATTGACGTATATCAATGCCTGTATGCAGCTAGGGGTATTCATTTCATTGTAACTTTATTGAAACTTATTTCTTTTTATGCCTTTATTGCGATGCAAGGAACCCAGTAGAGGATCTCAATGAAAAAATTCAATGCCCTCATCTAAGTGTTGCAGATCTGGAATAAATATAAGAGGGCTTGATTCGTATATTGAATGGAAGCCATGATAGTTCTGAACACTTTTGGGAATTGTGTTTAAGAGAAAAACCTTCACAAGTCGATTATCCTTTGCTTCCTCGGAATCAAAGTATACCAAAAAAGTATGAAAACAGCAAAGCCAGCTCACCGCACACTTTCCAAACCCCAAAAGAATACTACAAAGCTGTTTACATTGAATTTGTGATACAGTGCAATCTTGCATTACTGAGTGGTTTGCTTCAACTGGACTCACACAGGTCATTGCAGTTGAACAAGAGTGCTTGCTTTTAGTAAACAGAGGTGAAACAAATTTGGAAAAATCAACTGAGTTTTTAAAAAATGACCTATAAATTGAGAGACTGCACTTACACTTGAATATGTTAGCTGATATCGCTAATGAAAAACAACAGGTCTTCAAAAACACGTGTGATGTAAGAAAGTACATTACACAAGAGCCTGCAGTTGGAGAAATGTTATGTGAAGTAGTGAAGTGCATTAAGCTTCTCCAAGTAGTTTCAATCACAACAGCAACAGCAGAACAGTCATTTAGCACCCTTAGACATCTGAAATTATATCTCTGATTAACAATGGGACAGAAGCAATTGAACAACTTGGCTGTTCTTCATGCCCACCGAGATGTTTTAAATGAATTGGATATCCGACCAGTCATCAACTACTTCATATGCAGTAATCCAGTCAGATGGTTGAGATTTGCACCTTTCTAGAGACACTAGTCCTAATAATGGCATTTAGAGCAATATTAAAAATCTTTATAAAATAGAGAATTATATGCACACATAATGTTAAATTTTCAGTTTCAAAATATTAGTACTAGTTTAGTACTCTATTACTATAGTACTGAATTAGTTATTTTCAAGTACTTAAATATTTTTAGGGAGTAAGACCCATTTAAAATCCGTTATTTACATACTTCTTGACTGAAAGTATTAGGCATACTGTATTAACTTAATTAACTGTATTAAAGCATTAACTTTGAGATACTGTTTGTATTTAATGAACCCTGAGCCTCATTCATATTAAGCTTAAATTAGCTATTTCACTTATTAATCAAAGTGCTATTACTGCGCGACAGCAAAATTTTGTTTTATTCTTTTAATGATAGTTTAGAATTTATTTAAACATAATTTCAGTCTTTTCAGAGCTATATATTCACTAAACATATGACTCTAAAATGCTTTAAGAAACTTTAAAACACACTATTTTTCACCCAAAATTTAGAAAATTTCCTGGGGCAAGGCCCCCACTATATGCCCCTCCCCCCCCCCCCCCCCCCCCCCCGCCAATATTTTTTATAAGTTGGCAACCCTGTTAATGGCCTATATTACTCATATGTTCCTTGGTACACAATTCTGTCAATAGTCCTGTGTTCCATTTCATCACGTTAATGCTACATTTATTTCCGTGCAGCTTGAAGCCTAGTTGCCATGTGCCTGTCCTCACTCCACATGCAAGAAGACACATGCTTGTTAGGTATATGCATCTTTCTCAACATGTGAACATGAGTGATTCAATTCACATGCTACTCCAGCAATCATGCTGTATCTGCAGGTTAAATACGCCCATGTGGCTGGCCATTGGGCAATGGGTTTGTTAAAAGCCAGGCAGGTGTGCTTGCAATGTGCACCAGTGAGACTGCAGCATAAACATGCCCTCCAAAGGCAGGCTGATGACCACATAACACTATTTATAAATTATACTGAGAGGAACAAGATTGTTGCTAGATGTCTGACTTTTATAATGAACAGTTCAAGAATACAAAAGTAAATACATCTATCTATCTTGAAAAATGAGCCGTTTGTGTGAGCTGCATTTGCTTGTGTGGTTGTGTGTGTGTGTGTGTGTGTGTGTGTCTTTACTGATGACTGTGGCTGTGTGTGTGTGTGTGTCTTTACTGATGACTGTGGCTGTGTGTGTGTGTGTGTGTCTTTACTGACGAAGGCTGTGGCTGTGGCTGTGTCTGTGTCTGTGTCTGTGTGTGTGTGTGTGTGTGTGTGTGTGTGTGTGTGTGTGTGTGTGTGTCAGTCTATTGTTGACGAAGGCCTTAATGGCCAAAAGCTATAACTTCTTTTTGTCCATCCTGGATTTTCCATTGTTTGATCAAAGTAAGTAAAACCTTGATTCACTGAGTGCAGCAGGGTGAGGGCCTTGTCATGAGCAGGGCCTGCATAATTGGTTACTCCTAGTTTGCATTTTAGGCAGCCTGAGATTTTTTAGCAGTGTTTTCCATCATATCATTTCCCAGAGTAAAACTGCAATTGATGCTATCCAACATATAGGACCCCTTTTCCTTTTCCCTTTTTTGTTAACGATATTTATGATACGATATGATGTTTACTACATCGGACCTTTGATATTGAAGGAAAATACCAAATACAGAAAGGCTATACCAATGGTAACAAGGTTAACTCTGACACTTTGAGTTCTTGCTACCGGGAACAGTTATGCCACTTTGAAGTTACAGTTCAAGGTACCTACTGTATAGAAATCTAGAAATCTAACACCATCCCCGAAATTTTCCTCGCTCTCGTGACATCCTGGTAAGCTATGTTAAGGTAAGTTGATGACAACCTGACATTTTGGAAGATGAAATGCTTAATTCAGGGTTGACATTTACAGTTAATAGAATGTGTGTGTGTGTTTATTATATTTTTTAATTTCTTTTATGTTTATCTTGAGTCTTCAAACTACAGAGAAGAGAGATTCAATCCTCCTCATATACCAGCCTTGTTGGGACTCAGAGGATTGATATTCTTCCGTGGAACGTAGACTGCGAACCTGTGCCTAGTAACACTTTCACCAGTTACACCATCATGGACTTCGACTTCATCATATTTCTTTCAGATCAGGAGAATTCTTTAGTGGTGTCTATCAGAATCAGCATCATGTTGAGCCTTTCTCTTATATGTGTTGTGCCAATAAAGCATTATTTATGTAATAGGTGGGGTGTAGCTTGGTGGCTCACTGGTAAAGTGCCAGACTACCTGTCCAAAGAGCTTGGGTTTGATCCCTGCTCAGTCCTAGGATTTTTATCACATAGCACTTTTTTCAGCTCTGGTAATGCTTACTGATGTGAAAAATGCTGAACTGTATTGTGGTTCAGGATCCATGTTAAAATGTTGTTCCTCCTGTAACTGAGTAAGTCAGTTCAAAGGCTGGAGGAAAGCAACAGCATACTATCTGCAACAGGACTCTGTCTAGTAAAGTACTGTGGTGTTCAAAACAAACTTCAGATTGATGACAGCCTTATTTTTTACCACCTGTCAATCAGGAATTATAGCACTGTAGAACATGAAAACATGGAATTTGAACAGTATTATTGTGTGTGTCTTATTTTTTTCTGGTTAATTCCATGAACAGTGTGAAACCAAATAATTGTCTACCATTCCTTATGAATTAGAATGATGTGGATACAACAAACACTAATCAGAACAAAATAAAAATCCTTCATTTGTAGTTCCGATGAATACATATTGTGGAAGAGCAGTGATTCTGGGGATCTTAATATGCAGAAACCATCTTGGTTCCCACTGAGCAGCTTTGATTCATAAATAGCTTGTGTCAATGACAGCAAGTAAAAGAACACTGAAAACTCGAGCAGAAATGCACATCCATAATGTATTTTGTATTTGCAAGTAGAATCAGAAATCCAACATCTAATGTCCAACATTTCTTCATTAGTCACCACCCAGTCCTGACAAGTTGCAGATCCATATATGGCAGAAATTGCTCACTTCTCTGCTTCACAAAGCTTCCCAAATTTCACAACACATCCAGCTTAGCCTGTGAATTGAATTCATCAGAACAACAACAAAAGTACAGGCATTTCAGACTCTTTTCTAATGCTTCAGTCTGTGAGCTCTTCAAATGACATCAAAATATGCATTCATAATGTAAATGAAGGACTTTACAAGAATATTGCTTTGACAATTGTTACCTTTATCTAAATATTAAGTTTGTTTAGAATCCAACATTATGATTACATGACATGTACTTCCAAATTCTTAACCTGTTCACTATAAATGTCAAGAATCTAGCAATGTTTTGTTCCTCAAAGTATGCATTGTAAGTACAGCCTGCCATTAGAGGGCACATTTATGCTGCAGCCTCACTGCTGCACATCACCAACACACCTGGCTTGCTGTTGTAAACAAAGCCACTGCCCACTGGCCAGCCACATGAGTATATTTTAACCTGCAGCGGCAGCATGATCGCTGTGGTTGCATATGTACTTCTCTCTAGGTGTGAAGTGAATCACTCACCCACACATGCTGGAAAGAGGCGTGTACCTACAAGTGTGTCTCTACTTGTGTGTGCAGCAAGCATAGGCACGCATTGATTAGACACAAGATGCATGGCGACTACACACAAGATGTACATGACTAAGTGTAGCTTAACAGTGAGTGGTGCACAAAAAATATTGCACCACCACTAAAGGTATATGTTGAATTTTAGCAAGTATTCTAACTTCAGCATTTGGATATGACTAATGTCTTTCATGCAGTAAGTCAAGTGTTGTGGTTGGAATAAAAATGAAGCTGATGGAAGAGAAGCAATTATCTCTATAGAAATTTGTAAGAAAAACTGAATGTTTTGAACAAATTGAAAACTCAACTTCTGTTAATGTCAGCACATCCAGAACTAATTCAGATACAAGTAAAATTAGAGTGAACATAGCAATTCACAGTACCAGTAACAACTGGAATATTGGACAATATGTAAAGTTCATAGAGGTGACTTCTGTAAAGAACAACTGTTGAAATCCATTAGGGTACCATCTGAAAACTATGCAATCCTGGCAATTTCCAACAGAAACCTTCATTTCCACAAACAGAGGTTCTTAGGAACACTCAGTTTGCGTATTCTGAACACACGCTAGCAGCATTTTGTGGATGTTGTCCTCTGGACACGGCTGGGAAAGGTGGAAATAAAAAAAGCCATACACTAACTGGAAGATAGTTCTAGGTTTTTTCAGGTCCTTCAAAGACAATGTATAACATAAAATGGTTCAAATCTACTCATATTGTTTCAAAGATAGCAGAAGGAAAGGAAAAATCTATTGTATACCAATTGAAAAGCGAGAAGGCGCATCAAGATGCTAACCATAGGACAGCACTTCTATCAAATGTGAAAGCTGTGATCCTACATGGCAAGCAGAAAGAGGCTCTTCATGGCAAACAAAAAATTAGCATCATATGACAGTGAGTTTAATAATCAAAATTTTGGACCTCTCCTGTAGTTCCAAGCTGAAGCTGATGATTTAGTTTTGCAAAAGCATCTTCAAAATGGTCCTAATAACACATAGTATATTAGTGCTGGCATTCAGAACTAGGTAACAGAAACATGTGGTGCTATTATAAAGTGCTTCACCATTCTTACTGATGAACCAAGAGACAGGGAAAGAAGTGACCAATTATCTTTATGTGCTCGGTATGTAGATTTAGAATTAAATATGATCCCTGATGACTTTCTGATGTATATATCTGCTACAGACTATAGAGAACGTGGGCTGGCAAACTTTATATTATTACATTAGAAATGAAGGAAAACCCAGGATAGAATGTAACAATACCAGAGAAGCAAAGTTGCTACTCACCATATAGCAGAGATGCTGAGTTGCACTAGGCACAAGATTCACATAATTATAGCTTTAGGCCTAGGCCTTTGTCAGCAGTAGACACACACACACACACACACACACACACACACACACACACACACACACTTGTCAGCTATGAAGGGGCATGGGGGAGGTTTGGAGGTTGTTGTAGAAGTGGTGGACAGTGGTACTCAGAGGTAGGAGTAGGAAGTGAGCAGGATGGAGAGCTATTTGAGGTGTCGTGAACATGTTGCTGTATTTCTTCCAGGGCAAGAGTTTCATTGTGTGTTATGGGTTCCAGGAATTTGGGATTACATAGCAGGAGAATTTTGCGGATGGAGAGAAGGTACTGCAAGGATGATTGGCTTTGGTTGATATGGTTTTGCAGGACTACGTTGGTGAGGGCTAAGGATTGGTGGAATTGGAACAGGTGGAGGTCATAGTGGAAGGAGGGGTGGCAACCAGAGATGGGTAATTTGATGGTAAGGCCATTAGGGGGGATTTCATGAGCCAAGCAACAATGCAGGAACAGTATGTGGGACTGGAATCTGGATATGGATAAGAAAACTTTTCTGTACTGATGCAGATGGCAGGAGCAAGGATCCATGGCGGTGCAAAAAATTACGTAAGAAAGTAAATTACATCCGAAAAATTATGCGTGAATAAATTTGTGCATGCATGTATGTGTGTCTACTGCTGACAAAGGCCTTAATGGCTGAAAGCTATAATTGTGTGAATCTTTTTGTTGTGTCTATCGTGACTCAGCATCTCCGCTATATGGTGAGTAGCAACTTTCCTTCTCTGGTATTGTTACATTAGAAACTAGTCAAGAGTTCACAGGGAATTTTTGGAGAGTCAGGGGTTTGACATAGCAGCGGCAATGAAGGGTCATTCTCATGACGCACAAGTTTTCACTAGAAAGGAATACCCAATGGTTGTTTATATACATTATGGTGCACACTTCTTACACTTAGCATTAGCTGATTTGTGTTCTCTGCAGGACATCATAAATTGTGTAGACATAGTACAATTCACTGGAAACTTCTTTAGGAGTTACGCTAAACATAGAGACATTCTGTCAAAGATTAATATGGGTGATCAGACACTCTGCACTTTTGACGATGTGTGAAACGTAGTGGATTTACTAACACAAGGTAATACTGCACTTTAAAGAAATGCTTTGAGTTATAGTGCCTTCCCTGCAACACATAATTGGGTGCTAACAAACAAATTGTTCAAGAAGCACATCAATTACTGTGTGCAGTCACTCATATCCAGTTCACTGTTTCTCTTGCACAACTAGAAAAAATTTCTTCTTAACCCTTTCTCTTAGCAGAATGCTTAATAGTGTTAACTGTGACCTTGTTGCAGCACAACTCAGCAATGTAACCAATGTCTTAGAAGAAATGGTACGGGATGGTGGTAAGGAATTCAAAAAACAGTGTAGCGAAGCCTCGAAACTTGCACAAGATGTTGAAGTAACTTTCACAGTACTGAGGTCTGTGACCACACTAAATATTGAGGCAATAGCCCTGATAGCAGTCTGGAGGAATATTACAAATGAAATGTAGCCTTATCATCCTTGCATCACGTACAATACCAGCTTGGGGACATATTCAGACCCATCCAAATTTAATTAAAACCCCTGGCAGTATAATTCCAAGGAAATGTGTAAACTGGAGGCCTAACATATACTAGAGTCTGTCAAACTTCATCAGTCAATGCTGCCAGAACCTTCATCTGCAGATTAAGAGTTTTCTGTTTGGAAAGAAAAAAGATTGAAAGGCAAACCAAGTTCAGGCCTAAAGAATATATTCATAATATTGACCTCTGCTCCAAGCCTAATCTCTCCAGTTTCTAGGGCAACAGCAGAAAGGGCACTGTCAAACATAAAATGTTTAAAAATCTATCTAACAAACAGTACAAATCAAAGTAGACTGCATGGTCTTGCTTACACCTCTGTGGATCACAACACTTCAGTTGTTCTAGAATCGAGAGGAAATAGTGAATTACTTTTCCAAACTGCCATGACTGATAAGCACTTGCTAAAGATAAAGTTCCAGCAGCTATACTGGATTTCATTATTTGCTTGATACTTTTAAACATTTGGGCTGAAAATAAATAGTGAAAATTATGTCCTTATTAAATGTAGACAGGACACTTGTGCCCCACCATCCCCATACCCTAGAAACAAAATCCTGAATATGCCAATCTGTGTTAGTTTTGTAAGTTCTACAAATTCTTTACTATTTTGAGACTCTCAGTTTTCATATTACTTTGTCCTCCAAATGGTAGCTGAGAAATCTGGTAATTAATTAAGGCCTATGTAAAAATATAAGCACTTCCAGAAAAAAAAGGGTGGGGGAGGGAGAGTCATCATCCCACATTCCCACACACCTCAATTTGGGTCCACACCTGTCTACTCTCCCCCTCACAACATGTAGGGGCCTCTGCCTTTGCCGGCCGTTGTGGCTGAGTGGTTCTAGGCACTTCAGTCTGGAACCGCACGACTGCTACAGTCACAGGTTCGAATCCTGCCTTGGGCATGGATGTGTGTGATGTCCTTAGGTTAGGGAGGTTTAAGTAGTTCTAAGTTCTAGGGGACTGATGACCAAGACCCATAGTGCTCAGAGCCATTTGAGCCATTTTTTGACCTGCCTTTTCTTTTTGAACTTACCCATTTTATCTCTCTTTCTTCTCCCTGAGAAATGAACTAATAGTTCTGAAAGCTAGGATAATGACATCACTTTTACTATGTGTTTGTCAGTTGGCAGTGCTAACATTTCACCTCCTGAAGTCATTTCTATCTCAAGTCTACAGGCTTATTAACTTTATTGGTGATTACTAGAGGCACCTGTTTTTCGCAAAGCGCAAAATTTTAAACATTTTGCTGAAAACGCGAAACTATTTACTTTTAAGCCAAATCGCAAAATAATTGACGAAACTTTGCAAAATCTTGTCATTTGAACTTAACTGCAGAAATTCGATTGGAGTTATGGTAATACAGTCTGGATATCGATTGTACACCATTTCGATATGTATAATATATCGAGTATTCCAAAGACGTTCTACAATGTTCTGGCGGTGTATTCAGTATTGCGTGTTGGAAATCATTGTGGATCGCCGGTGCATTGAGTGTGGTATTTTGTGTTGTGTTGTCGTGCTACAGATAATTAATATGGTAGTGACAGTTTTCGACCGAGAAAAGGAACTTTCGTCTGAAGGATTTTATGTTTTCGACAAAAGTAGGAAGATACTGGCTGTCTCTGAGCACTATGGGACTTAACATCTGAGGTCATCAGTCCCCTAGAACTACTTAAACCTAACTAACCTAAGGACATCACACACATCCATGCCCGAGACAGGATTTGAACCTGCGACCGTAGAAGTCGCGCGGTTCCAGACTGAAGCGCCTAAAAGCGCACGGCCACAACGGCCGGCTATGAAGATGCTTTATGTGCAAATACTGCAATGTGCGTATTGAGTGGCAGAGGAAGGACACGTGCTTGAAACACATTAATAACAGTTCTTCCCATAAGAAGAACAAGGAGAAGGCGCTAACAACTACTGGTATAAAAAGACAAGCTACGGTCACGGAAGTCACTGCAGGGGCAAAACGAGCGAAAAATGATAAAGAAGAATTCATTTTATCGACTACTCGAGCTTTCATTGAGGTTGACATTCCGATGGAAAAAGTTGATCATCCGAAGCTGAGAGAATGGATGAACAAATACATACCAGATTTCTGTAAAGCTGTAGTGGAGGCTTTGTGGATCCCAGTCAGTAATGTTGATAGTGAGAGATCATTTTCTAGATACTGCAACATAATGTCTGACAGTAGAACACCTCTGACTCCCAGTAATATGGAAGTCATGGTAGCCTTGTCTTTCTCGGACTGACTTGTGTGTTGTGTACATACACTAGGACAGGATAAATGTTTTCCAAACTTTCATGATTTATAATTTTTATGCTTTTTCAATTTATGTAAAATAAAAGATTTTTCGCTGCAAATGTGCCATAAATGTATTTCCTGTACCTTTTACTGCTGAAAAGTGGAAATAAAATTTAACGATGAAATGGAAAAAAAAACTAGCGAAAAATATACCAAAATAACTTTTTAAAAATGACGAAATCAGGCAAAAAGTTTCACCACAAACAGGTGCCTCTAGTGATTACTCTTGCACACGCTGTGTATCTTTAAGGCTCCCTTGGCTGTTGACTTACAATGGGATGCGTAGTTCCAGCTAAATGGAATACAAAATGGACAAGAGTTATGGAATCATTTTCTGAGGAAATTCAATGCATGGAGGCAGCATTTTCAGAATACTAAAGTGTGTTTTGTTCCTGAAATATCTGAAAAAAAATCTGTATATGTAAATGACAATATTATGAAAAGTGCAGCAGGCTGCTTCTCACCATATAGTAGAGATGCTGCATCGCAGACAAGCACAACAAAAAGACTGTTAAACGAATAGGCTTTTGGCCAAAAGGTCTTCTTAGATAACACACATACAGGCAGACGGACACACACACACACACACACACAAATGCAACTCACACATTCCTCTGGCTGCCAGGGCCAGACAGGATGTGAAAGACACTCTTGAAATTTTTTTGAACTTCGTGCTGGCAAGTTAGTTTGGGAAACTACTAACAAGGGCACTACCAACTATAGACGTTGAAAATGGCAGCAAACCAGGCAGGGACTTCACAAACAAATCAATCTTCACTGGTGAAGTAACTTTTCATCTTTCAGGAGAGGTCAACTGACATAACACATGCATATAGAGGGTGGATAATTAAAATACAACTGTCAAACATGTCTGGGATCTGAGAAAGTTAACATGTGTTGTGTCCAACTAAACAGTCCGTGGACCCTTCTTATCTGCTGAGAGAACTGTCACTGGTGTCCCCTATCTCAACATCCTACAATTGTGGCTCATGCCACAACATAAAACTGATAGCAGGAATTTCATCTTTCAATAAGATGGTGTCCCTCCACATTTTTACAATTGTGTGTGAGAGTATCTGAATGAGACATTGCGATGCTGCTGGATATGCCGTGTTGCTGCTGTTGTCGTGGCACTACTCGAACAGCCGTTGCAGTCATCAGGCTTGCTGGATAGTGTTTGTGTTCCACCTCTACTACAGAACCTTAAAGACTTGTAACACTGCATCACAGCAGCTGTTCTTATCATCATTTCTGATATGCTGGGTTGGGTATGGACAGAACTGGACTACTGAGTAGACATGTGTCATGTGACAAAGGGTGGACATGAAGAACATATATAAACATTGTAAAAACTTTGAGACTCTCTCTTTCACATACTGTACCACTTGTTACAGTGTTCTTTGCATTTATCTGTAAACATTTTCAAAAAATGTTCAAGAGCATTATAATTACTCTGTATAATGTAAAAAATGTACCATAACATGGGAAACAAGTGGCTAACCTTCACAAAAACCATCAGTTCTGGAGTGCAACTGTGACAGAAAAGTAGGCAATCAAACATATTCCTGAAGAACATGATGAACAAGTATATTTGAAGTTCCCTGTGGCTAATGCAACTTCAATCAATTACAATCAAATGATGGAAAATCCCTGAAATGAAGGAGATCATGTTTGGCAGTGTGCTGTTTCTTGGCCACAGTTTGTTGTGCCTATTCATGCGAACAGACAGCCTGTTGAATAAAATCTCTCGGTGTACATGCTGCGTCAATTCAGGATAAAACTCCAAGCTTTCGACCACTACCTCCATGGTCGTCATCAGGGCTATAACCGACTGTCGTAAACTAGCGAGGCTCCCACTTTTATATGCAAAGGACGACTTGTGGGATCCCGTCTGAGAATCCGATATGTGCTATCCTCAAGTAACAAAGCAACTTTCTTGTGGTAATCTGTAGCATTGAGGATTACCATGGCATTCCCATTGTCAACGGATTTTAGCGATACCCAAGACGCCTAAGTCAAACATCAACAGAGAGGAGAGACAAGGCCTGAAAATGTTGCAGTAGGATGAAGATCTAGTTGTTTTACCTGCTGACAAGGGGAATGCCTCAGTAATCCTCAGTGTTACAGATTACCACAAGAAAGTTGCTTCTGCAGATACTTCAACGTCACCGTTTTAATCTGGCCACATGGCATTGACGCACTGCAGCAGTTCGTTGAACATTTGAATGGTGTACACCCAAACATAAAATTTACAATGGAGGTAGAGAAGGAAGGGAAGTTACCTTTTTTAGATGTGTTGGTGGAGCGAAAACCGGATGGACGACCTGGCCATTCTGTGTACAGGAAGCCAATGCATACAGACTTATATTTGCATAGCCACAGCTTCCATCGTCCATCTCAGAAGAGAGCTATGCTGAATACTTAAGTACACAGAGCCAGGACTATTTCTGACAAGGACCACCTCGGCCCCGAGATTAACCATTTGACAACTGTGTTTAAGAGGAATGGTTATTCTTCTAGTGAAATTAAATCAGTATTGTCCAAGAAAGTAAGACACGATGCCGTCCATAAATAAGAAGGGGACCAACACATAGCGCAGCTTCTATTTTGCGGTGCTACAACAAGCAAGATAGGCAGAATCCTAAAGAGGCAAGGAATAAAACCAGTTTTCTGACCACCTAGGAAAATTGAGGAAATGTTGAGACCAGTCAAAGATAGTCTTGCCTTAAGGGTGCCAGGAATTTATAGTATTCCTTGTAAATGTGGGAAGAATTACGTGGGCTAGTCCATAAGAACCGTTGCATCGAACATCAGCGCCACCTGAAATACAGGTACTTGGAGAAATCAGCGGTGGCTGAGCATAACCTGCTTAACAAGCATAAGATTTTATTTGAAGAAACAAGAGTAATAGCCCGCACATTGAATTATTGGGACTCTATGATTCGAGAAGCAGTCAAAATTAGACTTAGCGATAATAACTTTAACAGAGACAATGGCTATGCACTTAGCAACACCTGGAAGAGTGCGCTGGATAAAGAACAATCGCAGAGGAAAACTTCCCACCCTTTACCTCCTGATTCAAGGGATGGCGCTGCAAGCAACGCGGGATAGAAACTACATCTATGGAAGTAGAGGGCACCACTTCACTACACACCATATCGCTGTTGCTGTGACGTATTCTAGCCAATCAGAAGCTTTCTTTGCATATAAAAGTGGGAGCCTCGCTAGTTTATGACAGTTGGTTATAGCCCTGATGACGACCATGGAGGTAGTGGTCGAAAGCTTGGAGTTTTATCCTGAATTGACGCGGCATGTACACCGAGAGATTTTTATTCAAGAAATACATCACGAAAGACTTCATAGCCAGACAGCCTGTTGGTTGTCGTGTCCACATAGAATGCAGCACAGTGGTTGCAGCTCAGCTTGTTGATCACATGACTGGTTTCAAAGGTAGCCTTACCTTTGATGAGATAGGTGATGTATGTGACCAGAGTGGTGTAGGTGGTGGTGGGAGGATGTATGGGACAAGTCTTTCATCTATGTCTATTACAGGAATACGAGCCATGAGGTAAGGGATTGGGAGCAGGGGTTGCGTAGGGATGGAAGAGTATATTGTGTAAGTTCAGTGGCAGGCAGAATACCACTGTGGGAGGGGTGGGAAAGAGAGTAGGCGGGACATTTCTCATTTCAGGGCAGGATGAGAGGTAGTCGAAATCCTGGCGGATAATGTAATTAAATTGCTCCAGTACTGAGTGGTACTGAGTTATTAAGGGAATGAAGTTTCTGATGGGCCATCTGGAGGAATCCTTCCTAACACCCAGAATCCTAAACCCCTCACCTGGTAAAGGTGACATCTTTGCTATCTGGATCAAGGGTCAGGACAGCTTATCAACATTCCTCCAGAACCTCAACAACTTCTTCCCCATTTGCTTCACCTGGTCCTACTGAACACAACAAGCCACCTTTCTAGATGTTGGCCTACACCTAAAGATGGCTTTATCAGTACCTCCACCCATATCAAACTTACTAACTACCCGCAATACCTTGCCTTCAACAGCTGCCACCCTTACATACAGCCTAGTCAACTGTGGTCGTTGCATATGCCGCGACGAGCAGTCCCTCATGAAATATACTGAGGGCCTCAATGAAGCCTTCACAGCCATAATTATCTTCCCAACCTTGTACAAAAACAAATCTCCCGTGCCTTCCCTTTCCAGCCTCCCACCACATCCCAAAGACCCTTTCCAGCCTCCCACCACAGCCCAAAGACAAACTGTGGGGCTACAGAGGAGCATATCCCTCGTAACTCAGTATCACCCAGAACTGTAGCAACTGAATTACATTCTCCACCAGGGTTTAAACTACCTCTCATTGTGCCCTGAAACGAGAAATGTCCTGATCATTATCCTTCCCACCCCTCCCACATGGGCATTCCGCCATCCCCTGAACCTACACAAAATACTAGTCCATCCCTAAACAAACCCTGCTTGCAACCCGTTACCTCATGGCTCATACCCCTGTGATAGACCTAGACACAAGACTTGTCCCGTATCTCCTCCCATCACCACCTACTCCACTCCAGTCACAAACATCACCTTTCCCATCAAAGGCAGGGCTATCTGTGAAACCGGTCATGTGATCTACAAGCTAAGCTGCAAGCAGTGCTCTATGTTGGCATGACAAACAACAAGCTGTCTGCCCGCATGAATGTCCACAGCCAAACTGTGGCCAAGAAACGAGTGGACCATCCTGCTGCTGAACACGCAGCCAAACATGAGATCCTTCATTTCAATGACTGCTACACAGACTGTACCATATGGATCATTCCCACCAACACCAGCTTTTCTGAATTGTACAGGTGGGAACTTTCCCATAACCCCCTGGCCTCAACATTTGTTACTCACTGTCCTCACCCATCCAGCCCCTTCCCATTTCCCACTCCAGCACCACACAGCCCTCATTCCACCAACCGACCCAGTCTTTTTACTTCTCTCCTTTTCAACTACTCCCCCTCCCCCCTCCCCTCTGTCTAACCTCTCGACTGCACACAGCTGCCCACTCTCTCTCCACCTCGTCACGGAGTGCTCCTCAGCAGCTCTTCACTGTCCTCCACCCCTACCCTACCATCCCTCCCCCTCCACCCCAGCCTCCTCCTAACCCTCACTCATTTGTCACTCCCATCAAGCAGTGGAGCTCCTGCTTGTAGAGTGGCTTCAGTTGACTCAGACTGCAGTCATGTGTGTGTAAGTCGTGTTTGCTTGAGAGAGAGAGAGAGAGAGAGAGAGAGTCTGTCATGTATGTCATGTATTTTTGACGAAGGCCTTACTGGCCAAAAGCTTTATTTGTGTCAGTCTTTTTGTTATGTCAATCTGCGAGTCAGCATCTCCGCTATATGGTGAGTTGCAACTCTATAAATTACATTTCAATTTAAACATATGTACGAGGGTTGTTTTTTAAGTAAGGGCCGTTCGTGCGTATAGTCCCATAGTTCGCGCGGACGCCGCAACAAGCCACTGCGCCACTTGCCGGTATCCTTCCCCTTCACACTGATGCAAGTTGCATCTCTGTAGCTGATGTGTACGCATCGCTGTGCTACTTTATAATGTTTACGATTATTGAATCGCCCGCCGCGTGTGAGATACGGTCAGTGATACGTTTTTTGACCGCGAGAAGCCTATCAGCTGCAGAAATTCATCGTCAGTTAACTGAAATTTATGGCTGGAATGAGTGAAGGTAAAGTGCGTCAATGGGTTAGAGAGTTTAAAAATGGCCGTCAAAACGTCCATGACGAAGAACGTTTAGGCCGGCCCTTTGTGATCACTGATGATTTGGTGGCTGCAGTCGAAACAAAGATTCGTGAGGACAGAGGATTCACAATTTCCACTCTTTGTTTGGAATTTCCACAAGTTTCAAGATCGGTTTTGTATAAAATTGTGTCTGAAAACCTAAACTTTAAGAAACTGTGCTCTCGGTGGGTACCCAGACTCCTCACAGAGGACCACAAAGGGAAGAGATTTGCCACTTCATTGGACTTTTTGATTCGTTATGAGGATGAAGGGGATGACATGTTGAGTCAAATTGTCACTGGAGATGAAACATGGGTATCCCATATCACTCCCGAAAGCAAGCGACAATCGATGGAATGGCAACACACAACCTCACCCGTCAAGGTCAAAGCCAAACAGACACCATCAAAGCGCAAGATTATGGCAACTGTGTTCTGGGACCGGCGCGGTGTTTTGCTAGTGCACTTTATGTCACGAGGAACGACAATCAACTCAGATGCCTACTGTGCAACTCTAAAGAAGCTCCGCAGAGCAATTCAAAACAAAAGGCGCGGCATGCTGACAAAAGGAGTTTTGCTCCTGCACGATAACGCTAGGCCTCACACCTCTCAAAAGACTCGGGATTTGATTGATTCTTTTGACTGGCAAGTTTTGGACCGTGCACCATACAGCCCCGACCTTGCTCCTAGCGATTTTCACCTTTTCCGGTACCTGAAACACCATCTTGGCGGGCAGCGCTTCAATGACGACGATGAAGTGAAAGCGGCCGTGAACTCTTGGCTGTCGGAGCAGGCGGCCGAATTCTTTGAAGAGGGAATTAAAAACTTAGTTATACGGTATGACAAGTGCTTAAATAAACAAGGCAACTATGTAGAAAAATAGGTAAAAGTGTGTAGAATCAGAAAATAAAAGTATTTTTGCAAAAGTATTTGTATCTTTTTTTAAAAACAAAAACGGCCCTTGCTTAAAAAAACAACCCTCGTATTTTATTTCATACCTGTACCCTGTACTTTGTTAAATTTTGCTGTGTTTAGACTTTTAGTCTAGTTTTTCTTATGTTTTATGGTAATTGCTTTGTTGTTGTTGTTGTTGTTGTTGTTGTTGTTGTGATCTTCAGTCCTGAGACTGGATTGATGCAGCTCTCCATGCTAATCTATCCTGTGCAAGCTCCTTCATCTCCCAGTACCTACTGCAACCTACATCCTTCTGAATCTGCTTAGTGTATTCATCTCTTGGTCTCCCTCTATGATTTTTACCCTCCACACTGCCCTCCAATGCTAAATTTGTGATCCCTTGATGCCTCACAATATGTCCTACCAACCGATCCCTTCTTCTAGTCAAGTTGCGCCACAAACTTCTCTTCTCCCCAATCCTATTCAATACCTCCTCATTAGTTACGTGATCTACCCACCTAATCTTCAACATTCTTCTGTAGCACCACATTTCGAAAGCTTCTATTCTCTTCTTGTCCAAACTATTTACTGTCCATGTTTCACTTCCATACATGGCTACAGTCCATTCAAATACTTTCAGAAACGACTTCCTGACACTTAAATCTATACTCAATGTTAACAAATTTCTCTTCTTCAGAAACGCTTTCCTTGCCATTGCCAGTCTACATTATATCCTCTCTACTTCGACCATCATCAGTTATTTTGCTCCCCAAATAGCAAAACTCCTTTACTACTTTAAGTCTCTCATTTCCTAATTTAATACCCTCAGCATCTCTCGACTTAGTTCGACTACATTCCATTATCCTCGTTTTCCTTTTGTTGATGTTCATCTTATATCCTCCTTTCAAGATACTGTCCATTCTGTTCAACTGCTCTTCCAAGTCCTTTTCTGTCTCTGACAGAATTACAATGTCATTGGCGAACCTCAAAGTTTTTATTTCTTCTCCCTGGATTTTAATATCTACTCCAAACTTTTCTTTTGTTTCCTTTACTGCTTGCTCAATATACAAATTGAATAACATCGGGGAGAGGCTACAACCCTGTCTCACTCCCTTCCCAACCACTGCTTCCCTTTCATGCCCCTCGACTCTTATAACTGCCATTTGGTTTCTGTACAAATTGTAAATAGCCTTTCACTCCCTGTATTTTACCCCTGCCACCTTTAGAATTTGAAAGAGAGTATTCCAGTCAACATTGTCAAAAGCTTTCTCTAAGTCTACAAATGCTAGAAACGTATGTTTGCCTTTCCTTAATCTTTCTTCTAAGATAAGTCACAAGGTCAGTATTGCCTCACATGTTCCAACATTTCTACAGAATCCAAACTGATCTTCCCCGAGGTCGGCTTCTACCATTTTTTCCATTCGTCTGTAAATAATTCGCGTTAGTATTTTGCAGCTGTGACTTATTAAACTGATAGTGCGGTAATTTTCACATCTGTCAACACCTGCTTTCTTTGGGATTGGAATTATTACATTCTTCTTGAAGTCTGAGGGTATTTCGCCTGTCTCATACATCTTACTCACCAGATGGCAGAGTTTTGTTAGGACTGGCTCTCCCAAGGCCGTCAGTAGTTCTAATGGAATGTTGTCTACTCCCAGGGCCTTGTTTCGACTCAGGTCTTTCAGTGCTCTGACAAACTCTTCACGCAGTATTGTATCTCCCATTTCATCTTCACCTACATCCTCTTCCATTTCCATAATATTGTCCTCAAGTACATCGCCCTTGTATAGACCCTCTATATACTCCTTCCACCTTTCTGCTTTCCCCTCTTTGCTTAGAACTGGGTTTCCATCTGAGCTCTTGATATTCATACAAGTGGCTCTCTTTTCTCCAAAGGTCTCTTTAATTTTCCTGTAGGCTGTATCTATCTTACCCCTAGTGAGATAAGACTCTACATCCTTACATTTGTCCTCTAGCCATGCCTCCTTAGCCATTTTGCACTACCTGTCGATCTCATTTTTGAGACGTTTGTATTCCTTTTTGACTGCTTCATTTACTGCATTTTTATATTTTCTCCTTTCATCAATTAAATTCAATATTTCTTCCGTTACCCAAGGATTTTTACTAGCCCTCGTCTTTTTACCTACTTGATCCTCTGCTGCCTTCACTACTTCATTCCTCAGAGCTACCCATTCGTCTTCTACTGTATTTCTTTCCCCCATTCCTGTCAATTGTTCCCTTATGCTGTCCATGAAACTCTGAAACGGTAAGACGCCAGAAACTGGAGAAGCGCATCATCAGCAGCAGAAGAAGTCAGAAGTTTCCGCATCTGAAACTTAACGTGCGGACCAGTCATCCAGCCTCACCATTGGATTGTGGATGGAATGGCGGGGCCGTGACATGCATAACGCTGTGACAAGCACAAAAATCCACAAATTCGGAAGAGGCAAATTGCGGACCATTATCAGTAACAAGAGTAGAGGGGAGGCCTTCCAAAGAAAAAATGCAGGCTAGAGCACTGGTGGTTGCTGCAGTGGTAGGCGACGTGCAACGGACAATGAAAGGAAAGTTAGAGTAGGCGTCAGTTACGGGGAGCCAAGAAGTACCTAAAAAGGGTCCCGCAAAGTCAGCATGAATGCGCTCCCAGGGCTTCTCAGGAGAAGGACACGGTGATAAAGATGACTTCGGGGCAGCGGCCTGTGATGCACAAGGGCCGCAGGCAGCGACCATGTGTGCTATTTCAGAGTCGACGCCGGGCCAGTACACATGACGGCACGCCAGAGATTTTGTGCGAGACACACCCCAGTGCCCTTGGTGAAGGAGGCGCAAGACCGAAGCACGCAAAGATGCAGGTACCACAACCTGCGGCGAAGCATTGTCAGTGGAGAGGAGGATAACACCATCCCTAGCCGTGAGGCGGTAGCGCAAAGTGTAGTAGTTCCGCAAGGGATCAGAAATCTTAGCGGACGGGCGATCTGGCCAACCCTTCTGAATACAGCGTAAAACCCGGGAGAGGGTAGGGTCAGAACTCGTAGCAGCCGCCAGCCTGTCCCCAGTGATGGGGAACCCGTCCACAACCCGCTGCTCGGCAACATCCAGGTGGAAACACAAAAGTTCGTCCCTATCGAATGCCTCATCAGGACCCATGCGAAGGCGAGACAGAGCATCAGCATTTGTATGTTGAGCCGTTGGCCGGAAATGAATCTCATAATTGAAACGAGACAAGTAAAAAGCCCAACGCTGGAGGCGGTGTGCAGCCTTGTCGGGAAGTGACGCTGATGGATGAAACAAGGAAACAAGTGGTTTGTGATCCGTAACAAGATGAAATTTTGATCCATAGAGAAAAACACCAAACTTATGAAGAGCATAAATAACGGCCAAAGCTTCTTTTTCAATTTGAGAATACTTTTGTTGGGCATCCATGAGCGTTTTGGAGGCATAAGGAATGGGTTGTTCCGAACCGTCAGAAAAACGGTGTGCAAGGACTGCACCGACCCCGTATTGAGAGGCGTCTGTGGCAAGAACAAGATGTTGGCCAGGTCGATAAGTAGCCAGGCACGGGGCCTGTTTCAGCATAGTCTTCAGTTTATGGAAAGCCGCATCGCATGACGCGGACCAGTGAAAAGGCACGTTTTTATGCAACACGCGATGCAACGGCTGAGCCACCGAAGCCGCAGACGGTAAAAACTTGTGATAGTATGCTATTTTCCCCAAGAAGGCCTGCAGTTCCTTAACAGATGTAGGGCGAGGAAGGGCATCGATTGCAGCGACAGTTTGCTGAAGCAGACGAATACCCTCCCGAGAGAGTTGAAACCCCAAGTACGTGATAGATGCCTGAAAAAACTGTGATTTCTGAAGATTACACTTAAGACCGGCAGTCTGTAAGACATGAAAAAGTGTGCGGAGATTTTGAAGATCTTCTTCAGTGGTGGAGCCAGTGACAACAATGTCGTCCATGTAATTTATACACCCAGGGACAGGAAGCAATAATTGTTCCAAGAATCACTGAAAGAGAGCAGGGGCGCTAGCAACCCCGAATGGCAATTGTTGGTATTGATAGAGGCCAAAAGGCATGTTAAGGACCAGAAACTGCCAGGAAGCAGCGTCGAGAGGAAGTTGATGATAAGCTTCTGACAGGTCAATTTTAGAAAAATACTGGCCTCCAGCAAGTTTAGTGAACAGTTCTTCAGGACGGGGCATAGGGTAAGTGTCGATGAGGCATTGAGCATTTACAGTGGCTTTGAAATCGCCACAGAGACGAATATCACCATTTGGCTTAGCAACGACAACGACAGGAGAGGACCACTCACTGGAAGTGACAGGAAGCAAGACCCCTGAAGTAGTGAGACGATCCAGCTCCCGTTTTACCTGATCACGAAGGGCCACAGGAATGGGCCGAGCCTGAAAAAACTTAGGCCCAGCAGTGGGTTTGAGCGTGATATGAGCTTCAAAGTTGTTTGCACGGCCTAACCCAGGAGAAAAAAGGGACGAAAATGTCGTCGACAAGGAATCCAGTTGAGCATAAGGAATAGCATCAGAGACAATATTGACAGAGTCATCTATGGAGAACCCAAAAACGCGAAAGGCATCGAAACCAAAAAGATTTTCTGCGTTGCTCTGGTCGACCACAAATATGGGAACAGTGCGAACGACGGATTTGTAAGATACCTCAGCCTTAAACCGTCCCAAGAGAGAAATCTTCTGTTTATTGTACGTCCGTAATTGCCAAGTGACAGGTGACAGGAGTGGAGAACCCAACTGAAGATACGTCTGAGAATTAATTATAGTGGCAGCAGAACTGGTATCCACTTGCATGCGAACATCTCGACCAAGGATTTGGACAGTGAGGAATAACTTCCCTGAAAGGGAAGAAGTGCAACTGACAGACAACACAGAATCAGAATCAGTGTCATGTTCATGAACATCATGTATGTGGTCGGATTTGCAAACGGAAGACACATGACCTTTCTTTTTGCAATTGTGACACATAGCCCAACGTTGGGGACAATCCTCGAGTGAATGTTTCGTAAAACACCGCGGACATGAAGGAAGTTGCCGGGGGTTTTGCTGCAGTTTCTTAGCGGGTTGTTTACAGCTAGGCCGAGGCTGTGCATGGGAGCGCACTGCGGCCACTTCGGCCGGCGGGGATGCGCCGCACGCGTCGTCAACAGCGCACAGAGGTTGTATTTACCCGACATCACCCCACACCTCTATTTGCGCCCCAGCGGCGCGAGAAATTTCAAAAGACTGCGCAAGGGAGAGAACTTCATCTAGAGTCAGATTCGCCAACTGAAGGGCACATTGCCAAACTTCTTTGTCGGGCTCCGACCGGATAATAGCATCCCATAACATGGAATCGACATAGGATTCTTTGTGAACGTCAGTAACAAACCGACACTTTTGACTGAGGCCGTGAAGTTCAGCAGCCCAAGCGCGATAGGATTGATGTGGCTGTTTTTGACAACGATAAAAGGCAACACGAGGGGCTACCACATGCGTTTGCTTTTGAAAATAGACAGACAGAAGTGAGCACATTTCAGCAAAGGACAAAGAGGCAGGATCCTTCAAAGGAGCCAACTGCAACAGCAACTGATACATTTGAGGTGAAATCCTGGAAAGGAACAGAGACTTACATGGTTGTTCGTCCGCGACATGAAATGCAAGAAGTGCTGTTGAAGACGTTTTTCATAATCAGACCAGTCTTCCGCCATCTCGTCGTAAGGAGGAAAAGGAGGGACAGCCAACGACGAGAAACGCCCCGCATTTGACGCCGTGACAAAATCGCAAATCGCCACTGTTAGAAGCATTTGCTGTTCAAGGAGATTTTGCAATAGTTGCTCGACAGTAGCCATGGAACCCTGTGGGTCAACGGTGAAAAGGAAAAATCCCATCCTCGTCGCCAACTGTTATAACGTCAAGTTTAACAAATATATTTCAGAACGACACAACACATATAAGTCACAGAGTAAGTTGACAAGCAAGACATGTGTACACGTTAGCATTCAAATGAGCACTGAGTCCCAGTCTAGCGGCCACTGCTCGGCTGGCCGCTTAGGTGGTGCAGCTGCTGCATGGCTGGCAGACAGCGCTGCACGTAGAGGACGCGCTAATTGCGCGGTGGCGCTTTGAATGATCGGCGAGTCACAACAATCTTTGATTATTATTTCCCCAAATCCTTGTACTGTTTTGTCAGATGAATGTCCCTATGTTTCAAAAATCTGTTATTATGATGACATCCTATAACTAGGGCCACATGTAAGTAGATAATTGCTTCTTTCTAGATTTGAATGGCCAGTTGGTCAGTTGTGTACATCAGTTGTGTACCTGACCTCTCCCTGCTACATGTAGTATTTGCAAATGTTCTGTAGGAGGTTAATTACACAGTGAAAAACACAGCTGAGTCACTGTAAGAGAGAAAACTGACCAGAAACATCTGCAGAAGCCAGTACAAAATAAAAGAAACAAAATAAAGGCATTAGGAAATATGATTAAGTAGAGTGAAGAAAGAAAAATATGATACAAAGTGAAAGGCACTGTACAAAGATAAATATGTGTAAAAGGCACTGACACCATACTGCAAAGAAAATGGTACACATTTGAGCAGATAGGTGTCTACAGGAGTTAATGTATACATGCACAGTTTATTAAATGGCAGTTTAATACATAAATAAAATTGCTGCAGTCTTCAAAATATGGTTAAATGTTAACATATAAGCTTACATATGAACATGTATTGGACAAATAATATGAATATCCTGATAAAACACTCAGTTTTCAGAATTTGTTCCATCTCTAATTAACCTCTTCCTCTGAAACAAAATTAATGGCTTTTTAAGGTCCTCTGGCATCTCTTAAAGAATTTGAACAGTTTTACTCTGAAGAATGATACTATTTTCCATTATTGCTTAGAACTGATATGAAAAATCCCACATTGATTCATAATGTTGTGACAATCAGTATAAAGAAATGTAAAAGCAGCACAAACGTCAAGCATAAACATACAATGGAATTGAAGATTTCGTGCACTCTGTAAGGTTTTAAAACAAAGTAAGCCACATTAATATACAATGTAAAATTACCCACTGGTTAAAATATTCATGTTTATCTCACGCAGATTTTGAAATGCCTCTTTACTCAGTTCCAGAATAATGTCTCTAACCAGTGACTCAAGAATTCATTCAGAAATTGAGCAGTCAGAAGTGTTTTGGGATGGAGACTACTCGAATGACTGGCTGCTTCCAGATGGAAAGATTTATCTACTTGGCTTCTACGTAAATCTTGAGCATTGTGCTTATGTCAGATCTTCCTGTTAACTAGAAAGTTCTTGTTTAATGGACACCAACTCATCCAGAACTCATCAATTAATAGATTGCATATCATCGTTAGATGTAAAGATTACGTTAGTAATTGACAGTATAGACTCATTTTACTGAACATCCAACAAAACGTTCATAATGTGATAATCAAGTGAGCATGAAGACTCATTTATTTCTGCTGCATAACACATTACTGTGATATCACACATCCTTCAAATGTTTCCTGTAGAAGGAATCCTGATAAGCAAATACTTTGCAGGTGCTTAGATCACTGATGTTATAATTCAGTGATTAATAACACAAACACACTGCTTTTAGTTTCATACACATCATAGAATTATTTATAGATATTTGTGATAGCATGTATAAATGACTATTATATATTATACTTCACAGTGGAATACCAACAACATAAATTAGGACAGACTGCTACTCACCACATGGAGGTGGTGCTGAATGGCAGCCATTCAGCACCTCCTCCATGTGGTGAGTAGCAGTCTGTCCTAATTCATATTATTGTGTTTCACTAAAATGCTCAAAACTATGGTGAGGAACTTCCACATATTACTAGATGACCTGCCAACTTAAGTTAAAAATATAAGGACAAATGTTCAATTTTTTCTTTTTGCTGGAGGGCTACTGAGTCAATGAATGGTTAAAAGAGCATAACCAAAGTGAAAAATATATATTTCTATGTCAGGTTTGGTAAGTGAATGCAGCAATTCCTCTTCAATGGGTCAAAATTATTGACATTAAATTCTAGAAAGGGGTAAAAGTATTGGGATGGAAGTGTTAGAATCTCTAAAATATTGAACAGCAGATGGCAGGAAGTTCAAGAACTGATGCAGAAGATCATTTTGATAAACTATTTTTGTGTAAAGAATTTTCATTGTAAATTTTATTTATTAAATCTAATGTTTGGAAGGTTGTTGTTGCTGTGGTCTTCAGTCCTGAGACTGGTTTGATGCAGCTCTCCATGCTACTCTATCCTGTTCAAGCTCCTTCATCTCCCAGTACCTACTGCAACCTACATCCTTCTGAATCTGCTTAATGTATTCATCTCTTGGTCTCCCTCTACGATTCTTACCCTCCACGCTGCCCTCCAACGCTAAATTTGTGATCCCTTGATGCCTCAGGATATGTCCTACCAACCGATCCCTTCTTCTAGTCAAGTTGTGCCACAAACTTCTCTTCTCCCCAATCCTATTCAATACCTCCTCATTAGTTACGTGATCTACCCACCTAATCTTCAGCATTCTTCTGTAGCACCACATTTCGAAAGCTTCTATTCTCTTCTTGTCTAAACTATTCATTGTCCATGTTTCACTTCCATACATGGCTACACTCCATTCAAATACTTTCAGAAACGACTTCCTGACAAATCTATACTCAATGTTAACAAATTTCTCTTCTTCAGAAACGCTTTCCTTGCCATTGCCAGTCTACATTTTATATCCTCTCTACTTCGACCATCATCAGTTATTTTCCTCCCCAAATAGCAAAACTCCTTTACTACTTTAAGTCTCTCATTTCCTAATCTAATTCCCACAGCATCACCCGACTTAATTCAACTACATTCCATTATCCTCGTTTTGCTTTTGTTGATGTTCATCTTATATGCTCCTTTCAAGACACAATCCATTCCGTTCAACTGCTCTTCCAAGTCCTTTGTTATCTCTGATAGAATTACAATGTCATCGGCGAACCTCAAAGTTTTTATTTCTTCTCCCTGGATTTTAATATCTACTCCAAATTTTTCTTTTGTTTCTTTTACTGCTTGCTCAATATACAGATTGAATAACATCGGGGAGAGGCTACAACCCTGTCTCACTCCCTTCCCAACCACTGCTTCCCCTTCGTGCACCTTGACTCTTATAACTGCCATCTGGTTTCTGTACAAATTGTAAATAGCCTTTCGCTCCCTGAATTTAGCCCTGCCACCTTTAGAATTTGAAAGAGAGTATTCCAGTCAACATTGTCAAAAGCTTTCTCTAAATCTACAAATGCTAGAAATGTAGGTTTGCCTTTTCTTAATCTATTTTCTAAGATAAGTCGTAGGGTCAGTATTGCCTCACGTATTCCAACATTTCTACGGAATCCAAACTGATCTTCCCCGAGGTCAGCTTCTATCAGTTTTTCCATTCGTTTGTAAATAATTCGCGTTAATATTTTGCAGCTGTGACTTATTAAATTGATAGTGCGGTAATTTTCACATCTGTCAACACCTGCTTTCTTTGGGATTGGAATTATTATATTCTTCTTGAAGTCTGAGGGTATTTCGCCTGTCTCATACATCTTACTCACCAGATGGCAGAGTTTTGTTAGGACTGGCTCTCCCAAGGCCGTCAGTAGTTCTAATGGAATGTTGTCTACTCCATGGGCCTTGTTTCGACTTAGATCTTTCACTGCTCTGTCAAATTCTTCACATATTATCATATCTCCCATTTCATCTTCATCTACATTCTCTTCCATTTCCATAATATTGTCCTCAAGTACATCACCCTTGTACAGACCCTCTATATACTCCTTCCACCTTTCTGTTTTCCCTTCTTTGCTTAGAACTGGGTTTCCATCTGAGCTCTTGATATTCATACAAGTGGCTCTCTTTTCTCCAAAGGTCTCTTTAATTTTCTTGTAGGCAGTATCTATCTTACCCCTAGTGAGATAAGACTCTACATCCTTACATTTGTCCTCTAGCGATGCCTCCTTAGCCATTTTGCACTTCCTGGCGATCTCATTTTTGAGATGTTTGTATTCCTTTTTGCCTGCTTCATTTACTGCATTTTTATATTTTCTCCTTTCATCAATTAAATTCAATATTTCTTCCGTTACCCAAGGATTTTTACTAGCCCTCGTCTTTTTACCTACTGGATCCTCTGCTGCCTTCACTACTTCATTCCTCAGAGCTACCCATTCTTCTTCTACTATATTTCTTTCCCCCATTCCTGTCAATTGCTCCCTTATGCTCTGCCTGAAACTCTCTACAACCTCTGGTTTGGTCAGTTTCTCCAGGTTCCATCTCCTTAAATTCCCACCTTTCTGCAATTTCTTCAGTTTTAATCTATAGTTCATAACCAAAAGATTGTGGTCAGAGTCCCATCTGCCCCTGGAAATGTCTTACAATTTAAAACCTGGTTCCTAAATCTCTGTCTTACCATTATATAATCTATCTGATACCTTTCAGTATCTCCAGGATTCTTCCATGTATACAACCTTCTTTAATGATTCTTGAACCAAGTGTTAGCTATGATTAAGTTATGCTCTGTGCAAAATTCTACCAGACGGCTTCCTCTTTCATTTCTTACCCCCTCCATATTCACCTACTATGTTCCCTTCTCTCCCTTTTCCTACTCTCGAATTCCAGTCACCCATGACTACTAAATTTTCGTCTCCCTTCACTACCTGAATAATTTCTTTTATCTCATCATACATTTCTTCAATTTCTTCGTCATCTGCAGAGCTAGTTGGCATATAAACTTGTACTACTGTAGTAGGCATGGGCTTCGTGTCTATCTTGGCCGCTATAATACGTTCACTATGCTGTTTGTAGTTCAAGAACTGATGCAGAAGATCGTTTTGATAAACTATTTTTGTATAAAGAATTTACATTGTAAATTTTATTTATTAAATCTAATGTTTATTTTCAGATTCATATCAATGAAAATAATCCATTTTTGAAAATATAATGAAATTGGATAAATAAAAAATCTACTCATCAAGTGGTGGCAGGAGAAAACACATAAATTCATATAAGTTTTGAAAATATAATTGGATAAATAAAACACAAACACATATATAGGTTAAGGAAATGAGCAAGCTTTCACAGCCTTCTCATCTCATCCAGTAAGTGTCACCTGACACGAGGTTCTGGATGCCTTTTCTGAGCTCTCCCAATTTCCTAAACCTCATCAGTCCATTTTCTTTATCCCTCTCCATTCCCCTTCAACCCTTCTAACAGAAGAAAGAGCCACTGTCTCTGATAGCTTGCACATTACCTTAACCTTTATACATGTTTTCTCCTGCCACCGCTTGGCAAATACATTTTTTATCCATCCAATTACACTGAGGTGACAAAAGTCATGGGATATTGATAGGCACATATACCAGTACATATGGCAGTAGTACCACATACACAATGTATAGAAGGAAAGTGCATTGGTGGAACTGTTATTTGCACCCAGGTGAGTCATGTGGAAAGGTTTCCAGCAAGATGATGGTCACATGATGGGAATTAACAGACCTTGAGTGCGGAATGGTAGGTGGAGCCACATGCATGGGACATCTATTTTGGAAATTGTTAGGGAATTCAATATTCTGCAATCCATAGTGTCAAGAGTGTGCAAGACTACCACATTTCAGACATTATCTCTCACTAATGGCCTTCATTTAATGACCGATAGTGGCAGTGTTTGCTTAGAGTTTTCAGTGCTAACAGACAAGCAACACTGTGTGAAATAGCCACAGAAATAAAATTGGGGATGTACAACAAATGAAACTGTAAGGACAGAGAGGCAAAATTTGGCATTAATGGGCTATCGAAGCAGATGACTGACATGAAGGCCTTTGCTAACAGCACGACATCAGCTGCAGCCCTTCTCCTTGCACTGCGTCCATATCAGATGGACCACAGACAACTGAAAAACTGTAGCCTGGCCACATGAGTCCTGATTTCCGATGGTAAGAGCTGATGGTAGTGTCTGAGTGTGATGCAGACCCCATCAAGCCATGGACCCAAATTGTCAATAAGGCATTATGGAAGTTGGTGGTGACTCCATAATGATGTAGGCTGTGTTTACATGGGATGGACTGTGTCCTCTGGATGTTCAGCTACTTGGAGACCATTTCCTACACTTCATGGGCATCATGTTCCAAACAACAATGGAATTTTTACAGATGTAAATGCACCATGTCACTGGGCCACTACAGTTCGTGACTGGTTTGAAGAACATTTTGGGCAATTTGATCAAAGGGTTTGGCCACACTGATCACCCGACATCCAGCTGAACATTTATGGGACATAACCGAGAGCTCAATCTGTGCACAAAATCCTGCCCCTCCAACACATTCTCAACTATGGACAGCTATGTAGGCAGCATGGCTCAATATTTCTCCAGGGGTCTTCCAAAGACCTGGTGAGTCAATGCTATGTTGATTTGCTACACTACACTGGGCAACAGGAGACCTGACATGATGTTTGGAGGTACCCCATGACTTTTGTCGCCTCAGTGAAAATTTTTAGATGAGATAATTTCTATTTTTGGCTGTTAAAACATTATTTGCAATAAAAAATGTTTTAACAGCCAAAAGCAGAAATGATTTCATTCACAGAGACTGTGGACCCAATTATCATCATACTTCAGTGTTCATTACTCATTCATATTTACATATACTGGAAACTCATATTCATTTATTGTTAACAGAGTTGCCTCATACAGTATAGATACAGAACTGTCACCTCACAACAGTCAGAGGAAAGTTACAAAAGAACACATTCACTTGGGCATAATGCTCACTGAGGAGCATAGGACTGACTGTGACTTTCTTATATAACATGTTGTGTAGTTAGAGTGAGTGGATAACTATGTTTTGTCCTTAATGGCCCTGTTTCAGTGAGATCATTATTTTATTCATCAAGGAGATTCTGTGACTCTGCAAACAGACCAATCCATACTGTTAATTTTGTACAAGTTCTGCATCACAGTTGCTGGCCTCTTGTAACTACCATCTGTCTAACATTATCAAGAATAATTCCTAACTTTGGACATGCCATCTCAAAAATAAATCTCAGTTATGCTCAATAAGTTATCTAGAGAGCACACTGATCATAAAACTGAAGTGACACCCTCAACTTGCAGCAAGTTGTTCACTCACTAAGCTATATGGACATCAGAACTATTGTCTGAAGGAAGGAAGGAATTGGCAATGGCAACAGAAAATGAAACTACAGGAGCCCTCACACACTCAATATTTCTTGTGCAATACTGAGTACTGCACAATAATATTAACCATCTGACAAGGGAATGGCCCAGTCTCACATGTTGAAACCCACCATGAAATTTTTTACATAGGGAGAATACAATGAAAGAAATGCTTAGGTGAACTGCAAGTATCTTTTTTTTTTTTTTTTTTTTAATTGTTGAAGTTACTAATTTTTTCCACAAGAAGAAGCGATTATGAGAATGGTTTGTACATGTGCATGATCAGCCATAACGGAGCCTAGTGCCACATTGCACAAATATCCATAGGTGGCATGTGTAAATGTGAAGCACATAAACCACACAAAAAAGTCACACATTATTAATTTTTTGAATAAGAAGCAGTTCATATTGACAGCTAAACTACTGCTGATGTGATCCTTACAAATGCGACTAGCAGAGGATAAGAAATCATGGCAATGTTTGATGTTACATTAAAGGCAACTTTCATCAACCAGGATTTATTGAAATGAAATATTTGTTAGTCATACATTATTTTATAACAATTCCTGCAGCACAGTTCTTCTGATAATTTTTGAACAATCTATATTTTACTGATAATGAAATAGTTTCTTTCTTTTATTTCCCATCTCATCACTGTAAAGTTAAGTGTCATTTGAATAAAGAAAACTAACATTTTTCTTACACCAGGAACACCTAAGGAAAGAAAAATTAATTCATCTAGACACTTCACAGTAATTGTTAGTTGTATTTAGACAGAACTTACATGTAGTAAGAAATGGCCCAGACTACTGCTGTATACCAGGCATGTTTAATGAAATTTGTAAAACTTGCCAATGAAAAATCCGTCCCGAGATGCTGGAGTTGGCGGTCGCATGTGTGAGAGGTGTGCTTGCGTGTGTGCGTGTGTGCGTGTGTGTGTGTGTGTGTGTGTGTGTGTGTGTGTGTGTGTGTGTGTGTGTGCGCGCGCGCGTGTGCAGACAAAGGCTGTGGCTGAAAGATACATGTGTGTGTCTTTTAATCGTGTCTTTCTGCAACCTGATATGTCTTTTTTACAGTAGGTAGGCATCTATCTATTCCTACATTGTTGATATTGATACCTAGTGTCTCCATTGTTTGATTTAAAAATACTTTTCATAGTTGAAAAAATTCTTTATCAAGAGGCTAAGTCACACTGATTGTTCTAGGTGGCATCTGAAATATGTCAATAGTCTTTTCATCCTTCTCCTCAAAGAGAGAGGTGTATTTATCTTCAGGGCATGTGTCCAACAAAAGCAATGGAAAAAGCAAGAAATCGTTGTGAAAGAAACATAAAAAATTATTCTTTGTCATTCTTCCAGATTCTGATATACTGATTATAATATATGTGCCACTAACCTGTGCTTTTTTAAATTTTTGGTCCTAATTTGGCTTGCAAACCCCACAGACAGTTATTAACTGTTGAAACATTTATCCACTCATTTTATCACTGCACTGCTGTATACTAATGTGCCATAGCATTAATTGATTGCACGAGAGACTATCTTCATCTTGAAATGATAAAGTGTGATTTACTCACAGATCTTTTATGAAACCTGACTGATTGGCTTTAAACAAAGCAGTGTGGGTATAACAGCAAGTTTTTTCTTCAAACCAACTATGAATTAATGGCATCTCCTCTACACATTTATTTAAAGTAAACTCCATAATTTTGTGAGTTTCTATACTGTATGGTTCCTTGAATCTGCTTAACCAGTTTAAAGAAGCTTTTGAACCAGCAATGTTCATTTTCTTCCACACGTTTACATGTTTCATTTTGATGCATATTTACTACTTTGTGAAAGCCTTTCTTCCACTTACACAGTTCACAGAGAGATTTTATGAAGCAAAACCAGGTTTTCACACTGCTTAACATTAAGTATTAAACACAATGTATATTAATTCAGTTCTATCTCCATTGATAACACTTACGATACCTTAAACATAAGTGGTAATTATTATGGATACTAAATGAGCAGCAAATGTAAGCGAAGAATAACTGCAGACAATTGTTTCAGAGAAGCTATAATCAGCAACTGAACTTCACTTTATAAATCACAGCCATGCCGGGTTGTGTTACCTGTTTACTGGCATACTGTCAATTAAGGATATGCCCCTGCCCTGTTGCACATGCGCAGCCTGCTACAGCTTTGATAGGGGTATACATTCCTCCAGCTGCATGGAGAGCTACAAATTTGGCAATTTTCAATGGAAAAAAAAAACTTACTGTGCATCTTAGCAGCTGCAAATATTCTGCAAATGGAAAGTGCTATTGATATGCAATTTTTACAGAATGGATTGTTAGCCAATAACTAGATTGTAGTAATACCTAGAAAGTGTGTTTTTAGAGCAAACATACACATTTTGAAATTGAACAACGCCAATTGACATTAAAAAACTAAAAGTGGGGTAAATTAGAATGTCAGTGGTGTTTGTCACAGGACTCCAGTGTGTAATTTACGACATATTGTACTTTGAAAAGCTCCACATTTGACGCTTGTTTGTGCTGTTCAACCCGCATAGCTGCTAGTTTCAATGTTGTCATGTTTGCTTACGGTGAGCTTGTGTGTCCCTTGAATGCACTGCGACTTGCCAATCAGTTGGTGTGTGACAGTCTAAATAGTATGTTATGAATGGACAATGGGATTTATTAATGCAGAAAAAGCAAATATGCTCATGGTGCATGGAGAGTGTAGAAAGAATGCAGTTCATTTTTTTACGGTTTATGCAGCAAGATATTCCAGTAAACGTCAACCATCTTGGCAATTATTTATCAACCTCTTCAACCATATGCATGAAAGTGGTAGTGTAATACCAACACAATATAACAGAATGAAATAAGTGATGACAGAAGAGGAGGAAATCAATGTTCTTGCTGCAGCTGCCATTAATCTGCATGTTAGCTCCCATGCAACCACATGGGGAAATTGTATGAGTCAGGCACGCGTCTTATGCATTCTCCATCGGCACAGGTTCCATCCCTACCATCTCTCTCTCTATCAGGAGCTGCATTGAAATGCTTATGAGGATCATGTTAACTTCTGTACATGGGCATTAAGACATGATGCTCCAGATGTATCATGTATCTTGGTAGTTGATGAAGCCATACTTATCAGTCATAGAATCATGAACAAGTAAATAGCGGAAACATATATTGTTGGTCTGCTGACAATTCGCCTTGGCTTTGTCAGGTGGCACATTAGCGTCCATGGAGCGTAAATGTGATGATGAAGAATCAGCTCATTGGCCGTATTTGATAGATGGAACAATGAACATACGCAAGTGTCCCAGCCTCCTAACAGACATCTTCCATGGATACTTGAAGACGTTTCTCTGTAGATTAGAAGGAACATGTGGACCAACACAATGGCTGTCCAGCCCATAGTCAGTGTGGGAACTTTTAAAAATAAGATATCTCATAAACGACTCAGATTAGAATCCTGTGACAAACATCACTGACATTATAATTTACCTTACTTTTAGTATGCTGATGTCAATAGGTATTGTTCCATTTAAAAACTGCATGCTTGCTCAAGAAATGCACTTTCTAAGTTTTATTAGAATTTGTGTACTGGCTAACAATGTGAGTCCCTGAGTACCAATCCATTCTGTGAAAACCACACATCAACAGCATTTTCCACTTCTGCAATATTTGTGGTCTAAATTTTATGTGATTCACGCTATATAAATTGAATGAGGGATACCAGAATATCAAAAATAGCTCTTCAATATAAATCTTTAATGAGTAGAAGAAATTAAATTATGGGCAGTCACTTTACGATGGAAATAAGATACAGCACCAAACTTTTCTCAGTAAAATTTTTGTCTGTTGCACAGGAGTCACTCTGTAGAACTTTCTGTTTAAAAGCAATCATCTTACATCACACTATAAATTAGTAATACACAGTGTGTTATGATTAATACCATGAACAATGAGAACACAGTATTTATGAAAGTAATAAAGAGTCAAGTAAATTTTAATAAAAATAATTTAGACAAGCACTGAAAAAAATAATACTTAGCTCTGCATACATCTAGCTTTTGCATGCTCAACAATCTGCAGAACCAATAGCTTCAAAATCTCTTGAAACATTATAAATGATGTATTAAAACTACAATGGAATATTCAAATTATTCAGAAATTTTACCTGACAAGGCCATCATTGTAAACATATACTCGAAGCGGATCACAAGATGTAATCAAAACATAGAGTCGGAGATCAAACTTGAATCCATCCACCAGAAATGGCTGAAAAGGTTACAATCAATATAGCAGACTAGACTATATTGTTCAATTGTAATATAAAATGCAATGAGCGGTATATTTTTAAGTTGACTTTTAGTCTATCTGAAGACAGATAACAAATCAAAGCATTGAGTTTGAAAATGGTCCAATACACAAATTACAAGACGTTTTAATGAATATGTAGTGAAAATTGACAAACTCTGGCAGACAGAAACTCAAATATGGACTTACTACTTACTGTGAACAGTCGCTTTAACAATTAGGTTGTCTGAGCACACCTCAAAGTCTGACTCAAACTTTCAGTGTCACTAATGTTTCAACCTATGAGTTCCAAACTCTAAATTAATTTGGGAATAGTAGCACTTTGGCAATGGAATCAGTGGACAAAGAGGGCTTACCCTGTCACAATGGAAATAAGTGAAATGAATTGAATGCACTGAAACAAAATGAATGGGTTGATGGCGAGGGGTAACAGATCACTTTGGCATAACGCATTGTGTTATCCTTTACCCTTTCAATCCAAATGATGTCTGCGACTTTTAAAAAGGAACTTACTTTCTTAGTTTATTCAGCTTTGCAACCCTTCTTCTGCATGTGGAATTTTTGATTTGTTTGAACACAAACTGTATGCTGGGGCATATGCAGCATATTTCCAAACTGGCGTGCTGTTATTATGGCATGTTGTGACACTTGCTACGACGAGCGATTATTCCATGCCGCTTATGTCCCACCTAAGATGTATATACGACCCACAGAATCCTCTGAGAGTTGGAAACTTTGTCATTGATGTCTCCAACTTTACAGGCTGGCACGGGCATTGTTACAGAAGAAATGGAGTCTGAAGCCACATACCTGGGCCACGGAATGTATGCAACTATTTTCAAATGCCAGAAGGCAAAGTTTAAATCTACAGCGACTGTAAAATACACACAAATGGACTGTTACAGACACATGATAGATCACAAAGGGGATTAAATATGAAAATCCAATGACGTGCAATAATGTAGTAGTGTTGTTCACCTGTGGATCACTTTTATAAGGATATTTGTACATGCCATAGTATTACAATTTGTTGTTGTTGTGGTCTTCAGTCCTGAGACTGGTTTGATGCAGCTCTCCATGCTACTCTATCCTGTGCAAGCTTCTTCATCTCCCAGTACCTACTGCAACCTACATCCTTCTGAATCTGCTTAGTGTATTGATCTCTTGGTCTCCCTCTACGATTTTTACCCTCCACGCTGCCCTCCAATGCTAAATTTGTGATCCCTTGATGCCTCAAAACATGTCCTACCAACCGATCCCTTCTTCTAGTCATGTTGTTCCACAAACTACTCTTCTCCCCAATCCTACTCAATACCTCCTCATTAGTTACGTGATCTACCCACCTTATCTTCAGCATTCTTCTGTAGCATTAATCATACAGTAAAGCTGCATGTCCTCGGGAAAAATTACGGCTGTAGTTTCCCCTTGCTTTCAGCCATTCGCAGTACCAGCACAGCAAGGCTGTTTTTTACAATTTAAGAACAACAAAAATAACATAATTCATATACACAAGCATTTATATACTAACAGATCTAGTTTGACAAAGAGGGACAGGTAGTCGGCTGTGGCCTTAAAGCAGCTACCTCATTTGGCTTATCTCTAGTGTACAGTACTGATTTGCAAACAAGTTATTTAGTTATGCAAAAGATCAGTTCTACAATGTTCATTCATTTCTCATTCCCAGACACTGCAAGTACTTCACACACACTGTTTCATAATGTATCACAACTTCCTATTTGCTAGCCTGAAAAGCTGAGTCAGCATCCCTCTATAACAAGTGACACACTGAGCTCAGAAAGAATGTAAGGTATTAGTACTATACATTGCATAACTCTGGGAGTATGGTTTTTTGAGAAACGAAAAGTAGAAGGAAAAAATATAATGTGAAAGCCTTATGTGAAATCATAGATATTTGTTATCATTATCATTATTTATCTATGTTATATTCTTTACACAACCCCTATTCTGAGTTATCTAAATAATCCAGCACTGTACAGAATGTGATACTTCACAGGTACTTCTTAACGGCTTTTTTAATTAAGCTTGTTTTAGTAATCTCTTTAATCTCTTTGGGGAATTTATTGTACAGTTTAGTCTAGATCTTCTAACAACTGATTGGTAAATGCATTCCCACTGTGTAGTTAAAGTCCTCACTGTTTTATACAAATCTTTACAATGAGCTTGACTACTATTCTAAATAATTATTCTTATAGACCTTTTTGCAGTTTGAAAACAATGTTCATATTCTCTGCATTTGTTCCTTAGAAAAGAATTTCAAAGCTGTGAACAGAGTGTACGTATGAATAGTATGTAACTAAAGGTCACTGGCTTTTACAGACTGATAACTGGATTTTAAGGCCACAACATGCTGATGACATTGCAAGTATCCTTGAGTATTCACACCTGTTCAACAGAGAAACCATGACTTTTGTTCTTTATGTTCAATGTCACTTTATTGCATATTGATCAATTGTAAGTTTCCTTGATGATTTCATTTGCTTTCTCTGCAAGAAGTTCTCTTATTTTCTCAGTAACTGTAATATTGTGGAATACGGATATGGATGGGGGATTTAAGGTTTTCCTGCTGATGAGACTGGTGACATGCTTGAGAAGCTGAACACTGGAAAGTTGTTTTGTGTGTTCATGGGGAAAAAAAAAAAAAGGTTCACTGATTAAGTTTCTTTTGAGAGTGCAGTACTAAAGTTGTTGTAATAGGAGATTAACAAATAGTTCTTCATGAAAATAAGAACTGTTTTTCTGCAAATTTTGGTGGCTTGTATGGGATCAATTGAATGAGTAATTTCACAGTTTTGTCACCTAATCTACGACACATATGACGAACTTTTCTGAATGCTGTTTTGTCTGCCATAATGTAGCAGTTCACATTTTAAAGATGGCTGGCAATGGCAGAGTGACACAAGGATTAATTTTAAATGTGATGAAAGGAGATGTAGCTCTACATAAGTTAGCTTTGGGACAGTTCTAGATGACAAAAGAAATCAGAAAAGCCTGAGAGAATTTTCTGGTTTTACTTGCGCAGAGATGTCAGTCAAGGCGGAAGTACAGAGGCAAAGATGTTATTGAATGACAGGTGAGGTATGAGCGGCAGCAACCTCACCTGTCATTCAATAACATCTTTGCCTCTGTACTTCCGCCTCGACTGACATCTCTGCCCACACTCTTTGCCTTTACATATGTCTGCTTGTGTCTGTATATGTGCGGATGGATGTGTGTGTGTGTGTGTGTGTGTGTGTGTGTGTGTGTGTGTGTGTGTGTGTGTGTGTGTGTGTGTGAGTGTATACCTGTCCCTTTTCCCCCACAAGGTAAGTCTTTCCATTCCCGGGATTGGAATGACTCCTTACCCTCTCCCTTAAAACCCACATTCTTTCGTCTTTCCCTCTCCTTCCCTCTTTCCTGAAGAGGCAACCGTGGGTTGCGAAAGCTTGAAATTTGTGTGAAGATGATGTAACTTCCCAAACGAAAGCATTGGTATGTTGATAGAGAGAATAACAAACACAAACACACACACAAAATTCAAGCTTTCGCAACACACGGTTGCTACATCAGGAAAGAGGGAAGGAGAGGGAAAGACGAAAGGATGTGGGTTTTAAGGGAGAGGGTAAGGAGTCATTCCAATGCCGGGAGTGGAAAGACTTACCTTAGGGGGAAAAAGGGACTGGTATACACTTGCACACACACACACACACACACACACATATCAATCCGCACATACACAGACACAAGCAGACATATGTAAAGGCAAAGAGTTTGGGCAGAGATGTCAGTCAAGGCGGAAGTACAGAGGGAATGCTTTCATTTGGTAAGTTATGTCATCTTTGTTTTTAGATATATTTTTCCCACGTGGAAAAATATATCAAAAAACAAAGATGATGTGACTTACCATACGAAAGTGCTGGCACGTCGATAGACACACAAACAAACACAATCATACACACAAAATTCTAGCTTTCACAACCAACGGTTGCTTCATCAGGAAAGAGGGAAGGAGAGGGAAAGACGACAGGATGTGGGTTTTAAGGGAGAGGGTAAGAAGTCATTCCAATCCTGGGAGCGGAAAGACCTACCTTAGAGGGAAAAAAGGACAGGTATACACTCGCACACACACCCATATCCAACCACACATACACAGACACAAGCAGACATTTGTAAAGACAAAGAGATTTGGCAGAGATGTCAGTTGAGGCAGAAGTGCAGAGGCAAAGATGTTGTTGAAAGACAGGTGAGGTATGAGCGGCGGCAACTTGAATTTAGCGGACGTTGAGGCCTGGCGGATAACGAGAAGAGAGGTTATACTGAAGAGCAAGTTCCCATCTCCGGAGTTCTGACAGGTTGGTGTTAGTGGGAAGTATCCAGATAACCCGGACGGTGTAACACTGTGCCAAGATGTGCTGGCCGTGCACCAAGGCATGTTTAGCCACAGGGTGATCCTCATTACCAACAAACACTGTCTGCCTGTGTCCATTCATGCGAATGGACAGTTTGTTGCTGGTCATTCCCACATAGAAAGCTTCACAGTGTAGGCAGGTCAGTTGGTAAATCACGTGGGTGCTTTCACACGTGGCTCTGCCTTTGATCGTGTATACCCTCCGGGTTACAGGACTGGAATAGGTGGCGGTGGGAGGGTGCATGGGACAGGTTTTACACTGGGGGCGGTTACAAGGGTATGAGCCAGAGGGTAGGGAAGGCAACTCACTCACCCTTCACAACCTTTCCAGCAAACCTCAACCTCCTCTCATTGCACACAAACCCAGTCTCTCCCACTTCCAGCTCCACACCCTCCAAAACCTCAAAATCCCAATCAACACAATCTGGAACAACAACACCCCAATTCAGTAGTTAACCTTTCCTCCAAACCTCTCTCCCAATCCGAAACCTCTGTCCTCTCCAAAGGCTTCACCTTCAGCCCCATTCCCAGATTCAACCAAACAGCCCTCGTCAAAGATTTACTGTCCTACACTCGTACTCTCTGCTGGAAATATCACTTTGCCACGAAGAAAAATGATCCTAATCCTACTCCTAATGATTCAACTCCCCAAGACACTATCCAAATTGAACCCTGACTGGAACAGTTCCGTCCTCCGTCACAGTGGGACCCACCTCCTCTTCCTCAAAATCACCCTCTCCAAACCTTTCAGGAATTTCTGACTTCCAGCCTTGCTTCTCAATCCTTCTTAAAAAACCTTAATCCTACTCCCAACATCACCACTGCTGATGCCCAAGCTTTCCGTGATCTGAAGGCTGACCGATACGTCATCATTCTTCCGGCGGACAAAGGTTGCATGACCGTGGTACTTGATCGTCCGGAGTATGTGGCTGAGGGACTGCGTCAGCTTTCAGACAACACCACATACAAAGTTTGCCAAGGTAATCCCATTCCTGATGTCCAGGCGGAGCTTCAAGGAATCCTCAGAACCTTAGGCCCCCTACAAAACCTTTCACTTGACTCCATCAACCTCCTGACCCCACCAACACCCCGCACCCCTACCTTCTACCTTCTTCCTAAAATTCACAAACCCAATCATCCCAGCCGCCCCATTGTAGCTGGTTACCAAGCCCCCACAGAACGTATCTCTGCATACGTAGATCAAAACCTTCAACCCATTACATGCAGTCTCCCATCCTTCATCAAAGACACCAACCACTTTCTCGAACGCCTGGAATCCTTACCCAATCTGTTACCCCCGGAAACCATCCTTGTAACCATTGATGCCACTTCCTTATACACAAATATTCCACACGTCCAGGGCCTCGCTGCGATGGAGCACTTCCTTTCTTGCCGATCACCTGCAACCGTACCTAAAACCTCTTTCCTCATTACCTTAGCCAGCTTCATCCTGACCCACAACTTCTTCACTTTTGAAGGCCAGAATACCAACAATTAAAGGGAACAGCCATGGGTACCAGGATGGGTCGCTTAGAGGAAGCCTTCTTGGTTACCCAGGCCTGCCAACCCAAAGTTTGGTACAGATTTATTGATGACATCTTCATGATCTGGACTCACAGTGAAGAACAACTCCAGAATTTCCTCTCCAACCTCAACTCCTTTGGTTCCATCAGATTCACCTGGTCCTACTCCAAATCCCATGCCACTTTCCTTGACGTTGACGTTGACCTCCATCTGTCCAATGGCCAGCTTCACACGTCCGTCCACATCAAACCCACCAACAAGCAACAGTACCTCCATTATGACAGCTGCCACCCATTCCACATCAAATGGTCCCTTCCCTACAGCCTAGGTCTTCGTGGCAAACGAATCTGCTCCATTTGTGTATAAGGTGAACCATTACACCAACAACCTGAAAACAGCTTTCGCATCCCGCAACTACCCTCCCGACCTGGTACAGAAGCAAATAACCAGAGCCACTTCCCCATCCCCTCAAACCCAGAACCTCCACACAGAAGAACCACAAAAGTGCCCCACTTGTAACAGGATACTTTCCGGGACTGGATCAGACTATGAATGTGGCTCTCCAGCAGGGATACGACTTCCTCAAATCCTGCCCTGAAATGAGATCCATCCTTCATGAAATCCTCCCCACTCCACCACGAGTGTTTTTCCGCCGTCCACCTAACCTTCGTAACCTCTTAGTTCATCCCTATGAAATCCCCAAACCACCTTCCCTACCCTCTGGCTCCTACCCTTGTAACCGCCCCTGGTGTAAAACCTGTACCATGCACCCTCCCACCACCACCTACTCCAGTCCTGTAACCCGGAGGGTGTACACGATCAAAGGCAGAGCCACGTGTGAAAGCACCCACGTGATTTACCAACTTACCTGCCTACAATGTGAAGCTTTCTATGTGGGAATGACCAGCAACAAACTGTCCATTTGCATGAATGGACACAGGCAGACAGTGTTTGTTGGTAATGAGGATCACCCTGTGGCTAAACATGCCTTGGTGCACGGCCAGCACATCTTGGCACAGTGTTACACCGTCCGGTTTATCTGGATACTTCCCACTAAAACCAACCTGTCAGAACTCCGGAGATGGGAACCTGCCCTTCAGTATATCCTCTCTTCTCGTTATCCGCCAGGCCTCAACGTCCGCTAATTTCAAGTTGCCGCCGCTCATACCTCACCTGTCTTTCAACAACATCTTTGCCTCTGTACTTCCGCCTTGACTGACATCTCTGCCCAAACTCTTTGCCTTTACATATGTCTGCTTGTGTCTGCATATGTGCGGATGGATAGGAAAGAGGGAAGGAGAGGGAAAGACGAAAGGATGTGGGTTTTAAGGGAGAGGGTAAGGAGTCATTCCAATCCCGGGAGCGGAAAGACTTACCTTATGGGGAAAAAAGGACGGGTATACACTCGCACACACTCACATATCCATCCACACATATACAGACACTAGCAGACATATTTAAAGACAAAGAGTTTGGGCAGAGATGTCAGTCAAGGCAGAAGTGCAGAGGCAAAGATGTTGTTGAATGACAGGTGAGGTATGAGTGGCGGCAACTTGAAATTAGCGGAGATTGAGGCCTGGTGGGTAAAGGGAAGAGAGGATATATTGAAGAGGAAGTTCCCATCTCCGGAGTTCAGATAGGCTGGTGTTGGTGGGAAGTATCCAGATAACCTGGACGGTGTAACACCGTGCCAAGATGTGCTGGCCGTGCACCAAGGCATGTTTAGCCACAGGGTGATCCTCATTACCAACAAACACTGTCTGCCTGTGTCCATTCATGCGAATGGACAGTTTGTTGCTGGTCATTCCCACATAGAAGGCATCACAATGTAGGCAGGTCAGTTGGTAAGAGTGTCCACCAAGAGTGTCTTTCCGCCGTCCACCTAACCTTCGTAACCTGTTAGTTCATGCCTATGGAATCCCCAAACCACCTTCCCTACCCTCTGGCTCCTATCCTTGTAACCGCCCCCAGTGTAAAACCTGTCCCATGCACCCTCCCACCACCACCTACTCCAGTCCTGTAACCCGGAAGGTGTACACAACCAAGGGCAGAGCCACGTGTGAAAGCACCCACGTGATTTACCAACTGAACTGCCTACACTGTGATGCATTCTATGTGGGAATGACCAGCAACAAACTGTCCATTTGCATGAATGGACACAGGCAGACAGTGTTTGTTGGTAATGAGGATCACCCTGTGGCTAAACATGCCTTGGTGCATGGCCAGCACATCTTGGCACAATGTTACACCGTCCGGGTTATCTGGATACTTCCCACCAACACCAGCCTATCTGAACTCCGGAGATGGGAACTTGCTCTTCAATATATCCTCTCTTCCCTTTACCCACTGGGCCTCAATCTCCACTAATTTCAAGTTGCCGCCACTCATACCTCACCTGTCATTCAACAACATCTTTGCCTCTGCACTTCTGCCTCAACTGACATCTCTGCCCAAACTCTTTGTCTTTAAATATGTCTGCTAGTGTCTGTATATGTGTGGATGGATATGTGTGTGTGTGCGAGTGTATACCCGTCCTTTTTTCCCCCTAAGGTAAGTCTTTCCACTCCCGGGTTTGGAATGACTCCTTACCCTCTCCCTTAAAACCTACATCCTTTCGTCTTTCCCTCTCCTTCCCTCTTTCCTGACGAAGCAACTGTTGGTTGCGAAAGCTAGAATTTTGTGTGTATGTTTGTGTTTGTTTGTGTGTCTATTGACCTGCCAGCACTTTCATTTGGTAAGTCACATCATGACAATTTTCTTCTGAAAGTTCAGTATTCAAGATACACTGCTTGAACTTACCAGAAAACTATCTCACAACTAAATACAAATTCAAAATAGCTACAATATGCTATTTTTCAAGTACTCATGGCAATATCATTTGCTAGTATTTGCTAGCAAATGCAAAACTATTTAATTTTTTTGATAAAAAGTCAATCTGCAGATGTCAGCTAGAGTTCTTGACCACATTTAATTCAAGGAATTTGATCACATCAACTTCTTCCATATGTTGATTATTTTGCTGCATTTTAAGTTCCACACATTTTGAATCTTCCATTTTCGAGTGTACCAAATGGGTTTTTAAGGTTCTGTTTCAACCCATTTAACTGAAGCCAGTTTTCTAGGATACTAAGTGAACCCACAATAGAGTTCAGAATTTTTTCAGCACTATCACCTTCAATTAAAATAGAAGTATTGTCTTTAAACAAAACTGATGAGTGTTGGGAAATTTACATTCATGGGTAACCTTGATGCACTCCTTATGCACTTTGAATATAGTTCACTAGATTTGAAAAGCCAGTTACCCTTAATTTTCTATTCTGCAGGTATGATGCAAGCCATTGCAGAGCATTACCCTTAATGTCATATTTATCAGATTTGTAAATAAACATGGCATTATTTATTAAATCAAAGCCTTCTGCCAGAATTTAGAAGATATCTGCAACTTTACTCCTCTGATTCAGTGCTTTACTTATATTTTAAAGAAAGATGTTCACTGCATCAAGTGTTTTTTTTTCTCTTGTTGGAATCCAAACAGATTACTTGGAAGAACACAACTGAAAAAAAAGAAAAGATCTAAGTCCAGATTACTGCTACTTTCTCCAGGACTTTTGATAGGATTGGAAGAACAATACAGATTGCTAGTTTCCTAAGACTTTCCTTGACTCTTTCTTGAACAGAGGTCTATCTTCTGCATACTGGTATGTCAATACATCAGAAAAGCACACCTATGCAAAAGATTGGTTGATTATTTGAATTAGTGGAGGTATTACATGATATACTGTTTTATTCACCGTAATGGGCATCCTTTCCCACACAGCATATTTTTAGTGTTATTGACAGTATAATGTTTTCCACTTCCTTATCAAAACATTTTTAAAATCTGTAAGATATTGAGCTTCTTGTTGAAGTCCAAAAATGTTTTACTTTATTATGATATTCTGCTACATCAATGTCTATCTTCACTACATTTTGAAGAATTAATTCAAACACTCTGATATTTACAAGTCTCATCTAGTTAATACTAGATATTTTGCAAGTACTAATTCTAGCACATAACTCTGATTTCACAATTGACCAAACAGCCATTGCCTTATTTTTATTTTTTTAAATGAAATTTTTGTTTGCCATTTATTTAGTTGCTTTCACAAATTTTTGAAATATAGCTTTATAACAACTAACATATTCAATAAAATGCCTAATTTTGTTATATTTTAGATCATCATGGAGTTGCCTTTTACTGGCACTAGAAGGTTTTGTATCTTGAGTTATTCATTTAAGACCACCAGTCATTCTGTTACATATCCAATCATTTTGTTACATATTGTTTTAAGTGAAAAGATTTCACTGAACACTCCATGAAAGTTGCTTAAAATTTCTGTGTTACTACTAGTTGAAATACAGTTGTCAAAAGGTCATTCAACCTCTTATTCTTAATGATTCTAACTTTTTTAGTAGAACCTTATGGTCAACAGTATCAAAAACATTAGAAAGATCTATGACACATTATTCTTTTCAAGAGCATCAAGCACCACTTTTGTGAATTCTGCTATGGCTGTTTCTGTACTTCTTCTTTGGAAACCAAACTGATTCACGCAGAAGGTTGCTTTTATTCAAATAATTCATTATTCTGTCTTTCATAATTGATTCTATGTTGTGACAATAGTCACTACATATTCATTATTTTGTGGATTTAGCACATCTAAATGGTTTGTTCTGATTTAATTTCATGTCAGTGCATCTTCAATTATTTCACACTCCATTCATTTCACTTTATTGCATTAAAAACTTTTCAAGATATGAAAAATTGTATCACAGATATAAATAACGCTATTTACTAGAAAGTAACATTACTTCAGCAGTACGATCATGGATTGCATTCCAGTTATGACGAAGATGTTAGTAGAAATTGAAGTGATCATTCCAACACTAACACTGAAAGACTTTGAGAATTATCAGAACAGTTAAATAGCGATGATCAGACAAGAACTGAAACAAGACTTTGCCTGCACAGAGATACAGCATATTACTGCTGAAGAGCCTTGCTCAACAACTTAATGTCTATCACTACATCATCAGAATGTGCTACATTATTCTTCATGTTGCACCATTTTAAACTGATGTAATACTGGGAATAACATCCCATACAAAATGAGCTGCAGGTTGTTTTATCTGTTGCTGACTTAGTTCACAACAATAAAACTGTGTTGTGCCACTTGTGACAATAACTAACCCTTATGAGGCACACATGATCTCTCTACACCTTTCCACCAACTATATTGCAAAATACTGTTGCTTATTGACAGATGATTATATAAGTATTTGAAGTATAATTTGAAATTTATTTTAGTCCTTCCTTGGGGAGGAGAAAGGGATAGGATGAGGAAGGTTAAAAGGGAAGTACAGGTCACTTCAACCCAAGGATGTGAGGACAAACATCTTGGTGTAAAACTAGATAGAACTTCATCTTTCAAACAACACTACCAAGATTTTAAGCAAAAAGTGAGTTCAAAAAACAATGTTATACAAAAACTAACCAGAAGCAGTTGGGTTACCCAGCCTCATGTTCCCTGCACAGCAGCCTCTCCACCCTGCTCGTCATCTGTAGGTTTGTAAAAATTCTACCCACATAAAACACTTCACTTTATATAATGTATTGGGACTAATGCTGGTTTACCTAAATGAATATATGCTTTATTTATCTTTGTTTATTTTTATCCATTAATGCACCTAAGCAGTTTGCAGCAAAGATTAAAATGCGGTATGTCCATAGCAATCAAGCCTTTGGAGATAGCAAGAAAAAGTGAAGAACAATGATTTTCTTATGTTTTGTAAAAACTTCAAGTGGATGTTTCATCAGTCTCGTACTGTCGTTGTTCCTGTTTGTGATAGAGAGATGATGTAAATTTCAGCTTAGTTCACTAATAATGTGAAATATATTAATTCTTATGATGTGGAATCAATGTCACTTCTTAGTTCTTTATTTTACCTGATCTGTCTATCTGTGTCACTGGTACCTGTAATACTTTGGAGAAGCAATAAATTTAAGCAGAGCAAGCTGGATGCCATAACACTGGCTTTAAAGAAGAAGAGGAGATACATAACTTCAAGACTCAAACAACTATCAGCTAATAATACAATCTTATATGTTACACATTTTTCATTTATACAGGGTGTTACAAAAAGGTACGGCCAAACTTTCAGGAAACATTCCTCACACACAAAGAAAGGAAATATGTTATGTGGACATGTGTCCGGAAACACTTACTTTCCATGTTAGAGCTCATTTTATTACTTCTCTTCAAATCACATTAATCATGGAATGGAAACACACAGCAACAGAACGTACCAGCATGACTTCAAACACTTTGTTACAGGAAATGTTCAAAATATCCTCCGTTAGCGAGGATACATGCATCCACTCTCCGTCGCATGGAATCCCTGATGCACTGATGCAGCCCTGGAGAATGGCATATTGTATCACACCCGTCCACAATACGAGCACAAAGAGTCTCTACATTTGGTACCGGGGTTGTGTAGACAAGAGCTTTCAAATGCCCCCATAAATGAAAGTCAAGAGGGTTGAGGTCAGGAGAGCGTGGAGGCCATGGAATTGGTCCGCCTCTACCAATCCATCGGTCACCGAATCTGTTGTTGAGAAGCGTACGAACACTTCGACTGAAATGTGCAGGAGTTCCATCGTGCATGAACCACATGTTGTGTCGTACTTGTAAAGGCACATGTTCTAGCAGCACAGGTAGAGTATCCCATATGAAATCATGATAACGTGCTCCATTGAGCATAGGTGCAAGAACATGGGGCCCAATCAAGACATCACCAACAATGCCTGCCCAAATGTTCACAGAAAATCTGTGTTGATGACGTGATTGCACAATTGCATGCAGATTCTCATCAGTCCACACATGTTGATTGTGAAAATTTACAATTTGATCACGTTGGAATGAAGCCTTATCCGTAAAGAGAACATTTGCACTGAAATGAGGATTGACACATTGTTGGGTGAACCATTCGCAGAAGTGTACCCGCTGAGGCCAATCAGCTGCTGATAGTGCCTGCACACGCTGTACATGGTATGGAAACAACTGGTTCTCCCATAGCACTCTCCATACAGTGACATGGTCAATGTTACCTTGTACAGCAGCAATTTCTCTGACGCTGACATTAGCATTATCGTCAACTGCACGAAGAATTGCCTTGTCCATTGCAGGTGTCCTCGTCGTTCTAGGTCTTACCAAGTCGCAAGTCACAGGCTGGAATGTTCCGTGCTTCCTAAGACACCAATCAATTGCTTCGAACGTCTTCCTGTTGGGACACCTTCGTTCTGTAAATCTGTCTTGATACAAACATACCGCACCACGGGTATTGCCGCGTGCTAATCCATACATCAAATGGGCATATGCCAAATCTGCATTTGTAAACATTGCACTGACTGCAAAACCACGTTAATGATGAACACTAACCTGTTGATGCTATGTACTGATGTGCTTGATGCTAGTACTGTAGAGCAATGAGTCGCAAGTCAACACAAGCACCGAAGTGCTTGCCCTTCCTTCAATTGGGCCAACTGGCGGTGAATCGAGGAAGTACAGTACATACTGACGAAACTAAAATGAGCTCTAACATGGAAATTAAGCGTTTCCGGACACATGTCCACATAACATCTTTTCTTTATTTGTGTGTGAGGAATGTTTCCTGAAAGTTTGGCTGTACCTTTTTGTAACACCCTGTATAAAAAACCATAAGCCTGGCTGTCTGGAATGTGCACTGCTGTGCGTAAATTAGCAAAGATACATGCTCCTGAGCGAACTCAAATTGTTGCACCTCTTGTGCAGCACCAGAAAATTTCCATTGTAATTACTGTTCTTAAAATTACTAATTAATTGGTAGAACTGGGGACCACTCCCCATACAGTGCCAGACAGATTAAACAGGTGCAATATTAAAACAATATAAATCATGTTTCGTAACATTCTATTGTACTAATTGTTTTTTATTTTTTTGTTTCATGATTGGAATAACACTGCTGAAAGGAAATCAAGGGCAAACACAACATGGTATGCATAAATTACAAATGGTTAACCGGAGGAATTGTACTGATAACATTTAAGAAGATCACCTATATGGCAGGAAAGAACTCTAACTAGATCCCATGACTGTGCTTGGTAATGCCTCAATCAAAAGTAGTCCATACCTTACTCTATCAGGCTATAAATCTGAAGCATTTTTTTAAACAATAGAGATAGGGATTAACATTATTTTGATTTTTTGGACACAAAAATTGTAAACAGCAACAATAATCTGCAATACTAGTATAGGATACATCATGTACTGATCAGGAAAATTCTCACAATCAATTTTAAGATTAAAATTCACAATTTTATTTCATATTTATAACTTTAAAAAATAGTTTTAAAAAATGGTACCAGTTAAAAAGGCTGTCAAACTAATGAAAATAGTGTAGTGATACAAAACGTCACTGCAATGGGTGCAACGGCAAATGACAGTGACACTGAAAACGTCAGTCATATTGACAGCAGCGAGGAACATTACACAAATTCAATTTATGCTGATGGCAATGTTATACTTCTTCATAATGCTACTATGCTCCTAGCAGATGAGACTGGTTTCCAAATCCCTCGCCGAGAAGCATTTTCTCACATGCAGCCAATAAAGACATGCTAGCGTGGAATCAGTAAATTTCAGTTTCTCCATGGCACGAGAATGTGTTTCAAATGTGACAGAACAAGACACGGCAGGTACATGAAATGCTGATGCATCATCAATGCGTTCAATACGGGACATGTATAAAGGCCTCATTGATCTAATGTAGAATTTATTTAAGAATTTTTCTATGCAACAAACCGAAAAACTTGATGAAAAATTTTGTGGTTTTAAGAATGATTTATCACAGAGGTTCAATAATTTAAGTCAAAGTCTACGCACTGATCTTTCTAATGATTTAATAAGCAAACTTGCAGATATGGGGAAGAAATTAAAGGTGGAGTTATTCACTGATTTGTCACAGGAGAGAAACGCGCGACCGCTACGGTCGCAGGTTCGAATCCTGCCTCAGGCATGGATGTGTGTGATGTCCTTAGTTTAGTTTGGTTTAAGTAGTTCTAAGTCTAGGGGACTGATGACCTCAGATGTTAAGTCCCATAGTGCTCAGAGCCATTTGTCTCAGGAGATAAACAATGTAGATCAAAAAGTGTCACCTATAAGTGAGGCACAAGGGGAAATGGCAGGTAAATTAATGATCATGAGTGACACGCAGGTTCAGATGTAAGAGAAATATAGATAGTACAACAGGTACTGTTAATGAGTTGCAATCTTTATGTAAAGATTTGCTGGAAGAAGTACAGGAGCTGTCAGTAAAATTGAATAATTTAGATTTAGGCACTAAGTCCATGAAGAAAGCACAAGAAAAAATTGAAAAGAAGATAAAGAATTTAGAGGACAGAGCCAAAGTGGGAATGATAAATGGATGACCCTCGCACATCAGGTTGCAGAGGAGCAAAAGGCTTAAAGGCAGCAGAAGAGAAGTTGCAGTGCAGTCTAACTAATGTTACTGATGTCAGAAGAGAGACACCAATAGCAAGCAATCAAGTTCGGTTGGGCAGGATAAATAGTGGTAAGAACCACATGTTACCAGCCCTTCAGACCAAGACGAAAGAAATTACAAAATACAACAGGCACTGCCACTGTCAATACTAGCAGAACAAACATATCCAGAGTATAATAATGTGCAACCGAACAATGCCATGGCGGCAACAGACAACACTACATGTTTGTCTACTTTATTAGCGGGTGAGTGTCTGCTCCTTCATAGGTAATTTCCGATTTTTTCAACACAGGGTAAGAGAACAAGTCCAGTAGTGTTTATCAGTGCTTTTCACAGTGGGTTACCCCACAACTAGACAGACCCACAGAAGATTCAGTTTGTCATATGGTACACACAAAGTAATTCTTTATTGTGACCAACAGATATGGCTGAGAGATGTCATACCTATGAGCAATTTGAATGGACTTTTTTGGACAAATATTGGTCCATAGCCATCCAGCAGAGGTTTTAAGCCATCATGATTCAGTAGTAAACAGGGGACACTGAGGAAGTATTTTGAAATATATTTAAACAAAACCAAGTATTGGACAAACCCAGTTTCCCATGTGGAAATATTGAAAATACTGAAAAGTCGCCTGCCTGCTCGTATCAGGGAAAATCTGATCACTACACCTGAAAATGATATAGGGTACATCTTATCTGTACTCGATTCAACTGACCTAATACATGAACAGGGACCATCACAATCACAGAACATTCATACGCAGCAGCTCTGCAAAATAGTCAACAGCAGAATGGCAATGGTAGCAATATCCAACATGGTTTGTATCTGTATGCCCCGTGCAACAACAGTAATACAAGAAATAATTATGGTAATTGGAGAAACTAAAAGTACAAATGAGGTTTCAAAAGAAATCACAAATAGAATTACAATAGAGTGGTTTATACCAAACAGAGGGGATGTGGCCAACAAATTCACAATGCACCCTCTGCAGGTGGCAATAACTGTACAATAACTCGCAGGAACCGACTGCACACAGACCATCTGGCAGTCCTCCACCTGGCAATTACAATCAATGGAATAACAATCATATATCCAGTGGTGTTCAAGGTAAAGAAGAATTTAATTCCAGGGCAATATAGGAAACGAACTGGTAAGGTCAAACCCACAACTGCAAGTAGCTAAAGTTACTCACAATGAAGATGCTAACCCCAACCAATCAGGAGAAAATTCAAACAGGTCGCACTAAGCTCCGATTCACAGACCAATAAAAGTGGTGTGGGTATGCAGTTTATTCGAAATTACTTTCTCAGCCATGACCAAGGGGTCGACATGAAAGAAGAACTGTGTCAGGAAGATTTAAACAATTTAGGTAAGGGTAATGAGGAGTCATTGGAAGCTGTAATTAATGCCTGGATATGTGATATGGATGTACCTGTGGTACTTGATATGGGTGCATTGACAAATGTAAATATCACAAGATCTGTTTAACGAGCAGCAAAGACTATGTCATGTACTAACTTTTCCAGAGCAGAATTGTTGTATGCTGACTGCAGAGGGGAGCTAGTCAAAAGCAGTTAAACTTCAGGCATTAATACCCAGTTTTTCTTTAAAGTATATTTTTATGGTCATGGAAAAATGTGTCATAAATTTAATTAAAACCGGCACAACTGAAAATACACTGATATCAGAGTACAATTCTCATATCCAAAGGCACTGTTTCTTGATACACAAAGGGGTGAGCAACTGCCTGAAGAAGACATGAATCCGGGGACTGTCTGAACCAGGGTAAGTGAATCTACCTGTTTTCAGAGGATCAGAAGGAGGTGTTACAAGAAGTAATACTTCAGTATTTAGAAGGTGCCCCAGGGTAATAAAGGGTTACAACTATGAAATGGATGTTTACCCACACGAAACATTCTGCTTTTCTTCATATCCAATTCCTTGGGCAGAAAGAGAAGCTGTGAGGAAAGAAATTGAAAGGATGATAAACTGGAAGATCATACAACCCTCCTAATCCCCATACTGTAGCCCTACTTTAGCTATCACCAAGCCCAACAGTAGCATCAGGCTTGTGCCTGACACCTAAAGTATAAACAAAATCATTGTTCCTGTCAGGACACACCCTGACAACCTTGAAGAACAATACTGAAATTTCACAATGTTAAATACCTCACAATAATTGATTTTAAAGTGTCATATGGGCAAATAGCATTACCTGAAGATTGCAGGAAGTACACAGCCTTTGTGTGTTGGGGCAGAAGCTATGAATTTTGTGGATTGCTTTTTGGCTTGAAATGTGAGTGCAAATGTTTTCATTTCCACACTGGACAAAGTTTAGAGGCCAGAATTCCTCAGGAGAGTCACTCTATATGTTGATGACATGTTAACAGCTACTCCCCCATGGGAAGAACATGTGAGGCTTTTGGCACAAGTATTATACCAATTTGCAAAATATGGGGTCACAGTTAATTTAACAAAGTTGGGAGTTTGGAAAAGAAAAGGTCCAATTCCTGGGTCATATTATCTCACCACAGGGTACACGACCTGATCCAGGAAAACTTGATGCATTCACACATTTCCCTCCACAACAGAATAAAAAACAACTCAAGGCATATTTGGGTTTGGGTTCTTTTTTTTTTAGGAAATTCATTCAAGATCAGTTAATGCATATTGACGCACTGCTCAATCTTTTGAGGAAAAACAATTCATGGATATGGACTGATTGATGTTGAGCAGACTTTGACAAAATAAGGAAAACCTTACTTTATGCAGACATACTACTCCATCCCAATGTGTCACAGGATTTTAGACCGAGTACAGATGCTTCGTCACAGGGGTAAGGAGCATGCTTATTTCACATCACTGAAGATGATGGGAGCTGACACATAAGATAATCAGTTTTGCAAGCCATACCCTTCCTGAATCCGAATGTTCATATAATGTGACAGAGCTCGAGGTTCTCAGGGTTACATGGGCATTTAAGAAATTGAGTACTACTTATGGGGCAAGCACAATTAAGTCTACTGTGAGCATCAAGCAGTTCCTTTTCTATTGATGTGCAAATTATTACATAGAAGGTTAGCCAAGTGGTGCACATACTTCACCAGTTCAGTTTTGAAATCATATACATCAAGGGTAAACAAAACATAATCGTAGACACCCTGTCATGGTAACCTCAAAGGTTCGATGAGTTCTTAGAATCCACAGAGTGGATTTCCGAAATTAATGTTCTGGATGGATGGATGGTTGGATATGTTGGTATGGGCGCACGACAGAAAGGTCTTCAGCACCCGCACAAAAACAGTTTGAGACAAGTGTCAGTAAAATCACTAAACAGGAGTATAAAACAACACATAAAATAAAGGTAACAAAAATTAGAAAACTGTGTATGTACTAGCACAGAAGCACAGAATGATATATCATGTCAATATTAAAACATTAACTAAACAGGAAGAAAGTGGTATAATGAGCTAAAACAATACAGCAGATGGATGTTGCTGGCTGACCACAAGAATAAAAAAGGAGGAGCCAGCCATTCTGCAACACACTAAAACCTCCAGCCTAAAAGTTTAGGCCAGAGTCCAGACACATCACAAAACTTTAAAACCTTAGGCACATTCATCTCATCATCAGCTAAAATGGAGGGCAGATCCCCACCAATATTTGCTTCTGGCCTTGCCTCACGGTATAAAATACACTCTGTTAAAATATGTCTTACAGAGATGTGCACACCACAAGCATCACAAAATGGGGGATCCTCTCAGACAGTGCCCAATGTGAAGACGTAAGAGGGTCACTTCATCTCCCCCCCCCCCCCCCAGAACCTCAAGGTGGGTAGCACACTGTGCCACATCTTGTTCCCTGCAGGCCTCCTTGGGAGCTTGATCAGGTTGTTCATTTTCCTGTATCCCTACATGACCTGGCACCCAGAAGAATGACATCTGATGGGCCACCTTCTCAACTGAATTCAGATTCTGTAACAGCTGTAAGGCACTGAGGGAATAAGAGAAAATGAGAAATCATTTGCCCCGAATATGTCGCATCTGCTCCAGCGCCTTCAGGACCAGGTGGAGCTTTGCTGAGAAAACGGTATACTCACCATGAAGACAAATCCTGGTGACATGGTTGGCAAACATGACAGAGCAGCCAAGGGAATTCCCTTATTTGGAGCTATCAGTGTACACTACTGTGAAATTATGACGCATATCTAGATGGTTAAAAAACAGAGATTGGAATGTAAAATCTGGAGTCCTGTCCTTCTTAAAATTGGTCAAGTCGAAAATAAGTCTGGGCCACCAGAGGAACCAAAGTTGGAAATCTTCTCCAACTGTGATCTAAAACATTAAGACTGACCACACCCATGTCTAAAGGCAATCCTGTGTGTGTGTTGCATAGGGCTGCCTGCTGTGAGCCATGAAAAAGCCTTTCCATTGGAGGCCGAGCAATGGTATAATATGGGGGTGTGTATGGTGTGGACAGTGTTTTATATGCCTGGCGCACCATAAGTAGGCGCCACCTGATGTGAAGTGATGGTTCACCAGCCTCTGCACAGAGGCTTGGTATGAGGCTCATTCTGAATGTCCCAATGGCCAAGCAAATCCCTTCATGGTGCACCATGTCCACAAGTCCACCATCTTTAAGTAAGAGGATCTCACAGACCCATACACCATGCACCCGTAATCTAGACGACATCATCACCCACAAATGCTCTGCACAACCGGAGCAGACAAGTCCTGTCTGCCTCCCCCCCCCCCCCCCTCTCCCACCATGTACTACGGCTAAGAGATTTAGAGATTTTAAAACACTTTGAGCCTTAAGGGACTGTTTTTTCGGGTCCTTAAGATGTGGCAAACACTTTAGCTTAGAGTCAAATATGAGGCCCAGAAACCTCAGTGTGTATTTAAAATTAAGAACAGAGTCCCTCATCCTCGACTCAGGAAAGTTTAAAATGGAATAAGAATGGTTAAGAAGAACACACACAGACACACACAGTCTTCTCATTTGAAAACTTAAAACCACTCTTCTGCACTCATTCATCCAAACACTGAAGAGTTAGTTGCAACTGATAACATGTTGTTGCAAGGCTTGAAGAAGAGAAAACCACAGAAAAGTCATCCACAAACAAAGAACACTGGACAAGACTTTTTATACTGACATAATGCTATTAACAGCTATGGCAAAGACAGTCACATTTAAAAGCTACCTTGAGCAGGTTCTCCTCCTCAAAGTGGTAAGACAGGATGTCACTGACACAGTATCAAAAATACAGTGGTGAGAGAAAGGACTGAATAAAAATGGGAAGACAACCACGAAAACCCCATTTGTGAAGCAGATTGAGGATAAGATGCCTCCGAGTAGTATCGTAGGCGTCCTTGATGGCAAAAAATATATCTCGAAGATGGTGCCAGTGCAGGAAAGCCTGTTGTATAACCGCCATCCGGAGGGCCAAGTTAGAAAATGTGGAGTGATACCTCATCAGCCCATACTGAAAGTGGCAAAGGAGTTGCCTGGATTCAAAGCTCCAGATAAGATGGCAGTTGCTCATTTGCTCAAAGGTCCTTAACTCACAGCTAGTGAGGGCAACATTATGGTAACTACTCAGGCATTAAGGTCTATCCCAGGTTCTAAAAGAGGAATTGAAACTGTTTCTTGCCATGAGTTGGGAAAGTGACCTGACACTGAAATGGCTTTAAAATGTGTGAGGAGGATGTCTTTGTTTCGACTCATGAGGTGCCACAGCATACTGTAATGGATTCTGTCGTGACCAGGGAATGTGTCATGAGCCACAGACAATGCAGAATCCAGTTCCCATATGGAAAATGGTCAGTTGTAATCTTCAGTGGTGGACTGAAAGACCAAACTGCTCCTCTCAGCAATGTTATACGGCACTGGAAACCTGCATCCTGAGTAGTTGTAGTAACTGTGGCAAAATAGGCTGACACAGTCTGAGCAATGTCTCATGGATTGGTTTGGAGAGTGTTGTTCCTCATTACAGTGGCCATGGGGCACCTCCCTGCTGATCTATGCCATCCACTGTATGGCCACCACATGACACCAATGGAACTGTGGTGAAGGTAAGTTCAGAGCCCCATTATTAGAGGTGAAGGAGGCTCCCTTTGCTGGCTTCCACCTTCCACATCTCATTTAGAAGACCCTTATTCGATTGAGTATGAATATTTCAATATGTACAACCAATCTGGTAAATTAGGATACCTGAAAGGACTGCCACAAACTGAACAACATCTCCTAGTCTACCAGAATCATAACACAACCTGTATCAACCAGGATTTTAAAGGCAAAGTTATATTTATAGCTACATACTGGCAAAATCCTTTTTTAAATATGTTTTTATTATTATTACCGAAGTATTACTACAATTATTATTGGTGCGTTATTACACTGAAGTACCAAAGAAATTGGTATAGGCATGCATATTCAAATAAAAATATGTGTAAACAGCCAAAATATGGTGCTGCAGTCAGGAGTGCCTATGTAAGAAAACAGGTGTCTGGTACAGTTGTTAGATTGGTTACTGCTGTTACAATGGCAAGTTATCAAGATTTAAGTGAGTTTGAACATGGTGTTATAGTTGGCACACGAGCGCTGGAACACAGCATCTCTGAGGCAGGGATGAAGAGGGGATATTCCCAAACGACCATTTCACAAGCATACCGTGACTATCAGAAATCTGGTGAAACATGAAATCTCCAACATTGCTGTAGCCCGAGAAAGATCCTACAAGAATGGGACCAACAACGACTGAACAGAATCATTCAATGTGACAGAAGTGCAACCATTCCACAAATTGCTGCAGATTTCAATGCTAAGCCATCAACCAGTGTCAGTGTATGAACTATTCAATGAAACGTCATCGATATGGGCTTGTGGAAGCAAAGGCCCACTCGTGTACCCTTGATCACTGCGTGACACAAAGCTTCACGCCTCACTTGGGCCCGTCAACACTGACATTGGACTGTTGATGACTGGAAACATGTTGCCTGGTCGGATGAGTCTCATTTCAAATTGTATCAAGCAGATGGATTCTTACGTGTATGGACCCTGCATGTCAGCAGGAGACTGTTCAAGCTGGTGGACGCTCTGTAATGGTGTGGGGCATGTGCAGTTGGAGTGATATGGGACCCCTGATATGTCTAGATATGACTGTGACAGGTGAAACATATGTAACCATCCTGTCTGATCACCTGCATTCATTCATGTCCATTGTTCTTTCCGACAGACTTGGGCAATTCCAGATGGACAATGCAACATCCCACACATCCATAACTGCTACAGAGTGGCTCCAGGAACACTCTTCTGACTTTATAAACACTTCCACTGGTCACCAAACTTCCCAGCCATGAACATTATTGAGCAAATCTGGGATTCCTTGCAAGGTGCTGTTCAGAAGAGATCTCCACCCCCTCATACTCTTACAGGTTTATGGACAGCCCTGCAGGATTCATGGTGTCAGTTCCCTCCAGCACTACTTCAGACATTAGTCAACCCCATGCCACATTGTGTTGTGGCACTTCTGCATGCTCGCAGGGAGCCTACATGATATTAGGCAGGTGCACCAATTTCTTTGGCTCTTCAGTGTATTACGTGTATGCTGATTTATTAGATTGGTGCATAAGTCTACATCGTGCTTCATCAGGTTGTCATCACTTCTTTGCAAGACTTCTTATCCCCCTCCCCACTCTCTCCAGTTTCGATTTTTTGGATTTTGATTGTTGTGAACAGGAACGTGTATGTTGCTAACAGCAAGACTTGGTCATTTTCAGGGCTAATAAGTATGAAGTGCCAAGTGCAGGAAAATGAACAATTCTGTCATATCTTACTCTACAAGTTTAATCAAAGATGTGTGGCAGAAGCCTTGAGAAAAATTTGTGTCTTGTATGGGAGGGAAGAATTTGTTGAGAGAATGACATGGAAATGATTTTCTCAGTTCTGAGGAGGAAAATTCAACTTGTATGGTTAATCTAAATCAGTTGGGTGATAAAAATCTTTGCTAAACAATGTGCAAATTGGCACAGATTAGGTAATGTGATCACTCAACCATTGTATGCCATTTGCATTCACTTTACGAAACTTGGTTACATGAGTACCACATGTGTTAAGCGACACCAACAAAAATCAGCAAATAACTACATGTTTATCTTTGCTGACCTGTTACCATTTGGCTTTACATAGGCACAAGCCATTCCTTGGAAACATTGTTACAGTTGATGAGACTGGTTTCTATATGTGGTCTTAAAGAAGAGGAAAGAATGCCTCAGCTCACTGAAAAAAGTAGCACCCTGTATGAAGGTTGTGAAAAAAAGTCAGAAACTTCACAAAGGGACACATTGGAAAAATAAATGTCAAGTACCGCCTTCCTGCAATACATTTCCAGAGTGACAGACAGAATCAGTTGTATGTTGCACAAACACGGCATAAAGACTATTTATAAACCAACAAAAAAATCAAGGAGTGTCTCTGATCAGCAGTGGTGAAAAGGGACCCACTTGCAATGTCAGGAATATATCACATACCATGAACCTGCAAAAAAGTTTATGTTGGGATCACTAGATGATCAATCAACACCAGGGTCACAGAAAATAAGCGGCACTGCATGTTGAGGCAGGTGGACAAATCAGCTGTGGCAGAGCACGCGCTGTGTGAGACCAACCACATAGTAAAATCTGCCGACATGGAAGTTCTTGCTGTAGAGAAGAGCTATCACACTTGTTTGTTCAGAGAAGCTATACATATCCATAAATATGAGAATAGCTTCAACAAGAAAAGATAGCCTCAAGGTGAAGACATCCTGGATTGCCATCCTGCAGCAAACGACTGTTGCAGGTAGCAAGGGAAGCACTACACGCGAAATGACCATGGAAAAGCCCTTGGATGTTAGCATACCAGGTACATATAATCTGCGGCTGTGAGCTCGACCCCTGTTCATCACTAGCAATGGAGGATGAAGCTTTGACAATGCCAGTGCCAATGTCAATCATCAAACAAATGTCAGCTGAAGAACCTGAGAGAGAAACCAACAGGCAGCTTGTCAAAAAGTGGCCATGAAAGCCTTAACAGTTTTGTAACATGGGCCATTTTTCAGTTGAGCTGTTAGTCAAGACTTTCTTTTCCTAAATGATATTGTATGAATCTTTTACAAGTGAAGATGTTCACAATATGGACTGGCCTGTGTGAGGCCTCCATCTGAATCTATAGAGCACATCTGGAATATACTGAAGAGACCATAGCAACCAACAAGTAGTCCTATAGATCTCTGCAAAATTAGAATCAACTGTTAAAGGAGCTACTGAAACACCTACTAAACAGCTGCCAAAGTACATGTGCCACTAGGAACAAGTGTATTCTCAATTTTTACATGGTTGGTTTTCTTTTTTTTTTTTTTTTTTTTTTTTTTTTTTGTAATTACATGTTTTTGTCATTGATGTATACCAAATGTCTTATGATTTAAGATATATTGGATTTTATATTTCTTTTGATATTTTGTTTAGGAAATATGTACCCTTTCCTTCTTTCCACTTGTATTGATATACATAATTCAATGATTGTTCTAGATGTATGAATTTGTAAAAAGTCAAAGAATATATAAGTATAAATTACATAGAACATGTAACAATGGAAAATACAGTTATTTACAAAAACAGTTGCAGAAAAAATTAAGAACGTAAAACTAGAAACAAAGTGAAAAAGAGACATCCTACAAGGATTGGCACTTTCAAACAATGGGAAAGTCAGAACGGAATAACAGTATGAATTAGGATAAATTTCTAATCATGACACAGAGGAGACGTTGAGTGCCAGACAGGCACATTTAAAAGTAGACTGTTTAAACACATCAGCTTTCAGACAAAGCCTATCATCAAACGACACGCAAATATACACACATTTATATACACATAAACCACACACCTCACCTCTCCAAGCACAACTGAGGTAAGTAGAGATGTCAGCTAGGATGTGTAGTGGGGATAGAGAAAAGGGGTGGAGCACAGAGTGGGAGGTGCATGGGTTGGGGTGGTTCTGCCTGTGAGAGTATGCAGAGATGTTGCAGGAACAGAATGGTGGGCTACTAGGTACTACATGCAGCATTGAGAGAGCTGTGCTGGGTGACAATCACTGAAGCAGAGAGAGGGCAAATGTTATGAAGGTGATCTCCCAAGTGTCCTTCCAATCTTTTGCATAGTTGTAGTCCACCACCTGCTCAAACAACGCAATCTCCTTGTCTGTTCCCATACCATCCTTTCTCCCAACCTCTTGCCCAAGGCTTATATCCTTACAAATGATCTAGATGAAAGACCTATTCCATACACCCTCACACTATCAACTAAACCACTCCTATCACAGGTACAGGCAACCCCTTCAAAGGCAGGGACATGTGAAAATAGCCACGTAGTCTACCAACTTAGCTGTAGACACAGTGTGGCATTCTATGTAGGCAGACTGTGACTACTAATAACCTGTCTGACTGCATAAATGGCACCTGTCAAACTATGGCCAAGAGACAGCTGAGCTGGACCACCCCACTTTCCAGGCATACCACACAACGAAGTATGATTGACTTCAATGACTGCTTCACAGCCCATGCCACCTGGATTCTTCCCACCACCACCAGCAGTTTTTCTGAATTACACAGGTGGGGACTTTCCCTGAAGCATATTCTTCACTCCTGTAAACCCTCTGGCCTCGACCATCATTCGTTACTGTCCACCATCTGCCTCTACTCTCTTCTCTGCTCCCACTCCAACCTCACACATTTTCTGTTTCCCCAGCAGCTCATCTGCATGTTCTCTACCATCTTTCTCTGCTTCCTTCTCCCCCCCCCCCCCCCCCCCCTCCCAACACAGCTCCCCTGATGGTGCATCTAGTAACCCACCATCCAGTCCTCGCCATGTCTCAGCAACTTACGTGGGCAGCACTACAGTATCTTCACCCATTCCTCACAGACTTTGTTCTGAAAGCTGATTTTTTTCAATAGCCTTTTAAATGTGCCTGCCTACCACTAAGTGCCTCATCCATAGATTACAGATTAGCACATACTGTTCAACAATTCATAACAAACAATAAAAATATAAGAATAACAACAATTCCATATGTCTCTGTTTAAAAAAATCTAATTAATGAAACTTTTATCAAATAAATAGGTATTTATTTTATTTTTAAATAATGTACTGTTATTGTGTAGATCTTTGATGCTACTTGGCAGTGAATTAACTAGTTTAATACTGGAATATTGTAAATTTTTATGTATCTCTGTGAGCTTTTTGGAAATGATAGTGGAGTTTAGTATTCCTTCTTGTATTATGATCACAGTACATATCACTGACATTATGGAGATTAGATTAGATAAGATTCAGTTTTCGTTCCATAGACCCAAAAACGAAATGATTATTGTGGATGTGGAAGCTGTCAGGAACTATAAGATAAAAAAACATAGATCATCTGAATATAACATTCACTTCCCTGAACATTTGTCAGGAGACAGTCAAGATATGTGAATATATTACAGTGAACTGGAACTGCTAATATTTACAGAATTAATACACTGTCACAATGACACATAATTATGCACTTCTAATAAATTACCTTAATAATACCTAATCTTGACTGTTGTGAGCAATGTCTGTTGAAACTGAAGGCTAACAGCATTTTTACTTAACCTGGTCTAACAGTCCCTGTTAAGATATTCATTCATGGAGCAGAAGGAGTTGCCTACCAAGAAGTCTTTCAAACTCTGTTTAAACTGTGTTTTATCTGAAACCAAGATTTTAATTGTTGCTGGCAATTTATTGAAAAATATGTGTTCCTGAATATTGAACCCCTTTTAAGGCCAAGGAAGGTGATTTTAGGTCTTTATGTAGACTGTTCTTATTCCTAGTATTGATAAGATGTATTGTGCTATTGATTGGAGATGGAGACATATTAACTGAAAAAATTTAATTAAGGAGTAAATATACTGAGGAGCAGTGGTTAGAATACCCAGTTCCTTGAACAGGTTTCTAAAGAATGTTCTTGAATTTACACCATAAATTAGCCTTTTTAAACACTTTTGCATTCTAAAACCTTTTGCTCGGTTTGACAAGTTACCCCAGAATATGACCCCATATGGTGGATAGGATTATCTGCCATGAAGCTCATTGGGGTACAAATATTGGGTTGGTGCATCAGTTGGTAGCACTTTCCCATAGATTTAATAAATACAACAGATACACATATGAGAGACTTTAGTCATCAATAACATATTCTCCATCACTATCAGTCTGCCACTGCTGGGATAACTTCTCATTTCTGTGACTGTAGAAATCGTGTGGGTCTGAAGTGAAGAACTTGTCAAGCCATGTTTGGAGTGCACTTTCATCTGGGAAGAAAGTTCCTTGAAGGTTGTTTGAAAGAGAGCAGAAAACGTGAAATATGAGGGTACAAGATCAAGTGAATAAAGTAATTGTGGAATTACTTCCAAACACAACTCCTGTATAGTGTTTTTTGTCAGTCCAGCAGAATCTGGGTGTGCATTATCAGGGAGCAGCATCACTTCAAGCAGTTTTCCTCATCGTTGTTCTTTGATTGCATCTGAAATATGTCTCAGTTGTTCACAGTAAATGTCATCAGTGATGGTTACACCTTGGGGAAGCAATTCATAGTACACCACACCATCACTGTTCCCATTATCTTTTGTAAACGTGCACAGGTCTTCATACACAGACTTCCTTCTTTAATTGGGCTCCATTATTTCTTTCTTTTCTTTATATTAGCATAAAGAACCATTTCTCATCACCAGTAACAATACAGGATAAGATTAGTTGTGTTTTTCATGAGCCAATTGATGACAAGCAAGCGAAGATGCACGTATGGTCACCTGCTGATTTTTGTGACTTTGGTTTACAGCAAGTGGCACACCTACAACCGATTTTTGAACCATTTGGAATGCAAAACTCACACAATGGTGGAATGATCACAGTTCATCATATCTGCCAGTTCTTGAGTACACTGACATGGACTATTGTGGATTAATAGGTTTAAACAATCTTAATTAAGCTCTGAAAGTCTTCCCGAATGTGGAGAGTCACTAATGTCAAAATAATCTTCCTTAAAATGAGAAAACCATTTTCTGGCTGTGCTCTGTCCAATGGCATTATCCCCACACATGGCACAACTGTTTCTGCCTGCCACTGTTGTTCTCACCCTTCTATTGAACTCAAACAGAAGAATATGTTGGAAATGTTCAGATTTCTCCACTGGCACTCCATTTTCTAGCATCCACAGCTTCACTCTCTATCTTAAAATGACAAAATGACAATATGAAAACTCAAACAGCAACAGGAATTACAAATAAAAAATAACAATTGATAAATACACCCACAGCAACATGCAAAACCAAAAAAGGTTATGAACTCATACACCAGCATAATATATTACAAAGTTTCTTAACAAGAGTACAACAGGATGTTCCTGGGGGAACCCTGCACCTAATTTGGATAATCTTTTTCTACAAAAAAACTTTCCTTTGAGATGCGTTTTGAACTGAAGGTAAGTTAATCAATATCTGTTATTAAGTTGCTCTGCATTCATGTCACAGCAGTCATGTATGAAACAAATTGAGATAAGTGTGTATGAGAATTCTAAAATGAAATAGCATATTTTGATGGTTGTCTGATGACATTAAATAAAAAAAGAAAACACTGCATGAACCATTTATACTGCAAACTTATTAAAATTGAGTGTAGATTATTAGATAATTTAAGAGGAGATTTGTGGTCAGCAAATGACATGTGATAAGTTGAAATATGAACTAATGACATTAGTATGTTCCAAGTGCCATACACAGACTGCGCATTTTTACATCAGAGTACACTACCATGTGTTAAGGGACATTAACACCAGATGAAGGGGGGGGAGCTTAGACTAATGTCTGAATTGTTTATTTTACGGTAATAGCAAAATATCTCTTCCAGTGTCACTGCTACCTTAACAGTGAAGTTAGAATGACCGCACGTTACTGGATGACCCATGGCAGAAAAATTAGCTTTTGGAACAGGGTTGAGATAAAAGAGAAGTGGATGAAGCAAATAGGACTATAAACGATTAAGAGGAAAAGTCACATGGTACCTATAACACGGAGGTCATATATGCCTTATTGTTGCTTGATTCAAAGCAACCATCATTGATTGATAAATATTTGCAACAAACTGATTGAAATAGTCTGGAGAGAATCCTTACCAGAAGCCAAAATTAAAAGCTGTTAAAAAGTAATCATTAAAATGTTGCTTGGCATTCTATCACTTTGCTTTTTTAAATATTTTTATGATAATGAAAAGCACTCCTCAAATTATATGATTGTATGCTACTACATTTAATCTGTAACATATCAATATGAGACATAAAGGGATCAAATTTTACATCCCACTGCAATATTCAGGATGTAGTTCTGCAGTTCAGTGGCAGAAACAAGATACTACACCTGGTGGAAAAAAGAATAAGAGCATTTTGGTCAATGCTTTCGTAAATTACCTGAATTCTGGGAGTGTAGATTGTTGCTAAAAAGCCATAAAATTCTTTACACAAATAGTTATTTTCTTTCTGGATTTGTATTAGTGTAAATTTACATAAATCTGTAATGAGAACTGATGGAACAATAGTGGAGAATAGTTGTGATAAAAGTAGCAGTCATTTTTACTCGATTTTGTGTAAGAGCATTAACACATACTGAGTAAGAAGTAAGTCCAGACATTTTTAATGTAAATCAAGAACAGTATATCATCACTGTTATAACAAAAAAAACTATAATTAAAATTCACAATAACAGGCTAAGTAATTTTCAAAAACTCATTTTATGTCACAGACGGTACCTGAATTATTAATTTTAGCAGCTGATTCAGCATTTGAAAACAATCTACTGGCACATATGGCACATTCTACTCACATTCACTGTTTAATCCCATTCCTGTAAACATTACTGTTTCTAATGTGAAAACATCAGAGATTCGGAATGTGTATGAATCAGATGCACCATAATACTGAGGGACAGATGGTGTCAGAGTGAAGAGTTAGGGATGGTGTAAAAGTACCACTGTTGATATCACAAGCACTAGAAGATTGTGACTTTACAAATTACTAACTGCAGTAATCTAGTAACACCTCTGCCAGTTACACCACTGCAACACCTACAAATTCATCTTGCCACGTATCTGCAGCAACAGTAGTCACCTCCCACTGAAGATACAAAATTATAGTTCATAGCTATTATTTAATATCACATTGAGAAAGTAATTAGCTGCAAGAACTGTAGTAAGACAACAAAACCACATCAACCAACTACAAAGTTAAAAATGTCCTAATGTATATCAGTAGTAAATTAAACAAGTACTTTAAAAATACAATAGGAATGAAATACAAAAAATTTATAAGAATCAAAACCAAAATTTTATATTTTATGCTCAGCTATTTACAACCAAATGAAAGGAATGAAAACAAACCTTCGATATGTAGATTTGACAGATTGCCCTGTCAAATAGTTTGACTTCTTTCAAACTTCTGGTTATAAATATTCCTCTTCCTTGACAACCAGATTCTGGTTTGCAAATGTAAGTCCGATTACGTCTTGAACGAGCATAGGATAACATGTCCGCTATGCTGCTTACACATGATATAGAGTATGTATAATTCATTTCAGACAATATAATGAGTTTTGAGTATAGTACTCTTCTACACAACACATTTTTTATAGAGGAAGAAAATCATTTATGTTTCAGATACTTTCAAAAAAATGGAAGAAATTATATTCAACTATATGTACACATCCATTAAACTCACACTAAACAGCATGCAAATAAAAATAGAAAAATTCTACTTACCAGACAATAGCAGACAAAGAAACAAAAGCTTGCAGAAGCAGAGTTTCTTTCACCCAGAAAATAAAAGGGCACACTCCCACGTAAGAGAGAAACAAGGGAGTTAGAAACAATAGGGACAATATGAAAATATGCAAGAAATGTGATTTTTCTGACTTTTTGCAAAATCTGTCAACTGTTGATCCACTATTAGATTTTCACAAAAGCTTAATCCATACAAAGAGCAAACAGGACACGAGCAGTTACAGCTGAGAATAACTCAAAATCTGTATGGCATCTCCCGTTTTAAAACTAACAATTATACAACAGTGAGGGGAAAAAAAATAAAACAAGGAAAAATGTTATGTGCTTCATAATAACCAGAGTGGCTACAGTGAATAGAAGCAATTCTTATGTTACATTTAATAACTGAAAGAAGATGTAAGAAACACCAGCACACCTTTTCAGCATCTGTAGACTCAGATTGGCATTCAACAATATTCTGCTATGGTAGTCACTGAAGCCATCATGCATTGCTCTCTTGACAGCCAAATGTGTTTCATTCAGCATTTCTCTATCTATAGCCATACACATTGGATTACACCTGTTGTGCAATAATCTCTTATTTCTTTAAAAGTTTCTTTAAGCAACTGTATATCATGGAGGTTCCCTCCCATTATGGACTGTTTACTGGATACATATCTATTTTATTTTACTGCAAGTTCCGTTGATCCTGATAGCAATGGAGTTCAGTGGTTCAAATGGCTCTGAGCACTATGGGACTTAACTGCTGAGGTCATCAGTCCCTTAGAACTACTTAAATATAACTAACCTAAGGACATCACACACATCCATGCCCGAGGCAGGATTCGAACCTGAGGCCGTAGCAGTCATACAGTTCCAGATTGCAGTGCATAGAACCGTTCAGCCACACCGGCCAGCTGCAATGGAGTTGCAAGGATATGGAATGAGTCAGTATTTTTACAATGTTAACAATACAGCAGCACCCAGTATGGTTAATTAATGACAAAACTCATTGTAACAACATGGCACACTAGAAGAAATAAAAACATATAACATACACCAGAATTAACACTTATGTGTACACATTCAGATTAACAATATCAAAGTAACTTCCTGGCAGATTAAAACTGTGTGCCCGACCGAGACTCGAACTTGGGACCTTTGCCTTTCGCGGGCAAATGCTCTACCATCTGAGCTACCGAAGCACGACTCATGTCCGGCCCTCACAGCTTTACTTCTGCCAGTATCTCATCTCCTACCTTTCAAACTTTACAGAAGCTCTCCTGCGAACCTTGTAGAACTAGCACTGCTGAAAGAAAGGATATTGCCGAGACATGGCTTAGCCACAGCCTGGGAATTGTTTCTAGAATGAAATTTTCACTCTACAGCGGAGTGTGCACTGATATGAAACTTCCTGGCAGATTTCATTTATGCTAACATTCATGGCTTACTCAGTTGTATAATAAAAACTTGCACCTATGTACTATAAAAAATCACTAATTGAATAGATTGACTTTTGTATTGGGTATTCCTTCAGTTTGCTTTTGAACTCTGGTGTTTCAGGGGCAAGACTTTTGATGACACTGGGTACAGAATTGTAAATTTTGATGCCTGTATAATTTATTCTTTCTGTACAAGTGTTACTATGAAAGTCCTATTTTGATCTTGGGTTGTGACCATGATATTCACTATTGGTTTTGAAGAGAGAGTGGTTTATATTAATGAAACATACAAGGGAGTATAAGTACTGAGATATCATTGTAAATATGCCTTGAGATGACTGGGTGTTTCTGGTGTCCTCATCATTTCATCATCATTCCTGAAAGTGGTGAGATTGGACTGAGCGAAGGTTGGAAATTTGTACGGGCGCTGATAATCGTGCAATTGAGTGCCCCAGAAACCAAACATCATGATCATCATCATCATCATTGTAAATACCTGTGGTTTCCTAAACAGATTACTGCACGAGTGCCTTGGCTGCACATCACTCATGATACGTATAGATCTCTTCTGAGCAATAAAAACTTTTTATGCCAAGGGCTGGTTACCACAAAAGATGATTCCGTACCAAAAGTGTGCGGAAATACCTGAAATAAGCAGCTCTTATGGCCTTCTTATGTGTGGTTGATGCAATTATGGATAAGGTAAATGTTCCAGAATGTAGCCTTTTTTCTAGATCTAGGATATGGTTGGACCAATTTAGCTTGCAGTCTCCATACACACCCAGGAACTTAGCTGAGTCGACGTGCTTTGTTTGTTGTCCATTGCATTCTATATTTATATCCCCTGGTTCTTTATGTGCCATGTGAAACTGTACATAATGAGTTTTTTTTTTTAATATTTAGCGAGAGTCCATTACAGTTACACCATTTCAGAACGTCATCAAATGCCTTGTTCGCAGATGTTTCCTGGTTGTTCCGTGTTGCTTTGTCAACTAGAAGAGAAGTATCAAAAGTGAATAGGGTGAACTTGCTCACTGATGTGGTGCAGTGTGGGAGGTCATTTATAGATATAAGAAACAGTAAGGGTCCCAGTACCGAGCCTTGAGGTACTCCAGTGTTGACTGTGTCCTACTTGGATAAAGCTGGAATTCCACTACTATCAGTAATTATTAACCTTTGTTTCCTATCTATAAGGTAAGATTTAATCCATGTTCCCATTATTCTACCTAATCCATAGTGGTCTGCTTTATTTAGCAGAACTTCGTGGTTGGCACAGTCAAAAGCTTTGGATAGGTCACATAGGATTCCAATTGGTGCCAATTTTCTGTTAAGAGATTTGAGAATTTGATTGCTGAAAGAGAAAATAGTATCATCAATTGATAGGCCTTGCTCGAAACCAAACTGGCATTGACTGAGAATGTTATGGCTGTTCAGGTGATTAACAATTCTCCGGTATACCAGTTTCTCGAGGACCTTTGAAAAACTTGTTAGCAGGGATATTGGGCAGTAGTTTGTTACATCTGTTTTTTCGCCTTTCTTGAAAGGCAAATCTAAGTGGAACAATACCTTGTTTTAGGGATTCATTAAGAATGTAACACAAGACTGCATTTATATAGGCACGACAGTACTTGAGTATCTTAGTTGAAATATTATCAGCCCCACAAGAGTTTTTTGACTTCATCTCTCTGTTTGTCTTATTGATCTCACTAATTGTTATGGGGGGTTATCTGACTCTGGCAAACTCTGGCATTGTCAGCTTTATGCATCATCCATTGAGCCTTCACAGCCAATTTTTTCTGCAGCTGCTAAAAAATGTTTATTGAAGATAATAGCAACTTCCTCAGTATTTTTTACAATATCTCCATTCTGAATTAATTCTATGTCAGTCATGCACTCTACTTTTTTACCACTCTCCCTTTTTATAATATGCTAGATGGTTTTTGATTTGAAACTTCCTGGCAGATTAAAACTGTGTGCCCGACCGAGACTCGAACTCGGGACCTTTGCCTTTCACGGGCAAGTGCTCTACCACTGAGCTACCGAAGCACGACTCACGCCCGGTACTCACAGCTTTACCTCTGCCAGTACCTCGTCTGCAGAGTGAAAATCTCATTCTGGAAACATCCCCCAGGCTGTGGCTAAGCCATTCCTCCGCAATATCCTTTCTTTCAGGAGTGCTAGTTCTGCAAGGTTTGCAGGAGAGCTTCTGTAAAGTTTGGAAGGTAGGAGACGAGGTACTGGCAGAGGTAAAGCTGTGAGTACCGGGCGTGAGTCGTGCTTCGGTAGCTCAGTGGTAGAGCACTTGCCCGCGAAAGGCAAAGGTCCCGAGTTCGAGTCTCGGTCGGGCACACAGTTTTAATCTGCCAGGAAGTTTCATATCAGCGCACACTCCGCTGCAGAGTGAAAATCTCATTCTGGAAACATCTCCCAGGCTGTGGCTAAGCCATGTCTCCGCAATATCCTTTCTTTCAGGAGTGCTAGTTCTGCAAGGTTCGCAGGAGAGCTTCTGTAAAGTTTGGAAGGTAGGAGACGAGGTACTGGCAGAGGTAAAGCTGTGAGTACCGGGCGTGAGTCGTGCTTCGGTAGCTCAGTGGTAGAGCACTTGCCCGCGAAAGGCAAAGGTCCCGAGTTCGAGTCTTGGTCGGGCACACAGTTTTAATCTGCCAGGAAGTTTCATATCAGCACACACTCCGCTGCAGAGTGAAAATCTCATTCTGGAAACATCCCCCAGGCTGTGGCTAAGCCATGTCTCCGCAATATCCTTTCTTTCAGGAGTGCTAGTTCTGCAAGGTTCGCAGGAGAGCTTCTGTAAAGTTTGGAAGGTAGGAGACGAGGTACTGGCAGAGGTAAAGCTGTGAGTACCGGGCGTGAGTCGTGCTTCGGTAGCTCAGTGGTAGAGCACTTGCCCGCGAAAGGCAAAGGTCCCGAGTTCGAGTCTCGGTCGGGCACACAGTTTTAATCTGCCAGGAAGTTTCATATCAGCGCACACTCCGCTGCAGAGTGAAAATCTCATTCTGGTTTTTGATTTGTTGTTTGATTTATTGATTTCAGATGTTGTGTACATAGTTTTGGATTTTTAATTACTCTTTTTAAAATATTACAGTACAATCTATAGTCCTCCTTTTTGATGGGATAACCTTTGGGATTCGTATAAATTTCTTTTTGTTCTATAGGAAATTCTGATCCCTTTAGTAATTCAGGGTTTCCGTTTTGAGACCTGAGGATTGTTTCTCAAGATTATTTTTGGAAATACAGTTTCAAATAATGACACAAACTCATTAGAGAACAGATTAAATTTTTGATTAATATTCCTCCAGTCAATCTGCTGTAAGAGAAGGTTGAATATTTCTAAGTTATCATTATTGACTGATCTGACAGTTTTAAAGGATTGTTTAGCTTTATCACACAATTTGATATCATTTACTGTAAGCAGCTGATCATTATGATCTGACAGACCATTAAGTATTTGACTTACAATAATACTGCTGCATCTGTATCTGTCCAGGAATATATTATCAATTAGGCTTGTACAAGTACTTCTAGTGGGAAAGTTAACTACTGTAGTTAGGTTAAATGATTCCATCAGGTGTTCTAATTCTCTTCTACTGCTGTTTGTAGTTGAGAAGTTAATATTAAAATCACCCATGATAATTAAATCCTTGTGTTTTGAATATATTTGGTTCAAAAGTTGTTGCATATGGTTTAGAAAGATACATATTTTCCCTGCAGGGGCCCTGTAAACTGCCAAAATTATAACTGACTTATTATTTGTAGTAATTTCAGTTCCACAGGCTTCAAAGTGAGAATCTACACTGTAAGTACTTCTGTCTAGGGATTTATATTTTACATTAGTTTTAACATAGATTGCAGTCCCTCCTTTCTCCTTTATGGATCTACAGGGTGATTCAAAAAGAATACCACAACTTTAGGAATTTAAAACTCTGCAACGACAAAAGGCAGAGCTAAGCACTATCTGTCGGCGAATTAAGGGAGCTATAAAGTTTCATTTAGTTATACATTTGTTCGCTTGAGGCGCTGTTGACTAGGCGTCAGCGTCAGTTGATGCTAAGATGGCGACCGCTCAACAGAAAGCTTTTTGTGTTATTGAGTACGGCAGAAGTGAATCGACGACAGTTGTTCAGCGTGCATTTCGAACGAAGTATGGTGTTAAACCTCCTGATAGGTGGTGTATTAAACGTTAGTATAAACAGTTTACAGAGAATGGGTGTTTGTGCAAAGGGAAAAGTTCTGGACGGCCGAGAACGAGTGATGAAAATGTAGCACGCATCCAGCAAGCATTTGTTCGCAGCCCAGGAAAATTGACTCGCAGAGCTATTCAATTACAATTACAATTCATATTTCAGCAGGATGGAGCGCCACCACATTGGCACTTATCTGTCCGTAACTACCTGAACGTCAACTACCCGAGGCGATGGATCGGCCGCCAGGCAGCCCGTGACAGAGCACTTCATCACTGGCCTCCAAGAAGCCCTGATCTTACCCCCTGCGATTTTTTCTTATGGGAGTATGTTAAGGATATGGTGTTTCGGCCACCTCTCCCAGCCACCATTGATGATTTGAAACGAGAAATAACAGCAACTATCCAAACTGTTACGCCTGATATGCTACAGAGAGTGTGGAACGAGTTGGAGTATCGGGTTGATATTGCTCGAGTGTCTGGAGGGGGCCATATTGAACATCTCTGAACTTGTTTTTGAGTGAAAAAAAACCTTTTAAATACTCTTTGTAATGATGTATAGCAGAAGGTTATATTATGTTTCTTTCATTAAATACACATTTTTAAAGTTGTGGGATTCTTTTTGAATCACCCTGTACAATAGCTGGCTGCCAATGAGTATCCATCAGTTTGAGGCATTGCAGTGCCACTTGTCACATGGTGTTATGTAAGACATATTACTTGTATATGGTTTACAGATCCAGCGTCAATAATGTCAAGATTTAGAAGCTCCAGTGTGTTTCTGAGACCACTGAAGTTTTGGTGGAACACACAGAGTTTACTGTTACTGGTATTTCTTGGTTCGTAGCAACACTATCCACTGCATGGTCAACTATTCTTTTAAACTTGAGGCATAGTTCTTCTACATGCTCCTGTTCTGTGCTGAAAGTTTCAAGTTCCTCATTGAGATACAACACTAGCAATTTTTTATCTAGTTTACTGAACATAAACATATTTTCCTGTTTCTGTTGTCCTCTGTACTTTGGTAATCACTGTTGTCATGATGTCATCATGGTCACAGGTACCAGTTTCGATGTGGAATCCTAAAAGAGGTCAGGTCTATCATTGCCATGAGATCCAATATATTTCTATCATGAGTGGGGTTCCTAACTATACGTTTTCAGAGAAGGCATTTAGTAATGTGTCACAGGATGTCTTATCACACCCACCACTAACAAAACAGTAATTTTCCCAATTAATTTTTGGATGATTAAAAGTCCCCACCAATGACTAGGGGATGACTGTGGAACTTACATACAAGTGAACTAAGGTTTTCTCTTAAGTTTTTGATTACATCGGGAGATTAGTCTGGTTTCTGAGTCGTGGTCACCTTTGTGCTCATACGGCAAAGACTACCAAATCCACCGGTTAGTCCCTCAACCTTTAGGGGTAAAACCCAATGGGACTCGGGGCAAGTAAGGCTAGCTACCTGCTACCCTGGTACTTTAAATATGATGCTGGCAACAATCAGAGCAAAATGCCTCGGACCTTTGGAGGTGACGGAGTCCCACCTTTAACTGACAAACCAGGGACTCCTAAGATACAACTTGGCAAACAAATGGTAATGAGATGGGGAGCTATTAATATCAATGGGGGCTACTCTGTGAAGAAGGTAGAGCTGGCAGAGGCTGCAAGTAAGATGGGGCTGGACGTTTTAGCTGTTAGTGACATTCGGGTAAGGGGTGAGAAAGAAGAGGAAGTGGGAGAATACAAGGTCTACCTGTCAGGAGTCAAAGCAGGAATAGCACAATGGGGTGTAGGGCTTTACATCAGGAAAGAAATGGAACCCAGCGTAGTTGCAATAAGGTATGTAAACGAATGACTGATGTGGATAGATTTGACAGTGTCTAGCAAGAAAATTAGGATGGTGTCAGTATATTCGCATTGTGAAGAGACAGATCAAGATAAGATGGATAGTTTTTGTGAGGCACTCAGTGATGTAGTTGTTAGAGTAAAGGACAAGGACAGTGTTCTGCTCATGGGTGATTTTAACGCCAGGATTGGAAATCAAACAGAAGGGTATGAAAAGGTTATGGGTAAATTTGGAGAGGATATGGAGGCCAACAGGAACGGGAAACAACTCTTGGATTTCTGTGCCAGTATGGGCTTAGTAATCACAAACTCCTTTTTTAAACATAAGAACATTCACCGGTATACTTGGGAAGGCAGGGGAACCAGATCTGTCATTGACTATATAATAACAGATCAGGAATTCAGGAAGGCTGTGAGGGACACACGTGTATTCAGGGGATTCTTTGATGACACTAATCATTATTTAATCTGCAGTGAAATTGGGATTGTGAGGCCGAAAGTGCAGGAGGTCAGGTCCATATGTAGGAGGATAAGAGTGGAGAAACTTCAGGATAAGGAAATGAGGCACAAGTACATAACAGCAATCTCAGAAAGTTAGTTGAATGTAGTCAATTACAGTCATTGGAAAAGGAATGGACAAGGTACAGGGACACAGTACTAGAAGTGGCTAAAGAATGTCTTGGAACAGTAATGTGTAAAAGTAGGATGAAGCAAACAGCTTGGTGGAATGACACAGTCAAGGCAGCCTGTAAAAGGAAAAAGAAGGCGTATCAAAAATGGCTACATACGAGAACTCAGGTAGACCGAGAAAGTTATGTTGAAGAAAGAAACAAAGCCAAACAGATAATTGCAGCATCCAAGAAGAAATCTTGGGAAGACTTTGGAAACAGGTTGGAGACTATGGGTCAAGCTGCTGGAAAACCATTCTGCAGGGTAATTAGCAGTCTTCGAAAGGGAGGTAAGAAGGAAATGACAAGTATTTTGGATAGGTCAGGAAAACTGCTGGTGAATCCTGTGGATGCCTTGGGCAGATGGAGGGAATATTTTGAAGAGTTGCTCAATGTAGGTGAAAACACAATCAGTAATGTTTCAGATTTCGAGGTAGAATGGGATAGGAATGATGATGGAAATCGGATCACATTTGAGGAAGTGGAGAAAATGGTCAATAGATTGCAGTGCAATAAAGCAGCTGGGGTGGATGAAATTAAGTCGGAACTCATCAAATACAGTGGAATGTCAGGTCTTAAATGGCTGCACAGGATAATTGAAATGGCCTGGGAGTCGGGACAGGTTCCATCAGACTGGAAAAAATCAGTAATCACACCAATCTTTAAACATGGGAACAGAAAAGATTGTAACAACTACAGAGGTATCTCTTTAATCAGCGTTGTGGGTAAAATCTTCTCAGGTATTGTTGAAAGGAATGTGCGAGTATTAGTTGAGGACCTATTGGATGAAAATCAGTGTGGGTTTAGGCCTCTTAGAGGTTGTCAGGACCAGATCTTTAGCTTACGGCAAATACTGGAGAAGTGTTATGAGTGGAACAGGGAATTGTATCTATACTTTATAGATCTAGAAAAGGCATATGACCGGGTTCCTAGGAGGAAGTTATTGTCTGTTCTACGAGATTATGGAATAGGAGGCAAACTTTTGCAAGCAATTAAAGGTCTTTACATGGATAGTCGGGCAGCAGTTAGGGTTGACGGTAAATTGAGTTCATGGTTCAGAGTAGTTCCAGGGGTAAGACAAGGTTGCAACCTGTCTCCACTGTTGTTCATATTATTTATGGATCATATGTTGAAAACAATAGACTGGCTGGGTGAGATTAAGATATGTGAACACAAAATAAGCAGTCTTGCATATGCGGATGACTTAGTTGTGATGGCAGATTCGATTGAAAATTTGCAAAGTAATATTTCAGAGCTAGATCAGAAATGTAAGGACTATGGTATGAACATTAGCATCTCCAAAACGAAAGTAATGTCAGTGGGAAAGAAATATAAACGGATTGAGTGCCAAATAGGAGGAACAAAGTTAGAACAGGTGGACGGTTTCAAGTACTTAGGATGCATATTCTTACAAGATGGCAACATAGTGAAAGAACTGGAAGCAAGGTGTAGCAAAGCTAATGCAGTGAGTGCTCAGCTACGATCTACTCTCTTCTGCAAGAAGGAAGTCAGTACCAAGACTAAGTTATCTGTGCACCGTTCAATCTTTCGACAACTTTGTTGTATGGGAGCGAAAGCTGGGTGGATTCAGGTTACCTTATCAACAAGGTTGAGGTTACGGATCTGAAAGTAGCTAGGATGATTGCAGGTACTAGTAGATGGGAACAATGGCAGGAGGGTGTCCACAATGAGGAAATCAAAGAAAAACTGGGAATGAACTCTATAGATGTAGCAGTCAGGGCGAACAGGCTTAGATGGTGGGGTCATGTTACACGCATGGGAGAAGTAAGGTTACCCAAGAGACTCATGGGTTCAGCAGTAGAGGGTAGGAGAGTCGGGGCAGACCAAGGAGAAGGTAACTGAATTCGGTTAAGAATGATTTTGAAGTAATAGGTTTAACATCAGAAGAGGCACCAATCTTAGCACTGAATAGGGGATCATGGAGGAATTTTATAAGGGGGCTATGCTCCAGACTGACCGCTGAAAGGCATAATCAGTCTTAAATGAAGATGATGATGATGATGAATATTTATGACATGCACAACTATAAATTTCACTGCTGTGTACTGAAGAACATTTCATGGGTTACTTCACTGAATAGATGTTCTGTCAAGCACTTAGACTTTTCCACAAAAAAGCCAATTACATGTGAAATTGCTCAAGAACTTACCTTACACTTTTTTAAGTGATAATTATAATGTCTGCCATTGTTATTGCATAATTTGTTGTTGTTGTTGTGGTCTTCCATCCAGAGACTGGTTTGATGCACCTCTCCATACTACTCTGTCCTGTGCAAGCTTCTTTATCTCTGAGTAACTATTGCACCCTACATCCTTCTATTTTTACCCTCGACACTGCCGTCCAGTACTAAATTGGTAATCACTTGGTGCCTCAGAACATGTCGTACCAAATGATCCCTTCTTCTGGTCAAGTTGTACTACAAATTCCTTTTCTCCCCAATTCCGTTCAGTACCTCCTCATTAGTTACATGATCTACACATCTAACCTTCAGTATTCTTCTGTGGCACTATATTTCGAAAGCTTCTATTCTCTTCTTGTCTAAACTATTTATCGTCCATGTTTCACATCCATACATGGCTACACTCCATACAAATACATTTAGAAAAGACTTCCTGGCACTTAAATCTATACTCAATGTTAACAAATTTCTCTTCTTCAGAAACGCTTTTCTTGCCATTGCCAGTATACATTTATCTCCTCTCTACTTCGGCCATTATCAGTTGTTTTGTTCCCCAAATAGCAAAACTCTTTTACTACTTTAAGTGTCTCATTTCCTAATCTAATTCCCTCAGCACCACCTGATTTAATTAGACTACATTTGATTATCCTCATTTTGCTTTTGTTGATGTTCATCTTATATCCTCCTTTGAAGACACTGTCCATTCCATTCAACTGCTCTTCCAGGTCCTTTGCTGTCTCTGACAGAATTACGACGTCATCAGCAATCCGTAAAGTTTTTATTTCTTCTCCATGGATTTTAATTTCTACTCCAAATTTTTCTTTTGTTTCCTTTACTGCTTGCTCAATATACAGATTGAATAACATTGAGAATAGGCTACAACCCTGTTTCACTCCCTTCCCAACCACTGCTTCCCTTTCATGCCCCTCGACTCTTTATAACTGTCATCTGGTTTCTGTAAAAATTGTAAACAGCCTTTTGTTCCCTGTATTTGGCCCCTGCCAGCCACCTTCAGAATTTGAAAGAGAGTGTAACCACTACGTAGCTCCATTCTATTAATGATAGACTCGTTCATATTCTTAATGTTCAACTTTATTGTGAAGCAATGAGCCAGACATTAACATAGAACATTTAAAACAAAACAAATGCAAAGCTAAGAGTAAATGATTATGTACACACTAGAGTCTTTGCCGCTGCCCCTGTATTGTGCACATGCAACTATTCGCCTGCGTGCTCCCACAAGAGTATTCCAGTCAACATTGTCAAAAGCTTTCTCTGAGTCTACAAATGGTAGAAACATTTTACCTTTCCTTAATCTATCTTCTAAGACAAGTCATAGGGTCAATAGTGCCTCATGTGTTCCAACATTTCTATGGAATCCGAACTGACCTTCCCCAAGGTCAACTTCTATCAGTTTTTCCATTTGTCTGCATAATCTGTTATCTATGAAAGAGCTAAAATAAATATGAAAAATTAACTTTGAAGCTTGAGTCTTTTTAGTATGTGATATTCTTTAAGATATATAAAAGACTAATGTGCCAGTATAATTTTAAGTAACAGCATAGATAGCTTGTCTTCAGGGCCCAAAATTGTTTGAAGTGGCTGGTCCTCAAAGTGTTAACTTTTGAGTGAGATTAAAATGCTCCATAATTTACAAAACTCAACAGACATTCTCACACATAACATAACTGATCCTGTGTAAAAGGAAATTCACTTTGAAAGTAGCCGGCCGCTGTGGTCGTGCGGTTCTAGGCGCTCCAGTCCGGAGCTGCGCTGCTGCTACGGTCGCAGTTTCAAATCCTGCCTCGGGCATGGATGTGTGTGATGTCCTTAGGTTAGTTAGGTTTAATTAGTTCTAAGTTCTAGGGGACTGATGACCACAGCAGTTGAGTCCCATAGTGCTCGGAGCCATTTGAACCATTTTGAACCATTTGAACTTTGAAAGTAATGCTTCTCAAACCACAATTTGCAATATTTTTCCATGACCTACTAGAAATGTAAACAGTTGTGACAGCATGCTCACAGACAGCAGTTTGTGCACTGTGGGTGGCCTATGCCATAGGTCACAGGTACTACATTGGCAAACACTGCCCCTGCCGTTCCAAGTGCAAAATTTGCCAGCAGATGGCAGCAGCAGCACTCCAAGAGGCCACAGTCAGCATGGACCTGCCTGCTTCCACTGGATCACATGCTCAAAAATATGTCTTACTCTAGCCTGATGCTTGAAGATATTTAGGTCAGCACGCAGCTGTGGCTAGTCACTTCTCCAAAGAGGAGCTCCGGCATCATGCCGCAATCTGTTGCTTGAAGTCAGGCTACTTGCTGGGATCTTCACCTCTGATGCTATGTGGAGTCCCCAGCAGTTGTCATAGAGCTATGCTAAGACTTGGCCTCTACAATATGGACCTCTGCGACTTTGATATTTTTGGATGAGGCAGTGTCTGTGTAAATAATGAGAATCAGTTCCTCATCAAACGGAACTTTGACTCTAGTAATTGTGATTCAGTTCCTCTGATGCTATACGGAGACCCCAGCAGTTGTCATAGAGCTACCCTGAGACTTGGCATCTACAGTATGGACCTCTGTGACTTTGATATTTTTAGATGAAGCAGTGTCTGTTTAATTAATGACAATCAGTTCCTCATCAACCAGAACTTTGACTCTACTAATTGTGATTCAGTTTTCTGTGGCTGACAGTCCACTGGACTTAGACATCTCACTCACTTCAAAGGAACTGACTTTACTGTGAACTATTTCTTGTGTTGTGTAAGAAAGATTGAAGTTTTACATTTGTTTCGATAAACTTTCTTATCATTGTATACCTAGGCTTTAGTTTCTCTGGACTCTCTGTGGACTCACTCTGCATGATTGTGGTTTGTTCTAGGTAGGTAGTGACTCTTCATGTATTTTCCAAATTTCTTGTGGACTAATGTTTGCTCTTGTGCAAACATGCCTACATCTACAGACATGAATACACAAGTCCCATTGTCTGTTGCAGCAGTCTCAGGAGCTGATGTTAGAGAAGATGGCTGCCATCACCACTACTGGAAATCACCACACATTTGTCTCACTTCGGCTGACTGGTAAAGGAACTCCAAATGGCACGTGCACCATTCTAGGCATTTGACAAAAATACAGAACCATGTGCCAAATGCACCATCTGCCTCAAAGAGCATTCATTCCCATGGGACCTCAGACGATGTCCAGGAACACAATTTTTTTTTAAATGCAAACACTGGAGGATAAATGTATTACCTCTTTCAGCAGCTCAATCCTGAAGTCGAACCTCATTCTTTGCCTTATGAATGTTTAAAATTGTGTTTGTTGGACTAGTCTGATGTCCAAGTGCACGTGGCAGCTGCCTGCAACAAGTTTTTTTAGCTACAGCTACCATAAACAAAACTAACATTTGTAAAGGGAGTGGATAGCTTGTTTGCAAGGCTCCTGTCGAGATTACATTTTCCAGTATTCTAATCCTCAGTGCAAACAGTCTCATGTGGAACTCCCAGTTAGAGATATGATCCTGGTCCACTCTGCAATCGAAGGACAACATAACGGTCTCTTAAAGCTCAATGACATCTCCTTAAGTACACACTTTCCCCTCATCTGGGCACTTGAACAGTCCATAAATTCCTTGGCAGCTCTGCAGGACTCATCACAGGTGTTTGCCACCTGACCAACCTGCTGGACCCTGACTCAGCACCATCCGCCAGGTCAGTTTGATTCACTGACCAAACCTTCCTGTAGCAAAGTTGCCGCAAGTGGATTCATGTAGAAATTTTGTAACACAGCAGTGCCAGCATTGCTGCTTTCGTAGGACAGAATGTACTGCCTGTGGTAAGAATGGACACAAGTTGAAGTGTTCCAATCCTAAATAAACATGAATGTCAATTGTGCCCAACTAGACTACAGGGATTTTGATTCAGACTATGTTGACTGTGTCTGCAGTCCTGATGTCCTCCATGTCCAGGCCATCCTCCCTACATCTCATAGGTTGGAATTGGCCTTTAGTGCTATTCCTGTAGTCTTTCATATTGATACTGAAGCTTCAAACACTATTGTTGATAGAGAGACATACTGCCACCTGGGGTTCCCTACACCACAACCTCTTTCTAAGCAGTTGAAAAGTTATAGTAAAATACCATTGAGGTAAAGGTCAACTCTCACATTCAGTGCCAAGCAGTCTCTCTCTCACCTTGAATCCTTGTGGTGTTACAAAAGGGTCGTGAACATTTTGGGTTTGGATCTGTTCAATGCTCTCGGTTTAGTAGTCCACAATTCAATGAAGCACATCCAGCCACTTGTCCCAAGTTTCTACCTGCAGGACTTTTGTTCAAATTACACTTCAATTTTCTCACATTTATGAACCAGTGTTACCAGCTTCAAAGCACGTCTCTTAGGTGATGCCTATGTCTTTTCAAGTGTACAAAATTCCTTTTGTTCTGTGTGAAATGCTTTGTCACAAGCTTCATCGCTTACAGCAAGAAGGAATTCTGACCACTATTGCACACATCCGGGGGACCATATCTATTCCAAAAGTGCAGAACATCATGGTGCACTTTGCTGGAGGCAAAGTTTCTGCATGAACTGAAACATACGACGCTTACTTGGAGCTTCCCTTGGATGAAGCTTCCGAAACCTTTCTGGTCAATAAATCATTTGGTCTTTTTCGATGCAATCACCTGCCCTTCAGCATCACCAGCACACTGGCCATATTCCAATGCTATTTGGAACATGGGACATCTAAGGGATGGCAAATTATATTGACAATATCAATGTCACTGGCGAAAAAGCACAGGATCCAGCCACCAATTTGGACTCCCCGTTCAGTGTGCTCCAGTAGGCTAATCTGAAATGCAACAAGGAAAAATGCTGCTTCTTCGTTCTGCAAGTGGACAATCTGGGACATGTTTTCAGCATATCAAGGATACATCCCACTACGCATCACATCGAGGCTACACAAAACCCATTGGCCCTCAGAGTTGCCAAACAACTCAAATTCATGTTAGGTCAACTGAACTATTACAGACTCATCTCCTGATGTAACCGAAAACTTCAGTTACTTCCCCAATCATACTGTAATCATTGGTGGAGACATTAGTCATCCAACAATTCATTGGGAAAATTACCTTCTGTTAGTGGTGGACATGGTAAGACATCCTCTGAAACAGTAATAAATGCCTTTTCTGAAAACTGCCTAGAACAAATAGTTACGAATCCCACACATGATGGAAACACATTGGATCTAATGGCGACATGCAGACCTGACCTCTTTGAGGATGTCCATATCAAAACTGGTATCAGTGACCATGACACAGTTGTGACAACGATGATTACCAAAGTACAAAGGACAACTAAACCAAGCAGAGAAATGTATATGTTCAATAAACTAGATAAAAAATCAGTAGTGTCATATCTTAATGAAGAACTTGAAACTTTCATCACAGGACAGGAGCATGTAGAGGAACTAATGCTCAAGTTTAAAAGAATAGCTGACCACACACTGGCTTGATATATACCCAGATAACAGTCCAAAATTAGAGGGAACCTCTATGGTATAAGTCACTGTAAAGAAACTTCTAAGAAAATAGAGGTTACTGCATAATAGGTGTAAAACAAAGCATTGGGCGACAGATAAAGAGATGTCAAATCAAACCTATTTGACTATCAAGAGATCAGTGTGTGACGCCTTCATTGACTGCCATAGCAGTGTGTGATACCTTCAATGGCTGCCATAGCAGAGTATTGTCAAATGATCTTTCACAGAACCCAAAGAAAATCTGGTTGTGTGTGAAGTCTGTTAATGGCACCAAAGTTAGTGACCAGCACCTAGCAAATGAGGCAGAAATTGTAATTGAGGGTAGCAAAGCAAAAGCTGAAATACTTAATTCCATAATCAAATGTTCTTTTACAAAGAAAAAATCCAGAGAATTGTCCCAATTGAATGTTTGCATCACTGAAAAGATGAATGAAATAAGTATTAGTGTTAGTGGTATTGAGAAACAGCTGAATTCATTAAAACTGAACATAGCTCCAGGCCTTGATGGAATCCCTGTCACATTCTATACTGAATCTGTGGCTGATTTAACCCCTTTTCTAACTATAATCTATTGCAGCTCCCTTCGACAAAAAACTATGCCCAGTTCTTGGAGAAAAGCACAGATCACACCCATTTACAAGGATGGTAGTAGAAATGATTCACAAAACTATGGTCCAATATCCTTGAAATTAATTTGTTACAGAACCTTAGAACATATTCTGAGCTCAAATGTAATCAGGTATTGTGAACAGATTGCCCTCCTCAATGCCAAACACCATGGATTCCGAAAACATTAATCTTGTGAAACTCAACTTGCACTTATCTCACATTCAGGCAGATACAATATTTCTTGATTTCCAGAAAGCATTTGATTCAATATCACATCTTCATTTATTGTCAAAAGTTTGATCATATGTGGTATCAACTGAAATTTGTGACCGGCTGAGGATTTTTTGATAGGAAAGACACAACATGTTATCCTGGATGGAGAGTCATTGTCGGGGTAGAAGTATCTTTGGGTGCATATCAGGGAAGTGTGTTGGGACCCTTGCTGTCCATGTTGTATATTAAGGACCTTGCAACAATATTGACAGTAACATCGGGCTTTTTGCAGGTGATGCAGTTATCTATAATGAAATACAATCTTGAAAGAAGCTGCACAAATATTCAGTCAGTTCTGGATAACATTTCAAAGTGGTGCAAAGATTGGCAACTTGCTTTAAATGTTCAGAAAAGTAACATAGTGCACTTCACAAAATGAAAAGATATAGTATCCTATAACTATAATATCAATAAGTCACAGCTGGAATCAGCCAACTCATACAGATGCCTGGAGGTAGCACTCTGTAGGGATATGAAATGGAACGATCACATAAGCTCAGTCATAGGTAATGCAAGTGGTAGACCTAGGTTTGTTGGTAGAATGCTGGAAAAGTGCAATCAGGTTAAAAAGGAGGCTGCTTACAAATCACTCATGTGACCCATTGCAGAATAATGCTCAAGTATGTGGGACCCGTACCAAACAGGACACAAAGGGACATTGAACGTATACAGAGAAGGCCAGCACGAATAGTCACAGGTTTGTTTAATTTGTGGGAGAGTGTCACAGAGATAACAAAGGAATTGAACTGGAAGACTCTTGAAGATAGACAGAAACTATCCGAGAAAGACTATTAACAAAATTTCAAGAACTGGCTTTGAATAGTGACTCTAGGAATATATGACAATCCCCTAAGTATTGCTCACATAGGGATTGTGACAATAAGATTAGAATGATTACTCCACACAGAGGCATTCAAACAATCATTCTTCCCACACTTCATATGTGAATGGAACAGGAAGAAACCCTAGTAACTAGTACAATGGGACATACCCTCTGCCATGCACCTCACGGTGGTTTGCAAAGCATAGGTGTAGATGTAGCACATTCGTACCTATTGTGCCAGCTGTCACTGTACCCACTGCATCATCTCCTTTGGAAGAAAGATGAGATACTCCAATGGTTACATTGCTTTTTGAGAGTTCAAACAGGCTGACCAACGTGCCTGATGGCATAGAACCCTTCCAAGTCCTTGACAGTCATGGCACATGCCTCTGACTACAGCTTGGAGGCTGTTCTTTCTCACACAGTCAATAAAGCTGAACTCCTAATTGTGTTTGTTCCCAAGATATTACTGCAGACACGGAAAAACTACTGTCTAATCAAAAAGCCAGCCTTAGTTATCATTTTTTGCACTGAAAAAACTTCACGACTTTGTGCGCTGATGGTGATTTATCATGTTAATGGCTCATAAGGCTTTTTTGCCATTGTTAAACCCTCATGTGATATGTGGTATGTGATTTATTCATCTCATTACGTACAATTTTCAAATCATTTGATTTGATGTACAGGAGACATGGCAAGGTTTACAAAAGAAACTTTTTTCACTTTTTTAAGAGAAACACAAAAGTTTATATCATATTTTACATTTATAAGTTACAGCTACACATGTACATAAAATAATACATGTAATACAATCCCTGTGTTCAGACTGTGAAGTTGTCCTCAATGAATTCATCGACAGAATAATAACACTTTTTCACCAGAAGAGTAAAGAGCAATCTTTCCAGTGAACCAAGCTCCTTCATAAATATATTACTGCCTTTTATTTTGTTGAAAATTTTTAACCACATGTACTCTGGCATTTGGGCATAAAGTTTTAAACGAAGTGTTGGAAGTTTGAAGCTATCTTTGTGGTGAGTGCTGTAGTTGTGGTCAAAATGGAAAGTGTCTAGTGTATGTTGATTTTTATGTAGGAACACCACCATCTCCCAGATGTAAAGTGAGGGGATATATGGTATTTTTAAATTTTTTTAACAGTGGTCGACAGGATTTCTATTTTTTTGCAACACACGTTTCTAATTACTTTCTTTTGTAATACTAGAAGCCTAGTGACATTTGCTGAATTTCCCCACAAGATTGTGCCATAACGAATAACTGACTCAAAGTAGCAGTGATAAACTATCTTTCTGGTATCCATGTTTGTGGCACCTGACAAAATACACATTGCAAATGCTAAGTTGTTCAGTTTATTTGCTAAGTAATCTACGTGTACCTTCCAATTTAAATTTTTGCCAAGATTTAGGCCTAAGAACTTCATGTGGATTGCTTCTGTGATATCCTGATCATTGCAAGCTACCTTTATTTCAGACCTTTCTACGGATTTAGCTTCAAATTGCATCATTTTGGTTTCAGTTACATTTAGTTTTAGTCTATTTTGATAGAACCAATATTCGAGTTTTTCTAAAGTATTTTTGGCTTTTTCTGTTATATTTTCAGATACCTCATTTTCAATTAGAACTGATGTATCATCAGAAAATAAGACTGAATGAACATCAATAGCAAGTGGTAGGTCATTTACGTAAAAAAGAAGCAGATAGGGACCCAATATCGAACCTTGTGGGACTCCTTGGAGAACTGTTTTCCAGTCTGAGGAATAATTGGTTCCATTTGAAGTTAAAATTACTCTTTGTTTCCTACCTGACAGTTAAGAGCTAAACCATTTTAAAGCAGTGGCCCTGATTCCATACATTGTAATTTGTGGAGGAGTAATGCATGGTTCACTGAATCGAAAGCTTTAGTTAGATCAAAGAATATTCCTGTGACCTATCTACCCTTATCTAACATGGAGCATATTTTTTGGATAAACTCATTTATAGCATTCACAGTGCTTTTACCCTGTTGGAATCCGAAATGGATTTTAAAAATTATATCATTTACAGTAAGAAATTTATTAATTTGTTTTGCTGCAATCTTTTCAAACACTTTAGAGAAGACCGGCAGGAGAGAGATAGGGCTGTAATTCCCCATATCTTCTGTCGATCCTTTCTTATTTCAACACATTTGGAAAGCATCCCTATTCAAAGGATTAATTTATAATAATTGACAGTGGATGAGAAATAATATCATACACACACTTGATTACAGATGTTGTTATTTCATCCCACCCATGTGAGGTTTTGTTTTTTAGAGGCAATATTTCTTTTTCCACATCCCTTTGGGTGATTTTTTCACATTGTTTAAAATATATGTTCTGGCTGTTTTCCAAATTTGTGATGCCCTGATAGAATGTCATATCCACATCTGATCTTACTACATTAAGGAAGAATTCATTGAAACAACATGACATCTGAAAAGGGTTTACTATAATTTTCAAAGTCTCATGAATTTTTACTTTGGCTCCTAATTCAGACTGAACAACTGACCACACTGCTTTTGTCTTATTTCTGTGTTCTCATATGAATTTATTATTTGCCATTTGTTTTAGTTGCCACTAAAACTTTCCTAAATACAGCTTTATACTGTATGGCATAAGTAACAAAAACCAGATTTCTGTTTGATTTTAACTCATTGTGGAGCTCTCTCTTTCTGGCACTAGAAATTTTTATTCCTGTTGTAATCCATTTGAGTTTACCATTTACTTTCTTTTACTTATATCTATGAGGAAATGATTCATTAAATACCTCTAAGAAACAATTTAAGAATTTGTCATAGTTTATCGAGCTTGAACTATTGTGGTCTACAGGCCAGCTTAACACTTAATTTACTGCAGAATAAATCCATTTTACTTTTACTGAGATCCCTTTTTATATACACTTCTGGAGGCTTTAGGTTATTTGGATGTCATCATACTTGGCAAACAGAAAACAAAGAGTACTTATTAACATCAACGGCAAGAAATTTCTCTCTGGCTGGAAAAACACTCATTAGGTGTTCCACAAGGCTCAATATTAGGGCCACTGCTTTTTCTATATTATATTAATGATATGCGAATGACTCAACAGCTGTAGTCTGTTGTAAAAATGAGGTAGACCTAATTCGTCATATTGAACAAACACTTGGGGAAGTGGAGGCATGGGTCAAAAACAATAACTTGACATTAAACTTTACAAAAACAGAAAGTGTTCATTTTACCACAAAACAATCTGCACAGTCTATAAGTGAAATAAGGTATATGGACAAAAAATTAGAGACTGCAAACTGTGTCAAATTCCTTGGCGTGTTAGTCAATAAAAACCTGTTATGGAGTCGCCATGTGGACAACATACTGGGTCGACTGAATAGCCTTGTACATATTATGAATATATTGTATAGTATTACTGATTTAGCTGTAAGAAAAACCGTATATAATGCATATTTTGTTTCAGTCATTAGGTATAGTATAATTTTCTGGGGGTCTGAAAAAACAAATTTACTTAGAGCTTTTAGACTACAAAAAAGAATCATCCGGGCAATGGTGGGAGCAAAACCAAAGCAACACTGCAAACCTTTATTTGTAAAACTGGATCTAATGAGCATTCCAAGCATATACATCTATGAAACTCTCACTTTCACGAAAAGAAACCCACAACTTTTTGAGGGCAACTTCTTCTTGCATCAATATGATACAAGACATAGAACGAGCTACATGTTACCTACCCACCATTTAAAATTATATGAAAAAGCCTCATACTATATGGGCATGAAATTTGTAAATAAAATATGGAAAGATATGGATGACCCAAATGTAAAAGGCACCAAAAGAGACCTGGAAAAATATCTGAAAGATAAATGTTACTATAGTGTAGAAGATTTCATGAATGGTAACAATGCATTATAATTGTAATTAAAATACCTCTTTGAAGATGTTACACAATGTATATTATTAGTTTATTGTATTTTTAGTATTGTTATATATAGTGTAAAAACTGACAAGTCACCTATGTCACAATCTTTGATTGTATAAGGCATGTTATGTGATAATAAAAATTGAATTGAATTGAATTTGCTTTTGGGAGCTCAATAAACAAGAGCTGAGTGATCTGAAATACCCAAGTCTAAGCAGTATTTGTGCTTATTTCCACTGTCAAATTTGTAGTTAGTAATAATATTATCAATGCAGGTCACTGATCTGCTGTTTTCCCTAGTGCCTTCAGAAAAATTTAGCTTGAAACCAGATTTCTGAATTAAGTCACAAAATTTTGTGGAATCATTGACATTTAAGTTGAAGTCTGCTGCTATAACAACTTTTTTCTTACTTTCTTTCTGGAGTTTTTCTCTAATTAACTACTCACCCGAAATCGATGAAACTGGCGTTACTTCTCGACGTAATCGCCCTTCAGACGTACACATTTTTCACAACGCTGACGCCATGATTCCATGGCAGCGGTGAAGGCTTCTTTAGGAGTCTGGAAAATCGCTGAGGCAATAGCAGCACGGCTGGTGAATGTGCGGCCACGGAGAGTGTCTTTCATTGTTGGAAAAAGCCAAAAGTCACTAGGAGCCAGGTCAGGTGAGTAGGGAGCATGAGGAATCACTTCAAAGTTGTTATCACGAAGAAACTGTTGCGTAACGTTAGCTCGATGTGCGGGTGCGTTGTCTTGGCGAAACAGCACATGCGCAGCACTTCCCAGATGTTTTTGTTGCAGTGCAGGAAGGAATTTGTTCTTCAAAACATTTTCATAGGATGCACCTGTTACCGTAGTGCCCTTTGGAATGCAATGGGTAAGGATTACGCCCTCACTGTCCCAGAACATGGACACCATCATTTTTTCAGCACTGGCGGTTACCCGAAATTTTTTTGGTGGTGGTGAATCTGTGTGCTTCCATTGAGCTGACTGGCGCTTTGTTTGTGGATTGAAAAACGGCATCCATGTCTCATCCATTGCCACAACCGCTGAAAAGAAAGTCCCATTCATGCTGTCATTGCGCGTCAACAATGCTTGGCAACATGCCACACGGGCAGCCATGTGGTCGTCCGTCAGCATTCGTGGCACCCACCTGGATGACACTTTTCGCATTTTCAGGTTGTCATGCAGGATTGTGTGCACAGAACCCACAGAAATGCCAACTCTGGAGGCGATCTGTTCAACAGTCATTCGGCGATCCCCCAAAACAATTCTCTCCACTTTCTTGATCATGTCGTCAGACCGGCTTGTGCGAGCCCGAGGTTGTTTCGGTTTGTTGTCACATGATGTTCTGCCTTCATTAAACTGTCGCACCCACGAATGCACTTTCGACTCATCCATAACTCCATCACCACATGTCTCCTTCAACTGTCGATGAATTTCAATTGGTTTCACACCATGCAAATTCAGAAAACGAATGATTGCACACAGTTCAAGTAAGGAAAACGTCGCCATTTTAAGTATTTAAAACAGTTCTCATTCTCGCCGCTGGCGGTAAAATTCCATCTGCCATACGGTGCTGCCATCTCTGGGACGTATTGACAATGAACGCGGCCTCATTTTAAAACAATGCGCATGTTTCTATCTCTTTCCAGTCCGGAAAAAAAAAATCGGAGGCCTTAGAACTTGAATGCGGCTCGTATTGCAGTGCATCTATAGATCATTTTTGTTTTTGGTTATTTCACGTGCATCATTTGTTGGCTACCTAAACTTTTTATTTTCCGTCTGAGTTTTTTCTTTGTCATCCATATTAGAATGAATTAGTTTCCTTTGCTTCTTAGGATTTTACATGATTATATTCTGACCAGGACCCTGTGACACCTGCAGAGATGGGCACTGTTCCTATTGGGGTATCACTATAACATCCATTATCAGTCCACAGCACAACATGCCTACAGGTATGTCCTGTCTTGTCTGCCAGAGAGACAAGACCACAAATTTGATGCAGCTCCTGAAGTCTGCTTTCATTACCCATTGATACTGCAGTCATTGCTTGCCGGTCGCCAGGAGACCCAGTCCTCCAAGAAGTCTTGTGACTGATGGAGAATGTTTAGCCAGTGGATCACAAGACTCTTGAACATCCGACATTCAGATCTAGTGATACCACCGACATGAGTTGCCTGCTCCCATTGGCCCCAGGAGATAGTGGCCACACCAGAGAGGTCAATCCACAAACACTCCAGCACTGCATCTTTACATTACTTCATGAACCTCATTGTGGTATGATCCTCATCAAATAGTTGGCCAACCAACACATCTTCTGGAGGGACGCTAACATGGGTGCAGCATGCATGATATGCCAAAGCAAGCAGACAATACCAACCTGTTGGTGTATTCTTTGGTCTGACATGGCATCCCCGTGGTCTCACAATCATCTACATATCGCAGGGCCATTTATGGACTACTCTTGATGGTTGTGATAGATGCTGGCAGAAGTTTTCCATATGTTTTACAAATGCAATCAATGTCATGAACACAAACTATCCAGGCCTCAGTTCACATCAGCAGAATTTCACTATTTTTGTGCAGATAACGGCAAAGCTTTGGTGCATGTGGAACCATTCCAATGGACTGGCAGAGAGGTTCATCTGCACTTTTGAAACCTAATTGGCGAAGTTACACCTACATCATGGTCTCAATGGTGCACTCACTTTATTTCTTGTCTCCTACTGCTCCTCTCCACAGGACAGATAAAGCCTGGCTGAAAAATTCCATGGCCTGGCATTTGCACTCAGTGCTATACCCACAGAATGCAGTTTGGGCACTAGTTTTTCCAGTGGACACCAACTCATGTCACACGCCTTTTGGGCAGAGCAATGATCGATGGCCTGATGGCTCCTGCTGCAGAAAGCATATCAACCACATGTGCACTTAAGTATGCCTGCTGCTAAGACAAAAGAATTCATACAACTTTCTGTTCCAGAGTTGGACCCAGGAGCATTAGCCATGACCTCTGGTGGTCACAGCTGCAGGACCTGCGGGCTACAGGACGCCAGACTTCTGGTGAACCGTATGTCCAATCCCATGGATGTCAACAGTAGTACTCCAGGATCTCTGCATCCTCAGGAGACTGACAGCGGCATCAACTTCTAAGATGCTGAGATGTGTCACCACCTCTCTTCCAAGGGGCGTGGGAGAGGAGGGGGGGGGGGGGGGGGGGGAGGAATGCTATGCTGAGGCTTACAGCTGTCCAGACTAACAGTGCCGCACCATGTGTGGCCTATGCCAAAAGTCACAGGGGCTACAACTGTGAACACCCCACTGCAGTTCCGAGAACACAACTCACCAGCAGGCCGCAATAGCAGAACACCATGAGGGTGCAGATAGTGTGTAGCTTCTCACTTCCACATGATCACTTGCTCTCACTGCATCCTGGTGCCTCAACAGTATTTATTCTGGTGGATGGCTATAACTGGTCAGTTCTCTACAGATGAGCTCTCTGGGCTTTATGCTGACTGCTGCTGTGGTTCCTCAATCAGAAGGTCTTCGGATGACCTGTCATCCAATGTTGGTCTACCTGCCTGGGATATTTGCCTCTAACAGTATGTGGAGCCGACAGCAGTCATCCTTGAGCTACATAGAGACTTGTCCTTACAGTGTCGCCTCTGGGACTTTGGAATTTTGGTACAATGCGGTGTCCGTGTAATTAGAGGCAATAAGTTCCTTGTGAACCAGTGCTTTGATACTAGTAGCTGTGATTCCGATTTCCTTCGCTGACAGCCCACCAGACTTATGCATGCCACTCACTTTCAAGACAGAGACTTAATCATGAATTATTTCTCGTGTTGTGCAATTATGCTCCGAAGGAGGATTGAAATTTTATGTTCATTTCAATAAACTTGATTCTGATTGTCTACATAGGCTTTATTTTCTCTGCATCCTGAACCTGGCTGGGTCAGTTCAACAACAGTGCCCCAGCTCTTTCTACACAGGGCGCAGTCACATACACTGCATAAAATCTTGCCTCATTCCCCATATCCTCCCGATATGGCATCCAATGACTTCTTCCTCTTTCCTCAGATGAAGGAAACACTATTTTAGCACGCATTTCCAGATTGAAGATGAGATGAACATTTCCCGAACACCAAATGCAGACTTCTACAACCAAAGTCTCTGCTAAGACATACATTGGTTGGTAAATTGTGTCACATTGAAGGATGTATATGTATAGAAGGAATGACATAACAGCCACCAAGTTTCATGGACACATCTTGACTTTTTCCAGATGAAAATTAAATCTTTATGATTACACTACTTCATATATCTTCCTCTCAAAGGAGAAGTAGTTACATGTAAGGATGCAGTTTATCATGTGTGGTGGGTTTGGTGCTGGTAGGACAGGTAATATTTGGTAGCAGCAAGGGCATGGACATGGGCAGATTTTGGTGCAGTGAGAGGTGGCATCAACAGTAATGAGTTGGAATTCAAGTGTTAATAGAGTGGGGGGTAATGAAGAAGCTAGCTGCAGATAACTGGTTGGAAATTTTGTACATAAGGAGCTGAGATTCTTGTATAGGAGCAGAGTAAACAGCTACTATGTGGCATAAAGGGTGGTTAGATTTAAGGATTTTGGGAAACATGTAGAATATGGACGTGCTGTGGGTAGTTGTGGGGAGGAGGAGGGAGATGGATTCAGAAGAGATATTCTGGGACGCATTTTGATAGATGTCATTCCTTCCACACTAAAATGACTCTCCCATGTAGCCTAGCCACCCATGGATGGCATATCTCCAGTGATGAGCAATAATTTGTCCTATATAACGAAGATCTTACTAAGTGTGCTTCAGTTGCCAGAGACTGCAGTCGTGTGTGTGAGTTGCATTTGCATGAGTGTGTGTGTGTGTCTGTTGCCTATTTTTGATGAAGGGCATGCTGGCTGAAAGCTTATCTGTGACAGTCTTTTCATCATGCCTGTCTGCAACTTAGTATCTCCACAATATGGTGAGTAGCAACTTTTCTTTTCATAATATTGTTACACTCCATCCTGGATTTTCCATTGTTTGATTTGATGTTACTAATGCCTTCACGTTAGTCAATACCTGCCAAACCTACTCTGGAAACAGATTTCCATTGTTGTACCTACAAATGCCCCTAATCCTCTGACCACGCCTGTCAACACACTGCAAAGGTGCACCCAGTATCCTACATGTCCAGAAATGAGGACCATCATATTTAAAGTCTTTCCCATTACCAGTCCCAAGCATCCTCCCAGTGCATCCCATTCCCAGGCATATAGTGTCCTAACACATGAAGGACCAACCTGTGCAAGCAATCATATCATTTACCTGCTCTGTTGTAAGTTGTTCACAGAATTTTATGTGAGCATGACCACCAACCAGTTTGTTACACAAATGAATGACCACTGTCAAATTGTGGCAGAGAGCAGAGTTGGTCATCCAGTGGTAAAATACATGGCTGAGAAAAGCATGCTTGATGTCAATCACTGTTCCATAACTCATCCCATCAGTTTCCCTTGCCCCCAGCACCAGTTTCTATGAATTACATACGCAGGAATTGTCCTTACATTGCAGCCTTTGATCCTGCAATCCCCTTCTCTCAATCTCTTTTAGCTCCTGCCCTACAGCTACCTTCAATCCTGAAACATGGCTCTAACTTTGTTAAGACCACACTTACATCCTCTTCTAGGCAGTCTCCCTCTTCATCTGTTCTCCTCTCAGTCCATTCTTCCACTTCATAATGTGCTGCACATGACTCCGCCTGCCTGCAACTACAATGAGTTCCCTAGTGCCACTGTGTGTCTGCTTCCACTCCCTCCATGCCATGAACCACCTTTCCTCAATCATCCCTCCTGCTCTCTGCGTCCATTGTCCCCTCACCCACTTGCTCTGACACAACCCCTCATGCAAGTCAAGCTGAAGTGTCAGCACAATGTAGTAGGCTGGGACAGTGCAGTCGTGCGAGTGCATGTACCTATGTGTATTCTGTTAGCTCTGAATAAGGATTAGTCTAAAGGTTAGCAGCATTCTTAGTGTTGTTTACATAACACTGCTAGACAGCTGTTGCAGTTGACTGCCTGATGATCATAACTGCCCCTGATTGCTGTAACCTGCTGCTTTAGCATTACGCATGTATCAAGCCTCAGCACATTGGTATGACTACTACTGAGAATTAGGACATGATTTCAGCATTTCAACAGAAGGATTAAGTTATACCTGGGGCACTGACAACACAACATGCCATGTTCAGTTACTGACAAATAGCACTCACTCAGTTAGCAAAGCGCATCGAGTCAGTGACCACAGTTGAATGGGCAGCTGCCGTGGGGTCTGGAGAAGCACTGTTGCTCAACAGCTCTCCACTGGTGCAGAAATGAGCACCATTCAGCTCCATTCAATGAGACTATTTGCTGTATGGTCCTGCATCTATCACTGATGGCCCTGATGGTTCACTCCAAGACACACTGCACTGTTCACAGCTGTGGCCAGCCAGCACACTGCCTGTCCTCTGGTCACGTACCTGGAGCATCACTGTATTATAAACAATGCTAATAAATCTATATGGATGTGACATAAGCTTTGGAGAATTTTTTCCTCTCTCCACTAGAGAAATGCACACTTTCAGTGATGTCGGAATGGTCACCCTGACAATACTTCACTTGATTCCCCACATTCCAATGGGGTCGATACTATCTAATGCTACCGACTTCATACATTTATGTGCTTATTGACAACTCAGTGCCCAAACCAAATGGTGAGTTGTTTCCTTTACTCCTTCCATTATTTAGCACTACGAAAAGAGATACACTGTTGACTATTAAAACTGAAACACCACGAAGGATATTAAAGACAGAGGTGTTACCTCTGGCAACTACAATGACAGTCACATGGGTGGACATCAAGTTGAACTGAGCTCAGAAGACAAATACAGCTACATCATTCCATGGTGCTTCAAATCTATGCCAGAGATCATCAACGATTGTGACTGGGCAAGTGGTGGTGTGCTGATCTCCAATAAACAGATTTTTTCAGTGGGTGCAAGACCTGGAGAACGTGGTAACAGCAGAACACCCTCTGTTTTGATATATGTCAAGAAAGCCTGGGAAACATGAACTATTGCATTGTTTTACTGAAATACAATCCCACAGAGACCTTGATAATATATCACACCCACTGGCCTTAACACATCATCAGAAATGTAATGGTTGCTGTCAAAATGATTGCCTACATGAACCAGAGCTGATCATGTTGTGTACTCAATGACACTCTATACCATCACATCATGTACTGGTTCTATAAGACAATGATGAATGCAATCAGGTGGCAATCATTCATCTCAGAGCCTCCAACACAAATATGTCCACAGTGATGGTGTACATTGAACTGGGACCTTCCAAATAGACAATGTGATGACAACACTGTGTCCAGTGGTGCCATTTATATGCACCACTGTTACCACACCTGTCTCTGCCACCACATGAAGGGAAAACACAACAGAGATCACCATGTTGGCAGTCCAAGGTGGACACGTCACTGCATTGTCTTGCCTTGCTGTAAACAAGTCCATTTTCTGACTCAAGGTCCATGATATGGCTGTACAATTCCACACAGATGAGTTAACACGAAAGCTGTTGTCTTGGTTGATAGTCATGTGTGGCTGTTGAGGTCCCGCTGCACAATACTGAGTATCACCCTCCTGATATTATCAATTCCATAACCCTGTGACAGTCATGAGATTCTGACAAATAAGACCAGTAATATTGTGCACGGATAAACTGTAGTCTCAATATTCCATGATTTTTCCACTCTCCAATTCAGACATGTTTTGGCAGACATTCCAATCTTCTAACACAAGGCATAACATGATCTACCGTATTTACTCGAATCAAAGCCGCACTTTTTTTCCGGTTTTTGTTCCAAAAAACCGCCTGCGGCTTAGAATCGAGTGCAAAGCAAGCGGGAGTTCTGAAAAATGTTGGTGGGTGCCGCCACAACTAACTTCTGCCGTCGAATATATGTAGCGCCACACAGGTATGCTTTGGTCAGTAAATAAATACAAAAAAAAAAAAAAAAAAAGTGGAAGACGAGCCTTTTTCCTCCGCCCAGAGTTTCGACCACTGCGTTTTGGTACATTATCCAACGAAGTAAATACAAATTCTGTATTGTTGATCTTCGAATGTAGCAGCATTTCAATGTACTACGAAAATCCGACTGGCAAGACTGTTTGGGGTGTTTGTCAATATGGCCAACTCTACGTTCTGAATTTTTTTATACCTGTGAGAAGAGATGGTTGCTAATAGGAGCTTTTATGAATTGTGAATCACATGTAGTATTCTCTTCGCCATAAGATTAATACGAATATAAACAGTTTGCCATGTATTGTTTCGTGTTTGCTACTATCTCATTTAAATCCTGTCTGCCTAATAAACTACGAAACTAGAGTGAGACAACAGCAAACGCGGAAGAATATACATATCATGTCATGTTTGTATTCGTATTATTCTTATGCCTGATAGTGATACAGTCAGAAATGAAGCACGGCAACTGACTAGATTTTTAAATCTAAGATGACTCTAATTTCTGTGCAGGATGTAATGAACTAAAGAGGCGCCTGCAAAGATTTTCAAACGGAGAAAAATTTTCGCTAAAATTTCGTTCAGAACATCATCTATCATACGCAGTCTATTATTTGGTTCTTGTTGATCATTATCAAAGAAAGAAGTAGTGTAAGTAACAACAAATGTTTCGCTAATGAGACGACTCCTCCTATTTTTTTTATTTGTAAGCGGCGGTAGCGCGCACAAAAGCAAGCCACGCCGCGAGCGGCGACAGGCCGTAAACACGCACTATCAGAATGCGACAAACAATGCATGACACAGTACAGTAATGCATTTTCAGCTTAGAGTGACGTAAACACCTATAACAAAGAGAACGGCACTTATCAGATCAAAGAAAAATAAGCAATCAATTCAAACCAGACGAAGCACGTGAAAAAGGAAGGATATCCGTATAAATACGGACGGAGTGCGTGACGCGTAGCAATGGCTCCCTGGTAAACCGTAACTGCTAAGCTTACGACTCGAACCAAACTACTGCAGCTGTATCGTCATTCATTCGACCTAAATTGTGTCTCATATTACAACTAGGCGAACTTTGTTTCGATTTGGAGGTGCGACCTAAAACTTTTCTCTCCCCTTGATTTTCGAGTCTCAAATTTCAGGTGCGGCTTAGATTCGGGAAAAATTTTTTTCCTTGATTTCGAGTCTCATTTTTCAGGTGCTGCTTAGATTCGAGTGCGGCTAGATTCGAGTAAATACGGTACTCAGAAACATCAAACACTATTTTGAGTGAGAAATACAGTGGATAATCTTTTCTTATACACAAAATGTGTGTGGTGTTATTCTTACCTACTTCACACAATTTGACTGAAAATGTTAATTATTTGCATATTCAAGCATGTAACACAGTTCATGCAAATTTCATGTTTGTTGCATGCTGCCTTCGTAGTTTTCCAATTTTAATGGCCAATAGTGTATTTATGTTGAAGAATCAGTCTTTGGACTTTTTGCATAAATTCATTCACTAAGGGAATACAGATACGCATGTATTATTTTTGAAGAGCTCCTAACTTTTGCACCTCATGAACTGTTCTACCTCTTCAATATCCCAATGTTGTCCTGTAAATCCTTGCCCAAAAATTGGCTCTTGATAGGAAGAAAGAGGAAGAAGGTACTGGAAGTTAGTTGGATGAATATGGAATATGGGGAAAAATTTCATATTCCAAAGCCAAATGCATCACTGTCAGCAGTGAAGTATTTGTTGACAGTTTGCTTTACAGCAAAGAAACTCCCTTGGAAAGTTTCTTGCAGAATTTTTGCGTGATGCCTCTCATAGCCACACCAGGATATCTTGATAGTGTTTTCTAACAACTGTCTTATCTTAATAAGCACGAACTATCAACATGATACCAGGGAAACCAGAGTAATCCTACAAAAATCACTTAACATGAACATCCCTGTGTTGTTTGTGCTTTTGCAGCTTCTTTGTAGTTCTCATGCTGAGTGCTGTTTGATCTTGGGCTTATACTCCTACACACAGTATTTAGGTGCTAAAGTAAGTACCGAGGCTGACAATGTTGCAACATTTTGGCTATCATTTCCTCTCCATGATACGTTTGCTAAGGCATTAGTTTCAAGGAAGAGAACTTAGATATTTCCTCAAGCTTGTGAACAATGCATATAATTGATGAATGGCTTACACGGGCCTTCTCAACCACTACTTGACAGCAATGTGATGACCTTCAAGCACCAGGGCCTTCAGTTGAGGCGAAATTGTCAATTTGTCATTAGTTTTATTTAGCGTATGGCATTTAGACACAATTGTTATTACAATCAATATGCAAAATTGTAATAATTTGGCATTACAGTTATTACAGTAGTTATACAGAATTATACAAAATTATACAAAATTACACATAATACACATGTTACAGTAGTTATACAAAGTTATAGTAGTTTGGAAGTAATTACAAACAAACATCTAATGAGTTAATATATGCAATTGATTCTGGAGTCGCCATCAGGAAATCTTCTGGAGTCCCATCATAGGCTGTCCTGGGGCAGTCTTGTCATTAGTAACCACATGTCTTACTTTTAGAAACTGTCTCTGTACTTGGTAATATGCTAATTATAAATTTTCCTTTGCTTTTTTTCTTCACAACAACTGAAATCCAGACATTAGTTGAGCTTCTATGTTCTCCAGAGGATTTTGTATTTTGTACAATGGTGCTATTCTACGAGGAAAACATCTGACAATATTCAATCAGGTCATTCCACAATGCTGTGTGTTAAGCTGCCCCAATAATATGAAACTTATGTCTGCACCTCATACTAGAATCAAACATAATCTAAAATCAAAGTAATTTTTGATGCTACCTTTACAGATCAGTAGTGTACAGAAAACAAAATTGAGGAGAACTGAATATTGAGGTCAGCAGGTTATTAAAAATTGAAAAAAAAAAAAACATGTAAATTATGAAAACGAGATGTACTTGACAGATTTGTCAGAGAAAGAAGGCTAGTAATAACCATCACCAGATGATAAAAAATTAGTTAAAGGCACACTAAAGGAAAAAAAAGTGAGAATATGAAGCATCATAAGCTGACGAAGAGATTCTATGCAAACAGATGAATAGTTTACACTGGTCTTTACCACACACCACAACTTAACATACTGATAACTAATTTCCTCTCCTGGTAAATACTACACACATTATTACTGACACTGTGATTGAGAACGTGTATTATATTAATTCATGTCACAGCAACTGGCAGAGACAATCACATTTTTTTTCTCCTAAAATGGATGTATGTGGTGTTCGAGACCTCCAAATATGCCTTTCAATTTTTGTTAGCTAAACAGGAAAGAAGCACATTGTTGTTTTACCGAGTGACGTGGCGCAGTGGTTAGACACTTGACTTGCATTCGGGAGGACGACGGTTCAATCCCGCGTCCGGCCATCCTGATTTAGGTTTTCCGTGATTTCCCTAAATCGCTCCAGGCAAATGCCGGGATGGTTCCTTTGAAAGGGCACGGCCGCCTTCCTTCCCCGTCCTTCCCTAATCCGAAGAGTGAGACCGATGACCTCGCTGTCTGGTCTCCTTCCCCAAAGAACCCAACCCCACATCGTTATTTGTGTAAGTAAATTATTCACAAATATAATGAGGAGCTGAAACAGACAAAGTTCTTGACTAACATATAATATAATTGCATGGCAGAAAGTGTCTGCCAACTGTCTGACTCTTCTGTCTACTAACCCTGAAACAGTGATCCAATCTCAGAAGTAACATTGAACCTCCAATCCACACTAAAGTCTTTATGTCCATTCCAAAACCCCTCCTCCCAATATTCTTACTCATCTCAACTATCTCATCTGAAACTTCCACCTTAGACATGCTTCCCATTATCCATAAACCTAACCCTCCTGGACAACCCAATACAGTAGGTTATTGTTCTCCAATTTAAAAAATATCGGCTCTTGTTGTCTGAAAACTTCAGATCTGTGTTCTGCAGCCTTACTTACCAGATCAAAGACACAAGCTACTTTGTCATATCTCAACCATTCCCACCCCTTTACCTCCTGCATCCCTGCTTGTCACTGTTGATGTCACTTTCATATATATCCCAACATCCACTATAACAATGTCTTTTCACTGTTGAACACTACCTTCCCAATAACCTATGAACTATAAACACACTTCATTCCTCATGTACGATAAAACTACATCCTTATCCACAATTACTTCTGTTTTAAGGGGAAGATATACAAACAAATCTGTGGCATGGCCACAGGTATCAACATCACAGCCTCTTTTGCTAACCAGTGTATGGGCCATCTAGAGGAAAACCTTTCCACCCAACCAAGATACAAAATATCTTGTGTGATTAATAATTACTGATATATTTGTGATCTGGACCAAAGAAAAGTTCACACTATCCTCATTCTTCCACAGCCTCAACACCTTCTGCTTCACCTGACCCTCCTCAGTTCAGCATGTGACCTTCCTAGACATTGACTTCCATCTCTCTGGCAGTGCCATAAAAACCTCTATCCATACTAAACCCACCAGCAACAATAGCTCCATTTTCATAGCCATAAAGTCTGGCCTCTTGTGGATGTCACATCTGTAGTGAAGAGCAACCCATTGCCCAGTTATGCTGAAAATCTTGCCAAGGCCTTCACAGACGGGCATTAGCCCACAAACATAGCCTACAAACAATTTTCCCCTGCCATATGTCCTTAATCTTCCAACCACAACATGAACATGTTACAAAAGTGCTCCAACTTCATCACCAAGTATCACCCCAGACTGGAACAACCCAACCATGTCCTTCCTCAAGATTTTGACTATTGATCATCACACCTGCAAAAGAACAACATTCTACATACAAAGCTTTCCATGTTTCCCAAAGTGCTATTCTACTGCCCACGAAGTCTACAAAACATCCTAGTGCATCTCACACTTACTTCCAGTCCTATGCACGTTTGTTGTATACCTATGGAAGGCCGTGGTGCAAGACCTGTTCTACGCACCCTCCCAGCACATCCTATTGTAATTCTGTCATTGCCATATCTTGTACAGAGGCAGGGCCACCTGTGAAAGCAGTCATATTGTATATATGTTCTATTTTAACTTTTGTTTTGCCTTTTGTATGGGCATAACCACCAATCAGTTGTCAGCCTCACTGAATGCTTATTGCCAAACTTTGGTCAAGAGGAGAGTCAACCATCCAGTAGTGGAACACACTGATGAGCACAACATGCTTGACTTCAGCAGTTGCTTCATACCCTGTGTCATGAGGATTCTTCCCTCCTCGTATTATCTTCTCTAAAATATGTAGACAAGAACTATCTTTCCAACATGTCCTTCAATGTTGAAATCCTCCTGTTCTCTAGTCCTTGCCCTGACACCATCTTCACCGCTGTCCCTCCTTCACTTGTTCTATACTCATGCCATTCTCTCTGTTGTCACCCTCTTCCCTTGTATTAAAAAAAAAAAAAAAAAAAAAAAAAAAAAAAAAAAAAAAAAAAAAAAAAAAAAAAGGGGGGGGGGGGGATAAAATTGCCGTGGGCGGAGCTTGTGTAGTAGGCATTTCTGCTGCCATGCGTGTATAGTGCAACTTATTGCCAGTTTAGTGCTGCCTGTGTTGTCAACCTGACTTGTTCTGTTCATCTGCAGTGATTGTTTCTGCTAGTGCTGTTTTGTTTTTATTTTGTTCTTTTATGAGGGTAAGGTTAAGTGAACAACACGCAGTTGTGAAATTGTGTTCTGTACTCAGTAAAAGTGTTGCTGAAACTGTTTTAATGTTGAAAACAGGTTATCAAGATGATGGTATGGGAAAAACTCAAGTGTACGTGTGGCTTGCTCAATTTAAAAATGGCAACATGATGATTGATGACAAATCTCATTCTGGACATCCATCAACTGCCCAAATCAACAACAATATTGAAAAATTTCGAGTGTTTGCACTCACAGACCATCGACAGAAGATTGATCAACTATCAGAGATATGTGGGTTACCTTGGACCTCGGTTCAGTGAATTGTGGCAGACAGGTTCTTCCACCAAGACAACGCATCTGCACACACAGCCATCTCTGTTAGACAGTTTTTTGGCTAAAAATGGCATGGTTCCACTGCCCCACGCAACTTTCTCACCTGACATGACTTTGTGCAACTTTTTCTTATTTCCACACATGAAAAGGAGTATTAAAGGACACAAATTTGAGAACACTGAAGACATTGAGAAAAAAATGGAGGAGCTGTCAGCCATTTCTAAAGCTGACAATAAAAAATGTTTCAAACAGTGGAAGCACTGGTGGGACAAATGTGTTAGCTGTAATGGAGAGTATTTTGAATGGAATAAGGATGTTTTGTAAACCTTTTTTTTAATTTTTTTAATGTTTTGTGTGTGTGTGGGGGGGGGGGGGGGGTCTCCCTCATATAGGTATCACGCATTTTTTTCTCAGTGTATATCTCATGGGTGTGGAGATTATCTCAATGGTGTATTGGCGACAAGCATTACCATATCCTCCCTTACTGAAATTGTGGGAGGGGCTCTTCAAACATGACAGACCCAGAGAACCAAGACAGGGTAGCGATGCTAAACGTACTAGCCATGGCAATTTGGATCACAAGCATGAAATGCCAAAATGACAGCATGACCATTGCACATGTTGCTGAGAAGATGAAAACATCAGTGAAAATACTCATGCACTCTTTGATGACCAGATGTATTGCTGAAAGTTGTCATTCCAATGAGTCTCTCATACAGAGACATCTGGTCATAAAGGAGGAAGGGTTACAGCTTCCCTGCACTTTCTGAAACATTATCACTGATGGGACATCATTAATGAGTGATTCTGCACTATAAATGAACAAATGCTGATGGCATGGAGCATTCATATCCTGTAAAAAGTGTTCAGAGTTTTCCTAATGGAAGCATCATTGCAGCTACTGTAAGGGAGTTACATAAGCTGAGTTTAAGTCCAATAATTATTGCAACATCATGGTGCAAAAACAAAAGGCACAGGGTACAGTTGCAAAAAACAAGATAAGTGAAGTTAAGGGAAAAACTGTCTTCTTGCACGAGAGTTCCACACATCACAAGATGCATAACGCACATGCTTTGCTGCACAGCTTTGTACTGGAGGTTGGCAGCATCCAGTGTGCAGTCCTGACTTGATACTGTGCTATTTTTTGTGTTTGGTGAGCTAAAAGGACATTTGGGTGACTAATGATTTGCCACCAATGGTCAGATACAAATAAATCCCCTACGCTGGTTCCACAAGTGTGGAACATGTTTCTGTGGTAAGGACACCGAAAGCTGAAAGATGTTTACAGCACCTGGCAGGTTATGTGTAGAAATATCCTCGTATGTTACTGCTGTACACTGGTCCACCAAAACATTATGACCACTGCCCACCAAAACGTTGTATGCCACTTGGTGGCATTGCAGGCATGTGACACGGTAACAATAGTATGTAAGTGGTAATGAAAACATGGCTGCAAACAGGGAAGTCCATTGAGATAAGTCTTTACTATGCTGAGCCAGTGAGCAAGTATCTCAAAAATGGTAAAGCTGGTCAAATGTCCATGCACTACTGCCTTGTCTATGGAAAGAAGTAGGACAGTGAAACTACCACTAGGCACTAAATGGTTGGACGTCCACGACTCTTCACAGAGTGTGAGGTTTGGAGGCTTATCTGCTCTGTAAAGTAGGACAGATGGTGTTCTGTGGTGTCTTTGCCAAAAAAGCACAAGGTGCATGCACAAGGGTTACAGAGCACACCATTCATTGTATATTGTTGAACAGGGAGCTCTGCAACAGACTGCTCCTATGTGTTCACATCTTGACCTAACAACGTTATCAATTACAATGGGCATGGGACCGCTGGGATTCAACTGTTGAACAATGGAAATGTGTCGGCTCTTCAAGTGAATCACACTTTTCCAATACTAGGTTGAGGGTCATTCCACAAATGCCATCAATGACGTGAACAGCAGCTCAAAATGTAGTGTGCCATAGACACAGGCTGGTGGGTGCAGTACTATACTATGGGAGACATTCTCCTGGACTAGTAGTAATCAAAGACACGCTGACAGCTGCGAACCATCTGCATCCCTTCATGCTTGATGTTTTCCCTGATGATTATGTCATCTTTCAGCAGTGCAATTGTCCATTTCTTGGAGACAGCTTCTTTCCTGTTTAGCTAGCAAAACTGAAAGGCATATTTGGAGGTCTCGAACACCACATACATCCATTTTAGGAGAAAAAAAATGTGATTGTCTCTGCCAGTTGCTGTGACATGAATCTCTTCGTCAGCTTATGATGCTTCATATTCTCACTTTTCTCCTTTTAGTGTGCCTTTAACTAATCTTTCATCATTTGGTGATTGTCATTAATAGCCTTCTTTCTCTGACAAATCTGTCAAGTACATCTTGTTTTCATACTTTACAATCAACTTCCATTATGTCACCATAACTAAAGCGCCAAGAACCCAAACAGCATGTTGCTAAGCAGGTTATTAAAATTGAGAAAATTAAAATTAGCATATTACCAAGTACAGAGAGTTTCTAAAAGTAAGACAAATTGACAATTTCACCTCAACTGAAGGCCCTGGAGCTTCTATGTTCTCCAGAGGATTTTGTATTTTGTACAATGGTGCTATTCTATGAGAAGCTCAACTAATGACTGGTTTTCAGTAGTTGTGAAGAAAAAAGCAAAGGAAAATTGATTGTGAGGAACAAGTGAGCATTTAAAGTTCTGTGTTAAGCTCAGGAAAAGCTCTAGTGAAATACTGACATTGATTAAGGAACCATATCCAGGTGAGGCACTTTCAAGAAGTCAGGTTTTCAAGTGGCACAAAAAGTTCCGTGAAGGCAGAAATTCAGTGCAAGATGATGTCAGAGTTGGTCACCTGTCCACAGCTCATAGCAATGCAAACATGGAAGGTGTAAGGCAGTTATTTCGCAAAGATCGTCATGTAACTTTGCGTGCAATATCAGAAGAATTAAATTTAAATTGGGATGTGTGTCACAAGATTTTATGTGAAGATTTATGGAAACATAAATTTAATGCAAAACTCATCCTCCACGCACTAACAGGCAAAAGGAAAGAGGAAAGACTAAGAATTTCTGCTTAACTACCGGTAGGACCAGACATGATCCCACATTTCTGACAAATATTACTGCTGGGGATGAAAGTTGATGCCACCAGTATGATCCTCACATGAAGAGTCAAAGGGCTGAATGGCAGTCATGGATCAACAGCCATGAAAAAAGTCAAATGACAACCTTTGAGAACAAAAACAATGTTGATTTCATTCTTTGATGCCAAAGGTATGAGTATGTTCATCCAGGTTAAACAGTGAACCAAACTCTTTACATCGAAGTCTCGAAACGTTTGTGACAAGTAATTTGATATCACTACCTTCATTTGTAGCATTCTCAGGACTGTTTCTTACTGCATGACTATACAAGATCCCATATTGCTTTATCTATTACTGAGTATCTGGCCAAACATTCAGTTATTGCCATCCCATATACGTCCAATTTACCCTATCTCTCATCTTGTGATTTTTCTTATTTCTGGGAGTCAAAAGGTGACTCAAAGGAAAGCTTCATCAAGATATCACAGACACCCAGCAGGCTGTGACAAATGAGCTTACAAGCATCACAGTTGAAAATTCCTTGCTTGCTTCCAAGATCTCCAGAAACATTGGCAACTGTGTATAGATAGCCAAGGGGCTACTTCAATAGGAGCTGGGATCAATACTTGGTAACTGCAACTTTCCCTTTTTAAAACAAACCTGTCCTGGAACATTTCTGAGAAAGGGAGTATTATGTCTTCAGCGTGTTTTTCATTACACTATAGCAATGCCTTTTCTTGTCTAATCTGACAGTTCAGTGTGTCTATATCAAACCATTAAAAGTGGTATCAACAAAAATAATCAGTTTATGATAATATAATTTAACTGAATAGATAAAAAGCCTAGCCACCAAGCGGCAGCAGGAGAACACATGGTTAAAAGTATCAAAGTTTGCAAGCTTTAAGAGCCAGTGACTCCTTCTTCTGGCAGAAGGTTTGCAACGGAAGTAAGAGGGGTGAAGGAATGGGACTGGTGAGGTTTAAGAAAAGGGGTAGAGTTCAGAAAAGTCACACAGAATCCCAGGGCAGGGGAGACTTACCGGATGAGTTAAGAGTGCAAGAATGATTGCTGGGGACTGCACTAGACGAGATTTGAAAACGTGACATCTTAAAGTTGGAAGATAGGAAATAAGCAAGACAGAGATTACTGCCAAAACCTCGTGCATGAGTTAATAAGAGTGGAAACCTAAGTGCATTGTATGTGACAAGAGGTGGGAGAGGGGTGGTCACAGGAGTAGGAGTCACAGGTTAGGGAAATAGATGCAGAAGGAGCATGGGTCTCACTAGTATATTGCAGTGAATGGGGGTGGCGGGGGTGGGCGTGGGGGGGTGGGGGGGGGGGGTGGCAGGGGGCCGATGAAAAGCTGTTCTAGGTTTGATGGGCGAAATAAAATTCTCTACAACATGACCTCAGAGCCTGTTTCACCACATGTGCCATCAGGATTCTTTCCCCAGACACGAGTTTCTTTGAATTCTGCATATGGGCACTGATGCTATGACATGACCCCGGTTCTCATTACCACCTGGTCTTAATTTATGCTAATTCTGTTAGGCTCTTCATTTCTTCACAGTAACTATTCCTTTCTTCACTCCCGTATAGCTTTTTATCTCTTTCATTTTCCGACCTGTCTATTTTTTGCCACCCTCTTCCACCTCTATCACATACAATGCAGTTAGCTTTCCACTCTTATTAACTCATGCACGATGTTTTCACAGTAATCTCTGTCTTGTGCATTACCCTAGCTTCCACCTTTAAGCTCTCAGGTTTTCAAATCTCATCCGGTGCAGTCCCAACAATCAGTCTTGCATTCTCATCTCGTCTGGTAAGTCTCTCCTGTCCTGGGATTCTGGGCAACTTTACTGCAGTAAACCTCAACAGTCCTTTACCTTCACCCCCTTCCTTCCCCTTCAATGCTTCTGCTAGAAGAAATAGCCACTGGCTCTGAAAGCTCATAAACTTTAATATCTTTATGTGTGGGTTCTCTTTCTGCCACTTAGTGGGTAAATTTTTTATCCAATTACATTAAATTAATTTTCCAATTACATTAATAGTGATAGTTATGTACACTGGCAGTGCGCTATTGGCTTACCACTGGTTTTATGTGCATCATATTGTAAATGTAATATGTGTCACATGCACTGATTATTCTTTGGTACAGAGTGTTGTGGGATATCCACATATGGAACTGTGGTGTTTTGTCTTTGTATCTATCCAGTACAAAAAAAGTGTGTAGAACATGTTGACACCATATAAAAAGTCTGTTGAAATATATGTCTATTGAATGGAAAAGGAATTGTCAAGAGCATTTTTTGGTACAGAGTATTGTGAGATATCCATGTATAGAATTGCGGGGTTTTGTCCTTGTATCTATCCAGTACAAAAAAAGTTATGTAGAACATGTTGATATGGCATAAAAAGTCTGTTGAAACATATGTTTATTGACCGGAAAGGAATTATCAAGAGAAAGGAGTCAAATGAAAGATCACTGTTGTGATTCAAATCAAATTATATTGGCTACTTATTATGTTAATCTGTCATCGAATTTTCATGGTGACGGTATAGGCTCAATAGGAATGCTGGATGCTGCAGACAAGTATGTTACAGTCAACAATATTTCACACCTGTGCTATGAGAGCTTTCAGCTTTAATATTCAGGTCCGCTTCGTACACAGCTGAGGACGATTAACATTTGCTCACAGGAGCTGCTAGCTTACCTGGACCTTCTGTTTAGACTTGTGAACTACATCATAAATTAAGTTAAAACACTTAACTTCAACATACAAACTCATTAATAATCAGAGTAACAAAAAAATATCCTGAGAGATAATACAAGATGGTGTCTTGTCCATTATGCTTCAAGTGTGACTTTTCTTCAAATCCTGAACAAAGTATTAATAGCTGTGAAAACTCAGTTAGTTGATATTTATATCTTTTAATGTCTACTGCTCTAGCTATAGCAATTTATTTCATTTTTTTCCATATCAGGTTATGTGAAAGTTGCCATGACCACATAAAGAGATTACAATACACTTGTAAACCCAAAACACTTTTCACGGGATTCTTTGTCTGCACTGAATGTTGTTCAGCTGGTATCTGTATGTCAAACCTCACTGTCCACATTGCCAAACCACGTTACAACAATCAGTTTTAATTTGGTTACAGAACTTTTAATCGTATGTTCAAATCTGTGAGGAAATGTCGTAATCAGTTTTGATCAATTTGTTATCACACTATCACCTATTTGAGAAAAATCATATTCCATGTCTTGACAACACTGTGTTAGCAGCTGTACAGCTACAGGTGCAGGTGCTTCCCACCGAGTCTGATAAGAGACAACACAAAACACCTGATTTAGCTTGATAAAGAAGTCATGTACAATATTTTTCAAGCAGCCAATTGTCGGACAACAAGATCGTCAAAACTGGCTACAAAATTTGTCATTTTAGTGCAACTCAAACTGTGGTAGGTGATAAGTTCCTATGGGACCAAACTGCTGAGCTCATTGGTTACAACTTAAACTGTGTTACAAGTAAAATTATAGTATGGAAACAATGTTACAGATCATCTTCAACATCTAAGCTTTACAACTTTTTCATTGACTGCAGTATTCTGTAAAAATGTCATTTTCTTCAATTAGCTATAATTAACAATATTCCAACATGCAAAACATAGTTTTAGATATTAAAATGCAGTCCTATAATTCAAATTTGGTATAAAAATTAAACCAGCCTTTTTCTATTTTCTAAATGGAAATATGAAGCACTCCTTTGGTACAAATTGTTGCTTAGAAGTAACAGTAAACTTGATTTTGGTAGTGATCTATGATCATGGAACAAATTTCTATATAGCTAAATTGATTCTGTTATTATTTTTTAACTTACTCCGCAGGAAGACTCCAAGTTTTGGGAAAGAAGTTGTAATCTTTTGGAAAAATTTTTAACATTCTGTTAAGATTACGAGCAAGCAGATCCTTACGGCAAATTTCAGACATTCCAGGAAAATGATTAATCTTCTGAAAAGAAAAGAAAGGAGAGATGTACAGAACGTCTCCAATATCTTCAGTTAATGCTGATATGTTGACAGCTATCACATGAAACCTGGAATCTCTTCATATCCTTTGCTCTTTCAATGGATACTGACAAATCAGTCCAATATACATTCCATGGTTCATTCTCCGAAACATCTCTCATGCCAAACTTTCTTGCGACTCGACGAACTACTTCATACTTGCAAGTAGATGTGCAAATTGTGAGTGCCCTATACAAATACAATGCATTACTATCTGTGATAGTTTTCATTAAAGTTAGAAAATTTTTGGATAAATGACAAGAACAGCAGAAATTGCACTAATCAATCATTTTTAATACATATCACCATTACATCTAAATGTGAAAGGCCCAAGGAAATTCTTGCTACTAAAAAGTTAAACATATGAGGTATACAAAAAATTAATTTGTCTTACATGAGCATACACAGACAGACTCTGAATCTCATATTTCTGAAATTGAACCCTCCTTTCCCATGAGGTAAAGAGAATGAACAAGAGAAGGAATATGTAACTCATAGGTAATCAATAAAATAAACAAATTACGGAGACTATTGAATTGAAAGAAATACAGTTTGAGACTAAATGAACAGATCCTCTGCTATTATCATTACAAAGTGTTTACTTTAGTATAATCACTTGTCATCTTACTGAATCAAGGTTTATCATCAAATTATGAAAAGGGTAGGCTGCTACTCACTATAAAGATGACATGCTGAGTTGCAGACAGGCTGGAATATCAGTCCAGTGCCCATGAGAGGTGCTTGCTTGTGTGAATGTCTGTGTTTTTTTTCTTTCCCTTCCCAAATAAGATTTTGGCCAAAAGCTTCATGTGTAACAGTCTTTTCCCTGTGCCTGTCTGTAACTCAAAGTGCCAACCTTTTCATAATATTGTTGATATTCCAACCTGGACTTTCCATTGTTTGAATTAAGGTTTAGAATTATATAGTCAAAGTATTATTCCCACAACTGCCCCAACTCCTTCATCCCCAAAGGTAAAATTATCTTCCACAGTTTCAACATTTACTGAGTAGTTACTTTACAGCTGGAAATGACTGCTCCTTGTTCAGCTCACAGAAGGGATGTATAATGTGGCTGAACCCTCAGAATAATTGGAGTGATTTACGAAAGAAAAGTTATTAAGAAATCGCTCAATCAGCTTTCTATCTGTACTGAAGGCAGTTATGCAGACATTCTGTAGGCCTCAATGCTGCTTCCAATCCGCATCAATTGACAATCTTTACCCAAAATTCTGAGAAAGACACTAAAAACAAGCACTGAAAGGCTAAATAAATTGTATTGTGTGATTCTTCTTAGCATCTAATGATTTGCTGCTAGTGTTATCCAGCTCTGTAATTCAGTCTTGTTTTAGTCTCATTTGATGGAAACAGCACCCCACTTGAACAATGGAAGATTTTTCACATAGATCAGATGCGTTACACATAGTCTTATTGGCCAATTTTTTTCTTCAGAAATCCATACACATTACAAAAATGGATGCACATATAAATGTAGTTATGTATGTATATATGTACACATGGATAAGGGTTGTCTGAAAAGTTCTTGGTACCACAAAGAGATTGCAGCACTACTCGCATGGTATTTCCCCTTACATTAGTACACATGTTAGTAGATGCCACGTAAAATTGCAAGTCATTTCACACAGCAGTTGACTGTAAGCAGCCATTTGCAGCAGTTATGGTGACCATGGTATTGAAAATGGAAAAAAATCTAGTATCAATCAGTGATTAAATTCTTCATAAAAGAAGGTTTAACAATGACCAAAATTCATCTGCTGTTTGTAAATATGTATAACAGCTCTTCATCTTCAATTTCCACCATGAAAAAATAGGCAACAGAGATCAAATGTGGCCATGAAAGTGAATATGAGCCATGTGAAGGACATACAAAAAGCGCAAGCACACTGGAAATCGACAAAGCGCATGATGCAATTCTGGAAGATCAGCGTATAAAGATGCATGAAAGTGCTAATGCTCTAGGGATATCAAAGGAATGTGTTGGTCACTTTTTGCACCAGGAATTGAACATGAGAAGCCTTTGTGCAAGATGGGTGCCGCAAATGCTCACTGTGATCACAAACACATTACCGTGACACTTTCCAAACAGTGCTTGGTGCATTTTAAGAAAACCAGAAGTTACTTTTTGCATCGATACGCAATAATAGCTGAGACCTAGATTCACTACTACACACCCAAATCCAAACAGCAGTCTATGCAGTGGATAGAAGCTGGTTCTTGAGCTCCAAAGAAGGCAACCATGGTGCAAATGGTAGGAAGATCATGCATCAGTGTTTTGACATGCGAAAGTAATTTTGTTTACTGCCTGTCTTGCAGAAGGTAGAACCATAACTGGAGAATACTACACTGAACTTCTAACAAAAGCTGGACACATGCGTTCATTAGGATAAGGCACATACCCACAAAAGTGTCTTGGCAATGAGGAAACTGAGGCATATGAACTATGAAGTGGTGGAAAAACCACCCTACCCCCAGATTTGGCTTTCTCAGACTTCCACCTATTCTCAAAACTGAAGAAATTCCTCACTGGTCTGCGCCTTTCATCCAATCAAGAAACTTGCGGCTGTAGATGGGTACTTTGCAGCACTTCCAGAAGAACACTACAGTGGGGCTTATGGCATTGAAACACTGCAGGATCAAGTGTACTGATACTAGAGGAGATTATGTTGAAAAATAAAACCTTCTTTAAGACCATAAAATTGTCATTTCCACTACCAGGCTGAGAACTTTTCATATCACCCTCCTATGTATATATGTTCCACATCTCCTCCTAACCCCCTCAACCTATTTCAACCAGACCTGGTACACATATCACTTACTGTGTGGAGAGATTCACTGTGGGGGTAAGAACCAGGTACCTATGAAATGGGCATGGGTGGGGGTGAAAAAGTAGTGTAGTTCATGGTGCATGAATTCGCAAGTTTAGTCATCCAGTATTTGAGAATGAGAGCACTCAGTGCCTTGCAACAAACTTTACACATAATTTAAAACCCTGACAAAAACTTTACTCACTGACAACCCCCACAAAATGATGAAAAGAAAAAGTTTATGGCTCAATGTATTTTTGCTATTTATGCAGTAAAACTGCAGCATCAGTCATTACATTTTAGTTTGTTATTTCATTACTACAGTTGTATTCACAACACATTATGCAGACATATACACATATACCACTAAATGCATTTGCAAAATTATATTTTTGTACAACATATAATTCAGGAGATATGAGGTCATAAATACTGAGATATGTGACAAACTGCCACATCATGCACAACATTTACATTTATTATGTCTGTACTACTGGCTCTATTTGCAACATGTTTCGTATATCGTATCCACATACGCTGCTGAATGTACCTACAAAATTATATCATTGTATAACACATACAAGGTGACAATTATTGAACTATATGGGGGGGGGGGGGGGGGGGGGAAAGAAAAAAAGAAAAAAAAAAACATAAATTAGTTACAAAGTACAGCATGCACACACTTCATTCAACATGTAAACATCACTACAGATATTTGGATTTAGGTTATGACATATTCAATATGCCTGCCATCATTGGCGATGATTTGGTGCAAATCAATAGCGAAATTCTGCATGATCCGCTGAACTGTTGGAACATCGATGCTGTCGATGACCACCTGAATGGCTGTTTTCAGCTCAGCAATGGTTTTGGGGTTACTGCTGTACACCTTGTCTTTAATACAGTCCCACAAAAAGGAATCATGTGCTCAGATATGGAGAATATGGTGGCCAATCAAGGCCCATGCCAGTGGCCTCTGGGTATCCCAGAGCCAGAATGTGGTCCCCAAAGTGCTCCTCCAGGACATCAAACTCTCTCCTGCATACTGCATGAACCACATCTTGTTGATATCAGGGTCACTTTGGATAAGGGGGCTGAAATCATCTTCCTAAACCTTCACATACTGTTCAGTAGTCACAAAGTCATCAAGGAATATTGCACTGGTTATTCTGTGACTGGACATTGCAAACCACACAATCACCCGCTGAGGGTGACGAGACTTCTCGATCGTGAAAAGTGCATTCTCAGTACCCCAAATGCACCAATTTTGCTTATTGATGAACCCATTCAAGTGAAAGTGGGCTTCGTCCCTAAACCAAACCATATTCATATCAAACTCCTGTTCATCAATTCTATGGACAATAGTATTGGCAAAATACAACCACTGTTCCATGGCCCTTGGGTTTAATGGCTAATAGGTTTGAATATTGTATGGGCAGAGATGCAGGTCTTCAACAGCAATTTGTCACAGTGTCTCATGGTGGATTCCCAACTGCTGTGCAGCTCATCTGATCAGTTTCCTGGGGCTGATTTGAAACACAGTGCATGTCTTCTTGATGTATTCAGGCATTTTCACCATTTTTGTATGACCGACATTTCCAACACTATCATCACAAACACTACCCGTTCTCACATACATGTCAATCAAATTCTTAATTATTACCACACTTGGACCGGTTGTCTTCAGCTTGAACTCGGTCGCAAACTTCCTTTGACCCACAGTTGGGCTGTTACTGCTTGCATAGAAGGCCTTCACAAGCATTATATGCTCAGACACGCTATACCATGACATTTTTCATGTGCAAATGCCAACAACAAGACCTGTGTGCATGCACATACTAATTCCCATCATGCCCCGCAGCCAACCGTGCTGTCTGAGCATCCTAATGCAAACTGTTCAGAAGTTATGATGATTTTATTTCATATAGTTTAATAATTGTCATCCTGGAGTTCATAAGGTACGACATGATAAACAGTGAGGTGCATGGAAAATAGCTACATCGCGCATCATGTATAAATTTATTTCTTCTTTGGTAAATCTCTATTCACAGCAAAATTCACACAAAGTATCCACATACCTACAAAAATATATCACTGTACGACCCATAGTTCAGGATATAGGATGTCATAAACACTGAAATATGTGAAAGGCTGCCACATCACACATGATGTTTCAATTTATTTCGTCTTTACTACTAACTCTATTAGCAACAAACTTCCCACTCAGTATAAAAATATGCCACTCAATGCACCTTCAAATTTATGTCATTGTATGACATACTGCTCAGCAGATATGACATCACAGAGATTAAACTGCATGAAATCGAAACAGCATGACAATATTCGTTACAGATACAGGACAAATATGTGTGCAAATACGAGTGACACATGTGACATACACATAACCTAGTAATGCCGCAGGTAAAAATATCCTCCTGAATCCCTGGACCAATTTTTACCAAACATGATACACATATTCAATTACTATTTGGAAAGAAATACAGACTATGGGGGAGGAAGAGCTGGACAGGCAGAGAAGGGGAAGGAGGATATGAACTCTGATATGAGGGAAGAGGAAATGGGTGCAGGGAGGGGGAGGGGGAAATGCACAGAGAAAGAGAAGAGGAGCAGATAAACAGAGAGAGGTGGGGGCTGGGGGGCCAGGTGGCCAGAGGAAGGAAAGAGGAGGTGATGGACAGACTGAAGGAGGAGGAGGAGATACAGAGAGTGAGGAGGAAATAGAGAGGCAGAGGAGGAGATACAGAGAGCAAGGAGGAAATAGAGAGGCACCAGGATATGGACTCAAGAGGAGTGTGAAGGAGATGAAAAGAGGGGGTGAAAGTAGATGGGCAGAGGGGGCAGGAGCTGATGAGCACAGAGAGTGTGGAGGAGCAAATGGCCAGAGAGGGGAAGTAGGAGATGGATGGAGTAGATGGTAGCAGATAGACAAAGAGAGTGAGGAGGAGCAGATGGGCAAATAGGTGGAGTTAGTAGCAGATGGACAGAGAGAAGGACAGAAGGAAATAAGACAGTGAAGGGTGGAGGAGGTGGACATAGAGAGAGAGAGGGGGGGGGGGGGGGAAGAAAATGGACAGAGAATGGAAGGAGGAGATAGACAGAGGGAAAAGAGAAGATAAAGGGAGTGAGGAGGAGACTGAGGGCCAGGAGGAGATGGATTCAAGAGGGGCATGGACGAGATAGAAGGAGGGGGAAGGAGCAGATGGACTGAAAAGGTGGTAGCAGAGAGACAGATTCTGGGGATGAGCAGATGGACAGAGAGATGGAGGGAGTAGCAAACAGACAGAGAGAAGGACAGAGGAAGATAGACAGCAATGGGTGGAGGAAGTGGACAGAGAGGGGAGCGGGGGGAGGAGGTGGACAGAGAGAAGGAAATAGGATGAGATGGGCTAATGGAACTGGAATAAATACATATCCAGACAAGGCCAGGTACTTAGATGCTTATCAATAAAATGTTTCATACTGTCTGCATCACACCAAGAAAAGCTTGATATTGTTTAGCAAAGTTCCATTTCATGTTGACTTCACACAAGTTTTGCAGTTACTGTTAAAATGCCATTATGCCACTTTTCCATGCAATCTTATTGCTGTTTGTATATTTAACACACAATGAAGAAGTATGAACAAATACAAGCAAAGCAGGAAAGAAATTAGCCACATAATGTAGTTATCTGTAGACTGCAGTCAGACAGGTTGTTGTTTCTTCTGTTAGTGAGAAGTGTTTGTAACTCTGTCATAATTATTGTTTTAAAACACTTTATACAGAATTGCCACCAATAAAAAGGCTAACTTACTTATGTCGTTTTTTCTTGGCCTTTGCTTTAGGGCTGAGCTTCCCTGTATCAGTGGAGCCTGGGCTCAATCTTTCAGTCTCATTTCTCTTTCCATCACTGCTTTTTAAATAATGAATGCATCTCTGAGCTGTAAAATACATATTAAACTAGAATTTTTATGTTATGAAGAAAAAAAAGAGGTCATTTTATTGAGGACAGACTGTGACTTTGAGCATACATAAAGAATTCTAACAAAATTATACATAGGAATGAAAAGAAGAATAATATGACTGAATTTGTAATATGATGCTGGCAAATAATGGGGGAAAACATTAAACTGGAAGCATCAAAGATCTGGGCAAAGTAATTCTGAGGATGACCTATTGTGAAGGTGAAACTGATAACCACAGAGTTGTATAAATCACCGTTTATTAAACAGACTTAAGACTAAGTACATACATCCACTCATTGTGTTAGGAAAGTGTCAGGCACCAAATACCTACAAACCATGAAGATTAATATAGGTCAACTTCCGAATTTTATTTTCTGCTTCAGAAAATATAAGTATAGCAGACAACACAGATCAACAACTTCTTCTTTCATCAAATGTCAGTTCTTCGCCTGTTATCCTCTTATTATATATTGCTACTGCTTAACTGCTTTTCTTGTCTCTCTGTCTGGTTTTCAGTTCACCTAATGATATTTTACCTACAGGTCAGCAGTTAATCATTATTCTGGCATTTTATTTTCTTCCATTTCCATGACAGGTTTCTCCATTTATTTCTACATTCTTTAAATTATTCATTTATATTTTTAACTCCCAATTCTTGTCTGGGTTCTCCTTATTTTGTGATGGCCTGTAACCAGCTGATCTTCTTTTTAATCAAATACAAAAAAAACTGTCTTCAGAGATTGTATAGGGTGACTGAGAGGGCAGTAAGCAGGTAAATTTAAGTGGAAGGAGGGTACTTATTCTTGGGATGTATCTACTTTCCAAAAGATGGAAGGAAAGAAGGCAGAAAACACACACACACACACACACACACACACACACACACACACACACAAACCTCACATTTAAAGGACTGTTGTCTACTCTGTTCTGGTGTAATGAAGGTAAGGCAGCAAGTATGTGTTAGTTTGCATAATGATTTTCCGTTGCTGATTTTGCAGCAGTTGTCTCATATCTGGGAGGGGTGATCTCATTATAGGACTTCACTGCAGAAAGTAAAAAATCTGTCAGAGTAGTCCACTGAAGCATTCAAGGCCTATGTGGTACTGGGTGATAAGGAGTGTGCTTCTGACACTATTAGAACAGGGAACTAAGGTGGTCAGATGTATAGTGGATGAGACAGCTTGGGAGATATATTTGTAGACAATGTCAGTCGGGTAGTTGCAAGGAGACGAAAGCCTGAGAGAAGTTAGTAGTATAGGTGTTGGGGGATTTGGTGCCATTTGAAATGAAATGGGTAGCAGATGCTGAAATCCTATTGCTTGTTGATTAGAGTAGAATATGAGCCACAATAAGATTCAGGTCAGTATCCAGGAAAGTGGTTTTGAATTTGGAGAAGAAATAGATGAATTTAAATTGGAACAAGGAGATGAAATGCTGCATTAAATGAAGGAGCTCTTCTTCACTATGAGCCCTGACCACAAAGATATTGTCAATGACTCTGTACCAAGCCAGAGAGCACACCCACTGGGAATTGAGAAATTCCTCTTTGATACAACACAGGAAAAGTTGGGCAAAGGATGACAACACTCTGGTTCCCTGAAGTGTTTGTAGGTTTGGCCCTCAATTGTGAAAAAGTAATGGGTGGGGATAAAGTTGTTCAGTGTGCTACTGAACAAGGATTTTATGATACTTTCATGTGAGCATTGGGAAGGGCAGTGCTCAATAGCTGTGTGTATGTGGGATGTTGGTGTAGAGTGAGGCAAAAAAGGAATGGATTTGACGTGCTCTAGGAAGGGGTTTGTGTCTATTATACACGATGGCATGCTCTTGACGATATTTTGAACGTACTGATCTAGTAAAGTTGACATATGTTCAGTTGTAACTCTGAAATCCATAGTGAATGACCAAGACAGCTGTCTTTCTGTATTTCACGCAGCAGGTAGAAGGTAGAGGTGTTCCAGTAAGGGGAGGGGGTTGAGAAGTTCTAAGGTAGCAGCAATAAACCTTTATTAGAGGAATGGGATTTCAGGATTTTGTACACCTTATGAGAACACTTTTCTTGGAGTAATTCTTACATCATAACATTTGAAAATGCCTCATAGTAAATCATTGAGGATCAGATTACCTTCCTCTATTTTATGGGAAATAAGTTTTAGAAGCTTTTTGTAGGGCAGATGAAATTCTGATTTTCACAGCAGTCCTGCAGAGAATATTAGTGATAAAAGCACATAGGTCTAGAATATGGAAAGGTGCTGGCTGTGCCATTTCACTGTCTCATGCATGGTTTGACTGATCTAAGTAACATCATAGAGGGTCATCTGCAAACATGCAACTATATGTTGTCGTGCCTTGATGTTCTCTGCTGTATTGTTGTCAGTCTTTTCCACATCACTTTGTAAATATTCTAGATCTAATGGCAAAAAATAAATCTGACCTCTTTGAGGACGTCCACATTGAAACTTGTATCAGTGATGATAAGGCAGAAGCAGCAACAATGATTACTGAAGTACAAATTACAACTAAAACAAGTAGAAAGACTTACATGTTCAGTAAACTCTATAAAGATACATCACATCATATCTCAATGAGGAACTCTTTAAACATTTAACTTTGGGCGGGAACATGTTAAGAACTGCCTCAAGCTTAGATGAGTAGCTGATCATACACTGGATGGATGATAGAACAGTTCATGATAAGAGACAGGCTCCACAATATACAGTCTCTGTAAAGAAACTTCTAAAGAGACAGTGACTATTGAAAAGAAGGTGTAAAACAAAGCACAGCACTATAGAAAGAAACATCATGGTGGCACAACATCTACTCCTCCACCACACAGCAGGTGAACTTGTATCTGGTCCACGAGGGGCATTGGTATCATCTGCAGCCAGTGCCCCTATATCCTAGACCCAGGGCCTGCACTATCTGGGTCTTCATAGGGGCCAGCAGATGATCTGCCCCTTCTGTGTTATCTTTGATTTTATCAGAAATTTCGGCCTGGCTATTTGTTGAACTTGGATGTTTTCGGGCTTGATTCTAATTATCTGTATTTTGACTGCCTGTATGCACCCATCTCTATAAGATACTGTGTTAACAAAAGTAGGTGTACAGAGATGCTAAACCAAACATGTTTGGCAGTCAAAAACAATATATGTGAAGCAGTCAATGATTTCTGTGAAGCCTCACTAAGCCCACGGAAATGCTGTTCATATTTAAAAACTGTCATTGGCACAAAAGTTAGTATCCAGAAAGTCATGTTTGACACAGAAACCAAAATTAGGGGCTAGCACAATGTAGGTGTACAGGTGTGTACATGCATTCATGTGTGTGTGTGTGTGTGTGTGTGTGTGTGTGTGTGTGTGTGTGTGTGTGTGCGCGTGTGTGTGCGCCCGTGCTCTAACTCAGTAAAGCATTCATTCAAAAGCTTGTAAAGTTTTCAGCCTTGTTTATGTGTCTGTCAATGCCTCATTTGGTGAGTTGTTACATTTACTGCTAAATTATAAAGCAGAGCTTCTGATAAAGGCGAAAATTACTGCAGTATGCTGTATTGTGTAAAAGAACTTCTTCCAGGAGGGGACTGAATCCACCAGGCAGATTAACAATGAGGGTCAGAGTGCTGGTCAGCCCTGATGTGGTTTTTTAGGCAGTTAGCTTCAAGTTGGTTGGTTTGATGTTTAAAGGGACCAAACTACGTGGTCATCGGTCCCTTGTTCCATTGAACTAAGTACATGGGATAAAATGGAAAACAAACAGTACACACCACAGGAATTCTAGATGGATGAAAAAAGCGACAACAGAAGACGAAAAGCATAGGCACGCAAGAAACAGGTAGAAGAGCTTAAAAAAGAAGAGCAGATGTCCTGGGCTGGCCGATCATGAGGATAAAAAGGACAGGCCAGCCATTCTGCAACACATTAAAATCTCTACCCTAAAGTACTAGGGTAGAAAGCACAAGGGGACAAAGGACAGGAACTAAAACTTAAACCAAAGAATAACAACCAGCATCATGGAGAAAACGTAAAACCAAGTTAGCCATGGAGGCATCGTCTCCTAAAATCGAAGGAAGTGAGTCGGAGAAATTAAAATTCTGTCTCAGAGCAGCTAGAAGTGGACAGTCCACCAAAATATGGACCACTGTCAAACAGGAACCGCAGCGACAACATGGTGGGTCCTCACGCCGGAGAAGATAACCATGCGTCAGCCAAGTGTGGCCGATGCGAAGGCAGCAGAGGACCACAGAGTCCCTGCGAGAAGCCCGCAGGGAAGAATCCCACTCATTTGTGCACCCCTTGATGGTGCAGAGTTTATTGGGTGTAACTAAGCTGCACCATTCAGCATCCCAAATCCTGAGAACTTTGCGGTGTAACACTGATCAGAGGTCACGTTTGGGTACACCAATCTCCAGAAGCGGCTTCTGAGTGGCCTGTTTGGCCAGCCTGCCAACAAGCTCATTATCCGGGATTCCAACATGCCCCGGGGTCCATACGTAGACCACTGAACGACCAGATCGTTCAAGGGCATAAACTGACTCCTGGACAGTTGCTACCAGAGGATGGTGTGGGTAACACTGATCAATGGCCTGTAAACCACTCAACGAATCACTGCAGACCAGGTAGGACACACTGGGGTAGGAACGAATAGGCTTCAGGTAAATGATTCAGACGCATTTCGAAAACTTTTGCTCACTTTCACATAAATATGGCTACGTACAGGCAGACAGGGTACAAATTTTTCATCGTGGTGGATTAATGTGGTGGTAACAAAAAATTCCATGCTAAATCTATTCATAGCCTTCCTGACCCTGCATCAATGTGAGACAAAGGCACAAGAAAGGGGGGGGGGGGGAGAAGAAGACCGTGATCTTATATAAACTATCTCCTGTAGTAGAGTTTTAATGGTTTGGTGTAAAAACAAAAAAACAATACTGACTGATTTCATCTGCTACAAATTTCATTTATTCACTCACTGTGTTTGGTAGAACCCATTAAAAAGAAGAATCATAAGTTATGTGGAACAGGTCAAGATATACATTAACATAAGATGAAAATATCATAGAAGATTAGTCTGCATACAGCATTAACGATAAACTATCACTATGCTGCTTAATGTTATTCATCTGGTTAGATCATGACAAATGACAGACTGATTAACTCCTAACCTCAGTGACATATGTAATCTGATGCTGAGTCATTAAATGTACATGGAAATGGGTGAAGATAAATTTTTCTAATTTAATGTGTTGCTAAAGAATGCTATATTTCTAAGTGTTTCAGTACCACTTCCAGCATCTTGGGATTATAATAAACAATTAACTATATATCGCATATAGAAACAGTGGAGTGGTGTTATACCAGTCAATGTACACATGAGGAATGTCACTTCAAAAGTGTGTACAGAAGTTGTCACTGTTATCAAGACGAAAGAAGTCATTTCATTGTCAAACTGAGCAAGCACCTCCAGACGTTCTTCCTCTGTTCAAGTGCAATGTAATATTTTCTGCACAGAGGGAAAAAAAGGTCAGGATATAATAAATACTTTCTGATGCCAATCCTGGTGAAAGTCAAAAATAAAGTAAAGTTGAAAGTAGCAAGACTAGATCACAACAGCAAAAAAACACACAACTCTCCAATAATGGAGCCCAGACTTTGATCAGCTACTGTGAAATACTGACATAAGTACAGTGACACATGTTAATACTTCTGCAGCACACATCTGCAGCATACATCTGCAGCACACTGATATATGAGAAGTGCATGTAAACACGCCCTTAGCAACAGAAGAGGTCAACAAAATGAAGCAAGTAAATCTGACCATGCCACTTGCAAATAGTACAACATGGCATATTAATAGATGCATAGCATAGATGCACAGCTAATAATGTAGGTCTATCTGTGACAACAAGACTACAGTAAATCTGTTTAACAAGTATACTGGTGAGGTAGAAGAATTACAATTGATAAGTCATAAGGACAAGAAAGAACAGATTCTGTGAACATCAAAGTTTTTGTTGGGGTTGTTAAATTAATACGACATTACGAGAGATCATTTGATTTTTGAAGATTTGACATTTCAGCACTTACCTTTAAACTTTTTGGCATCACTATACCCAAAATGTTGGTCTTCGCCTTCCTCTTCTTCTCCAGAACAGTAACCTTCTGGAAGTATACATTTTTGGTTTAAGCTAAATTTTGTGTCAGAGAAATCATCAACCAAGGATAGAGCTTCATCAACTGTCTTATTATCTTGAACAGTTACAGAGAAATTAACAGGTTTGGAGTCGTCTACACTGTCAGAATAGCTTTCACTTTCTGATGTGTTGGCAGATGATTTAAAAATTAGTGAATCTCTTCTACAGACACTGCCTATCATTGCAGTTTTGCATCCTGACAACTGAGACCTGTAACAGTACAGAGCAATAGGTAAACATAGTAATACAGTTTAATTTAAATACTACAAGCTGTTTGCTGACAAAAAACACACAATAATGACATATATATTGTTAGTGATTGATAAACATCTGTAAATGAATTGGTGCAGTCGAGGTTGCTTTTATGTTATGTTCTTGTACTTCATTATTGTCATATCAGAAAATGACTTTTATTATCTCATTTATGAGTGAATTTATATTGCTGATTTATTTACAAGAGACTCATCTAGTTGCATTGTTTCTGAATGATAAGTCATATAATTGAGACAGAGTATGTAGATCCATAATTATAAAAATTTATATTAATTTACAGCTTAGAGCATCTTCATGTTTTCCATGTTTTCACTGTGTGTTGACTGCTTCTTTAGATTTCAGGTCTGCAGCCACAGAAACTCCACTTATTAAACTGATATTTTAGCCACATCTTCCAAGTGAGCCAACAGGCTGAACCTACAGTACTAATACCCATCACTTAAAGTCAAAGGACCCATCACTGCACATGGGGCCACATGCATACAAGAACCAGAAATGTTATTTGGCAGCATAGAACATTGTATATTGTTGAGTTTGGGTGAGCACAGCCTCTACTGAAGACAGCAGCACTTTAGGATTCCTTCAAAGATGACTTGATGCTCCACAAATTTAGGATTTACAAGATCCTCTGCAGGTGTGGCCTTACATACATGTGCGATATGTGGAGACATACTGAAGACCAAAGATACACCTGGCTCTTACAGTCCAATAAATTGACTGTGGCAGAGTACTGTATTGACACTGGCAACTCTATGCTGTATAAACTTGAATTCTGTCATTGACTTTACAATTTTGGGTGTGGAAGAAGGACTTAACTGATGGAAGGTTTCAGCTTCGAGGGGAAAAAGAGAAAAAGAGAGAGAGAGAGAAACCTCACAAAGATGTTACTACAGTGCATTCCTACTGATGCATCAATATCCCATCATGGATTGTGTGTATAAGCACAGATTCAGTGCACACTAAGTTCTTTGGTACAGAGCAACATGTTTGGCTCTACTGTATCTGTGGCTGTATGCACAGTGGCATGCCCCTCTGACTTAGAATGATGGATGTGAGTACTGCCACTTCAGTCTGTTGATGTACTCTGAAGACAGTCAAAGGATATAAGGACAAAATACCAGTTCAAGAAATTAAGTTCCTGTGTCTGCATACCTGGAATTTAATGGATCAGCTTAAAGCATTTTCCCCACTTCCTTTCCCAAACCTAATGCTAGCATCACTCAACTTAAAAATGGCCAAAGGTCAAAAATGTACAAAGGTTCAACACATAAAGTAAAACTAACAGTTGCAGGCAGGACACAACCATTGAAAGACACATCATACTTCGGTACTACTAATGTTCCTTGTGAAATACACTTCACTTTGAGTAAAGTAAACATCACTGTCCCCCTCCCCATGGACCCTGCCATGGTGGGATGTTACTCAGTGATAAAGAGAGCTGTACTAATAGAGGCAACCACATTGGAGGGTATCTGTGAAAACATGCAGCAGCCCTTCCAGTAGTCGCAACAGCAATATGACTGATCTGGCCTTATAACATTAATGGATACAGTCACACTATGTCAGTACTGCAAACAGCTGAAAGCAAAGGGAAATTTTAGGTGTTATATTTCTTGTGAACATTATATGCCACTATACGATCATGCATCATCATGGGCAAAACATTCCGGAAGTAAAATAGTTCCCCATTCAGGTATCACTGCAGGCACTACTCTGAAGGCTGTTTTTATCAGGAATGACAAATCTGGAATTCTAAGGGTCAAAGTGTGGAATGTTACATCACTTAATCTGGTAAGTAGGTCCGAGAATTTAAAAAGAGAAATGATTGGGTTGATGTTACATATAGTGAGAACTGGTGAAGTGTATACAGAAAGACAGGACTTCTGGGTTGGTGATTGCAGGGTTAGCAATACCAAATAAATAGATGTAATTCAGGAGTAGGACTAGTGATGATTAAGATAATAAAAACATGGGTGAGTTACTATGAACAGCAAAATGAACACGTTATTGTAGCTCAGATATACACAAAATCAACACCCACCACAGTAGTACAAGTTTATGTACCTATTACCGTCTCAAATGATGAAGAGATTAAAAGAATGTAGGATGAGGTAAAATAAATTATGCACATGGTTAAGAAAGATGAAGGTTAATTGTGATGGCGGACTGGAATTCAATAGTAAGAAAAGGAGAGGAGGAAAAATAATAGGAGAACATACGCTGGGTAAAAGAAATGAAAGGGGAAGCTGTCTGGTAGAATTTTGCACAGGTCACTGCAAGTATCTGGTTTCAGATTCAGGCAAGAAGGTTGTATAAGAAGATACCTAAGAGAGACCAGCAGCTTTCAGACAGGTTTTATAATGAAAAACCAGATTTTAAACAGTAAAACATTTCCTGGGGCAGATGTCGACTATGGCCAGAAATTATTGGTTACAAACTGTACAAAACATAAGAAATTGTAGGAAGGTATGAAATTAAAGGTCTGCGACCAGGATAAATTAAAATGAAGCATTGGTTGTGGGAGTTTCAAAGAGGGTGATAGGGAACAGCTGACAACAATGGGAGGAATATAATAGAAGATGAATGGATAGATCCACAGAAATGTTTAGATAGTAAATGAGATATTGAACTAAACTGATGAAAGGTGACAACATAAAAATTGTACCAAATGAAGCAGAAAAAAGGGAATACAGACGTCTAAAAAAATCAGACTGACAGAAAGTGCACAGTGGTGAAGCAGGAATTGCAAGAGGAGACATTCAAAGGTGCTTAAACATGCATGAGTACGGGAAAACAAAAAAGAACTTTGAACAAGAGAGAAGCAGCTCACATGGAAACTCAGCACTCAACAAAAAAAGGGAGTGTTTAAAGGTGGGAGGAATATATAGAAGGGCCACTAAAAAAAAAGAAAAGGAAATAAATTTGAAAACTATATTATGGAAATGAAAGAGGAAGTAAAGGAAGATGAGGTGGGATACTAATATTCTGATTAAAATTTGACACAGCACTGAAAGACCTAAGACAAAACAAAGCAGCTGGTGTCTACCATATTTGCTCAGAATTTTTGAGATCCTTAGGAGAACATACAAAGCCAAAAATAGTCCACATTACCAAACAATATGTGAAATAAATCTTAGCTGCAAAACAGTGACACAAATTATTTACAGAAACATGGAAAGACAGGTGACCCTGGGGAGGATCAGTTTGGGTACCCAAGAAATGCAGGAACATACAAAGTAATACTGCCCCTATGATTTATCTCAGAAGTCAATGTGAAAAAAGTCAAATCTACATTTTTGGTAGATTTAGTGAAATACACACATTGAAATTCTAAATGTGGCTGGGATAAATACAGGGGTAACATACTATTAACAACTTGAACAAAAACCACACTGCAGTTATAAGATTTGAACAACATGAAAGAGAAGCATTAAGAAGGAGAGAGATAGGATTGAAGGAGAGAGATAGGATTGTTACCTATCCTCAGTGTTATTCAATCTGTATATTGTGCAAACAGTAAAGGAAACAAAGGAGAACTCTGGAAAGGAAGTCAAAGTTCAGCGAGAAGAAATAAAAAAATTTAGGTTCACTGATGATATTGTAATTCTGTCAGAGAAGGCCAGGGCATTGGAAGATAAACTGAATGAAATTGATAGTGTTTCAGAAAGAGGCTATTAACATGAACCCAACAAAAGGAATAAAATCAGGCAATGCTGAGGGAAGGAGATTAATAAATGAGACATTACAAGTAATACATGGATTTTGTTACTTGGGTAACAAAATAACAGATAATGGCCTAATTAGAAAGAAATTTGATAATAACAAGAAAAGCTCTTCTGAAAAAAAGAAATTTCTTAACAAGGTATTTATAAATGTTAGTGTTAAGAAGTCTTTCCAAAGAAGTTTATCTGGAGTGTAGCCTTGTACAGAAGAGAATATGAATGATAAACAGTTTAGACTGTGGTGTCACCACCAGACACCACACTTGCTAGGTGGTAGCCTTTAAATCGGCCACGGTCCGTTAGTATACGTCGGACCCATGTGTCGCCACTATCAGTGATTGTAGACCGAGGTCTAGAGAGACTTCCTAGCACTCGCCCCAGTTGTACAACCAACTTTGCTAGCGATGGTTCACTGACAAAATACGCTCTCATTTGCCGAGACGATAGTTAGCATAGCCTTCAGCTATGTCATTTGCCACGACCTAGCAAGGCGCCATTACCAGTTATTATTGATACTGTAAAACATGTACCGTCAAGAGTGACGTTCACAATTTACGGATTAAAGTTAAGTATTCCAACAGCTAGGTCCTGTTTTGCTAAAGTCTAATATCCTTGTCCTGTTCCAGACCTCACGCCAGCCTGCGTGAGCTAAAACGCGTGCCTTTCGGCTTCCTCTCATACCGGTGTTGGCTCTCCTGCCAACCCACAACATAGACAAGGCAGGAATAGAAGATTTTGTAATGTGGTATTACAGAAGAAAGCATAAAACAAGGGAAAGGCAACCACTCACCTATAGCAGCCCGATGTGTGGTGCATAGACACGCATAACAGAAAACTGTTCACTAGCTTTTGAACTCTGGCTCTTTTTCTTGTAGAAAGAACACACACTCATACACATGAGCATACAGACAGCCAAACACAAACTACCACAGTGACACTGATTACTGATTATCATTTACTTAGAGCAGTTGCCTTGGGCTGATGGACATGGGGAGGATGAAGCCCAAGGAAAGGAGGGAGTAGTGGGACAGAATGAGGCAGGAGCAGAAAGACAGCTACACAACAAGATGAAAGGAGTTCTGAGGGGACAGAGCAAATAAGAGATTTGGAAAGAAGGAGGTGGGGAAGAGTGAGAGGGAAAAGAGAGGAAGATAGAGACGGAGAGGGAGAAAGGGATGTGATTAAGGTGAGAGGGGTGGAAAATTGGAGAGAGAGAGAGAGAGAGAGAGAGAGAGAGAGAGAGAGAGAGAGAGAGAATAGAATGAGACAGAGAATGCCCACATTTGGGGGTGGGTGGGGAACAGGGCGGGGGGGGAGGGGGGGGGGAGGTGACGGGAGATGGTACTACATGATTAGGATACCGTATTTACTCGAATCTGAGCCGCACTCGAATCTAAGCCACACCTGAAAAATGGGCCTCGAAATCAAGGAAAAAAAAATTTCACGAATCTAAGCCGCACTGGAAATTTGAGACTCGAAATTCCAGGGGGGAGAAAAGTTTTAGGTCGCACCTCCAAATCGAAACCAAGTTGGTCTATTTTAATATGAAATACAATTTAGGTTGAATGAATGGCGATACAGCTACAGTAGTTTGGTTCGAGTCGTAAGCTTAGCAGTTAAGCTTTACCAGGTAGCCATTGCTATGCGTCAGGCGCTCCGTCCGTACCCTTCCTTTTTCACGTTCTTCGTCTGGTTTGAATTGATTGCTTATTTTTCTTTGATCTCATAAGTGCCGTTCTCCATGTTATAGGTGTTTACGCCAGTCAAAATGCATTTTGTGCGCGCTACCGCCGCTTACAATGGGGGGAGGAGAGGGGGGGGGGGGGGGGGAACCCGAAGAGAGAGAGAGAGGAATTGTCCCATTTGCGAAACAATGGCAATAGACTGCTATTTGTTGTTACTTACACTGCTGCTTTCTTTGATAATGATCAACAATAACTAAATAATAGACTGCGTATGATAGATGTTCTGAACGAGAGTTTAGCGAAAATTTTTCTTCGTCTGAAAATCTTTGCAGACGCCTCTTCAGTACATTACATTCTACACAGAAATTAGTCATCTTAGATTTAAAAATCTAGTCAATTGCCGTGCTTCATTTCTGACTGTATCACCATTAGGCATAAGAATAATACGAATATAAACATGACATGATATGTATATTCTTCTGCGTTTGCTGTTATCTCACTCTAGTTTCGTAGCTTATTAGGCAGACAGGATTTAAATGAGATAGCAGCAAACATGAAAGAATACATGGCAAAATGTTTATATTTGTATTATTCTTATGGTGAAGAGAATACTGCATGTGATTCACAATTCATAACCTCTTAGCAACCATCTCTTCTCACAGGTAGGAAAAAATTCAGAATGTAGAGTTGGCCATATTGGCAAAAACCCCAAACAGTCTTGTCAGTCGGATTTTCGTAGTACATTGAAATGCTGCTACATTCACAGATGAACAATACGGAATTTGTATTTACTTCGTTGGATAATGTATGAAAAAGCAGTGGTCGAAACAAAAGGCTCGTCTTCCACTTTTTATTTAAATTTATCTACTGACGCAGAGGTTTTGGCGCCTGTATTTATCTTTGTGTCTACAAAGCAAGCCTGTGTAGCGCTACGTATATTCGACGGCAGAAGTTAGTTGTGGCGGCACCTACCAACATTTTTCAGAACTTCCGCTTACTTTGCACTCGATTCTAAGCCGCAGGCGGTTTTTTGGATTACAAAAACCGGAAAAAAAGTGTGGCTTAGATTCGAGTAAATACGGCAGAGAGGAACTGGTATGAACAATGACAAAATGGAAATGGTAGATGAGGTAGTGGGAAACAAGTTAGTGGACGTTCAGCCCAGGGGGATTGCAAGAACGCAGGATATACTGGAGAAACAATTCCCACCTGCATAATCCAGAGAAACGTTTGCTGGAAGGGCAGGTCCAAATGGAGCACATTGTGAAGCAACTGTTAAAGGCACTGGTGTTTCGGCATGCAGTGTGTTTGGCAACTGAATGGTCAAGTTTGTGGTTTGCCACAGTTTCGTGGTGGCCTTTCATGTGAGTAAACAGTTGGTTATCTATCATGCCCACATAGAATGCTGTGTAGTAACTGCAGCATTTCTCTTATAACATTGATGTTATCACATATGACCCTGCCATTTATAATGATGATAAATGATTGTGACTGGACTGTAATAGGTTGTATGGGGACAGATCTTCCACCTGGGTCATCTACAAGCTCTCCTCTGATCAGCCATATCACTATGGCCTTGAAGAGCTCAACCACCCCCTTCACCATGGCTTCTACCACCTCTCGTCGTGCCCTGAGATGAGGGATATCCTTCCCAAAATTCTACTCACTTCAATTAAATTGGTGTTCTGTCGCCTAGACAACCTACAGAATATTCCTTTCCATCCTTACTCTAATCCTCCTCCCAATCCTGGACCATTCCCTTGTGAATGACCCAGCTGCAATACCTGTCCCCCTACAGCCTACTACAATCCAGTGAAAATCATGTCCTACACTGTAAATGACAGGGCTAGATGTGATAACGTTCATGTTATATACAAGGTATGTTGCAGTTGCTGTGCAGCATTCTATGTAGACATGACAGGTAACCAACTGTTTCCTCACATTAGTGACCAAAGACAAATTGTGGCAAACCACAAACTTGGCCATTTGGTTGCACATCAAAACAACAATGCCTTTAACAGTTGCTTCACAATGTGTGCCATTTGGATACTCCCTTCTGGTAGACTTTTCTCTGAACTAAGCAGGTGGGAACTGTTTCTTCAGCATATCCTATGTTTTCGCAATCCTCCAGACCTAAACCTCCACTAACTTGTTCTCCACTGATCCATCTTAGTTTCTCCCTTTTGTCATTGTCCACACCACTCCATCCTCATCCTTATTATATCCCCCCCCCCCCTTGCCAGCGTCCTCCACCCCCCACCCCCACCCCCTGCTCACTTTCCATCTTACTGTCTCTCTCACCTCCCTGTCTCCTTCTCCATCCTCCTCTCCTTTGCCAGCTTCTAAATCTCTTATATACTCTACACCCTCAGAGATCCTTCCATCTTGTTGTGCACTTGTGTATCATGTATCTTTTCTGTTCCTGCCTCATAATACCTCCTCCTTGCTTCGGGTTTCCTCCCCTATTTGTCTCTCCAAATCCATCAGCCTAGGCAACTGCCCTCAGCAATTGATAATCAGTAATCAGTGTCGCCACCATAGTGTGTGTTTAGGTCCCTGTGTGGTTGTGTGTCTGAATGGTGTGTACTTTCTACCAGAAAAGGTGCCAGATTGTGAAAGCTAGTGAACACCGCTTTCTGTTATGTGTGTCTACATGATACACGTCAGTCTCCTATAAGTGAGTGGTTAGCTTTCTATTATTTTACGAAACATTGAAGATCAAATGGGTATATTCATAACTAATGAGAAGCTAGTGAATTACATTGCGGAGAAAAGAAACTTACGGTCCACCTTGTTATTTCTTTCACTGTTGTGTTATTTATGAACTCCAGGATGAGAGGGACGCACATATTGTGAGGGTGTGGACAGACAATGATGAGAGGAAAGGTGGCTGAGAGAGTGAGAGCTCAGAAAAAAATACACTGATGAGCATTGTGCCTGCTTCAGCTGGGAGATGATGAGGACAGAGTAAGTAATAAAGATGAATTAAGAGGAAGTGAAATGAAACAAAGAGTGCAATGAAGAATAGGAGATGGGAAAATCAATGAAGGATGGGGGGGGGGGGGGGACAAAAATAAGAAAGTAGAAAGCAATACTTAAAAATGATTTAAGACATGAGAAACAGAAAAAAATATACAAAAAAATGGAAGAAAAGATTATGATATTGGTAAAAGATTGAGGGTATTGTATGTTAAAGGAAGTTAACTCAGCAGGTGTCAGAATGCATGGTTAAGTTGGACTGCAAGGTTCCGGCTCCTGGGTTTAGGAAAACTAGCATGGATGGAAGGATCCAAATGGCCCTTTTCGTGTAGCAGGCACTCGGATCTCTTGAGTTAAACTGTAGAGTATGTTCAGCAACCAAGCACTAGATATTTTCAGGGTGGACCATTCTTCTAAGCCCATTCATATTGTAACACAGAGATTTTCCAGAGACGTTCAGAGCATGTGCTGAAGTCTTGAATAGTCCAGCTCAGTCCAAGACAATGAGAGGGGGTAGAACAAAATTAAAACTGCAGTTACAATCACAGCTTCAGGTAGAGGATTATGCAATTACAAGTTTAATAGTAATAGATGATGATTTTTAATTCACTTAATTTTATGCATTAAAAGTTATTTTCTCAAGCCATCTGTAACACAGATAGCTTACCTGGGTACAGGACTATTAAATTTCTGAGTTTACTAACATTTAATTCATAAATTCATCAAAATGGTGTAGAACTGCAGAAGATTCAGTGGCTGTTGGTTTCAAAACCCATGCCAAGGTGATGACTGTGTGGATGGACACCAGTCTCTCCAATTGCCAGATGCCTGGCACCACCCCAGTAATGCCAACCTCTGCGTCGGCGGGCCGAACGGCTTCTCAGCTGCAAGTCTAAGTGGCTGTTGGCATTTCTGCCTTCACTCATGTTGGCTGCAGGGACCCTTTGCTGTTGGAGGAAGGATACAGTGTCTGAGGATCTGAGATTACAAAACTTCTGAGAGTTGTCCTCTCAGCCTCAATTTGTGGCAGCGATTGGTAGAGTCAGTTCGTGGCCATACATTGCAGGATTTATTTTGTGACCAGCAGTTGTGCCAGCAGTATATGCCATTTTGCACTGCAAGTGTTCACCCCCGCCCCCCACCCCTCCATGGAAGTAACCAGGCACCATTATGCTCAGTTCTTATCAAGTCTTTCACAGTAGAGTGTTCATAGCAAAGCCAACCATGTTTAAGATGTAAATATTCAGTTTGGATGATAAGAGATCAGCCTTCCAGTTTTATCAATGTTAATTCTGTAGTAACAGCAGTGCATGACGGGAGTGGCAACTAGCTTTTCTGAATTGTACAGGTGGGAAATCTCCCAGTAATATATCCTATGTTCCCATAACCCTCCTGGCTTCAACCTTCGTTAGTCATTGTCCTCACCCATCCATCCCTTTCCCTGTTCCCATTCCAGCACTACACAGCCCTCATTCCACCAAGCACCCATTCTTTTACTTCTCTTCTTTTCTGCTACCCCTCCCATCTCTACCCTACCCTCTGTCTAGCCTACCGTAACTTGTCATTCGAATCCTAGAATTCTCATTTGTTAAGCTGCATCAAAAACTCTCCCTAGTGACGTACAATGCAGTGCTTTGTGCAGACACTTTCTGGTATTCCTTGCTCAAATTATGGCCTATATTTGATAGCAGTACATTTCTTTTAGTGAGAAATGCGATCTTTGCCTGTGCTAATCTACATCTTATATTCATATTGCTGCATCCACCACACATTATTTTGCTTTCAAGGTAGGAGAATTCCTTCACTTCGTCTACTTTGTTTTCCTTAATTTTAATATTAAGTTTATCACTAAACCCATTTCTGGTATTCCTCATACCTTTTGTTTTTCTTTGTTTTACTCTTGATTCATATCCCATTTAATTAGACAGTTCATTCCATTCAACACTAGGGAAGAAAGACTTCATCCCTCTCTTACATCCTTTTAGAGAACAGTGTTCTTCATCTTCCATTCTTATCATTTCCTCTTGATTCTTGCACATTCTGTATATTACCCATCTTCCTCTAAATCTTATACTTATTTTTTTCTGATAATTTCAAATATCTTGCACCATTTTAAGTTGTCAAAGGATTTTTTTTAAAAAGTTGACAAATCATTTGAAAATGTCTTAATTTTTCTTAAGTCTTGCCTCCATTATCAAGTGCTTTATCAGAAATACTTTACTGATGCCTTTGTCCTTTCTAAAGTCTAACTGACTGTCATCTAACAAATTTACACTTTTTCCATTCTTGTGTATATTATTCATGTGACTAACTTGGAACCAGAAACTGTTGAGCTGACTGTGTAGTACTTTTTTCATTTATTGCTTTCTTAGGGACTGAGATGCCCCCAATCTCACAGATTATACAAACCAATTTGAATAGTTGTTTTGCTGTCAGCTCCCCAAATGAATTTAGAAGTTCTGAAGAAATACTATCTCTTTCTCCTGCCTGATTGCAAGACTTCCAAAGTTCTCTCAATCTCTGACTCTCATACTGGAACCCCTATGTCTTCCAACTCAATTCCTATTCTCATACAGATATTCAGTGCTTTCTTTCCATCCGTTTACCTCCTCCTCTACGTTTAACAGTAGAACCCCTTTTGCGCTGAAGGTTCTTTTGACTTTTCTATAAGATGACTCTGTTCTTCTGACAGCCATTCCCTTTTTGATTTTGTCACATTTTTCCTGCAGCCACTTTATAGTAGCCTCCTTTACCTCCAATTTATTTAAAGTGATTTATATTGTTGTATTCCAGTCTTTGCCTGAGAATTTTTGAACTTCCTTCTTTTGTCAATCAATTTAAATATTTCTTCTGTTACCCAATGATTCTTTGCAGTTCCTTCCATGTCCCTATATTTGTATGTCAAACTCCCTTTTCAGATCTGTCCATCCCTCTTCATCTGAACTGCCTACTGTGGTACACATTGTCACAGTATCTGCAATCTCAGAGAACTTTTAACGTATATTATTCTCCATTACTTCAGTATTCCACTTCTTTAGATATTGATTCTTCCTGTCAATTGTTTTAAACTTCAACTACTTCTCATTATTATTAAATTCTTATCTGTCCTGGCTATGTCTTACAAACAAGAGTATGATTTCAGAATTTCTGTCTTACCATGGCATAATCCAGTTAGTCTCTTCACATGTCTCCAGACCTTTTCAAAGAACATCTTCTCCTCTTATGATTCTTGAATAGTGCATTTGCTATTATTAGCTGAAATTTATTGTAGAACTCAATGAGCCTTCTCCTCTCTAATTTCCATATTTTCCCATAACTTTGTCTTCTATTCCTTCCCCTGCTACACTTTCCAGTCCTCCCACTATAAATAGATTTTCATTTCCTTTTACATACTATGTAAGTTACTCATTCAATGTCATATGTTTTCTCGATCTCTGCTTGTGATGGTGGCATGTACACCTGAACTAGTGTTGGTTTGTTGTTGATTCTAATGAGAATAATCTTATCAAACTATTCACAGTAACTCATTCTTTGCTCTACCTTCCTGCTCATAATGAATCCTACTCAAACTGTTATATCTTTTTTTTTTACTGCTGTTGATATTACCCTATATTCAACTGACCAGAAATCATTACCATTTTTTCCATTACCCATCACTAACTTTCACTATGTCTAGATTCAGCACCTGATTTTTTCTTTTCAGATTTTCTAACTCCCCTAGCAAATTCAGAATTCTCACATTCCACAATCTGATCCTTATATTATTACCCTTTTGTTACTTATTCAATCCATTTCTCATGATCCACATCTCACCCATGACAACCTTTCCAGAGACGTGAATGGGGTGCTAAACTGGACCCCTTTGTCAACAGAGATCATCATGACACTTTTTGTGCATATACATTGTGTGTCTTTAATGCAGTAGTTTCAACTGCCTTCTGCATCCTTATGTTGTTGATCAGTGCTGATTCTTCCTCCTTGTTTTTCACCCAAAGACCAAGTGTGTATCCTGATCTCTGTTTCCTCATCTGCCTCCTTTGTCTAGGCCAATGGCAGGATGAGAGTGACTCCTTTTACCAGTAGTATTCAGCTATCATTGTCGATGATTTTTATTAAAAATTTAAGCAGTGGCTGGACTCAAACTCAAGTACCAACGACATTTTGATTATTAGTCGAACACAAAAGCCCCAATCCACAGTTTAGCGGTGGTCACTCCTACATAACATGCTGTTCAGTGGCACATGTTTTTTGGTAAACAACAATTATCTCTTAAAGGATTAATTGTGAAACTCGACAGCTAACTTTTAATCAGAAATTTTGAATCATTCAACAGTTTTTCTTAATATTACAACAAAATAATGTCAACAATAGTAATTTTTGTATTATGGTTGGCATCTGTACTGCTAATGATAGCAAAAGTATAATGAGATTTCTTTCAAGCAGCTCATGATATGTTTATAGTAAAGATTCATGTAGAACTTCATTTTTACACACTAGTAGCATTTATACAGTTATCTATGAGTTTAAAGAGATATAAATTCTTGAATGAAGGAATAGCAAAAGGTGTCAAATGACACCTTTCAACTTTTGTTTCCATAATAACAAATTTTGTATTTAACACTTCTCCACCAAACTTTGTAACTTTTCCTCATTTCTTCTACTTTTGAGAATAATCAACTCCAATTTGCTAACATTTCTTGATTTCATTAAAATTTCACAAAGTACACATAGGACAGCAGCAGAGGTCAACTGACTCTTGGCGTAACTCCTCTTCAGAATGTCAGTGTTCTGATACTTGCATTGTATTTTGCTTTGCTCAACAACCACTTACTCAAATAAGAAAAAGCACATTGTTGGAAAGGTTTCCATGTTGAACATTCTAACATAACTTTTCAGTCATATTTTGTGGGTCACTGTTCTTACTCGCCTCACCAGAAGGTTTTTTTTCTTTTTTTTTCCCCCCAACCTGTAACATGTGATTTCAATTACATAGTTACATAGCTTCAGCATTATCTTACTAACGAAGAGATTTTACTAATTCTGGAACAATCAAAGTACTTAATAGAGTCAGATGGTGGTTATCTGCCAAAGTTAACTGGTAATGAAATTAGACACTGAAGAGGTGTTACCATCAACAGATGACCCCCCCCCCCCAAAAAAAAAATCTCAATTCTCACAACAATCTCTGGAGCCAACTGGCAAAATTGTGAAGATAGCAGCTAGAGATGAAGTGGAATGAGAGGTCGTTAACACACTGTCTCCTAGAAGAAGAGCAGCTTTGAATGTTCTGAAGAAGAAAGGAGGGTCACCTACAACAACACCTGCCACCAATTGGAAGTCTCTATCATGAGTGCCTTCCAACTTCTTTTTGATGAACCAATTCTGCGCGTCATAACAAAACATACAGAATCAAATGCTTGGAATGAAACAGAAAACACAAGTGGACCATATCATTGAGGAACTAGAGACAATTATTGATATCATGTACACAAAATGTGCTTGTTATACTAAAGGTGTTTCTTTGGCACATTGTGGAGGCCTAATTTTATTAGGGATAAAATGACAAGAGACAGATTCCGAGAACTTGTCAGATTCCACCACTTCGATGAGAAGTCATCCTGAGCTCAACACATTCCTGTTGACAAATTTGCTTTTACTTCTGGTATAGAGAACAAACAATGGAAAGTCCAGGATGAATTAACAACAATAATACGAAAAGGGTAGATTGCTACTCACCACATTTAAATGAGATATTGAGTCACAGACAGGCACCACAAAAAGACTACTATATATTTTAAATTTCAGCCAAAATACCTACTTCTGAGGTAAGAAGCACACACACTTTCAAACTAACACAACTCACACACATGACCATTGTCTCTGGCTGTGTGGCCAGAGTCAGCTGTGCCACAGTGGGCACAGACAGTGGTCATGTGTGTGTGTGTGTGTGTGTGTGTGTGTGTGTACTTCTTACTTCAGATGAAGGCCTCCTGGCCGAAAGTTAAAATATACAGTTGTCTTTTAGTTGTTCCTGTCTGTGACTCAATGTCTCTCCTATATACTGAGTAGCAACCTATCCTTGGAATATAGAACAAGTTCATGCAAAACCGTCTCCACTTTTACCAGGCAAAAATATTTAAATTGATGAACAGTTACTTCTGAGCAAAGTAAAATGCAGGGTTATGCCAAACAAATCTTACAAATACAGACTGAAGTTCTGGGTAACTGCACATGTCTCTTCCAAATAGTATGCAACACCTTCCTGTCGATTATTAAGGAGGAGGGCCGGACAGATACAGTGGAACTTCGATTTTACATTTTCTGTAATTCTACACCATAAATTTGAAACCCCTGTGATAAACCAATAAGATCAGTGCTAAAAATTCCCCGATTTTACATTTCTTCCTAGTAAGGTTTACCTCGATTCTATGTTCTTACTCAATGTCTCGCTTCACTTCATTCCATCTTCTTCCAGTTGACATTTGATGTGACTGAACAAGTTATAAGTGGATCAAAAGACAGATGGTTTGCACAATAGGTGGTGGCAGAATCAAGGGAATATTTTAGGTTGTTGTGGAGAGGGAAGATGTGAGAGAGGAAACGCTGGCTTAATTCATGATCGGTGTTGCCAGCAAAACTTGCAATATTTAACTTCACCATGCAATTATGATACAACTACTGCTAGGTTGCAGAGGTAATGGAAAAACAAGATAGAGGATACGAAGTGTTCCAGACCAAGCCAATATGTGATGAAGGGGCCCAGCAACCAACTTTTCTTGTGCCAGTTATAACTGTCTAACCTTTTTGCATGTAGTCCTGATGTACTGTATTGAGCAACAACATCAACTGTCAACCTTTTAAATTCAAACACTGAGTGTCGAAAAATATGCTCAGTCATAATCAAGGAAACATTGCCCATTTCTGACTAGTGCACTCTTATTGACTGGTGACTTGTTAAGTCACTCAGTAGCCAGTGCAGCCACCAAACCACACTAACACACATAAAACGAGCTCACCTTCTGGATGTGTGGAGAGGAGAAGCAGCCCTTCAGTGATGGGAGTGCAGGTAGGGGTGAAAGCATTTGACATAAATGTCACACAGGAATAGAACAACGGTTTTGCAATAGCACATTTTAAAGACTTTCGTGTTCAAATCTGACACGATACAGTTGGAACAGATACATACACTACTCATGTATATACTCTGCACCACACACCACACTCTATAGATAGTAAACACTGGCAGCAGTGATAGAGGGCTGAAGCGAAACTGTAGCATCTGAGCTTTCTTTCAAATTTACATTTTGAACAGTCTACAGAGATTTACTGAGCCAACTTCTAATAAGCTTGTAATGTCAATTAGAGAAGTGAACTCATTTTTTCATGTGTCTGTTTCTATACTGAAGCCTAAAATAACACTTTAATAGTGATGAGCATATGAAATGCAGCTCATAAGAAAAGTATTAAATAATAACAGCAATGGTGAGAAAGTAAGTCATTAAGCAGGTGTCCACCTTTATGCTTATGGTTTAACCAGTTAGCTGCTGTGATGTTTTTGGTTTAACTCAACATGTTCCTCAATTTTTGCTTTTTTTCTGAGTGAGCACAAAAGATGATCCCTCAAAAAGGCATGTTTTGAACGTATGATTTGTAGTTGTCACATGTCAGGAAACAGCTCGATTACTTTGTACCCAGAGACCAACTTCAATTTTTTGATGAGTTTTTACTTGCTGTTAAACATTTTCGATTTTTTAAGAACTGATGAAATTCATTATCATAAATTATTGTAAAAACATTGTATTGTACATTTAATTTTCTTCACTTAGATAGATTTTACACAAAGTACTGGAGAGGTTTGTGACTTTTAATCGTATAAGCCAATTATGTGTGTTTTTGCTTATATTTTGAGGGGTTTTAGCATTTTTCTCAATTCTGCATTTCCTCACTTTTGCGTTTTTTCCAGTGTTGGCCACACGAAAATGTAGAATAGTGGTATCAGCTATATGGAGAGTAAGTCGTTTGTCACTTCATGGAGTTATTTATAACCAATGAAGGAATATGACAATGGACAACTTCTTCAAATCCCTTCAGATTGCCAAAAAGCTTAACCAGAAGAAATCAACCTGGAACAATGACCAAGATTCACCAAGAAATCCCCAACTGCAAGAAGAAGAACAATTCTGAATTACATTCCACCATCATCTCGAAAAATACTGATACGCCAGAGTGCACACTGAAAGTGCATCAAGGGAAGAAGAATAAGAATGTAATTATTATCTTCGCACTACATCCTGAAGTAGCAGCGACCTTAGAAGGAAAGAAGAAACCAGAATGCCACAACGCATTGCATGGACACTTCAGATCAAACTGTTTGTAAACATTCAATTAGGACTGCTTGTGTGTATTTTACAATATTCTAGACATGGCGAGTGATTGTGGTTCATCTACGCTCAAATAACCAAAAACAGCCTGAAGAGGAAACCATTGATTATGTGGCTGGTAAATGAACATATAAACAGGAACCAGAGCAAAAGCAAGAACACCAATCAAATTAAGAAGCGACTATTGAATTAGAAAACTTGAAAAAAGAAACACACAAAGTCTCAAATTGGAATGTGCGAAGGAAACAAGACCAGCAACATCCATGAGAAACACAAAAAAGCCATCTGCAGGAAATGTGTACAAAAAATAACAATAATCTGCTTGAAGTGTGATTTCAATGTTTAAAAACAAATAAATGATGAAATGTGATTCTTCAGCTTCTCCAAGTGTACTCCTTGGTGAAGTAGCTCACAAGTGACAAACTGGATGTCAGTGTCCAATGGGCACAATATTACGGCAAGTGACCATGTTGCCATCATCAGCTGCAGTGATGAACTGACTACTTGGGGGTCAGCACTTTTATCTCTTTCCCCCCTCCCTCTGATCTGCCATTATAACTGCCATCCATGACTACCATCTCCTCCCCCACTCCTCCCACTGGCACACGGCTCAGTCCTTGCTTTCCACACACGTACTTTTCTTGGCACCTGCTCCCAAAGTAAGTTCATTGTGGGGTATCGCCTTCTTCTCCTCAATCAGACAACAGTAAGTTCCCAGGCCTTACTAAGGATGTAGCCACTACCACCGTTAATCAGTGTTTCCCTTACTCGAATCTCAATAGATTGTTTAATGACATAGTCTCAGAAGTTAGACATCTGTGTCTGAATCTTAATATGGTCATAGTCCATTCCATGTGGTTCCAATCAATAACATTCATGATTGCTGTCTTTTTAGGCTATGCAATCTTGTGTACCATTGGTGCTATTAAGGCATCCCACAAAATCCATGGAGTTGAGAATGTGACTTGAATGCTTCCTGACATATGGGCTAAGCAAATCCTTCAGGTACTTAGTGAGGGACTATGTCAGGGCACCATTGTGGTTAACAATGGGGAATACAGGCACCCAATTTTAGTAAACTTTCTGCAGTCCATACCAAGACAAAAGTTTAACTCTAAGGATACTGACATCCTCGTGAGCTTCAACATTATTTATCTTTTTACCACTTCAACATTAATTCTCTTTTTACCAGAATGGCTTTTCAAGAATCTTTAGAGCCTATTGGCTAAAAATTTGCCATAGAGATTACCAACCTTTTTTAGGCATGTCTTGACATCAACATACTTTCTTTTTGACAGTGGTCACTTTGAGCAGATGGAAGGTGTAGCCATGGGGAGTCTACTTCCATCAGTTGTTGCCAACATGTATACTGAAAATTTTGAGGAAGAAGCCCTGGAATCAGTTCAATGGAAACTTGCCTCTTTCTTGTACTACACAGACAATGCCTTTTGTCATATGACCATGCTGAAGACAGTTGAGTGACTTCCTTGTACATGACAATTCCATAGGCCAGAACATCAATTTTATCATTGAAGTCAAAGTGGTTGGAGTGCTTGCCTTTATGGATGTCCCGGTAAAAAGAAGAGTGGAGGATATGTTGGGCCACAGTGTGTATTGAAAGATGATGCACACTGACCCGTACCTATATACGGAAAGCTGCCACCACCCAGTGCAGAGGAATGGTGTGTTCAAAACATTCATACATCGGATTTGCACCCTCTCTGACAATGAAAGTCTCAATCAAGAAGCTGAACACCTGTGGGTGGTGTTCTGAAAGAAAAGCTACAAGGAGTGGCAGATTCAAAGAGCACTCTATCCTACACACACAGTACAACTTGTGGAAACAGAAGAGGAAAATCAGAATGATGTGGACATTGTATTCATTCCTTTTTGTGGCACATTATCCAGAAAGATAGGACGAATTTCTGGAAACACCAAGTGAAAATAGTCTACCACCAACCAGCTAAAACATTGGTACTACTTGAAAGTGTCAAAGACGACCACTGACTTTCGAAATCTGGGGTCTATCAGGAACTCTGTCAATGTGACAAGACTTATATAGGTCAGATGGTGTGCACTGTCAAAGATCATTGCTGAGAACACCAACAGCAGCGTAACAAGTCAGCAGTTGCAGGACATTATCAGTCAGAGATAAACAGAATGGATTATAACCATACTTCGGTTGTGACATAGACATTTAGTTTTTGGGACTGTCATTAAATAATATATCAAGTTTTGAGTGAGGGGACTGACCTATGAACTATTTCAAAATGATGAAATGTTAAGAAATTGTCACTTTTCTAGGTACAAATGCAACATTTTGTATCCAACACAGTTATTTAAAGGTATTAAAACTTCATGTTAAGGCTGCCACTGTAAGGCGTACAAGACAGAAATTAATGAAAAAGTAAAGGTCTTATTGTAACAATAATGTGGATCTTTAATATAAATGTCATCAGAGGTCAAACGACCCCTTTCCAATGTTCTTGAGGTATCACATTTTCTGGTGTTCTAGTGGTACTGTGTGACATCCACAAATTACAAATCAAAGCTAAAAGAGGTACTGGTATGTTCCTAAGGAACTAACTGTGCCTGCTAAAAGATAAGAGACTTTCAATTAGCCCACGGCAATACAGTGAGAAAATACAAGAATAGTTTTTTTATGCGAGAACTAAATATTGATGGACTTTACTCAACATACACATTCATGAGCACAACGGTTACAGAGTCCTTCATAGTAGTTCATAGCACTCCATTTTGCAATGATGATGGTGTTGATACCTTTTGGTACTGACTCCAGGACAACTTGAAAAACATTGAAAATTCTTGCTAATCATGGCCATTCAACTGCCCCAAAGACTCATAGAAATTGGCTGAGGTGTGCTAATCTCACTCAATGGAATTCCAAATGTAAACAGTGGGAATTAATTCAGAAGCCATCGACAGCACACTGGCACCATCATGTTAGTGTAGTATTCTTCAAACTTTATGATAGAAATCAGGGGCAATTTGTTGCTGCATTTCTTTCCTAGATGAAAGGAGCCTGCAATATGCTGAATGCACACCAATGGATGCACATGACCTCAGAATAGGTCTTTTATCATTTGATGATGAAACCAATGCTACATGTGTTACGAGCTCCATTTCATCTCATGCAATATTGCTCACATGAGTGCACTTCCACCAACTGTGCAAACAGTACTTTGCTAATAAATGAGGTACATTACTTCATTCAGTACTTGTATTACTCCACTGGTGTATACCATTCTGTACTGTGACCTTTGTACCATGACTATCAACACCTGTGTACTCTTCTTATTCATCAAGCAAACAGTGGAGGTGTTTTCATGTCCATGCTAAAATCTGTACCTACAATATGCAGTGAGTAGGTGCATATGTGTGGGGTGATGGATTCTGTATCCCACAGTAAGGAGGCAACTCTGGATTGTTTCTCTGTTTGTTGTTGTTCAACACTGAACTGGTGAGAGCACAGTCTCACACCATAGTCAGGCTGCAATGCTAGTACAGTGTTACTGTGTGCTCTAATGAACAATATGTTTCTGATCTGAGCTACTGTCTTTGAATATTGAGCAAACATCTTTGAATTATTGCTTCTTTGTATTTATTTCCAGGTTTCATAGATTGTATGTAACATACTTATATGTATTAATGTCAAAATTTCTGGGTAAATTACTTTAAAAATATGCCACACATAAATTTCAGCCAGAATTTGTTTCTCTTCACGAAAATGTAAAAGTCTCTTGTCTATGTCACACAATGAGTTTTCTTATTTAATACTTAGGATCTGAGATACTAAACAAAGTCTCAATGTTTAGTTTATAATACTATTTTGATGAGTGGATTTGAAAAAAGAAATTGGTGATGTTTATTTTTCTTCTTTTTTTCCTGAACTCTTCTTATTCTGAGATCACTGTTTGTTTCCAATGTGGCCTTTTTTCCTTCAACGTATCACATATGTATAATGACAACTACAGCTCTGGCCCATATGAGAAAGTTCATACAATAAAACAATAAAGAACATAGGTCTAGATCTATCATCATTCACAGGGACTTTTAAAAACTATCTGCTATATAAGAAGTACTATAGTGTATACAAATATTTTACAGAAATTTTTTCTTGAAGTAATGTAGAAGATACTTCTTCATCACAGTAATTCAAAAAAAGATCTATACAAGATGTAGAAATCTTAAAAACTGGTAGTGTTTGAAACTCTGTGCTTTAGTATTTATTACAGTAATATTAGTTACTCCAGTTTTTTCCTAGAAGATAATATAGCTGTCTAACAGGCTCGAGGGTGTTTGTGATGACTTCTTTGATGAAAGAAAAGTGGTTTAGAGTTGCCTAACTTCTTTCAGAGTGTAAAGACATAGAAAACTGAAGTATTGCCCAATGATGCTCAGCATTTGAAGTTATCTGACGCTGTAAAAATGCAATATTGAACACCACAGCAGACGGTTCAGTTGAAGAGGAAAGGCTGCACTAAAAAGGGCAACCACACAAGTTGGACAGACAAATATAGGTGCAAAAAACTGTGAAGAAACCTTTGGTAATAGAATAAGTAGGTACTTACTTGTCCAATGTAAAAAGGAAGCCCATCAAATGTTTAAGTAGAGACAAAAACATAGCAATACAAGTAACAAGGAATGCAATCAATAGAAAGTGCAGGGAAGCTGAAGCAAAACAGCTTCAGGGAAAATGTTAAACAACTGAAAAGGAACAGTTTCTGCAAGGACAGTTTCACCATACAGAAAAGTCAAAATAACTTTCAGTTAAATTAAAAACAAGGCTGACAACACCAAGAGTTCAAAAGGATTTCTACTGTTAAACAATCAGATGAGACAGATAGAGAGAGTGGAGAGATGGAAACAGTACACTGAAGGCCATTACGACATCAAGTAGTAGTTTGTTGAGATGATAGGAAAAGAAGTGGATGTCAATTTGGACAAGCTAGGGGATCCAATACTGAAATTAGAATTTCATAGAGCTTTGGAATAGTTGCAATCAAACAAGACAGAAATGATAAAAAGTGTTCCTTTGGAAATTCTAAAATCATGGGGGGGGGGGGGGGGAGGGGGGGGTGGGGAGGGGGGGGGGTGAGAACAAAAGAACTATTTAAGTTAATGTATAGGATTTATGAGACTGGAAACTTGCCATTGAACTTACAGAAGAATACCATCAACACAATGGCAAAGACAGCCAGGGCAGATAAATGTGAGAATTATCGCACAATTGGCATAGCAGCTCATGCTTTCAACATCTGACAAGAATAACATGCAGTAGAACGAAACAGAAAATTGAGAATCTGTTAGATGATGGGCTTAGCTTTAGGGAAGCTAAATGCATGAGAGATATAGTTCTGATGTTGCACTTGATAATGGTTGTACAGTTTATGAAAAACGGACACTTTCATATCATTTCGTGACTGGGAAAAAGTGCTTAACAACTTGAAATGGTACAAGATATTTGAAATTCTCAGAACAATAGGTTCAAACTACAGGAAAAGCAAAGTAATTTACAATATCTACAATTACCAAGAGGGAACAATATGACTGGAAGACCAAGAATGAAGTAATTGGATTAGAATGATGTAAGGCCTACTAATGTTCATGCTATACATCGAAGAAGCAAAGATGGAAATAAAAGAAAGGTTCAAGAGTGGAATTAAAATTCAGTGCGATAGCAAGTCAATGATAAGATTAGTTGACAACACTGTTACCCACACCGAAAGTGAAGAAAACTTGCAGTGCCTGCTGGATGGAACAAGCAGCCTAATGAGAACAGACTATGGGTTGGGAGTAAATCAAAGGAGATGAAAATCATGCTGAGTAGCAGAAATGAGTTCAGTGATACACAAACCAACACAACTGGAGACCACGAAATAGGTGAAATGAAGATATTAAGCTACTTTGGAAGCAAGATAACACAAGTTGTATGAACCAAGGGGGGCATGAAAAGCAGATTAGGGCAGGCAAAGAGGGTATTCTTGATGAGAAGAAGTCTATTATCAACAGCCATCAGGCTTAATTCGAGGAAGACATTTTTGAGAGTGTATGTTCGGAACACAGCATTGTATGGTTGAAAATCATGGACTTCAGGAAACTGGAAAAAAAGCAACTCAAAGCATTTGAGAAGTGGTGCAACAGAGGGTGTTGAAAATTAAATGGACTGATAACATAACTAAGGTGGTCCTCTGTATAATCAGTGAGAAAAGGCATATGAGTAACACAGAGACTAGAACAAAAGGCAGGATTTATTGATTAGTTTTTATTTTTATTTGGTTCTGTTAAATTACATTCTCTACAAAGATTTTACTGTAATGTAGAACAAATCAAAGAATGCAATATTACATCCATGGACAAAATAAGAAAAACAGTACTGCAGTCAATACACAAGTATGGCATAAATATTACACCTATAAATAGCATATATTATTACAAAGTAATTTACAACACAGTACATCTTTTACATAACTTACAGTTCAGAAATTAATTTAAATTATGTAAAGTATGATTCATGAGGAATTATTTCAGTTTCCTCTTGAACAATCATAATTGATTACCCATTTGTAGTAGAGTTTTATTAATTTCCTGCCCACTGATATGTATTTCTAGAGCTTGTAGCTTTTTATTTTCTGGCTGAAACTGCACTAGATTTGTCTTTGAAAGGTTTAATGATAGACTAAGTTATTTACTGAGGGTTTCATGCACCCGTCACAATACTGTACTCATATCGTCAGCAAACATTAGTATACTGCCTTGTTATTTATTGATGCCAGTAGGTCATTAATGTACATTAAGAAGATCAGTGATCCAATGACTGAGCCTTTTGGAATACCATACTCTGATATCATTGTTTCATCTGCATCTTGGGGCAACATTCTCTTTCCTTTTATGTGAGATTGTAGCAAAACTAATGGTTGGTCTTTATGTCATAATCTGGAAATTTCTGTTCTAGTGTGTTAAGTTTAACACAGTCAAAAGTTTTAGTAATATTATAAAAAATTCTCACAGGATCCTTTCTACTGTTCAGCTCACCTACAATCTCTTTTGTGAGCCAGAATATTGCTCTCTCTGTGAGTGACCTTTGCAAAACCCAAACTGGGAGAGTGTCAGTGAGCTATTTCGTGTTACATTTTCATAAAGCCAATTACAGACTATACTCTCAAACACTTTTGAAAGAACTGCGGCAAACAGATATGCCAACAGTTAGGTATTACATGTCTCTCAATTTTTATGTATATTGGCATCACTGTAGCATGTTTTAATCTATAAGAAAATACCCCAATTTTCATACATTGGCTACATAAACAGTACAATATACTGCTGATCAAGACACTATATAGTTCAGTGCCCTGTCTGATATTCTGCCATACCCACAACTAGTGTTTTTAGCAGTCTGATGATTTTTTATTATTTCATTAGATGTTGTGGATTGGAAGTGCAGTATTATCATTAGTTTATATGGGTAAGATTAAATAGTTTTACGGCTTCTGAGGGAGGCTAAGTGTTTTATGTTCCCACATTTTCAGTTACAGAGAGGAAAAATTTATTGAACTTAGATAATTGCAGTCTGTCTCATTACCCATGAACAGTGCTACCCTGAGTGTTCTAACTGAATGACAGGGCACAAGTTGAGACATCAGTAAATGACTTTCATTGTGCTATAGAGAGCTGTAAAAATGGGGGAACATGAGGGGAGGGTGGTAACTGACAGGTGAAGCCACTGTTGAGGTAAATAATGAAATACTAGAGATTCTGGGCCCACTTGCTAATATAGTCCGATTAAAAAATTATGGCAGTTCATTCAATTTGAGATAAGGATGGGAATAGCATTGTTGCTGGTTCCAAGCAAGTTGTGGTACATGCATATGAGTGTTTTGCAGGTAGAATGACAACTTACAACAAATGCAATAAAAATTCACTAGATACTCTGTACAATCATGTTTAATGCTCATGATGGCTACGACGTTCAAAGCTGAGATATCATAGCACTGAATACTGTTTGGCTGTCAGAGAATGCATGACACAGGTGCACAGAAGAAGCCTAAACTCGCAAAGCATCATTCATGACTCACACTATAACCAATCTGTGGCATTCAACAAGCAGCTACTGGAATGGTATGTCTATCTGTTTGGCAGGGAAGAATGCATGTCATAGTTGTAAAACATTTTTGTTCTATAGGGAAGGAGGGGGGAGGGGGGAAGAGGGCAGACTGGTTACACCCTTCAGTCTGTTCTTCATAAACTACAAGTGCATTTTATATTACCAGTAAATGTTTCTGCAACCATAAGCAATGCAGTCATGATCCATTTGGAAAAGCGCGGATGTCAAATGCTGTAACTGCTAATTGAAAATTTAGAATGTCGTGTGGAAGACAAAAGGGTTTTACATCCTGATAAAATTAAGCTAATTCCAAGAGAACAACAGTTCAGTTGCACAAGTTTTAGGGAAAGAATAAATTTCAAGGAAAAGTTACTGATGTTTTCTCTGAATATTTGAACTCATTTTCTCCTCAATATGTGTCCCACGCTTTAAAATTATGCTGTATCCCCCATTATCTGCAGGAGACAGTAATCATTTGTAAACGTTTCTAGGTTTCTAACTGAAGATGGCCAAAGTGGCGAGCGAAGTAAACTTTGTTCAGCTAACTGACTGGCACATGGAGAGGAGTGGAACAAAATGAAATTCATTGGATAATATGCAAATCAGGGCTACATACAGCAATGTTTTTTGTTAACACTCCCAGCTGCTGAACACCAAATAGCCTTCACACTTCTATCACGTCATAAATAGGAAGTCCAGTAATCAAGAAAAGGTTTGCAAACATTGCTGTGGCAATAAAAGGATGTCACGGGCCCGGAAACAATGTTCAACCATTTCTACATTTACTGATGTCTTACCTTGGAAGTTCAAAGAAACTTCGTTTTTCGTTGGCAGATTGAATTTTTAAGCAAAAAATAAGACATATATTACAGCTTCATCAAATGAAATAAAAATGATCTCCCCAAGAAATTATTCTCGGGAGTAGCTTCCCACCGTTTGCAGACATTACAATAGTGCCTACAATGCTGTTCAGAAAGAACTATACGCGAAGTGGAAATTTTTCATGATTGTTGCTCCAGGCTATAGGAACTTACAGCAAACCAAGGCTCCATATCAGAAAATAACAAGTACTTAGCACTGTTACAAGCTAACAATGTACCTGATCAATATATTAAGCAGTTCCATAGGAAACACGTATCGCCCTAGCTTGGAAGCGCTCTATTTCACTCCGATTACTGTGTGAACTGTCCTTTTGGATAAAACACTCGGAATTGCTGGTGATCATCAGTTACACACTATCATAGATTTTACTACAATTAGTACCGTACTATTTGGAAATTTGTTCGCTGAATAAAAAGTGCTGACGTGCAGGTAACCTCTGACGCCTCTTGTTATTTATTCTTTGGGGGGAAAACACCGGTTAGTAACCTATTATCAAGTGTCCGGCGCACCATGTTATATATTCTTTGGGAACAAAACCTTGCCGCAAATAAATCAGTGCTGACCTTTGATAAGGAAAGAAGCACAAACGTAACCGCTATATCATTTTATATGATCGAATGATCTAGCTGAAAATTAATAAAAAATTTAAATGTTGATCTCCAAGGGCAGTTGCAACGTCTCGCTATAGAGAGACGAGTTTTTATTGACTATTTTTGCGATAAGTGGCCACAACGGCAACTAATACCCTAAACTATGAAGTCTGCGCGGTCGTACCCAGATGTGGCGAGTTGGGGATGTCTCTGGCAAGGGCGCAGAAACTGACAGAAAACAAACAAGGCAGGCGGGTTGTGAACTAAAAGGGAGAGGAATGTGAGTTTTTCTACCTATCGTGTTCCCATCTTCTGCTTTCGAAAACAGGCCTTCTTCTTCACCCGCGACAGCAAATGCAAGATGGTATAGTGTTATTTCGCCCACGTAACATCATACAGAAAGGACTATTACTGAGCAGACATCCATCGCTAACATGATTTATGCAGTGTTGCCGACTTGGGGGTTTTTCCCCTAAATACACGGAAAGTAGCTGCCTTAGGGGAGAATTTAAGAGAGATAATTGGTTCAGGGGAAAATGCCGGGGAAGCGTAATTTGCGAGGAATCTTTAGGGACTTCTCGAAGGTAAATATCAATTAAAAATTTAGCTCTCGCTAGCAATAAAATATTTCGTTCTTGATTTTTAGTTGGCAGCCCTCCTTTACCACGGCTTGAATTGGAGATTACCTCGATTACGATTAGTCGGGGACTGCAGAAAGAGAGCATAGATTAGTGTTTACATGCGACACATCTTCCGAAAGACGAAAACCAAATTTCGGAAGCCGTCTTTCGCTGTCGTGTTAACTTGTTAAGGTCCGCTATTTCTCTTCAATTAGACGAGGCGTAAACAGCTTCAGTCTAATATTTCTGCTTATCCTTCACTATCCAAAAGCCACGCCGCCCATATTTACTGAAAATTTTTAAAAATAAGACTAAACCTAACAGTCCAGGCACTTTTCAAAACCGGTTACGTTCACGTTACGTTCACATGGGAGCGAAAATCGATTGCAGAATTGGAATTTCTGCAACCAGAAGCGAATTTCCAGAATCGATTTTGAAATGCTTATACGACCACCCAGAAGCGTTATTGGGAAGTCTGTTAACGAAATCCGTTTTTGGGAGGGCGACAGTAGCAGTTGATCAGTAAAAGGGAACGGTACAGTGAAGCTGTGGACTGAAGTTTGAAAACGTCTTAATTGTAAATGTGTATATATCTAGAGACAAAACGTATTTCCGGAGATACACAAAGACGTGGGAGTCACACCCTTGCTGAAAGGTACGTTTATCTCCTGTTTGATTTTATGTTCAAAGCTGAGCAGTGACGATGTTTATACAGCTTGTCCTGCAGCATATATGCTACGCGTTCCATCAAGTATGTAATACGGAAACTATTGCTTTTTTAGTAAACACTAAAGTGTAGAATATTAAAAATTAGTATTTTTTCACAATGGGCTTTTGGAACGAATGCGTGAATACGTCACTTGACATGCAGAGCTTTAATTCAAGGTTTTCTCGGTGAAAATAAATTCGATTATTGCTCTCTGTGTGTTTAATGTATGTTATAAAGGGAGATTATTATTAATTATTAGAGCCTTTTGCAAGTATTGCCATTCTACACTTAAAGCTCATAAAAAGGGCCAACTAGATCACGCAAAAAGTAAAAAGCACGAAGGAAAATGTAAAATGTAAAGCATAGCGAAATCTTGACAAAAAAATAGAGCCTCTAGAAATTTGCGACCACATTAAAAGGGCAGAATTAAAAGTTGATTCTCCATTAACAGTGTAAATCACCTAGGAGAACTGCTGCCAGTGTTAGGACATTCAACTACTTTGCAGGGTCGTAAAATACATAGCACAAAATATACCATGATCATTAAAAATGTAATCAGTGCTAGTCTGCAAGAGAATTTTATCCTAGAAATAGAAAAAATTTCGTATATTTTAATTACTGACGAAACCACACATGTAACGAATGAAAAACAGCTTCGCATTTTGTTTAGGTACAGTAACTGTCTGTTTTGAAGAAATCATTATAGCCACACTTTATTGCATTCAGTAATTAACGGCTTATTATGCTCACACCATTTATGATGACCTAAATTCAACATTGGAAAGCAAATGTTTTAAAGTGAAAAATTTGGTTGGAATTGTGTTCAGTGGTGTAGGGGTAGTGGTAGGAATCCATAGCTCTCTAACTGCTGTTCTGAAAGAAATAGTTCATGTTGTTGTTAAGTGCATTTGTCATTCTCTTCACCTTTGTCCAGAAAAATCTGCAGCAGTCTTCCCACATCAATTGGAATTTCTTATTAGAGAAACATATAGTTGGTTTTCTTAAATTCCTAAAGGAGTGGACCAATACAAACTGTTGTATGCAACTTAGACTGATAACTGCAGTCCTAAAAAAAAAAAAAAATCAAGGACTCCCTGGTACACTTTGGCTAGCTAGGTTTTCTGCTATTGATACAATTTTGAAGCAATGAGAAGAATTGAAATTGTTATTTTCTCTCGCTAAAAGCGGCGATAAATGTTACATGGCTGAACAACTTTACAATTTAATGGATTGTCCAGCATACAAAATGTTATTGATGTTTCTCAGAATTAATTTGCTTTTTCAGACTGAAATTACTGAGGTCGAGGAAGTCTTGGAGGACATCTTTCTTTCTTAAGATCTCTACGCAGAAAGGCCAGTGTACCCACTCAGAAAAACTAACGGAATGGACTCACAAATTTTCATTTGGACGATCATTCACGTGTGTTATTAGTTTCAGCATTAAGCCAGAAGAACGTTCCGATGACCATGAGAGATGCAAGAAGTTTTTAGTAGAATTTTATGGAGAATTTTAAAAAAAAATGATACTAGAAACACCTCGGAACTCTCATAAAGAAACCACACAGTCCTCTTGAGATGATCACCACAGTCTAATGTATTATAATTGTTTGGTGAAATTTATGCATTGAAGTGTTGCTGCTAACATAGTATTATTTCTTGCCGCTCAAACATGGTCAAGAGTTGTTTTGCATATGGATGCAGTAATTGATGGACGACAGGAAGTGGTATTCAACTCCACCTGTAAGTTACATATGCTTTAATATATGGTAAAGGAATCAGTGTCCGAGAAATTCAAATAGGGTACAGAGATAGCTAAAGTCTTTTCAGTCTCCTTACTCTCGTCCAGAAATTTTGAAGAAATGGGTGAACACTGTACCAATAGAATACTAAACTCCATTTAAACATAGCGTCATTTGCAGAGCTCGCTTTACAAGTATGACGTTGTACCAAGTTTATTCAGTGCTACAGGTCATTTTCAAGTGAAAAGGAATCGGAGACGGCAATTTGTTCGGAATACACCATCATTTCTGAGGTAAAACCATGTATATAACTAACAACAAGGATACACATTGCTGTTGATGTATCTTTCTATATTTGTAGCAGCTCGTAATTATTGCTGATGGATTCTTTCAATTTTGTTTCAGGAAATCATTGAGATCCAAACGTATGTTACGTGAATCTAATGGCAGACAAGAGAATTGTGATGCAAGTGTTCAGACTGATGTGTCTCATATAATTGTGGCCCATAGGTAAAAAGTGAGACGATTGCAGATGAAACTTAGGCGGCGTGAAAAAAAGGTGCAAACAATGGCAGTATTATTTGTTGTTGTTGTGGTCTTCAGTCCAGAGACTGTTTTGATGCAACTCGCCATACTACTCTATCCTGTGCAAGATTCTTCATCTCCAAGTAACTGCTGCAACATACACCCTTCTGAATCTGCTTAGTATATTCATCCCTTGGTCTCCCTCTAGGATTTTTACCCTTCTCGCTTCCCTCCAGTACTAAATTGGAGATCCCTTGATGCCTCAGAATGACTCTTACCAACCGATCCCATCTTCTAGTCAAGTTGTGGCACAAATTCCTCTTCTCCCTAATTCTATTCAATACCTCCTCATTAGTTACGTGACCAACCCATCTAATCTTCAGCATTCTTCTGTAGCACAACATTTCGAAAGCTTCTATTCTCTTCTTGTCCAAACTATTTATCGTCCATGTTACACTTCCATACATGGCTACATTCCATACAAATACTTTCAGAAAAGACTTCCTGGCACCTAAATCTATAATCGACGTTCACAAATTTCTCTTCTTCAGAAACGCTTTCCTTGCCATAGCCAGTCTACATTCTATATCCTCTCTACTTCCACCATCATCATTAGTTTGCTCCCCAAGTAGCAAAACTCATTTACTACTGTAAGTGTCTCATTTCCTAATCTATTTACCTCAGCATCGCCTGATTTGATTCGACAACATCCATTATCCTCGTTTTGCTTTTGTTGATATTCATCTTATCCTTTGAAGACACCGTCCATTCTGTTCAACTGCTCTTCTAGGTCCTTGCCAATATCATCGGCAAACCTCGAAGTTTGTATTTCTTCGCAATGGATTTTAATTTCTACTCCAAATTTTTCTTTTGTTTCCTTTACTGTTTGCTCAGTATACAGACTGAATAATATTTGGGATAGGCTACAACCCTGTCTCACTCCCTTCCCAAACACTGCCTCCCTTTCATGCCCCTCGACTCTTATATTTGCCATCTGGTTTCTGCACAAATTGTAAATAGCCTTTTGCTCCCTGTATTTGACCCCTGCCACCTTCAGAATTTGATAGAGAGTATTCCAGTCAACATTGTCAATAGCTTTCTCTAAGTCTACAAATGCTAGAAACGTAGGTTTGCCTCTCCTTAAACTATCTTCTAAGATAAGTCGTAGGGTCAGTGTAGCCTCGCATGTTCCAACATTTCTATGGAATCCATTCTGATCTTCCCCGAGGTCCGCTTCTACCAGTTTTTCCATTCGTCTGTAAAGAATTCGTGTTTGCGTTTTGCAGCTGTGACTTATTAAACTGATAGTTCGGTAATTTTCACACGTGTCAACACTTGCTTTCTTCGGGATTGGAATTATTATATTCTTCTTGAAGTCTGAGGGTATTTCGCCTGTCTCATACATCTTGCTCACCAGATGGTAAGTGTTGTCATGGCTGGCTCTCCCAAGACTATCAGTAGTTCTATGAAATATTGTCCACTACTGAGGTCTTTTTTTGACTTAGGTCTTTCAGTGCTCTGTCAAATTCTTCAAGCTGTATCATATCTCCCGTTTCATCTTCATCTACGTTCTCTTCCATTTCCATAATATTGTCCTCAAGTATATCGCCCTTGTATAGACCCTCTATATGCTCCTTCCACCTTTCTGCTTTTCCTTCTTTGATTTAGACTGGTTTTCCATCTATGCTCTTGATTATCTTATAGATAGTTCTCTTTTCTCCAAAGGTCTCTTTAATTTTCCTGTAGGCAGTATCTATCTTACCCCCAGTGATACATGCCTCTACATCCTTACGTTTATCCTCTAGCCATCCCTGCTTAGTATTTTGCGCTTCCTATCGATCTCATTTTTGAGATGTTTGTATTCCTTTTCGCCTGCTTCATTTACTGCTTTATTATATTTTCTCTTTTCATCAATTAAATTCAATATCTCTTCTGTTACCCAAGGATTTATACCAGCCTTCGTCTTTTTACCTGCTTGATCCTCTGCTGCCTTCACGATTTCATCTCTAAAAGCTACCCATTCTTCTTCTACTGTATTTCTTTCCATCATTGTTGTCAATCGTTCCATGATACTCTGTCTGAACTCTCTACAACCTTCTTTCAGTTTATCCTGGTCCCATCTCCTTAAATTTCCACCTTTGTGCAGTTCCTTCGGTTTTAATCTACTGGTCATAAGCATTCAATTGTGAAAACAGTCCACATCTGCCCCTGGAAATGTCTTACAATTTAAAATCTGGTTCCTAAATCTCTGTCTTACCATTATATAATCTGTCTGAAACTTTCCAGTGTCTCCAGGTGTCTTCCAGGTGTACAACCTTCTTTCATGATTTTTAAACCAAAACTTCACTAATTCCCACTATATCTAACTTTAACATATTCATGTCCGTTTTAAAATTTCCTAACGTACCTGCCCAATTAAGGCATCTGACATTCCACGCACTGTTATGTAGAACGCCAGTTTTCTTTCTCCTGATAACGATGTCCTCGCCCCGCCCGGAGATCCGAATCGGGGACTATTTCACCTCCGGAATATTTTACTCAAGAGGACGCTGTCATCATTTAACCATACAGTGAAGTTGCATGCCGTCGAAAAATATTACAGCTGTAGTTTCCCCTTGCTTTCAGCTGTTCGCAGTACCAGCGCAGCAAGGTCATTTTGGTTAATGTTACAATGCCAGATCAGTCAATCATCCAGACTGTTGCCCCTGCAACTACTGAGAAAGCTGCTGCCCCTCTGCAGGAACCACACGTCTGTCTAGCCTCTCAACAGATATCCCTCTGTCGTGGTTGCACCTACGGTATGGCTATCTGTATGGCTGAGGGACGCTAGCCTTCCCGCCAGTGGCAACGTCCATGGTTGATGGGGGGCAATATTAATTACAGTGCTGAAAAAAAGAAGCTGTCTAAATGACAATCTGGAAAATGCCCTTCAGGAACATTTTAGTAGCTTTCGTTTAGAGTTCATAGTTACCCAACTGAAAAACAGTGGTGCAATGTAGCAATCCAGGCGATACTTTGAACTAACCAAACAATTTGCCCTCACTCTGCATTTCTATTCCCCTATGGCTTATAGATTTGTATGCTCAATGTTTCTTTTGCCCCACCCCAGTAGTTTTCGTGGTTGGGTATCATCAGTAAATTGTGAACCTGGCTATCTACAAGAGGTTTTACACTACCTAAAACACAATACAAATGACAAATGATATCTTCAAGAGTGTGCACTTATTTTTAACATTAGAGAAATGAAGGGTAAAGTGTCTAGGTTGGTAAAACTGGCCACTGCTTATTTGACGTCTTCAACAGTGCTGCTTTCTACCAAGAAGTGACCAATCTAGGTGTAATCAACACCATTAGCTTTGTCAGTGACGTTGACAAAGGAAGCTTCCTCCGTTATCTTTCTGTGAAAAAGTTTAGGTTTTTCGATCGTTTGATGTAAGGTAAATCACTCACATTACTTTAGTTGCTTCAGTTTTATGTAGAGCAGTAAGTTTTACGATATCGCGGTCCACGCAATGCCTTTTGGCTTACAAATATAAGTCACTGTCGTTTCTTCGGTTGTACTGTTTCGCGCGTGAACCACTAATACAGACATGGCGTCCGATCGGGAAAATTGGTCATGCTAAACATCGGAGAGAGTGAATAAGGTGTCCACATTTCCCGACGAATAGCCACTATTTCCGACAGTTCATTTTCAGTCTATCTGTCCCAATGAGAATTAGCTTATTTCATATTTGATGCACAGTATAAGAGTTGCAATTAAAACATTAAAAATCGTTTTATATACAAAAACAATATCCGTTATTCTCCTCTTCTGCAAGGGTTTGCAAGAGCTTCAAGATGCCAAGAAAATACATCTGGAAAACAGATCAACAAACATGGGACCCTGTTGCAATGCAAAACGCAACTGAACCAGTAAAGAATGATTACATGCCACTATCAGCAGCAGCAAAACAAATCAATATGTCACGTACCGGTATTACACTGAAATGAAGAGTTCTGGGGAAAAGTAGAGATGCAATGGCAGTAAGAAGGTTATGGGCAGCTTAAGGGCAGTGTTCCGTGAAGAACAAGAGCAAGAAATTCTATGGAACTACAGTGTATGACCTGCGGCGATTAGTATTCCAGTTGACAGAGCGAAATAAAATGCCACATCATTTCAACAAAGTGTCTGAAATGACAGGTAAAGATTGGGTGGCAAGCTCTAGAGAATGGCATCCTAATATTAATCTGCGAGCCAGAATCTACCTTTATGGCTAGAGCACGAGCGTTTAACATGGTGAACGTAGACAAGTTTTTCGATATCCTTAAAATATTGCAAGATAAATGATTCCATCCTGCTCATCGTATTTATAACAGATGAAACTGGTCTTCTAACAGTGTAGTCCAAGAATAGCAAAGTGTTTGACTCAAAAAAAGACGACAAGTTCGAGCCACTACCTCAGCTGATAGAGGGTTACTGCAGACTTTTGTGGCGTGCATGTCTGCAGGAGGAAATTTCATTTCCCATTTTGTAATCTTCCCTAGTTGAAGAATGAAGGTTGAACTTAAAAATGGGCATCTGCCAGGAACCAAATTTGCATGCTAGCCTACTGGGTGGATGCAGAGTGAAAGTTTTTTTTAAGTCGAACATTTTTTAAAACATGTAAAACAGCTGCTCAATATCCAGTTCTATTAACCTCAGGCGGTCACCCTACCCATACCAAGAACATAGGTTTCATTGATAAGGCCAGAGAAAATCATACAACTGTTGTGTGCTTGCCTCCACAGTGCAACCATAAGCTCCAACCTTCGGATGTGGCAGTCACGTCTCCTTTTAAAATCTTCTACACACCAGTTTGTGAAAAATTTCTTTGCAGTAATCAAGGAAGAGTTATTACAGAGTTTCAAATAAGTACGCTCTTGGGTGAAGCGTTTCTTCGTACAGCATTTCTAATGACAGCAATCAATGACTTTAGAAAGTGCAGACTTTTTCCTCTAGACCAGGGCTTCACAACATAAGTGCTCGCGGAGCAAGCTGTGAGCACCAAGGCGCGAGCACGGAGCAGCGCGAGCACGCTACCCCCACTACCGGATCAGAGCGGAGAGTGGGGAGAGTAACGTGGGGCACACAACAGCTGCCGCCAGTCAATGTAAATACGCGGCCACCTGCAGGGATATCACTCACGAATTACTACTGCGACAAATGAAACAAATAAAGGAGAATGTACACGTGCCACATAATTTTAATAGCTTAGTGTATGCCTCTACATTCGTATTAATTTGTGAACTGTTACACAACAAAAGGTGTCACTGAAGTGTTGGCTTCTCGGTTATCGTAGTTTTTGCCCCTTACAATTGCGTCTATGCTCGGAGTAATTGTTCTTGTGCATTGTAGGCGCAGCGTGCAGTTTAAATTTCGATCAAACAATGCGTTTCTCAGGCGCGTCTTGTTACATTTCATTGCAGAGAACAGTTGTTCACAAACATACATGGAACCGAACATTGTTATTATTCTAGCCACCAGTTTGTGCAAACGAGTAAAGCTATCCTGTAGAATTACAAAATGTTTTTCTTGTTCTGAAATTTGTCTCTGTATTCTCTGTCACACTGCAGGTCAATAATTTCTAGCTGCAGCTCAGGACGAATCTCTTCAATATTCGCTGAATATGGAGAGGAGAACCGATCAAAATCACTGTCCAGTGCTGTCAGATCTTGAAAGCGTTCATCAAATTCTTCCTTAAGGGCAACTAAACTATGTGAATAACGTTCACAGTCTTTGTGAACATCTTGCATGGATGATAATTTAGGAGAATGAGCTAGATTTCCTGTTTCCAGCTGACTCACCCAAAGTGTCAATTTCCTTTTAAAAGCTCGTATTCGATCTATGAAATGAGTAATTAGCAGATCTTTACCTTGTAGTGAAATGTTCAAAGCATTCAGAGGGCTAATTAAATCTGCTAAGAACGCGAGATCACATTTCCATGAAGGCTCTTTCAATTCAGGAACACACATGTTATTTATTTCCATGAACATACTTATCTTATCTAATAGGCAAAAAAATCGATTTAATAGTTCGCCACGACTAAGCCAGCGGATCTCGCTGTAATAAGGCAGGCTACCATACTGGATTTCTACATCCTCAAGAAAGCTTTTAATTGCCTGTGTTGTAGCCCATGCTTCCTTATATAATTGGTTGTAAGAACAACAACACTCATCACATTTTTTAGTGATACTCTTTGCACATAAGTTTTCCTGGTGGATCACACAGTGAACGCCTCTTATTTCATTCGGCACAGTCAGTTTTTGCATTTTCTCCTTCAACAGCGCAACGAAACCTGAGTTTTTCCCTGTCATCGCTGGTGCACCGTTTTTAGACACTGAAACTAAAGAATCCCACGACAGTCCTATATTTTCAACACTTTCTTCAACACTACTTAAAATATCACCTCCGGTTGTAGTGTTCTTCATGGCTACCACATCGAGGAGCTCCACCCTCACCTGAAGATCTCTATTAACACCTCTAATAAATATGTGAAGCTGAGCTGTTCCAGTGATATCAACACTTTCGTCCAGAGCTAGAGAATATGCCATAAAATCTTTACAGATATTTGCAAGCTGGCTCTGGAAGTCGTCTGCCTTGTCCTGTATGCGACGCATAATGGTCATGCCATTAGATAATGGCACAATCCGAAACTGTTCAGCTTGAGATGGACACAAATGTTCCGCTGCAACTATCAAACATTCTTTTATTAAATCGCCATCAGTGAAGGGGCGCAGGGATTTTGCTAAAAGCAAAGCAATTTTGTAACTCACTCTGAGAGCTGCCTCAGTTGATTTTTTTTCGTCGTCCAGATCTTCTTCTGATAGCTTCCTTTTAAGTTTAATAACTTCCTGTGCACGATCTGGTCCATCACATTTTCCACTTCCATAGTCTTTCGCGTGGTACGATATATAATGTCGCTGCAAATTAAATTTCCTAAAAGAATTCAGCGTTTTGTGACATGCTAAACATTTTGCAACACCATCTTTTCCTGTAAATAGATACAATTCCTCCCAATGGGGGTTGAACTGTGAAGGCGTGGTTGGGGTTACACAACGGCGACTTGACATGATTCTTAACCAGCGAAGTGACTGTTAGAGCTGATCGTAGTACTTTAAATGTTACACAGTCGGCGCGAATTCAATAGGCACGCTGCGGCCATATTCAAACGTGCGCGCGCATTTCCCCTCCGTCCCATCCCTCCCTACTCCACGACCTTGCACCTGCTCGCGAGCACGTGCCTGAGCAGACGCGAGTGCTCGCGCTCAAAACCGGCCAGTTGTTAAGCCCTGCTCTAGACCCTAACATGTTTACCGATGCAGCTGTGATTACTGATATTCCTTTGGATAGAGACACTAATATTGTGCCTAGTTCAAATATTGGTTCTTCTCATTGCGAAACTGCTGAGTTTTCTGCAGGTGCTGGTCCCTCTGGAGCCAAATAGCTGTGTCTTCTTCAAATACACCAACTGGGTCATTTCTAGAACCAACTTATCAGCTGTCTTCAAGTGTAGGCTGCCTTCAGATTATAGGTGATAAGTGTTCTCCAAGGGAAGATTCCCCTCGTTGTCCGACCACTGAAGAATGTCCCTCTGAGCATCCAACAGGTGAGTTCTGCATAAACTCAAAGAATGTAAAACCTTTGCCTAAGAAACAAAGTGTGAATCAAAAAGAAAGTAGGACAAAAATATAAAGACTGTCATGATCACTTCAACTCCTTATACAAGTGTGTTGGCTGCAGCTAAAAAAAAAAAAAAAAAAAAAAAAAAAAAAAAAAAAAAAAAAAAAAAAAATTTAATGAAATAAAGGAAGTTCGAAGAACAACAAAGAGATAAGATTAGTATCCTACAATGTAAGGCAACACAAAATAAAGGTAAGAAGCAAAAAGCAGGACCAAATGCTAAGAGAGTTTCTGCTAAAACGAAACATTTTCGAGAAGAAATGGAAGGAAGAAAGTCCATTGTTGAGGAGAGTGACGCAGACTGCTTTTACCGCAGGGAAGCATTATCTAGATCTAAAGAAAATGAAGGATGGCTAAGATGTCGGAGTTGTAAAACACTGGACTTACGACCTGCACACTGTATGTGATGAGGCTGATGACAACTTCACCTGCGATATTTGTACATGACTTAACGTTGCTTCTGAGTGGATAAATTCGGAATGAACTAGACTGAAATAGTAACCCATAGGTAGCTTTTCATTTCTCTATTTACATCATTAGGAATAATTAATGCTTCTCATTTGTTCACCTTTTTGTGCCAACTATCTATTGCAACACGTTTCTTTCTCATTTATATTACTGTTCTCCTAATAATAATCAACAGTGAAATAAAAACTATAAGCTTATCCATTTTTTAAACTAAATAGTGTATTTGGGAATGGTGGCAAAGCACCGGCCACTTTACACCATTAAATAGGGAAAAGTGGTCATTTACATAAACATTTATATATCCTGTAAAATATGCTTTTATCTTAGCTATAAATATTTAGTGTGATACCTTATAGTATGTAGATTCGAGATGTATATGCCACAAGCTTCTGTTAATAGCCATGGTTTCATGAAAATTCAATTTCACTTAGAGCGGCTACTCTACCCCATCCTAGCCTATGTCAATTAGGAAGCAGCTTGTGTGGAACAGCAATAAAAAAATGTGTGCAGTCTAAGTTGTTTTGGGCAATATTGTGAATATAGATGCAGAAGAACTGGCTACTGAAACTTTAGTTTTTCAGATAGTATCCTACACTGAAAAGGTTAAGTGTCCAATTGCGTATATCCTCGTAAATAAACTGTAATGAGATGTAATGATTGAAACTGTGTGAGTTTGTGTACTAAAACTGTTTTCTATTGGTATTCTTGTGAGGTCAGTGACATGTGACGGTGCTACTGTCAACATTCAGACACTGAAGAGTCTTGGGTGTTCACTGAATCTGGGAAATATTCCCCCTACTTCAAGCATCGTGCCAATGACTTTAATGTTCATGAAATCCTTGCTCCATTCCATATGCTGAAATAGTTCGTAGTACTTCAGCTGAAAAGAAAATAATTAACTGTGAAGCTGTGGATGTGAAATGGGACTTTGTTTTGAAGTTACATTCTCTACAAGAGTGTGAATCTTTAAAATTCGCCAATTCACTTTTTGGCTCACATGTGAATTTCTATAATAATAAAATAAATCTCTCTTTAGCGGCCCCACAATGATCTCCAGTGTTGCTGATGCCACGGACTTTATAGAGAGTTCCCAGCATCCATATTTTCAGGACACCGCTATCACTGTAAATTCATCAAAATTATTGATAAACTGTTTGATGTGTGCAACTTTAGGAATGCTCATACTAAGGACTGTAAACAACCACTGAGAGCTGAAAATGTAAAGTATTACCCCAGATCACGCGATCTGGGGTATTACACTGAATTTCTTTGCCATACAGAAAGCTTCCTTCAAATATTATGGATTTATGGTGTGTGTGCATTATTATATCCACAAAAAACGTTTATGGTGGGATTTTTGACGTGCACCCATGGTATTAGAAGCCTCTCCCAGGAGCTTCTGTGGCGGGATACGGGACGTGTAAAGTATTTTTTAGCATAAAAACTCTCAAAAGATCATCTAGAACTCTTTTTTTTCTTGCATCACATCTGGGTTTAAAATAAAATATGGCGTTTCAGTCTTCGATCGCTATTCTTTATTTTCAAGTACCGGTTTCGGGCTAGCTGCCCATCTTCAGATCATATATTGTAGTTACAGAGTAACTTGTCCGTACAGAACACTCGGTTCGCTGTCGTAACTGTACGGACAAGTTACTCTGTAACTACAATATATGATCTGAAGATGGGCAGCTAGCCCGAAACCGGTACTTGAAAATAAAGAATAGCGATCGAAGACTGAAACGCCATATTTTATTTATTGAACGATCGCGGAATTCCTATTGAGACAATCATGTCTAGTTTTGATAAACATCTAGATTTGGTTGTGATCCCACCACATTACAGTTCATGTCCGATCTGAGAGCAATGTTGCTCGAGAACAATGTTACTGCAAGTGACAAGAGTAATGTAATTGACACTGAGAAAGTGAGGTCTTTCAGTGTTCATGGATCTATATATCATAAGATACAAAGTGATAAGTTGACTCATGATAGTGAAGATACTAGTTACTCTGAGGCTCTGGATTCAACACTACTCAGTGAATGCCAGGAGACTATTATTTCTTATATATCAGGATACGTTGTGAGATAGATTATTCAAATGTTAAGAAATACTGAGAGAAAAGAACTTATTACTGCTCCTTACATGTGCCCAGATGATCACACATACTGCAACTCCTGTGGCAGATCCAGCGGCCTTTATTATGAAGGCTGAGAGAAGTTGTTTGCTTCACCTATCTGCAGCAGTGTTTAAAATAGTGCGGCATACAGAAAAATGATTTCGTCCTGCTCTGGTGACGTTTACCTTAAACTCAAACCATTTTTATAATAGGCTTTTTTTGGTGAACAAGTCAATGTCTTTGAATATATCTGGCAAAGCGCATACATTAATCTCAGCCATTGACTGTGAAGACATACGTGAGTCACTATTAATAAAATGCATTGCTACTGTGTACCTTCAAATTACAATGTGGGCACACACAAAAAAAAAACAACAGCTGCTTCACATGATAACTATTCTGGCATGAGTCAAATGGGCAATTTAATTACATTTGCCAATGTGTAACATGTGAATAGATATTAAATGAAGCAAAACAATAAATAAAAGTTAAAATCTGATGATACTAATTTGACCACCTCCTCCATTTCACAAAATTCCATCTGTTAATGTAACAACTTGTTAAGTGATTCATATTACTTCTGAAGATTTTTACTATGTTAGCAGCTGAAATGAGCAACAAAGCAATGGTATAGCAGTTTTGCTGCCAAATGAGTTTTACAGAACATTTTTTCTCGTTAAGTGTAAAGGGAAAAGCACTTTGCATCATATGTGTTATTGTATGAAAGTTCACCAGATATCTGACGAGATAACCATAATAGGAAACTTTTCATGTCAATGTTTTGGTCATTTTGTGTCGCTGTATAGTTTCTTTATTAAGGAAATGAAATGCGAAAAGTGAAGGCAATAAATGTGTTGTGCAGAGGTAAGACTTTTGAGAAGTATAATTTGTGAGCCTCTTTAGCGGCAGTATGCAAATTACGTATGTAAACAGAGCAGAATAATTTGCGAAATTGATCTTGCAGAGAAGGGTTAACAGGTACTAGGCAGTGAACTCTAAACCAAAACATGTCATGTAATATACATAAATGGAAACATTTTTTCTGCATAGCAGAAGAATTTCACACATTGCCCCTGTTTAAGAAGGCCACTGTGAGGTCACACATCATGGGTTTGCTTCATGTAAGTAGTCTCTGCAGTTCACCATTGAGCTCACTGGTTGACACTTGGTTCAGTGGTTCATGGGAGCGCCAATAAATGGGTAATGCTTATACGGTCGCTCTCACCAGCCACTGCGCCGAGTGTCAACTTAGTTTGATGTACCGGCTGGATATAATTAAACTTTCCCTACTTAACACGTTATAACACGGGAACTAACTTGGTAGCGTTAATGTCAAGGACGTGGCGAAGAGAAATAATGCAGAATCAATTCAACTTAATGTGCTGCTACGATACACGGTACCAATACATACCATTACCATTATTGGTACAAAAGGGGCCCAGTATGGTGCCCATCAGTGTCCAGAAGAGTCTGAAAGCGCAGGATTGCATTCTGGACAGCAGAACGAAGCATGTCCGAACGCGTGCTGGCTACTTCTCTTGATACGCTGCGCATCAGATCAGCACGTGTAAACAGAGCACTGGTAAACCCTGCCCATCAGGTAGCTCCACAACCAGAAACCACAGAGAGTGAGATCAGATTGTCGTGCCGACCAAGCATTTGGAAACGATCGGCTGCTAATTCGATCGATTCCCAATGTGTTTTGGAGAAGCAGGTGAACTTCACGAGCGATAAGTTGTGGGGCACCATCTTGCATGAAAACTGTTGAGTTCAGTGTCTCTCTCTCCTATAGGGCGAGTATGATATGCTGGCGAAGCATATCGCAGTAACTCTGGCCAGTCACACTGCACATCTTTGATCCTTGAACGCCAATCTGTTCAAAAAACAATTGGCCAATGATGAAGGTAGCCGTGAAGCCACACCATACGGTGACACGTTCATTATACAGAGGAACTTCATGCACAGTGACTCGAGGTGAAGAGTCACACATTCGGGTATTCTGTGTGCTCACCACACCCGACAGAAAAAAATGAGCTTCGTGTGTCCATAGGATGGGCATGGCCAGCCCTCGTCAACTTCAATCCTTGCGAGAAAGTGGAGAGTGAAGTCAACACGTCGTTGTGCATCATGTGGTGCAATCTGCTGTATGATGTGGACCTTGTATGGATACCATTTGAGAATAGTTCGAAGCACTTTCCATACAATCCACCACCGGTTGTTCAACTGTCGTGACACAGCACACGCACTGCCTGATGACGATCGGGAATTGCGCGCAGCGTTGTCTACCATAGCAACACAGATTTCGTCAATCATCTGTGGCGCAACCGGTCGTCGGCCTCTTCCCGGAGCGACGTCTAGTTCCCCAGTTCATTCGAACTTCATCACGCTTCACACCGCAGGTGGAGAAAGAGGACCCTTCCGTAATCCTTTCACCCGGCGATATTCTCGAAGTGCAGCTGCAGCATTACTGTTGTTCTGTTAATAGAGCTATTCAAATAATGCCCTGCTCCTTTTGTCCAAGCTCATGTCGAGACATCAGCAAGTGCACTGCGACTGCTCAGGTGTGTGAGACAATCGTGATGACTGATCACGGCCCCTGGTGGTCATAGTTCGAACTGGACGGTGGCGCTGTGACACATGGAAATCATGCACCCCAGACTCTGGACATTAATGTTATCAAGTTTGGTACTCGTACGGTAATTACTCGTATTTTCCATGTTATAAATAGGGCAAGTTTATTTATAACCACCAGGCATAATACACAATTGCCCATGTTCAGCCATGGAGTTCTCGGGTGTTGTAGGATCTGAAACATCGATGAGAATATGGTATTTGATCAAAGGCTTCCGATTTTTTCCTACTTAGGACTGGAGCAAGACACGACAGTAGAGAAAGCAAACAAAAGAAAGTGGAGGGAATATGTAATTCGCCTGTCCTTCTGGCCAGTACTTTGGTTGCTGCCGAGTTTCGGTTGGCTGTTAGTCGTTGTGCCTATAGACAGTGGCATAGCATGGACATCTACCACCTGGGGCGAACCCTAATTTTGCCTTCACGCCATTTTCGAAATTGAGCAAAAAATAATAAGAGAATGCGTAGCAGTATTTGGTTGAATCTTATCAAAAGAAAACAGACACGTTGCCATTTATTTCTCCTGCATAAGTTTTTGAGTTTCTTTTACGCTTTCTGTTATGCTGAGCAAATCATTTTCGAAGATTATTTATATGACCTGTTTCTGTGAGTTGTCTGCAACAGCAAAGAAAAACTTCACATATTTAAGACAGTATAAGGAAATAAAACATAAACATTCATGCACTGAGAAGTAAATAATTTGTAGCATGTCATTTTTTAACCTGTAGGGAATGGGTATCATAGCAATTAATTATGCTATTCTCATTTAAGTTTGGGGAGTAGTTACACGTGTATTTAGTGTATAATAATTCCTCGACAGTGGGAGCTCCGTAGGCATTTCCACCGTCCATTAAATTATATGCATCCAGTCTGCTTATGGACAAGCACGCACCATCTGTCGGCTGACAACTAGCTGACAGGCCGAATTCAGTTGAACCAGGCTTCTTTAGGCTCATGAGAATTCCACCACTTGCAAGACATTATCTTGAGATATAAACCTCTCAAATTTTCGTAACTTTGGGGTGAAAATATTGGTAACGAATGGTTTTGCCAGGAAGCGATACCAAAGGGGAAAGTGCTAATAGCAGGGAGGATAGTACCAGTAGCAGAAGAGGGCAACGAGCCAGTGGGAGTGCGTACATGAGGGCGGAAGACATTCAGCCTGTTACCGCAGCACTTGTTGGCTGAAACATCTAAACTGACCGTCCTCCAGATTAGAGATTTATATGACGTAATAAGAACCCTGTGAAATCTGGAGTAGCCGGCCGTTGTGACCGAGCGGTTCTACGCGCTTCAGTCCGGAACTGCGCTGCTGCTACGGTCGCATGGTCGAATCCTGCCTCAGACATGGATGTGTGTGATTTCCTTAGGCTAATTAAGTTTAAGTAGTTCTAGGTCTAGGGGACTAATGACCTCAGATGTTAAGTCCCATAGTGCTAAGAGCCATTTGAACCATTTTCGAATCTGGAGTAACGGTGGACATCGCGCTGGGTATGGCGAAGAGGTGGCACACTTTTTTGGCAGCTGTGATTTTCGAGGGTGAGTGCTTATGTATTAGCTTAAGCATGTCCGTTATTTTTTTGTGGCAGCCATGTGTTAGGTTCTACAGCTAATAGTTAGTTGAAGAAGGCTTTCCAATTAGAGAATTAATTTGTCTATAGCCAGGGCTAAAAACAGTGGCATTCGTCTTCTGAATCAAAGTGTATTTTTAGACCCGTGAATAACAATTTAATTTCAGTTTACTTTAGCGATCGTGACGTAGACAAGATTACTTTGGGTAACGAAATAGAGTGCGTCTGATGTCACCTGGAGCACGGGGACGAGAGCAGCAGACGTTCTCACGGACGTGGCCAAAACAAGAGAAGGAACATCACAATTTCGTTACGTTTAGGATTCGACTCAAGTATCGTGACAAACAGAGAACAACGAATTCAAATAAAGCTACAATATTGACATCAACATTATGTGTATAAGTACCTAATGACGTTGTTGTACTATATGTAACATCATACTACTTTATAGAAACAATCTGTTAGGACCCGTCACACATGCCAGCGATATTGCTTGAAATCGATCGCCTTGCTCGACCCTCTCACACTCGAGCGATTTAGCAAGCTGTGTCAACCATTATTTCGAACGCTTGAAGTGCTGCCATGGGAAATAAACCGCTGTGTTCAGAGGGGTGACACTGATCTCCGTATGTTGACTCATATTTGCAAAAAGTAATAATAAACGGAATGAAATTTATTAAACTTGTTTTGGAATGCTTGTACAGGAACTTAAGGCTATCTTACAGATTACATTACGTTTTTCGTTGACCCAACTAAACTGACACGATCTCAGTAAAATTGCCCTGAAGATGTTTTCCTTTTTACACAAAAGTTTGACCCAAGAATGAATATTAACGCTTAACTTTGATTTTGTTGATGTATTCAAAAGTGGAAGCGTTTACGTAGCACAATGAAAAATTTAAGAGGAGGTTGAACATGTATTTATCTGAATACAATGGTATGTTCATACCTTCTAATTTCGTTGAAAAATCTGTAAGTGCTTTTATATGTTCCCTTCTAGAGAAGACATGTGATATGAGGATATGACATCTCACTTTGTAAACACCAGAATGTGTTGACAAATCATCTTGAAACACAGTATCAGGGTCAATGTGAAGCCTCGAAGTTCAAGGATGCACTAACTTACTTATACCGACTGTAAAATAAACCCAAAGAGCTGGAAGAAAAAAAAACTGCGATACTCTATCACTGTTTTACATGGATTCAAAATAAGAAGATCTTTCTTATATTGAAATTACATTCTGCGCGTTTTTTGCAGCTTAAGCTCTTTATTGGTGTGGTGACTGTTAATTGTTACCTCTTGTTCGAAGACCAAAGTAGTTAGATTTGTTAATTTTAAAGTGAACATTGTTGATCTTAAATAATTTTTTATCAGTTTAAGCTTAGGGAAGTTTCTTTCACAACTAACATTGCTTTTGTCATCTATAAGGAATATTCTGAGCGTTATAAAAGTATGTTAGGCAACCTTCTTCAAGATTGGACTCATAAATATTAAATAAACACAATGGGCCAGAGTGAATAGGGTTAAGTTGTTTATTACACTTTGCCGTAGGTGACATTCCTCATCATTGACACCCAGTATTATTGCAGGTCTTTGGTAGGCATGTTTTTCCGCCAAATTCTGGGGCTGTTGGAACCCTTCGCGAATATCGCCAGTTACTTTATATAATGAAGAAACATTTGTGATTTTAAATCGTCTTTGTGCGATAAGCCGGCTTCTCTACTTCAGTCGCCACAAACGTGTCTCTTCCTGATTCAGTTCGGAAGCTCAATAGAAATGCCAAGTTCTTCACACAAGCTTTAAGGGTAACGTACACTAAGGTGCAAAAGTCATGGGATAGCGATATTCTCATGCACAGATGGCGGTAGTATCGTCTACACAAGGTAAAAAGGACAGGGCATTGGCGAACTGTCATTTGTATTCAGGTGATTAATGTGACAAGTTTTCCGACGCGATTATGCCCGCACGACGGGAATAACAGACTTTGAACGCGGAATGGTAGTTGGAGCTAGACGCATGCAACATTCCATTTCGCAAGTCGTTAGGGAACCCAATATTCCGAGATTCACAGTGTCAAGAGTGTGCGAAGAATACCAAATTTCAGGACTTACCTTTCACCATGGGCAACGCAGTGGCCGACGGCCTTTACTTAACGAGTGAGAGCAGCGCCGTTTGCGTAGAGTTGTCAGTGCTAACAGGCAAGCAACACAACTGGAAATAACCACATGAATCAATGTGGAACGTACGCCGATTTCATCCTTTATAACAGTGGGGCGAAATTTGGCTTTCGTAGGCTCTGGCAGCAGACGACAGACGCGTGTGCCTTTGCTGACAGCACGGCATCACCTGCAGCACCTCTCTTGGTCTCGTGATCATATTGGTAGAACCCTAGACTGGAAAACCTTAGCCTGGTCAACTGCGTTCCGATTTCATTTGGTAAGAGCTGATGCTAGCGTTTGAGTGTGATGCAGACTCCACGTAGCCATGAATCCAAGTTGCCAACAAGGCAATGTGCAAGTTAGTGATGGCTCCAAAATGGTGTGGGTTGTGTTTACATCCTCCAACTGAACCGATCATTGACTAGAAATGGTTAAGTTCAGCTGTTTGGAGAGCATTTGCAGCCATTCATGGACTTCATTTTTAGGAATGACAATGCGCCATGTCAGCGAACCACAACTGTTCGCAACTGGTTTCAAGAACATTCTGGACAATTCGAGCCAATGATTTGGCCACACAGAGCGCACTACTTGAATCACGTCGAACATTTATGGGACAAAATCCAGAGGTCAGTTCGTGCACAAAATGCTGCACCAGTAACACATTTCTGCGTGGGCCTTCCATGCCATGTCGAGTTGCTGCACTATGCCGGGGAAAATAGGGTAGGTCATTAGGGGGAATCCTCTGACTTTGTCACCTCAGTGTAAAGGATTGGGTTGGGTTGGGTTGTTTGAAGGAAGAGACTAAACAGTGGATTAGGGCAGGAAGTCGGCCGTGCCCTTTAATAGGAACCATCCCAGCATTTGCCTGAAGCGATTTAGGGAAATCATGGAAAAGCTAAGTCAGGATGGCCGGACGCCGGTTGAACCGTCGTCCTCCCGAATGCGAGTCCAGTGTGCTACCACTGCGCCACCTCTCTCCGTCAGTGTAAAGGCTTGTCTACGAATTCCTTCAGTTTATCTCTCAACATCGCCTGTAACACGCTTGTTTACTGAACACACTGATGTACATTAAGTTTGTTTATTTGTAAATTATTTTAGGTATAATTCATTTCACGCACTACCGGCTGCCGGAGATCTAAAATACAAAACTTCTTTTTAAAGTTTTCGTGTCATGTCTAATGGACTGCATCTTGCTCTCCAACCTGTTTCCTGTACCTTCTTCAAACTCTTGCCTGTAATAGCAGTCAGTGTACATGAAAAAGAAAGCATAACCAAGTTCGAATGTGCTGAAGAAAATCAATGCATTCACCTCCATCGAAGCAAGCAGACTAGTTTCAAGAAGTTGTCTGGGGAGACTATAACTCCAGCATTAGGATTGATGTATTTTATTCGTTGCTGCACATCTGTCTCTCTTGTGACCATTGCAACAGCGTTATCGTAAGGTTGTTCTCTAAAGTTCATTACGTCAAGTCCATCAGCAATGGGTTTACTTAGTTTCAGCTCACTAATACCGTCTGCCGTTTCACTGAAATCTGTAAAAGATACCACTACTCGTGCATCCCGATTCTCAGTCATCATATATGATAATACTTGTTTGATCTTTATAGGAAGTACTCGGAGTACTGTCGAATATAACGGAATGATACTTGCCTTTTGAACATGACCTATGAGGGTTGCCAGAAAGTAATGAACCCCATTTTTTTCTTCGACAACTCTTTACTGAACACGAGAGAATGGTGTTTTATCCTAACACGCAATTTATCCAAATAATCTCCATCCCGTTCTGTGGCCTTCTTCCACTGTGAAACAAGGACGTGTGTGCCCTGGGCACCAATCCTTGTCCTGGTGGCGGAGCCAGTGCTTCTGTGTGGATCACCTCCTGATCGACCGCAAAATATCTTCCACGAATGGCATCCTTTAATGGCCCAAAGAAGTGGACGCCCGCTGCAGCATATCAGGCGTGACAGCTGTGGATGGCCTCCCCGACTGTTGCAGGCCATGGAGCTCCGCTGAACCACTTTGTGATGACTTCACCCTCCGTGCCCAGCGTCTACTTCTGTCGACAGCAGATGCTCCATAGACTTTGCACAAGCACTTGTGAATATTCCATACAGTTTCTTTCTCTGCAGTGAAAAATTCAATGACAGCACATTGCTAGTAACGGACGCCATTTTGAAACTGTCCTACAGCTACGCTATCTGTCGGAAATGACGGAAACTTGGCGCGCTCAATCAGGAGACTTCAAATGATACATTCATAACGTTTCGCATTCGTAGCATTGTTGCGGCCGAGAAAATTAAAGAGACCTTTGGAGAAAAGAAAACCACTTGTATGATTATCAAGAGCTCAGATGGAAACCCAGTTCTAAGCAAAGAGAAGGGAAAGCAGAAAGGTGGAAGGAGTATGTAGAGTGTCTATACAAGGGCGATGTACTTGAGGACAATATTATGGAAATGGAAGAGGATGTAGACGAAGATGAAATGGTAAATACGATACTGCGTTGAGAGTTTGACAGAGCACTAAAAGACCTGAGTCGAAACAAGGCCCTGGGAGTAGACAACATTCCATTAGAACTACTGACAGCCTTGGGAGAGCCAGTCCTGACAAAACTCTACCATCTGGTGGGCAAGATGTATGAGAGAGGCGAAATACCCTCAGACTTCAAGAAGAATATAATAATTCCAATCCCAAAGAAATCAGGTGTTGACAGATGTGAAAATTACTGAACTTTCAGTTTAATAAGTCACAGCTGCAAAATACTAACGCGAATTCTTTACAGACGAATGGAAAAACTGGTAGAAGCCGACCTCGGGGAATATCAGTTTGGATTCCGCAGAAATGTTGGAACACGTGAGGCAATACTGACCATACGACCTATCTTAGAAAATAGATTAAGGAAAGGCAACCTTACGTTTTTAGCATTTGTAGACTTAGAGAAAGCTTTCGACAATGTTGACTGGAGTACTCTCTTTCAAATTCTAAAGATGGCAGGGGTAAAATACAAGGAGCGAAAGGCTATTTACAATTTGTACAGAAACCAGATGGCAGTTATAAGAGTCGAGGGGCATGAAAGGGAAGCAGCGGTTGGGAAGGCAGTGAGACAGGGTTGTAGCCTGTCCCCGATGTTATTCAATCTGTATATTGAGCAAGCAGTAAAGGAAACAAAAGAAAAATTTGGAATAGGTATTAAAAACCATGGAGAAGAAATAAAAACTTTGAGGTTCGCCGATGACATTGTAATTCTGCCAGAGACGGCAAAGGACTTGGAAGACCAGTTGAACGGAATGGACAGTGTCTTGAAAGGAGGGTATAAGATGAACATCAACAAAACCAAAACGAGGATAATGGAATGTAGTCGGATTAAGTCGGGTGATGCTGAGGGAATTAGATTAGGAAATGAGACACTTAAAGTGGTAAAGGAGTTTTGCTATTTGGGGAGAAATAACTGATGATGGTCGAAGTAGAGAGGATGTAAACTGTAGACTGTCAATGGCAAGGAAAGCGTTTCTGAAGAAGAGAAATTTGTTAATATCTAGTATAGATTTAAGTGTCAGGAAGTCGTTTCTGAAAGTATTTGTAAGGAGTGTAGCCATGTATGGAAGTGAAACATGGACGATAAACAGTTTGGACAGGAAGAGAATAGAAGCTTTTGAAATGTGGTGCTACAGAAGAATGCTGAAGATTAGATGGGCAGATCACATAACTAATGAGGAGGTATTGAACAGAATTGGGGAGAAGAGGAGTTTGTGGCACAACTTGACAAGAAGAAGGGACCGGTTGGTAGGACATGTTCTGAGGCATCAAGGGATCACAAATTTAGCATTTGAGGACAGCGTGGAGGGTAAAATTCGTAGAGGGAGACCAAGAGATGAATATACTAAGCAGATTCAGAAGGATGTAGGTTGGAGTAAGTACTGGGAGATGAAGAAGCTTGCACAGGATAGAGTAGCATGGAGAGTTGCATCAAACCAGTCTCAGGACTGAAGACAACAACAACAACAACAACATCAAAGCTGTAAAGTCCTATTTGACTCGTCCTGTATTTAGGGTGGAAAGGTCGCTAAAGGCTGCGGTCACAGTGACACCGATATCGGTGGACTCCGCCATCGACCGACATCGGCCGATCTTTTCAAATCACTACGGTACGCCACTACGTGTCCGATCACAATGTGGTCGACATCACTGCCCAAAAGTACAGTCTGCAGATGACTACCGGTGAAATTCAAATCAATTTGTTTTCTTCCGTCTTATCGTCCCAAAACAGCGGTTTTTCAGTTTTTACACGAAAAGTAAACGTTTCAAATAATGCTCAGATGTGTGTGAAATCTTATGGGACTTAACAGATAAGTTCATCAGTCCCTAAGCTTACACACTACTTAACTTAAATTATCCTAAGGACAAACACACACACCCATGCCCGAGGGAGGACTCGAGTCTCCGCCGGGATCAGTCGCACAGTAAAAGTTTCAATGACCCCCAAACCTCGAGATGTCAGACACTCAGATCGGCACCAAACGTTGTATATCAACAGAGTATCAATCAAAACTCCGATTTAGCGCGTACTACGTGCTATCGTCCAGCAGAAATGCTGTAAACATTACACAATACGAAATTTGGACTGTGAGAAGTCAAAGAATGGGTTTGTGGCATGCAGAGCATGAAAAATATCATAATCGGGGTATGGTTCGGAATCAAAGGACTGAAATTGCAGTTTCATTGGAAACCACAAGCAGGCAGAAATCTTCATCGGGAATTTCAGGCGTAAATTATAACCTAAAAAATAAGATTGGTGGCGTGTCTTACGCTTTAAGTTACTGTAGTGGATCTTTTTTGGGCTGCTTAAGATAGGTATTAGCTGTCTACAGATCATTCTTAATGTTTACTTGAGTTTTATGCCAGGAAGATGGTGTTTCTGTTAGTACAGGAAGTGATTTGCAAATATGGTGTATACAGAGTCCACCAGGAAAATGTAAACACTCTTTTTCAGGCTCTGTCGAGATATCGATATTATCATTCGATCTGAGTTACGAGTGTGCTGTAGTATGATCTTTGGCTCAACAGATGTTAGTACTTTCATCTCCATATTTGGTGTAAAAAATGAAAAACCACTGTTTTGGGATTCGTGAGTGGTCTCCGTTATGCAGCCTTTTCAACTACTTAAACTTAACTAACCTAAAGACATCACACAACACCCAGTCATCACGAGGCAGAGAAAAGGGGGGGGGGGGGGAGAACGGTTCGTTAGTCTGACATCATAACTAGGTAATGAACTAATTTTATTTTCGTTCTTGTCCATAGTTACGGTGCTACTTCCTAAATAAGCAAGTCACTGGGCACATATGGAAAGTTTGCATTGAAGAATGTAGTCGCTGACCAGTTTAAGTTTGGTGGGTAGTAGGACATAGGTTGTTGTGCATGAAATATAGCTAACATAGCGAAATTTTTTTAACGGTGGAAGGACAGCGATACCTCTTTTCAGTCCAGAGCAAATAAATTGTATATTTTGACGTTTGACCATGACGAGCAACAACGCGCTACATTCGACATTATGGCCGCGCACTAGGCTGATTTTTAGCTCGTGTTTCTCCGTCGTATGTGGGTTTATGAAATCAGTTACGACCACATGTTCAGTTAATATTGCATTAAGTGTTATTTTCATTTTAAAACTAGTTATAGAGAATCGCAGTTCCAGCGGCAGAACTAGCAATATACCTTATCCGTAAATTTTTCTTGTCGGCACCAACAGTTTCAATCACGAAACATTCAATAACTATTTTCGTTCACGTATTGTCGAACAAATGGCGTGTGTTCCAGCGAGCAATGAATGAGAAATAGGATTTTAATACTGATATAACTAAAGTATTCTGCGTTCTGGATATTTAATGCATATCTATTTGCTTACCTATTTTATGCTTACATATTTGGGCTTTCTCGATGCAGGCAGTGTATATGAGGTAGAACACCATTTTACACATTTTGTAACAGCTTTTACACAATTACTTATGTTATCGTTGGAAAAAAAATCACCATTTCTTTTATTTTCCTGGACAAACAACATTGAATCTGTGCAGTTACAACGTTGTGTTGTTGAAACACTCGGCTATTTTGTGTTACTTATCGCAGAAATAGAAACGTTGTTTTGAGAAAGTACAACAACACAGGTGAAAACATATGTGGGAACAACAATATCGCTAACCAGCGAGAGCGATGAGGCAGAATCTCTCTAAATGACTAGTTTGGTCTGTGACTTTGTAGCGTATGGTCGTGTATATATTGTATATTGTGCTGTGCTTAATATAGGGGTTTTTGTATTCCTTATCTGCAATGTACTTTATTATCCTACACTGTTACGTACCTGAGTTCTACACGAGTCGCCTTGAGACACCTTCTGTGATCACGGAGGTGCTACAGGTTAGCGACACGCCTTACACTACCACTCCGTCCCTTATCTCTCAGTGTCATCCTCTCGGGCTTATTTTTCACGACTGCGATTAAGAACTGAATAGTGCACCGAATAAACACAGTCCCCGGGCCCCCGGTGAGTGGACACCCTCGCAGACTAAGCCTTGAGCATCTCCGTACAGCAAATTCCACAGTGGATGAACTTCTTCAGGCAGGCATTTTGCGTCCTTCGGACAGTTGCTGGACATCTGTGATCGGCTTCGTCCACAAGAAAATATGGTTCAGTCAGACTTAGCGATGATTATCGCACACTCAGTGCTCTCACCATCGTAGACAATTACCCTGCACCTATACCGCGGCCGGTGAAAGCTTGCCCTTCACGTAACTGGTTAACAAGTGAAGAACGAGAAGCGCGAGGCGCCAGGCGTGCTGCACGAACCAATCGCAGCGCAGTAATCGCCTTTTCTAACAGAGTTTTCCGTCCGTCTAGCGCTTTGTGACGGAAACCCCTACTTTTCAGCACACCTTTCGGTGAAGATTTCCCATCCCTCAAAAGTTCACTTTCTTTTAAAGACACTAGCAACTTTGCTACGCAGGGTACTCTTTCCCGCTTCCGGTCGTGACATGGAAGCTCCCCCGCTGCCCGCTTTGTTTTGTGTATACATAAACAACGTGCATTGTGTTTGGTATCTACCGTGTGCCTGCATTGTCCTATGCTTTAGAAAATATCGCAATGAGGCCTGGTAGACCACGTGGATCTACAAGGTTCCTCCTATAGTATAAGAAACAAATACATTACAAAGAAGTTAATACGGATAAAATTAAGCCATAAATGTAAATCTCTTCCTTTACTATCCAGGCAGCAGCTTCAACATATGTGCGAACAAATAATTCAAACAAAGCAATACCCTTTGTAGACGTGTGTGGCAAGCAAGGCAATCTCAATCGGGAAAAGATAATTTCTTCGTTTTAGCGGGTGGCATGCAGTAAGAATCAGAGATTTTTGTAAACAGGTTGCACAGGCCCTAAGAGGCTTTACAAAAGTGTCTCCCTTTTTATTTCTGTTCTATCTATATGACCGATGTGCTCCGAGTTTTGATCGACACTCTCGAATTAAGGAATAGCGTACATTATTCAACTTAAATACACTGATCAGCCAGAGCATTATAACCTTTGGTACGGATAACAGCGTTTAGTATGGAAGCAATGAGGCATCAGTAGGTCGCTGGAGGGAACTGGCGCTACATCTGCGCACACAAGTCACGTAATTTCCGTAAATTCCGGGTTGGGTGGGGGGGGGGGGGGGGGGGCGATGAGCTCTCGCGCCACGTTCACTCACATCCCAGATCGGGTTCAGAGCTGTGCGGTCAGCACATCAATTGGAATGAAATTACAATGAAATGAACACCCTTAGCTGCTTACAGGCGTTGACATACGACAACGGGGACAGATGAAAATGTGTGCCCCGACCGGGACTCGAACCCGGGATCTCCTGCTTACATGACAGACGCTCTATCAAAAAAATGGTTCAAATGGCTCTGAGCACTATGGGACTCAACTGCTGTGGTCATCAGTCCCCTAGAACTTAGAACTACTTAAACCTAACAAACCTAAGGACATCACACACATCCATGCCCGAGGCAGGATTCGAACCTGCGACCGTAGCAGCAGCGCGGCTCCGGACTGGAGCGCCTAGAACCGCACGGCCACCGCGGCCGGCACAGACGCTCTATCCATCTGAGCCACCGAGGGGACAGAGGATAGCGCGAGTGCAGGGATTTATCTCTGGCACGCCTCCCGCGAAACCCACATTCTCAACGTATTGTCCCACACTACATTCGTAGTGCCCCCGCCCATTATACTCATCACTCGCGGCGCGTTGCCGAGTCCCGAAGAGTTCGGGCACTGTTTGTGCATTCGAACATAAGAAGAAGATGGTCAAGTGGGCGGCGAGCCTTAACTATATATATATATATATATATACACTAAGATGGTATCTGTTCTTTCGGACATGTCCGAAAGAACAGATACCATCTTAGTATACAGGGTGAGTCACCTAACATTACCGCTGGATATATTTCGTAAACCACATCAAATACTGACGAACCTATTCCACAGACCGAACGTGAGGAGAGGGGCTAGTGTAATTGTTTAATACAAACCATAGAAAAATGCACGGAAGTATGTTTTTTAACACAAACCTACGTTTTTTTAAATGGAACCCCGTTAGTTTTGTTAGCACATCTGAACATATAAACAAATATGTAATCAGTGCCGTTTGTTGCATTGTAAAATGTTAATTACATCCGGAGATATTGTAACCTAAAGTTGACGCTTGAGTACCACGCCTCCGCTGTTTGATCGTGTGTATCGGAGAGCACCGAATTACGTAGGGATCCAAAGGGAACGGTGATGGACCTTAGGTACAGAAGATACTGGAACAGCACATTACGTCCACATGCTAACACCTTTTTATTGGTCTTTTTCACTGACGCACATGTGCATTACCATGAGGGGTGAGGTACACGGACACACGTGGTTTCCGTTTTCAATTACGGAGTGGAGTAGAGTGTGTCCCGACATGTCAGGCCAATAGATGTTCAATGTGGTGGCCATCATTTGCTGCACACAATTGCAATCTCTGGCGTAATGAATGTCGAACACGCAGCTGTACTTCTGGTGTAATGTCGCCGCAGGCTGCCACAATACGTTGTTTCATATCCTCTGGGGTTGTAGGCACATCACGGTACACATTCTCCTTTAACGTACCCCACAGAAAGAAGTCCAGAGGTGTAAGATCAGGAGAACGGGCTGGCCAATTTATGTGTCCTCCACGTCCTATGAAACGTCCGTCGAACATCCTGTCAAGGGTCAGCCTAGTGTTAATTGCGGAATGTGCAGGTGCACCATCATGCTGATACCACATACGTCGACGCGTTTCCAGTGGGACATTTTCGAGCAACGTTGGCAGATCATTCTGTAGAAACGCGATGTATGTTGCAGCTGTTTGGGCCCCTGCAATGAAGTAAGGACCAATGAGGTGGTCGCCAATGATTCCGCACCATACATTTACAGTCCACGGTCGCTGTCGCTCTACCTGTCTGAGCGAGCGAGGATTGTCCACGGACAATGCATGTTCCGTAGATTCACTGCCCCGTGGTTTGTGAAACCCGCTTCATCGGTAAACAGGTAGAACTGCAACGCATTCTCTGTTAATGCCCATTGACAGAATTGCACTCGATGATTAAAGTCATCACCATGTAATTGCTGATGTAGCGACACATGAAACGGGTGAAAGCGGTGACGATGCAGTATGCGCATGACACTACTTTGACTCAGTCCACCGGCTTTCGCAATGTCCCGTGTACTCATGTGTGGGTTCATGGCAATAGCAGCTAACACACCAACTGCACCCGCTTCTCCTGTGACGGCCTGTTACGGACCTGTTTGCGTGCTACGACCATACCTGTTGCATACAGTTGGCGGTAGATGTTTTGCAATGTGCGGCACGTTGGATGCTCTCTGTCCGGGTACCGTTCTGCATTAACCCTGCAGGCTTCAGCTGCATTTCGTCGACACTCGCCATAGATGAGTATCATCTCCGCCTTTTCAGAGTTCGAATACATCATGGTCACAGTTCCTACAACACTACGCTATCACAGACGTCTGGTAACACGGTGTACTACAGTTGGTCTGCGTGCGGAGACGAATGCAGAATAACAATAGCAGCAAGCGCTACATGCGGACACTGCGACAGCTAGACCAAACCACAACAGTGCACTACAGCCACACTCGTAAACACGCTCGTCATCGTAAACATGTCCCTGCAGATGCTGCTCGCCGACCGTGACCCGTGTTTGTTACAACACGCAACTGAACGTCGGAGGTTTCAAGCGTCAACTTTAGGTTACAATATCTCCGGATGTAATTAACATTTTACAATGCAACAAACGGCACTGATTACGTATTTGTTTATATGTTCAGATGTGCTAACAAAACTAACGTGGTTCCATTTAAAAAACGTAGGTTTGTGTTAAAAAACATACTTCCGTGCATTTTTGTATGGTTTGTATTAAACAATTGCACGAGCCCCTCTCCTCACGTTCGGTCTGTGGAATCGGTTCGTCAGTATTTGATGTGGTTTACGAAATATATCCAGCGGTAACGTTAGGTGACTCACCCTGTATATACATCAATTGTAACTTGTCACTGTCTTCCTCGAAGCACTCCATTACACTCCCGGCCTCGTGACATGGCGCATTATGTTGTTGAGAAATGCCACTGCCGTCGGGAAACACTGTCGTCATGAAAGGGAGTACGTGATCTGCAATCAGTGTATGATACCCCTTGGCCGTCATGGCGCTTGCACAAGCTACACTGGACCCATGGATTCCCACGTGAATGTTCCCCGGAGCATAATGAAGCCACCACCAGCTTGTCTCGGGTGCCGCAGTACAGGTGCCAGGAAGCGGTTTCCCATGGAAGACTACGGCTTTGCGCCCTCCCATTATCGTGATGAAGAAGGTATCGGAATTCATCAGACTGCGCCACCGTACACTGCCGATAGTCACGTGGGGATTTCAGTAATATTTGCCGACGTCGTGGTGTTGACATTGACACATGGATGGGTCGTCGGCTGCAGAGGCTCATTGTTAGGAGTGTTTGGTGCACTGTGTGTTGAGACACCAACCTCACGATGGCTGGACTTGGTTTCCCCTTAGTTTGTCCACGTGTTAAAGACAGTCACCATAGCAGCCATCGAAAACCCGCTAAGTCGTGCAGTTTTCGAAATACTCATGCAAAACTTCTGGGCCATCACAATCCTCCCTCGGTCTAACTCAGATCGCGCGCTTTCCCCATTTTACACACGTACAGCACGTTCCCTGGTACTACATGTACCGTGCATGTGCCTGACTATAGTTCAATTCTTTTACCTTGGCGGTTCTCGCATGCCCGCCCAGACGAGGGAGATTCCTGTGTTGCCAGTTGCACGCGCCAAGAGAATCAGCGCCATAGTATAGTTTCGCGAACTAGAGGGGAGCGCGCAGTTTATGAAGTAAAGCCACAACGGCCACATTAACCCTTTCGCTGCTACAGAGACGTGCTCCCCGCATTCCGCGCTGTGCGCGATTTTGTCATCAGTGCACTGCTCGCTTGTGCAGACACATAGTGTTCCCACTGCTTTGACACACTTCATCATTCGATTTCACAAAAACCATTTGGCCTAAAAATTTGAATTTTACACATCTTCTTGACTGATACCTTCCCCCCATAAATGACTTACTTTCGTTTCGATGTTCAACGCAGTTATTGTGCAGCATTAGATATAGTAAACTATTGCACGAAATTTTGAAGAGTTTGCAGAGGTAAAAGTCCATAGCGTATACTTTCTGTATGGTCGATTTTAGTTGTCAATAGAAATTTCAAAAAATTACATTCAAACGAATAAAATTCATGAAGTAAGACACTTCGATGTTGTTTTTAAATAAATAAAATATTAAGCACCAAACAAGGTTTGAACTCTAAACCTTTCGCCTGTTTATCAAATACTTTAACCATTACGCTAACGCAGCTCGTCATTCAACAGACTGGCCGGATAACTTTAACATGCCACGCAAAATACCGACAAATACTGTTAGTATGATTATGAATTACTCACGTTTCGTCGAAGTACAATAGGAAATAAGCAATTACTGCTGTTCTTTATTGCGAAAATGCGGTTAGTGAGAATGATACAAACTCCTTTCCTTGCTATCGCCTGAATTAGGAGGCTTATTGCTTGTTTGGTTTAATTAATTAATAGAATGTGAAGCAATTGGTATAAAGAATGCTTTTCCAAACTTTCTATAAAAGAAAGTCTGCTATCAACACATTGCTTTTGTTCAATTACTTTGTCTATGACTGAACGTTTCTAAAACTGAAGACACTCCTCTGTGCTCTGCACTGCAGTCGAGCTCTGGCAACATCGTTCTCTGTTCATTGGCTGACTGTATTTTGTGACGTCAGATGCGCAGAGCTAACCTAAACTCGGCCGCCGTCGTAGATGACGCGCACTTCAGCAGTTATTCCTCGCCAGGTGACGCTGCTATGGGCTGGACGGGTATATACCGATAGTAGGGCGGTGTCGTAATCTTCTGGCTAATCAGTGTAAGCGGTCAGGATGAAAGTGGACGTTGATGTACAGAATGTAAATGATTAACACAGTCAGTGTGGTATAATTTATTTCGTGTAATAGGTGTACAGTGTTGGCGGGAACAGTTTGTTGACAGCGGTGGGCGCGTGACGTCATATGACGACGGACACCAGGTCGAGCGGGCTGTGTCTGCAGGCGGGGTAGGCGGCTGCGCAGTCGGCCCCCGCCCTGCCGCGCTCCTCGGCCTCGGAGAACTCCAGCGGCAGGCCCTCCTCCGTCGACGTGGAAGGTCTGCGGCAGCAGGCACACACTGCTTTACTTCAACAAGGAGCAATAACAACGGAAGGCCAAGAACGAACCGCTCGAATTAAACAGGGTGCCATGCAAACGATGCAGTCTTTTCCTCGTACTGCTCAATCTGTACGACGTGTGATCGAAAAGTGCGGTGAATGAATTTTTTTAGCAGCAAGTCCTAACAGCCATTTGACGTATAATCTAGCAGTTTTCCTCCCCCCTCCACCACCCCACCGTCTACGACTTGCAATAAATATTTCGAATGTAAAGAGGACGAGGAGTGAACCTAACCTGGCTCTTCGAGGAACTTTTCTTTTCACAAGGAGTAAGGTTATGTTCGAGCTGAGAATATGTTCTGAATCATGCGACTGTAGATTCGTTCAAGAACTGAAAAAATGTCAGGTAAAAGCGCTGTAGTTTACACGTTGATATACAGGGTGTTACAAAAAGGTACGGCCAAACTTTCAGGAAACATTCCTCACACACAAAGAAAGGAAATATGTTATGTGGATATGTGTCCGGAAACGCTTACTTTCAATTTTATTACTTCTCTTCAAATCACATTAATCATGGATTGGAAACACACAGCAACAGAACGTACCAGCGTGACTTCAAACACTTTGTTACAGGAAATATTCAAAATGTCCTCCGTTAGCGAGGATACATGCATCCACCCTCCGTCGCTTGGAATCCCTGATGCGCTGATGCAGCCCTGGAGAATGGTGTATTGTATCACAGCCGTCCACAATACGAGCACGAAGAGTCTCTGCATTTGGTACCGGGGTTGCGTAGACAAGAGCTTTCAAATGCCCCCATAAATGAAAGTCAAGAGGGTTGAGGTCAGGAGAGCGTGGAGGCCATGGAATTGCTCCGCCTCTACCAATCCATCAGTCACCGAATCTGTTGTTGAGAAGCGTACGAACACTTCGACTGAAATGTGCAGGAGCTCCATCGTGCATGAACCACATGTTGTGTCGTACTTGTAAAGGCACATGTTCTAGCAGCACAGGTAGAGTATCCCGTATGAAATCATGATAACGTGCTCCATTGAGCGTAGGTGGAAGAACATGGGGCCCAATCAAGACATCACCAACAATGCCTGCCCAAACGTTCATAGAAAATCTGTGTTGATGACGTGATTGCACAATTGCGTGCGGATTCTCATCAGCCCACGCATGTTGATTGTGAAAATTTACAATTTGATCACGTTGGAATGAAGCCTCATCCGTAAAGAGAACATTTGCACTGAAATGCGGATTGACACGTTGTTGGATGAACCATTCGCAGAAGTGTACCCGTGGAGGCCAATCAGCTGCTGATAGTGCCTGCACACGCTGTACATGGTACGGAAACAACTGGTTCTCCCGTAGCACTCTCCATACAGTGACGTGGTCAACGTTACCTTGTACAGCAGCAACTTCTCTGACGCTGACATTAGTGTTATCGCCAACTGCACGAAGAATTGCCTCGTCCATTGCAGGTGTCCTCGTCGTTCTAGGTCTTCCCCAGTCGCAAGTCATAGGCTGGAATGTTCCGTGCTCCCTAAGACACCGATCAATTGCTTCGAACGTCTTCCTGTCGGGACACCTTCGTTCTGGAAATCTGTCTCGATACAAACGTACCGCGCCACGGCTATTGCCGCGTGCTAATCCATACATCAAATGGGCATCTGCCAACTCAGCATTTGTAAACATTGCACTGACTGCAAAACCACGTTCGTGATGAACACTAACCTGTTGATGCTATGTACTGATGTGCTTGATGCTAGTACTGTAGAGCAATAAGTCGCATGTCAACACAAGCACCAAAGTCAACATTACCTTCCTCCAATTGGGCCAACTGGCGGTGAATCGAGGATGTACAGTACATACTGACGAAACTAAAATCAGTTCTAACATGGAAATTAAGCGTTTCCGGGCACATGTCCACATAACATCTTTTCTTTATTTGTGTGTGAGGAATGTTTCCTGAAAGTTTGGCCGTACCTTTTTGTAACACCCTGTATAGCTACCCTTTTTCACCATAGTTCAATTCTTTTATCTTGGCGGCTCGCGCGTGCCCGCCCAGACGCGGGAGATTGCGGCGTTGCCAGTTACGCGCGCAAGAGAAGCAGCTCCATAGTATATTATAGTTCGCAAACCTACGTTTACGGGGGAGCGCGCAGTTTATGAAGTAAAGCCGCCACGGGCGCGTTAACCCTTTCGCTGCTACAGAGACGTGCTCCCCGCATTCCGCGCTGTGTGCGATTTTGTCATCACTGCACTGCTCGCCTGTGCAGACACATGGTGTTTGTGGTATACACCACTTCTAACAAACACCGAACAACGCGCTCCAGTACGCGGCCGCCAGATACATCGCTGGCCGCACTTCTCTGGGCGGCCCGCTGCTTCCATCGCTGGCCGTCTTCACACGCACGCTCCGTTACGTGGCCGAGAAATACATCGCTGGCCGCACTTCTCCGAGCGGCTCGTGGCTACCATCGCTGGCCGCCTTCGCGCGCGCGCGTTTGTCAGCACACAGCAATTGGCTACGCCAGGAAACATTGCGATTGGTTTTCCCCGGAAAACAGCGCCCCAGCCTACGGCTCCATTAACGAGCAAGCCTTTCATAAACCCGGCCGCCGCCGCAAACGACAGTTCTCATCGGGAAGTGCATTACGCCGTGTTCCAGCTGCTTGTGGATGACTCGCCGTACCACTCGAGGTTACCTGGCTGCTCGGCGGAAATCTAACGACTTCACTTGGAGATACTGAACTTCACTGGACTTGGGAATAATTACGGGACGTGCACCCCACTATGCACATTTGGACATTGGTGCAACCAAACTTTAATTATGCATTACTTCTGAGTGTGAGCCTGGGTAGACGCTTGCCTAACATAACTGTTAAAAAGTGATTTGTGATTTAATAAACCAGACTGACGAGGTTATTGTGTTATTCCTGGTTATAACAGTTATAACAGTGTTCCGGCTGCTTTGACACATTTATCATTCGATATCACAAAAACTATTTGGCCTAAAAATTTGATTTTTGCACATCTTCTTGACTGATACCTTCCCCCCATAAATGACTTACTTTTGTTTCCATGTTCAACGCAGTTATTGTGCAGTATTAAATGTAGTAAACCATTGCACGAAATTTTGGAGAGTTTGCAGAGGTAAAAGTCCACAGCGTATACTTTCCGTATGGTCGATTTTAGTTGCCACTAGAAATTTAAAAAAATTACATTCAAACGAATAAAATTCATGAAGTAAGACATTTCGATATTGTTTTTAAATAAAGAAAATATTAAGCACCGAATAGCCTTTTGCTTAGAATTCAAACACCTTAACCACTACGCTACCGCAGCTCGTCATTCAATTGAGTTCCTGGAGGACTTTAAAGAAGCACGCAAAATGCCGACAAACACTGCTGGTATGACTATGAATTACACACGTTTTGTCGAAGTACAATAGGAAATAAACAATTACCGCTGTTCATTACTGCGAAAAAGCGGTTAGCGAGAATGAATTTCCTTGCTATCGCCTGAATTAGGAGGCTTATTGCTTGTTTGGTTTAATTAATTAATAGATTGTGGAGCAATTGGTATAAAGAATGCTTTTTCCAAACTTTATTTTATAGAAAGTCTGCTATCAAGACATTGCTTTTGTTCAATTACTTTATTTATGACTGAACGTTTCTAAAACTGAAGACACTCGTCCGTGCTCTGCACTGCAGTCGAGCTCTGGCAACGTCGTTCTCTTTTCATTAGCCGACTGTGTTTTGTGACGTCAGATGCACAGAACGAACCTAAACTCGGCCGCCGTCGTAAATGACCCGCACTTTAATAGTATGTGTTGTCGGGAAATATAGAGTGGCCGTTATTAACTGCACTGTTAACAGTAACACAATATTATTTCCAGGCGTTACATTTTGTCTATCTAGCGCTTTTGTGTGGAATGAATAAACAGTACACTCACGTGAAGAAAATGTGCATAAGATCTCCGACGAGGCCGTTGTGCCTTAAAGGTGTCTCTGCAACTTCACAGACCGTCCTGAGAACGCATGCACGGCCCGTTAGACCTTCCCTGGAACAAAGCAGCAGAGTCTATATGAGTGCCTGAAAAGTCTAACCATGTCTTGAAACTGAAATACCATAATAACGTATAAGGCTCCCAAGTCGCTGTTCCATGCCACATGTCGTCAAGGAAAATAAAGTAACATGTAGTCGAGTTGCCTTTACACTAAAAATAAAGAAAAGTAGGGAGGACGATTGGGGTTGAACATCTCGTCGATGACTAGATGGAAGACGGAACAAAAGCGCGGGTAAGGCAAAGATGCGGCCGGAAATTGTTCTTGTTTTCTTGAAAGAAAACGGACGGTTATTCTCCTTAAAAGATTAGGAAAAATCGCTGAAAACCTATACCTTCTTGGCGGGACGGCATTTGAATCCTTGCTTTTCCCGAATGCCAATCCTGTGCCATTAGCCGTCCTCAAACAGGTTGCAGAGTATTCCGAAGCCTGAAAGACTGAGACAGTCATTGTTTTTCTTCGCGGAAAAGAACGTAGCAAGTGAGATGCAATATCGTATTCTACATCAGAAGCAAAACTTGGGAGACGCTATATTGTATTACACCGCTTACAGAGTAATTACAAAGTCCAAGAAACATTTCAAAAAATCGGCACACGCAAATGGCTAAGGAATACAGCATGTGGAAAACAAACCCTCAATAATGTCCACCGTCATACTACACACATCTAACTGGTAGTCCAATTCTGACTCTAGTCGACCCAGTTTATTACGAGTGAAGGTGAGAACAGCTGCTAAGTCTTCGGGGTCTTGTGGTAGAGGCACAACGTAGTCCCACAAGGAAAAATTGCAAGGTATTACGTCTGGCAACTGTGGCAGCCACTCGACATGGTTTAAGTGTTATTGCGGTAATCTCGTGTACAGTAGTGGAAATGAGCAGGGATGCCAACTTGCTGAAAGAGTAAATCCCTGCTATCGTTTAGTGTGGTACATGAGCCACAATTGTAACATGTCGAAATAAGTGATATCATTGACAATTCTCTCAGTCTAGAAGGAGGGTCTATGGACTGTATTGTTGGAAACGGCACAGAAGACGCGAAGTTTCTCACAATCCAGAACGTGCTCGACAGCTGCATTTGGATTATCTGTCCTCTATAGGTGTGTGTTGTGTCGGTTGGCCGTTTCTGAAAGATGGGGTGTGGTTTCGTCACTGAAAATTAATTAAGTGGTTAAGGGATATTGAGTGCTGCACTAGCTTGGTAGGCAGACTTTGTGGGGCTTCGCATCAGATCACTCACATTCAGTCCGCTTTGACGCACTCTGTCGGCCCGAACGTTTTGCGTCTCACAAACAATCATCCGTCTCCAATTACTTGTACAGCTTCACTATACTGCTGTAAACTGGTGAGGTATTGTGAAACGTGCCATGGAAAGGTCTTTGCACAGATACTATCGATTGGCAAATTCTTGCATACAAAATGTTTTTCCGCACGTACGGCCTGTGGCGCTACTGCCATCAGTTGAAAGTTCAAAAGAAAATTTTGTGAGTTTGTCTTTCACATATCGTACTATTTATTACTCCATATTTAGGCAGTTACCTACACGATTTAAAAAAAAAAAATGTTTCATGAATTGTATTGTAAAGCATCAGGGAAAGATTGAATCATAGCAGAAATTGTCAAATCAGCAGGTTCAAATACCATAAAACAGAAACACCAAAAGGATAATTGACAAACTGAAGTAGTTCCATAAGACTGGAGAAATGCGTTAATTAACTCGTTACACAAAAATGGAGAGAGATCAGATGTAAATAACTACAGGGGAATCTCACTAATATCAGCTACATACGAAGTTCTATCCCAGGGTCTCTTCGATAAAGCACAGAAACAACTTGAAATAAAAACTGAAAAATATCAGTCAGGACTCAGACCAGGCCGTTCCTGTCGAGAGCAAATGTTGAACCTACAGTTAACCCTAAGACATCAGAAAACGGTAGCAAACCTGTGAATTAAAAAAAAAAAAAAAAAAAAAAAAAAGCCCAAGACTCAGTTGACGGCGAATCACTCTTCCAAATATTACAAGAAAAAGGTCTAAATCTGAAATCAACTGCAATAATAATACGAGTACAAAATCCAAGACTAAAGTTCCGAGGAACTCTCAGATCCTTTCGAAATGAAAATGGGAGTCAAAGAAGGAGATGGTCTGTCTCCATTACTTTTACGTTGGTTCCTTGACAAAGTGATAGAAGAACGGCACAAACAGAATCAGTCCTCAAAATTGATCCGCCAAGCACTTGAGACAGAGGCAAGTTATCTATAAATTGTCTAGCATTTGCAAACGATTTATCAATATTAACTTGCGAATGATTATCTCATTCAGGCGTTCCTGCTCCGTAAACGGCGATTGCCCATCAATATGGTTTTTAAGGTCTGAAGATAACCATGTGATGATCGAAACCGATCACCCTGTAATAAACGTGCCTTTGGGATCTAGACTGTTTTATAATTAATTTTAAATATTCTCTTTTGATCGATGACTTTCTCCAACAATGTTTTTAAAATCAAAGGAAAAGTGGGTCTCTATAGCAGAAGACTTCGACGCTCGTGTCGTTTTCGAGCGCCAATTAGCTTGCGACTGGTACACGCGTCGACAACTTGCACCTTGGATGTGCGCTGAGCACAGGACTTGCCTCTCGAAGCGCTTCTCCAGCAGGCTGTAGGCCGAGCGTCGGTCTAGAGAGCGTTGTCTCCGCACCAGCGTGAAATCGTTCTCGAGCAGCTGCGTCAGGTTGCTCGGCAGAGCGTAATTGGCTTCAAAGTTGTACGAAAAGGACACGTCCCGACCCGGAAGGTCGATCGGCGTCGCAAGCGCGAGCAATATCTGAAACGGGAAGTAGAGACCAGAGTCCGTTAATAATAATAACGACGACTACACTAGCAATAACCAGAATAATAGCAGTAATAGCAGTAACAGGGTCCATCCTAGCCAAGGAAGGCCAAACGGCCGGCCGTTGTGGCCGAGCGGTTCTAGGCGCTTCAGTCCGGAACCACGCGGCTACTAGGGTCGCTGGTTCGAAACCTGCCTCGGGCATGGATGTGTGTGATGTCCTTAGGTTAGTTAGGTTTAAGTAGTTCTAAGTTCTAGGGGACGGATGCCCTCGGATGTTAAGTCCCATAGTGCTCAGAACCATTTGAAGGCCAAACGAGAAATGAGACGTGGTGACTGGGTGTTGTGTGATGTCCTTAGGTTAGTTAGGTTTAAGTAGTTCTAAGTTGTAGGGGACTGATGACCATAGGTGTTAAGTCCCATAGTGCTCAGAGCCTTTTTTTTTTTTTTTTTTTTGAGAAATGAGACTACAAGAAAAAACTAGTTCTGAGAACAGTGCACCTCAGTCCATAACAAGAAGCACAATAGCTGTTCATTTACGCATTTCACTTGATCGGACCCTACATTAATAGAGACCACATAAAAGCTCTACACTGATCAGACTGCCATCTACCAAGTATTTCCACCTTTGGCACGGATAACAGCGACGATACGTTGTAGCATGGCAGGAACGAGGCCTCGGCAAGTCTTTGGAGGGAACTGGTTCCGCATCAGTGCACACAAGTCACCTAATTCCCGTAAATTTCGGGGAGGGGGGGGGGGGGAGGGCTATGAGCTCTCACGCCGCGTTCCATCACATCCCAGGTGTACCCGATAGGGCTCATATCTGGCGAGGTAGGGGGCCAGAATATCAACTGGAACTCGCCACTGTGGTCCTCGAACCACTCCATTACACTCACGGTGCCTTATCTTATTGAGAAATGGCTCTGCCGTCGGGAAACATTTTCGTCATGAAGTGCTGTACGTGGTCTGAAACCAGTGTACGATACCCCTTGGCCGTCATGGTGCCTTGCACGAGCTGGACTCATGGATTCCCACGTGAACCACGTGAATGTTCTGCAGAGCATAATGGAGTGGCCGCCAGCTTGTCTCCGCCCCAGAGTACAGGTGTCAGGGAGCTGTTTCCCCTGGAAGACTATGGATTTGCGCCCGCCCACTGTCGTGATGAAGAAGGTATCGTAATTCCTCAGTCCATGCAACGTCCTGCCACTGTGCCAGCCGGCCGCTGGTGGCCGAGCGGTTCTGGCGCTACAGTCTGGAACCGCGCGACCGCTACGGTCGCAGGTTCGAATCCTGCCTCGGGCATGGATGTGTGTGTTGTCCTTAGGTTAGTTAGGTTTAAGTAGTTCTAAGCTCTAGGGGACTTATGACCTCAGCAGTTGAGTCCCATAGTGCTCAGAGCCATTTTTGAACCACTGTGCCAACGCCGATTGTCACGTGGCGATTTCAGTCTTACAAGGGGAGGCCGCCAATTGCGAAATTCAGATTCGAGTCATACTGCGCATAATAAAAGCTCATGGCCAGAGGTGTAATGTGGCAAAGCACCAAGATGCACTTCTCAGCCGTTGGCGAGAAAATCGACGGTTAAAAGAAACCGTTGCAGTGAAATACTCTGTACGATTAGTAATTCTCTACAGCGTCATGGCGCAGCGGTAAGCGCTCTGGTTCGTAATCCGAAGGTCGCCGGATGGAATCTCGCGCTATGCAACCTTCTTTTTTTTTTAGTATTTGTTTTTATAATTCATATATATATATATATATATATATATATATATATATATATATATATATAATTCCCGGCAATCAGTTGTAACAATTATGCATATAATAAGTTGTTGAAAGTCGTTTGTCGTGGAAAAACTGGCGACTTCGCACATCATTATGTTTTCCGCAAACAAAGTTGTATTTCACAAATGTTATTAATTGTCTTCATAATGTTAACCACGCATAGTTAACGGAAGACGTAGATACGATATTCCGAAACGAATACGTATAGCGTAAGTCAAACGTTCGAATTAGAATAGAGACCCCTCGAACACAAATTTGCTGTGGCAGGTATGAAATATAAACTCCGTTACTCGCTCGTTACACTTGAATGACAGATGTTGAATGGGCCGAAACGAGCCGTCGCATAACAGCGTAGTTGCCTGCTAACTTCGAAAGAAGGTAGATGCGGTCCCTAGCGCAACTTATAACATTGTCGAAAATCAGTGCGGACCGGAGAGCTTTGGTACACCCTGTTAAAAAAAACGGAAAAATGGAGGCGGTACAATTGGAGAGCGATCCGCCTTCACCAACATGCATAAGCAATTAATTAATACTTTATATATATATATATATTTGAATTACAAAAAACTAATAATTAAAAAAATGGCATGGCGCGAGATTCGATCCGGCGACCTTCGGATTACGAACCCGAGCACTTACCGCTGCGCCACGACGCTGTAGAAAATTGCTAATCGTCGAGAGTATTTCACCGCAACGGTTTCTTTTAACTGTCGATTTTCTCGACAACGGCTGAGAAGTGCATCTTGGTGCTTTGCCACATTACACCTCTAGCCATGAGCTTTTATTATGTGCAGTATGAACCGAATCTGAATTTCACAATTGGCGGCCTCCCCTTGTTAGTTGGGGATGTCGTGGTGTGAACATTGACACACGCATGGGTCGTCGGCTGCTGAGATCCATTGTTAACAGTATTCGGTGCACTGTGCGTTGAGATACACTTTTACTATGCCCAACGTTAAAGAGTGATCTTAGTTCTACCACAGTTCGCCGCCTGTCTTCTCTTACCAGTCTGCTCGGGCTACGACGTCCGATATCTGTAATGAAGGGTGGCCGCCCAATCCCACGACGTCCGGACGTGGTTTCACCTTGGTCTGGCCACATGTTGAAGACATTCACCACAGAACTCCTCGAACACCCGAAAAGCCGTGCAGTTTCCGAAATGCTCACGCTGAGCTTCCGGGTCATCACAGTCCGCTCTCGATCAAACGCAGACAGATCGCAGGCCTTCCCCATTCTACACACGGACAATACGCCCACTGATACTACATGCACCGCGCATGTGTCTGACTGGTAGTTACTCCTCGCCAGGTGACTCAGCTATCGCCTGGATGGGTTTATATCGATAGCAGGTCGGTGGTCATAATGTTTTGTCTGATCAGCGTATGCGTAAGGGAAATGTCCTGAATGAGTCACTGGCTGATTATAGCACAGCCCCCGCTAAAGACAGAAACTTGACATTTGGTGAAGATGTTGGTGTTATACTGTAGGCATCGTTTAAGAAGGGATTTTTCTTATATTCCACCCCATATTGAAAAGTTACTTGAAAATATGTCGATATTAAGACAATTTTGAAACTAGAACGTCAAAAAAAAATGGCTCTGAGCACTATGGGGCTTAACATCGGAGGCCATCAGTCCCCTGAACTTCGAACTACTTAAACCTAACTAACCTAAGGACATCACACACATCCACGCCCGAGACAGGATTCGAACCAGCGACCGTAGCAGTCGCGCGGTTCCGGACTGAAGCGGCTAGAAGCGCTTGGTCACCGCTGTCGGCTAGAACGACAGCATTATTGAAAATTCAACACTTAACGGGGTGAAATAGGGGATGAATAGATTTTTCAAAATATTTCATTAAAACGAAAGAAATTGGCGCAGACTGCAGATTCTATGCGAGTGAAGCAGCAGGAGCTTAAGCTTGTTAAGCGACATAGAGGCGGATGAAAAAAAAAAACCAACAAAATAGCACTTATCGGAAGTGAAATTCGTTGGCGAGATCCCGGACGCTTTGAAATCAAAACTGGCATCATAGAAGGTGATTGACCCTTCAATGCATTTTAAATGTGTCTTGGAAAAGGTCTTTCGAGAACGGAAGAAGACACTGAGCCAGAGCAGATGAGCAGCGGTTCAGACTAGGGCTCAAACCTGAAAGACGTATGCGTTGACAGTTTGGCCATTACGGACGACTTAGCCATTTTTGACAACTGCTGTATCGTGCGATCAGTATTCACGTTTATTGGTGTCATTTAGGCTCGACACATTGAAGGTAGCAGTTTCTATACGTTTTACTAGGAAAAGCGATACTGACAGTGAATTCTAACCTCACTTGTATACGTTTGACTAGCGCAACCTGATAGCGTTAACAGTTAAGCAAACGTAAAATACGTGGTAAACTAATGTTAAACTACAATATCTGAGTAAATCTGTTTTATGATACAACTTCTGAGCCCTTCTTACAGCCGTGTGGTCTAGGGCGTCTTTTCACGGTCCACGCGGCTCCTCCTGTCGGAGGTTCGAGTCCTCTATCGGGTTTGGGCCTGTGTGTATTGTCATTAGCGCACTACGCCGGCCGGTGTGGCCGTGCGGTTAAAGGCGCTTCAGTCTGGAACCGCGTGACCGCTACGGTCGCAGGTTCGAATCCTGCCTCTGGCATGGATGTGTGTGATGTCCTTAGGTTAGTTAGGTTTAATTAGTTCTAAGTTCTAGGCGACTGATGACCTCAGAAGTTAAGTCGCATAGTGCTCAGAGCCATTTGAACCATTTAGCGCACTACACAGAGGAAGCAGCTACATGGGTAGCACAGTACTTGTGGCGTGCACATGGGGTTTTTGTAGATTAGGTTCCTCCTCACGGGAAACAAACCGTTGGCAGTTCATGACACTAATGTGGGTGTGCCAACTGTAAAAGTTGTTAGTTCGCCTAAACAGGTCATTCCAGAGGATTTACATATGCTACATCTCATGTTAGTAAACCGTCGGAGTGTCTGTAGCAAGATCCCTGAGTTACTCTCAGAAATATGCAGTAGTAATGCCTATGTTATATTAGGTACCGAAAGCTGGTTGAAACCGGACATAAATAGCAGTGAAATTTTGAACTCGGATTGGACAATGTTTAGTTAAAAGCTGTTTAAACGCAGTTGAGATCGATACTGGGTCGTATTGTGAAACAGTCTGGATAAAGCTGTCAATCAGACAAGGAGTGACCATTGTATTAGGATGTTTTTATAGACCACCAGCATCCGCAACAAACGTTGCAGAACTTTTCAGGGAAAGTCTTGAGTATATAGGAAATAAATATCCCAGTTATCAAATGGTTCAAATGGCTCTGAGCACTATGGGACTTAACTTCTGAGGACATCAGTCCCCTAGAACTTAGAACTACTTAAACCTAACTAACCTAAGGACATCACACACATCCATGCCCGAGGCAGGATTCGAACCTGCGACCGTAGCGGTCGCGCAGTTCCAGACTGTAGCGCCTAGAACCGCTCGGCCACTCTATCCCAATTATCCATTAGTTATAGGTGGAGACTTCAATCGTGCCTCCATTGACTGGAAAATTACACGTTTATCACAGCAGGCAGAAGCAAAGACTCGTGTTAGTTATTCTAAGAGTGCTCTCAACATACAGCATTGAGGAACTGGTTAGAAAACCAGCTCGAGATGGGAACATATTAGATATTTTGGCAACAAACAGTCCTAATCTTTTTGAGGAAGTTAATCTACAACAAGGTATTAGCGACCATAATGTCGTTGTGGCTTCTATGTCAGTGAAAGTTGCAATAAAACCAAAGAAACAGCGTAGAGTTTTCTTGTTTGGGAAAGCAGATGAAAATGTCATTAATGAATATCTTCATAGTTAGCTTCAAGCATTCACTGCGGGACTCAAAGATAATGATCATCTTTGGTCGGAATTTAAAGGTATTGTCCACCACGTGCTAGAGAAATATGAGCCTAGCAAAAATATGTGGGAGAGAAAAGATCCACCTTGTTTCAACTAACATATTACAGAGTTGCTGAGAAAGCAGAGAATTTTGCACAGTCGCTTTAAACTTAGTCACTGCCCCGCTGACAATCAGAAATTATGCGAAATGAAAGTAGCTTTTCAAAAGCTCAATGAAAGATTCTTTAAACGAATTTGAAAGTAATATTTTATCTGCAGATTCTAAAAATAACCCCAAAAAATTTTGGTCGTACGTAAAATCTACTAATTGAACACCTTCTCTTGTTGACAGTACGGGTAATGTAAAGGATGATGATAAACAGAAGGCTGAACTTCTAAACCTAGCTTTCAAAAACTCGTTTACGGTAAAGGATTGCAGCACCATTCCCCCTTTCAATTGTCGAACAAACGCAAGGACGGCTGGCAGTGTTTAGTGCATCTGGGATTGTAAAACAGTTAAGATCCTTAGGCGCCAGGATGGCATCTGGCCCAGACGGTATCCCCGTAAGATTATATATCGACTATTCTAAATATAGCACCATTTTTATACATATGGTGTGCTACGAATTTTTCTGTTCACATTTCTTTGAAATCCACGGCTCGGCCTAGTTTTTGTCTTGCGCATCCTATTCCTGTCACCCTGAAAGAGCAAGTGAAAGCAGAATTGGACAGACTTCAATCACTAGGGGCGGTGCAACCTGTTGCGGCTAGTGAATGGTGATCTCCACTAGTTGTGGTTGGGAAACCATCGGGGAAACTTCGCCTCGGTGGCAACTTTAGAACTACTGTCAACGCGCAGTCGATCGTGGATACGTGCCCTCTCCCACGCCAGGAGGAACTGCTGATGAAAATATCGACACGTCAGTACTTTCCTGAAATCAATTTGGCGGAAGCGTATCTACAGGTTCCTGTGGACGAGTCTCGGCGAGTTCTGGTTTTGAATATTCCTTTCGGTCTCTATCAATATTTGCGCCTTCCTTTTGATGTGGCTAGCGGCCCCTGCTATTTTCCAACGATTTTTAGAGCAGTTAACTATGCCTGTCCTAGATTGCATTAATTATTTGGCTAACATTGTTGTCAGAGGCTCCTCCACGGCTGATCACTTGAAATATTTGAGCACTTTGTTTTCTGTTTTACGGTGTAACTTTGCAAAACTCAGTTTTTCAACCTTCTATTGTTTACTGGGGGTTCGAGGTCTTGAAGGGTGCGGTTCTCCCTCTGCCAGGTCAAATGGCTCTAAGCACTAAGGGACTTAACATCTGAGGTCATCAGTCCCCTAGACTTAGAACTACTTAAAACTAAATAACCTAACGACATCACACACATCCATGCCGGAGGCAGGATTCGAACCTGCGACCGTAGCAGCAGTGCGGTTCCGGACTGAAGCTCCTAGAACCACTCGGCCACAGCGGCCGGCTCTGGCAGGTCACATTTCTGCTGTTACGTCCATGCGTTGCCCATCTTCCACGACGAGTTTCAGGCCGTTCTAGGGAAGATAGCCTACTATGATAAATTCCTTCCAGGGGCGGTCACATAGTCCCATCCGTTGCATGTCTTGTTGCACAAGAATGTACCTTTTTGCTGGAGTCCGGGTTGTGAACGTGCTTTTCAAAGGTTGAAATCCAAACTACACTTGGCCCTTTGTTTATCTACTTTCTCTCCGGATCAGCACATAGTTTTGGCGACTGACGCCTCACAATACGGCCTTGGCGCTGTCCTAGCCCACTAATGTGCCAGTGGCTCAGAACGATCTGTTGCTTTCGCCTCTAAATCTCTCACTCCGTCCCAGCTCCGCTACTGCTAGGTGTAAAATGAGGCTTTTGCCGTAGTTTTTGCTCCCAAGAAATTTCATGTTTTTTGTATGGCGCCAAGTGAACGTGCTTTTCAAAGGTTGAAATCCAAACTACACTCGGCCCTTTGTTTATCTACTTTCTCTCCGGATCAGCACATAGTTTTGGCGACTGACGCCTCACAATACGGCCTTGGCGCTGTCCTAGCCCACTAATGTGCCAGTGGCTCAGAACGATCTGTTGCTTTCGCCTCTAAATCTCTCACTCCGTCCCAGCTCCGCTACTGCTAGGTGGAAAATGAGGCTTTTGCCGTAGTTTTTGCTCCCAAGAAATTTCATGTTTTTTGTATGGCGCCAAGTTTCACCTTATTACTGACCGTAAACTCTTGGTTTCCTTGTTTAACCCTCACACTTCCTTGCCTGACACACTGCTTTGAAAGCTGGGCGCTGCTCTTGTCTCGCTAGAGTTTCGAAATCCATTTGGATCTATATCTAAATATGTCAAAGTGGACATCTCTTCCCGCCTTCCTTTGGGTCCTGATCCCGACTTTGATGGTGAAGAATTGCTTCGCTTCCATCTTGACAATGAAACGCAGGCCGCCGTCAAGGGTTTCCCAATTACGAGCTCGCGCGTAGCAGCTGTTGTTGCCGTCTAACTGGTTCTCCGCCAGGTGGTTCGATTTGTTCAACAGGGCTGGCCCGATAAACCGTCGGGTCAGGCATCGGACCCCCTGTGCAACTATATTTCCTTACGCTATCGCATTTAGATCGTTCGTTCTGCCTGATCAGTGTGTATGCAAAAAAAAAGCAAGACCAATCATGCACTTAGCTTCTTAATGCACATAACTTCATTCTTGATATAACGTATTTGTTGCAAGTAACACGAGGTAAAACCGATTTTAGCCAGTCAACTGTTTTTTCGCTCAGTCAGTTTTTTCAGTCGAATGGAATAACCTAATGAAACTAGTAACTGCGGCTACGTCAGCTATATGAATGTTTTTCACTCACTTTCCATGTCTGATTGGTTTCATTCGATGTGAGAGAGAACCGAATGACCAAGTCTGTCTCGGTTATGTCTAGCCGGCCGCGGTGGTCTAGCGGTTCTAGGCGCTCAGTCCGGAACAGCGCGACTGCTACGGTCGCAGGTTCGAATCCTACCTCGGGCATGGATGTGTGTGATGTTCTTAGGTTAGTTAGGTTTAAGTAGTTCTAAGTTCTAGGGGACTGATGCCCACAGATGTTAAGTCCCATAGTGCTCAGAGCCATTTGAACCATTTTTTTGGTTATGTCTATAGCATGAATGTTTTCACTCGGTCTCCGGGTTTGAGTGGTTTCACTTCCATACTCTTCCGGTCTTTTCGGATGTACGTGAACCATGACAAGATTTGCCAACTTTTTTAGAGACTAATAAATGTATCTTATTTAAAAAAGAATTGAATAAAAAGTACATTTAGAAACAAAGTATTTTTTATAATTTATGTACTCGTCTGTATTTGCTTATAACGCATTTTTCTTTCGCCATACGGAGTTTTGGTTGACTTTAAGAGGCTAATAAGCAGTGATCCATTATAAATTTATGTTTGAATAAATGAACAATTGCTTTTTTTATTTAAATTTATTGAATATGCATCTCTCTCTTTCCGCTGGTTTGCACCCATCACCGATAATTCTATTCGGTAAATGTGAGATGGCGTGAACAGAAAGCATTATAAGGTACAGTTTTTTGATTGTTCGGTGACTTAATCACTTGCTTTTTAAACGTATAGTGTCTTTCCTCGGAAGTGTTTATCGCGAGAAACATATAATTATTAGTTAATTTTCTTTAATTACTGTAGTTTCAGAATGCGAGTCGTCCTTGCAGATACTATATATCGCACTGAATTTACCTTAAGTATCCATTTTAATCCAGTCATATGATTTTTTGCATTCGCACAGTACTGAGCGTTTCGGCATTTTAATCCAGACACGGACTTCATTGTTACGTAAACACCTATTCACAAACACCGACAGGAAACTGAGTTAAAGGCTGCTTAGTGGCAGACAATAAAAGGCAAATATCGAAACGACAATAACACTGACGACAGGCGGTAACCAAAGTGCAGTCAACAATAATGAATTAACAGCACCGAAACAGTTGAATGTTCCCGCTCAGAAACTGCATGCGCCATGGATCAGACGACTTCAATTATTGTTGATACCAGCGGTCCAGAGCGGTGCGGACGTGGCTACAGGCTGTTTACAGGTTTACAGTGAAACTGAAGTACCACTGTGTGAATGTGAATAGTTCACGGTAAATGATGACAGCCAAAACGGTTGCAGGATAAAGATTTATTAAAATTCTTGACCACGGTTTCGGTATATCTAAATATACCTTCATCAGGACACTGCCATTTCCCTCCCTGTTCTTTACATGTGGTGAAATGATTTTTGACAGAAAACGATTTTGTAACACCACTGGTCTGTCATGAGACTACTAAAAAAACTCCCAAGTCTTAAAAATAATAGGTCTTCCTCACCGTGTTAAAAGAAAAGAAGGAGAGGAAGGAGTACGGCACTACAGTTATTGGCAGTGGCGAGTGTTGTCTATAGTTTTCCTACAGTGTTGAAGAACTGAGTATTTTCACTACTGAGATCTGCATATTACACTATAAAAATAACTTCTATGACAGTTCTGGCATAAATGGCCACGTAACAAAAGGAACGGGAGATTTTATCAGCTGTGCTTTTTCCACAGTTTGAAGCAAACCTATTAGAAACCATCACATACACGTCTTTATTATTTTCTCCTTTGATGGTTCTTTGCTTGGTCCAACACCAAATAAAACTTGCCATCACTTCGGAAATGCCTATGAATTTAATAATAATAACAATAAAATGTTTTGATATAATGATTCATTAATCAAAATGAAATATAAACTGCTGGAAAAAATGCAGAACCCTGAAGGACTGTGTTCAGTGCCAGCAGGGTACATAGTACGTGCATACTGGTGGATTGCACTGTTAGTGATTCATTTGTCAGAGCAGTCATCGGCGATCAGATTTCGTCTAGGAGGCCTGGGTGTGCAGCCTTTGTTTCGACTCTGCAGGCAGTAAGTGAGACGAGCTTAGAGGTCAACAGTGCTTGCAACGTTCGTTCTAGGGTACAACCGTGCCCCACTAACGAATACGTACTCCTCTTGAACAGCTCCAACCATTTGAGCGGGGGTCGCATTGTGGGTCTGCGGCAAGCTGGATGGACGTACCGATAGATTGCTGCATACGTTTAGCACGATGTATTAGTGATGTGTCGCTGCTTTCAGCAGTGGTCTGTGGATCATTCCCACACCTGTGGATCAGCTTGTGGACGTCCGATTAGGTCAGACGCACGGCAAGATCAAAATACGGTGCGAGCGGCTGTGGCTGACCGAACGTCATCCAGGGACACATTAAGCACTTGCTGGGTCAGCAGGGACCATTGGGACCTCTCTGCTTGCAGGAGGATTAAGATCACGTGTGGCTCTTTCCAGGTTACCATAGACACCACGACATCGCCGATCAGGGCTACTCTGGTGTCTTGGAAGAATAGACTGGAAGGTGGAATGGCTTGCTGTTGTCTTCAGTGATGAGAGTGCGCTCTCTTTCTATACGAATGAGGGATGTAGGGCGCGGTGGGCCATTAGTTACAACTCTTGGTCACATTAGATGTTTCTGCAGGGTAAAGTAACTGGCGTCTGCTATATTGCACAGTCTGTTATCCTCGTGCTAGTGTCATTTCTTCGACAGTAAGGTGATGTGCATTTTAGGAGAACAGTGCGGGTCTACGTACGACTGATGCGACCGATATGTGTGGGACGTGATGAAGCGGTAACTTACTCGTTCTCCAGGGCCCGCAAGAAGTATTGCCGAACTGCAACGGAAGACGCAAGATCCCTGGGACGATCAGTTGCGGCTTGCCATTCAGCACCTGAAGCACCGTTTACATGCGACAATGCACGCCTGTGTTGCCACCAGATCGGGGTGAACTGTGTATTAACCAACTTTTCGGATAGAATATACTGTGTGTTTGATTGGTCAACTTTTCTAATCATATATTTCTGAAATGACGAACTACCTGTTACCTCGCTTGTCAATAAAATGACATTGTGCTTGAGAATGTTGCATTTTTCCGGCAGCGTTTAGAATGTTTTAATATAATAATAATAACGAACTCCGCCTAAGCCGGTCCCAAGCCCGGTTGTAAAAGGAGGAGGGGGAGGAGTAACACCTCGTAAAAAAACCTTGGTTCACCTGGCCCGGGTGATAGTACCTTGTGAGGGTCCCTTGCCAGGGATACGGCGAAGACCTCAACGGTAGTGAAGACGGAGATGAAGATCATCGGTACGGCGGAACTGGCGGAAGAGGCAAGCATTATCAACAAGATAAAGCATATTGAAAAGCCCAGACACGTCTGTGTGGCAACCACCGGTACTCTGGCCAGCGTCTGTTCACCATGTGAGGTGCGGCTGAACACCAAGCTCCAGGAACTAACAATCCCTGGTTCTAACTACCCAGCATTAGCTGGAACTTAATTACAAGCAGTATGATTCGTACAAGTAAAATTAATATTACCCCAGGTGGCCAATCCACTCGCCCTGTGGCGACAACCAAGCTATCGGATTCTGGGGAGCTTGGGCTCGTACGACAGAGAAAGTCGGAGTTCTCTAGTAAACGTCCACGAAAGTCCCATACATTTATTGGCACTTTTAACATTCAGACACTAATTCAGACAGGCAAACTTCATAATCTTACAACAGAACTCAACAAACAGAAAATTCAAATCCTTGCTCTCCAAGAGACCAGATTCACTGATTCAGAAACAATAGACTACAACAATTACCGTATCTTTAAAAGTAAAACAGACAAGAAAATTGGCAAAGGAGCTGCAATATTTGGCATGGCTTTTATTGTAAATAAGGACACCCTTGACTCTGTTATAGACATGAATCAAATCAGTAACAGACTAATGACCATGCGAATCAAGCACACCAACAAAATATATACATTTATTAATGTTCATGCACCTACCAACATTGCCAACAAAAAAGAACCGGAGAAGACAGAAAAATTTTGGGAAAAACTCGAAACTGAAATGTCCAAAATTCCAAAGGAGGATGTAAAAATTCTTCTAGGGGATTTCAACGCGCAAATTGGCAAAGAGAGGAAATATAAAAAAACAGTCGGTAATTACCCTGCACACAAATTCACAAACAAGAACGGCATGAGACTCATCGAGTTATGTCAGCAAAACAACCTAAAAATCGTGACAACATCACTTCGAAAAGACCCCAAGAAACAAAAAACATGGAGATCACCAAACCTTCAGCTTGGTGAATTTCAAATAGACCATGTTGCGATCTCTTATGACTTCCAGAAAGAAATACACGACGTTCAAGTCCGCAGAGGGGCAAATATAGATTCTGACCACTACCTTACCAGAGTTAAAATTAAATTCACTCCAAAAAGGAAACGCCAAAGGAAATCACCACTAATTCCCAAATTTGACTTGAAAAATATCAAGGAATCAGAAATTACAGAAGCATGGGATAAACAACCAACAAACAACTGGAAAGATTTCCGAACGAAAATTATACAGAAAGCAAGAGATTTGATTCCGTTAAAGAAAATATCCAAGCATCCATGGTGGAATTCGAATTGTGATAACGCATTAGAAGAGAGACAACAAGCCTTTTTAAATTACAATTGTGACAAATCAGAAACCACACAACAAACATTTTTCAAAGTGAGAAAACAAACAGCTAAAATACTTAGACAAACTAAAAGAAAATACCTTAATGAACAGCTAAACACAATTGAAGAAAACTTTAAGAACCACAACACTCAAGATTTTTATAAAATATTCGCAAATCAAATCAAAGGATACACTCCACAAAATCTCTGCTTCCGGAAACAGAATGGAAAATTGGCACTAACTAACAAAGAAAATTGCCAAGAACTAGCTAAATATTTCTCACAACTCCTAAATTGCCCACAACCAAGTACAAGATTCCCCAGATTACAACCAGAACACACGAATGAGACTTCACTACCACCATCTCAAGAAGAAATTTATAGTCACATTAGAAAACTCAAAAATAATAAATCATCGGGAGAAGATGGAATTGTAGCTGAACTACTGAAAAACCTTGGTCCAAATTCGTTAAAAGAGATCACTAGCATCATCAAAGAAATTTGGCAGACAGAAAATATCCCAGAGGAGTGGAAGTGTGCACTAATTCACCCATTGCACAAAAAGGGAGAGAGATCAGACGTAAACAACTACAGAGGCATTTCACTTTTACCAGTTACCTACAAAATTCTATCTGCATGTCTCCTAAAGAGGGCACAAGAACAACTAGAACATACAATTTCAGACTACCAAGCAGGCTTTCGTCCTAATAGATCATGCCCGGAACAGATATTCAACCTTAAAACTATTTTAAAGATTAAAGCAATCAGGTCAAAACCAATAATCTGCACATTCGTTGATTTCAAAAAGGCATACGATTCCATAGACAGACAGTCTCTATGTCACATTCTCGAAGAACGAGGCCTAGACACTAAAACCCGAAAACTAATTGAACAAACACTAACAGAAACCAAATCAAAAATTAAATTCAGAGGGGAAATTTCGGAACCATTCTCAATTAAAACAGGAGTAAGACAAGGAGATGGGATCTCACCACTATTATTCAATATAGTTTTGGACAAAGTTATGAAAGAGTGGGAAGTAACACTAAGGAAACAAAGCTTTTGGAAGCCAATTGAACTAGGAAGAGGTAAAGGAAAATTGAACATCCCTTATTTAGCGTTTGCAGATGACTTGGCAATTATAACTGACAGTGAAGAAACAGCAGTAAAACAAATTGAGACACTTAAAGAATGTGCTGAGAAGGTTGGCCTGCAAATCTCCTTTGAGAAGACAGAATTCATCTGCTCAAAATTAGATATTTCGAAACTAAAAACAAAGTATGGTGAAATAACTAGAGTCAAGCACTTTAAGTATCTCGGTGAAGTTATTGAACCAACAGGACTTGAGAAAATAGCACAAAAAAACCGATTACAGAAAATCAAGAAAGTATTCGGACTTATTCAAAATATATATAACAAGAAATGTCTATCAAAAGGCACTAAAATCAGACACTACAACACAGTCATCAAACCAACAGTCACATATGCAAGTGAAACACTCTCCCTGAATAGAAAATTAGATTTACACGAAATTAAGAAAGTAGAGAGAAAAATTATTAGAAAAATCCTAGGACCACGATACACACAAGATGGATACAGGCTGCAGACTACCGAGACAACCGAAAAAATATCAAACATCGAGGCAGATATCAGGAAGAGGCGGATGAAGTTTTATGGACATATAGACAGATTACCTGGAAACAGGTTAACTAAACGTCTATTGGACTATATGACATCACTTAAGGCAACAATACCCTGGGTAACTGAAGTTAAGAAGGATTTGAAAAAGGCAAAAATTGACATAACAAACACATCAGACCGGGATACATTCAGAAGAAAAATCGACAAGTGGAAGTTTACTCCAGAGACGGAATCTAAACCTTTCCGACCAAAGTGGACCGAAGAAAGGAAGAAGGCCTTTGGGGAGGCAATGAAGAAATACTGGGGAAATAAGAAGAACATTAAGAAATGTTAATCACCTGCTTATCGTTCTCCCATGGGGACATTCGCTAATAATAATAATAATAATAATAACGATAATAATAATTCGTTCATCAGTGTTTAACATATATCGCCAGTGCAATGTCCTAGGGATTGCAATTCACACAAATATACCTTTTGAAATCACTTTTCCAAAAATGTGGGGAGCCCATTATGCAATTAATATGTGAACTACAATATCAACAACTTCTGCCAACATTGAGAAAGCTATAATTCATACATTATAAACCCGAAGTTTGCACTCACGATTATCCACAGGGATGATCACACGTCTGCAGATTATGGCTAAGGGGACGGGTAAATGTAGGAGATGCTGTTTCTTTTAGTCTGTTAATCGTTTCCGCCTACGTTAAGCAAGTCATTGTTTTTGTTGCATTGTCTTACGAGAAGGTCTTTCTCATTCTTCTCTTACTCAGGTTTCTGTGATCGACCGACTCTTAACTGTGGTATCACGAATCGTGATGGATTTTGTGTTGACAGCAGGTGCAGTCAATCTTTAAATGTGTGCTCCTACCTGACTGGAATGATATCGATCAAGACACAAGCCAGTCCACGTGGGCGGCCCTTCACGCAAGCAGTTAAAAAAGGTGGCTTGTAGTTTCTAGAATTCATCAGCTTTGCCGAGATTGTTAGTTCCCATTCTACTTTATATCCAAAAGTTACCTGCGATGTTTCCAAATTGTTAGGTATGTGAAAATAAAACGCTTTTACTAATTTGTTTGAGTGGATTAGCTTGTGGAAGATACAAACACACACACACACACACACACACACACACACACACACACACACACACAGGGAGAGAGAGAGAAGCAATCACAAACGGATGCAGAGAGAGTAGAGAGACTATGCACTAGAACCGTAGCTGCCTCGTTAGCCAACAGAGATGTTATTCCATCTGGAAGCGTAAAACACTGAGACGAAGGCCGCTCTTACCCCCATGCTGCTGGCATCGACGAAGAGCACTTTCCTGCGCTGCCTGGACAGCAGTCGCTCCCACTCGGCCGAGCTCTGACTGAAGAAGGAGCCCAGAAGCAGGCACCACCTGTCGGCAGAGGCGGTGGTCCAATATACTCGACCTTCAGCCCTGCCAGCATAGCGTGTGTTCAGTACTGCACGGCCTCCGACGAACTTATTTCGTCTGTCCGAATGCTGCTATTTGATGCTGAATAAGAAAGACCTCTGCGACTTACTTCAATATTGGCAACAGCGATGCTTCCACCGCAGGCTGTCTATATTGGAGGTTTCATGATGGCCTCAGTCCCCGCCTTCTATTTATGAACGTTAGCACATTTGCGAGATAGCATTTTTAAAGTACCTTGATCACAAAGTTGGGAATGCGCCTTTTTCCGGCTTTTCAACATGTCGCTTCTATGGGCTGACTATAAACACGTGATGATGCAAATATAGCTCCCGAAGCCGGTCATGTCTCTGAATAAAGATTTTTAACAGTCGCAGCGATCCTTTTTATTCAGTATGTAATATTTCTACTGTGGGTACTCTACATAGAAAGTTGAGCTATTTGAGTAATCCAAAATAGCGTTTACCTGCGGGTGTCAGAATAAGCCTTTTCGCATACCTTAGCTGGCAGTCATAATTTAAAAGCATCGACTCTTCACAAAACATCTTCGGTTGCGTCACCGCCGACACTTAACAATTATTAAAGGTACTGAACATCCGCCTTTGGAAGCTACTAAAATGCCTCTTTGTAATTACCATAAGCCTTTCGTTATAGTGATTAAAAACATTGTCACCGATCGCAGTTTTGATTTGCTTCTGCATCAAAAAACAGTTCGTTACAAAAGATGTATGAGCGTGATTTTTTCGTTGCGTCATAATTGCCTGGTTTTCTCTAACGCCGCAAGGTATCACCTCCTTGTACATTTTGCGGGGACTGGCACTGATGTTTTCAGTCTACTTCCATGTCGCCTTGCAGCTCTACGCATTGTCGTGACTTAAAACATGACAAAACATTGCATCGCTAATATTTATTTACGTTCCACTGGATAAAAGCATTCTACGTCTGTGCCTTGCCAATTTAATTGCTATTTCTGGTATTCATTTTATCCGTGGTTTGTCATATGTGTACTTTATCGTTTAAATTTACTCATGTGTATTTATTTAAATGCACTATGGGCAAAAATATAGGACGAAAGCAACTTTCTCGTGATGTGCCACTGACTGTCACATAACATAGCGCGATGAAACTTGGAATACATTGAGAAAACTGCAATAGTATAGCACAGAAGGTAAGTGAACGAAATATTCGATGAGGCGAACATAAATGACACTGTTATGTAAAGGCAATAATTACACTGAAACGATCGGGATTTATGATGGCCCACTGGACATTAAAGAAACATTTACATCCTTATCTACATACATACTCCGCAAGCAACGGTATGGTGCGGGCATGGTTCTTAATAGGCTGTGTATTTACCACGGACGGCAATGCATGCTCTGCAAATCGTTACCACGCTGCCCACCAGGCTTTTAGCGAGTTGTTGTGGTTGGCCGTTCCATTCCTGTAACAACGCTGTCGACAACTGCACAAGCTCCTCTACCTGCGCTCTTGGATGTGGTCGGGCATTGTCATCGATACAAATGAAGTCAGGGCCGAATGAACATCTGACAAAACGCACATGGGGAAAGAGTCCAGTACCACAATAACGTTGATCAGTGAGTGTAACGTGCTTAGAGATCTGGAAGTCAGTGTACCCACGCAACATTATGTCTCACTACACGATAACACTTACACTGTCAAAACGATCATGTTCGACAATGCTTCTGATTGCATTACCTGTTCCCACCACTCGCCACTGACGGCCCGGAATCACTCCTCAGACTGAATCTGCCGTCATGCGAGAAGAACATGCGACTCCACTCACCGTTGGCCCAGTTCTCATGCTATTGGCGCCATCGCAAACGATTCCACCGATGCGCCTGTGTAAGAGGAACACAACTTACTGGTCGTCGGTCTGAACGACCACAAATATGCAGTCGCCGTGCCACTGTGGAGCGTGAGATTGCATGTGTTCCAGTTCTGTTAAATGCGGCTGCAACTGCACCCGTTGTTCGACGTGGGTTCCTTCTCGCCTGCTGCACAATGTAGCGGCCATCTGCTGATGTAGTTGACCGTGGTGTACCACTTCCTCTCCTAAGGGCAACAGTGCCTGTGATTCGGAACGGTCTCGATGCACGTGAAAAAATTATGTGAGCAATACCAAACTCCTCGGCTACAACCACCTCAGTTACTTTTTCTTCGAATTTCCTAATAATTCTTCCCCGTGTGGCGTCATCCAAAAGATGTCTCCAGGCCACGTTGTAAGAAAGAACACAGCATCGTAGCTGCACGCTGGTTGACGGACACTGTCTTTTTCCGTTCCTTCAACTGCCTCCTGTTGCGGAGCGAGCCCAATTTGGCACTACAGTCACGTTCACCTCTCGTCACGTGACGTCCCACCCACTTTGCACGACAAGGAGACCTCTGGCAACATGCTCACGCACTTTCATTCATTTCCAAGCGACTAGTTATGTTACTTTGTCTGTCTCCTTCTTAAATTTCGTAGAGCAGTGTGTATAAATAAATACACATTTACTGCTTTAATTGTAACACCACGTCACACGGTGAGAATTCACGACTCAAGCTAGAAACTTATCTCGCCACTAAATCGAAAAGCTATCAAATTTACGTTACCTGCTTGAAAAATTTTCTCGCAAATAAACAACTGTTAACAATGATATTCAAAAATCTGTCTTCGCAGTTACTAAAAATTATTATTATACAATATTAACATAAGCGTTTTGTTTTCTCGATTTGCATATTCCACATCAGGAAAATGTTTAGTGCTGCAAACCATAATGAAAGGGCTAAAAACATTTGCCAGACTGAAAAACGTGCTAGGGGGTGAGCTCAAACCAAACAAAACTGATACTATAAGAAAAAATAACGCTCGTGTATCTTTTGTCAAACATTGTTTTTAGATTTAGAAGAAAATCAGATTTCTAGAAACAAATCAAAATTTATACGTTTCATGCCAGATCACTGACGATGTTTCAGATTCATAGAACGAAATACGAGTTTTTTACTAGTTGAAAACGCTGATTTTAAATTTGTTTGTAAACTATTGTCATGATGAAATTTCTTAAACAGTTGAAGTAAATGTGATAAGTTTCCGATTTGGTGTGGTGATAGGATATAAGATGTACATCAACAAAAGCGAAACGAGGATAATGGGATGTAGTCGAATTAAGTCGGGCGATGCTGAGGGCATTAGATTAGGAAATGAGACACTTAAAGGAGTAGAGGGGTTTTGCTGTTTGGGAAGCAAAATAACTGATGATGGTCGAAGCAGAGAGGAAATAAAATGTAGACTGATAATGGCAAGGAAAGCGTTTCTGAAGAAAAGAAATCTGTTAACATCGAGTATAGATTTAAGTGACAGGAAGTCGTCTCTGAAAGTATTTGTATGGAGTGTAGCCATGCATGGAAGTGAAACATGGACGATAAATAGTTTGGACAAGAAGGGAATAGAAGCTTTCGAAATGTGGTGCTACAGAAGAATGCTGAAGATTAGATGGGTAGATCACGTAACTAATGAGGGTGTATTGACTAGAATTGTGGAGAAGAGAAATTTGTGGCACAACTTGAAGAAGGGATCGGTTGATAGGACATGTTCTTAGGCATCAAGGGATCACCAATTTAGTATTGGAGGGCAGCTTGGAGGGTAAACATTGTAGAGGGAGACCAAGAGATGAATATACTAAGCAGATTCAGAAGGATGTAGGTTACAATAGGTACTGGGAGATGAAGAAACTTGCACAGGATAGAGTAGCATGGAGAGCTGCATCAAACCAGTCTCTGGACTGAAGACAACAACAACGATAATCTTCTAGCTTTACCCGTAAGTTATCAGTGAGCCAGGTGGATTAATATGTAAGTAATTGCTGTGTATTTATTTGTATATTTAAATAAATATACATGAACAACAGTAAACCAACAATGACTCTAATCCTCGTTAACTTAAATTGCAAAATTTTCGGGAAAGCAAAATACTATGATTTAGTAAGCCTAAATATTCACTAACTCTTACTTTCTGAAGTAATTATATGTGGCTCACCAGTTCGAGGAATTCCAATTTTGTGGAGTAACAGTGCTAAAGGGACTTGTACAACACACGTGTTGAATCCACGAGCCACATTTTCGCCCAACAGTCTGACGCAACCAGGAGTCTATTGCAACTTTCCAGCAGTTTTCCGCATTTTTTGGAAGTTTTCCAGATTTTTCTCATGTTTATTTTTAATACATATGTTCAATTAAAATACTATAAACACAGAAGGATTCTAATTCGATACATAAACAAATGCTATGAAACAATTTTTATTTTTTCAAGTTTCCAGATTCGTCTCCCATGTTTATTTTAAATACACATATTCAATTAAAATACGATAAACACAGAATGTTTCTAATTTAGTATAAAATCAAGTACCATGAAACAGTTTCTATCTCTTCCACTACAGTCTACAATACAGATTAACGCTTCGGGCGATTAACAACGCAAAAGCTTCCATAAACGCTCATCAGAAACTGCATTGCCGAAAAAGGATGGAACTGCAGTGAAGAAAACGAGGGCTGAAACAGGAAAGAGAGGAGGATTGGACTGTGACGTGCCATCAATTGCGTGATCATTAAAGTCGGCGGTGACTCGCTTGCTCGTGAATGCGAACAGAAATCGGCCGTGACCTCATTTTAGGAACCATCCGCTGTTCACCCACTGCTTCTAAAACCGCTTTTACCGATCAGAAGTTCAGTTATTTAACATATACACAACTTTGTCGGTACATAAAAAATGAGCAGGAGTAGGCAGTCTGATGCGAAGCCTACACAGTTCTAACAGAATGGCGGAGAAAAGAAATTTGATTCAAGATTGCCAAACGTAACGCTGAGAAAAGGTGGATAACATTACCTAAGAATGTTTATTTTAAATTCGTGTCAGAAAAATCAATATAAAGATAAAATTACCTAAGAGAGTTACATCGCATGACCCTAAAAATACGTTAGAAATGCATTCAAGTTCTTTACTACGAACTAATGATGGATGCGGGCCGCTATATTAATGGTTTTTAGAAGAAAGAAAAGCGAGAAGTAGCAGGTCGATATGGAAGAAGAAAGTGTTCGAGTAATACTATGAAGAGCTCAGAATTATATGAACATGGTAGTCAAAGACAAATTTTCATTTACTGAAATCAGTGGGAAATATTTATTTGATCTAATGTCAGAAAATGTGAAACACAACACTTGTCATCTCATTTTCAGAAAAGTATTACATTTACATTCCAGTGTGGCACTAGCAGTTATACGAGTATGTCGATACTATCGGACAGAAGTAGTGATAAGAAGATTAAAGAAAAATTAGGATACTGAAATATAGTTAAAACTGTGCGCTGGACCTGAGCTTCAACCTAAGACGTCGCGAGTCGTACTTGCATAGCTCAGTCAGCAGAGCAGTTGCTACTGGATGGCCAAGGTCCCAGGTTCAAGTCTCGGTTCGACACACAGTTTTAATCTTCCACGAAGTTTCAAATCACCGCACACTCAGCTGAATATCAGAAGATCTGTATGCTATTTGTGATTCTCGAAAAATCCTTGTATTATACAGGGTGGTCCAGTGGTAGTGACCGGGCCAAATATCTCACGAAATATGCATCAAATGAAAAACTACAAAGAACGAAACTTCCCCTTCAAGCTAGACAAGTTTCGTTCTTTTTAGTTTTTTCGTTTGACGCTTATTTCGTGAGATATAGTGTCGGAAGGTCCATGCGGCTTTTCGCGGATGATGCTGTACTATACAGAGAAGTTGCAGCATTAGAAAATTGCAGCGAATGCAGGAAGATCTGCAGCGGATAGGCACTTGGTGCAGGGAGTGGAAACTGACCCTCAATATAGACAAATGTAATGTATTGCGAATACATAGAAAGAAGGATCCTTTATTATATGATTATATGATAGCGGAACAAACACTGGTAGCAGTTACTTCTGTAAAATATCTGGGAGTATGCGTACGGAACGATCTGAAGTGGAATGATCATATAAAATTAATTGTTCGTAAGGGGGGGGGGGGGTGCCAGGTTGAGATTCATTGGGAGAGTTCTTAGAAAATGTAGTCCATCAACAAAGGAGGTGGCTTACAAAACACTCGTTCGACCTATACTTGAGTATTGCTCATCAGTGTGGGATCCGTACCAGGTTGGGTTGACAGAGGAGATAGAGAAGATCCAAAGAAGAGCGGCGCGTTTCGTCACAGGGTTATTTGGTAAGCGTGATAGCGTTACGGAGATGTTTAGCGAACTCAAGTGGCAGACTCTGCAAGAGAGGTGCTCTGCATCTCGGTGTAGCTTGCTGTCCAGGTTTCGAGAGGGTGCGTTTCTGGATGAGGTATCGAACATATTGCTTCCCCCGACTTATACCTCCCGAGAAGATCACGAATGTAAAATTAGAGAGATTCGAGCGCGCACGGAGTCTTTCCGGCAGTCGTTCTTCCCACGAACCATACGCGACTGGAACAGGAAAGGGAGGTAATGACAGTGGCACGTAAAGTGCCCTCCGCCACACACCGTTGGGTGGCTTGCGGAGTATAAATGTAGATGTAGATATTTGGCCCGGTCACGGTCAATGGACCACCCTGTATAAGATGCAGTAAATCGTTCGAAATTCTAAGACGACCAGGGGTAAAGTGTATGAACATTCGACAAATGTACATTCCTAATCAATCTCAGTGAAAAAACTAAATGTGAAAATGCTCTGTTCGTGTATAAGCTGATATGAAGACAGCATTAATTGTCCTTTCTTTGGCAGCGATGTGAACAATGATTATATCTACCCAACGGATTGTGGGTTTTCCTACAGTTTGTTTTCCTTCCACATCTCTTTCCAAACTTATTCCGGCTGTCGTTGAAGCTCTAGCCTCTTTACATGCCCGTACTACCGTAGTCTGAACGTGCTGATTCGGTCTAAAAGGGCTGTGTTACATGTCAAAGAAGTAAATTTCTTAATAGGGATGAAGGTGAAAGAGGAGCAAATACCAATGGTAAGATTCGCAAATGAATTGGTCGGAAGTAAGGTAGATAGAAGAATTGTCGAATGGAATGGACAGTATACTTAGCACAACGTAAGAGTAGAGGATAAAGAACAATAACCATGGCTTAATATCGAAATTGAGGCAGACACAGTAGTTGAAGTAAAACAATTCTCCTGGATGGGAATAAATTATGCAGTATAGTCAAAAAAAGAATTATATGACAAGTAGGTTAGTGTAAGCGAATATTATTTTCTTCAACGAAAGAGAACTACTAGTATCAAATATGGAACTGAGACAAAGGACAAAGTTCTTTACACAAAATCTCAGTTTGCTAATACGTATGCTCCTCTATCGCATTGCCGTTATCGGAAGAAACTTTAATCATTCAACGATCAATTGGGATAACTGCAGTTTTGTAGATGGTGGTCGTGACAAGATATAATTCGAAATAAAAATTAATGCCTGCTCTGAAAACTACCTGAGACAGTTAGTTCGGAGACCTACTGACAATGGAAACATACTGAATCTAATGGCAACATACAGATGTGATCTGCTAACGATGTCCACGTTGAAACTGATAACAATGACTATTAGGAAGTAGTGTTGACCAAAGTAGAAAGGGGAACTAAAACAAATAGGAAGACAAACTCGTAAGTTCGGTAAACTAGTTAAAGAGGTAATAAGTCACATTGAGGAACTAGAAACATTTCGCTTTACAAGAGGAACAAGGAAAGAAATTTAGGGTTTAGCGTCCCGTCGACATGGAGGTCATTAGAGAAGAATTTAGCTCTGGACAAGAACGTGTAGAGCAACGGTGGCTGAAGTTTCGAAGAATAGTTGACCAAGCACTGTATACATATGTACATAGCAGAATAGTATGATGCATGGTATACAGTTTCTGTAAAAGAGCTTCTAAAGAAACAGCAGCTACAACACAATATGTGTAAAACAAGGATTACAGGTGTCGACAGAGAAATGCTAAATGAAACGTGTTTGGGTGTAAAAGGCTTTTGGTGACTACCTAACAATATTATCGAAAGACCTCTCACAAAACTAAGACAAATTCTAGTCATATGTTACGGCTGTCAGTGGCACCAACGTCTGTGTTCAGATAGTCACGGATGAGACAGGAACAGAAACTGAGTTTATCAAAGCAAAAGCAGAAATGCTGACTCCATTTTTAAATGTTATATATGAGTGATATAAAAATTGTAGTGTCAGTGGCGTTGAGAAACGCATGTACTCTCTAAAACTGAACCAAACTACAGAGCTGGATGAAATCCCTGTCAGACTCTATACAGAATTTGCTGCTGAGTACCATAAATACGAAAGATTCCCGGAAAAAAAACCACTGTGCCCAATCATTAGAAGAAAGCACAGTTCACACGCGTCTACAAGAAGGATGGGAGAAGTGATCTAAAACACTACCGTCCAATATCTTTAACATCCACGTGTCGTAGAATCTTTGGACATATCCTGAGCTCTAACTTAACGAACAAAATGACCTTCTCCGTGCCACCCAGTATAGATTCAGAATATATTGGTCATGCGAAACCAAACCAGCGGTTTTCTAACACGACACTCTGAAAGCCATGCATCCAATCAGTTATACAGATGTAATATTTCTTGATTTCCGAAATGCATTTGGCTCAGTACCACCCTCACAATTATTATCGGAAGTATGACTTTATGCGACATCAACTGGACGGGGGGATTTCTTGGATGGTGATTTACGGACAGCAATAGGCGTGCCACAAGGAAGTGTGTTGTTCATGCTATATATTAATGAGCTTGCAGACAATATTAGAAGTAATTTTAGATTATTCACAAGTAATAGTGTTATCTACGCTGAAGTACTGTCTTAAAAAAATTCCATAAATATTTAATGAGATACTGATAAGATTTCTAAGTGGTGCAAAGATTGGAAACTTCCTTTAAATGTTTACTTGCGTATAGTTGTGCCCTTCAGAAACTGTAGTATCGCATGGCTATAATGTCAGTGATTCACAATTACATAAATACATAGGTGTAACAATTAATAGAGATATGAAATAGAACCATCACTTAGACTCAGTCGTAGGTACTGTTAGTGGAAAAATTCGGTTCAGTGATAAGATTCTAAGAAAGTGCAATCACTCTACGAAGGAGACTGCTTGCAAAACACTTCTGACAAATGCTAGAATATTTTTCAAGTGAATGGGATTCGCACCAAATCGGACTAACACGGGAATCTGAAAGTTTACGAAGAAGGAGCGCACGAATGGTCACACTGCAGAGTGTCGCGGGGATGCTGAAGAAACTGAACTGGCAGACGCTTGAAGATAGAAGCTAAATATTCAGAGAAGGCCTCCTTACAAAATCCTGGAGAATTACAGTGGTGTGTAAATTAATTGGGACAAGGCCATTAAACTTTAACTGTACACGTTTATTACTATATGTGTAATAGAGTTGGTAGCTTACTGAATATTAATAACTAATGTGCTCTCCTTTTGCTTTAATGAGCTGTTGAACACGTTGTGACATAGGTTAGACCAGGTTAGAGCAAATGTTTCGTAGTTCATCGTCTTGAAACCACACTTTTCTCTCGTTTACTAATAGGCGTTCTTTTGTTGAACAGCCCATTTTTCCAAGACGTCTTTTCACAATACTCCACGAATTCTCGATGGGATTCAAGTCTGTTGAATTAGCAGGCCACTGACGGACGTTATAATGTTGTCTCCTTCCAGAAACGTCCTGACTGTTTTCGAATTGTGACACGGGACCACATAGTGTTGAAACGTTCCTCCACCACTTGCAAAGGTCTGTAAGAATGTCACAATCCTGCGCATAAAGATTTCCAATTTATCTGCTTGAATTCATCATGCTATTAACTAGAACTAGTGCCCAAGTGCTACTTGCAGTGAAAAACTCCTAAAACATTTTTTTAAGAGGGGGAAGGGAAGGGTCAAGTTGTTCAGTTCTCACTACATCAAGGGTGTTTCGCCTGACAATAAAATATTACTTATCACTGAAAATTACAGTTTCCAGTCACTGGATGTCGGATATTTATATATTTCGGACTATGCGAACGCTTCTTAACGTTTCGTACCTGATTAGGTTAAAACGGAACCCTTATAGGATCGTTTTGTTGTCTGTCTTTCTGTCCGACTGTTAAAAACCCTTTTTCTCAGAGACGGGTTGATATATCACATTGAAATTTATGTCACATGTTAAGGTCAATAGGCCCTTGGCGTTGTAATAAATGTAAGCTTCTAAGTCAACCCAACAAAAAGATACGGCCACTTAGATAACATATTTTGATACTCGTAAACTCACTTATCGTAAGGTATGGGATGCTTCCTGTTGGCCTAGAATCACGAAATTTGGCAAGAAACAAAGTTTCAGAGTAGAGTTAAAGGAAAAAATCCTAAAACTGTAACTCTGTAATTATATCACACAAAAAACTTTTCTGTCATTTGTTATGAAACTGCCTATCTGTCCGTCTATTAAGACCCCTTTTTTTCCAGGAACGGGTAGATGTGTCAAGTTGAAGTTTATGCCACATACTAAGGTCCCATGACGGTATAATAAACGTTAGGTTTCAAGTCAATGTAATCAAACGTTACGGCTACATACTCTGATACTCGCAAACTCACTCATCAAAGCCTATAGGATACTTCCCGTTGACCTAGAATCATGAAATTTGGTGGGAAGCAAGGTTTCACCAAGTAAAGAAGAAGTTCGAGGACGGGTAATTTGTAGCTATATCTCGCGAAAACAGTATTTCCTTTCTCATTGTGTTATCCGACATCAAACTTGAAATTAAAACAATTAGTAGTTCTGCATTCAGGCTAACTAGGTCGCAAGTCAAACATTAGAGAAAGAATTACTATATAGCTCATATGACGAGTTTCGGAATTTGTCCATCATCAGATATGCAAGAGCGATTACTACACGTAGATATGGCGTTTCAAGTTGTATGTGAAACAAACATTCGCAGACTGTATCTTTATTCCTCTCACAATCAAGAAGCCTATGGCTTACCCTTGAAGAGTCAGTTTCAAACCCAGTACTCGATAAATCTCTGTAACGGTCTTAACTTGTCTTGTGAGCATGAATTCTACTGTTCTAAGTAGGATTTGGCAATTCTAGGGGGATTTTTCATTTTCGTTCACATCTCCCTTTTCTCTTTGAGACAATGAGGCAGTATCACTGTAGGCCGTATTAAGTTTTGAAACACTGCCGGTATATTTTCTCACATCTAGAACAGAGGCAAAGTCTCTTACAGCCGTGGATGTGTGTTCATGAAGTGCAACTATTTTTGTCCACTTCTTAAGTTAGATGATTATAATGATCACTTTAATAGTAATACAATGTTTCCTGTCGAGACGACAAAAGTAACACACGCTGTTGCTACACATACAAGCTCTCAGCTGAACTGGAGGGGACCTACAATTGTTGTTCATAGTCAAGGCAACAATAGTCCGCCAGGAGTCCATCAAGTTGGTTGCAACTAACCACCTTTAATTCCTTACAAAATGAGGTTGTCCCAGTTAATCTGCACACTACTGTAGCTTTAAGAGAAGAATCTAGTGGTATACTAAAACCCGGAAGGATTGCGAAGACAACATTAGACACATTGCAGCGCGGACAGAAGGGTTTCAGGAATTATTCTTTCTGCACTCCATACGCGAGTGGAACGAGATGCAGCCCTAACAACTGGTATAACTACTGTATAACTACTGTATAACTAACAAGTAACTACTGTCATGCACTTCACAGTGGTTTGTAGAATATGGATGTAGGTGCAGAGTTCTTATAAATACCTGAATGGACCATGTATGTGAGTCGAAACTGTCACACACCGTCTTCCTTTTTTTAGAATGATGCGAAAAAGGAATTCACTCAAATATAAAAATAGCTGAATACTGTGCTACCAGTCCGTTTTAGCTTCCAGTTAACACTGCATTAACTCCAAAACCTCAGTTCTGTCACATTTGATATGCAGATGGAAAACGAGTCTTTCTTAATTTAGGTACACTGACGGAAAAGAACCACAACACCAAAAAATAATTAATGTAGATTAATTAAATTTCGGAAATACATATGTCTAGGTAACATATTTAAGTGCTTAACATTGCAGGATCACAGATTAATGTAAGTACGAGATACGCCATTGCAAATGTGAAAGGATGGTACATTAATAACCGGTGTACACGCCAGAATGTTGAATGCAAGAATGAAGACGTGCATCATTGTGTTGTACTGGTGCCGGATATCAGTTTATGGGATGAAGTTCCACGCCCGTTGCATTTGGTTGGTCAGTACAAGACGGTTAACGCTGTTTGTGGATGACGATGGACTTTTCGTCCGATGGTGTCCCATATGTGCTCGATTGGAGACAGATCTGATGAGCGAGCAGGCCAAAGCAACATGTCGACACTCTGTAGAGCATGTTGGGTTACAAGAGTGGTATGTGGGAGAGCGTTATCCTGTTGGAAAACACTTCCTGGAATGCTGATCATAAATGGCAGCACAACAGTCCGAATCACCAAGCGGACGTACAAATTTGCAATCAGCGTGTTTGGGATAGCCACGAGAGTGTTCCTGCTGTCGTACGAAATCACACCCCAGGCCATAACTCTAGGCGTAGGTACAGTATGTGTACCACACAAACAGGCTGGTTGCAGTCTCTCAAGTGGCCTCCGTTTAACCAACACACGGTCATCACTGGCACTGAGCGAGAATCAGCTTTCATCAAGAAACAAAGCAGCACTCCACTTTGCCCTCCAATGGGCTCTCGCTTGATACCTATGAAGTCGCAAATGGCTGTGGTTTGGGATCAGTGGAATGCACGCTATATGGCGTCTGGCTCGGAGCTGTCCTTGAGAAACCGATTTGTAACAGTTCATTGTATCACTGTGGTGTCAACTGCTGCACACTTTGTTGCCACAGGTGCAGTATGATGTACCAGAGGCCTACGCCAAACACGATGGTCTTCCCTTTCGGTAGTGCCACATGGCCGGCCGGAGCCCGGTCTTTTTGCGACCGTACAATGCCGTGACCACCGCTGCCAGAAATCATGTACAGTGGCTACATGCCTTGCGATATTGCAGAAGGAACATACAGCTCCTCGTAGCCCTGTTACACGACCTCACCCAATCTCAGTGAGGTGTTGATAACGGCGACTTTGTCACCTTAAAGCCATTCTTGACTAACGTCATCTCAGCTCAACGATAACTAACGCTCATGACCGTTACAACACGTATTTAAAGCAAATCTGATTTGCACCCTCTCATTGACTGTCGCGACATTTGAACAGACATCATCTTTCAGATGTAGTAATACGGCTACCAACTTTCGTTTTGTCGCACAACTCCTTCTTGGTGATGCAACTTTTTTGCGTCAGTGTGTTATGAACTACCGTAACACTTAATAGGTACTGCGCGAAATGGCACAGTGGTTAAGATACTGCACTCCCAGCCTGGAGGACAGAGATTCAAATCCATGAGAATTTAGGTTTCTCGTGCTTTCCCTACGTCATTTAAGACAGATAACTGGATGGTTCCTTGAAAGGGACAAAGTCGAATCTTTTACCTTGTCTGCCTCGGTCCGAGCCTTGACTACGCCTCTAATGATCTCATAATCGAAGTGATGTTAAATTCTGTCTCGTCTCCTCCTCCTCCTGCAGGTAATAAACTTTGTCAGTAGCCTATTGTGTCTTAGAACGTAGCTGCAGAGTTATCTCACTGAGGAAAAACATTGTCGTTAAAAAGAAGTCAAGAAGAATACACAGAATTCAGTTTGACAATAGCATTTAAAACGAATTTATGCACGACTGTATTTTGTTACCCGTGAGTATCCTGGAAGTTTTTAATACTGCACTAAACCTAACAGCAAGAATGAGACTCTAATGTAGACGCATACAGAGATCTTTACTTTAAGCCGTATGCAGACTACTACTGTACATAGCGACGAGTTACTCACGCGACACAGGTTCGTACTTCCATCGTGGCTGAGACTCTCCTTCTGATTCGTGCTGTGGCGGTGTCGAGCCGGAGCGCGCGTTCTGTGCGTGATGCCTTCGTTACCACCGCCTCCAGGGGTAGCGGGATTCAGAGCATCCAACGGTGCTGTCTCTTCGACTGTAAATTGGCCGCCAAACGGTCCCCGTTCTTGTTATCCCAGTGCTAATACCGGCTGCGTTATATCGACTACAGTCTCTTCAGTTTGACAAACGGTAACTGAGAATACGTCGGAAGCGAAGATTTTCGTTACCACATGCTTTTTTTTAATACCGTTGCTTCTCGATGGACAAAAGTTCTGAATCTCTTCTATTCTTGATCATTTACTTCGCAGACAATTCGTGAATCTTAAAAGAAGTTCATTGTTTCATTACAGATCAAAGACTGATTCTGTTAATATGTTAATATCCCGGCGGAGGTTCGAGTCCTCCTTCGGGCGTGGGTGTGTGTGTTTGTCCTTAGGATAATTTAGACTAAGTAGTGTGTAAGCTTAGGGACTGATGACCTTAGCAGTTAAGTCCCATAAGATTTCACACACATTTGAAATTTTTTGAATATGTTAATACCGTTGGATGTTAGGTCCGCCAGTTATGCAAAACATCGTTTTTCTCAGTACCCCAAAATGTTTCGGCACCACTGTGCCATCATCAGTGGGTTTTAGTCTTTATTATTCTGCAATGTGAACATTTCTGTTAAATGATTATAAAGTTATGTGCATTTTTAGTTCAAACAACAGATCGTTTCTTTTTGTAAACACCTTTACATTTGGTGTGCATGAATTTTCTGGATCACTTGTGTGTTAATTACTATAGGTAGCTTGTCATCTGCAACCAAACGATGTTGATGAGAAACTTTTTTGCTGGGAGTTCACCTATCTTCTAGAATGTAATTTAGTTTGTTGCGATGTTTTCGCGCCTATATTCGTTTTTACTTACGTTTTCGTATGTCAAGCACTTCCATTCTCCGCATCCTGCTGAGGTGTTGTGATGCACACGTAGCTATAACAAATATTTTCCACAAATAACGTAGTAAAACACTTTTCACTACGCCAGAAGTGAAGTGAAAAGTGTTTTATGGAATGGAAGTGCTTGCCACAGGAAAACGTAATTAAAAACTAATATAGGCGCGAAAACATCGCGACAGACTAAATTACATTCTAGAAGATAAGTTAACTCACAGCTCTGTTGTTTGAACTAAAAATGCACGTAATTTTGTAATCATTTAACAAAAATGAAACTTCCTGGCAGATTAAAACTGTGTGCCGGACCGAGACTCGAACTCGGGACCTTTGCCTTTCGCGGGCAAGTGCTCTACCAACTAAGCTACCCAAGCACGACTCGCGCCCCGTCCTCACAGCTTTACTTCTGCCAGTACCTCGTCTCCTACTTTCCAAACTTTACAGAAGCTCTCCTGCGAATCTTGCAGAACTAGCACTCCTGAAAGAAAGGATATTTAACAAAAATGTTCACATTGCAGAATAAATAAAAACGAAAACCCACTGATGATGGCACAGTGGTGCCGAATTATGATTGGGTACTGAGAAAAACGGTGTTTTGCATAACTGGCGGACCTCACATCCAACAATTTTAAGTGCTAACACGGCCAATACAAGGAGCTGCAAATCAAAATGATGAATGTTAATACCTTCTCCAATATCAGATGTCATTCATCTTGGATAAGAGATTGCGAGTATTCTAATCATTTCTGATACGTATTAAAACAGACTTCTCGAGAAGTGCCTCCTCTGTCTTCGTTAGAAGGACATAGGACACCTGTGAAATATTCAGTGTTTTTCGTATTTCTTCCATTTATAATGCATATGGTAGCAGCAGGTATGCAAATAGAATGAAAATGATACATCCCGAATTTTTCTGAATTATAGGCCATGCGTCCCTCGATGACACTCGAACAGCAATATGGAGTGTACTCCAAGCTTGCGTTTTGAAATGTAAGCATGAATCGGTACGTCCTTGGGCACCCCACGTTCTTTGTTGACAACAGACTTTTCACTCAGTTTCCATTATTCGCGAAACATAGGAAATCGATGTTATCACGCTATTTCAAGATCTGGTCTGGCTAAAAATGCATCATGAAGATGTTACAAGGTGTGATAGCAGGATAGTGCTGAAAATGATCTTTTATGGGCTATCGTACCTCAATCGGTTGAGACCGAACCCTTATAGGGTCACCTTGTTGTCTGTCTGTTTGTCTGTTGTTTGCCTGTTTGTCCGACTGTTAAGACAACCTTCTTCTTAAGAATGGGCAGACGTATCTAGCTGCAATTTTTTGTCTGTTGTTTGCCTGTTTGTCCAACTGTTAAGACAACCTTCTTCTCAAGAATGGGCAGACGTATCTAGCTGCAATTTATGTTAAATTCTAAGGTCTGCGGTCTCTTGGCGATGTAAATAGTTTAAGGGAATCAAAAGATACTGCCACATATGTCAGATATTTTGACACTGAGAAACGCGCTCACCAGCACCTATAGATGAACTAGATGTCTTTACACATGTGCTAAGTCTGCTGGTGTCCGTATGGGACGCCGCGCAGCTCGGACATGTTATACATTCGCTCCGCCGTAGCGTCTGCAAGGCACGAATAGTGCGGAAATGCACCCTCTGTTTCCTATTCCACAAGTCGATAAGAAATGTTCGACCAGGTTCATTAAAAGTGCAGGACTGGACCATGGAAGATACCGAATCACATCAGATCAAGTCCGCACAGCTTACTACGACACGAAACTCTACCGTTTTTTCATGGAGCTCTTGAACCCTGTGTTGCTGGAAAGGATACTGCTCAAACACGGAAGGAAAACTGAATCCCGTCACAGAAACAACTCTGTGAGAACTGTAATAACATTAAATGCTGATACAGAGTACAAAAACGTACGTGTGTTTAATCTGCCCCCTGAGGTACAGAATTGTTGTTTATAAGAGGTTTTAACCAGTTATGGGGAACTGAAATGCATCCGTAACGAACGTTGGTCTGGCCAACATAAATTGCAGTGCTTTAGCGGCCTCAGATCGATTGAAATGTGTATCTTATAGAATGTTTCGTCTTATCTTATAGTTTGTGGGTACAGGATGTATATTACTTACAGTGGACAGATAGGAACTGTTTCATCTGCCATGACTGTGGCGATCAAAAAACGAATTGCGACATCGGCCCAGACCCACCGACATTTCCATCTGACGAAAAGTTCATGACTGGCGGATGAGGCATATTGAGCCGAATGCCAATCTAGTACGGAAGGAAAAAAGAAGGCTCCAAAAACGTCAGTACAGTGATTCAAGAAAAAGAACACCAGTCTAAAACTGGGAAAGAGAGCACGATCTTTAAGTCAGCGTTACTTAGCTTCGTTGTGGCTATGACTCAAGCTTATGATATAGTCTCTCAATATTCATAGAATTAAATTTGAACTAAAAATTGCATCTCTACAACAGTTCATCAATGAGTCAGACGCTGATACATTTATGTTACAGCAAGTTAGCTTTTTCTATTTATCAGTACCTGGTTTTAAAACAATATCGAAAGTAACACCTGAAGAAAAAAATGGTGCAAATGGCTCTGAGCACTATGAGACTTAACAGCTGAGGTCATCAGTCCCCTAGAACTTAGAACTACTTAAACCTAACTAACCTATGGACATCGCACACATCCATGGCCGAGGCAGGATTCGAACCTGCGACCGTAGCGGTCGCGCGGTTCCAGACTGTAGCACCTAGAACCCCTCGTCCACTCCGGCCGGCACACCCGAAGAAAGCAGGTATCTTATTAAGAGAAGGCGTTTCAGTATGCAACATCAAGACTTTAGACTCAAGTCGACAGTAGGTTGTATTACACTGGTGGAAAAAAATTAGTATACCATTTTAGAGGTTTCCAGTTCACTCAAGATTTATTGTTGCAACAGTGAATGTGGAGTACATGAAATCGTTACATTTACAGATCAATAGCACAAATGGTTGAGGTACCAATGCTCAAACACCCGCTGGCCGATGTGGCCGAGCGGTTCTAGGTGCTTCAGTCTGGAACCGCGCTGCTGCTCCGATCGCAGGTTCGAATCCTGCCTCGGACATGGATGTGTGTGATGTCCTTAGGATAGTTAGTTTTAAGTAGTCCTAAGTCTAGGGGACTGATGACCTCAGATGTTAAGTTCCGTAGTGCTTGGAGCCATTTGAAGCATCTGAACCCAAACACCCAGACTGGTACGTGGTGCAGCCTTCACGGACGGCAATGCAGGCGCTGACTCTAGCATCCAGTCGATCATAAAGATGGCGAACAATGTCCTGCTACACGTGATGCCATGCCTGCTTGATCTGTTCAGGAATTTCTGTAAGAGTTGTTGGCTGACGAGCCGACGAGTCACTTCTCGTCCCATCATATCTGACACGTGGTCGATTGGAGACAAATCCGGAGATCGTGCTGGGCAGGGAAGTCGCTGCACGTCTTCCAGAGCACGTTGAGTTTCACGGGCAGTATGTGGGCGAGCATGGGGAACAACACATCACCTTCCTGTTGCAAGAACGGCAAAAGAACAGGTGTAACAACATTCTGCCCATACCGAGCGTTCCTTAGCCTCCCCTCCAGAAAATGCTTATCACGCCTCACACCATAACGCCTGGGGCGGGCCCACTGTGTCTTGAACGAATGCTCACCAGATCTACGTCATAGGCGTAAACCACCATCACTCGCGTGCAAGCAGAATCTGCTTTCATCGCTGAAGACCACGGCGCGCCACACAATCTTCCAAGTGGTCCTCTGACGGTACAGTCGAGTCGTGCACGTCGAAGTTGTGGCGTATGAGGAAAGTGGGCCAGAGGTCTGTGTGCCCATAGTTCCACTGCTAATAACCAGTTCGCAACAGTTCGTGTTGACATACCTGGTCTCACAAGCTCTCTTATACGTGTTGTGGCAGCTGTACAGTTTGACGCTGCTACCCTACAATAATACAATCTTGGCGGATTGGCTGTGCTGCGTGGTTGTCCAGAACCTTGTCTACGGTGTGAGATTGTTCACGTGACCACTCATACCGGCATCGTTGCACAACTGATGCAGCACCTCCAATTTGTGTGGCAGTTCTGGAAGAACCATACCGAAACTCGGATGGCCACTATTTGACCCCTTTCGAGCTCGCTCATTAAACTGTAGGAAGGACGAGTGCGTCTCTGTGGCTTGGATGTCTGTTTTTTTCACATGTTTGCACCACAGGAGCCATCTGCCTGTTAGCATTCCCTATTAAAGGGTGCACACAGATGACGCTCTGGTAGCTAAAACGCTCTGGTAACTATGCTACTACATTGTCTGAAAAAGATTGAATAACCTACGAACGGATAACGTTCTACGAGTCGGGACGTGGAATGTCAGAAGCTTGAACGTGGTAGGGAAACTAGAAAAACTGAAAAGGGAAATGCAAAGGCTCAATCTAAATATAGTAGGGGTCAGTGAAGTGAAGTGGAAGGAAGACAAGGATTTCTGGTCAGATGAGTATCGGGTAATATCAACAGCAGCAGAAAATGGCATAACAGGTGTAGGATTCGTTATGAATAGGAAGGTAGGGCAGAGGGTGTGTTACTGTGAACAGTTCAGTGACCGGGTTGTTCTAATCAGAATCTACAGCAGACCAACACCGGCAACGATAGTTCAGGTATACATGCCGACGTCGCAATCTGAAGATGAACAAATAGAGAAAGTGTATGAGGATATTGAAAGGGTAATGCAGTATGTAAAGGGGGACGAAAATCTAATAGTCATGGGCGACTGGAATGCAGTTGTAGGGGAAGGAGTAGAAGAAAAGGTTACAGGAGAATATGGGCTTGGGACAAGGAATGAAAGAGGAGAAAGACGAGTTCTGTAACAAGTTTCAGCTAGTAATAGCGAATACCCTGTTCAAGAATCACAAGAGTAGGAGGTATACTTGGAAAAGGCCGGGAGATACGGGAAGATTTCAATTAGATTACATCATGGTCAGACAGAGATTCCAAAATCAGATACTGGATTGTAAGGCGTAGCCAGGAGCAGATATAGACTCAGATCACAATATAGTAGTGATGAAGAGTAGGCTGAAGTCCAAGACATTAGTCAGGAAGAATCAACACGCAAAGAAGTGGGATACGGAAGTACTAAGGAATGACGATATACGTTTGAAGTTCTCTAACGCTATAGATACAGCAATAAGGAATAGCGCAGTAGGCAGTACAGTTGAAGAGGAATGGACATCTCTAAAAAGGGCCATCACAGAAGTTGGGAAGGAAAACATAGGTACAAAGAAGGTAGCTGCGAAGAAACCATGGGTAACAGAAGAAATACTTCAGTTGATTGATGAAAGGAGGATGTACAAACATGTTCCGGGAAAATCAGGAATACAGCAATACAAGTCGCTGAGGAATGAAATAAATATGAAGTGCAGGAAAGCTAAGACGAAATGGCTGCAGGAAAAATGTGAAGACATCGAAAAAGATATGATTGTCGGAAGGACAGACTCAGCATACAGGAAAGTCAAAACAACCTTTGGTGACATTAAAAGCAACGGTGGTAACATTAAGAGTGCAACGGGAATTCCACTGTTAAATGCCGAGGAGAGAGCAGATAGATGGAAAGAATACATTGAAAGCTTCTATGAGGGTGAAGATTTGTCTGATGTGATAGAAGAAGAAACAGGAGTCGATTTAGAAGAGATAGGGGATCCAGTATTAGAATCGGAATTTAAAAGAGCTTTGGAGGACTTACGGTCAAATAAGGCAGAAGGGATAGATAACATTCCATCAGAATTTCTAAAAGCATTGGGGGAAGTGGCAACAAAACGACAATTCACGTTGGTGTGTAGAATATATGAGTCTGGCGATATACCATCTGACTTTCGGAAAAGCATCATCCACACAATTCCGCAGAAGGCAAGAGCTGACAAGTGCGAGAATTATTGCACAATCAGCTTAACAGCTCATGCATCGAAGTCTACTAATGTCAAATACCGGCCTTAATTTGAGGAAGAAATTTCTGAGGATGTACGTCTGGAGTACAGCATTGTATGGTAGTGAAACATGGACTGTGGGAAAACCGGAACAGAAGAGAATCGAAGCATTTGAGATGTGGTGCTATAGACGAATGTTGAAAATTAGGTGGACTGATAAGGTAAGGAATGAGGAGGTTCTACGCAGAATCGGAGAGGAAAGGAATATGTGGAAAACACTGATAAGGAGAAGGGACAGGATGATAGGACATCTGCTAAGACATGAGGGAATGACTTCCATGGTACTAGAGGAAGCTGTAGAGGGCAAAAACTGTAGAGGAAGGCAGAGATTGGAATACGTCAAGCAAATAAGGTTGGAAGTGCTACTCTGACATGAAGAGGTTAGCACAGGAAAGGAATTCGTGGCGGGCCGCATCATACCAGTCAGTAGACTGATGACCAAAAAAAAAAAGAAACATTGTCTGTTGACAGACAACGTTGGTATTCCCCAGGTGGCATATGTCGTTATCGGATCAAAATCGACGTCGTCTTCCCAGGCGAGCTCACATTTTTTAGCGGCAGTGTATTTATTTCACCTTAATTAACCGATTACTTAACGCGGAAGCTCTGGAAGGCCTGTAAACTGTAACGGTTCTTGAGGACTTCCAGACCCACGATCTGTTGCCTCCCTTACTTGAAGAACTACGGCTACAGAAGAACCGGTACCAGAAGTATAGCAACGGTCTCGCAACCCAGCTTACCGACGATGGGTACATCGCCTGGAAAGGCAGCTTCGACGGCGACTACTTGAATGGCGAATAGAAATGTGGGAGTGTAAGATGTCCTCCTTCCTCCTGCAAACCAGAGAAGAATGGCGGTTAGTGAAAAACTTGAGGGCCAACCCCACGCCCAAACGATCGCTCCAGACACCTCAGGGACTAACAGAAGACCCACTCACTAAAGCGGAAACATTCGCGACGGCGTTAGAGCGACAAATGACGCTTCTGAGATAGCCTCTGAACAGAGCTCAGAGAGGCCACGATCGGATCACCACCACTACCGACCGGTTCTGTCACCGGCTAACTACACATAGCAAAATTAGAACCATACTCCGGAAGCTAAATGGGAACAAGGCACCTGGTGTTGACAAGATCAGCAACTTACACCTGAAGAATATGCCACTTAAACCATTGGTGCTCTTGACAAGAATTTATAATGGCTGCCTTTTGACAAAGTACTTCCCCGCTGCGTGGAAGATAGCTATGGTAATTTCTATTCCCAAATCACAGAAAGACGTTATCCTGGTAACCGACCGATTAGTCTTCTAAGTGGTCTGGAGAAAACCTTCGAGAGAGTCATCCAGGCCCGCATGTTGGAACAGCTGGTGGCAAACGGCACAATCAGGGCAGACCAGTATGGCTTCCAACCATCCGCGGAGCTGCAACTCCTTCGTCTGGCGGAACATGTTACCAGAAATTCCAGTGTGTGTAGAGTCACTGCAGCGGTCTTCTTAGATATTGGGAGATTCTATGATAAGGTATGGGGGGACACCTAATTCGGGAACTGGATGAACTGACGTCGATACCCAACTGTTATGAGAATCTTATAGCTAGTTTGTTTTTGACAGACAGCCGGCCGCGGTGGTCTCGCGGTTCTAGGCGCGCAGTCCGGAACCGTGCGACTGCTACCGTCGCAGGTTCGAATCCTGACTCGGGCATGGATGTGTGTGATGTCCTTAGGTTAGTTAGGTTTAAGTAGTTCTAAGTTCTAGGGGACTGATGACCACAGCAGTTGAGTCCCATAGTGCTCAGAGCCATTTTTTGACAGACAGAAAGATGATTGTTACAATAGAGGGCCAATCGTCTAATACCCTACTTGCATGGGCGGGGCTGCCTCAAGGATCCGTTTTATCCCAACTACTATTTAATCTCTATGTCAATGACATGCTAAATGTCACAGGGGTACAAATTGCGCAGTTTGTCGATGATACGGCCTTTCTCACCAGCGGCAGACGTATTCATGCCAACATTCGACGCCTTCAATGTCAACTGGATGCCACAGCCGATTGGTATAAGACCAATAAAGTGCAACTAAATCCCGCCAAGACGACAGCCACCTATTTCAGCAAGAAACGGCCTTCGATGCCTACCAACTTGAGACTGCATGGGCGGGATAGCCCCTGGGGGACAACGTTGAATTACCTGGGGGTCACTTTAGATAAACACTTCTTTCTCCACAGACGTATTGACTCTCTCAGGAGCAAAGCTTTTGATATGGCCAAGAAACTTCTCCCTTTTTTCACGAGTATTGATCTCAGTACCACAGAAAATCTTCGAATATATGAGGCAATGGGTCTCCCTGAGATACTGTATGGCAGCTCGGTCTGAGGTCTTGCCAATTCAGCATAAATTGACCGTCAACAAGTTTTACAAAATATCGTACTCGGATGGGTACTTCAAGCCCGCTATACTCGCACCGTTCAGTTGCACAATGCCCTCCATATCGATACAGAACTTGAAGCAGTTCGCAAGCGGACGACGACCATGCAGAGCAAGTAGACACTTTGCGTACGTAACTCGGTGCATCATATACGAACTCTGGACAGGACAATAAACCCCTACCATGGCATCAGTATAAGGCACTACGTTTCTTGGTACTACGACATCCTAACCCATTCCGCGAACTGGCGGCATCATACGGAGCGATACATGGGCTTTAAGAAGTTGACTTCGAACGTTTATTCATAATAAAGTAAACCCAAATACGTACTTACCTCCCACCATGACGTCTGGGTCGCCGTTGACGATGACACTTCGATTAACGGCGTTAAAAAAGACCTAAGCAAAGTAGCCATGGAGTACAAAACTGCTATCCCATCGAGCAATTTCGGTGGCTTTGGGTTTTTCACTTAATAAATTTCAAGCTTTTCGAATGAGTTCATATTACGGTATTTTTCCACGCTGTGGAGAACACGAATGTTATCCATAATGCTCCCTATAGAATGACTAGTTTCTCGTAAATGCAATCCCAAAGTAGTTTTTTTACGCGGTTGTGAAAGTTCCTTAAACCTAACATCAAAAGAGCGGCCAGTTTGGCCGATATAATATTCATCGCTGTTGTAACAATCAATCTTCTATACTTCAGAGCCATCCAATTAGTCGTACGCCCTTTGTAGTTAATGTTTTACTCACAATTTGATGGTATTGTTAACCTGAAAGCCACATCTCACATTAGATTTTCTGAAACATTTATCTATGTGCTGGGACATTTTGCCGTTAAGTTTCATTGGAATGGTTTTCATTCGTTCTTTACTGATTCTATTTTCTCGATGGGTTTGCTTCTGCCTGCTGTTTATTATAGGTTTCTATTGGTCTACTGTAAGGGCGCGTGACATCATTGACAGAAAAACCATTAGCTATAGCAATTTGCTTTAAAATGCTGAGTTCCTTACTTTTTTCGCTTTCTGCCAAAGGCAGAGTAACGAGCCGGTGAATCATTGAGGTGAAATAGGCTTTTTTATATCGTGGAGGGTGGCATGAACTGACACTAATGATACTATCTTACACGTAGGTTTCCTGAAAATCTAAAATGTATGCTAGTTGTCAACTTTCTTGATAGTAAGGTCAAAGTAGTTAATGGAGTTCTCCTTTTCTACTTCCTTTTCTACTTGGTTGCATACTGCCTATCGCTTGAGCAAATGCGTTAACGTCACTGGTGTCACCCTCTCTATCAGTAATAAAAGGTCGTTAACATATCATGTATAATAAATCGTTTTCTCTTTTAGCCGTGGAAACTTGGAGAGAAATTTAGATTCTAAATCGTTCACAAAAAATATCTGCTAAAGTACCAGCTAGGCTGTTACCTATCCCAAGGGGTACTTTGTCACTGAAGATAAAAAAATTGTAAGCTAAAACAAAATCTAGAAATTCAGTTAGTTCTGTACACTCTGTAATAATCATCCTGTTATGGGATGGCAGGAGTACTTCTTTGTTTCTTTATTTTTTTTTTATTTTGCTGTGGTGCGTACTTGAATTGAGGTTATTTAATGTCCTGCAGGTGCAACTCCATCGTCTGCCAGGATGGATCGGGGCGCTATATTCGTACCATCGCTGAGGAAAGATTGTGCCTACTGTCGCTAATTGATGAGTTGTGAGGTAGCGCGTCGATCTTATCAAATAGTTTTCGGGTCTTTTCCCGCACAGGTACTTTTCGTGAAGGGCACTGTGGAGTTCCTTTGCTCTTCCAGTGTACTCTGAGGATTCGTCGAAGATACTTGCTCTTTATGTCTTCGAGCTTCTTTGAACTGGTGTCACGAGCTGTGTCAATCACTCCGGCTTTCTTCTTCTCTGTGACGTGATGGGTGTAGTTTCGTGCCCAAGTAAACGCCTAGGTACTTCACCACGGGTGACCGAAGACTAGGTTGGTTTCTATGTGGAGCCTCGTGCTGATGACCGATCGGCGTCTTGTGAAAGTAATGACCACTGTTTTATCCGGGTTCATGATAATCTTGCGTAGTTGTGCCCATGGCTCCGTGAGATCCAGTTGGCGTTGCAGTCTCGCTGTCCTTAATTTTCCGTCTCTTGTTAAAATCGTTGTATCGTTAGCATAATGGTTAGCTGATACATGTGGAACTGCAGGAATGTCGTTGATATAGTGCTGGCGTGGATACAAATCCCCGTGGGATACGGGCATGGACCGGTTTCTTGGCAGAGTTCTTGTCGTCGATGCGCACATTTCCTATTTTGAAGGAAGTTATCAAGTAGTTTTACGTAGTATTCGTTTATTCGGTGTTTGGGTTCAGCACGGCAGTTAAGCTCTCATCCCATATTTTATAGGAAGCTTTCTCGAGGTTCAAGAACACTCCAACTGTCGAATAACAATCATTAAAGTTGTTTTGTATGGTTTCGATAATCCGGAGAAGTTGAAGTTCGCCGAAGAGTTTGTTTTGGAATCCTGCGCGGCATTGCAAACTCGACTGTGCCAACATAACCTGTTTTTTATTTATATTTTTTGTCGCCCTATAGAATAAAGTCCCACCGTGTACGACGATCCACACTTCCTGGTGTCAAGAAGGGATGTGTGTTCATTTTATTCATTTGTTAAACTTTTGTGGTGGTCCACAAGATACCTCCAGCTAGTGTAGTAGTTCATATTTATATTGTAATGTTCGTATATGATTTACTGAGTCTCTCAATTTGTCTACTTTATTACATAATTTCGTCGACCGCTTGCTGATCGCACCATTTATTATGTCCATGTGAAGTTCGTTATGTAAGTCAGCTATACGGGTGTAACGGCTGGCACCAAGTACCCATCGAAATATCATATTTTGTACTACTTGGAGGCGATTTACCTGTGTCTGGCTTACCATATCCCAAACAGAGGTGCCGTACAGCTTTTTTGAAATGCCTATGGCCTTCTACAGTCGTAATTTGGCTGTGGTGCTTAGGTCCGAGCTTTAAAGAAAGGGGAAACGTCTCCCAACTATTCTAGTGGCTTTGTTTCTAAGCTGTGCTATTTGCACTCTAACGACTCTTGGCATATAGTTGGCATAAATGTTGAATGATAGGGGTGAGGGAACCGATCCTTGGCAGACCTGCTCTTGTTGTACGGGCGTCGGGTGATTGATCTTCGATTGTTAAGAGCATTTTTCTGTCTGCCAGGTAATTAGCAATGAGTTTGACGTAATAAGTTGTTGTTTTCTTGTTGGCGTTTGTGCTTCCGGTTTCCGGAGGAGATGTTCTCTCCAAACTTGTCGCATGCTTTTTCTGTGTCTAGAAAAATTGCAACAGCGGCAATGGTTATGTTAAGGTTCTTTGTAACATTTTCTGCTAGTCGTAATAATTGCAGCTCCGCTGACAATTTCCGCTGGAAACCATATCGTTCTGGCAGAATTGTAGCATCGTCTCGTGGTCGAAGCATTACGTTGTTGGGAGGCATAATGTTGCAGTGGCGTAATGACCTCCACATCAAATGGTTCAAATGGCTCTGAGCACTATGGGACTTATCATCTGGTGTCATCAGTCCCCTAGACTTAGAACTACTTAAACCTAACTAACCTAAGGACATAACACACATCCATGCCCAAGGCAGGATTCGAACCTGCGACCGTAGCGGTCGCGCGGTTCCAGACTGAAGCGCCTAGAACCGCTCGGTCACAACGGCCGGCGAATCACGTATCCACTGACCTCAGTCACGTGTCGACTATGTGCATGTTTAATGAGCTGGAACACTCCCCCCCCCCCCCCCCCCCACCCATGAACCACGGACCTTGCCGTCGGTGGGGAGGCTTGCGTGCCTCAGCGATACAGATAGCCGTACCGTAGGTGCAACCTCAACGGAGGAGTATCTGTTGAGAGGCCAGACAAACGTGTGGCTCCTGAAGATGGGCAGCAGCCTTTTCAGTAGTTGCAAGGGCAACAGTCTGGATGATTGACTGATCTGGCCTTGTAACACTAACCAAAACGGCCTTGCTGTGCTGGTGCTGCGAACGGTTGAAAGCAAGGGGAAACTACAGCCGTAATTTTTCCCGAGGGCATGCAGCTTTACTGTATGGTTAATGATGATGGCGTCCTCTTGGGTAAAATATTCCGGAGGTAAAATAGTCCCCCATTCGGATCTTCTGGCGGGGACTGCTCAAGAGGACGTCGTTATCAGGAGAAAGAAAACTGGCGTTCTACGGATCGGAGCGTGGAATGTCAGATCCCTTAATCGGGCAGGTAGGTTAGAAAATTTAAAAAGGGAAATGGATAGGTTAAAGTTAGATGTAGTGGGAATTAGTGAAGTTCGGTGGGTGGAGGAACAAGGCTTTTGGTCAGGTGAATACAGGATTATAAATACAAAATAAAATAAGGGTAATGCAGGAGTAGGTTTAATAATGAATAAAAAAATAGGAGTGCGGGTAAGCTACTGCAAACAGCATAGTGAACGCATTATTGTGGCCAAGATAGACACGAAGCCCACGCCTGCTACATTAGTACAAGCTTATATGCCAACTAGCTCTGCAGATGACGAAGAAATTGAAGAAATGTATGATGAAATAAAAGAAATTATTCAGATAGTGAAGGGAGACGAAAATTTAATAGTCATGGGTGACTGGAATTCGGTAGTAGGAAAAGGGAGAGAAGGAAACGTAGTAGGTGAATATGGATTGGGGGTAAGAAATGAAAGAGGAAGCCGTCTGGTAGAGTTTTGCACAGAGCATAACTTAATCATAGCTAACACTGGTTCAAAAATCATAAAATAAGGTTGTATACATGGAAGAGGCCTGGAGATACTGACAGGTTTCAGATAGATTATATAATGGTAAGACAGAGATTTAGGAACTACTTTTTAAATTGTAAGACATTTCCAGGGGCAGATGTGGACTCTGACCACAATCTATTGGTTATGAACTGTAGATTAAAACTGAAGAAACTGCAAAAAGGTGGGAATTTAAGGAGATGGGACCTGGATAAACTGACTAAACCAGAGGGTGTACAGATATTCAGGAAGAGCAAAAGGGAACAATTGTCACGAATGGAGGAAAAAAATACAGTAGAAGAAGAATGGGTAGCTTTGAGGGATGAGGTAGTGAAGGCAGCAGAGGATCAAGTAGGTAAAAAGACGAGGGCTAGTAGAAATCCTTGGGTAACAGAAGAAATATTGAATTTAATTGATGAAAGGAGAAAATATAAAAATGCAGTAAATGAAGCTGGCAAAAAGGAATACAAACGTATCAAAAATGAGATCGACAGGAAGTGCAAAACGGCTAAGCAGGGATGGCTAGAGGACAAATGTAAGGACGTAGAGGCTTATCTCACTAGGGGTAAGATAGATACTGCCTCCAGGAAAATTAAAGAGACCTTTGGAGAAAAGAGAACCACTTGTATGAATATCAAGAACTCAGATGGAAACCCACTGCTAAACAAAGAAGGGAAAGCAGAAAGGTGGAAGGAGTGTATAGAGGGTCTATACAAGGGCGATGTATTTGAGGACAATATTATGGAAATGGAAGAGGATGTAGATGAAGATGAAATGGGAGATATGATACTGCGTGAAGAGTTTGACAGAGCACTGAAAGACCTGAGTCGAAACAAGGCCCCGGGAGTAGAGAACATTCCATTAGAACTGCTGACGGTCTTGGGAGAGCCAGTCCTGACAAAACTCTTCTATCTGGAGAGCAAGATGTATGAGACAGGCGAAATAAGAAGAATATAATAATTCCAATCCCAAAGAAATCAGGTGTTGACAGATGTGAAAATTACCGAACTATCAGTTTAATAAGTCACAGCTGCAAAATACTAACGCGAATTCTTTACAGACGAATGGAAAAACTGGTAGAAGCCGATCTCGGGGAATATCAGTTTGGATTCCGCAGAAATGTTGGAACACGTGAGGCAATACTAACCCTACGACCTATCTTAGAAAATAGATTAAGGAAAGGCAAACCTACATTCCTAGCATTTGTAGACTTAGAGAAAGCTTTCGACAATGTTGACTGGAATACTCTCTTTCAAATTCTAGAGATGGCAGGGGTAAAATACAAGGAGCGAAAGGCTATTTACAATTTGTACAGAAACGAGATGGCAGTTATAAGAGTCGAGGGTCATGAAAGGGAAGCAGCGGTTGGGAAGGCAGTGTGACAGGGTTGTAGCCTGTCCCCGATGTTATTCAATCTGTATATTGAGCAAGCAGTAAAGGAAACAAAAGAAAAATTCGGAGTAGGTATTAAAATCCATGGAGAAGAAATAAAAACTTTGAGGTTCGCCGATGACATTGTAATTCCGTCAGAGACAGCAAAGGACTTGGAAGAGCAGTTGAACGGAATGAACAGTGTCTTGAAAGGAGGATATAAGATGAACATCAACAAAAGCAAAACGAGGATAATGGAATGTAGTCGAATTAAGTCGGGTGATGCTGTGGGTATTAGATTAGGAAATGAGACACTTAAAGTAGTAAAGGAGTTTTGCTATTTGGGGAGAAAATAACTGATGATGGTCGATGTAGAGAGGATATAAAATGTAGACTGGCAATGGCAAGGAAAGCGTTTCTAAAGAAGAGAAATTTGTTAACATCGAGTATAGATTTAAGTGTCAGGAAGTCGTTTCTGAAAGTATTTGTATGGAGTGTAGCCTTGTATGGAAGTGAAACATGGATGATAAATAGTTTGGACAAGAAGAGAATAGAAGCTTTCGAAATGTGGAGCGACAGTAGAATGCTGAAGATTTGATTGGTAGATCGTATAACTAATGAGGAAGTATTGAATAGAATTGGGGAGAAGAAGAGTTTGTGGCACAACTTGACTAGAAGGAGGGACCGGTTGGTAGGACATGTTCTGAGGCATCAAGGGATCACAAATTTAGCATTGGAGGGCAGCGTGGAGGGTAAAAATCGTAGAGGGAGACCAAGAGATGAATACACCAAGCAAATTCAGAAGGATGTAGGTTGCAGTAGGTACTGGGAGATGAAGAAGCTTACACAGGATAGAGTAGCATGGGGAGCTGCATCAAACCAGTCTCAGGACTGAACACCACAACAACAACAACAACAATATTCTGGACACGCGGATGTGTTGATGAAACACAGTACCATAGAATCGTAGCGTCAAAATAATTTTAATACCCCCAGAAGCATATATTTTTTTAAAAGTCCCAGGATGGTGTGGATCATTGACAGAAAACAGTCATGCACTTAAAATTGGTTCCGTGGCCACGCTGGCGTGGAGGAAGACCTTTTCTGAGGATGTGGACCAATGCAGACACTTAAGAATGGAGAAAGACTAGTTGTCGGCATCTGGGACTATGTGGAGACAGAACACCTAGATGTGGAGATATCCCACCTAGGGAATAAAACTAACAGAGACACGTTGTCCAGCCGTCGACGCCGTTTGGTTTTGGATCGTTTTTGAAAATTGGCGCGGAAGGTAGCCACCATCTTTGCTACAGCGTGTTGTGACATCCATTAATTTGGAGTCAACTGTACACGAAAGCATGTCTGTAGGAGCCCGGCCGTGTTGCTAGGCCGTGCACACCTGCCCTGTAATCGCTGAGATTACGTCTGAAGGCGAGGCTGAACGAAACTTTTAATCATCTCTTGTATTTTACCTTTTCAAATAATCCCGTGGAGACCAGGCAACTGATTCAGACAAACCCGTATTGTACAGACAAACCTGCATTGTTGACTGGTCTTGTCCCAGTGTGTAAGGCCTACCTCGCAATTCATTTGTGTTTGTTGTTGAACTTATACAGAGACAAACCCACATTGTTGACTGGTCTTGTCACAGTGTGTAACGCCTGCCTCGCATTTCATTTGTGTTAATTGTTGAACGTATACACGTATTAACTTACTTTCTGCTCCTCTGTCACTTGTTTGTAACGTCCTGTAGTATCACTTCCTAACCTGAATTTTCGATTTCGCCTGCGAGAACGCCGCATTGTAAATAATATTGTTGGCTTGTTAGCGTTCCGTGGTTTTAACACACTTGTGTATTCCGTGACTTTACTAACGTTTTTTTTTTCTCTGATAGTAGACTTGTCTACAGAAAGACGTATTTTAAAAGGGAGGTGTACTTCTATTGTTAAAAAGGAAACAACAGCCACCATTGCTGAGAGATATAAGAAAATATTAATTTTTGTCAGTATACGCTCTTGTAAGAAGATGAATCTCGTAATAGTTGAGCACTGAGAAGAACGTTTTATGAAATGATAATTGTCATCTTGAAAGGTAAAATTTTTCTTGTTTTTGAAGTGAATATTATGCCCATCTTTCCTCTCCTAGTAATTACGATACAAAGTGCAATCAAGCAGAAGACATTTTGAATGCTAGGTAGTTTAATATCACGGTCTTTTGGAGTGAACAGATTCTCTTTTGTGAAAAGCGAAAATTTGTGGAACTTGCCCTACCAGCACAGACTATCATAGTTGTTCGGAATCGTATCCATCTCACCTGCTCTTCAATAACAGCGTTAAGAGTTTGTCAGAGCTACATTACGACACAGATCCTGAAAAGCTGTTTCTGCTACTAAGAAGAACTTTAACCTTGCGTGCACTCGATTGCATTGTGGAGACGCCACGGATTGCTACAAAGTTAATAATGAACCCTTTTTCAGCCAAGAAGACAGTAATTAAGATCCACAGCACTAAATATTTTATTGTTATGTTTATTTTTAATGAAAAGGACAGATTTATTTAAATCATTTAATACTAGGAAGGAAAGAGGACCTGGAAAGAGTAGGGAATAGTAGTAACAACTAATTTTGCAGCGGAAAGTTTCGAGGATATTTGTCTGTTTGTTCTTCTTGCTCAAATCAGGAATATTTAATAATATTTCTAGTGGCCAAGGGCGGGTCATTAGAATCCTTATTTGTTTGTAGCCTCCCTCTCCCTGGTCCCTTATTCTGCAACATTTTCTGACTGAAACATATGCTGCAGGTGCTATTAATCAAACAATGAAACATGCACAATGTAGTGTCACAAATATTACAAATCATCAAGGTATTGAAAAATATGAATTTATATGCAAATTAAACGAAACTCATTCTAGTCCTTGTAATCTATCATTTAAATTAGCACCAGGTGTTGTCACATGATTGGAAATACTTCCAACTTACGTGTTAGAAACACTCCTGAGAATTAACAGAAATTAGTTTTTTATATAAATAAGTTGGTCAATTTCGTGACATGTCAAGCTATAAAAATGAAACCGAATAGGTGACAAAAAACCATATTATGTTGCAGAGAGTAGATGGTTATTCACTCAGCATGTGAATAAAAACTCTGTATTGCAGATACCAGGGGCAACTGCACACTATTGCCCCTTACAGATGCCTATGGCTACATTGTTGTTAAATCGCTACAAATTTAACTCTTAGGCACTCCAAAGTCTTAAGAATTGTAAGTGTCCAAAAATTTGGTAATAACTGTCTTGTTTAAGTCATGTTTCTTTTATTTCAAGTTTTAGTGATCTCAAACACCTTAGCTCAGCTGTGTAGATGGCGAGAGAAGTCGACTTAAGTTGTTATTGCTAAGTTGAGCTTCAACTTCAGTGGAGTGTGAGGAGAACAGAAAACTGAAAGGAGACGTTGTCCTCATGTTGAGAAGGGATGAAGAGGAGGAATGTACTATGTCTGCTATACAATGATGTCACTTTAGACATACATGGACACAGATTATCATCAGCTGTTGCATAAATTACACATGGCAGTAATGAAGTTAAATGACAGTGTACTATAGAGTTTTTCAAGTTCAAACACATTCATTATGCTATTTACTTTTCAGTTGACACACCAAGTTTGCCACTTACTATAGTGCTACAACTGTTAGATCGACACACTTGCCAGCAGCCATAAACATAAGACAGTCAAGATGAAATGTACTGACATGTTCCAGTAACAACCAACAGAACTTAGTATCACAACTCATAAACATTGTGTCTCTTTCACTACTACTGAACTTTGCAATCTAACAGTTACTATAAGTGTTCAACAGGCAATATTTAATCTCACAGTCATTACAACTAACAATGGCCATGTTTTAACGTGAGTGACCTTAAAGATACCAGAAAGAAAAATTCTTCATGGGTCTGGGGCAGCATCTGGACCACCTCGTCCCTCACCAGCCATATCTATGCCCCTGCTAATAATTTTGAGGTACTTGATGATTAAATAAATAAAATGTATACAAGTATCTCGTTTCAATAATTACTTCCTTCAAATAAATGATAAGAAGTGTTTGGGTTTATTTGTTTTCAGCTTTTCAATTCCATTTTTTTCTAGTTATATCTAACCATTCCTTCATGCAATACATTTGTTTTAAATATTTATAAATTTGCAGATATAATTACAGGTGTTTTATTTAAAGCAAAATCGCCTCCAAATTTAACTTTAATATTCGTAATATCAACACTAAATATAGTATTTATAGTTTTGAGTGACCCAAGATCAAAATTAGTATCATCCACTACAACCAATCTTTTATTTCCACATTCCATAGGTCCAAAACTGAAATTCATATTATTTTTATTACACCAACCAGTACTAACTGAAAAACTTGCAATCATTCTAACAAATGTCGATTTATAAGACATAGGTTCTCTAACTATTTTTATAGTATTTTTTTATCATTTTATTTATTTAATGTATCATAAAAATGGTAATGAATCCATGTATTGCATGCTAATCACTATGAATTTGATAACACCGTAATTCTTTAACAATATATATTGACGTTTCAATATTATAATAATAGAAATCTAAATCACAAGAGTATACTTCAAACTATGCATGTTTTACAAATCTTCAATATTTAAAGAAGATAAATGTATTTGAGCATATTCTAAAGGATTTTTAAAACATTGTCTACTCCTAGTACAGACATAAACATCTGACCTGTAATATTTAGTATTTTTAATTTCATTTAATGGATATGTTACATTATTTCCAAAGATTTCAATTAAGTCATGAAAGAAGAATTTTTTTGCTATCATTGCTGGAATTCTTTGAACTTTGGCCAAGTAATGTCAGTTGCTCACCATGAAATTGCAAATTGGTTGTCAGAGAATCCTGTTTCTCTACATCCAAAATTGGTCTTAGTTACCTCTTTTACATGTTGTAACATTGGTTTCGAACTGAATTGTCCAATTTTTGAGTTTTTTTATGAGAAGGTGGGATGTAAAAGTGTTCGAAAACGACCTGTTGGCATATATTTTCTGTGTGACAGTTGACTTGGGATACTTTTGAAATATGAAGTGCAATTTGTCTCTTATTTGCTCTATCCTTTATGTCACCGAGGTCGGGAGAATGAACACTGCAGCGAGCCAGTTTCTTTGTCAACATGGTTTGGGACCTAAGATAAGCCATACTGTTGAATACCCCAGATAAATTTAATGAAAGAGCAGAGAATAAAGAAATAAGTGTGCAATATGTGTCACATGTGAATATATTCAACATCTTTTCCCACGCCATGACCTGAGTTCAACCATAGATGGTACAGGTATTACTTACTATAGGGGAAGGTAAATAAATAACCTTCTTTGGATCGAGGTGGGAGTAATAGATAGGCTATGGAGAGAGAAGGGGAGGGTCGGGAAATAGGTGGGCAGAGTGATGGGGATGAGGAGATAGACAGAGTGGGGGGAGAGGACGGACAAAGAAAGTGAGGAGGACGAGGAGGACAGAGAGAGGGGTAGGAGGAAATGGAAGGATAGAGAGGGGAGGAGGCTATGGAGCTGGCATGAGGGCACTGACAGAGTGGTGAGGAAGAGGACAGTGAGAGAGGGAGGAGGAAGTTGACGGATGCAGGGGAGAGATGGAGACGGAGATGGAGTTAGGAGAAGATGAACAGAGAGAGGGTGGAGGAGGAGGAGGTGGAGAGAGGCTGGCCGGAGTGGCCGTGCGGTTCTAGGCGCTACAGTCTGGAACGGAGCGACCGCTGCGGTCGCAGGTTCGAATCCTGCCTCGGGCATGGATGTGTGTGATGTCCTTAGGTTAGTTAGGTTTAATTGGTTCTAAGTTCTAGGCGACTGATGACCTCAGAAGTTAAGTCGTATAGTGCTCAGAGCCATTTGAACCATTTGAGGTGGGGAGAGAGGAGGCAGGAGGAGATATACAGGAGAGACGAGGAGATGGAACGAAAGGGGCAGTGGGAGAGGGATAGAGAGAACGGCAGGAAGGACAGAGAAAGAGAGGGGGAGGAGCAGATGGATGGGTAGGGAGGGGTAGAGAATATGGACAGTGAAGGGGGCGATGAGGATATTGGCAGACAAAACCGAGAGGATGGATGGACAGAGAGAGGGGGGAGGAAGAGAAGAACAGTGAGAGGGGCAGGAGAAGAAGTAGATGGGAGAGGAGGAGATGGGAAGGGACAGAGAAGATGGACAGAGAGAGGATGGAATAGGTGATGGACTAGTGGAGGACTGGAATAAATAATTATCCGTGCAAGACCGGATGTCTTATCTAGAATACTATAATTACGTACATCAATACATTTCGATACATGTAAGATACCTACAGCAAACTCACCTCGAAGAACTGCGATTGTGGCTTTCTGAAGTATCAATGTCGTGACAGTTAGAGCAGTACACCAAATTATAAAGATGTCTACAACCAACCAACATCTGTGATGTTCGTACGTGCTAGTGCGATCAGCTTGTGTGTTTGTGAATGAATGAAAACATTTTTCAGTTGTAGTGATCAGACATTCTGCGTAATGGAAAAAAAAACAACAATTGTCAGTGTTTTAAGTTGCGCGTAACTGTTTGGTGTTCCGTTAGTCGGTTGTACGCCCAGTCAGTGTTGAATCTTATAATGACTGAAAGTTATTTTTCAGAACCAACATTTTGCCGTCAGTTTTGTTGCCTGGATATCCGTCAGAAAACGAGAGGTTATCTCGCTGCTTCGCGCGCTCAAATGCCCCCGCATGACGACATCACCAGGATTTTTTCTAACTTAACGGGCTGGGTAGACGGCAAACAGCTCTGTGCAGTGCTGACAAGATGACGCGCTTTAGTGCTGGGGACTCGTAAATTTCTATATAGCATTGCAGACTTTTTGTTGACGTCCCGCAGTGATATGTAGAGGTATTTATCGTCGCGGTATCGGTCTCAGAATACCGCCACATACGTGCCACAGTACAGGCGCCATATAGCTTCTGCGCCCTCGCCAGTTCTCAGTATATCGCCGCTCGCCCGTTGCGACCCCCTGTGGTGCTTACCCTTTAATACCACAGCACAAAAATTTTCTGCATGCTCACAGTAAGCTTGTCTAATAGAGCCAGGCGCAGTAGCGGCCACCATCCTTATGTGCCACCGACTCACAGGACACAATTTCCCGATATTTTGGGCGGTCCGAGTATCAGTAGACAAAGTTAGGGTTATACATTTAGTACAATAATTTTCAAAAATAAAAAAAAAGAAATAAAAACTGGTGTTAGGATGTGTTGTTGTTGTGGTCTTCAGTCCTGAGACTGGTTTGATGCAGCTCTCCATGCTACTCTATCCTGTGCAAGCTTCTTCATCTCCCAGTACCTACCGCAACCTACATCCTTCTGAATCTGCTTAGTGTATTGATCTCTTGGTCTCCCTCTACGATTTTTACCCTCCACGCTGCCCTCCAATGCTAAATTTGTGATCCCTTGATGCCTCAAAACATGTCCTATCAACCGATCCCTTCTTCTAGTCAAGTTGTGCCATAAACTTCTCTTCTCCCCAATCCTATTCAATACCTCCTCATTAGTTACGTGATCTACCCACCTTATCTTCAGCATTCCTCTGTAGCACCACATTTCGAAAGCTTCTATTCTCTTCTTGTCCAAACTGGTTATCGTCCATGTTTCACTTCCATACATGGCTACACTCCATACAAATACTTTCAGAAACGACTTCCTAAATCTATACTCTATGTTAACAAATTTCTCTTCTTCAGAAACGATTTCCTTGCCATTGTCAGTCTACATTTTATATCTTCTCTACTTCGACCATCATCAGTTATTTTACTCCCTAAATAGCAAAACTCCTTTACTACTTTAAGTGTCTCATTTCCTAATCTAATCCCCTCAGCATCACCCGATTTAATTTGACTACATTCCATTATCCTCGTTTTGCTTTTGTTGATGTTCATCTTATATCCTCCTTTCAAGACACTGTCCATTCCGTTCAACTGCTCTTCCAAGTCATTTGCTGTCTCTGACAGAATTACAATGTCATCGGCGAACCTCAAAGTTTTTACTTCTTCTCCATGAATTTTAATACCTACTCCGAATTTTTCCTTTGTTTCCTTTACTGCTTGCTCAATATACAGATTGAATAACATCGGGGAGAGGCTACAACCCTGTCTCACTCCTTTCCCAACCACTACTTCCCTTTCATGGCCCTCGACTCTTATAACTGCCATCTGGTTTCTGTACAAATTGTAAATAGCCTTTCTCTCCTTGTATTTTACCCCTGCCACCTTCAGAATTTGAAAGAGAGTATTCCAGTTAACGTTGTCAAAAGCTTTCTCTAAGTCTACAAATGCTAGAAACGTAGGTTTGCCTTTTCTTAATCTTTCTTCTAAGATAAGTCGTAAGGTTAGTATTGCCTCACGTGTTCCAATATTTCTACGGAATCCAAACTGATCTTCCCCGAGGTCTGCTTCTACCAGTTTTTCCATTCGCCTGTAAAGAATTCGCGTTAGTATTTTGCAGCTGTGATTTATTAAACTGATAATTCGGTAATTTTCACATCTGTCAACACCTGCTTTCTTTGGGATTGGAATTATTATATTCTTCTTGAAGTCTGAGGGTATTTCGCCTGTCTCATACATCTTGCTCACCAGATGGTAGAGTTTTGTCAGGACTGGCTCTCCCAAGGCCATCAGTAGTTCTAATGGAATGTTGTCTACTCCCGGGGCCTTGTTTCGACTCAGGTCTTTCAGTGCTCTGTCAAACTCTTCACGCAGTATCTTATCTCCCATTTCATCTTCATCTACATCCTCTTCCATTTCCATAATATTGTCCTCGAGTACATCGCCCTTGTATAAACCCTCTATATACTCCTTCCACCTTTCTGCCTTCCCTTCTTTGCTTAGAACTGGGTTGCCATCTGAGCTCTTGATATTCATACAAGTGGTTCTCTTCTCTCCAAAGGTCTCTTTAATTTTCCTGTAGGCAGTATCTATCTTACCCCTAGTGAGACAAGCCTCTACATCCTTACATTTGTCCCCTAGCCATCCCTGCTTAGCCATTTTGCGCTTCCTGTCGATCTCATTTTTGAGACGTTTGTATTCCTTTTTGCCTGCTTCATTTACTGGATTTTTATATTTTCTCCTTTCATCAATTAAATTCAATAATTCTTCTGTTACCCAAGGATTTCTACTAGCCCTCGTCTTTTTACCTACTTGATCCTCTGCTGCCTTCACTACTTCATCCCTCAGAGCTACCCATTCTTCTTCTACTGTATTTCTTTCCCCCATTCCTGTCAATTGTTCCCTTATGCTCTCCCTGAAACTCTCTACAACCTCTGGTTCTTTCAGTTTATCCAGGTCCCATCTCCTTAAATTCCCACCTTTTTGCAGTTTCTTCAGTTTCAATCTGCAGTTCATAACCAATACATTGTGGTCAGAAACCACATCTGCCCCTGGAAATGTCTTACAATTTAAAACCTGGTTCCTAAATCTCTGTCTTACTATTATATAATCTATCTGATACCTTTTAGTATCTCCAGGATTCTTCCAGGTATACAACCTTCTTTTATGATTCTTGAACCAAGTGTTAGCTATGATTAAATTATGCTCTGTGCAAAATTCTACAAGGCAGCTTCCTCTTTCATTTCTTCCCCCCAATTCATATTCACCTACTATGTTTCCTTCTCTCCCTTTTCCTACTGACGAATTCCAGTCACCCATGACTATTAAATTTTCGTCTCCCTTCACTACCTGAATAATTTCTTTTATCTCGTCATACATTTCATCAATTTCTTCATCATCTGCAGAGCTAGTTGGCATATAAACTTGTACTACTGTAGTAGGCATGGGCTTTGTGTCTATCTTGGCCACAATAATGCGTTCACTATGTTGTTTGTAGTAGCTTACCCGCATTCCTATTTTCCTATTCATTATTAAACCTACTCCTGCATTACCCCTATTTGATTTTGTATTTATAACCCTGTAATCACCTGACCAAAAGTCTTGTTCCTCCTGCCACCGAACTTCACTAATTCCCACTATATCTAACTTTAACCTATCCATTTCCCTTTTTAAATTTTCTAACCTACCTGCCCGATTAAGGGATCTGACATTCCACGCTCCGATCCGTAGAATGCCAGTTTTCTTTCTCCTGATAGCGACGTCCTCTTGAGTAGTCCCCGCCCGGACCTCCGAATGGGGGACTATTTTACCTCCGGAATATTTTACCCAAGAGGACGCCATCATCATTTAATCATACAGTAAAGCTGCATGTCCTCGGGAAAAATTACGGCTGTAGTTTCCCCTTGCTTTCAGCCGTTCGCAGTACCAGCACAGCAAGGCCGTTTTGGTTAATGTTACAAGGCGAGATCAGTCAATCATCCAGACTGTTGCCCCTGCAACTACTGAAAAGGCTGCTGCCCCTCTTCAGGAACCACATGTTTGTCTGGCCTCTCAACAGATACCCCTCCGTTGTGGTTGCACCTACGGTACGGCCATCTGTATCGCTGAGGCATAGGATAGGGGACAGTTTAACTGAATTTAAAAAAATTGTGAATACTCCGGTATTTGAAGATTAAAAAACCACAAAAATGAACCGACAATTCTGGGAAGGAAAACAATGTAATTAAGATAAACTACCCGCCTTTTGCAGACGGTTTCGCAGTTCTTTCAGACAATCTGGTAAGAGCAGTTAGTGAAATAAATCTTCTGCAAAAATAAGCGAATAGAACTGGTCTAAAAACTTCAGCTTATACAACAAAATTCGTGAGAAATATAAAAATAGACTGAAATACACAGACACACCAGCAGGTAAAATAAAGTCGTGCGCCAATGATAAAATTTTTGATGCCAATTAGCGTGCTTCTACAGTATGGCGTGATTTTCCAAAAAACTAAAAATAAAAAAATAAAAATAAAAAAAAGGTTGGTGTACTCCAGGTATCCAAGAAAAATATAGGAAAGTAGTGGCTATGAAATGGTTCTCTGAACAAAGAAATACGATTTCGAGGTCTCTGTGTGTTTTGAAGGAAGTAAACCGCACGACTGCAAGATATTTAATAATAACGACGTGCTGTGCCCTGTATTCCCTTCAATGCCCAAAAATTCATGTTATTATAATCATCAAGATGAGCTTTGGAACTCTTGTTAGAGTTTTTATTTGCTTTTAATGAAATAAATATGGATCTTACCTTTTGCATAAATGAAATGTTTTCGTTTCAATTTTCACTTAACCTATGTTCGACTTTTCTGCAGATTTCGCTGTAGTTCAGTTAAGTTTGGTTTAAATCTTGCAGTGCAAATGATGTTACTCTTGTCAGATGAGAGCAGCGTTACTTTGTGATAATCGCCTCCGTTTATGAGGTGTCCGATACACTGTGGCACTGAGAGTAAGAAAGTACACGCCTACGACTTTCATGGATTAGGATTAGAATACTCTAAGCATAATACAGACCTTTGAGATGATAGTGCCATCTAGTGTCAACACCAATAAGAGAACAATTCGCGTACAACAAAAGAAATTAAAGTAACTAATAATGGTTGAAAATTTTTGTAGTCACTTTATGTTATTTGCACCAGTGTGTGTAACTCTTGACCTGAATAATACTCTTACAGAAATAAAACACCCAACGTCGAAAAATAATTAATATACAGTAATTAAATTTCTGGAAACTTTTGTCTAGGTAACATATTTAAATGGTTAATATTGGAAGATCACAGGTCAGTGAAGCGCGAGATAAGCTATTGCAAATTGGAAATGCTGGTCCCTTAACAACCGGTATAATCGCGAAAATGTCTATGCAAGCGTGCAAACTTGCATGCGGTGTGTTGTACAGGTGCCCGGTGTCAGTTTGTGGGATGGATGTCCATGCCTATTGCACTTGGTCGGTCAATACAGGGACGGTTTATGTTGTCTATGGATGACGCTGGAATTATCGTCCGATGATGTTCCATATTTGCTCGATTGGAGACAAATCTGATGATAGAGCAGTCCAAAGCAACATGTCGACACTCTGAAGCGCATGTTGGGTTACAAAAGCGCTATGTCGGCAAGCGTTATCCTGTTGGAAAACACCCCCTGGAATGCTGTTTATCAATGGTAGCACAACAGATCGAATCACCCTAGTGGCGTACAAATTTGTAGTTAGGGTGCGTTGCATAGCCACGAGATTGCTCCTGCTGTCATATGAAATCGCCCCGTAGACTATAACTCCCGGTATAGTCCAAGATGCTAATTCAGGCGGGTGTAAAATGAATGTGCGCAACGGAAAATAATAAACGCTAAAATGAAGATTTGGCCCTGTCTGACTACCCCCTGAAGCAGATCTTAGGATCTCTTAATTCTATAAATTACAATTTAAACATAAATGAATGATGAAGGCAACTAATCCTACTAAACGATAAACATTGTTCCCGCTTATATATTTATTGTAGATTAAAACAGCCTTTATTTTACAAAGTTTACATTTCCTAAGTAAAATTACTAATCAATTGTCCAACTCTGCCCCTTATTATGAGTGCGTGGTCTAATATCAATAACGCGAAATGACTGACATCATCTACGTACCAAACACTAGAAGACACTACTTTCAAAGATGATCTACGATGGTGTGGAACCTCAGTGGAAATAAACTAACGTGATCACTGCTGCTTAGCTTTTAAAGCCCTAATAAGCGGAAGCAATTTGCGATGTCACCGTATGTACTGAATCTGGTGCGTCAGCGTGCTGGTTCTCGTACACGTCTGCGTCGATGGAAGAACTCCAGCCACAAATAAACTCTTTAAAATACAAGGACGGCAGAAGACGATCCTCCGACTAATACATTCTAATACTTTCTTCTCTGTGTGTTCTACAGACGAGAAACGCGATCTCCCAGCCACAAGGACGGAGTTCTATTAACGTCTCAACGTAAAGTATATGCAGAAGAAGTGCTCTCAATCACTGAATGCTGTTTACTCAATGACGACTTCCAACCCGGAGGCGAAGTTCAGAATCGTATAAGTTCGCAACAGTACAGTGCCTAACTGTTCTAACTATAAACTCTCATGAGAGCGAAGACAGCAAGCAACTCCGTCTGCACCAACAAAAGCTGATGTTGAGCGACCGTCACACACGGGCACTCACAACAAAAGACTGCGTCTCTCCAGTGCTGGCTTCCCAGCAAGGCTTGGGTCCCCACTCTCGTAATTCCGAAAACGAATCATATTCCCGAAACCACGGAGTATTCTCCCTCTCTACAGATTATTCCGAACGCCGACCAACTATATTTTAATCTTTTGTCGTCCAGCGCGGAAAGTTTGCGAGGAAAAACGCATACTCGTACAATGGTGCGCTTCTGAGTAAAAGTCCTTGGAAATAACCCAGCTTGCGTGGTTTCAGAGGTGCTGCTTCTTCGTTCCTCTCACCTGCATCCCAGATTTTCAGCGTTTCCGAATCCTTCTGGTTCGGCTACAACACCGACCGGTCGCGACTCTATTGTGCTCCAGCGCTTAGGTGCCAAGACGTTAAAACACGTATGTTGTGTGGCGGCGATGGCGAGGCATTGCAGAGTCTCTGACCAGAGAGCCATTTATCGTGGCTAGTCTGCGCTTGACCGCGCGAGAGTTGCGAGCGGTACTCTGTCAGTAGTAGTCGTGCAGTACAGTTGCGAGCAGTAGTCAGTGGGCAGTCTGTCAGTAGCAGTAGGGCAGTGCAGTATGTCGGTAGTAGCAGCCCAGTGCAGTTGTGTGTGAGGAGTCGGCAGGCGTCGACATGGCACTCTGGTCAAGATTCAGGATGAGGTATATTATTTTTAAATGCGCTCAGCTAATAATATAAATTAACTGTAACTAATTTGTGCAACAATCGCCCCAATAATAATTTTGGTTTTCAAAGCAATTTTTAACAAAGAATCCTTTTATAAAAAAAAATATTCCCTTGATATTCCTTAAAGAAAAGTTTCCCTTACATTCAAAATTTTTGCAATCAATTTCCTCCAAGCTATGGCAAAAATAAATAAGAGCAGATGCAGCTTTACTAAGGTAAGAATTTCAGTTTAATTAATGAACAGGGCCTAAGATCGACATTTCGATCTAATTGAGTTATCATTATCACTGAGATTTTCTTATCACTGAATTGACTTTCATTTTGTGGGGAGCTTACACTAAGGGACAGATTGCTAATTTTATTTAATTGTCATTGTCATTAAATTTATTTGCTGGGAAGTTACATTAGGTTGTATTCTAGTTAACATTCAATTATTGTATTTTTAAAATTCTGTGGGGAGGTTACACTTAGCGACACCCAGTCCAGGATCGAATTTCGTTGAGAATCTTTTGAAAAACAGTCAGATATCTGCTCTTATTTGCTTAGATATAATTAGGATTTGGCGCAACGCTCTTACTAATCTTGTGACTTTCTTTCTACAGGTCAACGGAAATTCGTTGCTCAGTTGTATTTGTGTTTGTTGCTTTTTGCATCTGTGCTTATTTCTTTTGTGAACAATTGTGACTATTGTAAAAATGCCGCGAAAGACTGTGAATAGTGTATCGCGAGGTATTGTGAACGAAATTACCGACTTAAACAACTTTACTGATAGTACTTGTGAAACGCAGTGTAATGATGACAATCCTGCGTTCACTGACACTCAGTGTATTCCAACCACTAATGATGACTTTTGTCTTAATGATGAACAAACGAACTCGGTTATGTCCTCTGTTGATTTGACGACAATCGATGACGCGGGACGCTCTATTGTAATGAGCGCTGCCCAGCCTAACACAACCGGTTTACTAAATTTACGTGATGAACACACAAATTTGTCTAATGAAAATGAACAGGATGCACAAAATACGACGGATCTATTTAATTCCGAAATAGTGACTGACAGTGTACGTTTGACTGACAAATCTTTTTGCAAATTACAGAATGACCAAATGGTCACACAGAACGTGACAATTGCATGTACTCCATCACAGAGCACTGAGAATGCAGCAGCTACTTTTGGTTTGGATCAATTTATGGCAGTAATGCTACAGTTTAAGAACGAATTTAGTGTAAATTCCAAACAACAGAGTGAAGATCTCAAACAACTTAGTGAACAGAACAAACAGCTTAATGAAAAATTAGACAACAATTCCAGACAGTTAAATGGAAAATTAGACAACAATTCCCGACAGTTAAATGATAAATTAGACATCAGTTCCAAACAGCTAAATGAAAAATTAGACGACAATTCCAGACAGCTTAGTGAACAAATTAGAGCCGTTGCCGCGCAGTGCCATGACACTAAGGAACAGTTGCGCGTGGAAATTGAGGCTTGTTCAAGAAAAAGTAGCGAAGAAATTAAATCTGTTGCTCAAGAATTAATGGAAATGCAAACAGCCGCAACAGAAACACTTAGAGCGGAAATTAGTACAGTCGCTAAACAATGCTCTGAAAGAGCTACACAATTACGCGACGAGTTTAAAGCAATGACAGCAGAACTTTCGCGCACAATGGATGAAAAGATTGACGCGAAATTCGAACAACAGAACACTCAAATTAACGAACGTCTTAGTCTTCACATACAAAACAGTGATACGCGTTTCCGCAAATTTATTCAGGATCAAAATAAAGTCAAACGTCAAGTCATGGAAACAATCAGTGCTCAGGGACAAGAAGACAAACGTAAAATGTTTGCGAAGGCAAAAACGTATGTAGACAATAATATTGCCACAGTGTCCGACGAAATTAATACCATCAAACAGTCGAACACAGAATTACGTGACGAAATTTCGGATCTTAAATCGAAAACAGACACATACACAACCGATTTTCAAACAGTGACCGACAGACTCGAACAATTAGAACTAACACATGATTCAGATGTCGTCAAAGTTGACGTTAAAAAACTGAACGAAACTACACGTAAATTGCAAAAACAGATTAATGCCTCTGACACTAAGTCTGATGAGCAGGTAAAAATACTGACTGAAAAATATGATGAATTGGCCAGTCGTATTGATGTTATAGAAAGTAGTAATGACAAAAAATCAGACGATACTTCACCGGTTTCATTTAATCGAACACCTGAATTTCAAAATCTACAGCAGACAATTAATGAGATCGATTCAGCTAACAACACGTTACGTAGAAAGTTATCGAGTTTACAACAAGAAGTAACAGAGATGAAAAGTATTTCAGTTAATAACACATCACAGCAGACGCCACTTTACGAACATTTGTCAGACTTACGCAGTGCGTATAATTTGAGCAATTTACAGCAACTACGCGACGTAAAATCCGAAAAGCCACGCGACTTAAAATCTGAAAAGCTACGCAACTTGAAATCCGAAATGACACAGACGAACAGATTCACACACAAACCTGAACGTGTTATCAAATTCAGTGACGAGAACGTTGATTATAAGCAATTTGCATTTGTAAGAAAATGTAAGGAATTTAATAATGGCAGAACACAGATACACGATTTGCACTGTATACGACAATTTATTTTTGTACTTTCACCGCTATTACCTGTAATGGAGAAACTAGCTTTGAACCTGAGGCGACAATTTGCTATTGTATTTTCATCAGCATTACCTATTATGCAGAGACTGGAATTAGCAAGAATACAGCGATTTACTTTTGGAATTTTACTGCTATTGCTTGCAACGCAAAAGCTAAAATTTATTTGCAGTGCGTAAAAGACCTCAGGGGATTCATTACGCTTTAATGAATATGTACCGTAGCGTGCATAGGGCCCCGAGCTGTAGTAGTGCTGTTTCATCTTTAGTTTTCTGCACTGCTGCCTTCTCTTCTACTATCCTTTATATCTATCAAAACAGCTCTTTAACTATTGCTCTATGTAGAATTAAGAAACGTTGTAATGAAAACCCGATAAGACAAATTTTTACGGAATGTGACAATTTTCATTAGGCACTCCAGAACTACCACGAGAATTTTAATAACAGATAAAATAGTAATCATCAGTATGTATAAAATTTTGAGCAATCGGAACCACATTTTTGTAACAATAGATGTTTTTCACTACAATAGCATGAAAGTCAGCCGCTTAGCATACCTAACCAACAATGGAATGCACAAGGTCAACCAGGCTTTAATGTTCCGCCGCGTGCACGTATAGTCTCTGATCCAACAAATAGTAACGCACGGCAGCAAGGAAATAACTACGTACAGAAAACTCAGTATTTCAATTCCTATCGCAATGCACCGTATAGGAATGACTATTACGACAGACGTAAAAATAATGAGCACAATTATCAGCGTACATTTAATAACAGCTATCTTATCAGCAGCAAGAACATTAGCAACTACAAATAATCATGAATGAACCAGGCAATAGGTGTCATCTATAGCGTAACACGTCAGTAAGAAATAACAGAGCAGTTCAAATAGTCGAAATGCCACAACATCCTCCCGTAAATAATAGCACGTACGACAGAATTTGACCAGACACAGTACAGGTTGCATATTCCTGTAACGTAAGCAATAATTTAGACACGCAGAATCTTGTTCACGAAAATGTTATTAATTTTGACGCCATCCGACACACGTTTGCATTAAGGACAGAATCACGACGTACGTAGACGACATTCTTATCGCAGAAGCTAACTGTTCTGAACACAATATGATTCTTGAACAACTGTTACAAACTTTTCGTGCACAAGGACTTACAGTTAATCTTAGTAAATCGCACTTTGGCAAAACTTCCATAACATTTCTTGGACACGTAATTTCAGCAGAAGGCATTGCGCCAGATCCGGAAAAACTTCCAGCTCTACGTGACATTACTATTCCTACGACAAAAAAAAACAATTACGCAGTTTTTTTGGGCTTAATTAACTTTTTTCGTAAATTTATTCATCACTCTGCTTTAGACACACCCAGATTATGCCAATTAATAGGTAAAACCACTATTTGATCTTGGGATAAGCAAGCACATTCTGAATTTGTGAACCTGAAACATGCTTTGTTGAATGCACCACTTTTATCGCACCCAGACCTTACCAGAAATTTTTCCATTGCCACTGACAGTTCCAACACCGCTTTAGGCGTACATATTTTCCAGGAAATTGAAGAAGATGGTTCAATAGTAATTAAAAACATCGCATTTGCAAGTCGCATTTTGTCACCTGCTGAACGAAATTATTCCGTTACAGAACTGGAAACATTATGTGTTGTATGGGCTTTCACGAGATTTAGGCACTTTCTTTATGGCAGACATACCACCATCTACACAGACCACAGAGCGATACAATTTTTACTTTCGGCTAAATTCACACAAGATAGATTAAGTAGATGGAAACTTTATTTACAGGAATTTAATTTTACAACTGTCCACATTCCCGGCACACAAAATGTTATAGCAGACGCACTATCGCGTTCTCTGAGCAACAATCAGCAAGACGTAGCAACCAACTTCTGCAAAGCAAATTTCAGTGTCATGTACATTCAACAAGTTGCATTTGAAAATTTTATTTCAACGTCATTACAGGACATAGCACAAGAACAAAATAAAGACAACGTGTGGAAAGAAATGAAACACCTTTGGCAAGATAGGAATAATGTTACGATTAGAAACCATTACACTGTACGCAATGACATTCTGTTTCGCCGCTCTCATCCTGACAGCAACAACTGGTTATTATGCATTCCTGACGAACTGGTTAACAAATTAATCTGGTACACTCATTTAAGTTACGCACATTACGGAGCAAGAAAATGTTTTCTTATACTGAGGCAGAACTGTTATTTTACCAACATGGAGAAACGTATACGACGAGTTTTAGCGTCTTGTAAAATTTGCCAGAAAGCTAAGTCAGACACCACTTCACATATTCCTCCTTTATATCCCATTGTACCGGTTAAATTAAGACATATGGCCGCAGTAGACATTTTTGGTCCAATTCCGAGAACTAACAGAGGTTTCTGCTGCATATTTGTCGCTGTTGAGCTCACTTCAAAATTTGTTACTTTCACTCCGTTACGCAAAGCTACTGCTAAAGCCGTTTCGAGAGCATTTGTAAAACATTTTCTATTTCATGTAGGGCATGTGATGAAAGTAATTTCCGATAATGGATCACAATTTCGTTCTGCTATATGGACACGTATGTTACGAGCTAGAAACATTTCTCCTATTTATATATCCAAGTACCATGCTTCTTCGAACCCCTGTGAACGATTAATGAAAGAAATTGGTAAACTGTGTAGAATATACTGCCACAAAAGACACATTAATTGGGATAAACACATATTCTCATTCCAAGATGTAATTAATTCCATTCCAAATGAATCCACTATGCTATCTCCGTCTGTTATACTGAAAAACGTTGAACCACCAAACAAAATTAAAGAATTAGTAAACTTCCCTACTTGTCGTCGACTAAGACACCACGAAATAATTGACATTGCGCTGAACAACATCAAACGTGCCGCAGAGCGCCGGAGAAGACAGCAAAAACAAGTTTGTAGACGCCGAGACTTTCACATTGGACAGAAGATATTAGTACGTACACACTATTTATCCAGCAAATTAAAAGGTAAGTGCAGTAAATTTGAACTTCTATACGCAGGACCATATCGGATTCGCAGCATTCCTCATCCCAATGTGGTACACGTCGAAACTTTGAGAACCAGAAAATCGAAAGGCAACCACCATTGGTCAAATATTAAACCCTTTATTGAATGAAGACACTGTATGATTCAACACACTATGATGCCATTTACTAATGCAATTATATTCACATGACTAATTATTGATGATTATCGTATTTTTCTTGGCAAGTGCCCGGCAAGGTAAGGTTAGCAGGTCGCTTTTCTTGTCGTTACACATCAGACCGTGCATATTTTTCCAGATGAACTTACATATTTTATGAATAATTATGCAATTCTATAAATATTAAACCCTTTATTGAATGAAGACACTGTATGATTCAACACACTATGATGCCATTTACTAATGCAATTATATTCACATGACTAATTATTGATGATTATCGTATTTTTCTTGGCAAGTGCCCGGCAAGGTAAGGTTAGCAGGTCGCTTTTCTTGTCGTTACACATCAGACCGTGCATATTTTTCCAGATGAACTTACGTATTTTATGAATAATTATGCAATTCTATGTAATGACGTATTAATTTTATCAAATTCTCTCTCCATTAAAGTCTTTAATTCTCGCCTCTATTAACTAGACTACATACAAGCTGAACACAACGAACGTCACATTTTGTCTTTTTATGTACGATTGTTTTCATGTGTTTATATGTGTTTATATGCACTGTGAAATAGTTAAGGTATAACACACCAGTTGATTTTGACATTCTTTTTGCCCTATGACATCTCAAGATCGTGACTGTTTTACGTTTTTGCTACTGCATTGTATTATTCTGTGTACATTTTTTGCATCTGAACACTGTCAATGTCTTTGGCATATTACGTTTTCTGTCATGTTATGCTGTACGGTTAATTATGTCACCATAAACCAGTCATTATTTAGTGGGTATATGATTTAAATGCAAGACATTAATCTTTGTTCATCAATTTCAGGAAGAAATGATGCGTGTAAGAAATAAATTCAACAGAAATGGAAATTTCACCTTCAGAATAAACGAAAGAAGATGCAATAACTTTATGAGGAAGAGTAAATGGATCAGGATTAACAAGCATTAACAAGAATATACTATACTCATCGTAGAATAGCAGTCTTAACTAATTTTTCTTTCAGAATACAAGGTGATTGATGCAGGCTGTCAGACAGAACTACACATCTTAGTTTTAGTGATGAAATATGCTAGAGATAAGGAATAGTTGTGTAATGAGTAATGAAGTGATTTTTTGCAGAGGATAATGAATGCTGATGAATAATGATGAAGAATATGCTGCTATGAATAATGAAGTTTTTCTTTACAGGTGATGATGATAATGGAGTTTTTGATGATATGGATAATGAAGTTTTCTTTGCAGATGAGGATAATGTTGAAGTTATATTTAGGCTATGTAGTTATTTAAGTATTTGTTGCAGTTCGTTTTGACAGCAAGTGTTATACTGCACAGTATAATGACTGAAGATTTTGGAAAGGACAGCTATGGAACATATTTTTATACACATTTCACTACCTGTTAATTCGAAGTTCACTACTTTTCAGCATAAAATGCATTTCTCTTTTCAGCTTGATAATCCATTTTTATATATTTTTTGCAGGAGAAATTATTTATGAGATTAATGTGCTATAAGCAGTTGTTCATTAAATCCATGATTGTGATTACATATACTCTACTTGTTTCATAATCTTGCCACAGCTGACTTATGATGGATGACGTTACACATTTTCATTTATACCAACAAACTAGAAACAAATTTTTTTCTTCTTGCTTTCCCTTATAATTACCCAAAGCAATGCATTGCTAACAAAAAAATGTATTACCAGTCCCAAATAATGTTACTAGTTTAAGAGAATTCTGAATAATACTGATCAGCTCTGAATAGTATGTCACTTCAGTAATGACTTCTTAATGATATAAAAAAAAATATATATATATAAAATAATGCTTTGTAACTGGCTAATAACTGCCACTGTTTATTGTAATGAGACTACTTATAATGCCCATGATTATTAATGCTATGACTGTAATTAACTGATTTTTAATCATGACTTCTTAATGGTGTGTATCACCAGTTTCAAATAATGCTACTCATTTAAGAAAGTTCTGAATAATACTGAATGATGAATAATGTTTTATACTATTCAATACTTACTGGCCACTGAGTGCCAATAATTAATCTAAATAAATGAATTATGACCTTTCATGTTTTGGTAACTGGCCAATGAGCGCCAATAATTAATGCAACTAAATGAATTACGTTAATAATTATGCCATTAATTAGCTCCTGTTTTCAATTATGACTTTTCATGTTCTATAACTGGCCACTGAGTGCCAATAATTAATGTCACTAAAAGAATTATGTTATTAATTATGCCATTAATTAGCTCCTGTTTTCAATGATGTTTTTTCATGTTTTGGTACCTGGCCAATGAGTGCCAATAATTTGTATAACTCAATGTATTATGTTAATGCTAGGCCAATAATTGACTCTTCTTTTTTTTTTTCAATGAAGACTTCTGATGAACATTATTCTGTCATACTAAATATGCTTTGTACCTGGCCAAGGACTGCCACTGTTTATTGTAATACGATTAGCCATGATGCCAATAATTTAATTTTATGAACATTATTCTGTAATACTACATACTTGGTACAGAAATGTTCAATAACTGGGCTATGAATGCCGCAAACTACTACTGTAATTCTCAATGAAGCCTATTATGTGACTTAATGTCCTTCACCTTATGAGCTAACTACCCTGAATTACTGCAATATCCATTTGTCCTGTCCATCCTCATGATCATGGAGCACTATATTTGGTTTTTGCACTAATTCTACGTTGGTGTGCCTTGTAAGAGCGTGGTGTTGACACGACATGCTGTCCACCACCATGAGCGATGGAGACGTTATTATGGTCCCACTGTTTGGTGTAGCTGATGTACTGCTAAAATGATAACATGAAATATTACTACGACAGTTCAGTGTCTTGGCTACGCTGATAAATTTTGATGGGAAAAGAACTTCAAATTGTGTCACTTGGTGTTGTACTTCTGTGGAAAGATATGGACTTTCAGAACAGCTGTGTGCAATCTAAAGTGCTACAACCATGATGCAATCCTTCCCTTTCCTATCCTAATAGTGAAAATCATTTTTTTTGCTAACATCATTTATGTTCATGGGCTATACATTTTTTCGATTTGCTGAACTCCAGTGCGAGTACACTTATGTCACTTGTCGACATGATTTTTTTGCCATTATGTTTATTTGTTGCGAAAATGCTAAAGACATTTTTTCGATTTGTTCTGAAGTACAGTATATGTGCACTCTTGTCTTTTATATTGTATATAGATTTTTATTTTGATGATATGTTCTGAACTTCAGTGCATGTGCACTTATGTTATGTGTTAATATGTTTTCTACTGAACTTCAGCGCCTGTGCACTTTTCTCATTTTTCAATATGATTTGTACTCATTCTGTATGTTCAATACTTCAGTGCATATGCTCTTATGTCATTTGTTACTCATTGTATATACATTTCGTCATTTGCTGATATGTTCTCAACTGCAGTGCATGTGCACTCATGTCACTTGTCAACATGATTTTTTGCCATTCTGTTTATTTGTTCTGAAAATGCTAAAGAATTTTTTCAGTACGTGTGCACTTTGTTACTTGTCAAATAATTTGTATATACATTTTTCTGATTTGCTACTATGTTTTGTACTCATATCTTGCCTTTGTCTGAAATGTTTTGTACTCGGTGCATGTGCACAACATTTAATTCATGTATCTAAATATTCTGTAAATTGTACAAGTTGATTAATTGAAGAAAAAATTTTGCCGCGCTTGGCAAGTCCAAATGACTCACCATCGCCCCCCCCCCCCCCCCCCCCAGTAGAGGGTTATGAAACACGTATGTTGTGTGGCGGCGATGGCGAGGCATTGCAGAGTCTCTGACCAGAGAGCCATTTATCGTGGCTAGTCTGCGCTTGACCGCGCGAGAGTTGCGAGCGGTACTCTGTCAGTAGTAGTCGTGCAGTACAGTTGCGAGCAGTAGTCAGTGGGCAGTCTGTCAGTAGCAGTAGGGCAGAGCAGTCTGTCGGTAGTAGCAGCCCAGTGCAGTTGTGTGTGAGGAGTGGGCAGGCGTCGACATGGCACTCTGGTCAAGATTCAGGATGAGGTATATTATTTTTAAATGCGCTCAGCTAATAATGTAAATTAACTGTAACTAATTTGTGCAACAATCGCCCCAATAATAATTTTGGTTTTCAAAGCAATTTTTAACAAAGAATCCTTTTATAAAAAAAATATTCCCTTGATATTCCTTAAAGAAAAGTTTCCCTTACATTCAAAATTTTTGCAATCAATTTCCTCCAAGCTATGGCAAAAATAAATAAGAGCAGATGCAGCTTTACTAAGGTAAGAATTTCAGTTTAATTAATGAACAGGGCCTAAGATCGACATTTCGATCTAATTGAGTTATCATTATCACTGAGATTTTCTTATCACTGAATTGACTTTCATTTTGTGGGGAGCTTACACTAAGGGACAGATTGCTAATTTTATTTAATTGTCATTGTCATTAAATTTATTTGCTGGGAGGTTACATTAGGTTGTATTCTAGTTAACATTCAATTATTGTATTTTTAAAATTCTGTGGGGAGGTTACAACGTCTGTCTTGCTGTTTCCTGTGTTTAAGCAAGACCAACACACCTGTGTAGGCCTTCCACCAAGGGCTTCAGTTCCGCCAGCTGTTTCATTTCCACTGGCGTTCCAACCTCTACTAGTCTAGGCAATCATTCATTATGCCATTTTTATAATAAAGACACTTTGTCACCTTTCATGCAACAACCGTTAACAGTTATTTACAAGACGTACATGACAATGTCAGTCTCCTTTATATATTCATACATACGATGTACAGCCTATCACGTGATACCTAATTGTGTTTGTAGATCACGACAAAGTTGTGGATGAGTGCTTGTAAGGTGCGAAATTATAGCCACCTTACAATAGGTCTAGTGTGTCTAGCACACAGACAGGATGTTGGTTGCAGATCCTCAACTGGCCTCTTTCTAACCAACAGATGGCCATCACTGGCATCAAGGCAGAACCAGCTTTCATCAGAAAACACAAGAGACCTCCATGCTGTTCTCCAGTGAGCTCAGGGTTGACACCACTGAAGTCACAAATGTTGTTTGGGGACAGTGGGTGTCTCGCTCGGAGCTGTTCTAGAAGTAACCGGTTTGTAACAGTTCGTTGTGTCCATATTACTATTGCTGATCCAGTACGATGCGCCAGAGCCATACACTGAGAACGATGGTCTTCGCTCTCTGTAGGGACACGTGGCAGTCTGCATCCCAGTCTTTTTGGAATCATACATCACCGTGACCAGCAATCATGTACAGTGGGTACGTTCCTGCCAAATCCTTCTGTAATATCACAGAAGAAACTTCCAAACTTTCCTAGTCCTGTTACACGACCTCGTTCAATCTCAGTGGCGTGTCGATAATGGAGCCTTTGTCGTCTTAAAGTCATTCTGGGCTAACATCAACTCAGCACGTCCAATCTCAAAGGAAAGTAACACTCACGATGGCTACAGCGTGTACTTAAACCAAACTTGATTTGCACCCTCATAGGGCGCTACTAGCGCCACTCTTGTTGCGACTTGCGAGAAATTTGAACTGATATCATCTTTACTGTATGGTTAAATGATGATGGCGTCCTCTTGGGTAAAATATTCCGGAGGTAAAATAGTCCCCCATTCGGATCTCCGTGCGGGGACTACTCAAGAGGACGTCGTTATCAGGAGAAACAAAACTCGCGTTCTGCGGATCGGAGCGTAGAATGTCAGTTCCCTTCATCGGGCAGGTAGGTTAGACAACTTAAAAAGGGAAATGGATAGGTTAAAGTTAGATGTAGTGGGAATTAGTGAAGTTCGATGGCAGGAGGATCAAGGCTTTTGGTCAGGTGAATACAGGGTTATAAATACAAAATAAAATAGGGGTAATGCAGGAGTAGGTTTAATAATGAATAAAAAAAATGGGAGTGCGGGTAAGCTACTACAAACAGCATAGTGAACGCATTATTGTGGCCAAGATAGACACGAAGCCCGCACGTACTACAATAGTACAAGTTTATATGCCAACTAGCTCTGCAGATGATGAAGAAATTGATGAAATGTATGATGAGATAAAAGAAATTATTCAGATAGTGAAGGGGGCCGAAAATTTAATAGTCATGGGTGACTGGAATTCGAGAGTAGGAAAAGCGAGAGAAGGAAACATAGTAGGTGAATATGGATTGGGGGAAAGAAATGAAAGAGGAAGCCGTTTGGTAGAATTTTGCACAGAGCATAACCCCAATCATAGCTAACACTGGGTTGAAGAATCATAAAAGAAGGTTGTATACATGGAAGAATCCTGGAAATACTAGAAGGTATCAGATAGATTATATAATGGTAAGACAGAGATTTAGGAACCAGGTATTAAACTGTAAGACATTTCCAGGGGCAGATGTGGACTCTGACCACTATCTATTGGTTATGAGCTGTAGATTAAAACTGAAGAAACTGCGAAAAGGTGTGAATTTAAGGAGAAGGGATCTAGACAAACTGATTAAACCAGAGATTGTACAGAGTTTCAGGGAGAGCATAAGGGAACAATTGTCACAAATGGGGGAAAGAAATACAGTAGAAGAAGAATGGGTAGCTCTGAGGGATGAGGTAGTGAAGGCAGCAGAGGATCAAGTAGGTAAAAAGACGAGGGCTAGTAGAAATCCTTGGCAACAGAAGAAATATTGAATTTAATTGATGAAAGGAGAAAATATAAAAATGCAGTAAATGAAGCAGGCAAAAATGAGATCGACAGGAAGTGCAAAGTGGCTAAGCAGGGATGGCTAGAGGACAAATGTAGGGATGTAGAGGCTTATCTCACTAGGGGTAAGATAGATACTGCCTACAGGAAAATTAAAGAGACCTTTGGAGAAAAGAGAACCACTTGTATGAATATCAAGAGCTCAGATGGAAACCCAGTTCTAAGCAAAGAGAAGGGAAAGCAGAAAGGTGGAAGGAGTATATAGAGGGTCTATACAAGGGCGATGTACTTGAAGACAATATTATGGAAATGGAAGAGGATTTAGATGAAATGCGACATATGATACCGCGTGAAAAGTTTGACAGAGCACTGAAAGACCTGAGTCGAAACAAGGCCCCCGTAGTACACAACGTTCCATTAGAACTACTGACAGCCTTGGGAGAGCCAGTCCTGACCAAACTCTACCATCTGGTGAGCAAGATGTATGAGAGAGGCGAAATACCCTCAGACTTCAAGAAGAATATAATAATTCCAATCCCAAAGAAAGCAGGTGTTGACAGATGTGAAAATTACCGAACAATCAGTTTAATAAGCCACAGCTGCAAAATACTAACGCGAATTCTTTACAGACGAATGGAAAAACTAGTAGAAGCCAACTTTGGGGAAGATCAGTTTGGATTCCGTAGAAATATTGGAACACGTGAGGCAATACTGACCTTACGACTTATCTTAGAAGAAAGATTAAGGAAAGGCAAACCTACATTTCCAGCATTTGTAGACTTAGAGAAGGCTTTTGACAATGTTGACTTTAATACTCTCTTTCATATTCTGAAGGTGGCAGGGGTAAAATATAGGGAGCGAAAGGCTATTTACAATTTGTACAGAAACCAGATGGCAGTTATAAGAGTCGAGGGACATCAAAGGGAAGCAGCGGTTGGGAAGGGAGTGAGACAGGGTTGTAGCCTGATTATTCAATCTGTATATTGAGCAAGCAGTAAAGGAAACAAAAGAAAAATTCGGAGTAGGTATTAAAATCCATGGAGAAGAAATAAAAACTTTGAGGTTTGTCGATGACATTGTAATTCTGTCAGAGACAGCAAAGGACTTGGAAGAGCAGTTGAATGGAATTGACAGTGTCTTGAAAGGAGGATATAAGATGAACATCAACAAAAGCAAAACGAAGATAATGGAATGTAGTCGAATTAAATCGGGTGATTCTGAGGGAATTAGATTAGGAAATGAGACACTTAAAGTAGTAAAGGAGTTTTGCTATTTGGGGAGCAAAATAACTGATGAGGGTCGAGGTAGAGAGGATATTTTAGACTGGCAATGGCAAGAAAAGCGTTTTAAATTTGTTAACATCGAGTATAGATTTAAGTGTCAGGACGTCGTTTCTGAAAGTATTTGTATGGAGTCTAGCCTTGTACGGAAGTGAAACATGGACGATAAATAGTTTGGACAAGAAGAGAATAGAAGCTTTCGAAATGTGGTGCTACAGAAGAATGCTGAAGATTAGGTGGGTAGATCACATAACTAATGAGGAGGTATTGAATAGAATTGGGGAGAAGAGGAGTTTGTGGCACAACTTGACAAGAAGAAGGGATCGGGTTGGTAGGACATGTTCTGAGGCATCAAGGGATCACCAATTTAGCATTGGAGGACAGTGTGGAGGGTAAAAATCGTAGAGGGAGACCAAGAGATGAATAGACTAAGCAGATTCAGAAGGACATAAAACAAACTATCCACATCGAGGCTAAGCCGTGCACGGCTCGTGTTCATGCCGTTTATTATTTGCCATCTTCTATTACTGTACTGCCACCTCGTTTTCTTATTATACTTTTTAAGTCTGGTGTCATTAATCGATTGAAATGATCGTACGGCAGTGTCGGCCGGGAGACCCCACGCGGGGTGTTCGGCCGCCGAAATTGCCATTCCTTTTTAGCTGACGCCACTTCGGCGACTTGCCAGTCAATGATGATTAAATACGCACAACACCTAGGCATCTTGAGGCATAGAAAATCCCTGACCCCGCCGGGAATCGAACCCCGTGCGCGGGAAGCGTGAACGCTAACACAAGACCACGAGCCACGGACACTGCCTTCATGCCTTACTTGCCATGGGCGGCAGCAGCAGCGCGTATCGATAAGTGCACTATCGTACCATCTCTGGAGCGACTGACGGTATTTCCGGGTCGTCGTGTGTCTGGCAGTTAGTTGGAGACGGACTAGCAGTACAGTCGGGACGCAGCAGCAGTGAAGTCGGAGACGGAGCGCCGGTGAGGCGCGGACAGCCAGTGCTCGCCGACCACTGGCGACACACATGAACTGTCTGACGGAAGGAGACTGGAGCGGGACGACCGTTGCTTGGTCGTTCGGTTGGTCGTCTCATCGGCCGATGTACATTTGATCCTTTCACCGTTTCCTGGCCTGGGCAGTCGGTCGGTTGGCGCAGAGCAGCAAGGAAGTCTCCGTCGCGTGGATTCTGGCTGGGGCTGCTGGCGGTGTGCACGCGCTGTTGGAGTGTGAGGTGCTGCTTGCGTGTGCCACGAAGTTCGTTGCCCACCGGTCTTGGACATGAAAGTTGAGTCCTCACTTAACCTACTATCGAGCCTCAACTGTTTACATTTCTTCGTTTGTTCCTGGTTGTCGATTTTGGGACATTCCCGAGAAGTACAACGTATGTGTATTTAAGTCGGCTAAGATTCCAGCTGTTTTCGTGTGGAGTTTAACTTAATTTATTCCCTGTTATTGAAGTTGACCAGCGGTATCTTCTGCCTTGTGGCCGTTGACGTTTCGGTTACCTGCCCTGGTCGTTGACGTAATTTTCGGCAGTGTATTTTCCTCGTGGTGTAGTTACTGTCCAACGCATGTGTAGCTGGACAGCTGAGATGTTGTGGGCTCCAATATTCTGTGTGTCGTTGTATTGAAATTGTGTGGTCGTTGCTGGTTGTGTGGAGCGGAACTGATCTTCTTGATTGGTCGGCCGGCTGCCTGTTGGTTGGGTTGCCGTCAGATTAAGAAGTCGTTGGACAGGCTGCCTGTCTCACCTAAACGACACTTGGAAACTTCTTAAATTAATGTTCGTGTCTTGCCCTTAAGGCATGGGGTTGTTATTCTTTTATATGGGGCCTTCAGCTGAATTTTACATGAGATGTTTTAAGATAAGGCCTTCTGCCTTTTAAATTGAAACCCTTTTTCTATCCGTTAAACATTTTTTGTAGGTATGTGGCCTTCAGCCGAGTATTAATATCTCTTAAGTTAATGTTCTTTTCTTGCCCTTAATGCATGAGATTGTTATTCTTTATAGGGGCCTTCAGCCGAATCTTGTATGAAATATTTTAAGATACGGCCTTCTGTCTTTTAAAATTGAAACTCTTCTTTCTAGGGTTTAAGCCATTAAATTGTTTGCTTATGTGCGGCCTTCAGTCGAGTTTTAATATCTCTTAAATTAACGTTCTTGTCTTGTCCTTAAGGCATAAGATTGTTATGTTTTTGTACGGGGTCTTCAGCTGAATTTTGCATGAAATAATTTAAGATAAGGCCTTCTGCCTTTTGATTGAAACTCTTCTTATTGCTTAATATGCGGCCTCCAGCCAAGTTCCATTAAAATTAAATTGCTAAGGCCTTCAGCCTGTTTAGATTCAAGATTTAAAAAATATTTTTTGGCTGAAACCTCCAGAAGAACCTTGAATTTCAGTTTCTTGCTTAGGCCTTGCGTCTTGGAGTGTGGCTTTCAGCCGATCTAATCAAGGATGTCGATTAAAATTTTGAGTGTTTTGCATCATTCTTGTAATATTGTGTGTTGATAAATAAGGTTTGTATGTTGAGTACAACTGAGAGCAACTTATTTTGGCCCCTTTCCACAATCTAATACTCTCTGTCCTGCTAGCCCAGGCATTGCAGAGGCTAGCCGTTTAGTTGTTAGTGTTGTTCGAGTTTAATGCTGTTACCTATTACGCCGCACTGAATTAGCCAATCAGATCGTAGTGCACACCGCATTCAAGCAGTCTGCCAGAGGCGGTGTCACCCCAACGTGTCCTTCAATTGGTTTGCTGAAACTTGAATTTGCGTGCGCGACGACCTAATTGGCTGACTGCAGTGCTGAAAACTCGGACACGGCGCAACGTATCGAGTTCTTAACAGTTATTTCTCAGCACATCCTGCCCTGAAATACTATTACAACCTTGTAAGACTGTGTGTGGCCACCTAGTATAAGAAGCAAGAACAGCGCCAGATGTTGAATGATTACTGTGAAGGACATGGGGATGTCGCTTACTAGTCTGAGATATCGGTATCAGCAGATGACGGAGTTTGGAATGCGCCCCATTGTGGGTCTCTGTTTTGTTAGCTGATCGAATCGTGCTGTTCGCTCTTTTGTGGGGCACTTTTCTCAACAGCTCGTTGCAAGGCATCCCAGATATGCTTCATATCTGGGGAGTTTGGTGCCAAGCGGAAGTGTTTAAACTCAGAAGAGTGTTTCTGGAGCCACTCTGTAGCAATTCTTGACATGTAGCGTGTCGCATTGTCCTGCTAGAAATTGCCCAAGTCCGTCGGAATGCACAGTGAACTTGAATGGATGCAGGTGATCAGACAGGATGCTTATGTATGTGTCACCTGTCAGAGTCGTATCTAGACGTATCAGGGGTCCCGTATCACTCCAACTGCACACACTCCACACCATTACAGAGCGTCCACCAACTTGAACAGTCATTCAGAGTCCATGGATTCAAGAGGTTGTCTTCATAACCGTACAGGTCCATCCGCTTCATACGATTTGAAACGAGACTCGTCCGACCAGGCAACATATTTCCAACCATCAACAGTCCAAGAGCTGTGTTGACTGGCCCAGGCGAGTCGCAAGCTTTGTGTCGTGCAGTCATCAAGGGTACACGAGTGGACCTCCGGCTCCGAAAGCCCATATCGATGATGTTTCGTTGAATGGTTCGATAGCTGACGCTTATTGATGGCCCAGCATTGAAATCCGTGGCAATTTGCGGAAGAGTTGAATTTCAGTCACGTTGAACGATTCTCTTCAGTCGTCGTTGGTCCCGTTCTTGCAGGATCTTCTTGCGGCTGCAGCGATGTCGAAAATTTCATGTTTTATCGGATTCCTGATATTCACGGCATACTCGTGAAACGGTAGTACGGAAAATGCCCTCTCCATCGCTACCTCGGAGATTCTGTGTTACATTTCTCGTGCGCCGATTATAACACCACGTTCAAACTCATTAAATTTTGAAAACTTGCCATTATAGCAGCAGTAACCGATCTAACAACTGCGCCGGACACTTGCCTTATATGGGCGTTGCCGACCGCAGCGCCGTATTCTGCCTGTTTACATATATCTGTATTTGAATACGCATGCCTATACTAGTGGCTTTGGCACTTCAGTGTATAAGCTACGTAAGCTGCCATTTCATCATCTGAACGGAAGGACAGACTCAGCATACAGGAAAGTCAAAACAACCTTTGGTGACATTAAAAGCAACGGTGGTAACATTAAGAGTGCAACGGGAATTCCACTGTTAAATGCCGAGGAGAGAGCAGATAGATGGAAAGAATACATTGAAAGCTTCTATGAGGGTGAAGATTTGTCTGGTGTGATAGAAGAAGAAACAGGAGTCGATTTAGAAGAGATAGGGGATCCAGTATTAGAATCGGAATTTAAAAGAGCTTTGGAGGACTTACGGTCAAATAAGGCATAAGGGATAGATAACATTCCATCAGAATTTCTAAAAGCATTGGGGGAAGTGGCAACAAAACGACTATTCACGTTGGTGTGTAGAATATATGAGTCTGGCGACATACCATCTGACTTTCGGAAAAGCATCATCCACACAATTCCGAAGACGGCAAGAGCTGACAAGTGCGAGAATTATCGCACAATCAGCTTAACGGCTCATGCATCGAAGCTGCTTACAAGAATAATATACAGAAGAATGGAAAAGAAAATTGAGAATGCGCTAGGTGACGATCAGTTTGGCTTTAGGAAAAGTAAAAGGACGAGAGAGGCAATTCTGACGTTACGGCTAATAATGTAAGCAAGGCTAAAGAAAAATCAAGACACTTTCATAGGATTTGTCGACCTGGAAAAAGCGTTCGACAATATAAAATGGTGCAAGCTGTTCGAGATTCTGAAAAAAGTAGGGGTAAGCTATAGGGAGAGACGGGTCATATACAATATGTACAACAACCAAGAGGGAATAATAGGAGTGGACGATCAAGAACGAAGTGCTCGTATTAAGAAGGGTGTAAGCCAAGGCTGTAGTCTTTCGCCCCTACTCTCCAATCTGTACATCGAGGAAGCAATGATGGAAATACACTCCTGGAAATGGAAAAAAGAACACATTGACACCAGTGTGTCAGACCCACCATACTTGCTCCGGACACTGCGAGAGGGCTGTACAAGCAATGATCACACGCACGGCACAGCGGACACACCAGGAACCGCAGTGTTGGCCGTCGAATGGCGCTAGCTGCGCAGCATTTGTGCACCGCCGCCGTCAGTGTCAGCCAGTTTGCCATAGCATACGGAGCTCCATCGCAGTCTTTAACACTGGTAGCATGCCGCGACAGCGTGGACGTGAACCGTATGTGCAGTTGACGGACTTTGAGCGAGGGCGTATAGTGGGCGTGCGGCAGGCCGGGTGGACGTACCGCCGAATTGCTCAACACGTGGGGCGTGAGGTCTCCACAGTACATCGATGTTGTCGCCAGTGGTCGGCGAAAGGTGCACGTGCCCGTCGACCTGGGACCGGACCGCAGCAACGCACGGATGCACGCCAAGACCGTAGGATCCTACGCAGTGCCGTAGGGGACCGCACCGCCACTTCCCAGCAAATTAGGGACACTGTTGCTCCTGGGGTATCGGCGAGGACCATTCGCAACCGTCTCCATGAAGCTGGGCTACGGTCCCGCACACCGTTAGGCCGTCTTCCGCTCACGCCCCAACATCGTGCAGCCCGCCTCCAGTGGTGTCGCGACAGGCGTGAATGGAGAGACGAATGGAGACGTGTCGTCTTCAGCGATGAGAGTCGCTTCTGCCTTGGTGCCAATGATGGTCGTATGCGTGTTTGGCGCCGTGCAGGTGAGCGCCACAATCAGGACTGCATACGACCGAGGCACACAGGGCCAACACCCGGCATCATGGTGTGGGGAACGATCTCCTACACTGGCCGTACACCACTGGTGATCGTCGAGGGGACACTGAATAGTGCACGGTACATCCAAACCGTCATCGAACCCATCGTTCTACCATTCCTAGACCGGCAAGGGAACTTGCTGTTCCAACAGGACAATGCACGTCCGCATGTACCCCGTGCCACCCAACGTGCTCTAGAAGGTGTAAGTCAACTACCCTGGCCAGCAAGATCTCCGGATCTGTCCCCCATTGAGCATGTTTGGGACTGGATGAAGCGTCGTCTCACGCGGTCTGCACGTCCAGCACGAACGCTGGTCCAACTGAGGCGCCAGGTGGAAATGGCATGGCAAGGCGTTCCACAGGACTACATCCAGCATCTCTACGATAGTCTCCATTGGAGAATAGCAGCCTGCATTGCTGCGAAAGGTGGATATACACTGTACTAGTGCCGACATTGTGCATGCTCTGTTGCCTGTGTCTATGTGCCTGTGGTTCTGTCAGTGTGATCATGTGATGTATCTGACCCCAGGAATGTGTCAATAAAGTTTCCCCTTCCTGGAACAATGAATTCACGGTGTTCTTATTTCAATTTCCAGGAGTGTAAAAGAAAGGTTCAGGAGTGGAATTAAAATACAAGGTGAAAGGATATCAATGATACGATTCGCTGATGACATTGCTATCCTGAGTGAAAGTGAAGAAGAATTGAATGATCTGCTGAAGGGAATGAACAGTCTAATGAGTACACAGTATGGTTTGAGAGTAAATCGGAGAAAGACGAAGGTAATGAGAAGTAGTAGATATGAGGACAGCGAGAAACTTAACATCAGGATTGATGGTCACGAAGTCAATGAAGTTAAGGAATTCTGCTACCTAGGCAGTAAAATAACCAATGACGGACGGAGCAAGGAGGACATCAAAAGCAGACTCGCTATGACAAAAAAGGCATTTCTGGCCAAGAGAAGTCTACTAATATCAAATACCGGCCTTAATTTGAGGAAGAAATTTCTGAGGATGTACGTCTGGAGTACATCATTGTATGGTAGTGAAACATGGACTGTGGGAAAACCGGAACAGAAGAGAATCGAAGCATTTGAGATGTGGTGCTATAGACGAATGTTGAAAATTAGGTGGACTGATAAGGTAAGGAATGAGGAGGTTCTACGCAGAATCGGAGAGGAAAGGAATATGTGGAAATCACTGATAAGGAGAAGGGACAGGATGATAGGACATCTGCTAAGACATGAGGGAATGACTTCCATGGTACTAGAGGGAGCTGTAGAGGGCAAAAACTGTAGAGGAAGACAGAGATTGGAATACGTCAAGCAAATAATTGAGGACGTAGGTTGCAAGTGCTACTCTGAGATGAAGAGGTTAGCACAGGAAAGGAATTCGTGGCGGGCCGCATCAAACCAGAAAGTAGACTGATGAAAAAAAAAAAAAGCTGCCATTAAAAACCTAAGACAGACGGCTATGTTTGGAGGGTGCTGTGACCTGGAAGCGTGGACTCCTGATGAGTGGCGTTGCGTTATGTGAGCGACCTGGCGAGAGGTCCCATTCTTCGAATGTTTTGGAGAGGAACCGCAGTCGTGGGTGGAACGCCATCGGGTGTGACGTCAGGTCAGTGCCAGTAATAACTGAGGGAAGTCTGACGAGAAGACGGTACGTCACGGCCATCCTAGGAGCTCGTGCGCTACCTTTCAGGTGACAGTATACACTAGTGTAATTTTCTGACAGGACAATAACTGTACGATAACCATATTGTCACTTCTGTCAATATAAGTAGTACATTTTACTATATTGGGGTATAGTGATTTATTTGTTGAACAAGGGAGTTTGGAGGAAAAATGGAACGGTCTGTGGTAAGACCAAATTTGATGGATGTGGAAGTATTATTAGAGCAACTTTTAAAGAACTTTTTCTGAAATTCGACGGCATACTGTCTTTGGGCATCTTATTCTGAAAAGGAAAAGAGAAAAATAATATACAAGTTTACTATTGTTGTATGATCTTCACTATCCACGCTACTTCATCTCTGCAGCTCTCGTCACCACAGCATAACTGCTGCGTGAACACTAAGTTATATACACGTTACATAAATAGCTCTGGACAACTCAAGCAAACTGTTACATTAATGTAGTGTTTCAAAATAGCCTTGATTTATGTCTCTTCGGCGCTAGTGAACTGTATGAAACATAAATTTATTTTGATTTTTCTTAAAAAGAAAAAAGAGCGTACCTACTGGAGGTATTTAAGTTACCTTTGGCCTCGACACATACTGAATAGTCTTGCTACGAACAGTTAGGAATGAGGCCGGGTGTTGTGTTGTCGGTGCTAATTTCACAGCTACGCCAGTGCCACGTAATTACTGAAAGATACAACGGAGGGCAGATGGCACAATACGGAAATTGTAGCTAATTGCCAATAAAGTATCAGCTGCCTCTCTCGTGTATGAATACATTGCAGTGGATGCTATTGCAGAGAGGAATTTGTCGCGAAACTTTTTACTGTGCGACAGCCTGGTAATCTGTAACACCAAGGCACATCCACGGCCGATGCAACTACACTTTTGCTCGTTCCCTTGAGAATTCTGTTCTAGAAGCGTGTAGTGAATGATATCCACGACCCCGAATGTCTGTTGGTCATACACGTGCCATATTGAATCACGTTCTGTGTTGGCAGTGAAGTAATTTTCATTAATAACTCCGTTATACAATAGTGTGTCCTTTCACTTACAAGCAAATTGTGATACAATACTTTCCTTTTAATGAAACACCCGATACTGTCTTCTGCTGAGGATACAACAATTCATACTACACCGTCTTGCTGCACCATTTTTCATGTTGCAAGTAATCTTTTATTCCACAATCTAGATCACTGATGCAGTAGATAATGAGAGTTTCCTGTGTGGATGACTCTCTTCAGATTTGAAGAAAATAATTGACACTTGGATTACCATTCCGTCTTAGTACGCCTGTGAATAAAATTTCGAGGCGTAACAGGTTTCTTCAGATCTGGAGATCACAGTAATTAACAAAATCGCGGCATTAGCTGTTAATTAATATATAAGCTTTTACCACAGATACTGATCATGGTATGTGTCTTTCTTTTACCAAATATTGATAAAACTATTGGAAATAAACCTTTTGTCAAAAAAATATATGTAGAGAGTGTTATACTGCCTATTTTTCCTCCTGTCATATGTCAGACACTGAGCAAAAAACTGAAGATAAATACTGACGTACAAAGAAAAATCCATAGATTTTCGTTTTCTTGAGTCGTTAAAATTTATATGACTTCCTGAACGTTTCGATATATTATTTATTGTAGAGAAAAAGTTTGATGTTAGCCTTATTACAGTTTTCTTATGTTGCTACTATGACAAATTGCCTCTTCATAAGATGCATCGACAACTTGGCTCAGCACATTTTTGAAGCAACTGTTTATAGAAGGCTGTGGTTTCTGATTGTTTTGCAGAGGACAGACTGTTGTATAATCTTCTTGAGGTCCTTTGTTGGCCGATCAGTGCACCATGGTTTGCGAAAGTGATTCCTTACAGCATCTTCTGCTTGTTCAGAAGTGTGTTTATATTGGCACGAAGACAGATAAATCAACTTTTTTGTGGTGCTATTAGAGCCTTTAGTAATAAAAGCAGTCACAGACTGAGAATATTTGAAAATCCAGGAGAAAATATAAAGAAACATGCATCGAAAGGACTTCAATATATTCACACCAGAACAGTAGAAAATATTTGTCTATCGGCTTCTTATATAACAACAATGTTTAGAAAATAAAGAAGCGGGAGTTGTAATTCAATAGCATCTGCGTCTCGCAACACAGCACGGTGCAGGATATTTCGATGAAGGTAAAAAAATGAAAAACAAGGTTTGGTGTCACACTGACGACGAGTTTGTTAGAAACAAAGCAGAAGTTCGTACTTTTATCGCCATAAACGCCACATGGATTTATTTTGTATAATTTAGAATATTCCAATTTGCACTAAAAGCATATTGATTTGTGAAAATATACAAATTGCTGTATTAATGAAAAACTCTTGATTGTAAATCAACACGGTGACAAGGGTATAGTTAATACTCGTACATGGTAGAAGCTTTATATGTTACTAACATCAGAAATCTTACATTGGCAAGGCATAGCCAAGGTTATTACATAAATGTGACACTCAAATAGAATGGAGGTTTGTAATCATTAGTATTATAATTATAGACGCTCGTAAGAGGGGGCACTAGGCCCTTCCTATCATCTGGGGGTACTGGATTCGTATTTATTACAAAATTCTCGCGCATTTCAAGCAATGATTGTGTGCTATTCTACTGAATCACAGATGTTCAATGCCAAGTGCGATAGGGAATACTGTGGTGTGTTTTAAGTTTATTTCTGCTTACCCATTTTGAAAATAGGCAGTTTTTCCTGACTATTTTTTTTGCTATCCAACAGGATTTTCTCCGTTGTCCAGATTTTTTAAAATATGTCAGATGTTTCATTTTCAATGACTAACTAAACTTAATGGTAAATAAATAAAGATATTTATTGTGAATAAGTCGTTAAGTACCACAGATTTAGACATAAGAAATACGTAGTTTCAGATCATTGCATCAAAATTGTGGTACTGATATTCACTGTTATATTCTAAAAATATGCATTTCGTTAACAAAGTAATATACATAAGAAATGTTGAGTGAGTACCCATCAGTACTTTGAAATTCACTATGTTTTTGTGAGTCCTGATAAATTTTGTTGTTAGGGAACTACACGTTCTCAAACCATCGTATTAACTTATACAAAATAATGGGATTTTCAGAATCGTGCACCTCTTACATTAACCCCTGTGGACGTCCATGACTATTATCTTATTTAGCTGCTGTCACAGTGTACCAAAGTCAGTCCCACACTCTTGATGGAAAGAACGTATGGCTGTCTGAATTCACAGCTTACTCAGTAACGGTATACACTGCGTTATCCATAAGCGCCTCCTGGGTTTTAGAAGACGATTGAACGAAATTACAAGACATACAGAAAAATGAGGCATATAAGCTGGGTAGAGCATCTATCCAAGTTTCGATTCGTAACATGCACCGTGTAAGTTGCACTAAGGGGTAAGGCATGTCACAGTATGAAGACAAATGATCCGCTCTGTATTGACGCATCGATGTCCGCGCCTGCAAATAGGCAACTTAGTAAACAAATTTCCAAAGCGGGCTGCGTTGCGCCTTCCCACAGCAGTAACTTCAATAAACTGGATGCGCGCGTTGACGTTTGCTGCATCACAAACGGTGCTAATATTTCGCAGCTGTGTAATGTGAATTTAAAACTTACAGAGATGCCCTGTCCAGTTCTATGTGTCTGGTTTCTGTATGCAATGCGATTTTCACGCAGTCATATTCTGAAGCCCAATAGGCACTTATATCTGAAAGCAAACGTTCTCATTTAGTTAACACAACACCTTATTTTGGACTGTAGGTGGGTAAATAGGCCACATGATGCAAAATTTGTGCAGTGCGTCTGATAATTCTCCGAATCTCTTTTGACTTTGTACAACTGGGGAAACAAATAGCTGTTTTATTGGTATCCAATCACATAATAGCAGTTGAACTTCAAGTACCACGATCATCAATGTTTGACCACATTAAAAAGGTTTTAAAATTAAGGATTTAAGCCTGTCTTCGTGAATAAATTAACTGCCAGTGACATGGGGCAGCGATTTGCAGCCTGTTGTGCTTTGTGGGTGCAATTTGTAAATGACCGTGTGTCCTTCAAGAGCATTGTTTTTTGATGAAAGTGCGATTATCTCAACTCACGCTTCAGGAATATGGTTTCCTGGTCGAAGGAAAAATCCCCATCATGTGCAAGAGTTGGAAAGGGACTCACTTCACGTTATGATATAGGCTGGGATATCATCGCTATTGCTGTTCTTTTTTTTTCTTTTTTCGAAGGTTATACGTATGCAGACTGTGGGAAAACCGGAACAGAAGAGAATCGAAGCATTTGAGATGTGGTGCTATAGACGAATGTTGAAAATTAGGTGGACTGATAAGGTAAGGAATTAGGAGGTTCTACGCGGAATCGGAGAGGATAGGAATATGTGGAAAACACTGATAAAGAGAAGGATGATAGGACATCTGCTAAGACATGAGGGAATGACTTCCATGGTACTAGAGGGAGCTGTAGAGGGCAAAAACTGTAGAGGAAGACAGAGATTGGAATACGTCAAGCAAATAATTGAGGACGTAGGTTGCAAGTGCTACTCTGAGATGAAGAGGTTAGCACAGGAAAGGAATTCGTGGCGGGCCGCATCAAACCAGTCAGTAGACTGATGACCAAAAAAAAAAAAAAACGTATGCAGATTCTTATTTGGATATTTCGGAAACGTGGTTAATACCACGTGATCAAAAGGTCAGTATAAATTTGAAAACTGAATAAATCACGGAATAATGTAGACAGAGAGGTACAAATTGACACGCATGCTTGGAATGACATGGGGTTTTTTAGAATAAAAAAATACAAAAGTTCAAAAAATATCCGACAGTTGGCGCTTCATCTGATCAGAATAGCAATAATTAGCATAACAAAGTAAGACAAAGCAAAGACGATGTTCTTTACAGGAAATGCTCAATATGTTTACCATCATTCCTCAACAATAGCTGCAGACGAGGAATAATGTTGTGAACAGCACTGAAAAGCATGTCAGGAGTTATGGTGAGGCATTGGCCTCCGAGCTTGTCTTTCAGCATGCCTAGAGGTGTCGGTCGATTACGACACGCTTGCGACTTCAGGTAACCCCAAAGCCAATAATCGCATGGACTGTGGTCTGGGGACCTGGGAGGCTAAGCATGACGAAAGTGGCGGCTGAGCACACGATCATCACCAAACGACGCGCTTCTGTCGGACATTTTGTGAACTTTTTTTTTGTTCTAATAAACCCCATGTCATTCCAAGCATGTGTGTCAATTTTTACCTCTCTATCTACATTATTCCTTGGTTTATTAAGTTTTCAAATTTATACTGACTTTTTGATCACCCGGTACCTCAACTGTTTTGGGCTTGGTTTAGAAATACCTGGATATGAATATGCGCCCGTTACATCAGAGAACTTACTGTGGGAAATGATCAAGTCCCATATGGCTCAATGTCAGTACAACACTAATAAAAATTGAGCAGAAGTGTTGAGGAAGGCTTTCCAAGCATAAGCGCTAAGACACCCCGCGAGATGTTAATCAGCACATGGACGCACACACACGGATGTCTTTGTAAGGCACGGTAGTCCACAGACAAATCCACTTGGTAGATTGCTTTTACTAGCAGGAATACCAACGGACAACACAATATTATTAATGTGTGCTTCCAGAGTTTCAGAAGATGACTGCAGGAAAACTACAAGACACAGGGGAAAATGACACATACCAATGGATTGAGCTTGTCTTAAAGTTTAGATTCGTAATACGTGGCGTGCTGTAGCTGCAGAACGCACCACAAGAGGACAGGTGTGTCAGAACATGACGGATAACCGAGTGATGCGTGCATTTTGCGTCGCGGAGTTCGCTAAATGTGAAGCAACTGAGACCGTCAAAAACGAATTCGTACCAAATGTGAGGTTAAAAGCTACAATAGGCAACGCAGTCCGTGCTTGGCACAACACATTCAGTGAGAGTAGCTGATAATGTGATGCGAAAAAAAGGGGCAAGTGGGACTGCCAGCGGAGCAAGGTGCAGGGTGTGCGGGAACAATTCGCTAGAAGCCCCAAGAAATGGTATTACGAATAAAAACACGGAGAGAAGCTCTATCCAATGACAAGCGTCGTTTCTGTAAGTGTCGTAGGTTTCGCGCAGTCGTCTTCTGAAACACTGCTGGTACTTTATGAAAGGGGATACGGGGACTTCTCGGGCATACTGTACGTTCTTCTCATTGTTTCCCGAAGTCGCAGCTGTTGGGCTGTTTCCGTAAGACTGCGCTCACTTAAGTGCTATATTTTAACTGCTTCTTGTTCCTGTAAGAGGCAGCTGTACGGATTGTAGCTGCGGCAGATACGCAGCAGTGATCGCCGCGTGCCGCCGCTGCTCACAGAGAGCCGAGGTCGACCGAGACGAGATCTAGCGGCGAGTGTGGGCAGCTCGGGAAGCGCGCGCCACAGCCCCCCCGCCGGCCTGCCTCCTCCGCCTCCAGGTACGCCGCCGGCAGCTCCGCGTCTGCAGATGTCGACGGCCTGCGCCAGGAAGCCACACCGCTTATGAGTGTTGCTCGGTCGCAATCGGTGACAAACAATAGTGCGGCCGCCACTTTATTTATTTATTGTTCCGTCGGACCAAATTAAGGAGAAGTCTCCATGGTCATGGAACGAGTCAATACATGAAATTATAACACGATTGTAGAAACAGATAAAATGAAATATAAAAAAAACATATTCAGGCGACAAGTCGTAAGTTTAAATGAAGAAAATCAACAATGTAACACTGGAATTTGCTTAATTTTTTAGCTCTTCCAGGAGCTCCTCGACAGAATAGAAGGAATGAGTCATGAGGAAACTCTTCAGTTTAGACTTAAAAGAGTTTGGGCTACTGCTAAGATTTTTGAGTTCTTGTGGTAGCTTATTGAAAAGTGGATGCAGCGGAATACTGCACTCCTTTCTGCACAAGAGTCAAGGAAGTGCATTCCACATGCAGATTGGATTTCTGCCTAGTATTAACTGAGTGAAAGCTGCTAACTCTTGGGAATAGACTAATACTGCTAACAACAAACGACATTAAAGAAAATATATACTGTGAGGGCAATGTCAGAATTCCCAGACTATTGAATAGGGGTCGACAAGAGGTTCTCGAACTTACACCACGTATAGCTCGAACAGCCCGTTTTTGAGCCAAAAATACCCTTTTTGAATCAGAAGAATTACCCCAAAAAATAACACCATACGACATAAGAGTATGAAAATATGCGAAGTAGACTACTTTTCGTGTTGAAGTATCACTTATTTCAGACACTGTTCTAATGGTAAATAAAGCAGCATTTAGTTTCTGAACAAGATCCTGGACATGGGCTTTCCACAACAACTTACTATCTATCTGAACGCCTAGGAACTTGAACTGTTCCGTCTCGCTTATAATATGCCCATTATGTCTGATCAAAATATACGTTCTTTTTGAATTGTGAGTTAGAAACTGTAAAAACTGAGTCTTACTGTGATTTAGCATCAAATTATTTTCCACAAGCCACAAACTTATTTCATGAACTACATTATTTGATACCATTTCAATATTACACACAAGATCCTTCACTACCAAGCTGGTGTCATCAGCAAACAGAAACAATATAAACAATAAAAACTGTAGTACTAGAAGGCCTATCATTTATATAAATAAGAAACAGCAGTGGCCCCAGCACCAACCCTTGGGGAACGCCCCACTTAACAGTGCCCCACTGGGACTGAACATGACTACCACTCTCAATATTGCGGAGAATTACCTTCCGCTTTCTGTTCTTAAAGTAAGAGGCTAACCAATTGTAAGCTACTCCCCTTACTCCATAATGATCCAACTTCTGCAGTAATAATTTGTGCTCAACACAGTCAAAAGCCTTCGTTAAATCAAAGAAAACACTTAGCGTTCGCAACCTTTTATATAATTCGTCCGAAACCTCACAGACAAAAGAGAAGATAGCATTTTCAGTTGTTAAACCATTTCTAAAACCAAACTGAACATTTGACAGCAAATTATGTGAATTTAAATACTCCAGTAACCTTCTATATACAACCTTCTCGATAACCTTAGCAAACACCGATGGCATAGAAATAGGTCTAAAATTGTCAACATTACCCCTGTCTCCCTTTTTATAAGCTGGCTTCACTACCGAGTACTACCGAGTACTGAAAGACTTTTACTAATCTTTGATTGCTACTTTACAGTTGCTTACTACAACAGTAAATGGAACACCAGAGCTGGCACTTGAACTGTTCCTGACAATCGTTCATAAAAAGCTGAGAGACCGTGAGAGACTGAAACTACACTGATGACTCCAAACATTATGACCCTGCCCAAAGCGAGACTGGATGCCACATGTTGGCACTGTGGCCACACGACAAGGAAGGAAAGTACGCTGCCTGTCAAAAAAAGTCAAGTGCCCAGAGGGGAAGAAGAAAACAAAATGAAATGTCACGGGTTGAGAAAGCATGTGATGTTATTTCAGTGAAAACAATACCGAGGCAAATTTATAAAGCATGGCACTATGCGCCCCCTTATCAGACATTGCTTCTCTCTGTCCTGGGTGCATACTCTGATACGGTTGGGAAGCACATCATAAAGCCGTTACGTCCTCTCCTGAGCCAAGCTACCTCGCAACCATTGTAACTGGTCCTCGGTATCGTGTATATTATAGCTCAGAAACAGTGTTGACGAGATAACTGGTCCCACACATGTTCTCTTCGAGAGAAACTTGGCAATCTTACTGGTCACGGGAGTATCTCAACACGACGGAGAGACACGTGTCATGTGTGGACGAGAACTGTCCTGTTAAGAAATGGCGCCACGTTACTGTCGCATGAGATGTAACAAATCAGGTGGCAGGATGTTCGTGATGGACACTTGTGCCGTCAGAGATCCGTCAGTCTGTACCAGCCCTGACTTCTAGTCGTTCCCAACTGTTTCTTATCTCATGACGCCAGGAATAATATCACTGTTCCTCTCCAAAACACTTGAAGAGTCGGATCTATTCCCAGGTCACCATCTTACGCGCCGTTGATGGTCGTCCGAGGCAGTGCAGATATGCAGTTCATCCTGAACCCAACGCGGCGCCATTCGCAGCTACGCTTCCCAGACATGGCAGCAGTTCAACCGCAGCAGGCTTACAAAAAGTCTATGTGTATAATTCCCTAGTCCAGTTGCTTCTAGTCTCTGACCAATGTCGTAGGATGACGCGGAATGTCGCATGGAATCCATTACTTGTTATCCGATGACAGGTGGAGATGTGGAAGGGTTACACTATGCTTCATGGACAATTCAGTGATCCTCTCTTATGGTGATCAGACGTGGTCCCTGTTTCGAGCAGGAATCTACAGATACTAGTCTTTGAATGCCGGCCCCTATTTTGACCGCAACCGAGGTTGGAATCTTCCTACAAGTCGGTCAGGTGGCCTGAATCTGGTAGCCCAATAAAATAACAGTTTGGAATTTAGACGGCTGAAAGGTGTTTGATTTGACATTCTGTACTGAACAGCCGAGTTCCGCGACCATCTTTGAAAAGATGGACATACTGAAACACACCATGAAGCTGGTGGTCATAATACTTGATCTCATCAGTGGATTTTTGTGCAAGTGCTGCTCCACAGGTCACATGTATTTGAAAAAGCCAATAGCTGCTGATAATTTTTTTATTTTCTGTTCTCTGCTCACCTTCAGGTATTAATGTTATTGAAAACAACGTGGTGTTGTGCACTAACGAACACAAAATGGGGCGCTTACAGGAAAGGAAGGAAAGCTATAGGGACCATATGAGCATAGATTTGTAATAAATCCCAAACCAGTAATGCTTTGAGTTAAACAAACTTTTTAAAATAATACTTATGACTGTCTATTGTGTGGATTGTAAACATAACTTATGTCCGCAAGCGTAAGCTGTTTACACACATCCGGAGATATTAAAGTGTTATACACAACTTTAAGCCATAGGGACGCTGGAGCTCTGTCAGTAGGCTAGCACCTGCTCTGAATTTTCGTTTGCCGAAGTCGGATCTCATAATTTAGATTAGACAAAGAGACCACATTTTAATGTAACGTAGTCTGCTACATTTTTGACAAATTCTCTTAATTACAACTTTCTGTTATATTTACTGAGACAGATTCTGTAAAATATTTTTGCTTTATTTTCCCTCAACATTAGGAAGTGAAATCAAGTCCTCACATCTTGCATACTGTTAAGTGTTTGTCGTATAATACGCTTATCAAATTTACGTTAGTATATCACAATTTTACAGTATATTAACGTGTTACAGTTCTCAATGTGCTATGCGTTGCAGTGGGTACATGTGAATGCACAGAACGACAAATTCACTGATTTTATACGAAAAATTATATACTCTGCCTCGTATGCGATACACAATTGAGAGTTATACTATGGAGCGAAGATTCCAGTGGATAAATGTTCTAGAGATGTCATCGCGTCACTGTGTGGCAGCTTAAGGTAACTTCTGTTGACGTAAACGAAAATGAATGAATCAAACGTAACAGGATGACTCACAAGGAACTCCGAGTGTGCCAGTTCACAAAAGGCCAGTGATATTTATGGCATTTGATGCCCCACATATTGCCTACCATGCAACCACAGGACTGGCTGCTAATGACAACACGGGCTCGACTGTAGATATCCAATTGTGAGCACACCATGAGGCTACGGAGAGTGGTTGAACTGCTTAGTCGACAAGTAACTCACAACAGTGGTACAATCATAGAAGTGTTTTAGCAGAACACAGGTAACGATAAAAAAAGCAAACATTACATTACATCTACAACAACAGTTACGAATTTGACATTTCGTCAGAGTGCAACCCAAGGAATTTCACACAGTGAGAAAGAAGTAGCAGATGAATTATTAGCGTTTACTGAAGATGAGTCAGTGGAATGCGTGGTGTCGACTGTGCAGACAATGTACATGTAGAGTACAATGATGACGATAAGTGCGTAACAGGTGAAAGTGATATTGAAACAGTTGTCGAGCCACGCAGTTCATCATCCTTGTCAGACAGGAAGCCACAAATCCGGTCCCCAGTAAAACGCGGTAAAGCAAAATCGTTGTTCAGGGAGCGGGTACTAAACATAATGAAGCACGTGGAAGATCAGCCGTAGCATGGTAAAAAAACAACTATGAAAAAACTGCGTAGAGCTCCGTAGCAGTATGACCGTTTAGCGCATAATAAAAACCGTATTCAGGAGAGGACGAGGCACACCTATTACAAAAACCGGTGTTTGCGCTTTTCAAGGATGTTCGATACAATTTACAGGACGTGCATGATAGTGACCTACGACGTTCTGCACATCAAACTGCGCGCGACACAGGTTACAGTCATTTCAAGAAAAGCGCTGGATGGTTGAATAGCTTCCAACAGTATTGCAGAATTGGAAGACGTAAGGTAACGAAATTTCAAACAAAGGGTCAACTTGACGATGCACAGAAAACTGCTGAATCGTCCCGAAAATTTGGAGATAAACAAACTTATCCCATCGTTCAGTAATGAGCAATCGGGTTTTGAATAGAAATTTCTAAGTCCTGGTACGATGGGAAAAGGATGAACTTGCAATACTTCGGGAAACCAGAAAGCTCACCCTGTAGATGTCAACAACGCTTCTACCGAGTCAAGAATACTTTTCTTTCGAGCTACTATGTCTCAAATGTGTAATAGTAACTGCGTAAACAATAATTACTACCGAACGTCTGCAACGCAAAAAGAAACGAAAATCGTAGTATTGACACCGTCCTTTAACTTTTACCCGAAATGTATGTGTTATTGCAAATATCTGCACTTATATCTGCGGCTATTGGCATCGGACCCGCCAGGTTAGCCGAGAGCGCTAATGCGCTGCTTCCTGGACTTGGGTAGGCGCCCCGGCCCCGGATCGAATCCGCCTGTCGGATTAATGACGAGGGTCGGTGTGCCAGCCATCCAGGATTTGGTTTTTAGGCGGTTTTCCTCATCCCACTAGGTGAATACCGGGCTGGTCCCAACGTCCCGCCTCCGTTACACGACTCACAGACATTTGAAATACGTTCGCACTCTTTCATGGTTTACAGTAGACGCAGGCAGCTGGGGTACACTGATTCTGTCCTGGGGGTACAGGGTGGCGGCAGGAAGGGCATCCGACCACCCCTTCAATTAACCATGCCGACCCTGTGAAAACTGCAGGACAAAGGAGCAAGCAAAAGAAGAGAATACCTGCTGCTATTGGCATCCCATAGACCTATAGATATAGACAAGATGCAGGACGTCCGTACGTCGGGCGCATTTCCTGTCAGCTGTCTATCAGAGATACTCACGTGAATATAATGTGTAGAAGATCGCCGACCAAACCGTTGTGTCGAACCGACGTTGTTGCCACTTCACATATAGTTCGCTGTAGGCAATCACGTCCCTCGAAACCATACCTAGGGCATAAATATTATTCATTACATAAATGACGTTATTATCCATTTAAATGAAGAATGGTTAGCACTTTTAAATGGAAACCAACTAATGGATCGAAACAACTCACCGAAGAAAGATAGGAAAGAGAGCTTTTGGTATTGTGTCGACATCGAGTTCGTTAGACATGAGTGGGGAGCTCAGATTGAAAAATGCCACCCAGTAGTGTAAGGAGCATGGCAATCTCCAGATGTATTTTACGGAAAATGCATAAAATCTGAGAAAGGTTAGTTGGATTCAGACTTCCCTCTTCCCGAAGTGTAGTTTAGTGTCATAATTAATTCATAACCTCGCTCGGTCAAGCTACTGAAAGAACAAAGCAACCACGAAATTTATTCTCCTTTAGGAACAACTGTCGGTTCACATTTAAACCGAGAATATAAGTATTTTCTGTGTCATATCTGTCACTTGAATCTACATTATCGAAGCCGGGCAGAATTTCTAAGACTACTCATCCCAGTAATGGCTGCAAAAATCTTAATGAGTTGAGAATTAACAAACCTGTCGCTATATTTGGAACATTGTTTTACCAATATTCTGTGAAACAGCTTTGTGATGATAGCTCATTCGGGAGGAAGAAGTTTGAGTATTGGCTACTTCTCGTAGCTACATAGCAATTGCGGCAAACCTTAGTATTTTCTTCATTAAGTTCAAATGCCGGACTTCAATTATGAAGAAACGTTAAGTGGATGGTTAAGTATATTTGCATCAGATTTTAATCACGTTTGATGAAACTCCAGACCCATTTTTATAAGCTGTTACGTAAATTAGGAACGATATGATAGGATAATAGTACTAAGTGATACAGTACATCCTTTCTCTAACATTTTAGGTTTTACTTTCGTCAAAAGCTTCTGAACTTCGCAGCCATTTCGAGCGAGGATTCCATGTTGTATGCGAGGACAGATATTGGTCTGGCTACCATCGGTATTACTTGTTTCGTAGTCTCCTTCAAACAGAATAAAAGAATTTACTACATTGTCACTTTCCATACCAAGTTTTCAACACCGTGTATCCTAATCATATGCATGTCTAACAATGCAGAGATAATAGGAGTGTGGAGTTTAGCATAGAGCTAGTGACTTAACTATTTTAAAGGTATGTATTCGATGAACGGATATACATCTCTGTCTACAACTGCATCCGCCTCTACTTGCACGTCCCGGAAACCACTGTACGATTTACGGCAGAGGGTCCTTTCTGTGGCGCTGTCACTTTCGCCATCACTCCCTGTTCCAGTGGTGAAACGTGGACTGGAATAACTACTATTACAATCTCTCTAAATGTACCTTCATGATCTTTTCACGAGATATATGTAGGAGGGCGAAATGCATTGGTTGACTCTTCGAGGACACCCGTGATGCGCTACGCCTCTCATGTAGCGTCTGCCACCGCAATTTGGTGAGCATCTGCGTGACGGGCTAACTAGACGATCACGTGACTCAAAGCTCTTCCCTCCTTTATAAATACTAATTGGTATGGATACCAGACTAAAATTAAAGTATCTGCAAGTTACCCCCTTACTGGACGTGGATTACACTTGCTTGATGATTCTTCCGATAGATCTTAGTCCGGCATCTGCTTTCACTGCGATTAGTATAGAGTATGGAGCGGTCCGTCCCCATAACATCTGACCGTACGTATATTCCCAGATAAGTACTGTCTGTTGCTGCTTTCAGTGGCTATTCAGCAGTGATGTACTCATACAATAAAAAGTCTGTCCAGCTATTTAAGCACAACACTTTTGTTCACGTTTAGGGTCAGACGTCAATCCCTGCACCAAGCGTCGATCCTTTGCGGGTCTTTACTACGATTTTCTAGCTTTGCAACTTCTGTGTACACAACTGCACCATCAGCGAACGAGCACATAGATCTTAAGACATTACCCAGGAGATCATTGACATGTACAGGGTATTCCAGGAGGAAAGGTCAATATTCAGGAATATGACAGGAATGATCATTCAAAGCAAAAAAAAGTCTAGCAAAGATGGGCTCTAAGACGTGTGTGCCGTAAGCCCTTCACCTTCAGTATCGTGAAACAAATCTCTTTTACTGCAAGCGCTTTTCTTTCCTTGTTTTGGGAGGAGGTACTATGGACCAAAACAAGAAAAAAAATTCTAGCAAACATGGATTCCGTAAACTGCATACCTCAAGAGCCATGAGCACTTGTGCAGTAGAAGAGAGGTGTTTCACAGTAGCGAAGATGAACATGTGCTCACAGCTCTAAGATATGCAATTTACAGCCCGTGTTTACTGGACATTTTTTTCATGTTTTGTTACCTACGGCCGTCTCTCAAAATATGGAAAGCAAACAACTTGCAGTGGAAGATATTTGTTTTTCTGTATCGAAGATGAAGATTCGCTCATGGCTGTTAAGGTATGCATTTTACAGCCCATGTGTACTAGACATTTTTGCTTCGGACGATCGTTCTTGCCATACTCCTGAAGAGTGACGATTCTTCCAGAGACGCTCTGCGAGTAGTTACGGTCGTATAAAATCCCTTTTGGTACACTTGAAGCTATTTTCGCGTCTTAATTTTTCTCTTCCCTAGGAATGATATCTCTGTTCTATTTTTTGGTCTCTTCAATCAAATGACAAAGCTGATAATCAAAATTAGCACGTTCATATTTTGTTCATTAGATGAGAAAACGTAATGGAATGTAACACCTTCGGAAGTCAAGGAAAACAGCATCAACTTCGGCGCCGGAATCTGCTATCTTCTGGGTCTTGTGGGCGAACAGAGAGAACAGAGTTCCACAACAATACATGTTGATTCCTACAGAGTTTTCGGGCTCCTCAAATGTCATAAAATATGTTTCAAAATTTTACAAGAGATTGGCGTCAGCGATATATAACTGCATGCATCTTTTCGACAACCCTTGTTGACAACGGAAATGAACTATGCATTTTTCCAGGCACTTGAAACGCTTCGTTCCTCCAGACACCCACATTAAATTGGTGCTGGAAGAGGGGCAACATCTTTTTCATACTCGGTGTAGACTCGTGTAGTTATCGCATTACGTACAGTCGCGTATTCCTCTGTTGAGCGACTTTAGTTGAATTTATATCCAGCGGTCATTTGTCACAATATCTGCTGTTTTGTTGTTAGTGCGAGGAGGAGCCGTGTTACGATCTCCTGCTGTGGTATTACTCTATCATTCTCCGCCACAGCGGCTGTGTGATCAGTGAGTGACTGGATAGATTGTTTTGATCCTCATACTTGCATACCGTAAGACCAAAATGACTTAGGATTATGTGTAAAATCGGTTGACACTAATCTACTTTCCTTAGGGTCTTTCTGCATTCGTTCGTGCAGTCCTTTTTCGTTTCCGAGCAGCTGTTGAACCACGTCAGATGTTTTCCATCTCTCACAACCTTCTTCAGCAGACACCTATCCAAAGCCTATTATACAACACTCTTGAACTTGGTTCACTTACACTTAGTATTTACAAAGTTGAGAGCTGAATCTATCATGTTAACGGCTTAGGCAATCTGAACATTGTTTTTTATAGCACTTACTAAGCAGAAACATCTTTCCATCTTATTTAACGTCCCTACTAACACTCAGTGTTAGTGACGCCATAACGGTCTTATGTTCACTGACTAGATTATGTGATTCCATATGTTTGGTCCTGTTTATAACCAGGAGAATCAAGACATTCCACTCGCTAGTTGGTTCTCTGTTTAACTGTTCAAAGCAACTTTCGGATAAAGAATTTGGAGCAAAATGAGTTTATTAAATTAGCTTGTAACGATCAGTTGTAATTAAAGCGGTTTATGGCTAATTGCTTAATAAAGTAATGAGAGAAATACACACAAAAATACTCCAATGCTCATATAACAAAAAAATTATATTACAGAGAAATTTCGGAATGCGAACAACAGACTGTGTGGACTAAATTGAATGAACAAGGAAAGAGTGAAGAAGCAGTGTGAGTGGACTAAAATGCACAGTATAATTTATTTTTTCACTGTGCCTTCTGTAAGTGGAAACTTTATGTACTATATTTACGTTATAATATTTTACATACGCAAAACACTGACACAGAGGCTACCTTTCCTCCTGTCTACCTGGTGTACATAGCCTGTATGTAAGATCATCACTATCGCTGAATAGCTGTTATCCGTATGTGGCGATTATTCGTTGACAGATAGGCCAGACTCGGAACATATATGGATATACAGAATAAGGCAACTTGAGTAGTTCGTTAGGGCCATCCGAAATGAAGTCTAACTTCTACCTGGCGTATTACGGGGACATACAGTCAGGATAAGCAATAGATGATAATTACAAATGTTCTGCAGCTCGTTCGATGATACACCCGTAGTCTGCCGCCGGCAGGAAATAGTTTTAAGTACTTCAGTTTCTTCTTGACTGAAATTATGTGGCGATTGTTGGCGATGAGATACTCAGTGTGGAGAGAAAAATTGTCTTCATAGGTTGTATACTGATACAAAAGCCTCATTAAGATATTGTTAACTAGAAATCATATCTGAATGCATTTATGATGTTGTAATTTAAGATCTCGGAGAGAAGAGAAATTGGCACTATGTGGGAATTGGTCAGAAATAGTAAGGTAAACCATAGAAAGCCAAATTTATAAGTGTCAGAACGATATCCGAGCGTAATTCCCGCCACACACGCATCCATTAATTTATGACTTCTCTACTTTTATTGGGGTATTGATGGATAGTACACCCACGTTACGTAGTTTCTTCTACATGCAGCAACCTCACTCTTGAGAAAACGGTCACGTGGCAGTACGCCGTTGTTGCAGCCGTTGAAGTGGCGCACTAACTGTAAGTCTAATCCCATTGTGCAAAACGGCGCAACGTCTGGGCGACACAATATTGAAATGGCTACAACAACATCGCAAGATTTTCCCATAGTTTCTTGTCAGATCAGCAATGAATTTGTCTCATAAAGATTTGCTATTCTAGTTCAAAAAAGTATCATAGACCCATTTTTTTTAAAAAATGTTAGTATTATATTGTTTGAGATGTCATTCAAGTGATTCTCGGACTTGGCAACCAAACTAACTTTCCGTGAGTTATTAATAAAGGAGAGAAATTCCGTAAACGAGTCGGCAGTCACTACAATTTTTTCCGATGAAAGCCATCTAGATCGATTAATATATATATATTTTTTATTATCATGTTTAGGATTCTCCATCATCACATTAAAACTTAGAACTTGTAGAATAAAGTTCAGGGTCAGTTGCAGTAAAACCTATGGCCGAAGAAGCATTAGCGCAATTCGGAGAACTCATAAAACAAAATTTAGTGTCATTTGCAATAAAACGTATGCCTAAGTAAGAAGTCAACTCACTTTTGAGAACTCATTAAATGAAATTCAGGTCAGTTGCAGTAAAATCTGTGCCTAGCTGAGGTATCAACTTAATTTTGAGAACTCATAAAACTAAGAAATCAGTGGATTTAAAACCTATGTGTACGTAAAGTGTGAACTCAGTTTTGAGGATTCGTTAAAGGAAGATAAGTAACAGTTGCCAAAACATCTATTTTCAAAGCACTGAGTGAGGTGAAGCAGTGGTTAGCACATTGGACTTGCATTCGGGAGTATGACAGTTGAAATCCACATCCAGAAATCAAGATTTAGGTTTTCTGTGATTTCCATAAACTGCTCTGGGCAGCTGCTGAGGTGGTTCTTTTGAAAAGGGCATGTACAACTTTCTTTACCATCCTTTGATAATTTGAGCTTGTGGTCTGTCTCTAATGACCACATTGCCGACAGGATGTGAACTCAAGATCTTCCTTTTTTTATTTTCTAAGGAGGGCGTTAACTGAATTTTGAGAAGTCATAGAACATAGTTCGGTGTCAGCTAAGTTGTGGTTTGGGTACTTAATTTGGGCTGTATATGATAGATATACAGTATATATGTCCAGGATAACCTCCACAACCCCTTGGTTGCTTTCAACCAAATTTGGCACGGAAGCATCATAGCCCCAACAGGAGCACAGATACAGGCAAACACATGCTTTTTTAGCCACTGCTGAGTTGGCAGGAATGTTGGACAGAAATAGAATCAGCCTGTTTTACTGACCTGCTTTGCAGGGTAGCCTACCCATCAGGGGCAGAAAAATGTTTTGGTAGCCTATACATCTGGAGCGAAAATTGGTTTTGGAGCCCCTGATGTGTGGGCTGTCGAGAGGTATGGAGCAGGAGTAGTATCGGCTTGCTATATAGACCTGGTTTACAGGGGCTACAAGTGCAGATGGGCACAGCTGGGGGAAGGTTGACATGGATAATGGAAGGGATGGACAGAGACGGGGGCAGAAGGGTACGAATGAGTAGAAAGTGAGCAGGAAGGGAGAGAGAGAGAGAGAGACTGTGGGTAGGATTAGCTGCACATAGAGAAAGGGACAGAGGAGATGGGCAGGGAGAGGGGGACAGACAGAGAGGGTGGAGGAGGGAGATATTCAGAGAGTGGATGGAAGCTCTAACGGGGAAGTAGGCTGGTGGAAAAGGAGAAAGGGGTAGAGGAGATGATCAGAGAGTGGGGATGAGGACACAAGGAAGGGGAGGAGGATATAGTCAGAGAGAGGGGGCAGAGGAGATGGATAAAGGGAGGGAAAGGAAGAGATGAAACGCCAAAGAGAGTGGGGAAGAGGAAATGGACAGGTAGAGGCGGGAGGATGAGATGGACAGAGAGACAGAGGTAGTTATGGGTGGACAGAGAGAAGGGGTAGGAAGAATTCTTTGCGAGATATGTGTCGAACTGCACTAAAAAATTGAAAACGACGATTTTGTGGAACAAATTTCTTGCCATATACAAATTAACCACCCAGTTTCTGCGGATGCCATATTAGGAAAGATTTCTTCTAAAATGAAATTTGTCCACAACTTTTTGTACTAATGTATTTGTGAAGCGTATCTCGGAAACAACAGATGTCGGCAACTCGATGGTGCTGCGTCAGATCTGATGATGTAGACAGTCTGCGTTCACCTGGCAGCAGGTGTAGTTCGTTACCTGGTGAAATACTTTTCTATCGCGTCGTACACGGCGAGACGTCCGAAGCCGCGGCCCCTCGCAGCCGCCGCCCTGGACGCGCGGCCCACGGTGTACGGCTCGTAGAGCTGACTGGCGTTGGTGGGCAGGTCGTAGTCGGCCGTTAAGCCCAGCGAAGCCACCACGTTCTCGTTCTCCAGAGGCACCGGCCACGCCAGTGAGACGAACAGCTACACAACACCAATATGCTACACTCCAGACCGTACCAGGCCTTCGTAATCTAATGTCTGCTCGGAAACTTTAAACTAAATGGTTGCGTAGCGTGAGGTTGCAATGAGAAAGTCCAAGCCTGATGCAAGTGCAATCTGTACAACTTAACCCGTAACTGGTCGTGGTGTATATATACATACTGCTTGTAGAAGTATGTAACCGGAATTTGGTTGCAATAATTACACGTCCGTTGCTTGAACCTGTAAACTGATAACCAATATTTTATTCAAAATATTCTCCATTGCTATTTATATATTTCTCCCAGGCTATGAATGCCACGTCAAGAAATCAGTTCTTCTTTTGAAGCGAACCAATCAGCGAGCAATTTTCGTACATTTTCATACGAACTGAATCGTTGTTCAGCGAGAACGTGTCCCAGTGATGCAAACAGATGATAATCGGACATAGCCAAGTCTGGAGAGTAAGCCACATGCCCTAGTATTTCCCATCTCAACGCCTCGATCGTTTCCCTGACCTGTTTTGCTGTGTGTGATGGGGTGTTATCATGGAGAAATATGACTTTGTGTTCCCTTTTCCCATATTCCGGTCGTTTTTCACGTAGTGCTCGATTAAAATCGATCATTTGCTGTTGGTAGCGATCAGTGTTAACGGTTTCATCAGGTTTTAGACGCTCATAATGGATGACAGCCTTCTGATCCCATCAAACTCAGAGCATTGTCTTCTTTCCAAAGCAGTTTGGTTTTGCAGTGGATATCGATGGTTTGCCTGGATTCACGACGCTTAAGATTCTCAAAATATATTCGTTTTTCCTCACCTGTCACTATTCGATGGAGAAACGACTTTCTTTTGTATCTGGTGAGCAGAATTTCACAAGTGGTCTTTCGATTTGCTTTTTGTCTTTCATTCAGTTTATGTGGAACACATTTTCCCACTGCCTTCACCTTTGCCATAGCTTTCAACCGAAGAGAAACGGCTTTCTGCGTCACATTCAATTGTTCCGTGAGTTCCTGTTGAGTTTATCATCTTCAGGCCTGCAATTCGTAGTATTCGAACTTTTTTGGTGGTTTCTCGCGCTCGTTGTTTCTCATGTCAAAATCACGACTTTTGAATTTTTTGAACTACTCGAAACACTATATTTTCCCAAGAGCATGTTCGCCGAAATCTTCGACAAGCATTCGATGCCATTCTTCAGCAGTTTCCTTCAAATGATAACAGAAAATTATTGCTGTCCACAAATCGTAGTTCGTAGGCACAGAACTCAACATGTTTACGGTTTTGAAACAGAAACCGATGTGCTTAACTTGGGTTGACATTCGTCGTCAGCCGTTACAGGAAGCAGATGGCGCTGCAGATGCGGTCTCACTGGCCCTACACTGACGGCTAGCATCATCTATAGGAAATTCCGATTTCATACTTCTACACCTGGTACACAGGATATCCTGACTCACGGGACGCACCAGAGATTTCACTTTATTTTCACCATTTTTGGGCATGGAAATGAGAACAAGTATACGGATGTATTATTACTGACGAACTATGTTGAGATTGTTACCATGACTACAGCCAAAATGCACATAATTTCTTGAAATTAAAAAAAAGCAAGAAGAACAAATACCCTTGAAAGATTGTTCTTACGACTGGGTGAACGAACATCCGTCAGTGAAACACTGGTGCCTACATATTCACGACACGGAGCTTCACAAGAGATGACATACCACTGCGAAGGCTTCTTGTTCTCCTTTGCTGGACAAGAAGAAAGACACTTTCTTCCGGACGTAGTAGTCGAAGACTGTGAAGGATCAGGTATCCCTTGGAGTCTCGGTGGACTGATGGCGAGAGTATGAATAACAGTGTCTCAGAGATCCCGTCTGATGTAATATTCCGTCATGTAACCGTGTTACTTTTCTTCCATGGCATCAGCACGATCTTTCGTTTTGCTATGACCGTGAATAATTTCTGGTTTACTAGCCACACACTGTTTAAGTGACTCTGTCACGACCCTCACCTTCATACTGTCGTTAAAAACCGACTCTTACTTTCAGTTCAATAACGCACAAGTGTACACGATGGTACTATTGCAATATCCAGGAGACAACCTCGATATGGCTCATTGGCACTGAATCCGCGCTAAAGCGAAAAATAACAGCTAAAACGTGTCAATAATAGTAGGTACTCAGTGGAAAGCTATGAGATTATCACGTAGCACCCTATTACCCACAACAAATAAAAACAGATCCGAAGGCCCACGTGATCCAGGAACAGATTGAAGAATGCATGATCAAGGAAGAGACAGGTGAATTCTTTTGTCGTCACTTATTGTAGTGAACAGTGAACATATGAAGGTCAGACTTTTCCTATATGTTTCACGCACAAACGTGAAGAGGCGTTAGCAAACGTTTTAGTCCAGTTCTTCCACACAAAGAGTATCGAAGTACTCTATTGATATAAAATCACAGACTTGTACAGAAGAGTGAACCGTCAATTAGGGCGGTTCACAAACAACAACTCAATTACACATGTTATTCCAAAACGTTATCGTGGACGTAGGGGCCAGGAGATGCTGGTTAAATAACACACACTGCTAAAGATACCTTTTTATTTTAAACACTTTCTCAATAATAAATTTTTAAGCCTGGCATTTAAAAAAAATTCAAAAACAATTTCCAATAGCTGACAAATTTTCTTTATGAAAGGAGATTGCAAGGTATGACGTTAACGACTTGCCAATAATAAGATTTTAAAAATAAGACAACAGTTAAACAACTCTTTTAAAAATAGCTCTATGTAAAGGATATTGCAAGGTTTGACGTTAACAATAAGATTTTAAACTTGTTGTATCAATAAAGGAACAATTCCAAAAAAAAACTTTAAGTAGCTAGCTTGTACTAAGCAAAAATAGTTGTCTCTCGCCGGTTAAATAACTTATATTTGTTACAAGATAAATGTGAATAAGCCAGCACACAAACCTTTACATTAAAGGCAGTTCCCCTCCCCCCCCCCCCAAATTTCCTTAGCTCGGTGAGGGAGTGACACGTGTAAAGAGGCCCAAATCATGATAGGCGGAATAGTTATTGCTGGTCCACAGGGCCACAGCAGATCAGCCCCAAAACTTCCTTTACAAGCCACCAACTTCCCGAGTTATCCAAAGCCATAAGATGTTGCAAGGGCGGTGTCTGCACGGACTCTGAACCACAGAGACACGCGACACCGACCCTAAATCGCCCAATCGATGTGTGAATGAAAACGGCCCGATTAAGAAGCAATTAACACATTCTCGTGGACATTGCAAACGAAAACTGTGGAGGGACGACCCCAACAAAACCACTGGTGAAAAATCTCATACACTTTACTAGAACTTGAAAACGTTCTAATATATGTCTGTTGCATAAAAACAGTACTCAACTTCTCACACTCCACCCCAGCGCCGGGAATACCTTGCACTTCCTTATGCTCATCAGAGCCAACCGCTGCCAGGGGTTTCAACGGCCTATAAGAATATATACGGTCCCACACGCTGATCTCCCACACCACCGTTTCTAAGCGTCATAAGCCACGTACATGCGGGTAAGGCAGACTTAGCCCCTGACAGCCAAGAGGTCGGCCAAAGCACGTGGCGAGCAGTTGACGACCCCCAACAACAGGGCCCACTCGCGCCACCGCCTGTCTCGGTCACCGCCCAGTACGTACTCCTCGATTGTCACGCGACCGTACACTTGCTCCACCTCCCGCCAGACGGCGGTAGAGATCCAAACAGCGTGCCAAACCGAAAGCGCCACCGCAAACACTAGACGTGAAGCGAAAACACTGCGCCTGGCGCGCTTTTGGAAGAGCCGGACAACTACGGCTCAAAGCGGAAATAGCGAATACAATAACTGCAATCGCAAGTCGATTGCGTGTATTTTACTGGACTTGGTAAACTTGATACGCAAATTTTACCAATAAAACCAATTTAACTTGGGATTCTGGGCTCACAGATGTACTGCTGAAGTATAGGGCTGTTGGATGACTGGGAGAGAATAATTTCGATACGCGCCAAACATGAGATTAAAAAAAAAAGTCTCAATATAGCGTGGACCGTTCGAAGAATAAATAGGCGTTTAGCTGAAATTGGCTCTGCAGCCACGCTACCATGAACTAAAACTTTTTTCTCCGTGTACTCGAGTGCTACACTTCAGAATGGGGAACCTAAAATCCTGGAAGTCTACTCCGTCCCACTTTATAACAAGCAGTGCGAGAGGTCAGCGCAGACTCCCCTGTAACGTTGGTTTTAGGGACTATGTTCTGCAGACGGACGCACACCGCCGAGGCAAATAAACTAACAAAGACATGCTCTCCACCTTACACAGGCACTGTCTGTGCCCTTTGGTTTTGGAATGTCCGTGGAAACATGCTTGGAAATCTGCCACCGTCTTTGATAGCAGCGTCCCCTGGCCTCCACCACCTTTAAGTCATACGTGCGTAGGGACATCACGGGAGGGACCCGGTTCCGCCGAAACTACCAGCTTACGCACCCTGCTCTGTAGCCGACCCTCACTACGCGTCGATGCTACTTTGCAGGGGATCCTGCACATGTCGCCCTTTGCATTCCGATCTTCTTAACCCTCACGGCCAAATAATGTCTCCTATCTTTCTCGTAGAGCTTCTTACCATTTAGATCTCCCTAGGCACCGTACTTGCATTTTATTCACCTTTTGTATTCTTCTTCTGTAAATTCATAATAAGATGAAGGACAGTTCATTACTTTGGACAATCTGACTTTTGGGTTAGTGCTGTCACACCCTGCAATGGCTGCCTCGCATTTCATTAGTATTTAAGGTTCAATATATACAGGGTGGTCTATTGATCGTGACCGGGCCAAATACCTCACGAAATAAGCGTCAAACAAAAAAACTACAAAGAACGAAACTTGTCTAGCTTGAAGGGGGAAAACCAGATGGCGCTATGGTTGGCCCACTAGATGGCGCTGCCATAGGTCAAACGGATATCAACTGTATTTTTTAAAAATAGGAACCCCCATTTTTATTACATATTCGTGTAGTACGTAAATAAATATGAATGTTTCAGTTGGACCACTTTTTTCGCTTTGTGATAGATGGCGCTGTAATAGTCGCAAACGTGTATCACGTAACATTCCGCCAGTGCGGACGGTAATTGCTTCGTGATACATTACCCGTGTTATGGTTCAAATGGCTCTGAGCACTATGGGACTCAACTGCTGAGGTCATTAGTCCCCTAGAACTTAGAACTAGTTAAACCTAACTAACCTAAGGACATCACAAACATCCATGCCCGAGGCAGGATTCGAACCTGCGACCGTAGCGGTCTTGCGGTTCCAGACTGCAGCGTCTTTAACCGCACGGTCACTTCGGCCGGCCTTACCCGAGTTAAAATGGACCGTTTACCATTTGCGGAAAAGGTCGATATCGTGTTGATGTATGGCTATTGTGATCAAAATGCCCAACGGGTGTGCGCTACGCATGCTGTTCGCTATCCTGGACGACATCATCCAAGTGTCCGGACCGTTCGCCGGATAGTTACGTTATTTAAGGAAACAGGAAGTGTTCAGCCACATGTGAAACGTCAACCACGACCTGCAACAAATGATGTTGCCCAAGTAGGTGTTTTAACTGCTATCGTGGCTAATCCGCACATCAGTAGCAGACAAATTGCGCGAGAATCGGGAATCTCAAAAACGTTGGGGTTGAGAATGCTACAACATCGATTGCACCCGTACCATATTTCTATACACCAGGAATTGCATGGCGACGTTTGAACGTCGTGTACAATTCCGCCACTAGGCGCGAGAGAAATTACGGGACGATCAGAGATTTTTTGCACCCGTACCATATTTCTATACACCAGGAATTGCATGGCGACGTTTCAACGTCGTGTACAATTCCACCACTGGGCACAAGAGAAATTACGGGACGATCACAGATTTTTTGCACGCGTTCTATTTAGCTACGAAGCGTCACACCAACAGCGGTAACATAAAACGGCATAATATGCACTACTGGGCAACTGAAAATCCACGATGGCTGCGACAAGTGGCACATAAGCGATCTTGGCGGGTTAATGTATGGTGCGGCACTATGGCAGGAATGATAATTGGCCCCCATTTTATCGATGGCAGTCTGAATGGTGCAATGTATGATGATTTCCTACTTGATGTTCTACCGATGTTACTACGAGATGTTTCACTGCATGACAGAATGGCGATGTACTCCCAACATGATGGATATCCGGCACATAGCTCGCGTTCGGTTGAAGCGGTATTGAATAGCATATTTCATGACAGGTGGATTGGTCGTCGAAACACCGTACCATGGCGCGCACGTTCACCGGGTCTGCGTCCCTGGATTCCTTCCTGTGGGGAAAGTTGAAGGATATTTGCTATGGTGATCCACAGACAACGCCTGACAACATGCGTCAGCACATTGTCAATGCATGTGCGAACATTACGGAAGGCGAACTACTCGCTGTTGAGAAGAATGTCGTTACACGTATTGCCAAATGCATTGAGGTTGACGGACATCATTTTGAGCATTTATTGCATTAATGTGGTATTTACAGGTAATCACGCTGTAACAGCATGCGTTCTCAGAATTGATAAGTTCACAAAGGTACATGTATCACATTGGAACGACCGAAATAAAATGTTCAAACGTACCTACGATCTGTATTTTAATTTAAAAAACCTACCTGTTAGCAATTGTTCGTCTAAAATTGTGAGCCATATGTTTGTGACTATTACAGCGCCATCTATCAGAAAGCGAAAAAAGTGGTCCAACTAAAACATTCATATTTCTTTACGTACTAAACGAATCCTACGCTGTCCACGGTCACGGAGACAGCAAAATCTTTCAGACAAGCTATTATTTATCTGGAGACAGCGGTGGGAAGTAGCAGTCGGCGCAGAAGGTCCGACAGTCACCAGCAACAGTATTCCACCATTTCATTTTGTGATCTCTTTCATGTGATTCTATTGAGACTAGCGTACCTACTTTCACGTTAACTGAATATTGCGCCGGTTCTTGGTAGAACAACATTATAATAAATGAAAACCGCTAGTTCGCTTTTGTTCTACAATATTAGTTTTACTGGGGTAGGGTTGGATTGTCTGGGGAAGGAGACCAGACAGCGAGGTCATCGGTCTCATCGGATTAGGGAAGGATGGGGAAGGAAGTCGGCCGTGCCCTTTCAAAGGAACCATTCCGGCATTTGCCAGGAGCAATTTAGGGAAATCACGGAAAACCTAAATCAGGATGGCCGGACTTTTACTGTCTTACAAGGCCACCTTCAGACATTTACTGACTATTGTCGCCGAAGAAGTTATAATGTTTGTAAACGTCTTTGGAAAAGAAATTACACATCTAGATGGAAGCAGAAATGTACAGGAAATAACCATCTTTGACAGTGGTAAAGCAATGTAAAAAGTAAAAAGTTGAACAGTAAATAAATATAAACAGAGTAAACAGGAGCAGTAAGGCTTCGTTACAGTTTATATTAATAAACAAAACCAATAAAATAAAATACAATTAATACTTGACAGGGCTACTTGAGGAGGTATACAAGACGGAGAATGTTACACAAACCTATTAATAGGGACAGAATTATCAATATATCTACACAATATACAAGGAACTTATGCAATATCAATAAGAAAACCGAAATGAATAAAAGCAGGAATATGGAGGAGTGTGAGGGAACACACACTCTCCATAGTTTATACCTACTGAAGTCGCCTTGTCAAGTACTAATTTTATTTTATTTTATTGGTTTCGTTTATTAATACAAACTCTTATGTAGGCATGCAGTTCCAGTTTTCTTCGTTTATATTTATTTCCTGCTCAACTTTTTACTTTTTACATTGCATCACCACCACACTGTCAATGATTGTTATTTACTGCACGTTTCTGCTTCAATTTAGATGCGTAACTTCTTTTCCAATGACGTTTAATAACATTGTAACCTCTTTGGCCACAATAGTCAGTAAATGTCTGAAAGTGATCTTGTAAGCCGAAAACCGGATAGCATAACAAAAGTAACACTGTAGACCGAAAGCAAACTAGTACCTGCTTTCATTTGACAGTCGCCTCTTGAGCTTACGACTTAGAGGCGAACCACTTAGAAATTGCCCAAAGTATATATAAAAAACAAAGAAACCAGTCGCAAACTCAGAGCAGTTAAAATATGAGAAGAACGAAGCAATTTGATTTATATTTGCAGAGATAATTCAGACAATTGGCAGCCTCACCCACATGTGTTTGTTGTGTCATTCTGTTTCACTAAAGTTGGAATAGTGTGTAAGGATAATAAATGGCGGGAAGAGCCGCTATTGTATGAATGTATGATTGTCGAACAATCGCTTGAAACAGACACATCCATTGAATGTATATATCATGCGTACTGAGCGACTTAAACTGGAATGACTACATAAAATTATTTGTAGTCAGATTCATCGGAAGAACCCAAGGTGTAGTCCACTCACGAAGGAGGTGACTTGCAAAACCCTCACTCGCCCCATACTTTAAAGATGCTCGTCGATCTGGAACCCTTACCAGACAGATTGATAGAAGAAATAGAGAACATCCAAAGAATAGAAGTGTGTTTCGTCACAGATCATTTAGCAAGAAAGAAAGCGCCGCTGAGATGTTCACCCAACTGCAGTGGCCGACTACGAGAGAGTTCTTGAGTATCACCGTGTGGGTTACTTTTAAAATTTCGAAAGCGTACATTTCGAGCAGAGTCAAAAAATATGTTGCTTGTTCTTACGTCTATGCTGCGGAAAAAATACGAAGTTACAAGAAATTCTAGAGCACCTGGAGTCTTATCAGCAATTGTCCTCCAGCGCACCATTCACGACTTGAACGGGAAAGGGGGAAGAGACAGTGATACACGAGTTGCTACTATAAGGTTGCTTGAGGAGCGTAGATGTAGATTTGTATGTAACATACCGACAAGAAAAGTTTCAGGTCACTTGTTTGCATTGCTTAACAGGTCGCAGCTATTCGTTTGGATTCAAAGCAGGCCCACAAACAGTATCTTGATTTCATACTTTTTCACGATGTTACGAACACAGCTCATTTTCGAAATAGTGTTTGATGATTGAGGGCTAATTACTGGTCAGAATTGTTAATCTACAAAGTGATATTGCCACCTAAGTTATCGACTGACACTTTCCAACTCCACGAGAATCGTATCCACAGTTTCCAAACTACGAGAGTGCAGTGGACAAGACAGTCGATTCACGTTTGGGAGAAACGGGGCTGGAATCCATGTGTGGTAACCTGTTTTAGTTTTCCCCAGTATTCGCGTAAATTACTTAAGTGAAATTGGGGGAGGGGGGGGGGGTGTTTTCATTGATGTCATTCCACATCCGAGACTTCCTCAACGCTTGGTCCCTAAAGACCACGTCGTCGACGGGACGTTAAGCTCTAATCGTCCCTCTCTTTGTACCTGGCAAAATGAACTGTCGTAGAGATTGAGTAACTGAAAAACCAGAAATGTTGGGCAAATTACGTCGCCTCACATGAAGACTGAAGCACAAAGAAGCGGAGAGGTAAACGACATGAAGCTTCACGGACTGGGAGGCTACGTGATGTTATCTCGGTAATTGCAAAATGGTTCAAATGGCTCTGAGCACTATGGGACTCAACTGCTGAGGTCATTAGTCCCCTAGAACTTAGAACTAGTTAAACCTAACTTACCTAAGGACATCACAAACATCCATGCCCGAGGCAGGATTCGAACCTGCGACCGTAGCGGTCTTGCGGTTCCAGACTGCAGCGCCTTTAACCGCACGCCCACTTCGGCCTGCTACCGGTAATTGCAAACCGAGTCAAACTTACATGGAACTTGGCAGTAGGAGCCCACTTAGCAGTGCGGCGTTGCATTCCGTCTATCATGGATGCGTCCAGTGATTCGGTTGGGAGGGGTGTCGTAAAGCCTCTCTTGAGAAAAGCTGGTCTGAAACCTCTGTAACTGATCCTTGATGTCCTGGATACTGACTCTGGGACGTCCGAGCTGGTTCCACAGATGTTGTATGGGGGACAGATCTGGGGATCTTGCTGGCGACAGGAGTATTTCACACAGAGACACGTGCCATATGTGGACGAGCATCAGTCTGTCAAAAAATGGCAGATCGATGCTATTGCATGGGAGGTAGCACATGAGGACGCAGGATGTCCATAACGTACCGTTGTGCCGTCAGAGTTGCTCCAGTCACTATTAGCCGCGACCAGTGGTGCGGGATGACTCAGAATGTTGCACAAGTCCATTACTTGTTCTCGGATGGCACGCGCAGATGTGAAGGAGTCACGATACGTTTGGCTCAATGCGACGTTCAGGCGTGGTCACCATGAAACTCGACGGCAGCTATGCCTGCCCTCACGTTCCTAAGCCGGGCCACTGTCACACCCGAGTGCCATACAAATCTGGGTATTGCACGATTCGACCAGTCGTCCAGATGGAGACCCCCAATGAGGTCTCTTCCAAATTCTGCCTGGTGCTGATAACGCTGTCTCACGTGAATGAGTACGCGGCATCTCCGTGTCCTTCAAAGTGGTCGTACAGCATCTGACACTGTTCACGCCCCTTATATACGCTACCCGGCCGGCTAACAACACTGAACAAGAACAACGCTAATGCAGTACGGTGCCTGTCCTACCTGTCATAGGGAATTGCAACTCCAATCATTTACATGTGCACCGATTGTGTGTACGTGTAGAAAGTTACGTTGACATCCGACCATGTCTTCCAGGTATTTTACTCTTTTTTTGCAACGCTGTGTAATACGAATGAAAAATACACACATCAAAAAAAGTTTTGCATAAACCCGGTTCTCGGACACTGACTGTGGATATTGTATCACAGGCATAATCTCTTTGACTGTTCAGAGATGTCACTAAACCGTCCAAAGATATAAACAACCATGCATGAGCAGCGGCTATTAGACGGAGGGGGTCCATTAGCCGATCAGTCCCAGTCATTCTTCCAGGAAGGAGGTACTCGGCTCGTGTTGTCTAGTTTAGCCATGCCTAGACGGTCAAGACGGCCGTTCGAACGCGCCTGCATTGTTATTTTGTCCCAGGAAGGGCTTTCAACAAGGGAAGTGTCCAGGCGTCTTGGAGTGAACCAAAGCGATGTGTTCGGACATGGAGGAGATAAAGAGAGACAGGAACTGTCGATCACATGCCTCGCTCAGGCCGCCCAAGGGCTACTACGGCAGTGGATGACCGCTACCTACGGATTATGGCTCGGAGGAACCCTGACAGCAACGCCATCATGTTGAATAATGCTTTTCGTGCAGTCACAGGACGTCCTGTTATGACTCAAACTGTGCGCATTAGGCTGCATGAAGCGCAACTTCACTGTCGACCGAGCGAGGAGGCGCAGTGGGTAGACACTGGACTCGCATTCGGGAGGACGACGGTTCAATCCCGCGTCCGGCCATCCTGATTTAGGATTTCCGTGATTTCCCTAAATCGCTCCAGGCAAATGCCGGGATGGTTCCTTTCAAAGGGCACGGCCGACTTCCTTCCCCGTCCTTCCCTAATCCGATGAGACCGATGACCTCGCTGTCTGGTCTCCTTCCCCGAAACAATCAACCAACCAACCTTCACTGTCGACGTCCATGGCGAGGTCCATCTTTGCGACCACGACACCATGCAGCGCAGTACAAATGGGCCGAACAACATGCCGATTGGACCGCTAAGGATTGGGATCACGTTCTCTTCACCGAAGACTGTCGCATATGCTTTCAACCGGACAACAGTCGGAGACGTGTTTGGAGGCAATCATATCAGGCTAAACACCTTAGACACACTGTCCAGCGAGTGCAGCAAGGTGGAGGTTCCCTGCTGTTTTAGGGTGGAATTATGTGGGACACACGTACGCCGCTAGTGGTCATGGAAGGCGCCGTAATGGCTGTACGATACGTGAATGCCATCCTCCGACCGATAGTGCAACCGTATCGGCAGCATATTGGCGAGGCATTCGTCTTTATCGACGACAATTCACGCCCCCATCGTCGACATCTTGTGAATGACTCCCTTCAGCACAACGACATCGCTCGACTAGTGGTCAGCCTATTCTCCAGACATGAACCCTATCGGACATGCCTGGTGAGCCGTGTCACGGATCAGCTCATTTGATTTACCCGCGAGATTATTTCACTTGTTTTCGCCACAGCGATAGGGGGCGTGATCGCTGAGCGCTGTTGGCGCTGGTGCGCGAAGCAACTGTTTTGGAGGACGGTTCGGTCGGGACATGGCGAGAGGACCAGTCAGTCAGTCTCGGCGAGTCTGGTCAGTCGGTTAGTCGTTCGGTCTGGCAGTCGGTGCAGTGAGGCGACAGTCAGTCAGAAGGTAGACACTCACATGTTACTCGGTCGGCTCTAAGTCTCAGTCGTTGTTGGGTTGTGCTCTGAGTCGGCTTCGTCATTACTCCGCGGTTGGACGAGTTGGCAGTCAGCAGTAGGCAGGTCCGCACGGTGCAAGTACGCGCCGGGGCTGTGGTCGACGCAGACGGAAGGCCGTTGGTCGATCGGTCGGCTGGTCGTTGGATGGCGACAGGACGGAAGCGGCTGGGAGTCACTGGTGCCTGCCGTTGAGGACTGCGATAAGATGGCTGTTTGCGAGCATGTGGGGAGGACGGAATGCTCGCTTGCTTAGCGTGGTTCTCCATGACCAGCTGTTGTTTGTTGGGCCTAGCACTCGGGTGTGGCTCTCGTCACCTGGCTAAGTTCTTCCAAATTATTATTACATTACATCTTGTTAAACTTGGTGCGTTTAAATTGCAAATTCTCTAATTCTACTAATACTGTTTGGGATATAGATTTTGAGATGTGTTGTGTATGCACTTAAAAGTTGTTTTGTGAGTGAGAAGCACACTTGAGTGTGTAATCCTTTTCAGTTCCATTGTTACGAAGTGACCATTATTTATATTGTGTGATTTGTTGGATTTTGGTAGTGAGTGGAACTTTAATTTGTGTGATTCTGTTTTGTAGAATGTTTTTCGTGTCAGCATTTGAGAATCAGTTGTTACAAGAAGTTGCTAGCTCTGAATTGCCACCTCGTTAATCAATCATTTATTGACAGATGTGTTTGTCTGTCTGTAGAAAGTAAGAGGCAGCAACTGTAGCTTGTTAGTACAAAAACTGTTATGCAGAAATTTGAATGGGAAAAAAGGGGCAGTCATCTTTTATTATAAAGTTGTTTTATAGTATGTTGGAAGATCATTCTTTTGAGCTGTGTTTATGCTGTATCCAAAACAGTATTCTTGAGGTCTTGATGACTGCACATGATATATAATATACCTTTTACTAACAGTATCTTTATGTAATGTTTCAGAGGGGCTGCATGTTCTTCTGGAGAATGTTAAAAAAAAGGATTTTTCTATTGCTAAAATTTCCTTTAAACTGCTAATTGTATTAACTTGGATGAATAACCAATTATTGTTAAATAATAAATTTGTTTCAACAAGGTTTGGACCAAATAAATGTGCCTACACCTTCCCCATCCTGGCTCTGCTACCGTAAGTACATTACACCTGGGATAGATTGAAAAGGGCTGTTTATGGACGATGTGACTCAACAACCACTCTGAGGGATCTACGCCGAATCGCCTTTGAGGAGTGGGACAATGTGGACCAACAGTGCCTTGATGAACTTGTGGATAGTATGTCACGACGAATACAGGCATGCATCAATGCAAGAGGACGTGCTACTGGGTATCAGAAGTTCCGGTGTGTACAGCAATCTGGACGACCACCTCTGAAGGTCTCGCTGTATGGTGGTACAACTTACAATGTGTGGTTTACATGAGCAATAAAAAGGACGGAAATGATGTTTATGCTGATCTCTATTAGAATTTTCTGTACAGGTTTCGGAACTCTAGGAACCGAGGTGATGCAAAACTTTTTTTTTAATGTGTGTATTACAGTACTGGTGTAAGCTTGACTTGTGACAGATATGGAAAAATATCGAGGCGGGAAAACATAAAGTCGCACAAAAGAGATCAAAGTGGAGGAAATTGTTAAAATAAAACAAAATAAAAAAGAAGTAAATAAAAATCAAGTCATATTGATATTTTGTTTTCTAACTTCAGGTAAATTATCAGGAGTAAATGACACTGATGAATCAGTGTACTGTATGAGTTCAGAACAGTCTCTACATACCTCAACATAGCTGTCTTCTGTGTAGATTAGACTTCTACGATGCCTTGGTAACAGCAGAGGATGTTGGAAGCCGTGTGAGTCGCACCTCATAAAAGAGGCAGCGAGACACACAAGCGACACCCTACATTAAAATGATAGTTTTTCAGTGCTTGGTAAATAATAATACAAAAAAATTCAACAGAAACAAAATAAAAACGCAAAATAAATATGGTACTGCTAACAAGGATTATTATGAATTGCACGAAAAATAAAATATGAGAAGTGTAAACCTGCGACAAAAACAAAAAGACAAAAACAAGAAAAACCGTAAGGCGGCTCGTATTGCAATTTCGTATTAAAACTGTAGGCCCAAGTATGAGAATCTCTTAAAGCAGTGCCCTCCCCCAGCTCCGACTATTTAAAGACTCGAGTTCCTATGAACAAAACCTTTAGGAAAAGCTAGTTATTCACACATCTTAATGTTTATGACGTCACATATCCTGATGTATGTGTCACACAATGATATAATATTGCAGTGGTACATGTGGACACTATCTGAAAAATGTATTGGGAAAAGAGAGTAAACAAGGAAGATATTAAAACGACGTCTCTGTTGCTGAAGTTTTACTGCCTGGACAGCAGAAAAGTAGTAACTGATAAACTTTGTATGATGTCGTCGGAAGGGCAGGGTGCCAGAAGACGGTTGTCACCTCGCAACGAAACCACACAAGAGTACAGTCGCTGCCCGCGCACCGACGAATGAGAAACGCCGGCGAGTACACGCCTCCTACAGCTTCACTACGCCTCCACTATCGATGGTCTACTTTTGCTATTCCATCCTGCGTGGACTTTATGATGCTGCAGATCACGCCCCTCTGCGAATTGCAGATGTTACGCATGTAAAGGCGAAATTGTTGACCTTGAAGAGGATACAAATAGGAGGTTTGAAACTGCGTTCCAAGCCACGTTCATTGGTGACGGAAGAACTGACTTCCTTACATCATTTGCTTCGTTATCAGACCGTCGCCGGCGCGCTTGTACTCATTCTCTCACGACAAATGATGGACGTATCGTAATGGCGCAAGCTGATATCGTGTCTTACACCAGCACTATGTAGACATCTATGACATCGATGCATCCAATGAACTTTTACGACCCACAAGTCAGTACCTTGGATATGACTGTTACACCTGGAAATAACGAAACGCTGTTAGCTGCGTTACAGGTTGAGGAAGTTTTTAAACTTCTTGTGTGATTGCTTTAGCAAAAGTCCACGGGTATGGATGGACTTCCCAATGAGTTTCACGTGCGTTTATGACCCTTTTGAGTGAAGCGTTAAAAGGGACAGTAGTGCCGACCTCGTTCAAAGTGGGGAAAGTTGTTCTAATCCTGAAACCCCAGGTTTCCTAGACACACCATATTCCACGACTACGCAAGATCCAACAGATCTGTCCATTTCAGGAGTGTCCACAAACTGTTACCTCATATAAAGCAGCATCTGTGAAGCAACGCTCCCGAAATGGATTGGCCTGCCCACAGCCCCGTCCCAAGCCATATGAAACACCTTTGGGATTAGTTCGAACGTCGACTTCACTCCATACCTCAGCGTCCAACTTTATTATCTTATCTTGAGGAAGATAAGCAACCTACAATTACCGTGCATCATTTTAGCCGGCTAGTAATATAGAGGAGCCGGCCTAAGTGGCCGTGCGGTTAAAGGCGCTGCAGTCTGGAACCGCAAGACCGCTACGGTCGCAGGTTCGAATCCTGCCTCGGGCATGGATGTTTGTGATGTCCTTAGGTTAGTTAGGTTTAACTAGTTCTAAGTTCTAGGGGACTAATGACCTCAGCAGTTGAGTCCCATAGTGCTCAGAGCCATTTGAACCATTTTTGAGTAATATAGAGATGACTGTATGTACTTGGAAAGTTTCACTTTTAACATACTGGCTTGGCCAGTACTTTGTCTTCTCATGGGGAGGAGAAGGGGAGGGGGAGAGTGTACAAAAATACCGGCAGTCTCCTTTTCAAAAGAATTATCCCGACATTTGCATTAAGTGCCTTCCGTAAACTATGGGAGTCATGAGTTTGGGTGACTGGAGACAGATTTGTTGATCCTCTTGCAAGAGAGTTCTGTGTCTTAATAACTTCCCCGACCTGCCTAATAGACAACTTTGGAGAAAAGGTCGCTAGTGCAGCTAGATAAATTCCATAGCCAACTCCGATTCTTCTTAAGCTGCCCGCTCAGTCGTATTTAGGAGACTGTATCTGTTCCATCGTAACACCAGTATCAAGAACGCTGGAGCAGAGAAGGCTGTGAGACGACGTCAGCCAATAGCCCGCTTACTAGAAGCGCACCACGACAGCAGCGGCCTCTACAAGAAGGGAATCTAAGGACCCCTCCTGCCAGCCTCGGGCGGACAGTGAAGCAAGAGTAGAAGGCGGACACTAGTAGAAGCCACGCCTAGAAGAGAGCGCAACGATAGCCGTTGTTAGTGATCCACTGTGTGACGAACTTGCATGAACGTTCTATATAGTGAAGGACACTGACTGTCTACATGACGCCCATCGCTTCCGACAACTCGTAAATCCTAAGTTGACTTTGTCAACCTATTTTATTGTAATAAGAAAAACTATTAATGTGATCTGCTTCAATTGTTGTATAGCTATCCGAGAAGGCAGCATCCTTTAGGCACCCTGTAAGAGACAGGACCCCACAGTATCGATCTCATGTCAGCCGTTCTGTCACACTAAGTTTACATGCGATTAAGGTAATAGCACTCAGGTCGTCTGTGGAAGAAGCAAACGGTATTGTATGTATTGTATTGTATGTTAACCGGGGACCTAGAAACGACGGAGAGGCTCCGTCCCCGCCGCAGCCGCAGTGGTCCGCAACCCCACGACGACTACCGCAGTCCTCTTCACCCCTCCGCCGCCCCACACCGAACCCAGGGTTATTGTGCAGTTCGGCCCCCGGTGGACCCCCCCAGGGAACGTCTCACACCAGACGAGTGTAACCCCTATGTTTGCGTGGTAGAGTAATGGTGGTGTACGCGTACGTGGAGAAGTTGTTTGCTCAGAAATCACCGAAATAGTGTAACTGAGGCGGAATAAGGGGAACGAGCCTGCATTCACCGAGGCAGATGGAAAACCGCCTAAAAACCATCCACAGACTGGCCGGTCCGCCGGGCAGATTCGTGCCGGGGACCAGGCGCTCCTTCCCTCCAGGAAAGCCGTGCGTTAGACCGCACGGCCAACCGGGCGGGCTCGAAGCAGTAGGTACTACTATAACTGTAGAAGGTGGAACTGAATATGGAGAACAACACATAGATAAACGCCTAAAATATTGCCAAAAAGTATCAAGTAATGAGTACCAAGTTTCAACACAGCTCTGCATCTCAGTGTGATCAGTCTAACTGCCGAAGATTTCCGGATGACTGCGATTCACAGCCACGTCTAGGCACCCTTATTTCTGTTCTTCGTGATTTCCCTAAATCGCTTAACGCCCGGCTGGTTCCTCCCAACCTTCCTCATTCTGAACTTGTGCTCCAGCTTTACAGCCGTTGTCGATGCGACGTTAAACCCTAATTTCCCTTCGATCCTTGGCGCAACCGAGCCCTATAGGTAAACAGTGACTCGCCGAGGTTCACGACAAACAGCATTAGTCTGCTAATAGCTACACGGAACTGCAACACCCACTAACCGTTGTACAGTAGTCACTAATCGCTACACTTAGAGGCGTACTTACAGGAGGTAGAGGTGTCTGGAGTGAAGCGCCCCTTGGGAAGACATGCCGTGCTGGTAGCGCTCGACTCTCGGCGTGGCCCCTCTTGCCTGTGTCGATGAGAACACAGAGCCTAAAAGCGACCACGTGGCTGGCGGCTGTGCCTCGCGGCGCCTGTCAGCTGCCTGCCCGTGTTGGCTTAATGTGTTGGCACACTGCCGTCTTCACGCTGCTCCGTGACACGGTTCGCCTTGTTCAACGAGGCCCCTGTTGCAGTAGAGGCGTCCGCGCCGCGCCGCTGTTACGGGACTCTCGTGTCTTACCGTAGCTACCGATTCCTGGAAGAGACGGGCCAGTGATTTTCAAAATCTTTGGGTCATGGCTTCCTTGACCTGAACATAAACACCTGCGGCTACTTACGCAAGTGAAAGGCGACTCGTGGTATGGGCTAAATAAATTTAAGTTCCGAAAAAATTATATAAGACGTAACACATGTTGGTCTGAGGCGCTGCAGTCATGGACTGTGCGGCTGTCCCGGCGGAGGTTCGAGTCCTCCCTCGGGCGTGGATGTGTGTGTTTGTCCTTATGATCATTTAGGTTAAGTAGTGTGTAAGCTTAGGGACTGCTGACCTTAGCAGTTAAGTCCCATAAGATTTCACACACACACACACACACACACACACACACACACAGTAGCAGTAACACATTTTAATCAACCTTTAGTGCTATTACACCGTGTTCTTCCAATTAAAACAATCACATGGATCAGCTTGTCTCTTCCTCATAAGTTTTTCAGATCTCGGCACAAGATTGCGACTCACATCACTTTCACCTCTTTCGTTCGTGATCTGTTTTCAGTGTTTATGACTACCACTGCTGAAAAACCTACCTCACGTGTGTAGGAAGTTGCAAAACTCTTAGGGCTTTGTTAGTTACTTGCGGATACTCCTGCTTCACCAATCTCCAAAACTCTAGCAGTGACTTCGGATTGAAGTTGGAGTCTAATGAATTATCAGTGAACTGCCCTTGTTCGTCAGACTTATGTCTTGATGGAAGCTCATACACCCTTTCCAAGATATTCCAATGTGATAAGCAGCTGGAGTTACTGTAATAAATTAGCGAAATGTATTCAGCCCCGATATCAACAACAGTACACTTAAAATATAAGGTTCTGGGCGCTATAGTCTGGAACCGCGCGACCGCTATGGTCGCAGGTTCGAATCCTGCCTCGGGCATGGATGTGTGTGCTGTCCTTAGGTTAGTTAGGTTTAAGTAGTTCTAAGTTCTAGGGGACTGATGACCTCAGAAGTTAAGTCCCATAGTGCTCAGAGCCATTTTAACCATTTTTTTTTTTAAAGAGAAATTTCGTCATACGAGGGTTGGAACTTTAATAGTGGCAACTATTTATTTACAGCTCGTGCGAAATAGATACGTGTTTCAAAGTTTTACTGATCTTCAGAGTAGTCACCAGCATTGTGTATAGCACGTTGCCACCGATGTGGAAGTCGTAGGATACTCTTAGCAGTGCCAGTTGTGTTGACAGTTCGCGCTGCGTGGTCTGTTGCCCGACGAATTTGTAGCAGTTCTGAAGCGAATGGCGTGAAGTGTTTCCTTCAGTTTAGAAATCGAGTTGAAGTCTCGAGGGCTTAAGTCAGTGGAGTGCAGTAGGTGGTATAGCACTTAGCAGCCCCATCAGTCAAACAAATCAGTAACAGCTTGCACTGTACGTGCTTGGGCGTTGTCCTGGAAAATGATGGTCAGGTCCTGCAGAAAGTGTCATCACTTCTGTCTCTATGCTGTTCATTTAGGAACACAACCTACGACCAGCGAACTTTGAAACACGTATCTATTTTGTATGAGTTGTAAATAATTAGTTGTCCCTATGAAGTTTCAACCCTCGTATTTCTTACTTTTTCGTCCATGACCTTAGAACTGCATGGAAGATTTGAAATGTCACGTTTTGTACTTACATTTAAAAATTTGTCCTTGGTGACGGAGAAAAACAAATCGCGGAAGACAAATAACAATTGAAAACTATCCGCATTCGGCAAAATTAATCTTCAAACTGATTGTCACTGAATAGTAACAGGTGACTTACGCAGTACGTACGATTCGAGTATCATCTAACAGGCTGCCCCAACAAAGAAAATAAAGCAAATTATGATTTTTATGAAAGCAGCGCGACGCCCCCACTGAATGGGAACGACGTCCCTGCGAGCAGCGATACACAGATTGGAAACCCCAGGGCGGGCCTACTGTGGCTGCAAATGGAATCTTGGCACGGTTAACTTGGCAAGCCGCCTCCTTTCTTTCCCCTAGCGTTCATCCCATCTAGTACGGTGTCCACTGTTTCAGAATTTGACAGATTATGTTTCATTACCAGCTGAGTACCCTGCTCTGCCAGGCATGTACAGGCGTTTATTCCAGCATTACATTAACCCATATCTTCCTTCCCCCTCTATCTCTGTCAGTGTCATCCTTCATCCCCTCTCTGTCCACCTTCTCCATCCCCCAATATCTGTCCATATCTTCTTTCCCCTTTTTCTGTCCATCTGCTTCTCCCACCTCTCCCTGTCTCCCCCCCCCCCCTCTTCTCTCTCTTCATATTCCCCCCACCGCTCTTTCCGTCCATCTCCTCCTCTTCCCTTTCTCTGTTCATCTCCTCCTCTCCCACTCCCTGCCCACCTCTTCCTTCCCCTGTCTCTGTCCATCTGCTCCTCTCTCCTCTCTCTGTCCATTCCCCACCCAATCTCTCTGTCCACCTCTTCCTTCCCCTATCTATGCCCACCTTTTCCTTCCCTCTCGCTGTGTGTCCTTCTCCTTCTCTCCTCTAATATATCCACCAGATTCGATGGAAATAGTTCCATGTGTATAGGATTAGCTTTTTACCTGTGGCTTTGCACAAATACACACATGTAAAATATATATTTCACATATATTTAATACACCTCACACGTATTTATACACATTACACCCTTATCTCTTGCAAATTTCGCCCTGCAGTTTCATTTTCATCTAGCTCAATGTTTATGACGATGTATCTCCTGAAGTAAGAGCTGTAAAAAATACAATTTTTCAGATAAGTCCAGTGGTACATGCGGCTACTGTCTGCGAAATATGTTTGAATAGAATTAGCAGTAAAAAAGTAATAAATTAAAACATTATGCATGATGCGGTTGTTTTTCACGCATCCCAGTATTTGATGCCATATCTCCTCAACTATGCGTTGTATAACAATATCTTTTTGTGTTCACATTCGTGGAAGATGTGGATATTGTCTGTGTAAAGCGGTGCCAATAAAGATAGTAACAACGCAATAATGAATTTAAACGTGTTGCATGGTGCCGCAGTTTTTCACGCATTTCAGGTTTTATGACGACATATCTCCTGTACTATGTATCATACAATGATATGATTTTTCTGTTATATTCAGTGGTGTATGAGAATACTGCGTTACAAATACAGTTAGTATTTACGAAGTATTACATTAAAACGCCCTGCTTCATGCGGCAGTTTCACTGCATGAACAGCGAAATTGTAATATCAGATAAACATTTTTCTACCACCATTTTGTGGAGTTGATTCGTAAAGGTTTGTAATTATGTGTAAAGTTTGCTACAAATCTATAAATGCTTAAAATTCTCAAATAGTGAATGACTAAATTATGAGTATTTGCGCCTCATGGCCGCCTCCACTCCCAGCCACTTGATAGCTAGTGGATCGTACACAACAGCGATGATTTGCAGACAACCTACTTCTACATCTACATATACTCCGAAAGCTACCGGACGGTAAGTAGCGGAGGGTATCCTGTACCACTACTTGTCATTTCCTCTCCTGTTCCACTCGTGGAAAAAAAAATGGCTCTAAGCACTATGGGACTTAACATCTGATGCCATCAGTCCCCTAGACTTAGAATTACTTATACCTAACTAACCCAATACATCACACACATCCATGCCCGAGGCAGGATTCGAACCTGCGGCCGTAGCAGCCACGTGCTTCTGGACTGAAGCGCCTAGAAACGTTTGGCCACAGCGGCCGGCCCCACTCGTAGAGCGAAGGATAAACGTCTGTCTGTTTGCCTCCGTATGACTCCAAATTTCTGGTATCTTATCTTCTCGTGGCCCTTACGCGCAATGTAAGTTGCCGGTAGTAGAATCGTTCGGCAGTCAGCTTCAGTGCCGATTCTCTTAATTTTCTCAGTAGTGTTTCTCGGAAAAACATCACCTTCCCTCCGGGGACTCCCATTTGAGTTCCCGAAGCATATCCGTAAAACGTGTTGTCCGAACCTAGCGGTAACAAATCTAGCAGCCCGTCTCTGAATTGCTTCGATGTCTTCCTCTAATCCGACCTGCTACGGATCCCAAACACGCGAGCAGTACTCAAGTATAGGTTACACCAGAGACCTGTATGCGGCCTCCTTTGCAGGTGAACCACTCTTTCCTAAAATTCTTATAAAAAACCGAAATCGACGATTCGCCTTCCCTCACACAGCTCTCACATGCTAGTTCCACCACGTATCGCTTTGCAGTGTTATGTCCAGATATTTAAAGGATATCAAGCACGACTCTATTAATACAGGTTTGACCTTAACTACTCATCCACATTAACCTTCACACATTTAGGGCTAGCTGCCTTTTATCGCAGCAATTGCAAATTTTGTCTAGGTCGTCTTGTATCTCCCTACAGTCGCTCATCTTCGACACCTTACCGTACACCTTGGCATCGTCAGCAAACAACCGCAGACTGCTGCCCACCCTATCCAGGAATTATTTATTTATACACAGAACAACAGCGGTTCTGTCACGCTTCCCTGGGGCGCTCCTGACGATACCCTCGTCTCTGATGAACACTCTCCGTCGAGGACAACATACTGGGTTCTATTATTTGAGAAGTCTTCGAGCCACTCACATATTTGTGAACTATTCCACATGGTCGTACCTTCGTTAACAGTCTGCAATGGAGCACCGTGTCAAATGCTTTCCGGAAATCTAGAAATATGGAATCTGTCTGTTGGCCTTCATACATAGATGTTCTCAATACATCATGTGATAAAAGGGCAAGCTGAGTTTCGCTCCAGCGATGCTTTTCAAGGCCATGCTGATTCGTGCACATAAGCTTCTCATTCTCAAGAAAGTTTATTATATTCGAAGTGAGAATATTTTCAAGCATTCTGCAGCAAACCGAAGTTAGGGATATTGGTCTGTAATTTTGCGGGTCCGTTCTTTTACCTTCCTTATACACTCCTGGAAATGGAAAAAAGAACACATTGACACCGGTGTGTCAGACCCACCATACTTGCTCCGGACACTGCGAGAGGGCTGTACAAGTAATGATCACACGCATGGCACAGCGGACACACCAGGAACCGCGGTGTTGGCCGTCGAATGGCGCTAGCTGCGCAGCATTTGTGCACCGCCGCCGTCAGTGTCAGCCAGTTTGCCGTGGCATACGGAGCTCCATCGCAGTCTTTAACACTGGTAGCATGCCGCGACAGCGTGGACGTGAACCGTATGTGCAGTTGACGGACTTTGAGCGAGGGCGTATAGTGGGCATGCGGGAGGCCGGGTGGACGTACCACCGAATTGCTCAACACGTGGGGCGTGAGGTCTCCACAGTACATCGATGTTGTCGCCAGTGGTCGGCGGAAGGTGCACGTGCCCGTCGACCTGGGACCGGACCGCAGCGACGCACGGATGCACGCCAAGACCGTAGGATCCTACGCAGTGTAGGGGACCGCACCGCCACTTCCCAGCAAATTAGGGACACTGTTGCTCCTGGGGTATCGGCGAGGACCATTCGCAACCGTCTCCATGAAGCTGGGCTACGGTCCCGCACACCGTTAGGCCGTCTTCCGCTCACGCCCCAACATCGTGCAGCCCGCCTCCAGTGGTGTCGCGACAGGCGTGAATGGAGGGACGAATGGAGACGTGTCGTCTTCAGCGATGAGAGTCGCTTCTGCCTTGGTGCCAATGATGGTCGTATGCGTGTTTGGCGCCGTGCAGGTGAGCGCCACAATCAGGACTGCATACGACCGAGGCACACAGGGCCAACACCCGGCATCATGGTGTGGGGAGCGATCTCCTACACTGGCCGTACACCACTGGTGATCGTCGAGGGGACACTGAATAGTGCACGGTACATCCAAACCGTCATCGAACCCATCGTTCAACCATTCCTAGACCGGCAAGGGAACTTGATGTTCCAACAGGACAATGCACGTCCGCATGTATCCCGTGCCACCCAACGTGCTCTAGAAGGTGTAAGTCAACTACCCTGGCCAGCAAGATCCCCGGATCTGTCCCCCATTGAGCATGTTTGGGACTGGATGAAGCGTCGTCTCACGCGGTCTGCACGTCCAGCACGAACGCTGGTCCAACTGAGGCGCCAGGTGGAAATGGCATGGCAAGCCGTTCCACAGGACTACATCCAGCATCTCTACGATCGTCTCCATGGGAGAATAGCAGCCTGCATTGCTGCGAAAGGTGGATATACACTGTACTAGTGCCGACATTGTGCATGCTCTGTTGCCTGTGTCTATGTGCCTGTGGTTCTGTCAGTGTGATCATGTGATGTATCTGACCCCAGGAATGTGTCAATAAAGTTTCCCCTTCCTGGGACAATGAATTCACGGTGTTCTTATTTCAATTTCCAGGAGTGTATATTGGAGTCATCTGCGCTTTTTTCCAGTTGCTTGGGACTTTGCGCTGGGCGAGAGATTCACGGTAAATGCGAGATAGGGAAGGGGCCAATGCCGTAGAGTACTCTTTGTAAAATCGAACTGAGATTGCTTTCAAATCAGCTGTTTCTCTACGCCGGGTATGCTTATTACTATGCCGTCCACATGTTAGTCTGTCCGATGGTTTAATGACTGTTTGTAGGAGTCTCTTGTGTGAATGATTTCTTGAACGCGAAATTTAAAACTTCAGATTTTTGCCACAACTGACTGGCCAACAGGGACTGAACGGAAGCCTTAGACCCGTTTATCGATTTTACATAGGACCAAAATTTTCTCGGGTTCTCTGCCAGACCTTTTGCTAAGGTGTGACGGTGGTAGTTGTTGGATGCTTCGAGCATAGGTATTTTCACTCCGCACGAATCTCTACCAACCTTCGCTTGTCATCATTTACACGCTCCCTTTTGAACCAAGAGTGCAACGGCCACTGCCTCCTCAGCGTCCTCCGAATTTCTTTATTAAACCATGATGGGTCTTTTCCATCCTTTATTCACTTACTAGGCGCATAATTCTCTAGACCGCGATTTACAATCTGCTTAAACTTTGCCCATAATTCCACAACATCCATCTTACTGGAACTAAGCGATGTCAGTTCCTTTATAAGTGAGATGTTAATAACTGCTTATCTGCTCTATCTTGCAAAGACACTCTCCTAGCGTTCTTGACTTATTAATTCTCGTAATCATAATGACATCATGATCGCTAATTCCCGTTTCTATTCTGACATTGTCGATGAGGTCCGGCCTGTTTGTAGCTACAAGGTCTAAAATATTTCCATCGCGTGTTGACTGCCGAGCTAGCTGCTCAAGACAATTTTCAGAAAAAAGTGTTCAAAAGTTAAAGTTAAAGTCAACTCCAACCGGTATTGCATGAACTGATTTTTTACACGCTATTGACAGTAGACTAACTTTGAATGACTCTAGAACTGTCACGGTAGAACCGGTGGCTGGTAATACCCATCCAACAATTAACCTGGTTTCACCTGCACCTGTTCCATGCGACCAGATGACTTCACTGTCACATTCAGCTTCGAACTCAATAGAGATAATGTTTTTGTCAACTGCAATGAACACTCTCCCTCCTATGGTCTCTAATCTGTCTTTCCCACATACCTTCCACGACTCTCTAAATATCTCAGAGCTTTCCACTTCGGATCTCAGCCAGCCCTCGGTCCCAAGATTAATTCAAGCGGGGGAACTTTCCTGAAGGGCAGTAAATTCGTGAACTTTATTACGAATACTTCAGCAGTTTACTGATAAAATTGTGACAGTCGAAGTGCCTTTGTTCTGAACGCCGCTTGACTTCCCTTGCTGCAGACTGACTGGCGAGCGTTCATCGCAACACCTCAAGCTACTGCGTAGCATAAAAATCGTTCATGTGCACTCCACAAGTGCTGCCGAAGTAACTGCTTCCTTTTTGTACTGCACCCCTGACCTACCAAGGGGCTCTTACAAACCCCCACACGATAACGCATTTGTAGAAATCTGCAGCCGACACAGAGTCGATGAAGCCTTTTGTTAAGACCCTCCACTCCGCTCCAAACCAAAGGACCCTGATCAACTCTGGGAATGACGCTGCGAATTGGGAGCTCTGCTTGCACCCCACGTGGGAGGCCAGCAGTCTTCACCACCTCCACCAGCCGCCTGTACGAACTGAGGATCGCATCAGAACCAATGAGACAGGCGTCGCTGGTGGCGCCGTGAGTCACAGCGTGCAGACGACTGCACCCTGCACGCTCGGCAGCCACTGGCAAGGCCACCTCCACATCTCAGATGAGGTCCCCCAGCAGACATTCCCAGTGCCCATTGGCTTTCTTTCCAGCCCTGAATGCTGTCAGCCTAAGGAGCTCCACAACACGTGTAACATTGGAACTCACCCCGAGTGCCTGCTCGGACCTTGATAAAGGAGCGGACACTTGTTCACTCACAGGGTGAGTGGGCGATCCATGGCGACCAGACTCCACACTGGCCCTCCTCCTCGAGCGACGCGAACATGTTACCACCCGCCACTATCCCTGTTGTAATGGCGGATACACCGCCTCGGTTGCGGTAGGAGGTGCCTCGGAAGCAGAGCCTTTGGGCAAAACAAGCGACATCTGAGGTGTTCCATGCGACGCACCATATTCTCCGCCACCGCTACACCCCGAGGCAGCAGCCTGAAGGTGACTGACCGTTGACAAAAGTGCATTCAGCTATTCGCGAATTGCGGCCATCTGCTCCTGCGTCCGCACACAACATTCAGACATCCTAGCAAGATTAACTGAGGAAGTGAAATATAAACGCAGACAATCATAGATATATCCTCCTGATGTGTCACCAATGGACACTGATGCGTTAATGAGCTACGTAGCTGGTTGTTCAGTGAGCAGTTATTGCGCTACAGACTGAATAAATTTGCACTTAAAAACCGCGAGATTAAACCTTTTAAACAGAGGAACACGCACGAAATTTAATAAATATGCTACGTGGAAAATACAGAGAAAGAGAAACACTTAACTTGCCACTCTGTAGCTGTATGGCAGCTGAGAGCTGGAACTTTACTGACTGGATTACTAAACGAACAGACGATTGCTTTCAGAACAAATGAGCAACTACTGCACTACAGACTGAATGAGTTTACGTAAGTGGTATGTGTACCAGGTTTGGTTGAAATAGGTATAGTGCTTTAGGAGATGTGAAACATACAAAGGTACCTCCATACATTTTTACAATATATATGGATTTGCCTTTGTCACTGGGTGCTTTCCGTGACGTCACAGTCGTACAGGTGACCCGAGGGAGGGAAGTCGTGTGTGGCATCTGTCTGTTAACCGTGTAAACTTTGTTCTGTGTGTTATGGCATTGCTACTTCCTTCTACCAGTTGTGCTTCTTTCTTCTTTTCTTTCTCTTATATTCCGCAACTATGCATACATACATTCAGTAATCCTTGTTCCAAAGATCATAAGCACGACATTTCGTAATGATGTGGAACGTGTCACTTTAACATAAGTTTTCTTTACACAAAATAATTGACTTTTTCTTCTTTATATTTTATTTTTTTATTTATCTTATTTTTTACAGTTACTACTTCATATCTACCAATTCAGCTATTGAGTATAAGGCGTTGTCGTTGAGAAATTCTTTTAATTTGCTTTTAAATGTTGGTTGGCTATCTGTCAGACTTTTAGCACTATTTGGCAAATGACCAAAGATTTTTGTGGCAGCATAATTCACCCCTTTCCGTGCCAAAGTGGGATTTAAGGCATCCATCCGTCCATTCTTCTAGTGTTGTAGCTATGCACTTCGCTGTTATTTCTGAATATATGTATTGCGAAGGTGCTGTGAATATCACGAGTTCCTTAAATAAATGGCTGCAAGGTGATCTTGGGTGAGCTCCAGCTAATATTCTGATTACAAGCTTTTGTGCAATGAATACTTTCTCTCTTAATGACGAATTGCCCCAAAATATGATGCCATATGAAAGCAGTGAATGAAAATAGGTATAGTCGGCTAATTTACTGGTACGTTTATTACCAAAATTTGCAATAACCCTAATAGCATAAGTAGCTGAGCCTAACTTTTTCAGCAGATCATCGATGTGTTTGTTCCAATTCAATTTCTCATCAGTGCACACGCCCAGAAATTTTGAGTATTCTGCCTTAGCAACAGACTGCTGTTCATAGTCTACATTTATCAATGGAGTTATGCAATTTTCTGTACAGAATTGAATAAATTGTGTTTTTCAAAATTTAGTGAGAGTCCATTTGCAGAGAACCACTTAATAATTTTCTGAAGGACATTATGTACAATTTCCTCAGCTGATTCTTGCTTGTTGGGTGTGATTACTATACTTGTATCATCAGCAAAATGAACTAGCTTTGCTTCTTCATGCAGGTTCATGCTTCTTCATACTTCTGGACTTTTTAATAACTTTTCTTCATACAGTGCAGTAGTTTTTATAGTGTTTCACAGTTTTGGGGTCATTACTCCTCCTAGCTATAAGATACATTTACCTTTTCTGTTTAAAAGATATTTTTATCCCTTTAGTATGCCATGGGTTTTTACATGGAATCTTGCAATTATATTTCACTGGTTCTTTATGGAAACTGTTTTCAAATATACTCACCACATATCAAGAAATAAGTTAAATTTTAAACTAGCCTCATGTTCCCTGCACACCTCATCCCAATGTAACTGTTGCAAGCTTTTCCTAAAATTCTGAATTGTTAAATCGTTAATTTAATGCATTATTTAGAGTTTTGCATTACTGTGTGGAGCCATATCATATACTGTAACTAGCTGTGCATCATGATCAGACAGACCATTCTTAACAGGAAAAGTTTTTATTTGATTAAATTTATCTTGGTCTATGAAAACATTATGTATCAGTGTGCTGCTTTCCTGTACCACCCAAGAAGGAAATTCAGTAACTGATGTCAAACTGGAACAAGCAAGTAATACTTCAAATTGAAGCTTTCTATCGGACTCTTTCAGAAAATCTGCATTGAAATCCCCACAAACAATAATTTGCTTTCCTCTGTCCGACAGATAGCACAACAAAGGATCGAAATTTTTCAAAAATAATTGAAAATTTCCCAATGCGGACCTATACACAGCTACAATTATAAAAGTACCATTATTTAGTTTAAGCTCACACACACATACTTCTATATGTTGCTCTACACATAATTTTTTAGTTTCCAAATTTTTCACACTATGACATATTTTAACATATATGGCAACTCCTCCTGTCTCCATAGTGTCTCTACTTACATGTGCTGAAAGCTTGTATCCACCGACATTTACCATTTCCATACCTGTGACTATATGATGTTCAGACAATCATAGTACATCTATTCCACCATCAGTTTCTAAATCTTTTAAACAAACAGGAAGCTCATCTGCTTTGTTATTTAATCCCCTGTTATTCCAATGCACAATGCTAACATCATTTTTCACTGTGATTTTCTGCGAATCTTGTGAAATACTAACAATATTTTTCACTGTATTGTTATGAGAATCTTGTGATTTTTAACATCTCTAGTATCTGCGTGTCTGAACTTCTGATTAAGCTTAATTTCAATCAGTGATTGGACACTGATCTTAGCCTAAAAAAGTACTCCCATGAGTTTCAATGCCTCCCCACCCTTAAAGATTCTGCTGTCATCCCAGCCAGTTTACCGTTCCCTTTGCTACTGAGATGCAGGCCATGTTTTGTGAACTCCTACCTATCAATACCATGAACAGGAACCAAACCTATGCCTGACAAAGCAGCCACCCAAAGCAGCTGATCTAGCTCCATACTGAATCTCTTGACAGAGCTGTTCAGTTGGGGCCGATCATACTGCATGAAAGCAGGAACCAAGCCAGCATTTGTATGGTTCGTTGCAGATGCAATTTTTAACAGGTCACACTCAATATTGTAGCTCTGATCCCTGTCAGTACTGTTCCCCACTCCACCCACTGCCACAACATGAACCTGTTTTTGTAAAACCCTTGCACAATGATCCTACATCCTCTAACACTTGGCTAAGACATGCACTGGGCTTGAAAATACTTGTGACCTGATACCTGTCACCTAATTTTTCCTGCAAGATCTGGCCCACACCTCTCCATGGCTACTACCTAACAACAGAACTTTCCTCCTACTTTCTACTTTTTTTGCAACAGTTGGTTTCCTAGTGAAAGTCTGTTGAGTGCTGACTACACTTACATCTACTTGAGCCTCTTCCTTAGTTGACTGAGGTAGCAAGGCAAATCTGTTGTTTGTGCCAATGATGAAACTGTCAGATACTGTTCTCTTCCTGTGATCCCTGTTCGTTGCTACCACTTCCCACCTGTCTTCACCCTTCTCCCCCCTTAACCTCATCAGTTCCTCCCCAGCAATAACTAGTTTAACCTGAAGGGCTCTAATCTTCCCTTTCTGTTATCACCTTCCTGTTTCCCTCTGTCCTCCACTCTTTTCTCTCATGTCCATACTTGCTAACAACTGAAAACCCATTTAATAAATATAATCATTACTGTACTTATCATGTACGAGTGTAAACAGTGTGTGCGTGCTTTTTTATCTGTACTGTTGTAAATTCTAATTTCGAAACATAGTACGAGGGTGGTTTGAAAAGTTCTCGGAATGACCACGAGAGGTCAGCGCTAGCGCAACGAGTTGTTTATTTGATATTAATTGGACTGTTGCCTGGAAATAAGTGCCACTTCAGTGTTCTTGGTAGAGGGCTGTGGCGGTGACATGGTTCTGTTGTCCCCGCGTAGTGATTTGCGAAGATGGAAAAAATCGAGATTCGAGCAATGGTTAAGTACTTTGTACAGAAAGGTCTGAGAGCAAAGGACATTTATGCCGATTTCCAGAATACACTGTGGCACTCTACTACTTCATATTCAACTGTTGCCAAGTGGACAAATGAATTTAAATTTGGTCGGGAGAGCTTAGATGACCTGCGTGGTGGCCGGCCAAGATGTGTCACTACTCCAGAAAAAATTGCAAAAGTGCACAAAATGATCATGAAGGATCGCCGATTGAAATCGCGTGAAATTGCTCACGCTTGGCAGATGTCATCGGAGAGGGTATATCACATTTTAATTGAAGAACGAGAAATGAAAAAAATCTGCAAGATGGGTGCCCCGACTCTTGACGCCGAATCAAAAACATGTGCCTTCGCCATGGCAAAATTACACGAACTAAGATATGAGTTATTGCCACACCCGCCTTATTCGCCTGATATAGCTCCGTCAGACTCCCGTCTCTTCCCAAAACTGAAAATTTTTGTTGGTGGACGAAGATTCACTTTAAACGAAGAATTGATAGCCGGAGTTGACAACTATTTTGCAGGCCTAGAGGAAACTCATTTTCGAGATGGGATCAAGGCACTGGAACATCGTTGGACCAATTGCATTAACCTACAAAATGGTTCAAATGGCTCTGAGCACTATGGGACTTAACATCTATGGTCATCAGTCCCCTAGAACTTAGAACTACTTAAACCTAACTAACCGAAGGACATCACACACATCCATGCCCGAGGCAGGATTCGAACCTGCGACCGTAGCAGTCGCGCGATTCCGGACTGAGCGCCTAGAACCGCTATACCACCGCGGCCGGCATTAACCTACAAGGAGATTACATTGAAAAATAAGAAAGTTTCAGTGATGTTAGTACTTTTTTTCTATTCCTTACCGAGAACTTTTCAAACGACCCTCGTATAAGTTGATTATAGTAATATATGCAATGTAAAGTATGTAGAAATCTTGGCTGGATGAAAGAAAGAGCCTGACGGACAAGTCTTGCCAGAAAAAATAAATCGATATGCATTTGTAACACGCAATTAAATAGCGGTTATGCGTATGGTGACTAAAGACCTTAGAAATTGTTATATTCTTATGAGTATTGATATTATTAATTTACTGTCCTTCATATTTATTATAAATTTTTTAAGGAAATTTATGTTACAGTTTAGTATTTTATAATGGGTTTAGTCAGAAGAACTGATGCGTTAAGAAAAAAACCTCATTTTAATACTATATCTCTTTCTAAACCGTTGTGTCCAGTAGCGACGAGTGGGTTCTGCAGGCAGAAAGCAGAAATGAGAGACATAACAACAATTACGAGGTGTAGGTATAAAGTAACAAGACTACTGCTGTAGAAAATTTTTTTTGAAGAACATACATACTGTCTCCATGAGTATACTCCCCTGCTCTATCTCTGCAAAGCTCCATGTGAATTTTGCATTGATGTGAACAGCGCTGCGTGAACTGCTTCAACGGACTGAAATTTTGTTTCTTTTGATGCAGATTTAACCTTGGGAAATAAATAAAAGTTACATGGTAACAGGTCAGGCGAGCAAGATGGGTGGTGTGACGCTGGGGTGCTGGACTTCGCTAAGAAACTCTTACGGACGATGCGATATGAGCTGGGGCATTGAAACTGATGCAGAACCTGTGAGTTGTTCTTCCACAATTTGGGTCGTTCTTTTCTTATTTTGTGATGGAGTCGACCGAGAACGTCAAGGTTGATGAATAGTTTAACCTTCAGAAACCCAGTGAAGGTACATGCTTCCATGAATGTCGTGAAAAAAACCACCATCATTGCTTTAAACCTTGATTTTCTCATTCGAACTTTCTTCGCTCTCGGTGAAGCTGGACTCCTCCATTGCATGGACTGACACTTTCTGGATCATAAGTGAAAAACCAAGATTCTCCATACGTTACCACTCTTTCCAAGAAATTAGGGTCTTTTCAGTGGTATTCAAAGTGAATACCATTTTCACGAGCTTGTTTTTGTTCTATAGTGAGAAGTTTTGGCGCCATGTCGCCACACTTTTCTCATGTTCAATTACTTATGTAAAATTTGACTTACGCATTCTTTGTTAATGCCTACACTTTCAGCACCCGGACGAATACTCAACCAACGGTCAGATCGATCAAATTACATACTTTTTCGATATTTTCATCTTTTTTGTATAGGAGAGGCGTGAGTCATCTTCATCGTCTCATCGGCCATGTTGGAAACGCTTGAACCACTCACAAACTCGTGTACGTAATAAACAGTCTTCGCTATACACTTCTTTTAGTAAAACATAGGTTTCAGTAGCAGTTTTTCCAAGTTTAATGTGAAACGTGACTACAATCCTTTGCTGTGTTACTACATTTATCGCTTTTCCGGCAAAACAAAATAACAGCTGTTACACAACCAGAGGCCACGGCCACACTTATGTGTCTACAGACACCAGAGATGCCGCTTTCGACTGAGAAGGAGATATGCTTCACAGCTACCGGTCGTTTATCTTTGGCCAGTATTACACTATCAAATTTCTTCGTCCAATATCTTTGTCAAAGAAACTTGATGGTGTAACAGGGAACTTTGTCAAATGTCGTCAGATATTTGATCAAATCTAGGGCCCCGCTGTAGATTTGATCAAAGAAGTCGCTTGTCTTCTGTTCGCTGCAATGTGACATGTTACCACGCTAGCATCGCTGCAGCATTCTGTCATCTGTAGTGTTTTTATAAACATTCCTGGTAAATACAGTTGGTGTGTACCGACAACTACAGAATTAATAGAGATGTATGAAGCTGATGAGGCGCTTCACAACGTGAGGCACCCTGAATAGGAGAATATATTAAGAAGATTGGAGACCTGACCTAACCTAACCGAACCCTCTCCTGTAGCAAGGAATTGGAGTGTTACAGTGAGCCTGTCTTCTGCAGATATAGCAGTTCTTAAGTGATTATTGTGATTTGTGATATGAGGATACACTTCACTGAGCACATACAGAAATGTATGCTCATCCATTCTTAAGTAATTGATGTGCGACTTGACGTCCTCCACTATAAGCTCACGTCACTAGTTTTGTTGAATACTTTACCGTGTCGTCGTAAAACCCACGGCTTCACACAGGTACGTTTCCTTTTTTTCCCCCACTTCTCTTTCACATGTGCACACAGTGCAGCTGTGGTACATGCAACTGCTGCGGTTAATAACAAGTTGTTGTTGTCAGTCATCTTGAACTTTGACGAAAAATATGATGACAGTGTAATGCTCCCTTTTAGCGTCACGTCAAAGTTCTTTATCAAATATATTTGACGAATATTTGATCACATCTTTGATCAAATCTTTGACAAAGAAATTTCATAGTGTAATACCGGCCTTTGGCCCATGCGTACTTACTGCGTGACAGAATCAGTCCCGCCATCTTGTAGCCACACCCCGTATGATAAAAGCCTTTACTTAGCGATTCGCCAAATACATATGCAGTCCTACCCCAAGAGAAGTTACGAGACTGTGACGGTGTTTGTAGGGGTCCGTTATACTGGAGTCACTGACAGAGAGAGGCTCTGTGCACGCAGGCGTCCTTCACAGTCCTGAAGATAGGCAGACGGTAAGCTGTATGTAGATTAAAGGCGATCATTGCTGTCAGCTGCAGCGGGACATTACGCGGAAACAGCGGCGACGAGAGAAAATGTGTACTGGGCCGGGATTCGAACCCGGGAGCTCCTGGTTACTAGGCAGGACCGTTAACCACTGCGCCATCCGGGACACGGCGTTATCGCAACTGCGCAGACTATCTCAGCATGCCTCACGTTCGATCCACACCCCCACCGAGTGCCACCTAGCCGCAGCCCATGTCCATTTTACTCCCGTTCGCTACTCAGAGATTCCCACAGGATGTCGGACGTATTTGAGCATCCGGACTGAAGAAGGTGGATCCATTGCCCAGATAGGCGTATCAGTTATATGTATGCGTAGCGTCTGTTCTTTTGGACATATCTGAAATAACAGACCCCTTGCACTCCTACAATGGTAAGCTTGTTGTGGCCTCTTAAACACGGCGCCACCGCTCGCCTGCACTGCAGTCGAGGGCGTGTCTGTGGAGTGGCAGTCGGTTGGCGGTCGCCGGTGTGTTGTCTGTGACGAACGACACTACATAGAAAAATTGTACTCGTTACTAACGGACTTTCAATAATCTTCATTACTGCGAGTCTTACTATGCAGGCGTACGCCTTCGCCAGCACACCGGTCGGTACTAGGAAACATCGTGTAGTAGGCGCTGAACTAGACGCGCCTATGACAAGAGAAGATCAAGATACGCCCCCAGGGTACGCACCGATAATGCCCCCGGGGCAGCGTGCATGTAGGCCGCCGCCACCGAGCGAGCTGTCTCAATCTCTCAGTCAGTACCTCAGTACGTCTCATCGGGACTCAGTTCGCATTGCACATCAATCCTTGGCACTATACTCTAGTCTTCCACATTGACAGTCGTCGCCTCGGACCTTGGCTAGCTGTGAGGGAACGTTAGTCATTGTATATAGTTGTGATATGGACACAGACAAGATTCAAGAATTAGCACACAGCTGTTAACCACAGAACTTCAGGTTGGACCTCATTGAAGTACTCACTTGGTTCCTATAATCAAGTGTATTTCAACTACGTGTGCCTTTTTGTGTTGTAGTGAGAGAAAACCGGCCACCCACCTACCATACCACCCTCTCCGCAACCAGCCAGGAGGGCACAGCCACAACACTTACGATTTAATTTACCTTCTATTCTGCCAAAGATAAAATTTCACGATACTATGTAATTACGTATTTCGGAAATACTCGTACACGGGAAGAGTTAGCAATGCTAGAAGCGGCTCTTAAAGTTGTTCGTCCGTCTATCTGTCTCTCTGTCCTTCCACCTGTTAAGAACCTTTTTTCTAAGGAATGGGTAGACGTGTCAGTTTCAAATATATGTTACATATTTTATGGTCTACATGGTGTGGTAGATAAGTAATGAGACTCAGTCTAGAAAAACAAATTTATTGATCCAGTTTGTACAAAACGTTAATATTCTTCAAAGTACTCGCCTTGGGTGTCGACACAACGTTGCCAGCGCGTTTTCCAAGCTTCATAGGCCCCACTGTAGTTCGTTTGACTTATCCCAGTTAGTGCCTTCGTGACAGCACGTTGGATGTTCGGAATATCGTCGAAACGATGACCCTTCAGGCATCTTTTGACCTTCGGAAATAGGAAGAAATCAGGAGGACTCAAGTCAGGGCTGTATGGTGGCTGTGGCAAAACTTCAACTCCAATTCGGGTCAAGTAGGAGGTCACGAGGAACGCTGTGTGCGCCGGAGCGTTGTCATGGTGGAGACGCCAGCGTTGAGCAAGGTCCTGTCGCTTCCGTTTGACGGCTCTGTGCAATCGCTGAAGGACTTCTTTGTACTTGTACTTGGCTCTGAGCACTATGGGACTTAACATCTATGGTCATCAGTCCCCTAGAGCTTAGAACTACTTAAACCTAACTAACCTAAGGACAGCACACAACACCCAGCCATCACGAGGCAGAGAAAATCCCTGACCCCGCCGGGAATCGAACCCGGGAACCCGGGCGTGGGAAGCGAGAACGCTACCGCACGACCACGAGATGCGGGCAGGACTTCTTTGTAGAATTCGGCATTGACAGTCTTCCCCTGAGGGACAAACTCTTTGTGAATTAACCCCCGATTGTCGAAAAACACAATCAGCATTGTCTTGATGCGGGACTTTGACATTCTTGCTTTCTTCGGCCGCGGGGATGCCGGTGTGTGCCACTCCGAGCTCTGGGCTTTCGTCTCTGGGTCGTACTGGAATGTCCACGATTCGTCGCCTGTTACTACATTGTCTAAAAAGTGTGGATTATTTTCCAAATCATTCAACATCTCACGGCAAACGTCCACTCGTTCTTGCTTTTGTTCGGCGGTGAGCACTCGGGGAACCAATTTTGCGCAAACTTTCCTCATCGTCAAATCTTGCGTAACAATTTGGTGAACCGTAAATTTATTCACGGAGACCTCATCGGCGATCATTTTGAGACTTAAACGACGGTCGGAGTCCAGGAGTTCTTTCACTTTGGCCACCGTTTCATCCACACGACTCGTTGAAGGGCGTCCAGATCGTTCCATGTCTTCAACGGATTCCCTCCCGTTTTTAAATTCATTAAACCACCGGAACACTTGAGCTCTTGATATGGAGTCTTCTTTGTAGGCCTCCGTAATCATAGCAAAAGTTTCCGAAGCAGTTTTGCCCAAGCGAAAGCAAAATTTGATTGCATACCGCTGTTCTATCGAGCGATCCATCTTCAGCGTTTTCACAAGTGTCACGGGCACACAAACAACGTAATACGCGAAGCTCGACCCTCACTGCACCAGAGCTCCGACGCGACTGCGAACCGGTTCTATTGTTCGCTCAGATCCCCCACCACGTGACGTACAGGTGGAGACCGCCCTGCGAGCGACTGGGGCGCCGCGCGGCGGCCAGTCTCATTACTTATCTACCACACCCTATATGGTCCCTTGGAGGTGTAAAAATTTTAAGCTTCTACGTTATTTCAACCAAAATATGCGGCAATTTCTGGTTACATATTTTGATACTTGAAAACTTACTTATGAGAATGTATAGTGTGCTTCCTGTTGGCCCAGAACGCAGTGTGATTGTGTTGAGTATGACTGTGTTCTGGTGAAGTGAAAAGTGTTTTACTACTTCATTTGTGGAAAATACTTGTTATAGTTACGTCTGCATCACAACCCCTCATCATTACGCGGAGAATGGAAGTGCTTGCCACACGAAAACATGACAAGCTACCTGTAGTAATTAACACACAAGTGATCCAGAAAATTCATGCACACCAAATGTAAAGAATAAATAAAAACGAAAACCCACTGATGATGGCACTGTGGTGCCGAAACATGTTTGGGTACTGATTATGGTGTCTTGCATAACTGGCGGACCTCACATCCAACATTTGTAACTGCAAACACGGCCAATACAAGGAGCTGCAAATCAGAATGATAGATAACTGAATTATTGTTGGGCCAAACGCACTGACGTCAATGAAAAGTTTCTTTCTGCGACAGCAAAAGCATCTTTCCATCAGTTCCGATCCTCCTCGTACGGAGTGACGTAGCGAAAACTTGGCGAAGTTAAATCTGTTTCGCGGGTCGGGATTCGGACTGCGATTCTCACGAACCTATCCGACGACCTCGTCATGTGCACACAACACGTGTAAATTACCGGCGCTATTCCGATTACAGCGTTTCCAGGTGGATATCGATTGCCGCGAGTCGAGCGGTCGACGCGCGGTCTCCGTGTCGATGGGGCCGGTGATTCACCGCCCCGGCTCACAGGCGAAGCGCGCCGCGTGACTGGCGACGCCGATTCGCGGCCTGTCATCGGCGCTGGCCTACCGGCGGCCTGCAGGTCGATGGCGCCGAGACGGATGGCCGGCTGGCAGGCCAGCGAGGGACTGCCGGCGCAGCCGCCGACAACAAGCTGTCCCTGTGGTCCGGGAGCGCGTGACAAAGTGCAACTGTTTGTACTACTTGTCGTTTTAATAGGTTGTAGCTGACGACATAATAAGCTATATACGAGGGCAGTTCAATAAGTAATGCGACACATATTTTTTCTCGGCCAATTTTGGTTGAAAAAACTGGAAATTTCTTGTGGAATATTTTCAAACATTCCCGCTTCGTCTCGTATAGTTTCATTGACTTCCGACAGGTGGCAGTGCTGTACGGAGCTGTTAAAATGGCGTCTGTAACGGATGTGCGTTGCAAACAACGGGCAGTGATCGGGTTTCTATTGGCGGAAAACCAGGGCATCTCAGATATTCATAGGCGCTTGCAGAATGTCTACGGTGATCTGGCAGTGGACAAAAGCACGGTGAGTCGTTGGGCAAAGCGTGTATCATCATCGCCGCAAGGTCAAGCAAGACTGTCTGATCTCCCGCGTGCGGGCCGGCCGTGCACAGCTGTGACTCCTGCAATGGCGGAGCGTGCGAACACACTCGTTCGAGATGATCGACGGATCACCATCAAACAACTCAGTGCTCAACTTGACATCTCTGTTGGTAGTGCTGTCACAATTGTTCACCAGTTGGGATATTCAAAGGTTTGTTCCCGCTGGGTCCCCCGTTGTCTAACTGAACACCATAAAGAGCAAAGGAGAACCATCTGTGCGGAATTGCTAGCTCTTCATGTGGCTGAGGGTGACAATTTCTTGTCAAAGATTGTTACAGGCGATGAAACATGGGTTCATTACCTCGAACCTGAAACAAAACGGCAATCAATGGAGTGGCGCCGCACCCACTCCCCTACCAAGAAAAAGTTTAAAGCCATACCCTCAGCCGGTAAAGTCATCGTTACAGTCTTCTGGGACGCTGAAGGGGTTATTCTGTTCGATGTCCTTCTCCATGGTCAAACGATCAACTCTGAAGTGTATTGTGCTACTCTTCAGATATTCAAGAAACGACTTCAGCGTGTTCGTAGGCACAAAAATCTGAACGAACTTCTCCTTCTTCATGACAACGCAAGACCTCACACAAGTCTTCGCACCCGAGAGGAGCTCACAAAACTTCAGTGGACTGTTCTTCCTCATGCACCCTGCAGCCCCGATCTCGCACCGTCGGATTTCCATATGTTTGGCCCAATGAAGGACGCAATCCGTGGGAGGCACTACACAGATGATGAAGAAGTTATTGATGCAGTACGACGTTGGCTCCGACATTGACCAGTGGAATGGTACCGTGCAGGCATACAGGCCCTCATTTCAAGGGGGGGTAAGGCCGTAGCATTGAATGGAGATTACGTTGAAAAATAGTGTTGTGTAGCTAAAAGATTGGGGAATAACCTGGTGTATTTCAATGCTGAATAAAACAACCCCTGTTTCAGAAAAAAAATGTGTTGCATTACCTATTGAACTGCCCTCGTATTACCAAAACGTTTGGATCCTGGCACATGCGACGTCCAAGCAGTTTTGAAAGTGTAATGTAATGTACGGAAACCACCTTATACAGGTCATCCGATTTAAAAAAGATTATGACTATTACGTTATTTGAGACATGTGCGTGAACAACGTACTGTCGGGAAGAGTAACCTCTCGAGTTTTACATGGCTCCCACTAGGTAGCAGCAGTGTGCGCCCACTTCAGTTCTAGTAAAAATGGTGTAGGGTAGTTGTTCCCAACAGGAGGTCCGCGGACCACCAGGGGTCCTCGAGCTATGCCAGGAGGCCCGCAAGATGCCATTAGAGTAAAAAATATGTTAAATATATTTCCTGTTATAACAGATTTTTTGTTTTGGCCGCTTCCTGCATGAGCAGAGGTTTAGTTTACGCTAACTTCTGCGTCTAGCGTCTTCCTAGAGCCAACTGACACTAGCACTAAAACAATTCTTGGAGTCATCAGAGGAGAGTTTGCCTGACCAGATCAAGGACAATGTAGCCGAACATCTACGCAGCCTAACCACCACTTTTAGAGAGTATTTCCCTGAACCTGAACCTGACCCTGACGACAGATGGATTCGAAATCCCTTCAGCTGTGAAGAAATATACAAATTCCAAGGCCTCACTGAAGAAGAGCAAGATCAACTTGTGGATCAGTCCAGCTGTGGTACGATGATAAACATTTTCATCGGTGATAAAATTACAGACTTATGAGAACTGAAAATTACAACTAACTATATACTGATGGAGTATTCAGTTGTAGCTGTATTTTTTCAAATAAATAATACCTTGTATGAAATTAGTGTTTTCTTATTTTTCACACATTTAAACTCAATGCAATATCAAGTGTAGTACACTTGAAAGACCAATACAATCAGTTTTAATTTTTTCCTGTCATTTTCAGTTCATACTCAATTTTTATTTTTTTAACGAGTTTGTTATTCTAAACACCCAGATTTGAAGACAAAGATTTTGAACAATAATCAAAAATTTATAAGTAACAATGATGGTTAAATTGAAAAAGTTTTAATTCAGTATTTTTTCAGTAATGAATATGTCAATTGTTGTAACCACAACCAACAGCGGGAACGCCTTGGGCTGCGGATCGGAGCCGCCAGGCGGGGAAGCCGCCGGCGGTGGAGCACACACCACCGGGTAAACACAGGACGAGTCGGACGACTGACCAACGACAACTGACAACAACCGACCACGACCGCCTATGAGCGACACAACGAGGAAGAGATAAACAATGGAGGCTTGTGGAAACCACAACACCAAACACCAAACGTAAATCCACTTGGAACCAGAGCCAGGCAAAGGTCAACAACGAGCAACGACCGGAACGCAGTACTGCCAAGATAGAAACGAAATCCAGAGCGAGTACCAGACTGGCTGGACTAGGTTTTTTTTCCCTTGATTGTGATTTCATTCCCCTGCCCCATATAGGGAGGGGAGGGCTGTGAGCGGCACAATCTGCTGCTCTTCAGCCGAGTGACACGACAACTGAAACAAGAATAAAATGATACATACATAAGGGGATAAAAAAGGGGAACATAAAACAGAGTAAGGTGAGAAAATGGAGGTAAAAATACATTGACATGTAGACGTTCATGCGGGACAGTTAAAAAAGTCTCCAGAAAGTTAAAAAACACAGTTGGCGATTCTTGAAACACAGAGAAGACACTGAATGCGCATGCACAGGTTAAAAGTTGGCCACAGTATTAAAAACACTCCGAAACAACACACTTAAAACCCACTTGGAGCACACACGACGAAGAGTAAAACTACCAGGTGGGACCTGCCGAGGGAAAGGTCAGAGAGGATGGAAAAGGAGGGGAGAGCATGGGGCAGCTGGGGAAGTGGCGGGATGAAGAGAGGAGGGGCAACTGTGGGTTCACGAAGAGCTGGACTAGGTTTTTTTTTTCTGTATTGATTTTCAATTCCCCCCGAAGGGGGCTGGCTGGCAGCAGCTTAGTACGCTGCTCTACAGCCTACAGGCTCTTTTTTTTAAAAAAAAGGAAGAAGAAAGAAACAAGGAAAAACAGGCGATAAAATGGTGACTTAAAGTGTAAAATGGCATAAAAATGCGGAAAGTTAAAACAGAAAGCAAAAGGGGTTGGCAATGTTCATAAAATACACAGGAATCAGACAAGTAGCATATTAGACACACAATTAAAAAACAGGGCGACAGTCTGGTTTCTGTTCGCAAGAGATTAAAAAAATCACACCCAGTGACGGTATGATGGCTGTTCGCTTCACTTCCCAAAAGACACAACACCGAACACTCACTGGAAAAACATACACTGTAAAACACTGCACGAAAATGGCGGCACAAATATGGCACTCCCAAGCCAAAGGCAGATGGGGGGGGGGGGACCTGGAGGAGGGGGAAAAACAAGGAGGGAGGATAGGAAAAATCGAAAAGGGGGGGAACCAAGGAGGGAGAGGACTAATAAAGGGAGAGAAGGGCAGACGCAAGAGGGAATGAGAGGAGGCAGAGGAGGGAAATGTAAAAGGACTCAGGGGAGAGAAAGAGGCAAAGAGAGGGGAGGTGGGGAAGCAAGAGGATGGAAGGGGGGAGAGGGAGCCCGGGAAAAGGACAGAGGAAAGGAGGGGGAGTGAGGATCAGAGTTGATAGGAGGGATAAATGGAGGGAGAGAGGGCAACATCTGGGAGGGGGAATTTATGGAAGCCACCTTGGGAAAGGAGATGTAGGGTGTAGAGATGGAGGGTAGGGGGGACACAACAGTGAAGACGTGGTAGGGGGCGGGGATGGGAGAGGAGAGGAGCAACCAAGGGGTGAGGGGATTCTAGGTGGCGGGAGGTGTAGAGGATATGTTCGAGGAATAGGAGCAGATGGGGAAAAGGAATAAGATCAGAGAGGATCTGCGTGGGGGACGTGAGGTGTATACAGAAGGCGAGGCATGACCCTCAAGGATCTGGAGGGACTTATAGAATTTGGGAGGGGGGGGGCAGATATCCAGGCAGGACGGGCATAACAGAGGATGGGACGGATTAAGGATTTGTAGGTGTGGAGGATGGTTGAGGGGTGCAACCCCCATGTCCAGCCAGAGAAGAGTTTGAGGAGAATGAGATTTTCACTCTGCAGCGGAGTGTGCGCTGATATGAAACTTTCTGGCAGATTAAAACTGTGTGCCCGACCGAGACTCGAACTCGGGCCAGGAAGTTTCATATCAGCGCACACTCCGCTGCAGAGTGAAAATTTCATTCTGGAAACATCCCCCAGGCTGTGGCTAAGCCATGTCTCCGCAATATCCTTTCTTTCAGGAGTGCTAGTTCTGCAAGGTTCGCAGGAGAGCTTCTGTAAAGTTTGGAAGGTAGGAGACGAGGTACTGGCAGAAGTAAAGCTGTGAGTACTGGGCGTGAGTGGTGCTTCGGTAGCTCAGTTGGTAGAGCACTTGCCTGCGAAAGGCAAAGGTCCCGAGTTCGAGTCTCGGTCGGGCACACAGTTTTAATCTGCCAGGAAGTTTCAAGAGTTTGAGGAGTCGGAGGCGGTTGTGGGCTTTGGATTGGATGGAGCGGAGATGAGAGATCCAGGTGAGGTGACGGTCAATGGTGAGGCCAAGGTAGGTGAGGGCAGGGGTGAGGCGGACAGGACGGGCGCAGACAGTAAGGGAGAAATCCAGGAGCCAGAAGGAGCGAGTGGTACGACTTACGATGATTGCCTGGGTCTTGGAAGGATTGAGTTTCAGGAGCCACTGGTTACACCACGTAGCAAAAAGGTCAAGGTGATTTTGGAGAGGGCGTTGGGACCGTTGGGGGGTAGGAGCGAGGGCGAGGAATGCGGTGTCATCAGCATATTGCAAGAGGTGCACTGCTGGGGGGGGGGGGGGGGGGTTGGGGCATATCTGCCGTGTACAGGAGGTAGAGGAGAGGGGAGGGGAGAGGACAGAGCCCTGGGGCACACCGGCAGAGGGGTAGAAGGTGTGGGACTGGACTAGGGCAGAGCGGATCCCTATAAACGAAACCGGAGGGAGCGGCTATTGGCCGCTGTCTGCACGTGGCTTTGCGGTGGCGCCCTCGCTGCGCGAGAGCCACTGCGCGGAATAGCCGCCGCGGAGGCGGAGCCCTCTATGGGCTGACTACGTCCATTTCCTCTGCCGCGTGTTCGCCTTCGGCGGCGGAAGGTACTAGATCAATGTTTTTCCTAAGTACCAAAAATAGAATACGTATAAAAAGACTCTTAATTTGGCTTTTTTAGGTACTTCATACTGTGATATGAGCGGTACCAATCATGCTCGATGAGGGGGTCCTCGACAAAATTTTGTTGGGAACCCCTGGTGTAGGGACAACGGAAAGCGTATTGCGTTCTACATTTTGTGCAGTGCTGGTCAGTAACAAATTTCAGCGTGACTTTCGTAGTAGCTATGGTGTGGCTCTTCCTACAGCACAAAGCATTAGACGATGCCATGGACTATTCTAGGAAACAGGTTATTTGTGCAAAGCCAAATCGCCGGACCGTCCCAGAGTGTTTTGTCACAGATGTCGTACGAAGCCGCCATAGCTTCACAAGGAGTCCGCAGAAATCCGTTCGCCATGCATCTCGACAGCTCAACACGATCCCGATGTCCGTCTGACGTGTGTTGCTTCGACGTTTACGTATGAAACCATACAAAATTCAGCTACTGCAAGCTCTTTGTGAAGGTGACAAACAAGAATCTGTGGAGTTCTTGGCAAGATGGGAGGGGGGAGGGGGGAGGTGAGACAGTATTCTTCCGCGCTTAGTGTTTAGTGACGAGGCAACATTCCATTTAAATGGAAAGGTGAACCGTCATAATGAGAGAATGTGGGGTACGAAACAACCACTTGTAGTTGTACATGTGTTTGGTGCAGTTTCACGGAAAAGGTGTATGATCCATTTTTCTTTGCCGGCAACACTGTCACAGGAAGCACATATCTCGATGTGCTTGAGGACTTTCTTTTCCTACAGCTGGAGACTGATTCGAACGGCTTTATTTACCAACAGGATGGGGCACCGCCACAATCGCACCTGGAAGTGCCAGAATTTTTAAATCATAGGATAACTGAACGATGGATCGGTAGCTCTGGACTAGATCGTTCAGCCCTATATTACTGGTCTCCAAGGTCACCGGACCTGACTTTATGTCATGATTTCTTGTGGGGGGCTTATAAAACAGTTTATGTGCCTCCGTTCAAAAATTGGTTCAAATGGGTCTGAGCACTATGGGACTTAACTGCTGAGGTCATCAGTCCCCTAGAACTTAGAACTACTTAAACCTAACTAACCTAAGGACATCACACACATCCATGCCCGAGGCAGGATTCAAACCTGCTACCGTAGCGGTCGCGTGGTCCCAGACTGTAGCGCCTAGAACCGCTCGGCCACTCCGGCCGGCAGTGCCTCCCTTACGAACAACAATGAATGAACTGAGACATCGCATAACGACGGCTTTGGAAGCTGTAAGTCAAGACATGCTCGCTGTAATGTGGGAACAATTTGAATATCGCATTGACACATTCCGTGCATCTCAAAGGGGGCATATTGAACATCTCTGAAAAGGTATGAAAAAAAAACTTTTTGAGTTTCCTGTTCATCAAAAACGAAATTCATTGTATATGTTTATAAGCTTTAGAAATATAGACGTGCCTAATCGGATGATTCTTTTTGATGCACATTGTACTAGCAAAAACTTTTTAGGCATTATTTGCAATATAAACTGGTGACAGAAACAGTAGGCAAGCACAACTGGGACTAAGGCCGTCAGCAACGTTCCAAAGGTGTTAAAAATATATGAGCTACAACCATTTTGCATCCTTTGATACCTTTGTCTTTTACTTCGCTTCTTATTGTCTCTCTATTAAAAAGACAATGTCCCGACCGATTGACTCACAGACACATCAACGCCCAGACCAAACCGCTGAGGATAGAAACTTGAAAACTAGAGAGGGTGTTGATCTCATATTGTAGCGCCCGTTTTTGGAAATATCACCCCTAAGGCGGTGAAATAGTGGATGGATTTTTTTTTTGTGGAAACATGTCGCTATTAAGGCAATTTCGAAACAAGGCCTATGAAAATTCAGCGTTTTCTAACCCCCGTGCAAGGGAAATAGGGAGTGAAAGTTTCTTTGAAAATAAATAATTATTAAAGAACTACCAAAGTATTTTGAAAGCTACATTTATGAAAATTGGTGTTTGACTTTTCGATTACAAATAAAAAATAAATGTCTCAGTGTTTTTGGATATTCAACCCCTAAGGCGCTGAAATAAGAGACGAAATGTTTTATGAAATATTTCATTATGAATGCATTTTCAAAGGTAAATCTATGAAAATTTGCATTTGGCTTCTTGGCTACAAAAAAAAAAAAAAAACGTGTGTCACCGTTTTTAGAAATTTCACCCCTATGGGGGTGAAATAGGGGATGAAAATCTTTCTAGAAATATTTCATTATGGAAGCATTTTTCAAACTAAACCTATGAAAATTTGTATTTTGCTTCTCTGAAAGAAATAAAAAAATACAACATCACTGTTTTCAGAAATTCAATCCATAATGGTATGAAACAGAGGTTGAAATGTTTTATAAAAGTATTTCATTGTGAAAGCATTTTAAAGCTAAATCTACGAAAATTTGTATTTTTGACTTCTCCGTTAGAAATAAGAGAAAAACGTGTTTTACTGTTTTTAGCAATTCATTTACTAAGGGGACGAAATAAGGCCAGAATGATAAACTAATCATCGCGCATCCGAAACTGCTAAGGACAGAGACTTGAAATTTGGAGAATGTGTGGACCGTACTGCAGGTATCATTTAAGAAGGGACTGTTCGAAATTCCACCTATAAGGGGTTGAAATGGAGGATCAAAGACTTTTTGAAAAATGTCACTATTAAGGCAGTTTTGAAGACAGAACTACGAAAATTTGTATTTGGTTTCTCAGTCAGAAATAATAAAAAAAATGTGTTTCAGCGTTTTTGAAAATTCAGTCATTAAGGGCGTGAAAGTCTTTTTCACAGTAAATCATTATTAAAGAACTACTAAAGTACTTTAAAGCTACTTCTATAAAAACTGATATTTGATTTCTTGGTTTGAAACTAAAAAAGGAGTGTTTCAGTGTTTTTGGAAATTCAGCCCCCTAAAGAGTGAAATATGTGCTGCAAAGTCTTATGAAATTATTTCATTATGAAAACATTTTCAAAGCTAAATCTTTGAAAGCTTGTATTTGGCTTCCGTGTTGGAAATTAAAAAGTAGGTGTTTCACTGTTTTTGGAGACTCAGCCTCTTATGGGGTGAAATAGGTGATGAAAATTTTTAAGAAAATATTTCGTTGCATTGAAAAAATTTTAAAGTTACATCTACGAAAATTGGTGTTTCACTTGTCCGTTAGATGTAAAGAAATATATGTTAGGGGATACAAGCTGCTATGGAAATATCACCGCAAGAACGCAAAAGACATGATTATCGGAAATCTTGAACTTCAGCTGCCATAATCGCATTTTTGTCACAAGATCATTAGGAAAAGACGATGTTTTTTGGCTTTAAGTAGCGTGAAAAGTTTAGGTGGTGTTGCAATTTGTGAACCGCATAAAAATTTGACTAAAGAGAAACAAAAACATCTGTGCGAACCTTACAGATTACGCCTGCGAAGCAGCTGGCAGGAAGCTAGTTTTATTACACAAAAAATTAGAAAATAGATTCATTTTGGGAGTCAGACAGTCAGCAACGCTGAAAGTGAAAACGCACAAGTGATGCGCCCCCCGCCTAATTTTTACTGTTTTTTATTTAGTTTTGGGATTGATTGTTTAAAAAATTAATAATAATAAACAAATAACTATTATCATGTAAGTTTATTTTTTATATTTATGGTGCAAACTTTGTATTATTAATAATATTCGTTACAGTTCATATTATTGCTGACTTTTCCTGTCGTTAGGTTATATGACTAATAATGTATAAAATTTCTTAGCTAGTATAACGTAGTTTTTGTACATTCCTTTTTACGACACGTTTTAAAGTGCTCGAGCTTGCATGTCCCAGAATTCAAACTTTTTAAATAGCCTTTTGTTAAGTCGTATTAAAACGCCAACTAGTATGAAAGAGTCACACATTTTTGTCAAGGTCTCCCGGACCACTACCTGTGGCCAGAAACTCACTTCTTATGTTATTTTTAATGTGTCTGCTCCACACACATAGTCTAATTACTCTTCATCAGCTTCGATATTGGCCCTCGAGGCTGTGTTGACTCACTTAAAACAGCTAAACTTGTGGTATGAGCAAATCGATATCACAGACTATTTAACCACGGGTGCTTTTCCAGTTAGAGCCGGTGTCTCTTAATACACCTATGATGCTCCATAGAACGTTTTAGTAGCCGATACGTTCTCTCTTACACTTATTCCGAGATATCCTAGACAGCTTTCCTGCTATCATGTGCACTGTTTCTCAGCAAACTTCGGGCGGTCTGACTGACGAAGTCAGGGACAACGACTTGTTTCGCATCCGTGCGGTGTCTTGAGCGTATCGCTGCTTCGCGTCCGCGTCGCGTTATTCAGAGATGAAAGACAACCATATGTTGTCAGCACTATCTCACGGTTCGCACTCTCTTACTAGAAAATAGAATAAACACCACGAGTGCAGTGCCAAAACTGAAAAAGAAAGGAAAAGTTTTGCACACAACTGAGACACTCTAAGGACATCACACCACATTTATACTCTTGGAGACCTCTTAAACAACAATAAACCACATTTACACTCTTCTACCATTTACACCAACTATTTACAGTTGTCAATAACTCCCCGAGACGCCCTTTGCTGTATCCCGAGATATTCTACACAGAAAGGGGAAAAGGAGTAGCACAAAAAGCAGGAAAAATGAACAAGGACCCCATTGACGGTTACAATTCTATTAAATTTCATTGTCGATGATCACAGCACTTTCGCCAATCCCACAGATGTCATCAAAATGTAATAAACTCAGAAGAAAAACTTCAAACAATCAAGATCGCTAACAAGGCATTTATTTCGATAACTGGTTTCAGTATTCGGATTGCTCTACAAATTCATATAACCGTCTTCATCTGTGCTATGTATCGTGTCACATCACGAATATGCGTGGAGGATATTACATGAATTTTTAGAGTATAACATGCGAAGATGGTAACGAGGTCCCGAAATAAAAGCTTTACCAGCGATGCTGGCTTTTGGAAGTTTTTCTTCGGAGTTCATTACACTGCAGACCGCCCCCATTCTGACACAATGTCAGGGATATATCATCAAAACGTTGCAGTACAGCAAGATGGACGGACTCCTGTATGTCGCTGGAAGTCGCGTGTACCCGTTGGGCGCGAAAACGTAGCAACGGAAGGAAGATTATGGTTTAATGTCCCATCGACATCTAAGTTGGCCGGCCGGGGTGGCCGAGCGGTTCTAGGCGCTACACTCCAGAACCGCGCGACCGCTACGATCGCAGGTTCGAATCCTGCCTCGAGCATGGATGCGTGTGATGTCCTTAGGTCAGTTAGGTTTAATTAGTTCTAAGTTCTAGGGGACTGCCTTAGAAGTTATGTCCCATAGTGCTCAGAGCCATTTAAACCATTTTTTTGACATCTAAGTTGTTACAGACGTAGCACAAATTCGGATTAGGGAAGGATGGGGAAGGAGATTGGCAGTGCCCTTTTTAAGGGAATCATCCCAGTATTTACTTGGAGCGATTTAGGGACATCACAGAAAACCTAAATCTGGATGGCCGGACACGGGTTTGGACCGCCGTCGTCCCGAATGCGAGTCCAGGGTGCTAACCAGTGCGCCACATCGCCCAGGCCAAAACGTACCAGTGCAGGGGGCGGGGGGGGGGGGGGGGTGCGTTGCAATGACTGCTGCAGAGGGGTGGAGCTGTTCTTCTAGTGGTCAGGTCGGTGATCGCTCTCCCACCTTTGCTTTGGGTTCGATGGCTTGGTAAGGACTATGGAAACCTGGCGTGAGGTGGGACTGTTAATATTTTTAAAAATATCGGGAATCCGATACATCGAAAGTGAAAAATATATCATTAAAGCCTATGCGTCGAAGTACCGCTAGACGTACATCACGAACCGGGGGCTCAAGGATTCAACAGTTTCAAAAAATTCTCATAGTGCCGCATTGCCCGCTGAGCGCCTAGCGAGTCGGTGACGCAACCCGCCCGATTTGTTTCGGCGCACCAGGGTACGCGCGCTGTTAGTACTACTACAGCGCGCATACGGGATAACTCTCGCCGGCTGGTGCCTGCGGAGTTGAATTCCATCAGCACCACCTGATGATGGCGGAACGGTTATTCGCCGAAATATCGTGGAACTTTGACGATCGGATCCGGCTGGACACCCGAGAACCTTGGATAAATGATTAGAGCCATCGACATATCGACGAATAATACTGATATAACGATATACCGACGGAAAAGAATTTGATGTTAGAGCCTATAAAAATATCGGCTGCACATTGTAAATATACAGTCAGTTTTGGAGCTGTATATTTATGTATTGATTTATTATTAGATATTCTGTCCATCAAGACGCTACCAACCTGATTATCGCCGGCCGGTGTGGCCACGCGGTTAAAGGCGCTTCAGTCTGGAACCGCGCGACCGCTATGGTCGCAGGTTCGAATCCTGCCTCGGGCATGGATGTGTGTGATGTCCTTAGGTTAGTTAGGTTTAATTAGTTCTAAGTCTAGGGGGCTGATGACCTAAGATGTTAAGTCCCATAGTGCTTAGAGCCATTTGAACCATTTTTGAACCTGATTATCTCCCTTACAGGAAGAATTGAATGGAAAACTATGCAAGTTCACGCTTGGCGATAACCACTTTGTTAACAATGGCAACTGCACGTAAGTGGTACAATGAAAGGTACCCGAAAGATTCGTCGTTCGGTTTCGTCACATATCGGATTTGTCAGGAACACTTCATGTCGACTTCCCTGTTTTTTCATTTCCGCAAACGCCAGCGATCTATTAGTTGTACTGTCAAAATTGCGTGGTGAAGTTAAACGTTGATGTTTCTGTTGGTAGCGCCGAGGGCCGATTATGTCAGCATTTTCCACACACGTCTCCGCCCACCATACGTACCAATTGTGTCACTTAGATATTTGTTCATCACTTTCAGCACCTGTTTTTGAAGAATGCCGATGTAAAGAACTAGCACATTGGTGGGGGTAAAAGTTATTTTTTAACGCAACTGGTGTGCTACTTTCTCACTTTGTATATCTTGTTATTACATTCACACAGCCACCGCCACCGCCCAGTACAGTCGCAAAAAAATGGTTCAAATGGCTCTAGGCACTAAGGGACTTAACATCGGAGGTCATCAGTCCCCTAGACTTAGAACTACTTAAACCTAAGGACATCACACACATCCATGCCCGAGGCAGAATATGAACCTGCGACTGCAGCAGCATCGAGGTTCCGGACTGAAGCGCCTAGAACATTTTTATGGCAATTTGCAATGTCGGTGCACTGATGTGTTATCCGTGTGGGAAAGATTGCATAAATGCATGTTTTCGTATTGTGATTGGACGTAACTGTCTGTAGTTATGATGTGAGGAGACGTATTTCGTTTTGGGCACCGATATACACATTTAAGTAATTTTGAGCGTCCTTGTACTCACGAAGAAGGTACATTTAAGTGTGAGAGCATCGCAGTATTCTACCGGGCGAAGAAACAAGTTTACAGCATACCAAATAAAGTGAAACAAGCTCGCAGACTCAGCTACATACAAATAAAATTAAGAAATTGAAATGAACGTCTTCAAATCCTACTATGTGAAAACCCGATAAGTTCAAAACATATTTTGCTCAGTGAATTGGTTCAAAAAGTACTAAGAGCAATTTAAAAATTAAAATGTCGTCTTTATGCAGTGGGAAATGATTTCAGTCATAACTAATTCTGAAAAGTAATCTAAATACCTAGAACCCGCCGTCGAGAATTTTGAAATATTTCATTTGGTTAGGAAGGGAACCGTTTCCTCGGTTCCTGTAAAGTTATGACATGTGATCGTAATACGATTTTAAGCGACGCTTCTCTCGTATAATTTCTGTATTGCTCCATCAAGCGGCAGGCGTTACGGGAGCTCGCCCTCGTCCGTTGTCGACCCATGGCGTCCACGTACCACGGGCGTCATCGGGCATCGATCTCCCTGTCCAGCGTGACGAGAAACGGCATTACAAGGGCGGCGGCAGCTGCTGGCCCAGCAGTCTGAAGGTCTTACATGCATACCTATACTCCGTTCGTCATAAGAATAAACCTGATGTAAACAAACGCGATGATTGGTCAGCAGCCGTAGCTCTCGTACTCTGGTACTGTTCCCCTCTTGGAACTAGGTCCAACTTATGTATTAGATGTTTCAATGCTATGTCACTGCAAATGACACTTCAAGACATTCTGATGTATTAACGGCCATTAGCATTTTTCTTAATTATACTTTAGCTACGTAATTTTTACTTCAAAAATCGTGTACAGTCACACTCTCTGTAAGCGCTACTTGTGCTCTGATTGTCTCACTGTTCATAAGTACCGAAAATGCACGTCATTGCTTCCCTCTTCATAGTGAAACACGCGCGCGAAACACCGTTAATGGCTAGAAACAAGTTGTTCTTAGCGTTTTTCACGACATTATAGCTTTGACATTTGTTGTCATGTACTAAATATAACACTTCCAAATCCTGACGATAATTTTGGCGTAAATGGATGGCATCGTTGGTTACTAATCGAGCGGGCTGGTGGGCGGTGGTTCGACACTCGTTCTGGTCATAAACTTTTTTTTTGTTCCGTTCGAATATCTAAATCGTTAAATATAAGATTTATCGATATGTGGTAAATTAACTTATACTTAGGCCGCCCGGCGGACTTGTGTCGAGGTCCGGTGAGCCGGCCAGTCTGTGGATGGTTTTTAGGCGGTTTTCCATCTGCCTCGGCGAATGCGGGCTGGTTCCCCTTATTCCGCCTCCGCTACACTATGTCGGCAATTGCTGCGCAAACAAGCTCTCCACGTACGCGTACACCACCATTACTCTACCACACAAACACAGGGGTTACACTCGTCTGATGTGAGATTTTCCCTGGGGGGGGGGGGGGGGTCCACAGGGGGCCGAACCGCACAATAACCCTGGGTTCGGTGTGGGGCGGTGGAGGGGTGAAGTGGACTGCGGTAGTCGTCGTGGGATTGTGGACCACTGCGGCTGCGGCGGTGACGGAGCCTCTCCGTCGTTTCTCGGCCCCCGGTTAATTTACAATACAATACAACTCGTACTTAAGCATCGTTTCTTCAAGAAAAATGCACGTCTTCTGGTTTCTAGTTACATATCACACGCATAATATTGGTTTCCATTGAAAATACACATTCTTAACTATCGATATATTGTAAAAGGTTGTTACAGATTTTGAAGTTAGGAAAACATTACAAAATTAAATTATTCTGTGAAAAATGGAAAAGCAGTTTTTCTTTGTTTGAATATGCCCACTGTTTTATAGGAAAGATGTGGTCTGGCACGAGCCAGAGCGATAAGCGTCGTAGAAACACGGAAAACAATTTTCACGGCGTCAAGCACACTGTACAAATGCTGCATTTTTACAGTTGTCACCGTACCGCTGCTGTCTGAACCCAGTGGAACTGATCTGGAGCCAAGTTAAGGGATCTGTGGCGAGCAATAACAAGACATTTAAGCTGCCGAACTTACTGGAACTAATGCACGAAGCTTCATGACACGTCACTGCCGAACGATGGCGAAATGCAGAACAGAGCGTCATAACAGAGTAGGAGGTGGTAATGTGGACTTCTCGGTAGCTTCGAATTCTGTTGCTGATCACCTCGTTATCAGCGAAGCAGTACTGAAATGTACCCTTTCCTCGGAGTCCGATATGGAAGAAGTTGAGACATTACCAGACGACTGACTGTAATACCCCAGTGGCTTCATTATTTAACTACATGGTGAAATCCCAGCAGTGCGCTTTTACGCATCACATAGCTCATGAAGATAAATTACCCTTTTTAATGTCAGGATTTTTCATCAGTCTCGTTTTTAATTACTGTACTGTGTTAGCTAAGATCGAGAGCATGTTTTCCTTCAGATCACCTAAGAAACGTATCGCCTGAGTTTTACCATTATTTCCTTCTGTTTAAAAATTAAATGACATGCAAGGCTATATTGTTCTGTGCTCGTCTCTTTTTACCCCTTTACTACAACTGTTCACGTCATAGCAGGTTGGTTGAACCAGGTGGCTGGCCAGTACTTTCGAAGTTAAATTCGCCGATAAAGCAGTTGTCCCTTATTATCGCTGAGTCGAGGTACACGTAACGCACAGCAGAAAACGTATCCTCATTTTCGTACTTGGCTGTACTCGAGACAGATTGGCCTCTGGTCCACGTGAAACGAAATCCAATGAGGTTCCGACAAACGCGGAAGAATACATACGAGGTGCATTCAAGTTCTAAGGGCTCCGATTTTTTTCTAATTAACTACTCACCCGAAATCGATGAAACTGGCGTTACTTCTCGACGTAATCGCCCTGCAGACGTACACATTTTTCACAACGCTGACACCATGATTCCATGGCAGCGGCGAAGGCTTCTTTAGGAGTCTGTTTTGACCACTGGAAAATCGCTGAGGCAATAGCAGCACAACTGGTGAATGTGCGGCCACGGAGAGTGTCTTTCATTGTTGGAAAAAGCCAAAAGTCACTAGGAGCCAGGTCAGGTGAGTAGGGAGCATGAGGAATCACTTCAAAGTTGTTGTCACGAAGAAACTGTTGCGTAACGTTAGCTCGATGTGCGGGTGCTTTGTCTTGGTGAAACAGCACACGCGCAGCCCTTCCCGGACGTTTTTGTTGCAGTGCAGGAAGGAATTTGTTCTTCAAAACATTTTCGTAGGATGCACCTGTTACCGTAGTGCCCTTTGGAACGCAATGGGTAAGGATTACGCCCTCGCTGTCCCAGAACATGGACACCATCATGTTTTCAGCACTGGCGATTACCCGAAATTTTTTTGGTGGCGGTGAATCTGTGTGCTTCCATTGAGCTGACCAGCGCTTTGTTTCTGGATTGAAAAATGGCATCCACGTCTCATCCATTGTCACAACCGACGAAAAGAAAGTCCCATTCATGCTGTCGTTGTGCGTCAACATTGCTCGGCAACATGCCACACGGGCAGCCATGTGGTCGTCCGTCAGCATTCGTGGCACCCACCTGGATGACACTTTTCGCATTTTCAAGTCGTCATGCAGGATTGTGTGCACAGAACCCACAGAAATGCCAACTCTGGAGGCGATCTGTTCAACAGTAATTCGGCGATCCCCCAAAACAATTCTCTCCACTTTCTCGATCATGTCGTCAGACCGGCTTGTGCGAGCCCGAGGTTGTCTCGGTTTGTTGTCACACGATGTTCTGCCTTCATTAAACTGCCGCACCCACGAACGCACTTTCGACACATCCATAACTCCATCACCACATGTCTCCTTCAACTGTCGATGAATTTCAATTGGTTTCACACCACGCAAATTCAGAAAACGAATGATTGCACGCTGTTCAAGTAAGGAAAACGTCGCCATTTTAAGTATTTAAAACAGTTCTCATTCTCGTCGCTGGCGGTAAAATTCCATCTGCCGTACAGTGCTGCCATCTCTGGGACGTATTGACAATGAGCGCGGCTTCATTTTAAAACAATGCGCATGTTTCTATCTCTTTCCAGTCCGGAGAAAAAAAATCGGAGGCCTTAGAACTTGAATGCACCTCGTAGTGTAATGTTTACGGAGATAGGCAGCTTTGCATCAGACGCTGCTGGCTGGGCAGTTGTGTCCCGTGCAACTCAGGCGAGTGCCTGTCACTGGCATCTCGTTGGGGCGGCAGTCGGTACCACTGTCCCCCCATCTTGCGGCGACGCTCAGCGCTGGCCGCCTCGGGGCGGCAACACACAGCGAACGCCGATTCGATGCCCACCTGTACGGCGTGCCCTGCCTGTTTTTTTTACAGCAAAAAGAAATGTCTTTTTGCGGTTGAGGACAAGTCTGCGACCTGCCAAGTGCCATTGAAATGACTCGAAACTCCCGGTATTGCCTAAGGCCGGTATTACACTATCAAATTTCTCTGTCAAAGATTTGATCAAAGATGTGATCAAATATTCCGTCAAATATATTTGACAGAGATCTTTGACGTAGCGCTAGAAGGGGTATTTTTTCGTCAAAGTTCAAGATGGCTGACAACAATAACTCGTTATTAACTGCAGCAGTTGCATGTACCAGAATTGCACTGTCTGCACATGCGGAAGAGAAGCGGGGGAAAAAAAGGAAACATACTTGGGTGAAGCCGTGGATTTTACGACGACATGACAAAAGCATTCAACAAAACCTGTTACGTAAGCTTATAGTGGAGGACGTCAAGTCGTACATCAATTACTTAAGAATGGATGAGCATACATTTCTGTATGTGCTCAGTGAAGTGTATCCTCATATCAAAAAGCACAATATTCACTGCTACATCTGCAGAAGACGGGCTCACTGTAACACTCCGATTCCTTGCTACAGGAGATGGTTAGGTTAGGTTAGGTCAGATCAGGTCAGGTCAGGTCTCCAATCTTCTTAATCTATTTTTGTATTCAGGGTGCCTCGCATTGTAAAGGCCTCATCAGCTTCATGCGTCTCTATTAATTTTTTTGCTGTCGGCACACACCAATTGTATTACTGGCAATGTTTGTAAAAACACTGCAGATGACAGAACGCTGCAGCGATGCATGCGCTCCGCGTGGTAACATACCACATTGCAGTGAACAGAAGACAAGCGATTTCTTTGATCAAATCTACAGCGAGGCCCTAGATTTGATCAAATATTGGACGACATTTGACAAAGTTCCCTATTACACCAACAGATATCTTTGACAATTTGACAAAGAAATTTGATAGAGTAATACCGGCCTAAGTGATGGATGGAACTTCTAGCGCCGAGTGCGTGATGATCTTGTTGGCGTCGGCGAGTGTTTGGATTTCGGCATCGGGCTCCGTCTTGTGTCCTCCTCGCTCAAGCAACATAGGAAGCGAGTCAACGATTATACACAGTCCAGCCACATCAGTGTGACAACCGCCTGTGCTCGACGTCAAAGTGTAATAAAGTGCACTGGCGCCTGACCAAAAGGTGGCCTGACCTGTTGCTGGTGTAAAGGAACACCGCAACATGAGCAAGAAGACCCACTAGCAGCAACGCATCCGTGAGAAAGATTCAAATGAGAAGACGCCAATCAACTACCCCAGCAACAAGCATGAAAGGCGTGATCTGCCAATCCTACAACTCACCGGAGCGTGAAGCTCCTTGAATTTGCGAAGTGAAGACAACGCGGACATCAGGGTAGTCGTTTTCGTAATGCGGACACGAAGCGATATACCTGACGTCCAAAAGGGCATAATCAGTTACTTTCGGGCCAAAGGCGGAAGCATTTCGAAAACGGCTACGTTTGTAAAGTGTTCGGGTGTCGCTGTGGTTAAAATATACCGTGCATGGCAAAATGACGCTATCAAAAACTGGCACCGGGGCAACTGAGGTGCACCACAGGTATGAACGACGGCTGTGATGATGTGTACAGACGAATAGAAGTGCAGCTGTTGAGCAACTGACCGCCCACCTGATCCAAGGAACTACCGACGGCATCTCCTCAATGACTGTTCAGCATATATTACTGTCTACAATTTGCACAGAAACCAGATGGTAGTTATAAGAGTCAAGGGGCATGAAAGGGAAGCAGTGGCTGGGAAGGGAGTGAGACAGGGTTGTATCCTCTCCCCGATGCTATTCATTCTGTATATTGAGCGAGCAGTGAAGGAAACAAAAGAAAAATTCGGAGTAGGTATTAAAATCCATGGAGAAGAAATAAAAACTTTGAGGTTCACCGATGACATTGTAATTCTGTCAGAGACAGCAAAGGACTTGGAAGAGCAGGTGAACGGAATGGACAGTGTCTAGAAAGAAGGGTATAAGATGAACATCAACGAAAGCAAAACGAGGATAATGGAATGTAGTCGAATTAAAGTCGGGTGATGCTGAGGGAATTAGATTAGGAAATGAGACGCTTAAAGTAGTAAAGGAGTTTTGCTATTTGAGGAGCAAAATAACTGATGATGGTCGAAGTAGAGAGGATATAAAATGTAGATTGGCAATCGCAAGGACAGCTTTTCTGAAGAAGAGAAATTTGTTAACATCGAGTATTGATTTAAGTGTCAGGAAGTCGTTTCTGAAAGTATTTGTAAGGAGTGTAGCCATGTATGGAAGTGAAACATGGACGATAAATAGTTTGGACAAGAAGAGAATAGAAGCTTTCGAAATGTGGTGCTACAGAAGAATGCTGAAGATTAGATGGGTAGATGACATAACTAATGAGGAGGTATTGAATAGGATTGGGGAGAAGTGGGGTTTGTGGCACAACTTGACAAGAAGAAGGGACCGGTTGGTAGGACATATTCTGAGGTATCAAGGGATCACAAATGTAGCACTGGAGGGCAGCGTGGAGGGTAAAAATCGTAGAGGGAGACCAAGAGATGAATACACTAAACAGATACAGAAGGATGTAGGTTGCAGTAGGTACTGGGAGATGAAGAAGCTTGCACAGGATAGAGTAGCATGGAGAGCTGCATCAAACCAGTTTCTGGACTGAAGACCGCAACAACAACAACATGGCACTCTATAGCAGGCTCCTCGTTCATGCACCCACGATGACTGATGCTCATCAGCGATGAATGCTGCAATTTTCACGTCAGTACCAGAACTGGGCGTCCACTGAGAGGCAACAGGTGGTTTTTTCAGATGAATTACGCCCCATCAGACAGATGGCCATTGGTGTGTACGGCCTTGCAACAACTGTCGGAAGGGTCCAGGCCGGAGGACGGAGCGTTTTGACGTGGGGAATGTTTTCGTGCCATTACGTGGTCCATCTCGTCATTCTGCAATGTGCAATGCGTCAGTCCAAGCATGCATTTACGCTTCAGCACCATGTCCGCCTCTACGTGCAGTATTTTCTGCTCGGCACGATGGCATTTACCAGCAGGACAATGCAACCTGTAACAGAGGTATACGTGTGTCGTTCAAAGAGCACCAAATTGAGTTTAACGTACTCCCCTGGCTACCAGACAACATGCTTATAAACCCAATCGAGAATATATGGGACCACCTCGATTGCGCTGTTCGCACCACGCACCCTCAACCGAGAAACCTAGCACAGCTCGCCATGACTCTGCATCCCTCTTGGTACCTTCCACAACCTCACTGACTCACATCTTGCAGCGATCTTCACTCCTAAAGGTGCTTATTCAGCCATTTGATAGGTGATCGTAACAGTGGACAATGTATCTCCATCCCTCATATCATCATTTATCCATACCTTGAAGAAAAATGAATTTCACACTGAATGCCATTGTTCAGGGACCGTGTCAACTGCTCACAACGTAAAGGCCAACGAACTCATAGTTTTCAACAAATGTTTGGTGACAAAGTGACGTAACGTTAGAAAACACTCTGTTGACTTGCCTTGTTGAAAAGCCATTCTTCAGAAATACTTTTTGCAGGTGTTCCAGTTCCGCTTGAAGACTGTCGGTGTCAGAGATGGTATGGGCACGGTCGGTCAAGGTTTTGAGAACGTCCATTGTTTGTGCTGGATGGTGGCAACTAGTAGCTTGTAGATACAGGTCTGTATGAGCCGGCTTTCTGTACTCCGAGTGACCAAGTGTGCCATCACTCTTACGTCTTTAAATAGCAGAGCTCAGTGCGTACTCGCCAGTACTACTACAGTGGTACTCACCTGAAGATGGCCAGAAGACTCTGCGCCAAAATATCGTGGCAGGACGTTACTGACATCCGGCAGTTCTCCCGTGTTTTAATGGAACAACATCGCTATGGTTCACTCCGAGGCACCTGGACACTTCCCTTGTTGACAGCACTTCCTGGCACAAAGTAACAATGCGGACACGATCGATCAGCGGTATTGACCGTCTATGGTTGGTTGAACTACAGACAACACGAGCCGTGTACGTTCTTCCTGGTGGAATGACTGGAACTGATTAGCTGTCGGACCCCCTCCGTCTAACAGGCGCTGCTCATGCATGGTTGTTTACATCTTTGGGCGGGTTTAGTGACACCTTTGAACAGTCAAAGGGAAGGTCAACGTCTGTCTTCAGGAGTTCTGGGAACAGTCTGGAGCAGTTCTTGTTGTGGAGTGTTTGAAATGCTATCTTTGGCTGTATAACTAACGACCAGCTGCACAGATGAACAATGCTCAAGTAGCAAATTCGGCTTACTTTAATGTAACGCAGTTTTAGGATATCCTATCATTTGCACTATTCCCACACCTTTCCTTCTTGTTCCTTTCGTCTCTTTTCCTGTTAATTTCCCACTTCCTTCCTTTTCATTTGCCCCTTCCCCTCTTACCACCCTTTCATTCCCTTATTCCTTCCCCTATTTTTCTTTCCATATTTGCACTTTCGTCCTTTCCTTTTGTTCTTCTCCCCTGCCCTCCTTTTGTTTCCTCACTGCCCCGCTTTCCTTTCCCCATTTCCCCACTTTTGCTTTCACTTGCTGCCTCCTTCCTTTCCCCTCTTTCTTTCCCTCTATATCCCTATCTCTTGTTCCCCTAAACGACCCTATCCAACTCTTTCTTTGTGTTTCTTTCCACTATTTCTCCCTATTTCCTTTTGCCCTGCTCCCTTTACCTTTCTTCCTGTTTCCCCACTCTCTCTTTACACATTCTTTCGCTTTTCCCCCTCTTCCTTTCCTCGATTTCCTTTTTCCTCCATTTTCCATTTCAAGAAGGTGGTGGAACTATTTTCATATGGATGTATTTGTGTGGGATGAAGTCTGCCGTCGTCTCTCACCAAGGAATGATGAGGAACCTGCTAGCCGATCATGCTCATTTCTTGTAAGTCTTCATAGGCGACGTCTACATTCAGCAGGCCAATGCACCATTTCATAGTTCCTGAGTAATGTGACAATGGTTTGTCTTGTGTTGTACATCAAATTTCAAATCTACTAGGTAGGCGGGGACAGCTTTGAGCAAGATGTGCGTTCACTGAAACCAGTTCTGAGAAACCTCCGTAAATTACGGACGATGGTTTAGTGGTCATGAATTAGGTAGCCCCCTCAGCAGCTTCAGTGTCTCGTGTTCACAAGTGCACTTATGCCTCTTCCAAACCGCTGGCCATAAACAATAACATCAAAGAATGGTTCAAATGGCTCTGAGCACTATGCGACCTAACTTCTGAGGTCATCAGTCGCCTAGAACTTAGAACTAATTAAATCTAACTAACCTAAGGACATCACACACATCCATGCCCGAGGCAGGATTCGAACCTGCGACCGTAGCGGTCGCTCGGCTCCAGACTGTAGTGCCTAGAACCGCGCGGCCACTCCGGCCGGCTATAACGTCAAGCTTAGGAATATTCGTGTAGAATTTTGAGTTCATGAGAGTTCCTTCAAAAAAGTGCAGGAGATTCTGAAGTAATGGATTCATATGTGTCTGTATATGTGTTTGTCTGGAGAAAAGACTGAGTTTATTCTTCTCTGTCTTAACCATAAATGTCTTGAGAACTTAGTTGAATGTAACTGTGTCTGCTTCCATCACTGTATCTAGTAGAAATAGACAGTCACGTTAATGTGACCACAAGTCAAAAGTCTGAATACCCACCTTTTGCATCGAGGAGATCCAAGAAGAGAGTCAATGAGGTTCCGGGAGGTACCGACAGTGATTCCAGTGCCCTGACGTGATGCGCTAGGTTTCTCGGAAGATCTATCGCACGAACAACGCAACCTAAGTGATCCCACAGATTCTCGTTGGAACCACGCCCACGCCCACGCTGTGTGACACGTTGCATTGTCCTACTGGTATATGCCATCGTGCCGAGAAAAAAAAATGCATATAGAGGTGACGTGGTCCGCATACTTATGTAGATCCATTGTTTTCCAACCGAGCGGGGTGGCGCAGTGGTTAGACACTGGACTCACATTCGGGAGGACGACGGTTCAATCCCGCGTCCGGCCATCCTGATTTAGGTTTTCCGTGATTTCCCTAAATCGCTCCAGGCAAATGCCGGGATGGTTCCTCTGAAAGGGCACGGCCGACTTCCTTCCCCATCCTTCCCTAATCCGATGAGACCGATGACGACGCTGTCTGGTCTCCTTCCCCAAAACCAACCAACCAACCATTGTTTTCCATCCAGGAAAAACGGCACGAAAACATTCCCCACACAATAATTCTCCCTCCTCTAGCCTGGACCCTTCTGACGACTGTTGCACCGCCATACACGCCACCGGCCATCTGTCTAATGGAGCCCAAAACGTGATTCATCTGGAAGTCCACCTGTCGTCACTCAGTGGACATCCAGTTTCGGCGTTGGAGTGCAAATTCTAGCCTTGATCGCCGATGAACAGTGGTCAGTATAGATGCATGAACCAGGCGCCTGCTGCAAGTTCGCTCAGCACTCGTTAGGGAGACACTGTTCCTGGTAGCCCCTTGGTTCATATGGGCGGTCGCTTGCTCAACAGTCTCACGTCTGTCCGCCCGCAAACATCTCTCAGCCGTGGTTCACCCCGTGGTACACCATTGTTGCTTGGGCCGATTTGTGGACGGCGCCATTTTGGCATGCACGGCGTGCTTTAACCACGGCGGTACGTGAAAAGTTTACAAACATAGCCTTTTCTTAGATGCTTCCGCCCTTGTCCTAAAAGCCAGTGATCGTATCCTTTTGAACGTCAAATGAATCTCGCCGGCGCTTCAGTCCGGAACTGCGCGACTGCTACGGTCGCAGGTTCGAATCCTGCCTCGGGCATGGATGTGTGTGATGTCCTTAGGTTAGTTAGGTTTAAGTCGTTCTAAGTTCTAGGGGACTGATGACCTCAGATGTTAAGTCCCACAGTGCTCAGCGCCATTTGAACCATTTGAAATAAATCTCCCCAGTTCCGAGAGCGACTGTGCTTTTTCCGCGTCCCCCCTGCAAGTTTTATCCACCCTCCACTGCAAATGCTGCCACCCGCCCTCTTTGACTGGTTATTGCATGTTGATATCGAACATAGGCAGTGATCGCATTAATGTGACTGGACCGTGTATGAATCGCACGTACATATACAGGGTGGTGCATTGATAGTGACCGGGGAAAATATCGCATGAAATACGCATCAAACGAAAAAACTACAAACAACGAAACTCGCATAGCTTGAAGGGAGAAACCAGATGGCGCTATGGTTGGCCCGCTACATGGCGCTGCCATAGCTCAAACGGATATCAAATGCGTTTTTTTTAAAAATAGGAACCCCCATTTTTTTATTATATATTCGTGTAATACGTAAAGAAATATGAATGTTTTAGTTGGACCACTTTTTTCGCTTTGAGATAGATGGCACTGTAATAGTCACAAACGTATAAGTACGTGGTATCACGTAACATTCCGCCAGTGCGGACGGTATTTGCTTCGTGATACATTACCCGTGTTAAAATGGACCGTTTAGCAATTGCGGAAAAGGTCGATATCGTGTTGATATACGGATGTTGTGATCAAAATGCCCAACGGGCGTGTCCTATGTGTGGTGTCACCGCCAGACACCACACTTGCTAGGTGATAGCCTCTCAATCGGCCGCGGTCCGTTAGTATACGTCGGAACCGCGTGTCGCCACTATCAGTGATTGCAGACCGAGCGCCGCCACACGGCAGGTCTAGAGAGACTTCCTAGCACTCGCCCCAGTTGTACAACCGACTTTGCTAGCGATGGTTCACTGACAAAATACGCTCACATTTGCCGAGACGATACTTAGCATAGCCTTCAGCTACGTCATTTGCTACAACCTAGCAAGGCGCCATTACCAGTTACTATTGATGCTGTAAAACATGTACCGTCAAGAGCGACGTTCACCATTAATGGATTGTCCTGTTCCAGACGTCACGCCAGTCTGCGTGAGCTAAAACGCGTGCCTTTCGGCTTCCTCCAGTAACACGGTGTTGGCTCTCCTGCCAACCACAACACTATGTATGCTGCTCGGTATCCTAGACTACATCATCCAAGTGTCCGGACCGTTCGCCGGATAGTTACGTTATTTAAGGAAACAGGAAGTGTTCAGCCACATGTGAAACGTTAACCACGACTGCAACAAATGATGATGCCCAAGTACGTGTTTTAGCTGCTGTCGCGGCTAATCCGCACATCAGTAACAGACAAACTGCGCGAGAATCGGGAATCTCAAAAATGCTACATCAATATCGACTGCACCCGTGCCATATTTCTATGCACCAGGAATTGCATGGCGATGACTTTGAACGTCGTGTACAGTTCTGCCACTGTGCAGAAGACAAATTACGGGACGATGACAGATTTTTTGCACGCGTTCTATTTAGCGACGAAGCGTCATTCACCAACAGCGGTAACGTAAACCGGCATAATACGCACTATTGGGCAACGGGAAATCCACGATGGCTGCGACAAGTGGAACGTCAGCGACCTTGGCGGGTTAATGTATGGTGAGGCATTATGGGAGGAAGGATAATTGATCCTCATTTTATCGAAAGTAATTAATCTAAATGGTGCAATGTATGCTGATTTCCTACGTAATGTTCCACCGATGTTGCTACAAGATGTTTCACTGCATGACAGAATGGCGACGTACTTCCAACATGATGGATGTCCGGCACATACTTCGCGTGCGGTTGAAGCGGTATTGAATAGCATATTTCATGACGGGTGGATTGGTCGTCGAAGCACGTTCACCTCACGTTCACCAGATCTGACGTCCCAGGATTTCTTTGTGTGGGGAAAGTTGAAGGATATTTGCTATCGTGATCCACCGACAACGCTTGACAATATGCGTGAGCGCATTGTCAGTGCATGTGCGAACATTGCGGAAGGCGAACTACTCGCTGAGAGACTCGTTGCAACCCTTGTTCACAGCACGAGCAGCCCTTAGCGGCTCGCCATCTCACAACTGTTCATGACGTCGCCTTTCCGGCTCAGATCTTTTTTAATATGTGACTTGTAAGTACTGCATCTTTTCCAGTCAGTACAAACTTTAATTTTATTAATGTACTGTATACCTAGTATGTTTTAGAACAGTTAGTCTAATTCTGAAGACGACGCTCATAGTAGCGTCGAAACCAGGTCAATTTTGACTTAATATTTGTGACCGAGGGCTTATTTGTTCCAATATAATCCTGACACGGTCACTGAACCTTAGCAGCTATGTTCAAAGTTTTGCGTTTCTTACCTGTGCATGTATCACATTGGAACAATCGAAATAAGATGTTCAAACGTACGTACGTTCTGTATTTTAATTTAAAAAACCTGTCTGTTACCAACTGTTCCTCTAAAATTGTGAGCCATGTGTTTGAGACTATTACAGGGCCATGTATCAGAGAGCGGAAAAAGTGGTCCAACTAAAAAATTCGTATTTCTTTACGTACTACACGAATATGTATTAAAAAATTGGGCTTCCTATTTACAAAAAGGCATTTGATATCCGTTTGACCTATGGCAGCGGGCCAACCATAGCGCCATCTGGTTTCCCCCTTCAAGCTAGACAAGTTTCGTTCTTTGTAGTTTTTTCGTTTGACGCTTATTTCGTGAGATATTTGGCACGGTCATGATCAGTGGACCACCGTGTATAGCTCGCGAATAGGACACAATGCGGACCACTACGTCAGGTATGTTATTTAAAAATGGCTGATGAGAAAGGATTTTTAACACACGACGAAAATAGCGCATTTTCTGGACTGTCGTGAACTAACCTCGGACTAATGTCTAACTTTACATGGTGATTGGCTGATATTATGTAGCAGAATTCATATACAATAGATTAGTTCACAGTTGTATGCTAGAAATTAAAACCAACAGGAAGGAAACACAGAAAGTGTGGATCGTTTGTGGTGGTCCACGTGCTTGCGGAGCAGCTGGCTGGGTTTAGTGGACCGACCGTTAAGCGGTCCCCGGTGAGACTTCTCCGCCCGGTGGAGAGTGTTAAGTGGCAGGTTAACGGCTCCCCAGCAAAGGCACCACACCGCACGCTGTGGGCCCCAGACACGCCGCTGCGACGTCCGGGAAGAGCTCCTCAGCCGCTGTCGCCGACTCTTCTCCGCTGCTGCTTCCAGCCGGTAACTAGAGCACTGCTTTCTTTACCTTTTATGCGACGCCGGAGGACAAAGGCGACGCCTACCGACTTGTAATTCGCGGCGAACACAACTCCCCATTTTTCTTTACATCCACGGAAAATATGTAGCTCACTCCATAATGAGTTTTTCGTACTCAGGCAGATTCAGCTGCCCTCATCGATAGTTTTTTTTTGCAAACCGCAAAGCCTTCAAAAACCACACGCAAAATTTTAATATCCTCTCGCTCGCTACGCAAAAAATAGTAGTCCTACAGAAAAAAAATGAACGGGACCTTTTTGTATGAAATTTAATATAGTTAAATTTTGTACTGGGATAAGGCCACGGTTTTAGAGTTACTCGAGAAAAACCTGTTTGAAGCTCACATTTGTACATTTCTTGAATAATTCGAAAATTACGGCCTCTACATTAAATTTCCTACAAGAAGGTCGTGTCCTTTTGTTCTGTAGGACTAATCGTTTACATGTAGTGAGCGAGAGGATATGAAAATTTTACACGTGGTATTTGAAGACATTGCAGGTTGCATATAACCAACGGGTAGGGGCAGCGGAATCACCCTCTGTAACTACTGTTTCGTCTCATGTTTCTGTCATTTCTATCGTTTATTTTCGAATATTATTTCACATTATTTCCGTCAGAACAAACAATTACAGAAACTAATGCTTAAGCTGTCAAAAGACTTCCTTAGCACAGTCTTCAGTTGCAGTTTCTATACGCTCTAGGGAAACATTTCTCTTAAAGCAAATTAGGGCAACCTCAATGGAATTTATATTGTAGGGTTAACTTGTTTGGTTACAACAGCCACCTTGCTTGTTAAAATTGAAACGATCTCCGGTTTTTTCATTTGGAACTTCCCACACAGCAACAGGAAAAATTGCTTAACAAAAATGCTTGTAAAATATAGAAGACCAACGTACCAGCTTTCCAACGTAATAAGTGTTTTTTTATATACGTGACTGAAGGGTAGGTTGTTAGATATACACGGTGCATTGAGCGTTGTTTCAACCAAGCTACAAAATGCAAGTCCTTATGAGACGAAACCAGGCACTAGATCCAATCTGACTGTCAAAATTTTATTTTCGTTGACATTATGACGTCTCTCTGGGACAAAGGAAATCTCTGAATCCTCGTACTCCTAGCCATAAGTGACAAACACGTTTTTCTGTTCCGTTGAATCTACCCTTCATGTTCTGGTCTCCTGTACCTACACATTTATGCTAAGACGGGAATAATGAAATTGTTCCCAAGACAATGAAGCAATGTGGTGGACGAGATGTGATCAAAATCCCTGATGCCTGGGATTTTGAGGGAGGTGGTGGCGAGGATCTACCTTATAATGGCACTTACCGACCAATCCAAAACTACATCAACGGCTTCAACTGTTAAATCACCAAACGTTCGAGTGGTAGGGGTGTGGTTTAAATCTCGACCTGCCCACATTAACGTGCGAATGCCACAATGTGAACTTAACGGAAGACCACCAAAGATTTCCTTTCCCATCCTAGTCGATCCTAGCGAGTACTTCGTCCATTTTCTAATCTACATGTACATTTACAATCGGGAACGTATCTCATAGTGTGTAGCGGAGCGTACTTTTAGCACTACTATCATTTTCCCCAAATCGAGGGATGTATTTGGGATGACAAGTATGTAACCTGACTCTTCTAGGAATGTCTTCTCTCGAACTTTTAACAGCATGCCTCTTAGTGGTGCAAAAACCCATCTCTTATAGCGCCCGTCACTGACGCACCTTCGTAATGCTCTCACGACAGATAGACAGCTCCTAGACAAATCACTTATCTCTTTTCAAAATTTTCTCTGTCCCCGCCATTGCCCTCACCTGGTAAGAGTCCCATATTGAGCAGTAACACTCAAGCATCGGTCGAAAGAACGTATTGCAAGCGAGTTATTACGTTTCCTCGGCATTCTTCCAGTAATCTCAACATGGTGCCTGCTTTTCCAGCAACTACACTTATGTGATTGATCCATTTTAGAGAGCTTTGGGTGCCTATTCCTGTATATTTTACGGTTGTTACTCTTCAGTGGTTTATCGACAACAGCCTAATACAACGGCAACGAGTGTTTCGGTCTGTTTACGGACAGTATGTGGCATTTATTCACGTTGAACGTCAACTTCCAGGTCACGCATCCATCTTTGTTCCTCTGTAAGCCTTCCTACATTTCGCAACAGTTTTCTCGCGATGCTACGTTGCTGTTGTGTTAACCCTCCGATGGTCGCGCCCTCTGCCTTCCATTCGCAGTCGCTCTGCAGCTGTGAGGTACTTTGCCATTTTTTACCAGTACAAAAAAATTTCCCATCTATCTGAATGCTCTGTAAACGCTAAAATAAGGTAAGAAACAACAAATTTTATGTAAATAATAAACTGTATTACATTTTAAAGTGAACAAATGAGTGATATGGACCGCGGGAGCACTGACTTCTAATTGCTAGAGCACGTGTAAGGTGCACGCACTAACAGGAGGTTAAATTTGTGTCTCACTTGCATCACCAGCAGTGACGAAGATTAATATGTTTGCTTTTATTAAATTTAACCCCAGTCCTACTTGTTAACTTGTAAATGGCGACTACGTTGTAGTACATACGGACCAATCTTTTATATTTATTCAAAGGTTTTCAATGACGTTAGCAGCATTTTGGCACAAAAATGAACGGTGGTAACACGTGAAAATTTGTGTTGGATCGGGACCCGAACCCAGATCTCCCGCTTAACATGAGCTGTCAACTTAACCGCTTCGGCCATCGAAGCATGCTTCCCATCCGACCCAAACTCCCAGCCTTTCACATGCTACTAGCGGAGCGTCATCTACCTACCAATGAACACCTCACTCGCAATTTCAGATTTCCTTAAGAGTTCAGGCGTGGTGTGCGTCCTCAGTGAAAGAATGGATCTTTGATCACCGCATCATATTGATGTATATGTGGCGTCTGTACTTTCGAACATGTCTGGAAGAACAGACACAAAAAACAATCTAAGAAAAAAAAAGAAGAAAGGAAGCCGACATGCCACGATGGAATTATAGAATGTTACCGACATCGGTACATGTAATGTATATGTACAGAAAAACAAATGATTATATCTTCATAAAAATTGGATGATATATTAAAAAACTAGTTAGTTTATGGAAGAAAAAGAGCTTCACAAATTGAGTAAGCCAGTAACGCTTTGGCCCTGTTCTAGCCCTGTGCAAGCAGTTGTTCAGCTTAGCACATGATTTACAGAGTTGTAGGATGTCCTCCTGAGGGTTGTCATCCCAAATTCTGTCCAACTGGTGTGTTAGATGCTGGCTGGAGGGTCCTGCCCATAATGCTCTATACGTTCTGAGCTATGGAAGTATCCGACGACGTGGTGGCCAAAGTAGTATTTGGAAAGCACGAAGACAATCACACCACTGGCCATTAAAATTGCTACACCAAGAAGAAATGCAGATGATAAACGGGTATTCATTGGACAAATATATTATACTAGAACTGACATGTGATTACATTTTCACGCAGTTTGGGTGCATAGATCCTGAGAAATCAGTACCCAGAACAACCACCTCTGGCCGTAATAACGGCCTTGATACGCCTGGGCATTGAGTCAAACAGAGCTTGGATGGCGTGTACAGGTACAGCTGCCCATGCAGCTTCAACACGATACCACAGTTCATCAAGAGTAGTGACTGGAGTATTGTGACGAGCCAGTTGCTCGGCCACCATGGACCAGATTGTTGTTGTCTTGCACATGTCCACATCTGTTGACTCAGGGATCGAGACGTGGCTGCACGATCCGTTACAGCTATGCGGATAAGATGCCTGTCGTCTCGACTGCTAGTGATACGACGCCGTTGGGATCCAGCACGGCGTTCCGTATTACCCTCCTCACCCCACCGATTCCATATTCTGCTAACAGTCATTGAATCTCGACCAACGCGAGCAGCAATGTCGCGATACGATAGACCGCAATCGCGATAGGCTACAATCCGACCTTTATCAAAGTCAGAAACGTGATGTTATGCATTTCTCCTCCTTACATGAGGCATCACAACAACGTTTCACCAGGCAACGCTGGTCAACTGCTGTTTGTTGATGAGAAATCGGTTGGAAACTCTCCTCATGTCAGGACGTTGTAGGTGTCGCCAACGGCGTCAAGCTTGTGTGAAAGCTCTGAAAAGCTAACCATTTGCATATCACAGCATCTTTTTCCTGCCGGTTAAAGTTCGCGTCTGTAGCACGTCATCTTCGTGATGTAGCAATTTTAATCGCCAGTAGTGTAACTATTCTGCTGGATATTGAAATTGTGAATTATGAAAGCCACGTGCAATGGACGTCAAACTGTCTTGAAATGCTCCAAACTTTTGTGTATGTAACTGATTAGCATTTCAGTGCTACTGCTTGGATTAGGTGGCATCCACAGCATCAGCATTATGTACTGAATATAGGGAAAGGTTTCGCAGCTGCTTTTTCGTTCAGAAATCGCATTGGGTGTCTTTTTCTGAGAAGATCGCACAATGTCCCGTGTAAGGAGGATATACGGCCACCAATTCCACAGTAGATGCATCATGGCCTATCGGGAGAGCGCTTTATCGTTTCGCGGTATTGCTGCTCGCCTTGGTCGGTATCCTACGATTGTCTTGAGAATATGGAGTCAAGAGTGTCAGTAGGTTCATACTAAACGCCATGCAGGATGTCAACGGCTCACGGTAGTGTAACATGGCCATTTTTCTCTGAAACTGTCGTCCACTAATATATTTCCGAAGATGATACGCAAATGCCCTTGATGAAGTAAGCGTTCAGTTACTACTACTACTACTACTACTACTACTACTTCTGTTACGTGATCAGGCCCAGTGGACCGCACGCATCTACAAGTTTCCTCCTCCACTGTATTCTGTCCATTGCTGCTATCCGCCATCCATTCACATCTATTGACACTTGGTTTAAATCTTCATGGAGTCCATCCCTCCAACGCTTCTTGGTTCTCCCTGGTGGTCTCTTTCCTGTAAGTGTGAAATCGAGGAGCTTCCGAGGCCATCTGTGATCCGCCATCCGGGCCACATGGCCGGCCCACTGCATTCGTTTGGCTTTGACAGTTCCTGCTATGTTGGACTGCTGGTATAGTTCCTCAAGCTTTTGGTTGTATCTGATCCTCCATTCCCCTGTATCTGCATCCAGAACCGGACCGAAGATCTTCCGAAGCACTTTTCTCTCAAAAACAAGTAGCTTATGGAAGTCCTGTTTCCGGATACTCCATGTCCCACAGCCATATAGAACAACAGGCTGGATCAGGGTTTTGTACAGTCGAATCTTGAACTGTCTGGAAAGATATCTGGACCGAAGCAGTTGTGCTAGGCTAAGATCGGTTTCCTGCTTGTATTCTGGTATTGATCTCTGCTTCACGTGACGAGTTCTCAGTGAAAAGTGCCCCTAGGTATTTAAATTCTTGCACTCTCTTGTAGGACTGGTCCCCAACCTGCAGTGATTGTAGATGACCAGCAGTCTGACAATGACCACGCGTCATAACGAGGTACTCTGTTACAGTGCTCTGTAATTGCAGATTTGGATTGGTATCGGTAGTGCCTGTTTTCATTTCAGTGTTTTTCTTAACTCCTCTCTTTCTTAATACGGTGTAAGCTTACAGGCTGGATGCACGAGATAGGTGTACTTTCAAGACATAATCTGCCGATATGAAGATGTTTAGCCCTTGGCAGAGGCGAGGCTTCAGGTACACAGACCGGCATTCACGGCCATTCTCGTTCCGCAGCCCACTCTCCAGGTGCGACAAGGGACACGAGTTTTTCTGTCTAAAGAAATATGGAATTCTCTACAGAAGGCTTTTAGCAAGATAAGAGATCTCTAGATAGGTGTGCTTTGCCACAGGGCGTGTGAATTTTCGTTATGACGGAATAACGTTCGGTTATACTTTTAGAATACAGCTTTCTGATTGACCATACTGTTATTTCCTGGAGATCACTCGCTTTTTTGCTCTATCTGCGAACAGAGCGTCCGAAACGCTCTTTTCAGAGTTGTGCCAGGGAGTAGGCGTCATTTTCTTCCTTCCTTCACACCTAAGAGTCCTAATTATTCAGCATAGTGAAAATGTAAGAGAATAGGAGATCGATTAACATCTTCAGTTGAGTTTTACTGGTAGGCGCACGGAATCCTTGCCAATATTGGCCAGTGAGTGCCTGCTCTGACTAGAATCAGCGAAGTTCTTTGCTTTAAGCTTTGTTCGAGTAAACACGTCACCTTCGGCTTTTGTAGAATTAAGACTCCAGGTTAGGTCAGCAGAAATGGCCGATGGGGCTACGCTTGCTGCCACTAGAAGGCTGTCTGTACTTGAGCATTAAGTACAGAGAGACGGTTGAATCGGACCCCAGTCGCCACTGGAGTCGGCCGATTTCTTTGGGCCCTGTGCACCTAGTAAGATGAATCTTCGTTGCAAGCGTCGTCATCGTTCAGATGCGAAGTTAATTCGCTCCCTTCGGGAGACGAGTACACGCTTTTCAAGTCACACATCCAGGTTCTTGCTCTCAATGCGCATTGTGGCAACCTTATGGTGTTCGCTTCTATCTTTCCGTGTACTTACTGCTTTTAACTAGTATTTCACGCGGTCACTAGTCATGTCTCTGAACTACGAGGCGTGTTTTTTTAAAAGTAAGTACCGTTTTGAAATTAAAAAAAGACGTGCTAAGATATTTCAATGATTTTATTTTTACATAAAAGCCTATACCTTAATCTACTTTTCTACATAATTTCCGTCAATATTGAGGAACTTGTCATAACGTTGTACCAGTTTTTGAATACCCTCCTCATAGAAGTCTGTCGCCTGACTTGTTAAACAATGCATCAACACTGTTTTGACTTCGTCATCGTCTTGAAGACGCTGACCGCTCAGGTGTTTCATCAAGTGCGGTAACAGATGGTAGTCACTGGGCGCAAGATCGAGGCTGTACGGAGGATGATCTAGAGTTTCCCATTGAAAAGATGTGATGAGATCTTTGGTCTGATTCGCCACATGCGGACCGGCATTGTCTTGCAGCAAAACGATGGCCTTGCTCAACTTCCATTGACTGTTGCTTAGATTCTGGTGTGACTTAGGCCACCCATGTTTCATCGCCCGTAACAATTTGGCTTAAGAAATCATCACCGTCGTTGTGGTACCACTCAGGGAAATTCAATGCACTGTGTAAACGTTTGGTTTTGTGCACATCCGTCAACATTTTCGGTACCCAACGTGCGCACAATTTTCGGTAATTCAAGTGCTCAGTCACAATGCCATAGAAAACACTACGAGAAACATTAGGAAAGTCATCCCTCAAATAGGAAATCGTAAAGCGTCTGTTTTCTGTCACCTTATTGTCCATTTCCTGCACCAAACTTTCATTAACGACCGAAGGACGCCCACTCCGTTGTTCATCATGCACATTTGTGCGGCTACCTTTAAATGCTCTCACCCACTTTCTTACGATTGCATCACTCATAATGTTTTCTCCGTAAACTGCACAGATCTCATGATGAATATCGATTGCTTTTAGGCCTTTAGCACTAAGAAATCTTATAACAGCCCGTACTTCACAGTCGGTGGGACTCACGCTTATCGGAGGCATCTTAAACACTCAGTACACAACGTAAACAAGAAGAATCCGACTGTAATGGCGTCAGTGCGTAGATTAAAGTACAGGCTTTAATGTAAAAATAAAATTATTTAGATATATTAGCACGTCTTTTTTTAATTTCAAAACGGTACTTACTTAAAAAACACGCCTCGTATTAACGTAACTGTGTTTCATTCTCCCCACCCACAGTTTCGAAGGTAGTACTTCAGAATTATAATCGCTTGTCATTTGTCAGTTGCTGTTTATAAATATCTGTTGGTAATTTTAATGAATCTGATTGTTATAGTGACCTGTTTCCATTCATAGTAATAAGATCCGTCCGCCTACTAATAAATTTATACGAGTTGTGTGGTACCCCTATAAATATTCATTTAAATGAGCCGCTTCTGTTGCTTGAGAGTACCTTTGTTTTAAATTAATTGGCATGATCATTTGGGGTGTTCCTCACTCTCTTTGTCTCTCTTTGGTACTCTGCATCGTAGCGGTATGCTCCAAGCGCAACCGACACGTCAAGGTAGCGCGTTTGAGGAGAGACCAATTGTTCGGTGAGCCACATCAGATGCTACGTCATGAGCTTTGAGTGAAGAAACGGGTTTGTTGGCACGAGAAGTATGCATACGGTCAGTGCTGTGGTATCTGAAGCGCCACCGCCTGTCACAATGGTGTCACACTGGACGCAGGAGTGCCATCAATCCGTCTTGCAGACGAGCCACTATTCTGCAATACAGGATCATGATGGGGATATGCGTGTGTGGAGATGTCAAGAACAAATGTGACCAGGTTGCACTCGTCACAATGCTATGAGTCCAGGACCCGGTATGAAGCTATAGGGTGCTGTTGGGTACTCAACACGACCGCCTCTGGTTCTCATAGGGGTAATTTCAATATTTACCGTTACATTTCTGTCATGTAAAGGCCGGCGGCTCTGTGGTGCTATCTTTCGACGAGATAGTATTATTTATTCGTGTCAGAAGCAAACAGTGATAAAAATATAAACTGCATTATGCAATGGTACTTAAATGCAAAACATATAACAAATATCAAATACTGTCTGCCCAGATCTGCGCAAAATCATGGGCATTAGGTGCCGCTGTCATGAATTCCTCCACTGTGAATCTCAAAGGGAACTTGCGGCAGTTCAGAAAGAGGACTGTGGTTTGATTTTCGCCACATTCACAGAGTCTAGATGGGTTACGGAAGCTCCATTTTAACATAATCATTGTGGATCTGCCAGATCCAGTCTGTTTAACAATTTCCAGGTAGACCAACGTTCCTCATGTCATTGGAGGGGGGGGGGGGGATATGTTGGTAGCGTCCATCCAGAAAGGTGACTGTTTCTCGTGCTCCATAATTTTAACCTTGCAGTCCGAGGAGGTTCGTTTAAATTTCCGGTTGTATACAGTACACTTATACCTCTGTCCTTACTGCTGAGGAGGATAATGAAAAGGCATCATGTTGGCCTTGCTATCCTGACATACCTCGATACGGAGAGTGTTCCACTGTTGCCCTGGTCACCGCGTTCTCCAAATCTCTAAACCACTGAATATATCTGGTCAAGCGTTGCTGAGAGATGGCAAGCCACCACTCGCCAGCCACTACGATTAAGGCCGTCTACGATGTTCAGAAAAGCTGGCGTTGTGGGGAAGCATCCAGATGGTGCTGATAGTAAAGAAGCTCTGTCAACAAGTAGCAGTAGTTCAAGCAGCATACAGTCCAAGCTCAATTCCTCTCCATCCAGCCTAGAGCCGTTACTGCTGCCAGAGGTGACACCTCCGTGTAAGAAACTTCGCACTCTGTGTACACTCATATCATTCACATATTTAATGTTGTTTTGCGTCCTGCCATACTGAATACTCAGAATAAGAAAAATTTTATTATTTGCTATCCTTGTTGCAAATTCAATGAGCAACATTGTAATGACATCTAACTCGCCGGCCGTTGTGGCCGAGCGGTTCTAGGCGCTTCGGTCTGGAACCGCGCGACCGCTACGGTCGCAGGTTCGAATCCTGCCTCGGGCATCGATGTATGTGACGTCCTTAGGTTAGTTAGGTTTGAGTAGTTCTAAGTTCTAGGGACTGATGACAGATGTTAAGTCCCATAGTGCTCAGAGCCATTTGAACCATTTTTGACATACAACTCAGTGACACCGCAGCTTTATTTTCTCTATATCTGCTGTCTGGAAACACTTCTCTCCTGCAAACCTTCCTACTTTATAGTACCTGTTAATAGAAATGTAACGTCGAAAATGTTTGAGTCACTAACAACTGTCGCTGGAAACATCTACACCTATACATCTGTATACATCTGTACTCTGCAAACGACTCTGAGGTACTTGGTAGAGGGTACGTGGCATTGTATCAGTTACTAGGGCCTCCCCAGTTCCGTATACGTGTGGAGCACGGGTAGAATAATAACTCAACCGGTTATGTGCGAAGTGGCAGCAATAGTAGGGGGTTGCACTGTACTTCTCGAGTCATCACTTACAGCTGGTTCTAAAAACTCTCTAAGTAATCTTTCAAAGCACCTGAAAGATCAGTTTTTATCAGTATCTCTATGACACTTTTCCCGGGCCAGAGAAACCCGTGACCATCCACGTAATCGTCCCGGTATACGTTCAGTATCGTCTGTTAATCCTATGTGTTATGGGTCCCACACACTCGACCAATATTCTAGGTTGGGTCACATGAATGATTTGTAATATCCTTTGATTCGAATTTCCTAGTATTCTACCAATGAACGACGTTCTGCTTTCTACTTCACCTGTCACTGAGATTATCTGGTTGTTCCATTTGGTATCCCTGCAAACTGGGTCACTAAGGTATTTGATTGGTTGACAGATTCCAACAGTGACGCAATGATATTGCAGTCATATAGCACTACGTCTTTTCACTTTGTGAAGAAGACAATTTTAAAAAATGGCTCTTAGCACTGTGCGACTTAACTTCTGAGGTCATCAGTCGCCTAGAACTTAGAACTAATTAAACCTAACTAACCTAAGGACATCACACACATCCACGCCCGAGGCAGGATTCGAACCTGCGACCGTAGCGGTCGCTCGGTTCCAGACTGTAGCGCCTAGAACCGCACGGCCACTCCGGCCGGCGGAGACAATTTTACATTTCTTAGGATTTAAAGCAAGTTGCTAGTCTTTGCCCCAGTTTGTAATCTTATCAAGATCTGGCTGAATATATGTGCAGTTTTTTCGGACGATACTTCATTATACGGAACTGAATCACCTGCAAAATGTTTGAGTTTGGACACAGTCCACAAGGTCATTAATGAACATCATGAACAGCGAAGATCCCAACACTGTCCCTTGGGGCACACGTGAAGTCAGTTCTATATCAGTTGATACTCTCCATCCAAGAAAATACGCTGCATCTTCCCTATATAGAAATCCTCAACCCAGTTACAAATCTCGCGTGATACCCATAAGCGAGTGTGTGGTATTGAGTGAAACACTTTCCGGAAGTAAAGAAACCCTGGAATTTTCACACTGGCGTGATACCATGTGAGCAAAACGCAAGTTGGGTTTCGCAGGATTGATGTTTCCTGAATCCATGCTGGTCGGTATGGAAGGGGTCATTTTGTTTGACGTACCTCATTTCCTTTGATCTCAGAACGGTTCTAAGATTCTAGAACCAACGGATGCCAAGGCCAATGCAGGGTAGTTTTGTGAATCACTGCTGGTACCCTTCTTGTAGGCGGGTATGACCTGTACTTTCTTCCAAGCACTGGGCACTCTTTGTAGTTCACGCATCTTCAGTGTATTGTGTTTAAAAGAGGGAGTAACTCAGCCTCAAATTCGGTGTAGAATCTGATAGATATTGCATTAAGACCTGGAGCTCTGTTCATTTGTAACAACTTCAGCTATTTTTCTCCGCCAGAGTTACTAATATCTATTTCACGCATCTTCGTAGTGGTGCTGGAATCGAATTGGGGCGTTACTCGCGGATTTAGTTTGCATGAGAACAATTGAAAATTTGAATATTCAGTCCAGTATTTATGCTTTTGCTTTGCTGCCCTAGATTTCAGTCATGCCTCATCCATGAGTGTCTGGATACTAACCTTGGTGTTCAAATGGTTCTGAGCACTATGGGACTTAACATCTGAGGTCATCAGTCCCCTAGAACTTAGAACTGCTTAAACCTAACAAACCTAAGGACATCACACATATCCATGCCCCAGGCAGGATTCGAACCTGCGACCGTAGCAGTCGCGCGGTTCCAGACTGAAGCGCCTATAACCGCTCAGCCACTCCGACCAGATTAACCTTGGTGTCACTATTGTCCTATTCACAAACGATGCCGGTCCATGCAGGTCACGACACGGCTGACGATTACAATGTTTCCAGTTCCAAGTAACAGTCGCAGTATTCTCGTATACGTGCTTTGTGCTCGAAAAAAGCGTGTCTCCTGCAAATTATGTCTCTCGCTTGCATATGTACAATTTGGCTCTTACCATTACCATCAGCGACGACAAATTGCAACAAAAGGCGTAAAAATTCACTACGTAATTCGCTACTATTACATGTAACGATCGCACTGGCTTCGACATCCACAGCAGAGCGTTCAGAACGCTCCTGAAAGCTCATTGGCTGTCGGAGAATGCGCGACGTAGGTACACAGAACAAGCCTAAACTCGACGCCGTCGTTTGTGACTCAAACTGCACGGAGTTGAAAAAAGTCACGGGATGGTGAAATTCTCATACACTATGTGACACCCCCAAAGACATACGTTTTTCATATTAGGTGCATTGTGCTGCCACCTACTGCCAGGTACTCCATATCAGCGACCTCAGTAGTCATCGTGAGAGAGCAGAATGCGGCGCTCCGCGGAACTCACGGACTTCGAACGTGGTCTGGTGATGGGGTGTCACTCGTGTCATACGTCTGTACGTGAGATATCCACACTCCTAAAGATCCCTATGTCCACTGTTTCCGATGTGATAGTGAAGTGGAAACGTGAAAGGACACGTGCAGCACAAAAGCGTACATACCGACCTCGTCTGTTGACTGACAGAGACCGCCGACAATTGAAGAGGGTGGTAATGTGTAATAGGCAGACATCTATCCAAACTGCATCAGGATTCACTGCAAGTACTATGACAGTTAGGCGGGAGGTTAGAGAACTTGGATTTCATGGTCGAGCAGCTGCTCATAAGCCATACATCACGCCAGTAACTGGCAAACGACGCCTCGCTTGGTGTAAGGAGCGTAAACATTGGACGACTGAACAGTGGAAAAACGTAGTGTGGAGTGATGAATCACAATGTGGCGATCCAATGGCTGGGTGTGGGTATGGCGAATGCCCGGTTAACATCTGCCAGCGTGTGTAGTGGCAACAGTAAAATTCGGGGGCGATGGTATTATGGTGTGGTCGTGTCTTTCGTGGAGGAACTTGCACTTGTTGTTTTGCGCGACACTATCACAGCACAGGCCTATACTGATGTTTTAAGCGCCTTCTTGCTTTCCACTGTTGAAGAGCAGTTCGGGGATCGCATCTTTCAACACGATCGATCACCTGTTCATAATACACGGTCTGTGAGAAGTGGTTAAACGACAATAACTAACCTGTAACGGACTGGCCCTCACAGAGTCCTGACCTGACTCCTATAGAAGACCTTCGGGATGTTTCGGAACGCCAACTTCGTGCCAGGCCTCACCGACCGACATCGATACCTCTCCTCAGTGCAGCACTCAGTGAAGAATGGGCTGTCATTCCCGAAGAAACCATCCAGCACCTAATTGAGCGTGTGCCTGAGAGATTGGAAGCTGTCATCAAGGCTAAAAGTGGGCCAACACTATGTTAAATTTCAGCATTACCGGTGGAGGGCACTTTTGATCACATAGTGTATACAGATGGCGGCCATATCGTGTACACAAGATATAAAAGGGCGGTGCATTGTCGGAGCTGTCATTTGTACTCAGGTGGTTCATGTGAAATGGTTTCCGACGTGGTTTGACCACACAACGGGAATAACAAATTTTGAACTCGGAATGGTAGTTGGAGTTAAAGGCATGGGTCCTCTCATTTCGGAAATCGTTCGGGAGTTCAATATCTCGAGGTGTACAGAGCCAAGAGTGAGTCGAGAATACAAAATTTCAGGCATTACCTCTCATCACGTTCAACGTAGAGGCCGACGGTCTTTACTTAACGGCAGAGAGCAGTGGCGTATGCGTAGATTATCAGTGCTAACAGACAATCAGCACTACGTGAAATAATCGCAGAAATCGGTGTTCGTCTGGCGAAATTTGGCGTTAATGGGCTATGGCGGCAAACGATCGACGCGAGTGCCTTTGCTAACAGCACCACTTCGCCTGCAGCGCCTCTCCTGGGTGTCAATATCTATCTATAATTAGACGAGTGAAAACCGTGGCCTGGTCGGATAAGTCCAGATTTTAGTTGGTAAGAGCTGATGGTAGGGTTCTAGTGTGGCACAGACACCACGACGCCATGGATAGAAGTTATCAACACGGCAGTACGAAAACTAGTCGTGGCTGCATAGTTGTGTGGGCTGTTTTTAGATGGAATGGAATTGGTCTGTAACGCCGGAAATGCATATCCTTCTATTTCCATCTATTGTACTATAGATTTTTCCTTATTTTGTTACCTGAAGATATGACATTTCTGTGTCTTTATATATTGTAATTGTTTTACTATTTGTATATATATATATATATATATATATATATATATATATATATATATATATATATATCGATGTCGATATGTCGATGTATAATTGGTTTGTTTTGTAAATACTATTTGTATTTTTACGCTGGGTCTCTGCCGCATGGAGCGAGAGCAGAGAGAAACGGGCTGGAGTATGGCGGTAGAGCAGGTGTGTTGTGTGACGCTCCCTCGAGTTGCCGCGCTTTCGGGGTTTGGCAGCATGTAATTGCGTTCGACTTGGGATGATAGTTTTCTGACACGGTGTCGCGGACGGGAAGCATTAGCTGGTGCACAACAAGAGCCTGTTTCGCCTGGTGTCTTTGTCGAGAAGAAGGCACGCCAACATCCAGTTTCTGCAACAGCGACGGCCGACAATGAGTGACTGTCGCCACCTCCTCGACCGACGACTTCTAACCTTCAATCAACCAACAAGGAAGACTGGAAGCACGTCAAGTTTTAGAACTGTATGGGAGACCTCAGCTTTTAATATTGTTCAGTTTGCCTAACTAAATTACAGCAACTTAGCATGAACCTTTGTTGCTCATTGTCCCAATTGCATTACCAAGCATGGTCCCTTCCTTTCCCGAAATGAACTCCAGTGTCGTTGAAATTCAAACGCCAGCATTAAAGGAATATCATTCGATTTCACTGCTTTAATTTCAAAGTTCAGTTAAGGTATTCATAGCTGGCTACAATATTTAGATTGTAACCTCCCCACCACAATTTTTAAAAGAATGAAAATATAGCAATACTAAATAGAAATGGGAGCCAAGTGTAACCTCCCCACAAAAATTTTAAAAGAAAAAAATAACGATACTAATTAGAAATGCTGATGGACATGGCTCTATGCGTAACCTGCCTACAATCAAATGTACTGACAATGGCAACAAATGTGAAATTCGCAATCTGACTCAATTATAAATCCTTCAAAAAATTAAAGTCCATTCAGTGACAAGAAAATTCAATTAAACCGAAATATCGGTTTTTGGCCCTGTGTAAAAACAATCAGAATTAAAGTCTTACCTCAGAATAAATGGATGTCACATATCTGCTCTTGTTGTTGCGCACCACTTGGAGGAACTACATTGCAAATAATAATATTCTCCTTTTTTTTGTAATTCTAGTGAAATTTTTCTTCAAAAAGAAGTGGAATGAAATGGGAAGTGCAACGAGATCTTTAGTTCAAAAAAATTAAACTTTTGATAAAATGCTTTTGAAATAAAAAATTATTATTGGGAGACTTGTTGGAGAATAATTACAATAAATAAAATTTTTCATTATCTAATGATTATATTAATTAACAGTATACCTTATTCCTCATCTTGACCATTGTTGCCGACCGCCTACATCACACAACCGCACTGGGCTGCTACTACTGACCGACCGCTCTGCATGACGACTACAGACTGAGTACTGCTCTCAACTAGACAGAGCTACAGACTCGCAACGACTGACTGACTGCTACTCTGCATAGCGACAACTAACTCGCAAAGACTACTACTGACTGAGAACCGCTCGCAACACTCGCGCGGTCAAGCGCATACTCTCTGGTCACAGATGCTACAATGCCTCGCCATCGCTGCTGCGTTACATACGTGTTTCATAACCCTCCACTCGGGGGGCAAAAATTTGGCAGCGATGGTGAGTCATTTGGACTTGCCAAGCGCGGCAAAATTTTTCTTTAATTAACAAAATCCTACAACTTACAGAATATTTAAATGTTGTGCACACGCACTAAGTACAAAATATATCAGACAAGGACAAAATGTGAGTACAAAACATAGTAGCAAATCAGAAAAGTATATACAAATTATTTGACAGATAACAAAGTGCACAGGCACTGAAAAAATTCTTTAGCATATTCAGAACAAATAAACAGACTGGCAAAAAATATTATGTTGACAAGTGTACATGCACTGAAAAATGTCTTTAGCATTGTCACAACAAATAAACATAATGGCAAAAAAAAAAAAAAATTCATGTCCAAAGTGCACATGCACTGAAAAATGTCTTTAGTATTTTCACAACAAATAAACATAATGGCAAACATCATGTCCAAAGTGCACATGCACTGAAAAATGTCTTTAGTATTTTCACAACAAATAAACATAATGGCAAACATCATATCGACCAGTGACATAAGTGTACTCACACTGGAGTTTAGCGAATCGAAAAATGTATAACCTATGAACATAAATGATGTTACCAAAAAAAAAATTTTTCTTTATGTGACAAGAATCAGGATAGGAAAGGGAAGGATTGCATCATGGTTGTAGCACTTTAGATTGCACACAGCTGCTCTGAAAGTCCATATCTTTCCACAGTAGTACAACACCAAGTGACACAACTTGAAGTTCTTTTCCCATCAGAATTTATCAGTGTAGCCAAGACACTGAACTGTCGTAGTAATGTTCCATGTTTTCATTTTGGCAGTACATTAGGTACACCAAACAGTGGGACCATAATAATGTCTTCATCGCTCATGGTGGTGGACAGCATGTCGTGTCAACACCACACTCTTACAAGGCACACCAACGTAGAATTAGTGCAAAACCAAATATAGTGCTCCATGATCACTGGGATAAACAGGACAAATGGACATTGCAGTAATTCAGGGTAGTCAGCTTATGAGGTGAAGGACATCAAGTCACATAATATTGACAATTACAGTCTTCATTGATAGTTCGTGGCATTCATAGCCCAGTTATTGAACATTTCTGTACCAAGTATGTAGTATTACAGAAAAATGTTCATTAATTGTTTTACATAGAATCAGTAGCCTTCTTTTCCTGGTTACAAAGCATTATGAAATAATCGCATTCTTTTCAGTTACAGAGTATAATCAAGAATCATTAACCTTCTCCTAATTACAGTTAATTAATCATTTGTCTTTAATTAATCATTTGTCTAATTACAGTTAATTAATCATTTGTATAATTACAGTTAATTAATCATTTGTCGTTAATTAATCATTTGTCTAATTACAGTTAATTAATTAATCATTTGTAGCCTTAATTAATTACAAAGCATTATTAAACAGTACCATAGTTAATTAATTATGTGTCATTCCAATCTATTAAGAATCATTAGTCTTTTCCTAATTACAAAGCATTATGAAACAGTCACATTCATTTCAAATTACAAAGTATCAACACTGGAAACAAGAGCTAATCAATGGCATAATTAATAACAATTTCGTTGATTGACATTAATTATTGGCACTCAGTGGCCATCAAGTATTGAATAGAATAAAACATAGTTCATCATTCAGTATTATTCAGATCATTACAAAGTCATTATTAAAAATCAGTTAATTACAGTCAAATCATTAGTAATCACAGGCATTACAATAAACAGTGGCAGTTATTAGCTAGTGACAAAGCATTATTTTGAATATAGTCTCATTAAGAGGTCATTACTCGAGTGACATGCTATTCAGAGTTGATCAGTATTATTCAGAATTATCATAAACTAGTGACATTATGTGGGACTGGTAATACATTTTTTTTGGTAGCAATGCATTGCGTTGGGATCGATAATTAATTGCTGAGGCATAATACTTTTCGCTTTTGACCTATTGCTGCAAATGAGGATAGGTAACGTCATTCGTCATGAGTCAGCTGTAGCAAGATTATGTAACAAGGCAATACATGTGATCACATTTATAAATGATAAACACAAATGGGTAAAAAATATAAAAATGCAAGTACTAGAACAGGTATAATAAGTAACAGGTTTAGTAAGTGTCATGAAAAACTTCTCCTGGAAAAAATACAAAAACGGATTATTGACCTGAAAGAAGAAACGCACACTATGCTGAAAAGTAGTGAACTTCGAATTAACAAGTAGTGAAATGTGTATAAAATGTGTTCCATAGCTGTCCTTTCCAAAACTTTCCGTCATCCTACTATGCAATGTAACACCTGCTGTCAAAGCAAACCGCAACAAATACTTAAATAACTACGTGGCATAAAGAAAAAAAAAACTTCATTATCCATATCATCATAACTTCACCATTATCATCACCTGTAAAGAAAAACTTCATTATTCATAATACCATTTCCTTCATCATTATTCATCAGTATTCACTATCATCTGCAAAAAATCATTATCCATATCATCATAACTTCACCATTATCATCACCTGTAAAGAAAAACTTCATTATTCATAATACCATTTCCTTCATCATTATTCATCAGTATTCACTATCATCTGCAAAAAATCACTTCATTACTCATTACATAACTATTCCTTATCTCTAGCATATTTCATCACTAAAACTAAGATGTGTAGTTCTCTCTGACAGCCTGCATCAATCACCTTGTATTCTGAAAGAAAAAATTAGTTAAGACTGCTATTCTTCGATGAGTATAGTATATTCTTGTTAATGTTTGTTAATCCTGATCCCTTTACTCTTCCTCATAAAGTTATTGCATCTCCTTTCGTTTATTCCGTAGGTGAAATTCCCATTTATGTTAAATTTATTTCTTAGAATCATCATTCCTTTCTGAAATTGATGAACAAAGATTAATGTCTTGCATTTAAATCATATACCCACTAAATAATGACTGGTTTATGGTGACACAATTAACCATACAGCATAACATGACAGAAAACGTAATATGTCCAAGACATTGACAGTGTTCGGATGCGAAAAAATGTACACAGAATAATACAATGCAGTAGCAAAAAAAAATGTGAAACAGTCACGATGTTGAGATGTCATAAGGCAAAAAAAAAAGTCAAAGTCGACTGGTGTGTGTTATATCTTAACTATTTCATAGTGCATACAAACAAAACTGGAGTACAGTCATATACACAAAAAAATGGAAAATGTGCACGGTCTGATGTGTAACGACAAGAAAAGCGACCTGCTAACCTTACCTTGCCGGGCACTTGCCAAGAAAAAAAATACGATAATCATCAATAAGTAGTCACATAAATATAATTGCAGAAATAGTCGTAAATGTGTAAATTCATCTGGAAAAATATGCACGGTCTGATGTGTGACGACAAGAAAAGCGACCTGCTAACCTTACCTTGCCGGGCACTTGCCAAGAAAAAAATACGATAATCATCAATAATTAGTCAGGTGAATTAATTGCATTAGTAAATGGCATCATAGTGTGTTGAATCATACAGTGGTTTCACTCAATAAACGGTTTAATGTTTGAGATATGGTGATTGCCTTTCGATTTTCTGGTTCTCAAAGTTTCGACGTGTACAACATTGGGGTGAGGGATGCTGCGAATCCGATACGGACCTGCGTATAGAAGTTCAAATTTACTGCACTTACCTTTTAATTTGCTGGATAAATAGTGTGTACGTACTAATATCTTCTGTCCAACGTGAAAGTCGCGGCGTGTACAAACCTGTTTTTGCTGTCTTCTCCGGCGCTCTGCGGCACGTTTGATGTTGTTCAGCGCAATGTCAATTATTTCGTGGTGTCGTAGGCGACGATTTTTGGGGAATTCTATTAATTCTTTAATTTTGTTCGGTGGTTCAACGTTTTTCAGTATAACAGTCGGAGATAGCATAGTGGATTCATTTGGAATGGAATTAATTACATCTTGGAATGAGAGTATGTGTGTATCCCAATCAATATGTCTTTTGTGGCAGTATATTCTGCACAGCTTACCAATTTCCTTCATTAATCTTTCACAAGGGTTCGAAGAAGCGTGGTACTTGGATATATAGATCGGAGAAATGTTTCTAGCTCGTAACATGCGTGTCCATACACTACTACGAAATTGTGATCCATTGTCGGAAATTACTTTCATTACATGCCCTACATGAAATAGAAAATGTTTTACAAATGCTTTCGAAACAGTTTTAGCAGTAGCTTTGCGTAACGGAGTGAAAGTAACAAATTTTGAAGTGAGCTCAACAGCGACAAAAATGTAGCAAAAACCTCTGTTAGTTCTCGGAATCGGACCAAAAATATCTACTGCGGCCATGTGTCTTAATTTCACAGGTATAATGGGATATAAAGGAGGAATATGTGAAGTGGTGTCTGATTTAGCTTTCTGGCAAATTTTACAAGACGCTAGAACTCGTCGTATACGTTTTTCCATGTTAGTAAAATAACAGTTCTGTCTCAGTATAAGAAAACATTTTCGTGCTCCGTAATGTGCGTAACTTAAATGAGTGTACCAAATTAGTTTGTTAACCAGTTCGTCAGGAATGCATAATAACCAAATGTTGCTGTCAGGATGAGAGCGGCGAAACAGAATGTCATTGCGTACAGTGTAGTGGTTCCTAATCGTAACATTTTTCCTATCTTGCCAAAGGTGTTTAATTTCTTTCCACACATTGTCTTTGTTTTGTTCTTGTGCTATGTCCTGTAATGACGATGAAATAAAATTTTCAAATGCAACTTGCTGAATGTACATGACACTGAAATTTGCTTTGCAGAAGTGGGTTGCTACGTCTTGCTGATTGTTGCCGAGAGAACGCGATAGTGCGTCTGCTATAACATTTTGTGTGCCGGGAATGTGAACAATCGTAAAATTAAATTCTTGCAAATAAAGTTTCCATCTACTTAATCTGTCGTGAGTAAATTTAGCTGAAAGCAAAAATTGTATTGCTCTGTGGTCTGTGTAGACGGTGGTATGTCTGCCATAAAGAAAATGCCTAAATCTCGTAAAAGCCCATACAACACATAATGTTTCCAATTCTGTAACGGAATAATTTCGTTCAGCAGGTGACAGAATGCGGCTTGCAAATGCGATGTTTTTAATAACTGTTGAACCATCTTCTTCAATTTCCTGGAAAATATGTACGCCTAAAGCGGTGTTAGAACTGTCGGTGGCAATGGAAAAATTTCTAGTAAGATCGGGGTGCGATAAAAGTGGAGCATTCAACAAAGCATGTTTCAGGTTCACAAATTCAGAATGTGCTTGCTTATCCCATGACCAAATAGTGTTTTTACCTGTTAATTGGCATAGTCTAGGCGTGTCTAAAGCGGAGTGATGAATAAATTTACGAAAAAAGTTAATTAAGCCTAAAAAACTGCGTAATTGCTTCTTCGTCGTAGGAACAGTAATGTCACGTAGAGCTTGAAGTTTTTCTGGATCAGGCGCAATGCCTTCTGCTGAAATTACGTGTCCAAGAAATTTTATAGAAGTTTTGCCAAAGTGCGATTTACTAAGATTAACTGTAAGTCCTTGTGCATAAAAAGTTTGTAACAGTTGTTCAAGAACCAGATTGTGTTCAGACCAATTAGCTTCTGCTATAAGAATGTCGTCTACATACGTCGTAATTCTGTCTTTAAGTTCTGTCGGAAGTATAGTGTTCAAACCGCGAATAAAAGCTGCAGAAGAAATAGTTAAGCCGAACGGTAATTTGCAAAATTGATAACAGTCGCCGAAACAGAGAAAAGCTGTATATTTTCTACAATTCGGATGAAGTTGAATTTGCCAAAATCCCGATTTCAAATCTAATGTGGAATAAATAGCAGTGCCGTGAAATTTCTGTAAAAGTTCCTCTAGTGTCTGTGGTCGATCTGTTTCATTAATAATAATGTCATTAATATGACGTGAATCAAGTACAAGGCGAAGTGAGCCATCTTTTTTCTTAACAATATGTAGCGGGTTTATGTACGGACTAACTGCTGGTTCAATAATTCCTTGGTCGAGCATATCCTGCAATTCTTTTTTAACTTGTTCTCTGTGAATATATGGAATGGGATAATGCTTTGCTTTAAATGTGTCGTGCGGTTTGACTTGAAATTCATACATAAAGCCGGACATAGTACCAGGAATGTTGTCAAAAACTGGAGCTTGCTGTAAAAGAATTTTGTGTAATTGCGTTCGCTCGTCGTCTGTAGTTGCACTGCTCTCTTTAACCTTATCAGAAATCAATTGCATTACGTCGAAGTCAGCTTCGTCTGGAGTATTATAGTTGTGTACATACGTATCCGTGAACAATGTGGGATTACAGTCTATGTCACGTGTTGCGGAAATGACCTCTGTGCGGTTAATTGTTTGTTCTTCCGCAGATAATGAGTGCTGAAATTCTAAAGCAAGTTGTACATTTTCATCCTTTAACATTAAATAAGAATTCTGAAAATCGATAACTGCGTCGTGTTGTACCAGAAAATTCGTACCTAAAATAACGTCTGTTGTCAATAAAGGAACAATCCAAAAATTAGAGTGAAAAGTATGACCTCCAATACAAAATGATAAATGCGTCTGTAATTTAACGTCTACACCTTTACTCGATACTGCTCCTTTCACTTTTGTTTTGCCTAATGGTAACGTCGGATAAGTATTCTCTTTGTTGCACTCGTTGAAAGTCTCCTCATTAATTACTGATATAGGTGATCCGGAATCAATTACTGCTGAGAATTTCGATGAACCAATTTTAATTTCGATAACAGGATGTGAAATGGTTTTCTGAATAACTGGTCTTTCCTGTAAAAGAGTGTCTCTGATGTCGTCAAAAGTAATTACATTTTCGTGAACAACATTTTGCGTGTCTAAGGTAGTGCTTGTGTTATTAGAAGATGCGTCCTGTGCAGTATTTAGTCAGATTCTATCTGACGTGTTATTATTATTAGGAGGATTCTGTGGCATTTCGACTATTTGAACTGTCCTATTACTTCTTCCAGGCGTGTTACGCTCTGGATGGTACCTACTGTCAGGTTCATTCATGAGAATATGTTCTTGCGTATGATTTTGCTGTTGGTATGACCGACTGTTGTTAGATGTTCGCTGAAAATTGTCCTCATTATTTTTACGTCTGTCGTAATAGTCATTCCTATACGGTGCATTACGATAGGAATTGAAATACTGTCTTCTTTGTACGTAGTTGTTTCCTTGCTGACGTACGTTACTATTTGTTGGACCAGGGGCTATACGTCCACGTGGCGAAACATTAAAGCCTGGTTGACCTTGTGTATTCCATTGTTGGTTAGGTATGTTAACCGGCTGGTTTTGATGTTGTTGTTGTGAAACACCTCTATTGTTACTAAAGTGTTGTTCCTGTTGCTGAAAATTTTGACGGTATTGATAATTAGAATTTTGCCTGTTATTAAAGTTTTGGTAATTGTCGTTCCTAAAACGTCTGTTATCTTTCCGATTGGAATTACGTCCCTGATCATAATTGTAGTACTGTTGTTGACCTTGGTTGTTACTCAAAAAGTTTTTGTTTACAAAAGAATAATCAGATTGCTGTACTTCCAAGAGCTGTAAAAGATCTCTGAATGCTGAAATGTTTTCTTTTTGCTGGCCCGTTAGAAGTGACACTCGTAATGACCGTGGTAATTTAGAGATGCATAGTTGTATAAGTGCGGATTCACTGTACGGTTCACTTAGGTACTGGTTTTGTTGTACCATATGCTCAAAAAATTGCGTTACACTGGGAAAATTTGAGTTTTCATAGTTTGGCAAACTAATTAGTTGGTCTTTAATTCCGCGCTGTGTCGTCTTCGACCAGTACGCTGACAGAAAAGCATTCTGAAATTCCTCTACCGAGTAACACTGTCTCGCGATCGGTCTCATACGAGTTGCCGGTTCGCCTTCCAAAAAACTGCAAATAAATTCAAGTTTATGTGTTACAGGCCAAGTCGGTGGAAGAGCAAAACTAAACTGTTGAATCCAATCCAGTGGGTGAATCTGCGTTCTATCGTTTTTAAAAACTTTAAACTTTCTCACTGACAGAAAATGTTTGTAGTCGAAATTGTCATCTCTGTGTGATGGAACAGGTTCAGGATCGTAAGAGAATCTATTGAACTGCGGTTGATCGGAATCTAAGTCCCGTACTCTCTGTAGATTACCCAAATTATACGCGCTGCGTGAGTCTGACACATGTTCATAAAGTGGCGTCTGTTGTGGTATGTTATTAACTGACATGTTTTTCATCTGTGTTACTTCTTGTTGTAAATTTGATAACTTCCGACGTAACGTGTTGTTAGATGAATCGATTTCATTAATTGTCTGTTGTAAATTTTGAAATTCAGGTGTTTGGATAAAAGAAACCGGTGCAGTATCGTCTGATTTATTGTCATTAGTATTTTCGATAACATCAATACGACTGGCCAATTCATCACATTTTTCAGTCAGTATTTTAACCTGATCATCGGTTTTAGAATCAGACGCATTAATCTGTTTTTGCAACTTGCGCGTAGTTTCGCTCAGTTTTTTAACATCAGCTTTGATGACATCGCAATCCTGTGTTAGATCTAGTTGTTCGAATCTATCTGTCACTGTTTGAATATTTACTGTGTGTGTATCTGTTTTTGCTTTAAGATCAGAAATTTCATCCCGTAATTCCGCGTTCAATTGTTCTATGGTATTAATTTTGTCGGACACTGTAGTAATATTATTGTCTACATACGTCTTCGCTTTCGCGAATATTTTACGTTTGTCCTCTTGTCTTTGTGCAGTGATTGTTTCCATGACTTGTCGTTTTACTTTGTTTTGATCCTGAATAAATCTGCGGAAACGCGTATCACTGTTCTGTATGTGCTGATTAAAGCGCTCGTTAATCTGAGTGTTCTGCTGTTCGAATTTCGCGTCTATCTTTGCGTCCATAGTGCGCGAAAGTTCTACCGTCATTGCTCTAAACTCGTCCCGTAATTGTGTAGCTTTTTCAGAGCACTGTTTGGCGACTCCGCTAATTTCGTCTCTGAGTGTATCTGTCGCGGCTGTTTGCATTTCCCTTAATTCTTGCGCAACCGACTTTATTTCTTCGCTATTTTTTTGTGAACAAGCCTCAATTTCCACGCGCAACTGTTCCTTAGTGTCATGGCACTGCGCGGCAACGGCTGTAATTTGTTCACTAAGTTGTTTGAAATTTTCGTCATTATTGTCAAGTTTTTCATTTAAGTGTATGTTATCTTCCCTAAGTTGTTTGACCTGTTCATTGAGTTGTTGTTTGAGATTTTCGTTATCTTGTTTGTTATCTTCCCTAAGTTGTTTGAAATTGTTGTCCATTTTCTCACTTTGCTGTTGTATCAAACTTGTCATAATTCGTACCAAGTCAAAATTAGCGTTTATATTATCTGTACTGTTTAGTGGTGGATCTGGAATTGTCTCGTTTTCTGCAACCATTTGGTTATTCTGAAATTTACAAAAAGGTTTGTCAGTCAAATGTATACTATCAGTCATTGTTTCGGAATTAAATACATCTGTCCTACTTTGTGTGATCTGTTCATTTTCATTAGACAGATTTGACTGTACATTACTTGAATTTTCCAAATCGGGTGTGTTAAGCTCTACAGCGCTCATTACCATAGAGCATTCTGCGTCATCAATTGTCGTCAAGTTAACAGACGAGACAATTGAGTTCATTTGTTCATCATTAAGGTGAAAGTCATCATTAGTGGTTGGAATGCACTGATTGTTAGTGAACGCAGGATTGTCATCATTACGTTGCGTATCACAATTACTATCGGTCACGTTGTTTAAGTCGGTAATTTCATTCACAATACTTCGCGATACACTATTCACAGTCTTTCGCGGCATTTTTACAATAGTCAAAATTTTTCACAAAACAAATAAGCACAATGCAAAAGCAACACACAAATACAACAAAGCAGCAAATTGCCGTTGACCTGTAGAAAGAAAGTCACAATATTATTAAAAGCGTTGCGCCAAATCCTAATTATCTAAGCAAATAAGAGCAGATATCTGACTGTCGCTCAAAAGACTCTCAACGAAATACGATCCTGGACTGGGTGTCGCCAAGTGTAACCTCCCCACCACAATTTTTAAAAGAATGAAAATATAGCAATACTAAATAGAAATGGGAGCCAAGTGTAACCTCCCCACAAAAATTTTAAAAGAAAAAAATAACGATACTAATTAGAAATGCTGATGGACATGGCTCTATGCGTAACCTGCCTACAATCAAATGTACTGACAATGGCAACAAATGTGAAATTCGCAATCTGACTCAATTATAAATCCTTCAAAAAATTAAAGTCCATTCAGTGACAAGAAAATTCAATTAAACCGAAATATCGGTTTTTGGCCCTGTGTAAAAACAATCAGAATTAAAGTCTTACCTCAGAATAAATGGATGTCACATATCTGCTCTTGTTGTTGCGCACCACTTGGAGGAACTACATTGCAAATAATAATATTCTCCTTTTTTTTGTAATTCTAGTGAAATTTTTCTTCAAAAAGAAGTGGAATGAAATGGGAAGTGCAACGAGATCTTTAGTTCAAAAAAATTAAACTTTTGATAAAATGCTTTTGAAATAAAAAATTATTATTGGGAGACTTGTTGGAGAATAATTACAATAAATAAAATTTTTCATTATCTAATGATTATATTAATTAACAGTATACCTTATTCCTCATCTTGACCATTGTTGCCGACCGCCTACATCACACAACCGCACTGGGCTGCTACTACTGACCGACCGCTCTGCATGACGACTACAGACTGAGTACTGCTCTCAACTAGACAGAGCTACAGACTCGCAACGACTGACTGACTGCTACTCTGCATAGCGACAACTAACTCGCAAAGACTACTACTGACTGAGAACCGCTCGCAACACTCGCGCGGTCAAGCGCATACTCTCTGGTCACAGATGCTACAATGCCTCGCCATCGCTGCTGCGTTACATACGTGTTTCAAGATTACACAAGCACAAATTAAGAGTGCGAGTTTTGTTACCGTATTTTAGCTTTCCTGTGACTGCAGTTCATCTTGGTATGTACTAAATTTTACTATTGTTAATTGTTCAGAATCATTTAATTCAAGTTCAAAGTTAAATCTCTTATTTCTAAATTGCGTAGATTCAAGTAGCTTTTGAAACGATTGTTGAGGTAGCCCAAGACAAACCTTATTTTACTGAATTTCGCAATGCTTCAGAAACAAAGTTCGCTATTAATTTCAGTCACTAAATTAACTTTCAGTTTTCCGGTTTTGTTAATTCTTTTCCTAAATTAAGTCAGAGTGTAGCGAAATTTATTTCTTCTGACAAACATTCAGTTTTCACACAACACGTTGTAAGTAGGCTGTTTAGGTTTTTATGTTGGTAACGCCACGTAGCGCTCTGTATGAAAATCACTGGCTGTGCTGTGTGCAGTCTGTGGCTGGTTTGCATTGTTGTTGGCTATTGTAGTGTTGGGCTGTTGGCTGTTAACAGCGCGTAGCGTTGCGCAGTTGGAGGTGAGCCGCCAGCAGTGGTGGATGTGGGGAAGTGAGATGGCGCATTTTTGAGAGCGGATGATCAGAAACAGTACATTTGTAAGAATGGATGTCATGAATTGCTATATATATATTATCAGTTTTGAACACTATTAAGGTAAATACATTGTTTGTTCTCTATCAAAATCTTTCATTTGCTAACTATGCCTATCAGTAGTTAGTGCCTTCAGTAGTTTGAATCTTTTATTTAGCTGGCAGTAGTGGCGCTCGCTGTATTGCAGTAGTTCAAGTAACGAAGATTTTTGTGAGGTAAGTGATTTGTGAAACGTATAGGTTAATGATAATCAGCGCAATTCTTTTCTAGGGATTACTGAAAGTCAGATTGCGTTGCGCTAAAAATATTGTGTGTCAGTTTAAGCACAGTCTTGTACAATTTTTCTAAGGGGACGTTTCAACGTGTCAACCTTCAGTTGCCACGCTTTTAGTGCTAATTATATGTGCAATAACCTGTCTTTTTCAGTTATTATAGTAGTTGTCCATAGGACTGGCGACCGTAATTTTCACCAAATCTCAAATATCTAATTAACGCCAGTTAATTGTTAACGTAACGACCGCACATTTACTTTCTTTATTAACTTTACTCCTTTTCAAAATTAATTTCCACCAGTTTCATTTGCATTTTTCCTTTCATTTAGATGTAACCCTTTCCTCCCTCTTTACCGACAGATTAACTTCGGTGACGATTGGTTTTCCCAAATTTCCATTAGGTACACATGGTTTAATTTTTCACTGTCATTAAGGTCGATAAGTGAGGGGGAGGTTACAGGTCCTCTGGTTCTTCGGCTTCTTGGAGACTATTTTTAGCCATTCATGGACATCATGTTCCCAACCAACGATGGATGATTATGTGCTATATCACCAGACCACAAATTGGTTTGGAGAACATTCTGGACAATTCGAGAGAATGGTTTGGCCAGCCAGATCGCCCGACATGAATCTCATCGAATATTTGTGGGACATAATCGACAGCTCATTTCGTGCACAAAATTCTGCACCGGCAACACTTTCACAATTGTGAACAGCTATAGAGGCACCAAGGTTCAGTATTTCTGCAGGGGTTTCCAAAGACTAGTCGAGTCTATGCCACGTCGAGTTGCTGCACTGCGCCGTGCAATAGGAGGCCCGACACTGTATTAGGAAACATCCCTTGACTTTTTTCACCTCAGTGTATAACAGCCTACACATGCCGTCACGCGCTTCATGCTTTTCTCTTTTTTTAAGGTACAGACAGGAGTCTTCCCGCCAACCCGATGGCCAAGCTGGCAGCGGCGCTCCTGGCGCTGAGTCTTTTGGGGGCCGCGGCTGCCCCCGAGTCACCTCTGAGGCCTGCCGTGGCGGAGAGATTTCGCCGCAGCCTCGTCTTTCCCATGCAGAGTGGCATCGTCCAGGTGGGGCTCTCTACTTATTTATTTTATTTCAGAGACCTTCGGCAATGTCCCACACAACCAGGCGCTGCACCATACCCCGGAGTTCCTCTCCTAGTAACGTTGCGTTTGCTAATGACAGCAAGACTTAAGAAAAATAAAACACACGGTGATTGAATTTGTCGGCTTAGAAAAGGTGTTCGGCAATGTAAAATGGTCAAGATTTTCGACATTCTGAGAAAAATAAAAGTAAGGCATATCGAAAGACAGATAAAATGCAATATGTACACGAATCAACATGGTACAATGGGAATGGATGATCGTGAACAAAGAGCTCGGATTAAAAACGACGTCTCTCGCTCCTACTGTTCAATCTATACATCTAAGAAGCAATAACGGCCATAGAATGAAGGTTCAACAGTGAAATAAAAAATAGGATTCCAGTGGCAAGATTCGAAAGTGACATTGCTATCCTCTTTATTCATAAACTTCTAAAGAGTACAGAGTATTGATTGAGCATAAACCATACAAAGGTGAAAATAATGAGGAGTAGCAGAAATGAAATTAGCGGTAAACTTAACATCAAAATTGGTCACTACGAAGTGCATGAAATTAGTGCGATTGGGTTCCTTGTGCTACACGAGCAGTGTAGTGGAAAATCCACGCTACAAGCTACGGGCCAGCTGTACCGCAAAGGCAACCAAGTAGTCTTCACGATGTTGCAGCTTTTAATGACTAACATACCACTCACCCCCACCCCTCTGACGACACAGCTGACTACACCAACTGTCCTAAACGGTGGGAAATTCAAAGAGATGTGTAGCCGTGTGCATCCTGCCCCACTTTGCATTGTTGCCAAATTTCTGGTGGCGTTATCGACGATTTCGACATATATTGTTGGATTGTTGGTAGATTTCTACCCCACCCCTCTTAAATCATTCGTCAATTGCCTACATATAAAAGTCAGGAAATCTAAAAACACGGAAGGAAATACAAATTAACGCAACTGTGTTGTATGGGTTCCCCCACCCATCTCAGATCATTGGCCAGTTGCCCTATTTATATAATGGTATTCAATTAGAAAATTGGAGGAAAATTCAAAAAATTGCTTGATCTAGCTCACTGATCCTACTGAGGTTTTCTATGCCTACGAGGCCACAGCTCACTTATGTTAGGAGTCCAATATTGTCGCAAGTGCAAACTGGAGCAAAATAAAAAAAAAAAACCCTCAAAGACGGGCAACTGTCCTATTGGTGGGAAATCCCAGGTGACAAAAGTAGGCAACTTATGCTAAGTATAGAAGCCAATGTGGCTGACCTGCAGATACTGTGCCAGCCTGCATGTTCGCCACATCACTTGTGCTTAGCATGCAATCCAAAGTGTAGACATCCATGCAGACGCTGGATTATCCTGCGTGGTTTTCAGATTTGCCGAACCATATCACGTCAGAATCCAAGAGTACGTCGAAGAGGTCAGCTCGGAGGGAGAAACTGCCTGGTGACGTAATACAAGAAGAAATATGAGTCGATTTAGGAGACACTGTGGATAAAGTTTTAGAGTTAGACTTCTGAAGAACTTTTGAAGACTTACAATCATGCAAATTTCTAAAACCATGGGCGGTAATGACAACCAAACGACTATTTACGTCGGCTGGGAGAAACTGTGAGATTGGGGACATACTATCAGTCTTTCAGGAAATTATCATACTCAGATTCTTGAAGATACTGAGGTCAGACAAATGTGATAACTATCGCACAATCACGTTAACAGTTCATGTATACAAAGTGGTGACAAGAATAGTACACACAGTAAAGATAAAGGAAACTGAGGATCAGTCAGATGTCGATCAGGGTGGCTTTTGGAGAGGTAAAGTATCAGAAATAGAGAAACACGATTAAAATGGAGTATTTACGAGAACCAGGGCGGCAAAAGAAATGGGACTAATAGCTAAAGATGCATGTCATCTTACCTAAAATTCAACTTGTACATGGAAAGAGAAACTGAGGGAATATAGGGAAAGGTCGTGGAGGAGAATCTAAACTCTGAGTTACAGAATATCAACGACACGATACGCTAATAACATTACTGTCCTCACTGAAACTGAGGATGAGTTACAGGACGTGCTCTGTGGGGTGAGCTGTGTAATGAATATGAAATATGGACTGAGAATAAACCAAAGAAACAGAGAAAGAAGTGGTGGAAATGCGATTAGCGATAAACTTACATCAAAATTGGAGACCACGAAATAGAGGAAGTGAAAAAGATTCTGCTACCTTGGAAAGAAAGTAACACATGACAGACGAAGCAAAGAGGTTATAAAAGCTGGCTAGCAAGAAATAAGAAGGCATTCCTCGTCTAAAGAAGTCTGATAGTACCAAACGTCGACTTTAATTTGAGGAAGGAATTTCTGAGAACTTGCATTTGGGGCATTGCACTGTGTGAAAGTCGCTCATGTATTGTGGAAAAATCGGAAAAGAATAGGCGCAGCAGAATGTTTTTGAAAATTAGGTGGACTGATAAGACATGTAGTGAGAAGGTTCTCGGAACAACTGGCGAAGAAAGGAACATGTGAAAGACTCTGACAAGAAGAAGGGACAGCATGACAAGCAATATGCTAAAATATCAGTGACCTGCAAACTGTAGGGGAATGCAGAGTCTGGAATATATGCAAGAAATAGTTGAGGACGTGCGAGTTTACTCTGGAATGTATAGGTCGGCACCCCAGAGGAATTCGTTGCTGACAGCATCAGTCAGATAACGGATGAAACCTCACCCCCACCCCTACCTACTGAAAAAAATTCCCATAAAGACATTGTTAGCTGCATCTGTGCGCTACCTTTTGTTTCAGCTGCTGATTGGTTTCGGCACGCCCATTCCCATACCACGGAACGCGATGACGTTGGGTTTGGTGATGAAGTACACGTACAATGTACCCGTCAACGGCAGCGTGTACCTGCAGCCTTACAGTCTGCTGGCGCGCAGAAATTCCAGGTGGAGCATCTACACTACCCTCAGTGATTTCCTTACCAGGTATGATACGCAGCAAAGCTCTTCGTGTAGAAACACCAGCTAAATGTGGTGCATCTACACAACAGCTCCTATAGTTAATAACAGATTTCAAAAAAGAAAGATGATCTAAGGAAGTCCGAGCAGTAATCGAAAACTAACGGGCGTGTAGTAATCTTCTTCTGTGCAAATGTCCTGACTGAATGACTGACTGACTGTCTCATCATCCGCCAGCCCAAATCACTAACGATAGAAACTTGAAATCTGAGGAGGGTGTTGATCTTCTACGCATCGTTTAAGAAGAGATTTTTCGAAATTCCAACCCTAAGGCGATAAAATAGGGGATGAAGAGTTTTTTTGAAAAATGTTGCTATTAAGACAATTTTGAAGCTAGACCTATGAAAATTGGTATTTGGTTTCTCGGATAGAAATAAATAAATACATGTTCTACAATTTTTAGAGATTCAGCCCTAAGGGAATTGAAATAGTGGATGAAAAATATTTTAAAAACATATTATAAGGAACTATTAAAGTATTTTTGAAGCTAGATATATGAACATTGGTATTTGACTTCTCGGTTACAAATTAAAAATATGTGTTTCAGTGTTTTTGGGAACTGAATCCTTAAGGGAGTGAAATATGGGAGGAGGTTTTTTTTCTGAAAATATTTTATTATGAAAGCATTTATAAAGCCGAATCTATGAAATTTTGAATTTGACTTCTCAGTTAGAAATAAAAGAATACGTATTTCACTGCTTATCGAAATTCAACCCATGTAGGGGTGAAAGTGGGATAAAAGTTTTTATGAAAATATTTCATTGTGCAAGCATTTTAGAAGCTAGATCTATGAAAATTTGTATTTGGCTTCTTCAGTGGAAATAAAATATACGCATGTCACAGTTTTTGGAAATTCAAACCCTAAGGGGGTGAAATAGGAGGTGAAACGTTTTATGAAAATAATTCGTTGCGACAGCATTTTTAAAGCGAAATGTTTGAAAATTGGTGTTTCTCTTTTCGGTTGGAGCTGAAAAAGTATGTGTTTCACTATTTTTGGGATTTCAGCCCCTAAGGGCTGATCGCCCAGCCCGAACAAGAATAGAAACTTGAAATTTGCAGAGGGTGTTGATCTTATATTCTACAGATCGTTTAAGAATGGATTATCGCCAATTCCACTCCTAAGGGGTTGAAATAGGTGATGAAAGGCTTTTTGAAAGTATGTCGCTATTAAGGAAAAACTGGTATTAGGTTTCCTTGTCAGAAAATAAAAAGTACGTGTTCCAAGATTTTTGAAAATTCAACAAATAAGGTTGTAAAATAGTAGGTGAGAGTTTTTGGAAACTAAATAATTACTAAAGAACTGCTGAATGATTTTTAAGGTTACGTCTATGACAATTGACATTTGACTTCTCGGTTGGACATAAAAAAAGAAAAAATACGTGTTTCAAGAAAATATTCCGTTACAGTAAAAAATATTTATGAAAACTGATATTTCTCAGCTCGGTTAGATATGAAGAAATATTTGTTAGAGGATGAAAGTTGCTATGGAAATATCTCCACAAGAACGCAAAAGGCATGATTAACAAAAACTTTGGAGTACAGTCATCAAAATCGCTTTTTGAAAGCCCATGCTTATATGGCCTCAACTAGGGTGGAAAGCTTAGAAGGTGTTGCAATTTGTGAACAACGTAAAAATTCGATTAAATAAAATTTGAAAAAAACCTCTGCAGGCCATACAGAGCTTGTCATATATATAGGGTGGGTTTGCTAAATGGGGGCAAACTGCGGGAAACAATTTCGATGCCTGAGAGGATAAGCGACAAATAGGTCATACAGACATGTGGGCAGAAACGCATGGCATATACGCTACAGAGTATTTATTAATGTGCCATGCCTGTAGGGTACAATGTGGTGCAAAAAATGCTGAAATGAGACATCTGTTAGCGAAGATGTTCCATGTGGTCCCCACCAGACTCTAAGTATGTGCGAACACGACAAGTCAACGACTGACGCTCAGGTTCAAACGTACCATCCTGCAACGGAATGGGATCAGGGGCAGCATGGAAACTTTGTTCCCTTGTCTGGACGTTGAGCGTGGGCTCCGCATACACGACTGCCTTCAGCTGCTCTCGTAGGTAGAAATATAAAAAGTTGGGGTCCAGCGACCGGGTCGGCCATGACAATGAGCCAACTTGTCCGATCCCTTGGCCAGGCTGTACGTTGCCGAGATGCCTCGGGATGGAAAAACGAAAGTGAGCTGGAACACCAGAACGTAGTAGCCACATTATTCCTCGCATTACCAAACGCGAGTCTTCCAGCGGGGGAGGAAGAGTCAGTGATAGGGAGTGCAGATATGCCTCGCCCGTGAGGGGTTGTGGAAGGGTTACCAGTACCATGACGGGGTCGCCACTTATTACCACCCACACATAAGGGCTCATGGTTGACTACCACCATGCCATGAGAATTTTTCCTAACTCACGGGTGGGTGTCGTGAACGCTGACGAAACCACACCTCACAAATGTACCCTCAGCTGTGAATAGAACACATGACAGTATTGTGATGTGATGATCTGTGCAACGAATCAGCGAGAAAACCGTCGGTACATGTACACTACTGGCCATTAAAATTGCTACACCACGAAGATGACGTGCTACAGACGCGAAATTTAACCGACAGGAAGAACTTGCTGTGATAAGAAAATGATTAGCTTTTCAGAGCATTCACACAAGGTTAGGGCCTGTGGCGACACCTACAACTTGCTGACATGAGGAAAGTTTCCAATCGATTTCTCATACACAAACAGCAGTTGACCAGCGTTGCCTGGTGAAATGTTGTTGTGATGCCTCGTGTAAGGAAGAGAAATGCGTACCATCACGTTTCCGACTTTGATAAAGGTCGGATTGTAGCCTACCGCGATTGCGGTTTATCGTATCGCGACACTGCTGCTCGCGTTGGTGAAGGTCCAATGACTGTTAGCAGAATATGGAATCGGTGGGTTCAGGAGAGAATACGGAACGCCGTGCTAGATCTCAACGGCCTCGTTTCACTAGCAGTCGAGATGACAGGCAGGTTATCCGCATGGTTGTAACGGATCGTGCAGCCACGTCTCGATCCATGAGTCAACAGATGGGGACGTTTGCAAGACGACAACCGTCTGCACGAACAGTTCGACGACGTTTGTAGCGGCATGGACTATGATCTCGGAGAACATGGCTGCCGTTACCCTTGACGGTGCATCACAGACAGGAGCGCCTGCGATAGTGTACTCAACGACGAACCTGGGTGCACGAATGGCAAAACGTCATTTTTTCGGATGAATCCAGGTTCTGTTTACATCATCATGATGGTCGCATTCGTGTTTGGCAACATCGCGGTGAATGCACACTGGAAGCGTGTATTCGTCATCGCCATACTGGCGTATCACCCGGCGTGATGGTATGGGGTGCCATGGTTACACGTCTCGATCACCTCTTGTTCGCATTCACGGCACTTTGAACAATGGACGTTACATTTCAGATGTGTTACGACCCGTGGCTGTACCCTTCGTTTGATCCCTGCAAAACCCTACATTTCAGCAGGATAATGCACGACCGCATGTTTCAGGTCATATACAGGACTTTCTGGATACAGAAAATATTGGACTGCTGCCCTGGCCAGCACATTCTCCAGACCTCTCACCAATTGAAAACGTCTGGTCAATGGTGGCCGAGCAACTGGCTCGTCACAATACTCCAGTCACTGCTCTTGATGAACTGTGGTGTCGTGTTGAAGCTGCGTGGGCAGCTGTACCTGTACACGCCATCCAAGCTCTGTCTGACGCAATGCCCAGGCGTATCAAGGCCGTTATTACGGCCAGAGGTGGTTGTTCTGGGTACCGATTTCTCAGGATCTATGCACCCAAACTGCATGAAAATGTAATCAAATGTCAGTTCTAGTATAATATATTTGTCCAATGAATACACGTTCATCAACTGCATCTCTTCTTGGTGTAGCAATTTTAATGGCCAGTAGTGTACTTATACCGATCGCATCCGCCTTTCATGGTTACCAATTCCCGTCTCACACAAATGACGAAACACTGTTGGAAACACTTTATGATCCAGTTGCTATCGGGATACTTTTCCTCGTACAGTCGTGCCACTTCCCACCCCTCCGTTCCCACTTGCCTGTCCATACGCACATTAATGTTCGACGTCAATGTCCAAAACCACTCACAAAGTTCAGGTGGCAACATTAGCAGTATAGAGTATGTGTCGGGGAAAGTGGTGGTGGTGGACGTGGAAAAACAGTGCAATCGTTTGTAATGCGGGAATGGAGCGATTGGTCTCACGTCCAAAAGGTCATGATCATTGGCTTTCCGGCCAAGGGTGGTAGCATTTCCGAAACACCTAAGTTTGTAAACTGTTCACGTGCTTCCTTAGAGTATACCGTGCATGTCAAAAAGGCGCTACCCAAAATCGGCACCGAGGGAACTGAGGTGCACCTCGGGCCAAAGATGACAGTGGTGAAGGACGGCTGCAGAGGTATGTACTGGCGAATTGGCTTGCAACTGCTGAGCAACTGAACGCACAGTGAATCATGGGACTAATAACAGTGTCTCCTCAACGACCCTTCAGCGAACGTTGCTATGTATGGGCCTCCGCAGCAGGTGCCTGGCTCACGCACTCGTACTGGCTGCTGTTCATCGGCGGCGAAAGCTGGATATTGCACACCAGTGCTGCAGATGGACGTCCACTGAGTGGCCACAGGTGGCCTTCTCGGATGAACCAGGTTTTATTCTCCATCGGACAGACGGCCGTTGACGTGTACGTAGTGTACGGTCTGAAATCAAGGGAGGAGGAAGCGTTTTGTTGTGGGAATGACTTCGTGCCATTCCCTGGGTGATCTCGTTATTCTGCAAGGCACAATGGATCAACACAGGCGTACATCTGTTGTTGGCGACCATGTCCATCCGTACATCCTGTTAGCTTCTCCTTGGCATGACGGCATCTACCAGCAGGATATTTGAACCGTGATTTATTTTAAAAGAATATTCTTAAGAATTTATTTTATTTACTAGCGATTCATCAAGAACATTAACACATTTAATCACGCTATGTAAGTAGTTGCCAGGGAGTAACTGACGAAATCATAACCAAATTTCTTTTAACAAATGGGAATTTTATTCACTTTAATAGTGCCTAAAAGCATTTTTTTAAAGAAACAGATTTAAAATTATGATCAGAAAGCACCCTCTAAATATCAAAGTTACAATTTATTCAGATGCAGAAAGAAACAAGTTTTGACTGTATGAGCTTTCGGGCAGAGAACCTTGCCGCTCCCTTTTGACACGGCCGTAGTTAAGACCGCTCACAACAGCGTCTGAAAGACTACACTGGTGCAAATCTGCAAGACATCAGATAACTTTAAACTAAGAATTGTAACAATTTTCACAAGCACACAAACTATGCACCCCCCCCCCCCATCCCCTCTCCCCGTAGGAGAGATGGAAATGGTACAAAACACTAACAATTAAAATATTAACCTTGCCACCGAAGGTGCAACTTGATTTTAACTTCCAAGAAAAGTCTTACGGTGAAAGGGGGGCAACTTTATATACTAAAAAATGCAATCTTATATAAAATTCTACAAGGTTGGCCAAAGAGTAGTTAAGATGTTCTACAGTACACAGATACCGCCTCTCAAGATCATACGCAATAATATCAAATCTTCCAAAGATCAAAACATATTTCAGGCACTAGCAACACTCCAAGCAATAAATTCGTTAACACACCAAATCCGACAATCATGACAGAGGCAGCTACTAACGTACGGTAGATTGATAGAGAGATTACCGAACAACCCCAACGGCAGGTTGCTCAAACCCGCACCTACTCCACAGGGGAAAAACGGACCACCCAATTTATAAACAACCACCTACCCGCGGGTGGGCAAATGAAGAAGAATGGTGGGACGATCACAAAGCAAAACGGCTGCTGACCTCACCAAGTAAGAAGTAGAATTGAACAAGACTACATCAAACAACATATCACCAATCACTTAACATCTAATAAACAGCGATTTCTCGAGAAGACCTGGCGCAGCACCCCCAGATCGCTCCCCGAACCGTGCGCTGCCAGCCGCTTCAACGGACGCAGGAAGGCGCGCCGATCTCCCGTCTCACGGCGTCGCAGCTCGCACCGGCCAGACCGATGTCGTGTGTTGACTCCTGTTGCTCTCGTGTTGACCGCGAAGTCACTACCCCTCGCTATACGGCGCGGCCCACTGAACTCACGTGGCGACCTCACATGCGCCGACGCTCAAGACGGACAAGTCATCTTGTGTCTCAGTGCGCGACCGATCAACCGATCGATCCAACTACCAATGACCATTGCCTGAGCAAACTCGAGCAAACTGGCGGCCTAACGCGCAGACTCAGATGCAAGAACTAAGCCCCAACCGGGCGACCACTAGCTGAGTTCTCTTACTGGCAGAGTGGAAGACTCTCATTTTGCCGGCTTTAAAGGTTGACCCGAACGACAGACATACTAGCATTCTGAACGACAGCCAGACACTAACTGTCTAACAAATGCGGACGAGAGACAGAGTAGCAAGCTGGGGACGAGAGGCTGACCCAGACTGACCGACTGGTGAGCTCATAGTGCCCCTTTAATGCACGTGGGCAACCTTTCCCCTTTCCCACCAGAGGGAGACACCAAAGCTGCGATTGCCACAGCGGCGCCACCGCCTGAAACGGAGGGCGACTGCTTCACACTAACAAAACAGCAATTTTTACCACGGCTCAATATTGCAACGAATTTTGTTCTCTCAGTGTACATGAGTTGTTCAAAGAGCAAGCCACCAAACTCCCCAGATTCAATACCAGTGGAGAATCTGCGGTAAAACCTCGATCGGGCAGTTTTTCTCAACTGAGAAAGGTAGTGCAGTGGTGTCAGCATGGCTCCATATCCCTATAGGTACCTTCAAGAACTTCATTGACTCTCTTCCAGCACGTATCGCAGCAGTCAAAATTGCAAAAGATGGGTGTTCCGGTTTTTCGCTCTTGGTCACAGTAATGTGACTGGACAGAGTATAAAGACCATGTTAGTCTGTTCGTGGTTGGTACACCGCACCATCGTCTCTCAGCACTGCACTATACAACACACGGCCGTACTACAGTGAGACACGAACAGCACTGAAACGGATGAATCCTGGTGCCGCTTGCAAGCGTACAGCCGTCGTGAACAACATATCTGCCCTCCTGAGTGTGGAGCTAAAAAACCAGTACAGACAGGTCATTCCCACTTCTCTGGTGTGTTCTCGTATGTGCTTTCAGTCGTTGAAACCTGCATTGTGAAATACTTTTTTCTCCATCTTCAAATGGGTGCACCGGTCTTGGAATACATTTCCGCCCAAATGTCGACATTACCTGTTTTGCTCCTTAACCTCTCGGGGATCGTTTCCTGCATTTTGTCCCCGTTTAGAAAAATCATCTTACGTGCACATTCGTTAGAAAAAGGTGTTACTGGCGATTTTAGTCTCCTACAAGTTTTTGCGAGCCATAGCCTTTCACTCCTAAGCACCCCTACATTACGAACCACTGACTTCTTCATACTCTCCGCATACACTATGTGATCAAAAGTATCCGGACACCCCCAAAACATACGTTTTTCTTATTATGTGCATTGTGCTGCCACCTGTTGCCAGGTACTCCATATCAGCGGCCTCAGTAGTCATTAGACATTGTGAGAGAGCAGAATGCGGCGCTCCGCGGAACTCACGTACAGCACAAAAGCGTACAGGCCAACCTCGTCTGTTGAGTGACAGAGACCGCCGACACCTGAGGAGGGGCGTAATGTGTAATACCAGACATCTATCTAAACCGCATCGTGATCCACTATAAGTACTATGACAGTTAGGCAGGAGGTGAGAACACGTGCGGAGTTCATGGTCGTAAGCTCCACATCACGCCAGTAAATGGCAAACGACGCCTCGCTTGGTGTAAGGAGCGAATTGGACGATTGGTGGAAAAACGTTGTGTGGAGTTACGAATCACGGTACACAATGTGGCGATCCGATGGCAGGGTGTGGGTATGGCGAATGTGCGGTGAACGTCATCTGCCAGCGTGTGTAATGCCAACAGTAAAATTCTGAGGCGCTGGTGTTATGGTGTGGTCGTGTTTTTCATGGTGGGGGCTTGCACCCCTCGTTGTTTTGCGTGGCACTATCACAGCACAGGACTTAATTGATGTTTTAAGCACCATCTTGCTTCTCACCGTTGAAGAGCAAATCGCGGATGGCGATTGCATCTTTCAACACGATCGAGCACCTGTTCATAATGAACGGCCTGTGGCGGAGTGGTTACACGACAGTAACATCCCTGTAATGGATTGGCCTGCACAGAGTCCTGACCCGAATCTTACAGACACCTTTGGGATGTTTTGGAACGCTGACTTTGTGCCAAGCCTCACCGACCGACATCGACACCTCTCTTCAGTGCAGTACTCCGTGAAGAATGGGCTGCCATTCCTCAAGAAACCTTTCAGCACCTGATTGAACGTATGCCTGCGAGAGTGGAAGCTGTCATCAAAGCTAACGGTTAGCCGACACCATACTGAATTCCAGCATTACCGATGGAGGGCGCCACGAACTTTGAAGTCATTTTAAATTGAGTTCCGGATACATTTGATCGCATAATGTAGATAATCTCCACCTGAGTATTGAACCAGTTCATATAATGAAGGCTTTCACGACCGGATGCCATAGCTGCTGGTAAACCTTTCGGGATGCGAGGTCGTGGTCCAAGAAACTCTTCTGTTTTTGACGTTTCGTCCAGGACTGCGCTGGAAATCCTCAGAAGCGCTCCTCCGCTGAGTCTAGCCGACTGATCTCCTCTGTCGATATGTGGCGAATACAAAATTCCGTGTACGTATAGTAAGGTTTGTACCAAGAGGAGCATAAATACACGGCTAAAACAGCACAAAAATCTTTGCCCGCTAGGATAAACAGAGAAATCAGCTGTAGCAGAGCATACTCTTTAGTCAGGAAACTACGAAGTGAAGTTTTCTGAAACAGAAATTTTATCTACAACGTCAAATTATTGTCCACTACTAATAGAGACGCCCTTGAAATTTAGAAGCATCAGGGTAATTTTTATAGGAAAGAGGAGGCAACGAAACTTAGCGACATTTGGGCAATAGCTCCGCAGAATCGCTGGACATTTTCATCTCTCACAAGAAGACAATTGATGGTTAAGTTTTATCTCTGACAAGGATTCTGTCTGTTCACGTGTTATTTTGACCCCGCTATATTTCCTACAGTATTTATGTCGCTCTCGGACGTCCGACCGGTTAGTCGGCAAGACCCAGCGGGGGAACGCCTCTGAAGATGCCCAACGCAGTCTTGGACGAAACGTCAGGAACAGAATTCTTGGACCACGACCTCACATTCCGAAAGGTTTACCAGCAGCTATTGAACCAGCTGACAACAGTGGTCTTGCGTTCCTCGTCACCATCAAATCGTTGTTCAGTTACCCATTGTTTGTCGCTGGGTGCGAGGTCGAAGCTGTAGAGTCGGTGGTGGAAGAACTGCCAATCGAGATGCCGAATCTCATACTCCATAAGGGCAGTGGTGTGTGGACGCGCAGTATCGAGGTGATGGGACTATACCGGGAACTGTTTTACCGCGCTGTAGATTTTAATGAGCGTCTCATCTTGCTGAGCATTTCGTAGAATGGGGGACAGTCAATTGAAAACCGAATACCCATCACGCTGGACCATGGAATGGTTCCATTCAGAAGTAAGCATCACACACGTTAAGACATTTATCTCACTGGGAGAAAAGACGATCGATTCCCGTTTCGTAAAACGCAGTCTGGCGTTGACGGATCCACAACCGCGCCCACTCTTTCACTTCTTCGTCTGACTGGAACCTACGTCCACGCATGTCTTTCTTCAGGTCGCCAAAGATGAGAAAATCGCTGAAGCATATCCTTCGTCCGATTGTCAGAGTGGAGGCAGGCGTAATCGTGCAATAGGATGAATCCGTCCGACAGCCCGAGGGCAAACGGCAAATCCAACAGTGGAAACATGGAAACTTCCCACATCTCTCCCTCCTCCTCCCGCCGCCCCCCCCCCTCCCACCAAAGAACTCCAACTCTGTTCACGCAAGTTCGTGTAAGGTCATGATGATTTTCTTCGATTGCAGGTGCTCTCTGCTCGTCGAGTTCCTCCAGCGTGGAACTACAATCAATACGCAGAACTATCACGACTCTTTGCAGTAACTGCGACGCGCCATAAAGTCAAAACGCCCTGGAATGATGTCGAACGGAACATTTTACATCTACAAGGATACTCTGCAAATCACATTTAAGTGCCTGGCAGAAGGTTCATCGATCCACCCTCATAATTCTCTATTATTTCAATCTCATATAATGTGCAAAGAACGAACACCTATGCCGGCCGATGTGGCCGAACGGCTTTAGGCGCTTCACTCTGGAACCGCGCGACCGCTGTGGTCGCAGGTTCCAGTCCTGTCTTTGGCATGGATGTGTCTGATGTCCTTAGGTTAGTTAAGTAGTTCTAAGTCCTAGGTGACTGATGACCTCAGATGTTAAGTTCCAAAGTGCTCAGAGCAATTTGAACCATTTGAACGAACACCTATATCTTTCCGTGCGGGCTCTTATTTTCGTCATTTTATCATGGAGGTTGTTTCTCCCTATGTAGGTCGTCGTCAACAAGATATTTTCGCATTCCGAGGAGAAAGTTGGTGACTGACATTTCGTGAGAAGATACCTCCGCAACGATAAACGCTTTTGTTCTAATGGTGTCCATCCCAAATCCTGTATCATTTCAGTGACACTCTCTCCCCTATTTCGCGACGATACAAAACGTGCAGCCCTTCTTTGAAGTTTTTTGATGTACTCCTAGCTGGTAAGGATCCTACACTGCGCAGCAGTATTCAAAAAGAGGGCGAACAAGCGTAGTGGAGGCGGTCTCTTTTAGATTTTTTTATTTGAACTGCGGTTGAGTACTGTGATTTGTTTATGGATCTCAACACGCTATAAACAAAGCACCGTAATATTGGAATCGTACAGTTTGGTTATGAGTTGTAACATTAGTTATAGTGCCACGTCAACGGTGAGAACATCGGCTAGCGTGAATATGTCTGCAAAACACCTCTCCTCTGTTTTTAAGTAGGTGGGCAGCTCGCAGACAATTGCTCAGTTGCTTCCTATTTTTAATTCATACTATAAAAACATATCAAGAAAAAAGTAATGAAATGGATAAGGTATTGGGCAGAAATACGTTCCTATACGGTGCAGTCGCATTTATGTAACCGCCTGTCAGATGCCTGAATAACCACTTTTTGCAGCGTGGACGTGAAACAAGAGTGTCAGTGAGGTTCTGGAAGATACCAAACGGATGTGGAGCCATGACGACTTCATTGCCATGGCCTGCTGCACTAGGTTTCTCGGTTGAGGATCCAAGGCGCGAACAGCCCGGTCGAGGTGGTCCCATAGATTCTCAATTGGGTTCAAGTCAGGATCATCTGGTGGCCAGGAGAGTACGTTAAACTCGTCGGAGTGCTCTTCGAACCATGCACGTACACAGAGATGTGCGTGGCACATTGCATTGTCCTGTTGTTAGATGCCGCCGCACTGAGAAAAAAGACAAACTGCATACTGCATCTCCCCAAGAAGAGATGCATACTTGCGTTGATCCATTGTCCCTCCCAGAATGACGATAACATCTATAGAATGCCACGAAATCATTACCCACACAAAACACCCTCTCCTCCGGCCTGGACGCTTCCGAAGATTGTTGCGGGGTATTTGCTTTCTAAGAATTTTTTGCATATTGCAGCTCCGCCAGCAACTGTCCTTTCTGTCAGTTGGAGCATAAAAAAGACCACCTGTCACTGGGCAGCGATCATCCAGCTGGGATAGTGGTCTAAAAATTCCGGTCTTCGCCGTCGATGAGCAGCAGTCAGCGTAGATGAAGGAACCAGACTCTTTCTGCAGAGGCCCATACGAAGCAGTGTGCGCTGAACGATCATTGAACGGACTCTGTTGATAGCCCCTTGGTGGATATGGGCGGTCAACTGCACAGTTGCACGTCCGCCCCCTCAGGCATCTCCGCGTCGGTCTTCGATAGCGCCATTTTGCCGTCAACTTTATACTGTAACCACGGCGGCACGCGAACAGTTTAGGAAATGCTTCCACCCTTGGCCCGAAAGATCATATCATTTCGGACGTGAGATAAATTGCTCCGTTCCCGCATTACGACAACGACAGCAGTGTTTCCCGCATCCCCCACCCGACGAGTTTTATAAACCTTCCACTATTAGTCTCGCACCGGACGTTTGTGAATGAACACTACTTGTTGATATCGCACATAGATGGTTATCACGTTAATGTAACTGGATCGTGTAGCTTAGAAGCCACCCTCATAGAGGTTTGGGAGTTTTGGTTATATTCAGGCCGCATAATGTGTCACACAAGCAAAGGCTTCGTGCGAATGGTGTACAAAAGGTATTGTTTTTTTCCTTACAGACTGGGCATTGATGGCCGCAACTGTCTTCTGAGGGCCATTTGCGAGGCTGCGGAAAAGCCATTCACCAGGGTTGGCGGGCTCGCCGAAGACATCCTCCACATTCTGCTGACGTAAGTATCGTTACCTCTCCTGTTACTTTCGTTCCCCAGCCATGGTTCTTGTTGAATGAATATATCGAGTCACAACCGAATGACCTTCTTCTGAGTACATCTCATTATACGAGGGTTGCCCAGAAAGTAATGCACCGCATTTTTTTCTCACCCGAAAGCAATGCTACGAATACGAAACGTTACGTATTATTTGAAGTCTCCTGAGTGAACGCCCCAAGTTTTGTCACTTCCGACAGACAACGTAGCTGCAGGACAGTTTCAAAATGGTGTCTATAGGTGAGGTACGTTACAAACAACGTGGCGTCATTGAATTTCTGACTGCAGAGAAAGAAACTGAGGGGAATATTCAAAAACGCTTGTGCAAAGTCTATGGAGCAACCATTGTCGACAGAAGTACAAAAAAAAATATGTTCAAATGTGTGAGAATTTCTAAGGGACCAAACTGCTGAGGTCATCTGTCCCTAGACTTACACATTATTTAAACTAACTTAAACTAACTTACACTAAGAAGAACAACACACACACACACACACACACCCATGCCCGAGGGAGGACTCGAAACTGCGGCGGAAGGGACCACCCAGTCAGTGACATGGCGCCTCTAACCGCGCGGCCACTCCGCGCGGCACAGAAGTACAGTTAGCCGCTGGGTACGGAGGGTGCGGTCTTCAAAAGGCGCTTCGGCGGAGCTCCACGATATGCAGCGGTCGGGGAGACCATCCACGGCTGTCACACCCGACAGCCCTGGCCTAGCCGCCTCGGACTTCCACTTATGTGGGCCATTAAAGGATGCCATTCGTGGAAGACATTTTGAGGACTAAGAGGAGGTCATTCACACAGTGAAGCACTGGCTCCGCCACCAGGACAAGGATTGCTACAGACAGGGCACACACGCCCTTGTTTGGAACCAGAGGAAGGCCATAGAACGGGATGCAGATTACGTGAAAAAATAGGGCGTGTAGATAAAACACCATTCTTTCGAGTATGTAATTCTCATTATGTGCAATAAGGAACTGTTGAAGAAAAAAATGTGGTGCTTTACTTTCTGGGCAACTCTCGTATTCATCCCATTGTCTGCGCTTGTGAAGTGTAATGCACGTGGCATATTCGTTAGCTGATGTAAAGTGGTGGTGGTGGTTAGTGTTTAACGTCCCGTCGACAACGAGGTCATTAGAGACGGAGCGCAAGCTCGGGTCAGGGAAGGATTGGGAAGGAAATCGGCCGTGCCCTTTCAAAGGAACCATCCCGGCATTTGCCTGAAACGATTTAGGGAAATCACGGAAAACCTAAATGAGAATGGCGGGAGACGGGATTGAACCGTCGTCCTCCCGAATGCGAGTCCAGTGTGCTAACCACTGCGCCACCTCGCTCGGTCTGATGTAAAGTAGGCTATAAGCAAAATACTGGAATAGTGAAAGCAAATATATTGTAAGAGTCCCAAAACTACGCCTTTTTGTCACATACGTTCGTAATAATATTTAGATTTAAGCAATTACCATATCTGTTAAAGAGTTGACAAATTCCCTCACGATAAAGTTCTGCTATATGAGACCCCAGAAAATGACCATCTTAAAATTCTCCGTTGGAGTGAAAGCGCTGTGAACCAGGCTACACTATACAACAGAATTAAAGGGCTACTTTTGCAAAAGCTCGTAGTTGTTCCTCGTTGGGACGCAGAAGTTTGAAATTTTGCTTAAAGGTTCCTCGAACCTTCCTCTGTAAAAGCAAGAGCAGGGTGCCTTGCTACGTCGTCCTTGCAGACGCTTGGAATAATAAGGTGCCCAAAAACGCGAAAAAAAGGCCACAGCTCAGAAGTTCATGTAAAGTTTGATGTGTGTTAATGATGTCAGGAAATTGCAACACATTACAACCCAGCGTCACAGTGAACGTGTCACACGATGGCGAGATCGTGACACCTCCTTTTACCCACATTTCACTCCTTTTTTTGACCCTCTGCGCCGGCCAGGGTGGCCGAGCGGTTCTAGGCGCTTTAGTCTGGAACCGCGCAGCCGCTTCGGTCGCAGGTTCGAATCCTGCCTCGGGCATGGATGTGTGTGATGTCCTTAGGTTAGTTAGGTTTGAGTAGTTCTAAATTCTAGGCGACTGATGACCTCAGAAGTTAAGTCCCATAGTACTCAGAGCCATTTTTTGACCCTCTGCGATGGAGGTGTGAACGGCGACGCACAACATTCAAATCTAGCGGTTCTCTTACGACTTTGCCTAGGAAACGATTTCAGACACACCACCGCTCAGAATCGACACGAGAAGGCCTGCGAAGGTGGCATATACGGTGTCAATGTAACCACCCCATTCCTCGCGGAGGCATTCATACAGATTTCACGATCGAAAACGACAGTTCTTAGTGCTATAAGCAACAGAATGGCGTTCTTGGCAACCTTTGACGCTGTTAACACCACCGGACCTCTCTGAAGATGGGGTTCTGGCCCCACTGAACGTGGTCCCATCCCTCTGAACTGCAGCGGGACCATTATTTTAGCTATCATGAACAGGCGGGAACTACTAGGAACCGGCCCTAATCATTCGACGAAAATTGAACGTGATATGAAGCAGCAATCATCGCCCCAAGGGAAAGAGGGATGCGACATTGACATACACTGTGAGATCAAAAGTATCCGGACACCCCCAAAAACATACGTTTTTCATATTAGGTGCATTTTGCTGCCACCTACTGCCAGGTACTCTATGTCGGTGACTTCAGTAGTCATTAGACATCGTGAGAGAGTGGAATGGGGCGCTGCGCGGAACTCACGGACTTCGAACGTGGTCAGGTGATTGCGTGTCACTTGTATCATACATCAGTGCCCGAGATTTCCACACTCCTAAATACACATAGGTCCACTGTTTCCGATGTGACAGTGAAGTGGGAACGTGAAGGGACGCCTACAGCACAAAAGCGTACAGGCCGGCCTCGTCTGTTGACTGACAGAGATCGCCGGCAGTTGAAGAGGGTCGTAAAGTGTAATAGGCGGACACCTATCCAGACCATCACAAACGATTTCCAAACTGCATCAGTATCCATTGCAAGTATTATGACAGTTAGGGGCGAGGTGAGAAAACTTGGGTTTCATGGTCGAGCGGCTGCTCATAAGCTAATAAGCCACACATTACACCCATCAATGAGAAACGACGCCTCACTTGCTGTAAGGAGAGTAAACAAAGAGTAAACAATGGACGACTGAACTGTGGAAAAACATTGTGTGGAGTGACGAATCACGGTACACAATTTGGATACCGGATGGCAGGGTGTGGGTATGGCAAATTCCCTGTGAACGTCATCTGCCACTTGTGTAGTGCCAACAGTAAAATTCGGAGACGGTGGTGTTATGGTGTGGTCGTGTTTTTCATGGAGGGGGCTTGCAACCCTTGTTGTTTTGCGTGGTACTATCACAGCGCAGGCCTAAATTGCTGTTTTAAGCGCCTTCTTGGTTCCCACTGTTGAAGAACAATTGGAGAAAGGCGACTGCATCTTTCAGCACGATCGAGCACCTGTTCATAATGCACGGTCTGTGGCGGAGTGGGTACACGACAATAACATCCCTGTAATGGACTGGCCTGCACAGAGTCCTGACCCGAATCCTAAAGAACACCTCTGGGATGTTTTGGAACTTCGTGCCAGGCCTCATCGACCGACATCGATCTCTCTCCTCAGTGCAGCACTCCGTGAAGAATGGGCTGCCATTCCCCAAGAAACCTTCCAGCACCTGATTGAACGTATGCCTGCGAGAGTCCCCTATCATCAAAGCTAAGGATGGGCCAACACCACATTGATTTCCAGCATTACCCTTGGAGGGCACCATGAACTTGTAAGTCATTATCAGCCAGGAGTCCGTATACTTTTAATCACGTAGTGTGGTGTGAACAGCAAAGTGTCTCTTTAAGACACCCCAGTTCGAATGATTTTCACCGGTCCCTAGTGGTTCCAGCCTATACACGAGAGCAAAAATTGCTGTCGCGCTGCAATCCAAAGGGGTACGATTACGTTCAATGGGGATGCAGTCCCACAGTATCTTTAAAGGGGGGTTGAAAGTCCACAGGTGTCAGTAGTGTCAAAGGTTTCAACGTTTCCGACCGCGAATTGTGCAGAAATCAACGCCCCAAGCAAAGGGCTGGTTTTATTGACACCATTTAAGCCACGCTCTGAGGTTTTTATCTGTCGATTTTGAGGGGCGGTGTGTTTAAGATCTTTTTCTTGTCCACCCACAATAAAACTGCGTTTTAACGCTGGGTGTCACCGTTCATACCCCCCCCCCCCCCCCCCGTAACGGAAGTATCAAATTCAAATGGTTCAAATGGCTCTGAACACTATGGGACTTAACATGTATGGTCATCAGTCCCCTAGAACTTAGAACTACTAACTAAGGACATCACACAACACCCAGTAATCACGAGGCAGAGAAAATCCCTGACCCCGCCGGGAATCGAACCCGGGAACTCGGGCGCGGGAAGCGAGAACGCTGCCGCACGACCACGAGCTGCGGACCGTAAGTATTAAAAGAAGGTATGAAATGTGGGTAGGAGGGCATGTGACGATCGTCCCATCATATGACACATCCACGGTGGCGTTGGGTAGAACTGTGGTGCAATTTGGTGATAATGTGACACCATTAACCCACCTTATACTTCTGATGAACTTCTGAGCAGTTCCAAGCGTCGCCGCATCCGAGGGTGTGGTCGCAGGGCGCCATGCTACTGTCCCAGTACAGAGAAAGGCTATCGGCAGATTTGAACCAAATATGAAACCTGCATTACAGAGGAAGTCAATTACAGGGTTTCGAAAAGTGATCCTTTAATTCTGTTGCGCTGTGTACTTTGTCAAGTGCATCAGGAGTTAGAAACCACTTGGAGTCAATGTGGTCTGTAGGGCGGATGGCATTGTGCTAAATCGCAGAAACCGTAATACGAACACCGCGTCGCTCATACACGAACTCCTCTTATCAATTTTCTTAATGCCTTCAAAACTGCTTTCTTCTCTCCTTGTTGAGCGAGGCGATGTAACAGAGTATAACTGAGCGCTATTTCGTCGCTGCCTGAGCCCAGCAAATGCTACATTCAGTAGGCCTTTCCTTCCGCATCGTAAGTTCAGAAAAAAAGACAGCTTATGAGTTTCGTGATTCTCAGAGCAAAATCTGAGAAAGCAACGAGCATACAACTTCTCATACCCTAACTGTTTACTGATGATCTGCGAAACACTCCGAGACACTTGCGGAAACTTGTCCGTCAGTTAATATATCACGAAGCATTGATTTTCACCAATTATTTTGTCAACATTTTCCTACCAGCACGTAGCTGACTACAGATGATGTGTCACTTCGATCATAAAGATAAACATTTGTCCTTCCTCTCTTAAACAAAGCACTGTATTGACGCACAACAGCCTCCATCATCACATTCGGTCCGTATATAACCATCTATCGCGATGAATGTCAGCAAATTAGATTTTTTGTCAGTGAAGACAGTATTACAATATTTATTTCAAGTTTGTTGCGTTTTACAATTGTAACAAGCTTTTTGTATTGCAGGCGAACGAGAATCGATGTGTATATCTTGATATCAAACTTACAAGCTCACTGACGTACTGCAAGAAGTAATTTAGCAACTGTTATGTCCCCCTTCGCTCCCCTTGCGATATGGAAACACAGGTCGCTTCAGGCGCGAATTCAAGGAGGACGTCAGAGGAGTCACCACCCCCTCCAAGGGACAGTTTATCAGAACCATTTATATTTTTACATACAGTGTGTTTAAGATAATGAGTTTCTTTTACAAACTGATAATTGGAAGGAGTATTTATTCAGACAGCTAAGTGTAAGAAACGTTACTCTTCCTGCGGAGCTATGAACATCGCTCATTTAGTTACCAGTATATTTCAGACAATTGAAGCAGCGAGTTATAATTTTTTAAATAGCGAACTGCGTTTTATGTCACATAGCTGATTTATTTAAACGAACTGTGAACAAATCAGTTTAAATAAAACTTCTGTCTGCTATCTAAAAAAAAATGTTCAAATGTGTGTGAAATCTTATGGGACTTAACTGCTAAGGTCATCAGTCCCTAAGCTTACACACTACTTAACCTAAATTATCCTAAGGACAAACACACACACACCCATGCCCGAGGGAGGACTCGAACCTCCGCCGGGACCAGCCGCACAGTCCATGACTGCAGCGCCTTAAACCGATCGGCTAATCCCGCGCGGCTCTGCTATCTAAAATTAGGTGGACGGTTATAAATGTTCGAAGTCTTAGGGACGGATGCAAAATGCTGTACCGAAATTTGCTGAATTGACCAAGCGGCAAGTTTCCTCGATGTGCTGTTTGAAGTTTTGTTCGGCTAGAATGTTAAATGCGTCCTTCACTGCATACAACGTGGGGATGCACAAACAAACGGATATTGACATGGAAATAACATGCTCTATACATCCAGTGAGTACACTGCCACATTGCTGATACTCGGCGGATGCCGAAATGACATCAATGAAGCACCCATGGCTTGAGCCGCGAAATATCGTGGCCGAAGGGCTCCAAGAGCCGTTGCGTTCTTACGTGATGAACGACGACTTTGACAAACAAATAGTTTGAGAAGGTGCTGCGGTAATAGAGGAAGATCAGCAAAAGGAAGCGTTTGTTTCAGCTGCAATATACACTCCTGGAAATTGAAATAAGAACACCGTGAATTCATTGTCCCAGGAAGGGGAAACTTTATTGACACATTCCTGGGGTCAGATACATCACATGATCACACTGACAGAACCACAGGCACATAGACACAGGCAACAGAGCATGCACAATGTCGGCACTAGTACAGTGTATATCCACCTTTCGCAGCAATGCAGGCTGCTATTCTCCCATGGAGACGATCGTAGAGATGCTGGATGTAGTCCTGTGGAACGGCTTGCCATGCCATTTCCACCTGGCGCCTCAGTTGGACCAGCGTTCGTGCTGGACGTGCAGACCGCGTGAGACGACGCTTCATCCAGTCCCAAACATGCTCAATGGGGGACAGATCCGGAGATCTTGCTGGCCAGGGTAGTTGACTTACACCTTCTAGAGCACGTTGGGTGGCACGGGATACATGCGGACGTGGATTGTCCTGTTGGAACAGCAAGTTCCCTTGCCGGTCTAGGAATGGTAGAACGATGGGTTCGATGACGGTTTGGATGTACCGTGCACTATTCAGTGTCCCCTCGACGATCACCAGTGGTGTACGGCCAGTGTAGGAGATCGCTCCCCACACCATGATGACGGATGTTGGCCCTGTGTGCCTCGGTCGTATGCAGTCCTGATTGTGGCGCTCACCTGCACGGCGCCAAACACGCATACGACCATCATTGGCACCAAGGCAGAAGCGACTCTCATCGCTGAAGACGACACGTCTCCATTCGTCCCTCCATTCACGCCTGTCGCGACACCACTGGAGGCGGGCTGCACGATGTTGGGGCGTGAGCGGAAGACGGCCTAACGGTGTGCAGGACCGTAGCCCAGCTTCATGGAGACGGTTGCGAATGGTCCTCGCCGATACCCCAGGAGCAACAGTGTCCCTAATTTGCTGGGAAGTGGCGGTGCGGTCCCCTACGGCACTGCGTAGGATCCTACGGTCTTGGCGTGCATCCGTGCGTCGCTGCGGTCCGGTCCCAGGTCGACGGGCACGTGCACCTTCCGCCGACCACTGGGGACAACATCGATGTACTGTGGAGACCTCACGCCCCACGTGTTGAGCAATTCAGCGGTACGTCCACCCGGCCTCCCGCATGCCCACTATACGCCCTCGCTCGAAGTCCGTCAACTGCACATACGGTTCACGTCCACGTTGTCGCGGCATGCTACCAGTGTTAAAGACTGCGATGGAGATCCGTATGCCACGGCAAACTGGCTGACACTGACGGCGGCGGTGCACAAATGCTGCGCAGCTAGCGCCATTCGACGGCCAACACCGCGGTTCCTGGTGTGTCCGCTGTGCCGTGCGTGTGATCATTGCTTGTACAGCCCTCTCGCAGTGTCCGGAGCAAGTATGGTGGGTCTGACACACCGGTGTCAATGTGTTCTTTTTTCCATTTCCAGGAGTGTATATTATTACGATCCTAACGTGAGCTTACGGGAGGTCATTGACATCACTCTTACATCTGTCTGGCGAAGGGTGCTCGGTCAAAAGTTTCACACGTACCACCTGTCACTGCCTTAGGAGTTCTGTGAGCGGTTTTATTCGGGAGGTTGTGAATAAGTCCACTCTGGATACCTTACAAAGTGTATGTGATCTGACGAACGCTGTTTACATATTATGGTACAGTGATCGGTCATAATTGGCATAACTAGATCCAGAGAAAATCCTAGATGGGTACGATATGTCGATCATCAAAGCGGTTGGTTCATTACTGCGGGGTATGGTTTCATTGGAAATGAAATCAATGGTCCACACTACTTCGCAGGTACTCTGCCACATGAGATGTATCGAGCTTTTACGGTTGACAATTTAGGTGTTCTCCTCGAAATTGTCCATTCTGTGCGTGATGTTCTGCAAGAACTGAACAACATATTTCTTGAAAGACAGTTAGGGCATTGTGGTTCTCAGGAAAGGGCCACATGGTCGTTCAGTTTAATACCAGTAGGCTTCTTTCTGTGGAGATATCTAAAGAATCCTGCTTACGTTACCGAAGCAAAAACTCCAGATGATTTCAAACAGCATGTCGAACAAGGTTGGCACTTCTTGACACCGACTACTGTGTGTACAGCATGTTACACCCACATAAAGATGTGCACATTTCTAGCAGCCGAACTAAAATTTATGGAACTTTGGTTCGAAGTTTTTCGTACACAGTTGATATCAATCCAATAGCTACATGATAGAATTTACGTTTAAAAAAGTAAGAGTCGTTGCTGTAGCTCTCGGGAAAATAACTAAATAAACTATATTCATAAACCCGTAGGAAGAGTAACGTTTCTTCCATAGACACGAAACTACCAACGTACCTAACTGATAGTATCACATCAGAAAGAAAATAAACAAAGACACCACTGAAGTAACACAGAAACTGCCGAAACATGTTCAGGTAAAACAAAATTAATAGATTTTTCTGCCATAGTTACAGCGATTTGTTAATCACTAAAGTAAAGAAATTGTTCATTTGTATTATTACATTGAAATACTTATGTGTCTACTGCTATTACTGTGACAATCTTAGGCGTCTGTGTCCTGTTAAAACTGGGGATAGGAGAGGGGTGGTGGACGATCGCTACGGACGTAATCTACATTCTGATCAGCAACAAAACACTATGGAATGGTGACGTGGGCAGCAGTCTCACACCTAGTCCTGCAGTAGAGACGTTGAGGATGAAGAGTATTCGGAAAAACGTCCGAAATCACTCTGTGACCTCCCGCAGAATCAAATGCATGATCTGCGCCTAGATTGCTTTCAGTACAGCTCTCGTATTGTTGACCGAAGGAGGGTCAGGAAGGAAGTTTGTGGTCTTTCAGTGGGTCACATAGAGACTGTTCCAGACCCGTGCTATGTCAGCTGGGCGGCAGGCACGGCCATAGTTTGTAACTTTTTTTTTTTTTTTTTTTTTTTTTTTTTTTTTTTTTTTGCAACTGGTCGGCTGTTTATAATTTTATTACGTGGAACCGTTGCTGTTGTGCAGCTATGTTTAAAATACTTTTTTTTTACTTTTATTTTTCTTTCATCTTTCATTCCAACCCCGTATGGGAGAAAGCGGACACATAGAGAACGTAAGATCCTTTTGGATCTTATGGTAACTTACGTTATTTGCTTGGAACTTTTTTTATGTGTTCAGTGAAAATTATTCTTTTTTTTTTTACTGTTCTGCTTCGATTTTCCAGTCTTCTCTTATTTGCTTCTCATCTAATGTTCTTTCTCGCTCTATGCGATTTGTGTTGGAGGATTGTATGAACCTGGCATTACCTCTAGTGCTAATGGGAAACCTTCCTAAAACTTCAGCGAGGGTCTATTAATTTACAGTTCCTTTGTATCCTTCTCAAGTTTGTTTCAGTTGTCATCTTCTTATGTTTCTTTCTTATGTAGGTGCTCCTAGTAGCTGTTCTATATTGTTTTCATTTGTGTCTGTATCAGTATTAGTTGCTGTGGTTCGGGTGTTGGTTGCCTTGATGCGTGTTTTGATTATTTTAGGCGGATATGGTTTTTTCTATTTGGGAATGTGAATTTAGTGTGTGTTTCTTCTAGAGATTTTGTGTTCGTAGTTCTGTCGTTGAAACAATTCGCTCCTATCCTAGCTATGAGTTGAAGCTATTTTCAGCTTATGGTTTTGTAAAGGTGTTCTGGTATATCATGTTACTTGTAGTTCCAGGGTTCATCCTGACAGCAGTTCTAAGTGTTTTTCTTCCTGTTGCCATTAATTTTTGAGAATATTCCGGTTTGCTATCCGGACTGGGATCGCATATTCCATAACAGGACGGATAATGGTTTTGTGCGTTTATATTTTTGTGTCAGTTTAGCTCCTGTACTTCGTCCTTCTAATGTTTTTCGTAGATTTAGGATGCTCTGGGATTGGATGTGATGTCTTTAATGTGTAGGTTCCAACAGAGGAGTATGTCCAGTGTGAGCAACAAATATTTGCCCATGTCTTTGACTTTTATTGTTTGACCCCATAATGTTACTGCTGCATCAGCGGGTTACTGTTTTTTGTTTTCTGTAGTATTAAAGTGGCTGACGATGATTAGCTGCGTTATGGAAGCATTGAATTTGATTTTCCATTTGACAGGCATTCATTCTAGTTTGTCCGTATACTCATGGGTCTGCTGACTGATGTGTTTTGTTATTTGCTCATGTCACCAGTACGCAGTGTCGTCTGCGTAGAGTTCAAGTCTCACGTCCCATCTGTTTGGTAGCGATATGTCGGACTTATAGAGTGTGCATAGCAGTAGAGAGATGATTGATGCCGAGCGAAGTGGCCGTGCGGTTCTAGGCGCTGCGGTCTGGAACCGCGAGACCGCTACGGTAGCAGGTTCGAATCCTGCCTCGGACAAGGATGTGTGTGATGTCCTTAGGTTAGTTAGGTTTAATTAGTTCTAAGTTCTAGGGGACTAATGACCTCAGAAGTTGAGTCCATAGTGCTCAGAGCCATTTGAACCATTTAGATGATTGATCCCTGTGGTACCCCTTCCACTGGACTGAAAATACATGATGCGGCTTCCTTTACAAACGTTGCCGATGGTAGGTTGCCAAGTGTGTTCGAGATTAGAGGTGTCATCTTCGGTGCTATGCCCATTGTGAGTACTTGGCAGTACGAACCCTTGTGCCACACTTTATCAAAAACCCTTTCTATGTCCAGGAACCGCAGGTACACTGGAGTATACTGAGTCCTCTTGTTACTCCGCTGCATAGTCACATTACGGGATCAACTGAGGAATGGTTTTCGTGGAAACCTGCTTGCCACTCATGTAGGAGTTTGGCTTTTCCGCGTCCTTGGTTAGTCTATTGTTGATGACGGTTTCAAAAAAATTTCCTTTTGCTGGGAGTAGGGTGACAGAACAGTAGGACAGCAGGCATTTAGGGGCCTACAATGTCTCAGCAGCACCGGGCCGTAGCGTCCATTTCACTCGCGTGCGGAGATGGCCAAATGATTGGCGAATGTCTAGAAAGGGTGCAGTAGGACCATATAAAGGGTGCAGTAGGACCATATTGCGGGTAGCCTACACGATTGGGGTGACGTGACTGGGGGGGGGGGGGGGGGGAGGAGGGCAGCGGCATGATTGTCCCGTGGGTCAGCGTTAGAACAGCCTGAGTTGTAGACGGTAGTCCATGCAGGTACCGTGGACAAACACTGGTGCGAGGGCCGCTGTTGCAGGCCGTCGTCCACGGTGGAGGACACGGGCGAGCTGCCGGAACGGGAGTTCCACGCTGCGGAGCGCCACGGCAAGTCCGACCGGGGCTGCGACCACTACCGACGCACCTGCGACTTCGACCTGCTGGCGCTCATCAGCAGCCTCCACCACGACCACGACCACGGCCTCGACCTCGGCGACGATCCGCTGACCTCCACCGTGTCCCCTGTCACTCCCCATTACCACTCCTACACCAGCGTGGACGATCTCTACGACTACACCATCCGTGACAACAGTCTCTAGTGGCAGAGCCAGCTACCAGCTCGACCAAATGACTGTATGCCAACAGAGTGCCCAGAAGCCTCTGTTCGCAGGTATAATTTCCAACACACGCAGTGCTGTGTAAGGAAACAGAAGAAACTGAAAGAGACGAATGGCTCCGAGTACTTTAATGATATCACTGTGGTAATGAGCCTGTGGATTTTTTTCATCTATTTATTTGTGACGTTATGCATTTTCCTGAAAAACTGTAACACGTCGCACTGAACAAATAAAGTTTTTTTTCTTTTACTGTGTAAATGTTTGTGCAATCACAGATATTTTGATTAACTAATGCAGTCATGCACCGCGAGCAAAACACAGCAAAAACTGTGTTATTACGGAGAATAAATACTGTTCTAATTACATTGGAGTCCTTATGATTCCGTTGTGCGCAGCGATCACTGAATATAGACAATGGAGGAAAGAACAGCAATCGATCACGAAGTTCGTCGTTTTGATACAGCAGATCTAGATTTAAACTATTACATAGTCATCTTCACTGCAAAAAATTACAAAACATGATATCAGGAACAAATGTAAGATAGTTAACGACGTATCGTAAGTACCATATAACAGTAGGTGACATTAGTCTCAAGTATCAGTTTTGGTTGATTCAGAGCATACAGGAATTTAACCCCTTGCATTCATGGTTGAACAGGACGAAAATGTGACAAGAGAGACATGTAGTTCCCTGTATTGAGGCACCGGTGAATAGTTAAATAATAGTGAATCTATGTAACTTTTCGTTAAAAATTAAAAATGTACTGAACAATAAAACTCAATTAATGGTTAAAACATGTTGTAAAAAGAAGGGGGTAATCAGACCCAACCCCATACAAGTCCGTATCCAGGTCACTTATTTGGCCGATTAACAGGTGTAAGGTTTTATTATTTACTTCGTTACTGTTTTTGCCTAATTAATGAGTACCATATTTTCCTATGCAATACATTTAACGTTAGCTGAAATTGTCAAACTGTTGATTTATAGTCCAAAATAAGTTGTGTCCCACTGCCCGAAATTTTACCGCCGATTTACGCCATAGCGTGGCGTATATCGGTAATATATATCATGTCCCTGGGGTGTTACGAGCGAGTACATTACACTTTATACGGATGTTCTCTTAAGTTATTATGCTATTTTCATATTTTTATTTGTTTCTGGGGACATGACGTCAAGAAAGTTACACTAAGTATGGTTATCTCATTCCTTAGCAAGGTATGGTGACTCACATTACACCAGTGAGGGCGCATGTTTTAATATAACTACGTCATCACTTAATCCGAGTTGCTTTGAACATATATTATTTCCCATAACTCTGATAAATTCCTTTATTTCACTTGTTTGCTAATTTTAATGCGTCGCTGACTAGCTGCATACCTTTAGACATTGTAATTCTGTTTTATTCCACATGTTTATATTATAAGCCCAGAGATGTCGCCAATGTACGTTTACGATCTGTACGATTTTAGTTTATACCCAGAGAGGGCACACCATATTTCTTGTACTATTGTCATTCCTCTATATTTTAATTAGTTTGACATATTATTTTAATACTGAACTTTTCTCTACACTATGGAATTTTAAATGGATCTCCTCCCATTTGCTTGTATGGCAAAATAATTACGATTACTCTGTAATTAACTCTTATTTAGCGGGCTATAATTATGGCTCCACAAATGTGATTTGATGTCTATCATTTAACGATTATCTGTGACTTTATTGTTCAGTACATTTTTAGAAATATTTAAAAAAATTACATAGTTTCCCTTCTATTTAACTATTCACTGGCGTCTCAAAACAGTGCACCACACGTCGCTGTCGTTACATTTTCTTCCTGCTCAGTCGTGTAAGCAACGGCTTCAGTTGATATTAGACTCTCGTATTCTCTACATCAACTATTATTGTTTACTACATGACACTTTGGACTAACGTCACCTGTTGTTATATGGTATGGAATTTTGTGGTATTTATGTTTGCATCTAAAATACGCTGTTAACTATCTTACATTTGTTCCTGATTCTCCTGTCTTGTATTTTTTTGGCGCTGAAGTAGACTATATGATAGTCTAAATCTAGATCTACTGTAATAAAACCATGGATTTCGTTACCAATTGTTGTTCTATTCTCCATTGTCTAAATATTGTTCTCTTTTTCTTTTGTCTTCACTCAGCTGTTTACATTGTTTTTTGTTTTGCTTTGTTTCCTACTGATTTTTCAAAATATAAGGTATCCACATCGGGCACTGCAATTCTGTGATCAAGGCTTATGCCACCACAAGTATATCCAGTTAATGACTCATGTAATCCAATATCCTCTGCCCTGTTTACTATGCAACTGCCAGTCGCAGAGTAACAGCACCAGAGGAAGCTGGATCATCTGCAACATCATACGGTATTGGTCACACAACTAAAGTTCGTAAAAGGTGTTGTGTCTAGACAAGACAGCCTAGACACAATGCGAGGAAGCCGAAAGGCACGCGCTAAGTTAAAGCAGGATTGCGTGAGGTCTGAAACAGGATACGTAATTAATGCTATAAAGAAAAGTACGTAGCTTCTGGAATACTTAACTTTAATCCATCCTTTTGGTACATCTGGAGATTGTGGCGATACAAGTGAGACTCCCTGACAGTGGCGACACGCGGGTCCGACATGTACTAGTGGACCGCGGCCGATTTAAAGCTACCACCTAGCAAGTGTGGTGTCTGGCGGTGACACCACAAAAGGGAATCCCTAGGACGCCGAAATCAACAGGAAAAAGGACAAAGAAAGAAAACGGAGAATAAAACAATAAAGACCATCGAATGGAGACTAAATATTAAGAGAATAATAATTATTCTCAAAAATAAAATATTTAACAGTGAAGGTCCTAATTTCTAGCGCCATAGAAAAAGCAAGATTGTTAATAAAGGGATTTGCCTTTCAATATTGGTTGCAGTCTTGTAACTATCACACAACTTTCAATACATGTTGATGTCTAACGATACAGAGATGTATCATATGACTTAACTGAGTAGAGACAATAGATTCGATTTGGAGGGTGGTTATTATTAAACTTCCGCTACTTGAGAAGGCCGTCGGGTGACCGTAGGACAATTATACTTTCTGGAAACAGTTGTAGGGAAAAGTGGAAGAGAAATAAAGAATAAACCGTGCAAAGAAACTTTTTAATTTCTACACGAGATGCTAACATTTGATAATAGCTCACCATGTTTACATTCCAGTTTGCAAAAGTTGCTCAGTTTGACAACCGTCTGCATCCACGACTGCCTGGAACCGCACAAGAACTACGATTTCACAATTGTTCGCAGCACTTTTCGAACTGTAGACCACGGAATGTTCAGCTGTCGTGACACGGCTTGTGCACTGCGTGAACATCGCACACTGCGTCCAATATTCTCAGACACGGCAACAGTAACTTCCTCAACAATCTGTGGCACATTTGACGTCGGCCTCTGCCAGTGGCAATTTTCACCTCGCCAGTTCCTTTTTAACTTCCGTAGCATGTTCTTCGACCCTGGGGACATATCCCTATTCCTTTGATGTGTCGACACTCACGAAGAGCAGTAGCATTGTTGCTGCTGTTTTGATAAAACAGCGTTACGAGTAAAGCCCTACCCACCTTATTCAGACCTATGTTGACTGTTTACTGCTGTGATTCACACTGATGCTTGTGTTTCAACTCTACGTCGGTGTACCAGTACCGACGCCTAACGGGACGTCATGACAACGCAAATCTCGCAGTGCGGTGTTTGAACATCACTCCTATGAAATTGGGCACCCATATAGTAAACAGGGAAAGTTTGATTATAACCATGCTGTACGTACTGGTTTCTTCTCAGTAAAGTTATGCGTAAATTATTTACAAATGTTTAGTACACTACTATTGTGACACTAAAGTAAAAAAGCTGTTCGCATTGCTAGGGAACTATTTGACGTCGTGAATTGTTGTAGGACATTTTTATTCCTTGAACTGTGTCCTTACTCAGCGTCAATTTTCTTCAAATTCCATGAGCGCACGAGCAGCTTACGACGCAAGCGAAGATGGCGGAGCCCTTTGTGTAACCACACACCCATAATTGTTTTTAACACTGACAGCAACGAATACAGATGTGGTTTGACACACACATGCGTCCTGACATAAGACGATCACCACTAGTTGACATATTTGGTGAGCACACAAATTTAAAGCATCCATCTTGTTTCCACAAGTTTGTTTGCGTGGCCATCCTCCGCAGCAAACACGTAATGGAGTTGCAATATTTACGTTGTTAAAAGCAGTGTCCGACGAAATAGTTATATCGAGTGGCAAAATAACAATAGTACACCACAAAAAAGAAAGAGAAACATGGTGAACAGTGTGAAGAAGGTCAGTTGTGCCTGTGTGTTAGTAATAAATTGGTATGCGATTTCCAGACCAAATGAGAGGAAACGCAGCTCAGCAAACAATCCTACTGATGATGCCTTAGAATAAGAAAAAGGTAAAACGCGTCTGGGATAAATAAATTAAGTGGCAGCGGGAAAGAGCGGTTTTATTTACAAAACAAGTATATCTTGTTTTCATTGGTACCAGATCTCGTACTCAGTTTTTCGGCGAAGCGTAAAATCTTTCTCCCAATGCCACCGACTTAATCAATTTCGTCGCAGCTTGAAAGATGGCTGTCACACCCGCAACTTTCAATATCGATTTACTTTCGCGTGTTTTTAAATGGCAAGCATTGCGCAAAGAGGTGTTCTGTACCGAACTGTCGATCTCTTAAGGTATACGAGTAACTGTCTTTAACAAGTTCAGTTAAGTGGGAACTGAAAATCCGGTATCTGCAAGCCATTGAGTAACGCGCGCAGTATGTGGCCGGGTAGAGAACGACGTGTTTGTTTAGACAAAGCGAGAAACGTGTGGGGTATAATTGGGCACTGCAGCTTGCGATGTGCAGATGTGGTAAGACGCTTTACAGTTGTATAAGATTTAAGTACAGCAGTGGAGTCAAAGTTTGCTCTTCAATCGCAGAAGTTGTGCTATTAAAATGTGCACATTTTGGGGTTCGTATTATAAGAGTTGTCGTGGTGACGATATTCGCAGTATTTTTAGGAAGTGTAGTCAGTCCTTTCTGTATTGAGGTACTCAATCATGTGTGGGTGTTTTTCGAAACCCGGTACAGAATCGAGTATCTATTACTTCATAGTATATCAGAGTACATAAACTCATCACAGTCCCATTAATGAGCTCCCTTACATTCTTTCTGAGGTCTGTAGATTTTTTTAAGTTCAAACATCCCACGTGTTGTGGCTTTTCGTACCACTTGCTATGTACATATATATTGTGTGAGCCGTGGTACATGTTTTTACACTGAAACATTCATCATACCTTGCCATCATTTCCAAATTCTGGTGTATTTACGGCAGATGTGCGCTTTGCAGTACGTCTTAAGTTATTCCACGTAATGCGCGCTTTGCCCTGAGCAAAGATAGCAATTTTCCTGAATTATCATTGCAACTAGTGTTACGTAGTTCAGTAATTAGGGTGAGCAGCACGCTTCGTCATTTTCTCTGCGTGCTTCACCGAATTGAAGGTAAGTCATGCGCTGTAGTTGTTGACGGATTTGGCAGTACGTTTCTTACATAAAGCGAGATTCTTTAACGCGTAGCAGTCTCACATAAGATTATGCTAACGCACACCCAATGCACGCAACTTGGCTGCAGTATCGGTTGGTTACACCTTATTCATGTGAATTCATACATTTATCACAGATTTGGCTAACGCAATTTAATTAATTAACTTTACATATGCCCATTCTTAGAGCGTTCAGCAAAGTAAGTTACTTCCGTTCTTTTGTCATATTTCCTTAAAGCTTGTCCGCAGCTCGTGGTCGTGCGGTAGCGTTCTCGCTTCCCGCGCCCGGGTTCCCGGGTTCGATTCCCGGTGGGGTCAGAGATTTTCTCTGCCTCGTGATGACTGGGTGTTGTGTGATGTCCTTAGGTTAGTTAGGTTTAAGTAGTTCTAAGTTCTAGGGGACTGATGACCATAGCTGTTAAGTCTCATACTGCTCAGAGCCATTTGAACCATTTTGAATCTTAAAGCTTCGGCCAGATATCGTTTCTGTAGGAATTCACGGGTATTAGTATTGTCTGTACGGGAACACCTCAATCCAGAAAATGTTCAGGATACGAATTTGTATCAAATCAGGATTTAACAAACGAGCAGCAGCATACAATCTAGAGAACGCAGTACAGCGTCTAGCATGTAGTGCACAATACTATGCTAAGACATTTTCTCAGTGACACATGCAATGTCGATAGATGTGTGCTGTTAGCAACACGGAGGGAACTATTTACGATTGCTTTCTGTTCGGAAAAGACCGGCCGGAGTGGCCCAGAGGCTCTAGGCGCCTCAGTCTGGAACCGCGCGACCGCTACGGTCGCAGGTTCGAGTCCTGCCTCGGGCATGGATGTGTGTGATGTCCTTAGTTTAGTTAGGTTTAAGTAGTTCTGAGTTCTAGGGGACTGATGACCTCAGAAGTTAAGTCCCATAGTGCTCAGAGCCATCTTTTCGGAATATCTCTCGTGTGCACGCAACAGTGGTATTGAATAGTAAATATTGGAATGCTTGCACTATTAACATAGTGTCAGGAAGGCATTTTCAAACGGTATTTCTTGTCTTTGATGTATTTTTGATCCAATAATGCGATACATTTGCTCTCGTAAATGTGACTTCCTTATCGTTTATACATTTTAAAAAACCAAGAAGTATATTATTTGAAGTGGCTGCATACAGAATACATTTAAATTCTCTTTTACTGTGCACTGAGGTGATAAAAGTCACAGGATATCTCCAACACCGCGTCGGACCTTTTTTTGCCCGGCGTAGCGCAGCATCCCGACGTAGCATGCACTCAACAAGTCGCTGGAAGCCCCCTTTCCATAATCGCGAAAGTGTTGTCGGAGCAGGATTTTGTGTGCGAACTGACCTCTCGATTGTGCCTCATAAATGTCCGATGAGATTCGTGTTGAGCGAACTGGGTGGTCAAACCATTCGCTCGAACTGTCCAGAAAGTTCTTCAAACCAATTGCCAACAATTGTGCCCTTGCGACATGGCAGATTGTCATCCATAAAAATTCCATTGATGTTTGGGAACATGACGTCGATGAATGGCTCCAAATGGTATTCGAATAGCCGAACATAACGTTTTCCTGTCAACTATCGGTTCGGTTGGACTAAGTAAACACAGCCCACATTATTATGGAGCTGCCATCAGATTGCACAGTGCCTTGTTAAAGGGTCCGTGGCGTCGTGGGGCTGCGTCATACTCGAACCCTAACATCAGTTCTTACCAAGTCATCTAGTCCAACCTATACGATCACTGGCCGAGCGGTTCTAGGCGCTTCAGTCCGGAACCGCGCTGCTGCTACGGTCGCAGGTTCGAATCCTGCCTCGGGCATCGATGTGCGTGATGTCCTTAGGTTAGTTAGGTTTAAGTAGTTCAAAGTCTAGGGGACTGATGACCTCAGATGTTAAGTCCCATAGTGCTCAGAGCCATTGGAATTTTGATACGATCAAGAACGCAGGAGAGACACTGCAGGTGACGTGCTCTTAGCAGTGGCACCCGTGTCGGTTCTCTGCTGCCATAGCCTAATAACGCCAGATCTCGCCGCACAATCCAAACGGATACGTTAGTTGTATGTCCCACATTGTTTTTTGTGGTCATTTCAGGCAGTGTTACTCAGAAGTACGTAGAAGCTGCTGTTCTCGGTCGTTAAGTGAAGGGCGTCGGCCACTGCGTTGTCGGTGATGAGAGATAATGCCTGAAATTTGGTATTCTCGGCACACACTTCACACTGTGGATATCTCATGCATCTAGTTCCAACTACCATACCGCGTTCAAAGTTCCGCGTTCAGAGTCTGTTAATTCCCGCCATGCGGCAAGAGTCACGTTGGAAACCAGTTCACATGAGTGACCTGGGCGCAAAAGATAGCTCCGCCAAGGCACTGCCCTTTTGTACTTCGTGTACGCGATACCATCTGTACATGTTCGTATTGCTGTCACATGACTTCTTCACCCCGGCGTATTTGCGTCTATAGCTGATGAAGCGGGAACTCCAAAAACAATGCTTGTTTGCTTACTAATACTGATGCTTACTCGTCAAGTGCTCAACTTTCAAATACGAGCGTAACATGTTTAATGTTCATGTTTGCGAAAAATTATCTATGTTTTCTTTGTTAGCTCAGATTGTCTGCACCGAGGAAAGAAGTAAGGGAGGCATGCTGTCATGACTTATGGATGTCAACAAAGTGAAAGATTCTTGAAATGTCGAAGGAACAGAACTGCATGGCAGTATACCTTGATGCAGCACTGAATTCTTGTTTTATTAGACTGTCAGTGCATCATTGTCATTGTAGTTTACACATCTTCACGCTTTGAAATCTTACCTATTAAATGTCATTCGGTGTGTGGCCAATAATAGCAAAAACGATAAATTCATTTTTGAAAGCACATTCCAGGAATTTGCATTTCAATAAATGTCACCAAGAGACAGTTCTGATGGTGTAAACGAGAATTTCAACTAATGCCTCCTATATTAGTTAGAGCAAAGTACCGCATTGTGAATAAAAGAAAGGTCTCGGCAACGTAGTCCCTGTATGATGCATATTTTGCTTCACCAAGTGTGTAAATCAGTTTTTTAGTAATGATAGCCTAACCTCTGTAACCTGTACATGCTTCTTAAACACTTTTTTACGTAAAGATTTTATTAATAGCATGTATTTCCCACTTGGTTTTGACACTAAATTGTAGTATCTTTGTTTGGGAGAGCAAAATGTCCAATGAACGTATAGTGAAGACATTACTGCTAATACCTGTCCTTCTATCACTAGTGTATATGTTTCATTTCCCGGAATATTTGTGGCCAGGATCTCTGTCTCAATTTTTCAACAACAACATGCTTAATGCCTCTTTCGAATCCGATTTTGAGGCTTTCGAAGGACGTAGTCATACAGTGAGCTTTGTGATGAACCAATAATACTAGGATACCATGCAACTACCTCTTTCATCTCGTCATTCACCCATCATTCAGGGTAGAATGGACTTTTGATGTACAATCATGAACGTAAGTGAGCATGACAATAAATATTATGTGTGTATGCTGAATATTAATAAAACCGACGAACTGTAGGGACGGATTCCTGATTGCAAATGGAAGAAAAAGGTGCTGTGAAGATGTGTTATGGGACTTAACATCTGTGGTCATCAGTCCCCTAGAACATAGAACTACTTAAACCTAAGTAACCTAAGGACTGGTTAGACACTGGACTCGCATTCGGGAGGACGACGGTTCAATCCCGCGTCCGGCCATCCTGATTTAGGTTTTCCGTGATTTCCCTAAATCACTCCAGGCAAATGCCGGGATGGTTCCTCTGAAAGGGCACGGCCGACATCCTTCCCCATCCTTCCCTAATCCGATGAGACCGATGACCACGCTGTCTGGTCTCCTTCCCCAAACAACCAACCAACCAACCTAAGGACATCACACACATCCATGCCCGAGGCAGGATTCGAACCTGCGACCGTAGCGGTCACGCGGTTCCAGACTGAAGCGCCTAGAACCGCTCGGCCACACCGGCCGGCTTCAAAGGGGCGTCGATGGGATTGCAGTTGACAGGAGACACATAATCGTACTTTGGGTTACACCACGGCGACGGGCCACTTGCCTGGAAGTTGTACTAGGGTTCGTCTCAGAATCCTGTACAACCTCATCCTCCAAATCTGGTGTGCACAGTCCGCATCCTCCTTGCTCGTTCGTCTGTCTGATAGGATTCGTGATCACACAATCGCCCAAAAAGGGCTCAAAATGTTGTATGATGAGTTTGGTGTCTGTGAAGGTACTTGTTTTGGTACAGCCGTGCTGCGTCTTGGCCGAGCACAAACACCATCTCGGCTTGTTCCCGACATGGATACCGGACCATTCTGCTGTTTGCAGTACGCTGCGTCAGTCACACAGCCTGCAACGCATAAGGAATTTGCGGCACGTGGTCAGAGGAACCGTCGTTCGTCGGCGCCATCTGCCGTGTCAGCGATGCATTTCCGGACACGTGTTCGTAGGACATTTTTTCCTCCATTTCCAGTCAGGAATCCGTCGGTGCAATTTGTCAGTTTTGTTTTATTAATGAAATGAAATGACCGTGTCGCATTGCCCCGTTCGCGGAAGCTCGGCAGCCGGGTTGCATGTCTTCTTTCAGGTGACGCCACAATAGGCGACTTGTGTGTCGGTGACGATGAGATGACGAAGAGGAAAATACAACACCCAGTCCGCGAGAGGAGAAAATCTCCAACCCGGCCGGGAACCGGATCCGGGTACTCTGCGTGATACGCAAATGCGTTACTATTCAGATAACAGGCAGACGGTTTTATTAAAGTTCACCCTGTGTATGGAAGGTACACGGTAATAACCATCAAGGTCCATCGTGATCTAAATTTACTCTCAAAATGATGGAGAACAGCAACCAGCCGTCCTTTCCTTTCAGGCTTTATTAAAGCAAATCTAAATTTCAGCTGGTAAATAGCCACTATCAATGCAATGCAGCGTTTCAGAGTTTTAATACATTGACGTAATAGGACGTGTATTAAAACGCAGCGCTGATAATGGATAGTTACTAGCCGAAATCTAGTTTTTCTTTAATGAACCGTGGAAGGAAAAGACGACTGATCGCTGTGAAAGTAATGTTTTCTGGCAGCTAAGATGGCGGGTGTGGGTTTAAAGTTTCTGACATCTTGACTACACCCCTTGTTTTTACCTTCACGGTTAGTAATCAAAGTATGTACCTGAACAATAGTCAGTACAAAAATTACTTTAGCAAGTAATGCGTAATCGTTGATCATATTTATCTGACCCGAGAGTCTAAATTTTTTTATAGCTATGTCTATGTCATCCGCAAAGACAGGAACCTTTGTAGAGTACTGTGATCCAATTTAAACGGTCGTAGTAAACATCCTCTTCAAAAGATCGCGGTAGAAGTCGGCACAGAGAAACGAAAGATATCTGTGGGACAACCATATTTTTAGGGAAACACACTGAAATCAGTTACAGCAGTAACAAACACCCATAAGTATTATTGATTCAAATCTGAAACTACTAATGATGAATAATAGGCAGCCGCCGAAAAGGGTAAAGAAAAGGAGATAAAGTAAAGGACACTGGTGATTTCCCTGAATCAGAATCTATTGCTATAAGTAAAACTACTGAGGATAGTTCAGTAGAAGACTACTATAAATATAGCAACAGGTGACGCATAAAAGTCATTTGCAGCTAATTAAAAGACACTGGCTTATTGGTGAAGGAAGAAAATACTAGAACACAGAGGACATGAAAAGAAACCGGCAGCATGGATCGCCTTATGAAGTCAACAGAAAATGCAGGGAATCAGTATCATATACAGGGTGACAATCATTGAACTATATGGAAAAAAAGTAAATTAGTTGCAAACTACGGCGGGCAGACACTTTATTCAACATGTAAACGTCACTACATATTACGAGGGTTTGAATTTAAATAGTGGCAATTATTTATTCGCAACCGATACAAAAGAGTTACATGTTTCCACCTGTTACTGTCCTTCAAAGTAGTCACCAGCGTTGTGTGGAATCCGTTGCCAGCGATGTGGAAGGCGTGGTATACCGTTAGCAGAGCCTGTTCTGTTGATGGAGCGAATGGAGTGGTCTACTGCTTGTCGAATCTCTGGAGCAGTTCTGAATCGAATGCCACGAAGTAGTTCCTTCATCTTCGGAATCAAATCAAAGTCACAAGGTCTTAAGTCCGGGGAGTGTGGTGGATGGTACAGTACTTCCCAGTCGCATTGACTGAACAGAGCAGCCACAGCTTGCGCTGTATGCCCCCGTGCATTGTCGTACAAAATGATGGGTGGGTTGTGCAGAAAGTGTGGCTGCTTCTTTCGCAAAGCTGGTCGCAGGTGATGCTCCAAAAACGAACAGTGCATTGACGGTCTGCCGTGGAGGAACGTAATGCGTTAGGATAACACCATCACAGTCGTACACGAAAATCACCATAACTTTCAACATACTGCGGCTCTGACGCACTTTCGACTTTCGCGCCGACCTATAATGACGCTATTCGTTGGACTGGCGTTTCAGTTTTGGCTTCGTAGCATTCGCTTCTGAACTGTTCCAGAGATTTCACAAGCAGTAGACCGCTACATTCGCACCATTAACAGAACAGGCTCTGCTAACATCTTCCACATCGCTGGCAACAGGTTCTACACAACGTTGGTGACTACTTTGAAGATCAGTAACAGGTGCAAACATGTAATTCTTTTATATCGGTTGTGAATAAATAGTTGCCACTATTTAAGTTCCAACCCTCGTGTAACAAATTTGATAAGCCTGCCACCATTGGCGATTCTGTGGTGCAGACGAATAACGAAATTCCGCATGAACAGCTGAAGCGTCGGAACATCGAATGGCTGTTTTCAATTCAGCAATGGTTTTGGGGTTATTGCCTTACACCTTGTCTTTAACATAGCCCCACAAAAAGGAGTCGCATGTGTTCAGATCCGGAGAACATGGCAGCCAATCGAGGTCTATGCCAGTGGCCTCTGGGTACCCCAGAGCCAGAATGAGGTCCCCAAAGTGTTCCTCCAGGACATTAAACACTCTCCTGCTTCGATGGGGTCGAGCTCCGTCTTGCATGAACCACATCTGGTCGAAATCGGGATCATTTTCGATAATGAGGATGAAATCATCTTCTAGAACCTTCATATACTGGTCGATAGTTCCCGTGTCATGAAGGAATAACGCACCGATTATTCCGTGACTGGACACTGCACATCACACAGTCACCCGTTGAGGGTGAAGAGACTTCTCGATCGCGAAATTCGGATTCTCAGTCCCCCAAATGTGCCTATTGTGTTATTGATGAACCCATCCAAACGAAAGTGGCCTTCGTCGCTAAACCAAACCATATTCACATCAAAGTCCTGTTCGTCAATTCTGTGAGCAAGTGTTGGCGAAACACAACCGCTGTTCCGTGGCCATGGGGCTTAGTGGTTGATGAGTTTCAATTTTTTATGGGAAGAGATGCAGGTCTTCAACAAAAATTTGTCGCTTTGTCTCCTCGTTGATTCCTACCTGTTGTGCAGATCGTCTGATCGATTTTCTGGGGCTGGTTTGAAACACAATGCGTGTCTTCTCGATATTTTCAGGAGTTTTCACCCTTTTTGGATGACTGACATTGCCAACACTATCATCGGGAACACTACCCGTTCTCTCAAACTTGCGAATTAAATATTTGATTGTTTGCACACTTGCACCACTTGTCTTCATCTTGAACTCTGTCGCAGACTTCCTTTGATCCGCTGTTGGGCTGTTATTTCTCGCATAATAGGCCATCACAAGCGCTACACGCTCAGACACGCTGTACAGTGACATTTTCTCGTGTAAATGGCAGACAACAACATGCGCTTGCGCATACTAATTCCCATCATGCCCCGCGGCCAGCCGTGCAGTTTGAACGTCCTAGCGCAAACCGTTCGGAAGTTATAATGATATTCTTTCATATAGTTCAATAATTGTCACCCTGTATTATTATGCATATGGCAAGATTATATAATATTATGAGGAAGTGAAAAGTGGAGATGTTCCGTACAAAATGGCTATCATGATGACAAGAGAACTTTGAAAGTCCGTAAGACAGATAAGGTCTTTCACTGACTGATTGAAGAGGAGAAGGTAGGGCTGTAAGAGCTTGTTACAGCGGTCATTAATTTTAGTTCAAGTAAATCAGCACATGTCGGTGAGATATATTCAGAAATCCGTAAATCTATGGGAGTTACAAGGTGAATTGATTTTGTGTCCGCATAGAAAAAACAAGAAACTTGTTGTCCGGTTCCTAGAAAAGTATTATTAGCACCCTTTCAAACTACGCATGAACTGATGAGTGCATTGAAGAACGAAAACAAAAACTGAGGGATGCTGGATGAACATCGGGGTGCATTGAGGAAAAAAGAAAGGGACGCAAGGAGAAATTCTGAGTGTGTGCTTATAATGTAAGAAATAATAAAGAAAATTAGGTAATCCGCAAGGAAACTGCGGACTAGCAGAAAGATTTAGAACGATTTGGTGGTGTAAGATAGTCTGAACAAGAATGACTTAAGAGTTGGAGTAAAACTGTGCTGCATGCATCACCTTCAGGCATCAGTTTTAAAAATGCAGCTGATAGGACGACTACCAAATCCATTAGTAACTGAAAAGTTGTCATTCTACTGGCTGTGATGGTGTTTCTAGCAGAATGTGAACTACTACGCCAAATCCGTCTTTTTTTCCACTCAGGGCATATTTCCCAAAGCATTTAACGCTGATCCATACGACCGGAGGTAAGTAAACCACCTCTTATTGCAGACTTATTTCACTCCTAAACGTGGCTGCCTGACTGAAGGATACCGAAAAGTAGATCGAACCAATGGAGACACTGCTATGTATTATTTCATTCCTATAAACAAGGCCCCGACTTTAAACATATGACTCTCTCTGTACAGGATTCATAATATGTGTGCTAGTATAGAATGTGGACAAAAGCGGAAAGCGGTGACGTCTGGAAGTTTGGGTCTGTCCAGGAGATGTGGTCGGTTAAGGCGGCAGCTTCCGTAAAGCTGCAAATCCGGATTCGAGTCCCAGCCTGGCACACATTTTCATTGTCATCAATCAATTCTGAAACTGGAGTTTCGCGATTATAATTCTTGTATTTTATAGTCCAACGATCGCGGCAACGCCTGTTCCTTCAGAATGACTTCAATAATATCTCCCTTACATAGACTGAGTCTTATTTTAATAACAGAAAGGAGAAGGTCGTATAGACAGTGTCACAGCGATGTAACTAACCTCAGAATGGGGTCCTACAAGGATCGATATTGGACCCACTCTTGTTTTTAACTTACATAACTGATCTACAAATGGTCTTAAAAAATGATTCAAAAAGTGTTATGTGTGCTGACTATAAAAGCATACTAGTGTATTTTACCAGAGACAGTTCAGGTGAAAACTGAACAAGACAAATGGATCACAGCGATGAAATACTCAGTGTAAAATTTAATAACTAGTTATTTTCCTGTACCATGGATCATGTATCCGGTTAATGATATGGAATGAGCCGGCCGTGGTGGCCTAGCGGTTCTATGTGCTACAGTCTGGAACCGCGCGACCGCTACGGTCGTAGCTTCGAATCCTGCCTCGGGCATGGATGTGTGTGATGTCCTTAGGTTAGTTAGGTTTAAGTAGTTTTAAGTTCTAGGGGACTCATGACCTCAGAAGTTAAGTCCCATAGTGCTCAGGGCCATTTGAACCATTTTTGATGTGGAATGAGTCATTTTACATTCAAACTGCATATCCATATGTAAGTGTGGCTACATGCTAGCGATTTACAAGTTTGTTTACGCGACTCGTTTCAGGATGTTTTGTCATTACAAGTATCCGTCATCGTGTTGCTGTAAAGACAAGTGTGTTGGCTTATTTACCAAATTTTCATTTTCTGCCAGATACTGGTGCAGTGCACTGAGAGCAAATAAAGTATTTATACAGCAGAAGCGAGAATTACGAATATTGTCTAAAGTCGATAATCACACATCTTGCAGGTTTTTTAAGAATCTTGGAGTTTTAAAAATTACTTCCCAGTACATTTACTCTTTAATCGGTTCTGTTTTCGTCTATAAAAATAAGTTTCAGCTGATCTATGATCTGCACAATTACGGTACGACACCAGAGAGTATTACCCATGTAGACTTTACCTCCGTGTCTAGGGTTCTGAGCGTAATTCCGAAATCTGGCGCAGATGTATTCAAGAACCTCAATCTAACATAAAGGAAGAAATTGGGAATAATGACAACTTATAAGGAAAGTGAAACTCATACGTCGTTACCCAATCTTTATACACTAATTAGACATCCAAATTTATAGACTGAAGTCCTGTTTTTACGTTTCAAGTAGCAGTATTCATTGTAAAACTGCTTGACACGTTGTAATGTATTGTAAACATGACTCTATATATATAGATGTAGCAACTTATTTCTTAATAATATACCATTGGAGCCAAATAACCATTAAACTACCGGTAGGTAGCTGATCAATGGAAGAAGGAAGTACAAAAATGTTCAGGGAAATACAGGAATACAGAAATACAAGTCGCTGAGGAAGGAAATAAGTAGGGAGCTAAGTCGAAATGGCTGCATGAAAAATGGAAGAAATCTGCTGTGGCCGCCCACTTCAGACATCGTAGCGCCTACTGCATCGGCATCCCACCAACACGAAATGCCTGCACCACAGGGCGTATAATCACCAGGAAAACCTACGTCGTCTGTGTTGTCAACATACATACTTACCGGCGGTCACAACACGACACAAGGCCAGTCTCCATTAAAGGCCGCCGGGGACCGCTACCCGTCCGCGGAGCCTGCAGAACAGCTTCACCAGAGCTCGCAGCTAGCCAGGAACTACGTGTACTTTGATACGACAGGCACGTGATCGCAAATAGTTCCGGCAGATACATCCACGAAACGGTCATTATAAGGCTGCGTACTGCTGGGAAAGGGCAGTCCGACGCACCGCTTAGACTGGGTTGATTTCGGGGGAAGAGACCAAACTGCGAGGTCATCGGTCTCATCAGATTAGGGAAGGATGGGGAAGGAAGTCGGCCGTGCCCTTTCAAAGGAACCAACCCAGCATTTGCCTGAAGCGATTTAGGGAAATCACGGAAAACCTAAATCAGGATGGCCGGACGCGGGATTGAACCGTCGTCCTCACGAATGCGAGTCCAGTGTGCTAACCACTGCGCCACCGCGCTCGGTGCACCTCTTGGAAGCGTACAGAGCTGCTACGGCAGCCACGGCCGGATGCCCCTTCTAGCTGGACGATCTCGGGCAGGTGGACGCGGTATGTCTTGACATTGTAGAATTGTTTGATTGTGGTCTCTCCCCGTGAAGAGTAGGGTCTTTTCTTTTATTATTTGTTAGTTTATATTTGTGACGATCCGCATTTGGGATCCAGTCTGTTGTGCTTTTGGATATTGTATTATTGTTTCGTTTTGGTTTAGGGACTTGTGTTTTCTGCAGCGCAGATTCTTCAAAATCGAATAAGACATGACTGTCGGAAGGACTGACTCAGCATACAGGAAAGTCAAAACAACCTTCGGTGACACAAAAAGTAAGGGTGGTAACATTAAGAATGCAATGGGTATCCCACTATTGAATGCAGAAGAGAGAGCGGATAGGCGTAAAGAGTACATTGGAGGCCTCTATGTGGGGGAAGATTTGTCTGATGTGACAGAAGAACAAACAGGAATCGATTTAGAAGAGATAACGGATCCAGTATTAGAATTTAAGAGAGCTTTGGAAGACATAAGGTCAAATGAGGCAGAATGGATTGATGGCTCTATCAGAATTTCTAAACTAACTGGGAGAAGTGGCAGCGAAACGACTATTTACGATGGTGTGTAGAATTTATTTGCCTAGGGACGTACAATCTGACTTTCGGAAAAATATCGTCCACACAATTCCGAAGTCTGCAAGAGCTGATAAGTGCGAGAATTATCGCACAATCAGCTTAACGGCTCATGCATCCAAGTTGCTGACAAGAATGATATACAGAAGAATGGAAAAGAAAATTGAGAATGTGCTAGATAACGATCAGCGTGGCTTAAGAAAAGGTACAGGCACGAGAGAGGCAATTCTGACGTTGCGGTCGATAATGGAAGCAAGAATAAAGACAAATCAAAACACGTTCATTGGATTTGTCGACCTTCACAAAGCGTTAGAAAATGTGAAATCATGCAAGATGTTCGAAATTCTGAGAAAAATAGGGGTAAGCTATAGGGAGAGAAGGGTAATATACAATATGTACAATGGCCAAGAAGGAATGATAAGAGTGGACGACCAAGAACGAAGTGCTCGGATTAAAATCGGTGTAAAACAGGGATGTAGTCTTTTCCTGCTACTGTTCAATCTGTACACCGAGGAAGATATGATGGAAATAAAGAAAGGTTTAGGAGTGAAAATGAAATTCAAGGCGAAAGGATATCACTGATACGATTGGCTGATGATATCGCTATCCTAGGTGAAAGTGAAGAAGAATTACATGATACGCTGAATGGAATGAACAATTTAATGAGTACAAATATGAACTGAGAGTAAATCGAAGAAAGATGAAGTAGTGAGAAACAGCAGAAATGAAAACAGCGAGAAACTTAGCATCAGGATTGATGGTCACTGAGTAGATTAAGTTAGGGAATTCTGCTACCTGGGTAGCAAAATAACCAATGACGGACGGAGCAAGGACGACATCAAAAGCATACTACTCCTGGCAAAAACGCATTTCTAACCAAGAGAAGTCTACTAGTATCAGACATAGCCCATCATTTGCGCAAGAAATTTCTGAGAATGTACGACTGGAGCACAACATTGTATGGAAGTGAAACATGGACTGTGCGAAAACTGGAACAGAAGACAATCGAAGTATTTGAGATTTGGTGCTTCAGTCGAATGTTGAAAATAACGTGGACTGAGAAGCTAAGGAATGAGGAGGTTCTGCGCAGCATCGGAGACAAAGGAATATGTGGAAAGCACTGACAAGGAGAAGGGACAGGATGATAGGACATCTGTTAACACATGAGGGAGTGACTTCCATGGTATTAGAGGGAGCTGTAGAGGGCAAAAACTGTAGAGGAAGACAGAGATTGGAGTTCATCCAGAAAAAAATGAGATTGTAGGTTGCAAGTGCTACTCAGAGATGAAGAGGTTGGCAAAGAAGGGGAATTCGTGGCGGGCAACATCAAACCAGTCAGGAGAGAGAGAGAGAGAGAGAGAGAGAGAGAGAGAGAGAGAGAGAAATACAGCAGTTTTTTAATACAACTGAGGAAGCAGCAGTTGTTTTCAAGTAGCAGCTGTATTACTTTTTATTTTAATTTAACTTGCGTAAGCTCGAACAGCATTAAGCAGTGTAGTCTTTTTCACACAAAAGAAGCTAGCTGAGGGGCTGAAACATGTGAAAGTCAAAAATGAAAACAAATGGTGTTTTGCTGAAGAAAATGTTATAAAAATAGTGTTTATTTACATATAAAGTATGAAATAGGGAAGTATTAAAATAATGGTCCATGAAAGTAATCAACCAAAACCAAGAAGAAGGGACAGGTTAGTAGAACACTTGACACAAAATTTAGGACTTCTTCAAATATGACAAATGAAGCCGTAGTGCGGAAACCAGGAAGAGCAGAAACAAAAATTAAATGTGTTATGAAATACGTTATGAAGAGTGCCAGACGTGACGGATATTATATCACACCGACCACATAATTCGTTGTTCAAGAATGACAGAAAAGAAATGACTATTGTCCTCCTGTCGCTACTTGCATACTACTAAATTCCGCTTTCCGACCTCTTCCCATTACCACATTTCGAAGTATTCCCTGCAGCGGAATCGCGATGGTGAGAGATAAAGGCTACAAACAGTAACCCGATAACCGCAAACTGGAGGCAGATCTGGTGTCAAATAGGCGCCTGGTTACCCTTTCCGATACGAGAAATTCGTTTTATACAGGGGGCGAAACTTGTTACGTAAATTGGCCTTTCCTTGGAAATTGGATAAATAAAACTTTCCGGATTGAGACAATAAATTCCGATGGTGTATCTCATGAATACATTCATGTGTACGCAGACACCGACCCCTGACTGATGTCACCGATAGATATTTCCTCGCGCGGCCCGGGACACGTATTTCCGCAGAGCGGTTTCTGCTTCCTGCACGGGGGATGCATTTATGCCACGCGCTCCAGAATAGAATATCTGCGACATGATGTATATTCTTTGCAGGTAGAACGGATAAAGAATGTTATGCTCATATAATATTGACCTCCAAGATGTAGGGCGCTTTACACTATTTTGTTTAGACCGCTATACGAGGTGTGGCTAGAAAAAAACCGGACTAGTACTGGTGAAACAATAAAACGAATGCAATAAGGCTGAAAGTCGCGTGGCCTGTCACGTGACTCTCGCTCCGCCTACTGCTCGAGTTTCATCTGCCTCCTGCACTCAGTCTGCCCGTGGCGTCTGTTTTAAGTAGTTGACGTTTTGTCTGTGCGTCGGAAAATGTTGAGTGTACAGAAAGAACAGCGTGTTAACATCAAATTTTGTTTCAAACTAGGAAAATCTGCAAGTGATACGTTTGTAATGTTACAACAAGTGTACGGCGATGATTGTTTATCGCGAACACAAGTGTTTGAGTGGTTTAAACGATTTAAAGATGGCCGCGAAGACACCAGTGATGACACTCGCACTGGCAGACCATTGTCAGCAAAAACTGATGCAAACATTGAAAAAATCGGTAAACTTGTTCGACAAGATCGCCGTTTAACAATCAGAGCAGTGTCTGAGTTAACAGGAGTTGACAAGGAAAGTGTTAGGCAGATTCTTCATGAAAGTTTCAACATGAACAAAGTGTGTTCAAAAATGGTTCCAAAGTGTCTGACAATTGAACAGAAGGAACGCCGAAGAATGATTTGTTCTGACATCCTGGAAAACATTGAAAGTGATCCCACCTTCTTACAAAATGTTATTACTTGCGATGAATCGTGGTTTTTTACTTACGATCCCGAAACTAAACGCCAATCGATGCATTGGAAAACTCCTGGTTCTCCACGACAAAGAAAAGCACGAATGTCAAAATCGAAATTCAAGGCAATGATGATTGTTTTTTTTTGGCATCAAAGGGATTGTGCACATTGATTGGGTACCAAAGGGACAAACAGTGAATCAGCATTACTACATTAGCGTCCTGGCTACCCTACGTGAGCGAGTACGGAGAAAACGGAACGATTTGTGGAGAAAAAAGTAATGGATCCTTCACCAAGACAATGCCCCAGCTCACAGTGCGTTGTCAGTGAAGACGTTTTTGGCAAAACACAACATTCCCATCTTAGATCATCCACCCTACTCACCTGATTTGGCCCCCTGTGACTTTTTTCTTTTCCCTAAAGTCAAGTCAGCTTTGAAAGGAACTAGATTTGAGACTGTTGAAGCAGTAAAAGAAAAAGCGACGGAAGTAATGTATGGACTTACCGAAAATGATCTGCAGCATTGCTATGAACAGTGGAACATTCGTATGGAGCGGTGTAGAGACCGAGGAGGAGAATACATTGAAGGAGATAACATGAAATTGTAAATAATTGTAAATAAATGTTTTTTCCAGCATCAGTCCGGTTTTTTTTCTAGCCGCACATCGTAGTGTGTTGTGATTATGCCATCAGCACTTGATACTTACTGTAAGCCATTGTCAAGAGTTTGAACTGGAGAGAACAATCAGAAACTTGCCATACTGATTTGTATCTGTGAATGAAAAGTTGTGTTAATGTCCCTGCAGTTTGAAAAATAGAAGAACGCTATCACACTGTGTACCATAGGACTTGAATACGCATTACACTTATTTATAACTACTAGTTTTACATCCACAACTTGAATATAAGCCAGTTTATTACATTACTGTGAAAAGTCAATTGAGATATGAAAGAGAAGTAGAACTAGTTACTGAAAGTGAACATATTGGAAGGGTGGGAGCAAGAACAGAAACGTAGACAGGGGAAGGCAGACAGGATGTACATGGTGGTGCAAAGAGGAAGAAGATGTATTACTGGAAGAAATCTGATCTTACACAGTGCAATAATGAATGGTCTCAACAAGTTTGTATTCTCAACAATCGAAGCCCTCCGAAAAGATATGGCCATTTTTTGATGATGATATTACGACATCACTGTTACATTCAAAAACCAATATGCTGCAAAATACGATAGACTCATTGATGTGACTTCAATTGAAATGAGATCATTTATTGAAATATTTTTACTTTGTGGTTATATTGAAGTACCACGGCGGAATATATGGAGCATAATGGGAAACAAGATCAGATTCCTATTATAATATTGTTGCTGGAGCTCTTCCCCATGGCTGATTCAAATTCAAAATGTCCAACATACACTTACATGAAAACGACAAATCTAAATAACTTAGATAAGCTAAGGTTATTGACTTGCTCAATTTGTAAAGCTCTTTCTCTGGAATAAATCGTGCAGGTTTTTCGAAATTGTAATCGTTTATTTGTTTGTACATGTACATAACATGTATGGATTACTGACTCATTCGCATACTTCCTTCGTGGTGCGTCGCTATTTTTTCTTAGAGCGAATATGGGCTAGCATATTTCACGATCATCTGATTAGACCTATCTTCTGCGTAACACGCTTGGTGGAAAAAACTATCGCACCGTCTCCGTAAGGTACTACTGGAATGTGCCACTAGCAGTCAGGCAATGATTATTTTTATTTTTATTATTATTTTATTTGGCGTTGATGTCAGAGCTTACAGACGTGTCAAAGTTTTAAAACATGGCTGCTTGATTCAGTGACCATTTATAAACTAAAGGTGAAACAAATGAGCCCTCGGTCACAATTTTAGTGTTATTAAGCAGGTTTCAACACTTCTAAGAGTGCGTTCACCAGAATTTAAATGTTTAAAGTGACCTATAACATAATTTCAAATTGATAAGAAAAGAAAATTTTTTGTATAAAAATGTAAGTACTGACTAACAATACAAGACAGAGCCACTACTTACATCTCACATATAAAATAAATAACAAACCAGAAGGGTTTTAGTTACAACATTTTTTTGAAAAGAGTACATGAATGCGAACCACTATAGGCTGCTCATATCTGTAAAGCCACAGGTAGCAACGGACTGAGGCGCCCGCGTTAACAACTGCGGGAAGGTGAACATGACACCAAGAGTGCCATCTGGTAGCAGTAAATATAAGTAAGCTACGCAACATCTAAAATATAGACAGCTGAATGTTGAAATGAACAGTATTTAGTACTTGAACTCGCAGGCAAAGATATGCGAGCAGCCCCTAGTGGCTCGCCTTCCACATATTTTACTTTAAATAGTGACTAAAGCTGTTTCGCTTTATATTTATTTTATACGTGACGTGTAAGTACTGCTTCTTTTTGTACTGTTAATCACTTTTCAAACTTTATTTATATGCTTTTACCTAAGCAAAATGTTACCATGTCTGCTGTTGTCATATAAAACTTTACCTGTGAGTTCAAGTACTAAATACTGTTAATTTTTGCATTCAGCTGTCTATATTTTAAATGTTAAGTAGCCTACTTATATTTCCGGCTACCAGATGGCACTCTTGGTGTCATGGTCACCTGCCCGCAGTTGTTAACGCGGGCGTCTCAGTCCGTTGCTACATATGGCTTCACAGATATGAGCCCATAGTGGCTCACCTTCGTGCAATATTTATTTTTAAAGAAAAGACTTGTGACTAAAGCCCTTCTGGCTCGTTATTTATTTTATACGTGACTTGTAAGTAGTGGCTCTGTCTTGTATTGTTAGTTAGTACTTACGTTTTTATATTAAAAAAATTATTTTCCTATAAATTTGTAATTATGTTATAGGCCACTTTAAACATTTAAATTCTGATGAAGGCACTCTTTGAAGTGTTGAAACCTCGTTAATAAGACTAAAATAGTGACCGAAGGCTCACTTGTTTCAACTTAACAATGTTTCCTCCAATTGCTGGTCTGACACTGGGGACGGGGGGTTTGGTGGCAGCGCCCTGGCCAACACCTTCTCCAGCGTTCACTCCTACAGGTTTCTTTTTGTGGGGGAAGGTGAAGCGTTCAGTTTGCGATACACCGATGGACACTCCAGAAGAGCTGGTTGCCCATTTGGCTGAAGCTACTACCATTATTCGTGAAACATCTGGTAGTTTTAAGCGTGGTAGACAATTATTACTGTGTACATGTCAGTTGTGCATTAATGTAAAGAGAAGACATTTCAGCAACAATGTCATCATGTGGCACCTTGAACACCGTTTCTCAGCATCACTAGCAAAAATTTTTCTTACATAAAAACTTTTCTTGTATCGTCCAAAAATCTAAAATTTTGTGTATGTAATTCTTTTTACACATGCTATAAGTAGTATTTTTCATAAGTACCTCCAGGGTTTCAGAAGACGATTGGTAAGAGCTTCAAGAGATAGAAAAGAAGACATACATGAATGGATAGAGTGACTCTTCAAGTTATAAGATTTGGAGGTCAGAACAACAACTGTGTAAGCTGTAAATAACTTTGGTTCAATGTTACAATCTTATCACAGAAATACATGCATTTACTCAGTTTACAATGTGACAGTAGTAGTCAAACGAACGCATCTCGTCCTCAGAAAGTGAAATAATCCTAAACCCCAGAATGGTAAATTTTAACTAGAGGTTTCTTTACAAAATTATTCTTACGACTACTTCACGATGTTGGTCAGTACTACGATAAACCATCCGATTCCGGTTCAAAGTTCGGTACTATTTAGGATGACAATCAAGTCTACAGAGGATGGTTGGTTTTGCGACAAGATGGGCAAAAGGTTATTCAAGTTCGCTGAGTTTACAGTGGTCGCAAGCTGGTAAATACGCCTCTGCGCGCAGTGTTTACCTTAGCTGCAATGAGCTGTCGTCTGCATGGCTGCTTTCGTCCTCTGAAATTCCGATAAAAACTAATTAAGCCTCTGCTGATATTTCCAGCAGAAACTCTCCCGACGTTTCTCGTTATGGGAGAAAACACGTACTCATCCCTAGTCTTGGAATATGGCGATATGTACGCGCATGGCTGGAGCAGCGAGCATATTAAAATGCCCTCTCGGTCTTTGCAAGGACAGTTACCTAACTGGCTGGTTCGTTTCTCCTCAGTGGGAGCTCAACGACGCTTCAGCTAATATCTAGCAGCAGTGAACGCAGTCTTCACTCAAATTTCCGCTCTGCGTCATACAGAGAGCTATGCGCCCCATTCTCCCCTTGACGCCAGTTCAGACACGAGTCCCCGAAAATTTCGCTCTCGTCTGTCCCGTAGCCGAACTCTCTCTCCACCTGGGTTCTTTCGTTCTCCACGTCACGGCTTTTTTAGACCAATAGGAGCGTTCCTCTTATTTTGTGGAAAGTCCCCCTGCCAATTGCAAGGGCCCTATCATTGAACTGCGTCGAAATCTTGGCACTTTACTCTTTCCTAGTTCGTTTACGCCAATCGGATGTTTCGCGCCCGCTCACATGTGTACTATTCGCTGTTCGTGATCAACTGCGTCACTGGTTTAGTTCGTATCCATTTGGAATTCCGCAACGCAGTTTTCTACAGCTTCTTTCTGTCCTACTTGTGGTGGCCCGTTACTTGCTCTGCAGCATGCATCACCTGTCCGGTCGCTGACTCCCGCAGCGGGACATCCTTTAAGAGCTTTTCCTGGTGCCTCGCGTGGTGCGGCCTCTGCATCTTCCCTCGCTGGCTTCCACATAAAACGTTTCGTCTCGCTATTTGTTTCACCTTCTGCTCGTTGACATGCATTTAATAGGAGCAGTGTGTTAATACCGTCGATTAAGTGTCATCCCTTTTGCATTACAAACTTGTAGGCAAATCTGCTCATTAGCGCCGATGTTATGTGTCATATTCACCTTCCTGTTATGATGTATAAAACTCTTATGTAAGGTGCAAAATTGACCTTCATTTATTCTGCCACCTTACAAGGTTTCGATTCCTAATTGCGCTGTTGCGCAGTAGCACAAGGGGTATTGTGCCAAAGCGTTTCCGGGCCGCGAGCGTCAGCGGATTCTTCTCGCTACTGTGGGCGAAAGCGACTCTTTTCCAGCTTCTGGACGAACTGTTAAAGAAGTTCAAATGTGTGTGAAATCTTGTGGGACTTAACTGCTAAGGTCATCAGTCCCTAAGCTTACACACTACTTAACCTAAATTATCCTAAGGATAAACACATACACTTACGCCCGAGGGAGGACTCGAACCTCCGCCGGGACCAGCCGCACAGTCCATGACTGCAGCACTCCCGACCGCTTGGCTAATCTCGCGCGGCGACGAACTGTTCTCAAGCCTGGAACGCAATGGGGTCTTTACTTAATCCGGCTAACAGGTGTGGCCCATCGTAATCGGGTGGTTTAAAGGCAAGTGTTTCCCACAGAATGGTTGGCGTTTCCTGGTACCTTTTGGGAAGAAAACTACTGCCGTTGTCGGCAAGAAGCAGCACTTTACAATAGTACTGCGAGAGTGAGCAGAAGACAGCCAGTCGAATAGTCTGCTTTCTGATCTTGAGGCTGATTGGCCGAAATGTCAGCACGAGAAAGGAGCGCCGTGGGGCTGTGGGCACCTCGCGGAATCGTGGTGTCAGTTGGTGGCTGTGGTAGAGAGCAGGAGGCGAGCTGGAGTTTTCTGGAGCGGAAGTTGTCTAGGGTGAAGGTACCGTGGAGGCGTGTTTCGGAAGTGTGTTGTCAGTGAGCAGCAAGGTTGTTCTCTAGATACAGAAGTGTTCGGACGTGCATTGCCTTTCGAGTACGTGGGAAACGTCTGAATCTATTGCTTGTTTTCGAGATGGGCGGTGATGTTAGCGAATGTACACGGACTGTTAAGTAATAGACCACCTAACATAGCGTGGATCAATTGGATAGCTGGAGGCGTTGTGTAACGAACGGAGCGAACTTGTGAAGGATTATAAGAAGAAGAACAAATTGTGTTTTCCTCCAATATAAATTGGAAGTGTGGAGTGCTCCTGTATGTCCTTACTCTATTTGACTTCACCCTACGTTCGTGTGGTATTTGCAGAATGGTGTAGTCACAGACTATGGTGTGCGTTATCCAACCCAGTGGTCGGATTTGGGAGCTTTTTAATGTTGTCAAATGGCTTCAAAGCATCGATTTGTGGTATAGAGAAGGTAACTTCTTTAAACCCTGTCTCGCGAGTCTAAGCGAGACTGGCGTCCCTTGGGTTTACAGAGAATGTGTAGCAGCGCCTAGAAATCATTTAGGTGCACCAACAAACCTTTTGGAGGAAGTCTACCGAGCAATAAGACACGTGAACTGTCTGGCGCACCACACGACGCTAATATGTTCGTGGGCTGTGGTTGCAGCCACGACAGGACTTCATCAGACGGTGCAGTAGCTCCAAGATGAACGGACGAAGAGGAATGGTTCACAACGACGTGTCAGGACAGGTAGACAAATCACACGCTCCATACTGTTCCATCGAACTGGTTTGCACTTGTAGGTAGGCAACCCAACGCACAGATTTCCAATGGGGGCTGCTGTCGCATCATTCCGACAATTTGTGTAAGCGCTTACTGCGGTTACCGTATCGCTAATTGTGCCCAGATTGAGCACCTGTAATATGAGTTAAAGACTTTGGAGATATGCTTTATGCGCTGACATGTGTCTATTTTGTGTATGGATTGTAGGTGACGATCATGATGATGCTTTGTTTGTGGAGCGTTCAACTGTGTGGTCATCAGCGCCCGTACGAAGTCCCAATTTTTTTCACACTCCAGTTTTTTTACATAGTCCAATCTAGCCACCGTCACGACTGATGATGATGATGAAATGAGGAGGACAACACAAACACCCAGTCCCCGGGCAGAGAAAATTCCCAACCCGGCCGGTATTGTGTCCCTTTTGAAATATTCAAGCCGATATATTTGAAGTAAATAATAAAAGGACTCTGAATAATATTACATGGACATAAACGACAAGTTAATTATGAAAATGTATTAAATTAGGTTCGAAGAAAGACTATATCGATTGCAATGTAATAAAAAGACATTTATATTAGATGAGATCGTAGTGCATAACGTTCTCGAAACCAACATTATTATCTTTGCCATTATATATGAGAAAAAAGATATATAAAATCACTTCGAGTCAGATCATTTATTCTGCTGTATGTTACAGGGTGTTTCAAAAATGACCGGTATATTTGAAACGGCAATAAAAACTAAACGAGCAGCGATAGAAATACACCGTTTGTTGCAATATGCTTGGGACAACAGTACATTTTCAGGCAGACAAACTTTCGAAATTACAGTAGTTACAATTTTCAACAGCAGATGGCGCTGCGGTCTGGGAAACTCTATGGTACGATATTTTCCATATATCCACCATGCGTGGCAATAATATGGCGTAGTCTCTGAATGAAATTACCCGAAACCTTTGACAACGTGTCTGGCGGAATGGCTTCACATGCAGATGAGATGTACTGCTTCAGCTGTTCAATTGTTTCTGGATTCTGGCGGTACATCTGGTCTTTCAAGTGTCCCCACAGAAAGAAGTCACAGGGGTTCATGTCTGGCGAATAGGGAGGCCAATCCACGCCGCCTCCTGTATGTTTCGGATAGCCCAAAGCAATCACACGATCATCGAAATATTCATTCAGGAAATTAAAGATGTCGGCCGTGCGATGTGGCCGGGCACCATCTTGCATAAACCACGAGGTGTTCGCAATGTCGTCTAAGGCAGTTTGTACCGCCACAAATTCACGAAGAATGTCCAGATAGCGTGATGCAGTAATCGTTTCGGATCTGAAAAATGGGCCAATGATTCCTTTGGAAGAAATGGCGGCCTAGACCAGTACTTTTTGAGGATGCAGGGACGATGGGACTGCAACATGGGGCTTTTCGGTTCCCCATATGTGCCAGTTCTGTTTATTGACGAAGCCGTCCAGGTAAAAATAAGCTTCGTCAGTAAACCAAATGCTGCCCACATGCATATCGCAGTCATCAATCCCGTGCACTATATCGTTAGCGAATGTCTCTCGTGCAGCAATGGTAGCGGCGCTGAGGGGTTGCCGCGTTTGAATTTTGTATGGATAGAGGTGTAAACTCTGGCGCATGAGACGATACGTGGACGTTGGCGTGATTTGGACGGCAGCTGCAACACGGTGAACGGAAACCCGAGGCCGCTGTTCGATCACCTGCTGCACTAGCTGCGCGTTGCCCTCTGTGGTTGCCGTATGCGGTCGCCCTACCTTTGCAGCACGTTCATCCGTCACGTTCCCAGTCCGTTGAAATTTTTCAAACAGAACCTTTATTGTATCGCTTTTCGGTCCTTTGGTTACATTGTTCTAGGCGGTGGAATTCCAACATCAGAAAAATCCTCTGTTCTAAGGAATAAACCATGTTGTCTACAGCACACTTGCACGTTGTGAACAGCACACGCTTACAGCAGAAAGACGACGTACAGAATGGCGCACCCACAGACTGCGTTGTCTTCTATATCTTTCACATCACTTGCAGCGCCATCTGTTGTTGAAAATTGTAACTACTGTAATTTCGAAAGTTTGTCCGCCTGAAAATGTACTGTTGTCCCAAGCATATTGCAACAAACGGTGTATTTCTATCGCTGCTCGTTTAGTTTTTATTGCCGTTTCAAATATACCTGTCATTTTTGAAACACCCTGTAGGTACACTTGCTATTGTAAAGCAGTAGCTTTTTTTCTCTTTGTTCTCGTACGTAATGTGTATTCTGTGCTTAGTGGAAATATATTTACAAAAAGTGAGTGCATTGTGTTACTTAAAGAACCCATAAAAACAATTCTTCCTGAATTAATAATTGCAAGAAGTTATTTAGCATTTTTTCAGTTCCTGCGAAGCAAGTAGCGCTGATCTTTGACTGGCAACAATTGGCGGCCATTAAGCGGCGTATTTAAATTTTTTTTTTTTTTTGTGTAACATATCACCACAGCCGGAGCAGGAAGACTCATTTCAAGTTATTCAGTTAACTAAAGTGCAAAGCTTCACTAATTTTATTTCGTCAAAAAATGCATACTTTCAAAGATACGGTTTATTCTAGGTCAATGATCTTAGCCTGCATTATATTTCGCCGAAAGCATTTGAAATAATTTGTAGGGAGCTTGGGGCTCATTTGAAACATAATATTATATTTATCTTTCGCCACATATATATATATATATATATATATATATATAATCCCTTTCTTGTGTTTCACTTAATAATAATAATTAACAGAAAGGAAGGGATAATATACCGGGAATCGAGTAGGTTTCGAGCAGTAGTCTTCTGGAACCCCGGTTGTACTTACGAATAACCCTATAATCCCGGCAGTGATTCATTGTTTCGGAAACTTTGCGAGTAAGACCGTAACATGACCTTTCACAGGTTAGTACTTTATGGAGTTCGTTGAGGGCTTTTTCGCACTCGCATCCTGCCTCTTTCGATTTTCAGCTGTTAGTCTCTTCTTTTTGTCCGCTGCAAGAGCAGATGTGGTGTCGTCTGAAGAACAGGGTGCCAAAGCAAGGTTGGCACCTCGTAATGGAACCACAGGAAACGATAGCCGCTGCATGCAGAAAGCATGCATGAGAAACGCTGGCGTAGCCACTGCTCCTGAAGCCTCTCCGTGACACTACAACGACAGTCTAGTTACATCTGAGCAGAGAGACGCTCGCCCAATTTACTGACATTGATCAAGACGACAGCATCATCTTAGATAGAGCCAATCTATTAAATGCCTTAGGCAGAACCTAAAGTAAACATTATGCCAGTTATTCATCAAGTGAAGAGTCTTGTAAATTTCATTCTTATGGAAATGGTATGTTCCAAGTTAAGTTAATCTTCATAGCTATATTGCGATAAAGTGAGCCAATATTTCCATCAGTTTCCACCTGCAGCAAATCTTAGAACCCACCGCTGTGCCGGCGAGGGTGTTGTCGTCCGGCACAACACCAGGAACAGACATTCTTGTCCTCGGTCGGTTTAATGCCCAATCGACATAGGCCGCCGCTTGGGGCGTCAAGCAGAGACAGGTAACAGAGGCTCCAAACCCGTGTCAGTTCTATAAAGAAAATACCACGTTAGTGGCGGCGCTTGGGGTGCCAAGCTGAAAGTAACGCCCAAGTCCAAGATTTGTATGCAGTGTATTCCACAGAGCATCGAGGGGAAAGGTGTGTGTGTGTGTGTGTGTGTGTGTGTGTGTGTGTGTGTGTGTGTGTGTGTGTGACGGGGGGTGGGGGTGGGGGTGGGAGGGCCACAAATAATAAGTCGCCTCGCTTATGTGCAAAACTGTTGTGGAACCGTTCCTTTTCTTTTCTGCTACACATTAACGTAAGAAATAGTTTTCAACTTGTATGGTACAGTGATCTTCGTATGGCAAAATAATTTTATCTTCAAGTTTAATTACGAGGATGGATTGTTGCAGCTTAATTTCCTGACTTATAGCAGTATAGTAACTTGCGTTGAGCAACAAACATGTCTTACATTGTAAGTCACATTTTCTGTAATGGACAATATCAAATAAAGTACATGGTTAAAATGACAGTTTTATAGTATTAACTATTACTGTGTTTAATAATGCCTACTGCAAAAAGTATAATTTGCAGTGTAAGACGTATTTGTTGCAGAATCTAAGTTACTAGCGCTCAGACAGTTTTCAACCAATGTCACGACCTCACTGACTATGCTATCATAAACACGTAACCTGCATTACTGTAACATTGCGTATTTTAATTATTGTTTATAATATTCTTCGTTGCCTAAAGTTTAGTTTACAATGTCAAAAACCTTGTTTGTTGCATAACATAAATGATAAGTGCTCAGTTTAACAATTCCTCAGCCAATGTTCTCACAAACTTTGCCATTATAACCGTTCAACCTGTAGTACTGTGTAGTATAATTATTTATTGTGCTTAATATTGTCCATTGTGTAAAGAGTAATTTCAACGTTAAGAAATAAGTTTGATGCACAACACCCTATGCAAATGTACTGAATCCTTGCATATGATGTTTGGTTTCGAAAGAATTAGTGCCTCTTTCAAACGCTAGTCAGTTGTTTTTACTGAACATGGCCCAATAAACCGAAAACTAGTTTGAAATAAAAAAGTCAGTAGAACAAAACCAGTGTACTTGTTATTCAACCCTAAATATGAGATTGTTCCACCAAGAAGAAGCGGAAGAATCAGTAAATAATAATAATAAACAGTTTACACCACAATGACATTACTTCTCTGTAACAAACCACAGGAGATCACTAGTCCCTTATCCCTAAATACTCAGAAAACGTCTGTGAACAAACTCTGAATTTTTATCGGTGGACTGCTAGTTCACCTTGCCTGAGGCGGTTTTTTTTTGTAGAGTTTAACAAATGCGATGCGAAGAAAAAATTGAATATCAAATCAAATGGCTCTGAGCACTGTGGGACTTAACATCTATGGTCATCAGTCCCCTAGAACTTAGAACTACTTAAACCTAACTATCCTAAGGACATCACACAACACCCAGTCATCACGAGGCAGAGAAAATCCCTGACCTCGCCGGGAATCGAACCCGGGAATCGAACCCGGGCGTGGGAAGCGAGAACGCTACCGCACGACCACGAGCTGCGGACAATGGAATATCGTCGCCAAACTTATCGTTATGAAATTTTCTTGCTTGGTTGTTTACCATCTCCCTTGGTAAAACCCTCTTAACGTCTTTAATGATTTCAGAAAATCTGACTTGTTACGACCTGAGATCTAGAGAAAAGAATGTTGTAGAAATACATGACTCATACGGTGAACATTTTTGCCAAGCTAAATAATGTGCAGGCGATAACTCAAAGACAAATATCTTTTCTTTTTCTTTTTTATGTGGGACGCCGTCACATGCGGGAGGCGCAGCAATCTTTATCATTTGTTATAAACTGTAATGTCCCTGGTCGCAATATAATGTAATAACAACCACGTGATATCCGGTTTCAACTGACTAGCGACCATCCTCAGTTCATACCGTACTTAAACTGTAATTTTCACGAAAGCACAGTATTAACATCAACAACTTTACTAACCATAATTTCTCAGTATCCAATGGCACGTCAAAGCATGGCAGCGTAGAAGACTCCTGCCGATTTTATACGCTGGTTTTGTCCACATTTTGGATAATAAGTTGCCCTTAGTAACGAAGTTGTTGCCAAACGCCTTGCGTCTTTCAGTGCATCAGTTCTCTTCAGACGGCCGAAGTCGAGCAACGTCGGGTGTGTCCAGTGCTATTGGCTGCTTTCCCTTAGGGAAGATTAGTGGTGGCGAAAACTCGTGATGAACGGCATTTGCGCCAGTGTCCTGGGCTAAATTCCGAATCTCTCTGCAGTATCTAATGAAGGGAGAACACGTGTTATTGTTGACGGTGGTCCGTCCGTTGGATGGGGACATTAAACTTGACGACACCGCTGGTGCTATTTGAGACGAGTGGGCTATGTACCAGCACAGGGTGTCACACTCCCCATTCTCTCATCATCAAGCAACACAGATGTGAACCACACTATGCATTATGGCTGTGGTGTCACCGCCAGACACCACACTTGCTAGGTGGTAGCCTTTAAATCGGCCGCGGTCCGTTAGTATACGTCGGACCCGCGTGTCGCCACTATCAGTGATTGCAGACCGAGCGCCGCCACACGGCAGGTCTAGAGAGACTTCCTAGCACTCGCCCCAGTTGTACAACCGACTTTGCTAGCGGTGGTTCACTGACAAAATACGCTCTCATTTGCCGACACGATAGTTAGCATAGCCTTCAGCTACGTTATTTGCTACGACCTAGCAAGGCGCCATTACCAGTTACTATTGATACTGTGAATCATGTACCGTCAAGAGCGACGTTCACCATTAATGGATTAAAGTTAAGTATTCCACCAGCTACGTCCGTTTTTTCTAAATTCTAATTTCCTTGTCCTGTTCCAGACCTCACGCCAGCCTGCGTGAGCTAAAACGCGTGCTTTTCGGCTTCCTCTAGTAACACGATGTTGGCTCTCCTGCCAACCACAACAATGGTCACCTACACTTATCAGATGCACTTTAACACACAACTCTCACACTTAGCGAAAGAGAAGTGCCACTGCAGGGAAAGGAGAGAGAAATCCTTCCAACTAGGCGGCTGCCATTCGGGAACTTCCAACCAGCAGTGTCATACGACTTTACTACTGTACGATATCGCTGTGCTTAAGACTCTAGCTAGGTGCCAACTATATAGTAAGCATGATATCAGGATGGTTGCCAATCAACCGAGGCTGGCTATCATCTCGTTACTACATTATATTGCGACCAATGCCCTTAAAACTCATTATCAGACTAGTTGACAAACTCTGCATTTCCTGGGTATTTATTCTGCCAATTTTTCATTAGAAACAAAAAGGAATGAACTGTGTTTATACCGTACTATCAAAAAATTTCAGTTTCATGTGTTCATGAAAACATCTTTGGAAACATCTTTGAAATTACGAAAGAGTCGTAGAAAAAAATACGCGTAATATACAAATGTATAAGTGCTATCTCCAAATTCATAGCATGCAAAATACAAATTCTATGTAACGTTTCTTTAACTCAGAACCTGATTATAGACTATATTTCTATTTACATATCCAGGTAGCTGGGCGCAGGTGCTTCATGTGTCTACAATGCTCTATAGACGCCTATTCTTTTCATCTGCAGCTGTTTGCCGTTCGCTTTCGAAAGCTGTCAAAAGCGTTAACAGGTGTAAAGAATTTACTTAAATTTTATGAGTGTCTAAGCAGTACGGAATAAATGTATTGAAACTTCACACATGATGCTCATTTTTAACACATCTCAGTGTTTATGATGTCATATTTGTGTAGGTACACTCAGTGGAATATGTGGGTACTGTCTAAGAAGTACGCTCCGAATAGAGTTCGAAGCTAAGAAGTAATACATTTAAACGTCACGAATGATACGGCAGTTTCGCACGCATCTCATTGTTTATGAGCTCATATCTCCTAAAGTATGTATGGTATCATGATACAGGTTTGTAGGTGCAGTTAGCGGCGTATGTGGATACTGCCAGCTCAATTTATTGCGAATAGAGTGAGTAGCACATAAGTAATAAATTTAAATGTCATGCATGATGTGGCATTTTTCCACGAATCTCAGTGCTACGATGTATACTCTAAACGACGAGGTGCCACAATAAAGTAATAAGACTGATTCTCTTTGCAAGATGTGGCAATCCTGCAGGCTTGCGTAGGCACAATATCTTTGACCTTGGTCTATAAGCTGCTTCTAGTCGAAGTGGCACATCGATGCAACTGCTCAGTCGTGAGTTGTGGTGTTTGTGTCTCTCGTCACGGAAATGGAACCACATAAAATGGCGCAACGGTGTGCCATTTCTTTTTGCGTTAAATTGGGTGAAAACGCGACAGCAACTTACGGTAAGCTTCAGAAGGCTTTTGGAGAGGAGGTTATGTCAAGGGCTCAAGGTTTCCGTTGGCATAAAATGTTTAGTGAAGGCAGAACGAATGTTGAACATCAAGACCGCAGTGGACGGCCATCAACCTCAGGGACGGATGTCAACATGGCCAGGGTGCGTGAACTAGTACGATCTGATCGAAGATTATCCGTGAAAATGATTGCAGAAGAACTGAACAGCAATCGAGAAACGATTCGTCTAATAATAACTGAAGATCTTGGTATGAGAAAGTTTTGTGCAAAAATCGTCTCCAAAAATCTCACACCACAGCAGCGAGAAACACGGAAAAATGTGACAGCTGATCTGTTAGAGCAAACGGAAATCAATGCAGAATTATTGAGCCGTGTTATCACTGATGATGAAAGTTGTTTTTTTCAGTACGATCCAGAGACAAAACATCAAAGTTCGCAATGGTGCTCAAAGGGATCGCCCATACAAAAAAAAAAGTTCGCATGTCAAAGTCAAAAGTGAAATGCATACTTGTGTGCTTCTTTGATCCCAAGGGAGCTGTTCATAAAGAATGGATGCGTCGTGGACAAACAGTTAACCAATATTACTACAAAGAAATTTTAGAAAGACTTCGTAAAAGAGATCTTCGTGTCCGTGCCAACATTGCTGATAACTGGATTCTCCATCACCATAATGCGCCATCCCACACTGCACTGTCAGTACAGCAGTTTGTAACCTCAAAACAAATTTCAGTATTTCACAGCCACCTTATTCACCAGATATCGCTACGTGCCACTTTTTTCTATTTTCCAAGAGTCAAAACGGCGGTCAAGGGACACCATTTTCAAACAACATAAGATATCCGAAAAGCTGTGACGAGGGTCTTGGAGGATATTACAGAAGAAGAGTTCCAGAAATGTGACCATCAATGGCAGAAGCGCTGAAAAAAGTGTGTGCAATGAGAAGGGTACTACTTTGAAGGGACAATACTAGACTTACGAACGGTGGGCTCCATGTGGTTGCTGCATATTTGGTAATTTTAATACTAGACTTGACTAGAACGGTAAGCAACATTTTTTTTCACATCAGACTCATTACTTTGTTGTCGCACCTCCTATGATAGATAGGTGATTCTTGTCCCTATAGCGACTGTAGCTTGACACGACACGTGCACCAAGTTTGTTTGAAATCGGTCCAGTAGCTTAGGAGGAGATATCAGCATACACACATACATACATATACTACTGTCCATTAAAATTGTTACACCAAGAAGAAATGCAGGCGATGAACGGGTATTCATTGGACAAATATATTATACTAGAACTGACATGTGATTACATTTTCACGCAATTTGGGTGCATAGATCCTGAGAAATCAGTACCCAGAACAATCACCTCTGGCCGTAATAACGGCCTTGATACCCCTGGACATTGAGTCAAACAGAGCTTTGATGGCGTGAACAGGTACAGCTGCCCATGCTGCTTCAACACGATTACACACTTCATCAAGAGTAGTGACTGGCGTATTGTGACGAGCCAGTTGCTCGGCCACCATTGACCAGACGTTTTCAATTGGTGAGAGAGATCTGGAGAATGTACCGGCCAGGGCAGCAGTCGAAGATTTTCTGTATCCAAAAAGGCCCGTACAGGACCTGCAACATGCGCTCGTGCATTATCTTGTTGAAATGTTGGGTTTCGCAGGGATCGAATGAAGGGTAGAGCCACGGGTCGTAACAAAATGGCTCTGAGCACTATGCGACTTAACTTCTGAGGTCATCAGTCACCTAGAACTTAGAACTAATTAAACCTAACTAACCTAAGGACAACACACACATCCATGCCCGAGGCAGGATTCGAACCTGTGACCGTAGCGGTCGCTCGGCTCCAGACTGTAGCGCCTAGAACCGCACGGCCACTCCGGCCGGCGGGTCGTAACACATCTGAAATATAACGTCCACTGTTCAAAGTGCCGTGAATGCGAACAAGAGGTGACCGAGACGTGTAACCAATGGCACCACACACCATCACACCGGGTGATACGCCGGTATGGCGATGACGAATAGACGCTTCCAATGTGCGTTCACCGCGATGTCGCCAAACACGGATGTGACCACGACGATGCTGTAAACAGAACCTGGATTCATCCGAAAAAATGACGTTTTGCCATTCGTGCACCCAGGTTCGTCGTTGAGTACAGCATCGCAGGCGCTTCTGTGTGTGATGCAGCGTCAAGGGTAACTGCAGCCATGTTCTCCGAGCTGATAGTCCATGCTGCTGCAAACGTCGTCGAACTGTTTGCGCAGATGGTTGTTGTCTTGCAAACGTCCCATCTGTTCACTCAGCGATCGAGACGTGGCTGGACGATCCGTTACAGCCATGCGGATAAGATGCCTATCATCTCGACTGCTAGTGATACGAGGCCGTTGGGATCCAGCACGGCGTTCCGTATTACCCTCCTGAACCCACCGATTCCATATTCTGCTAACAGTCATTGGATCTCGACCAACGCGAGCAGCAATGTCGCGATACGATACACCGCAATCGCAATAGGCTACAATCCGACCTTTATCAAAGTCGCAAACGTGATGGTACGCGTTTCTCCTCCTTACACGAGGCACCACATCAACGTTTCACCAGGCAACGCCGGTGAACTGCTGTTTGTGTATGAGAAATCGGTTGGAAACTTTCCTCATGTCAGCATGTTGTAGGTGTCGCCACCGGAGCCAACCTTGTGTGAATGCTCTGAAAAGCTAATCATTTGCATGTCACAGCATCTTCTTCTTGTCGGTTAAACTTCGCGTCTTTAGCAAGGTCTTTAGTGTAGATAGGTGGTTCTTGTCCCTATAGCGATTGTTGCGTGACACGATACGTGCACCATGTTTGTTTGAAATCGGTGCAGTAGTTTAGGAGGAGATATGAGCATACACACATACATACATAGATCCAGCTCTGTAATACGTATCGATATGAGTGTTCAATTGGAAGGATACTACCAATTGCGAACACCCATTACAGACCGACAAAGAACATAAGAAAGTACAAAGTGGAGCTAGTGGCTTCGTGTGTGTCTGTGGAGCATCTCGGACAGGGAAATCAATAGCGCACGGCCCGCGAATGCCAGGTGTCGAGGGTCGATTTGAGTCCGCAGTACGGTTTAGGCTGGGCGCACACGTCCTGTCCGCTAACTTGTTTTGCCGTCGTCGTCGTCGTCTTAACGGCACGGATCACTGCTCCGTTTGGGCGGCTAGCAGTTGGGTGGTCCCATTCGTGGCGGCGGTAGCGGTACCGCCGGCCGTGTTGGCAGCGGTATAGCGGGGCCTGCGCTTGTCTGTCCTCCCTCCAGCAGTCGTGACTATGCTGCGGCCTGCTGGCATGCTGCTGCTGCTGCTGCTGCTGCTGGCGTGTCTGGCGGCGCCCAGGGCTGCCCACGACCACGACCGGCACCGCAGGGCGCTCGTCTTCGGCAACAACGGCGTGCTGCAGGTGCTTGTCTGACGGTTATTCACCTTCCCTTTGTGGGGATGGGACGCCAGTGGACCGCCGTTCGGCCTTTTGATTCAGTGATTTTAAAACTTGGTATCACATAACTGTAGACGTTAAAATAAGTGATGATCTTTAGGACAAGATGATGTACACTACTGGCCATGAAATTTGCTTCACCACGAAGATGACGTGCTACAGACGCGAAATTTAACCGACAGGAAGAAGATGCTTTGATATGCAAATGATTAACTTTTCAGAGACATAAGGTTGTCGCCGGTGGCGACACCTATAACGTGCTGACATGAGGAAAGTTTCCAACCGATTTCTCATACGCAAACAGCAGTTGACCGGCGTTGCCTGGTGAAACGTTGTTGTGATGCCTCGTGTAAGGAGGAGAAATGCGTACCATCACGTTTGCGACTTTGTAAAGGTCGGATTGTAGCCTATTGCGATTGCGGTGTATCGTATCGCGACATTGCTGATCGCGTTGGTCGAGATCCAATGACTGTTAGCAGAATATGGAATCGGTGGGTTCAGGAGGGTAATTAAATAAATTAATTCTGCCAATTATGAAACTTTTCCTAGCTTTTAAAAGCTCTCCGCGTAAGCAATCTGCTCCACACGGCTACTCAATCCGGACTGGCGCCGAAACCGCCGTTGTCCGTACAATGGTACTTCCCCGTCAGCGACGGTACCTCGCTGGAACAAAGATGCGTAAGGATACATCCGATCCGTCACGGATAGGATTTATATCAGTACCTTTACAACGCCGTGCTGGATCCCAACGGCCTCGTATCACTAGCAGTCGAGATGACAGGCATCTTATCCGCATGGCTGTAACGGATCGTGCAGCCACGTCTCGATCCCTGAGTCAACAGATGGGGACGTTTTCAAGACAATGCCCATCTGCGCGAACAGTTCGACGACGTTTGCAGCAGCATGGACTATCAGCTCGGAGGCCGTGGCTGCCGTTACCCTTGACGCTGCATCACAGACAGGAGCGCCTGCGATGCTGTACTCAACGACGAACCTGGGTGCACGAATGCCAAAACGTCATTTTTTCCGATGAATCCAGGTTCTGTTTACAGCATCATGATGGTCGCATCCGTGTTTGGCGACATCGCGGTGAACGCACGTTGGAAGCGTGTATTCGTCATCAGCATACTGGCGTATCACCCGGCGTGATGGTATGTGGTGCCATTGGTTACATGTCTCGGTCACCTCTTGTTCGCATTGACGGCACTTTGAACAGTAGATGTTACATTTCAGATGTGTTACGACCCGTGGCTCTACCCTTCGTTTGATCCCTGCAAAACCCAACATTTCAATAGGATAATGCACGCCCGCGCGTTGCAGGTCCTGTACGGGCCTTTCTGGTTACAGATAATGTTCGACTGCTGCCCTGGCCAGCACATTCTCCAGATCCCTCAGCAACTGAAAACGTCTGGTCAATGGTAGCCGAGCAACTGGCTCGTCACAATACGCCAGTCACTACTCTTGATGAACTGTGGTATCGTGTTGAAGCTGCATGGGCAGCTGTACCTGTACACGCCATCCAAGCTTTGTTTGATTCAATGTCCAGGGGTATCAAGGCCGTTATTTCGGCCAGAGGTGGTTGTTCTAGTTACTGATTTCTCAGTATCTATGCACCCAAATTGCGTGAAAATGCAATCACATGTCTGTTCTAGTATAACATATTTGTCCAATCATTACCCGTTTATCATCTGCATTTCTTCTTGGTGTTGGAGGTATAATGGCCAGTAGTGTATATTCTTTTCACTATAAGGACGGTCTGTGTAGGCTGCTGTCAGCAGTGATCCGGGTGGTGTGATGTAGCAGTGATCAGGTATTATGTTGTGAGAAGTATTGGAGGGGTCTATGCGAGAAGTAACTGATAGGTGAGATATAGGTCAGGGTGGGCCGAGAAAATTCGAACCTCTCTTTTTCAAATCGTAGTACTGAGAAAAAAAGGCGAGCTGGGAAGACAACGGAAGCAATAAATAAGCAAATAAATCAATAAAAATCGATTGCTATCTTCTGGCCGTGCATGCGCTCTAAGTTTGCGGAAATTAAAAAAAAATACAGTTTTTCTTAGATAGACATCTATATTATTTATGGTTCAAATGGTTCTGAGGACTATGGGACTTAACATCTGAGGTCATCAGTCCTCTAGAACTTAGAACTACTTAAACCTAACTAACCTAAGGACATCACACACATCCATGCACCTGGCAGGATTCGAGCCTGCGACCGTAACGGTCACGCGGTTCCAGACTGAAGCGCCTAGAACCGCTCAGCCACAACGGCCGGCTGTATTATTTAACTTCCCGAAGTGTGTAAGTCGCTCATCATTTTAAATTAAAAGCATTTGTAGTAATTGGCCGTCTGAAATCCACAGGCATCTGAGAGATCGTGTCTGACAACAAGCAAGGACGAACTCATCACCAACGTACACGTGACACATCAAGAAAGTTTCTGTCCTTGCGCCTATTGGTACGTGTCCTATCCATCTCTTCTACAAGATTGTTCATAAATTCTACCAAAACATTAGCATTAAAATAATACGTCAAATGATGTTAACGCTGATTTGATACACGATTTGCTATACTTCAGTCACAAGTAATATGTCCCTACGTATCTGTTCTCACTCGTTCTACAGCCAGAACCGTTCACTAGATATCACTTGGTCTGAGTCTGCCACTGCTGTTCGATACTTTACGAGGGGCCGCACCGGGTAGCCGTGCGATCAGGGGCGTCCTGTCACGGTTCGCGCGGCTCCAACCCCCCCCCCCCCCCCGCCGCCCCCCTCCGGTGGAGGTTCGAGTCCTTCCTCGGGCATGGGTGTATGTGTTGTCCTTAGCGTTAAGTTAAGTTTAAGTTAGATTAAGTAGTGTGTAAGCCTAGGGACCGATGACCTCAGTAGTTTGGTCCCATACTCCTTACCACAATTTCTTTATGGTCGAAGTTGAATTAAATGTCATTTCCTGAGTAATTAAATAAATTAATTCTGCCAATTATGAAACTTTTCCTAGCTTTTAAAAGCTCTCCGCGTAAGCAATCTGCTCCACACGGCTACTCAATCCGGACTGGCGCCGAAACCGCCGTTGTCCGTACAATGGTACTTCCCCGTCAGCGACGTTACCTCGCTGGAACAAAGATGCGTAAGGATACATCCGATCCGTCACGGATAGGATTTATATCAGTACCTTTACAAGTGAAATGTAATACCTCTAGTCTATTATTATTCGAAGAGGTAAAAAGAATTGCAAAAATAATGATTTAAATCAGCTGTCACGTTTAACAAAATACCGCAAAAATCCTAAACCGAATCTCGCACACGTGCTCACTGTCATTAGATCAAGGAAGCCGGCGGTCACCAACTAGCTTCTCTCACCTTCGCTCCTCGCAATCTTTGTTAGTTGACACTTGTTCCTCATGTCTGTTTTAAACACTCTTCCAGCTGACATGAAAACTAACGTTCATTATAAAGTTGTTATAATTTTTGTGTTACTTTGTGACGTTGTAGTGTTGAACTATGCGTGTATCTAAGAATTACAAGACAGCTATCTGGTTGCTTTATATTTTAGTATACCTAGAGATTTTTCAACAAAGGAGCTTCCTACTTATCAAGAGGTGATCCTACACATTCATGGAAGAAATATAACTTGGAGTTGGAAGCTAGTATAAGGGGCAGTCAAATGATAACGAGACAAATGAAAAAAGTAAGTAAATTGTTATTACATCATAAGTAATCGCCGTAACTGTTAATAAATTTATCCCACTATGAGGCAAGACGGTCAGGAAAAAATCCTTGCCGTTACCTACCGAAGACTGATTGTACCTCTGTGTCCGAAGCAAATCAACGGCCCCAAATGTGTTTCTTCAGGGCTCCAACGACATGGAAATCACATGGGTAGATATCGGGACTGTATTGATGAAGTGGGAGGGCTCACATGCCAAGGTTGTTTGACTACTTTGCAGGAATACTTACACATCCTCCATACAGTCCCGATCTCATACGATTTCCATATCGTTGGAACCCAGAAGAGAGATATTCTTTGCTGTCGATTTCCTTCGGACGAAGAGGTGCACATCTGGGTACGATCGTGGTTACGTATGCAACATCAAACACTTTCCAATGAAGGCACTGACCGTCTTGTCTCACAATGGGATAAAAGTGTTATCAGTTTCAGAGATTGATTTTGAAATAATAAACAGTGTACTTACTTTTCTCCATCTGTTTCATTTCCATTTGGCTGCCGCTTATTATAAGAGCGCCAGTTTTATAAAAGCTGCCAGTGCAATAACTAAAAGAATAACAGATTTTTTTTTCCAGAGAGCACTCATTCTTTGAGACTAGAGAATCGTACAGCATGTAAATGCGTTGCGTGATAAATATTACAGGCATAAATCACACCAACAAACTAAAAATAAAGATTATTTGAATGGAAAAATTGATCAGTTCAAGGAAAAATATACGTTGCTTTTTGACATCATTCTCCAGGTGGTTGACAACAGCAAACACAACTCACCCATCATACTTTGTGAAGAAAACCCCACGTCGCAACTTCAATAATAGTTGAATTTATCCTGTAATCATACAATGCCAGTATCGTGTAGTACGAGGGCTATTCGAAAAGTAGGGTCTATTCCGTAGCGAAGTGAAAACCACCATGAAATCCGATGAAGCGTTGCACGGATGTGCTGGACACTGCCTCCAGTAGGCCTATGCCCGTCGATCGCGTCACCTCGCTCTTTTCTGTGCTAAGCGCAAAGTGAGCATTTAATACAGCCCGGACTTGGCTCTGATTGATTTTCACCTCGGTTCACATGAACCGCTATGAAGACAGCAGTTTGGCACAGACAACAAGATGCAGATTATCGTAGAGCAGTGGCAGAAAGCAGAGGCTGCTGTCCACTATGACGAAGGTATTGGGAAGTTGATACGTGCTTGACAAATGTCTCAGTCGGAGTGGCGACTATGCAGAGAAGCAGCTGAGAGGTGTAACTAAAGTTGCAAATAAAACAGTTTTGATTCTGATTGTGTTTTCGTTTTCGCGACCAATCGGACTTTGCTTTCCTAAAAACGTGAACACTTTACAGACAGCCCAAAGCTTGTGTTTCAATCGATATAATGTTCACGATATCTGACAGAAGATTTACTCGGTATTACCGTCTCCGTGATCGATTGCGACAGGTTTTCTTTGCCCACTCAGAACATTCGATGTTACTCATGGTCGTGGCACGAGATAAAACAAGCCGCATTATAGAGCTTGCACAGTTAGATGGAGAGAGGGAAATTATCAGAACGTTCATGCCGCCAAAACTGGATGGACTATGGTGTATATTCTCAACCATTGTTGAGAGGAATCAGTGACGATGAGATTAAATCACATATGTTGCTCAGTCACTATTGGCATGAGACAATCTTGATGTTTCCAACTTCTTGGCAGATTAAAACTGTGTGCCGGACCGAGACTCGAACTCAGGACCTTTGCCTTTCGCGGGCAAGTGCTCTACCAACTGAGCCACCCAAGCGCGACTCACGCCCCGTCCTCACAGCTTTACTTCTGCCAGTACCTCGTCTCCTACCTTCCAAACTTTACAGAAGCTCTCCTGCGAGTCTCGGTCCGGCACACAGTTTTAATCTGCCAGGAAGTTTCATATCAGCGCACACTCAGCTGCAGAGTGAAAATCTCATTCTTGATGTTTCCAGTTCGCGTACAGTATGGCTGAACAAAGTGCGCAATTCATAACGGAAATTTCAGAAAAGGTTTGCGGAACTGAGCCTTTGGAACAACGCTGCTAGCAGTATCGGCCATGCCTAACTTTAACAAGGAATCTTATCTACATGTGCCTCCAGGTGAGGATAAGTAATAAAAGGAGACATTCTACGTTATTTTGTTTGGCTTTCAGTTACAAAAAAATCAGTTTTTCATAATTTAAAACAATAACAAAAAAAAAAAAAAATGGTTCAAATGGCTCAGAGCACTATGGGACTTAACTTCTGAGTCATCAGTCCCCTAGAACTTAGAACTACTTAAACCTAACTAACCTAAGGACATCGCACACATCCATTCCCGAGGCAGGATTCGAACCTGCGACCATAGTGGTCGCGCGGTTCCAGACTGTAGCGCTTAGAGCCGTTCGGCCATCCCGGCTGGCTAAAGCGATAAAATTTTTTTTTATTATTAATAACACTACTGCGTTTCACTAATACTTTCTTTTGAAATATTTCAACTTTGTCAACGAAAAAAAGTGTAAGCTGTAATATTTTTGATCTTTAACTATAATTAATCAGCTATCTAATGATGTTGACGAATTCAGATAATACTTTAACAATATTTTGTATGGTTCTAATACATAACAATTTCAGCTATTACATTTGGATGGTGGCGAGTTAAAAAGTGTTAAAATTGTCGTAACACTGCGAATTTTTGCTAATTTACGCAAACTTTCGCGCTGATGCGTGACCAGAAGATATGAATTGATTTGATTACATTTCGTTTACTTTTTTCATCTCCTTGTTTTGAATTCTTACGCAGTTTTACGACTAAAAAAAATTAGATTTTTTTCGGCCGATCGTAGTGTGAGTGTTACGAAATGAGTGGAACGCCAGTTGTTGAAGGAAGAGGTGGTTTAGAGTCTTCATTCCCAATGGTTAGCGCAGGTTAGGGTTGGAAGGCAGAGATGAATTCATGGCCTGGGATGGGAGGCTGACGGAAATTACATCAGCGAAGGAAGGAAGGAAGGAAGGAAGGAAGGAAGGAAGGAAGGAAGGAAGAAGATTGGGTTTAACAACGCGTCGACATCGAGATCATTAGAGACGGAGCACAAGTTTGAATAGCAACAAGGAAGGGGAACGTAAGCGGCCGTGCCCTTTCAAAGGAACCGTTCCTGCATTTGCCTGGAGCGATTTAGGGAAATCACTGAAAACCTAAATCTGGATGGCCGGCGATGGACATGGGTGTTCTACACTGTGGAATCTTCTCATAGGAGGCTTCTATATCTTTACTAAGCGCTGTATTAGCACCAGAGATGATTTGCCTCCCATTCTAACGGTGTTACGGTGCAGACGTCTTTTAAAATTACGATCTAGTTTCCCTTTTCGTGGTTACTTCTTACCGTATTGAGTTAACGGCACGGTAGTGGTCAGTGATCGACGAGGATGACCTGTTACGGTGCTATTGAGCATAAGGTTCAGTCGCAGGCTGCTGTGCAGCTAGCGACTTGGGGGTTTCCACATGTGCCTTCACTACTGGCGACATCTGCTGGGACACATTATCGATCAAGCGCGCGACCCTGTCTAATATGGTTAGAAGTGGGGTGCCCAGACTGGCGATTTCCCCTTCCCGCACAGCAGTGACATGGCTGGTGCTGGGCGCCATTGGGGCCTTTTTATCATGGCCGCTGTCATTACCTTCCATGAATCTGAATGATCTTCTGGGTGGTGCGAGCAGAGATTGTAGTCACTCATTTTGCCTCCACCGATTTAGCATCCGGTAGTTATCCGGATTCCCTGCCCAAACGTAGTACCAATATGGAGGAAAAGTCAGAGATACTCGGGTTTCATACCATGATGCCAGCCCGCTCATGCAGAAGACCATGCTGCTGCCGCCACCCGCATATCACGTAGGCCCGTCTGCCGACGTGACAGTCAGAAAATACCGCTGCCCTGTACTTGTCTCGCAGTTCTCTGTATTCTCTAACGGCTTCGCTATGCACCATTGACAGACTTGCCTGTAGTTACGTTTGTTGACTGAGATCGCTCCTTGGACTGTATTAGCATGCTTAGGACGACCTTCGCTATTCTCTCCGCAGTCCTTGTGGCTAGATGTTCAGTTCGTGATTTTCTGCTTTCTTTTTCCAAAACGTTTTTAGTCAAAATGCACCACTAAAAGTGATCGTGTTTTATGCTGTTATGAAAGAAACTAATGGTTTAACTTAAACCCCATTCAATGGTAGTTTCATGGACAACTTTTTCGTGCCCTTTTCCATAGTAAGTTAAACGACCGAAATATGCGGAAAATCATCAGCATTCAGGTAGTAGTGAACTTTAGTTTTCTTTTATTTTCAAATCCATCCGTGTGTAAGATTTATATTTGGAGTACATTAATAAGTATTTAATGAATTGCTGAATTTAATAATCGTTTCACTCTCGTCTGACAATGGTTGCTTGTACTCGCTTAGAAGTTTTCTTTCTCAAATAACTGATGATCGATTCCATGCATAAACCCTGGCGCGCCTTTCACCCGGTGACTTATAAAAAATAGGTTATCTAATTCGACGATCTTCAATGCAATGATGTGTGCTATGTTGTGAACATTTTGAAAAGAAAAAAAAGAGTCTTCTTCCTTTTACTTAGGAGGTTTCGACGATCTCAGTATATATTTTAGTATTTGCCTCCTTTGCTGATAAAACGCTTTTGATTTTGGTACCCACTTTTTCTGCTCCTGTATCGGACCTTGTGACTTTTCCAAAACTCTTCGCCTCCCACAAAGATAGTATGGCACTTCGATGTGTAGCTGATTTATACATCTCTGCATTGCAAAAGAAAGCTATTAATGTTGGACTGAAAGGTGACAGTTTATTTCACTTATTTCTTGCCACTAAAAGTAGACTCGAGTATATATTATTTTATGAAGAGGAACGGAAAACGAAGACACTGTACTTGTACGACTGCGAGCTTCCATCGAAAATGAATGGCTTCTGTGGTGGTCCACGGTGAGTCGTAAACAGATTCGATAATCTGTACTTTCGTTCAGCCTGCTCTGATCTCTATATGGCTTTCGGTCACTGGCCCGCCACATCAGCTGACTAATCTGATACTTTCTAAGGACGCATTAAGCTAAGAAAATCGAACAACAGGATTCTCGAGCATATTTTCAGTTCGAATATAATGAATTTCCTTGAGGCAGATAAGTTGCTGTCCATGCATCAGCACGGCTTTAGAAAGAATCGCTCCTGCGAAACGCAACTCGCCCTTTTTTCACTTGATATCTTGCGAACCATGGATGAAGGGTATCAGACGGATGCCATATTCCTAGACTTCCGGAAAGCGTTTGACTCGGTGCCCCACTGCAGACTCCTAACTAAGGTACGAGCATATGGGATTGGTTCCCAAATATGTGAGTGGCTCGAAGACTTCTTAAGTAATAGAAACCAGTACGTTGTCCTACATGGTGAGTGTTCATCAGGGGTGAGGGTATCATCTGGAGTGCCCCAGGGAAGTGTGGTATGTCCGCTGTTGTTTTCTATCTACATAAATGATCTTTTGAATAGGGTGGATAGCAATGTGCGGCTGTTTGCTGATGATGCTGTGGTGTACGGGAAGGTGTCGTCGTTGAGTGACTGTAGGAGGATACAAGATGACTTGGACAGGATTTGTGATTGGTGTAAAGAATGGCAGCTAACTCTAAATGTAGATAAATGTAAATTAATGCAGATGAATAGGAAAAAGAATCCCGGGAAGTCGGATAGTCGTGTTCGGTTCATTGGTAGAATTTTGGGAAGATGTGGTTCATGTGTAAAGGAGACCGTTTATAAAACACTAATACGACCTATTCTTGAGTACTGCTCGAGCGTTTGGGATCCCTACTAGGTCGGATTGAGGGAGCAGTTCAGAGGCGGGCTGCTAGATTTGTTACTGGTAGGTTTGATCATCACGCGAGTGTTACGGAAATGCTTCAGGATCTCGGGTGGGAGTCTCTAGAGGAAAGGAGGCGTTATTTTCGTGAATCGCTACTGAGGAAATTTAGAGAACCAGCATTTGAGGCTGACTGCAGTACAATTTTACTGCCGCCAACATATATTTCGCGGAAAGACCACAAAGATAAGATAAGAGAGATTAGGGTACGTACAGAGGCATATAGGCAGTCATTTTTCCCTCGTTCTGTTTGGGAGTGGAACAGGGAGAGAAGATGCTAGTTGTGGTACGAGGTACCCTCCGCCACGCACCGCACGGTGGATTGCGGAGTATGTATGTAGATGTAGATGTATATGAACAACTTATCTACACAAGGCAATCAATGACTTTATCATGCAGAGGTAATACTTGTGCGTTCTTGATATTTTTCATGGAAATTCAAGTAACTTACACAGTTAGATAAAACAGGCACAGTGAACGAGTAAAAATGAACGGTTCCCCAAAAGGAACCGTCATCGGTGAACTAGTTCCCACAAATGAACGAGTTAACACATCTGTAAAAGGAACGAACTGGACATGAACCTGGACGTTTCGTCTGAAGATGACGAGGAGGAAGCTCGACGAAATGTTGCGAGGACATGACACCACGACTCGGCTGACAATCCGAGAAGATTCCATTAATATAAACGTATTTCCGAAGCGTCGTGTGCTGTTTCAGTTCACCTTGGGGATAGGCATCCCGCTGAACATCCCGAACCGGCGCGCGTCCATGGGCTACGCGCTGCAGGCGCAGTTCTTCGTGCCGGTGAACGCGTCGCAGCTGGAGCCGCTGCTGGTGGCGAGGGGCGGGCGGCGCGGCGCGCGCGCGCTCTACCGGCGGCTGGAGGAAGCTGCGGGCGACGCGCGCTGCCTGCTGCGGGCCGTGTGCCACGCCGCCGCGGAGCCTCTGCACGCCGCAGGCCTGCTCGAGGAACTCCTCACCCTGCTGCTCACGTAAGTGCCCGCCCTCCCCCTCTGCAGCTGCGAAGAGTGTGCTCACGTTTCAGCTTCCCAGCCGCAAAACAATGAACAGCAGCGGCGAGCTTACCGTTCTGCACATGTCACCTGTAGTGCACCGGAGTTGTCACACGGTTTACATTTTGACCTACTGCAACGCAAACGAACGCTTCAAACTACCCTTCTCTTGCCCATCTGGCATCTCACACAAGTCCCACATGTCCCACAGCATTTTCTATGTAACATCTACTCCAATATTTCCTGCATCCCAGTCCCTATTTACACTTACCAAGAGATTTTGTATGATTTATTTTTTGGGTCCTCAGTTTCTTGCCTGGTTTTATGCGACCCTCGACGAATTCCTCTGCCGTGCCAACGTCTTCATTTCAGGGCAGGACTTGCGCCGAACGTCCTCTGTTCTACTGTCCAGTCACATAGTCATATCTACTCGAATGCCGTGTCCAATTGCAGGAGGTTTCTCGGTTGAGGATCTATGGCGCAAACGTCTCACAAATCCTAGATTGTGTAGAAATCTGGAGGTTTCGTGGCCAGGGGAATACGATAAGCTCATCTTGGTGCTATTCGAACCACGTACGCACACTACGAGCTGTGTGACACGTTGTATTGTCTTGATGGCAAAGGCCATAGTGCCGAGGAAAAACAAACTACATGCAAGGGTGGACAAAGTCCCGAGAGATAGATGCATACCTATGTTGATCTACTCTGCCTTCCAGAATGACAAGAACATGCAGGGGATGCTACGAAAACACTACCCAGATGCTAGCACTCCCTCCTCGACCGTAGACCCTCCCGAAAATTGTTCAAAAAATTGTTCAAATGGCTCTGAGTACTATGGAACTTAACATCTGAGGTCATCAGTCCCCTAGAACTTAGAACTACTTAAACCTAACTAACCTAAGGACATCACAAACATTCATGCCCGCGGCAGGATTCGAACCTGCGATCGTAGCAGTCGCGCGGTTCCGGTCTGAAGCGCCTAGAGCCGCTCGGCCACCGCGGCCGGCCCCGAAAATTGTTGCAACATTTTCTTTGAGACGATTCACGCCGTACACGCTGTCTGATGGACCATAAAACGTGATCCACCTGAAAAGACCACCAGTTGTGTTGTTGGCGTCCAGATCCCACCCTACATCCCGATGAACAGCAACCAATGTGGTGCATGAACCAGGCACTTGCTGTGGAGGCCCATAGTAACATTCGCTGAATGGTCGTTGAGAAGACACTGCTGGTAGCCTCTTGGTCCTTCTGGGAAGTGAATTGCTCAACGGTTGCGCGTCTATTCGCCCGTACACATCTCCGCAACCGTCGTCGCCTGTGTTGTCTACGACCCGTGGTGCACCACCGTTGCCTCAGTGCCGGTTTTGGATAGCGCCATTTTGCCACTTTAATCACGGAGGACGCAATCGCTTTACAAACTTAGACGTTTCGTAAATGCATCCATCTTTGGCCCGAAAGCCACTGATCATGTGCGTTTCGTCTTCAGATGGATCGCTCCATTTCCGTCTTACGACAGTGAAACCACTGTTTTCCACGTCCCCCTAGAGGCTTTACGTACCCTCCATAGCTAGTGCTGCCAGCGGCCATCTGTGGGTGGCTATTGTATGTTGATGTGGAACATAGGCAGTGAACGGATTAATGTGAATTGACGGTATATTTCCTGAATGCAGAATATATGCTGCTGGTCAGCACCACGAGGTCGATGATATAAAGCCAGTTCGCAGTAATAATATTTCTGTTACTGATAAATCAGATATATGTACAGTATTTAACAATCATTTTCTGAGCATTGCTGGCAAATTAAATAAAAATTTAGTTTCTACAGGAAATCATATAAATTTCTTAGCAAATGCCTTTCCGAGATTAACGTCTGAAATACTCCTCTGTGATACAGACAAGAGGGAGATTGAGTCTATAATTAAATTACTGAAGACCAAGGACTCTCGTGGTTATGATGGAGTGTCTAGCAAAATATTAAAGTACTGTGCTGCGCATGTTAGCCCTGTATTTAGCCATATTTGTAATTTTTCCTTTAGGAATGGTCAGTTTCCTGAGCGATTGAAGTACTCAGTAGTAAAGCCGCTTTATAAAAAGGGAGAAAGGGATAATAGAGATAATTTTAGACTTATTTCTAAGCAATCAGTATTTGCAAAAGTTATCGAAAAGGCTGTGTATGTAAGGTTAATTTATCATGTTACGTCATACGATTTGCTATCAAATGTACAGTTCGGCTTTAGAAGTCGTCTGACAACTGAAAATGCTATATTCTCTTTTCTCTGTGAGGTACTGGATGGGATAAACAAAAAGTTCCGAACGCTTGGCGTATTTTTTAACAAAGGCATTTGACTGTGTTGATCTCACAATATTGCTCCAGAAGTTGGATCATCACGGAATATATGGAGTAGCTCACAATTGGTTCACCTCTTACTTTAGCAACAGGCAGCAAAAGGACATTACTCATGATGTTGATAACGGCTGTGATGCGGGATCTGAATGGGGTATTGTCAAGTGGGGGGTGTCCCAGGGATAAGTGTTGGGGCCGCCCCTGTTCCTTATTTATATAAATGACATGCCCTCTAGTATTATGGGTAACTCTAAAATATTTCTGTTTGCTGATGAAACTAGCTTGGTAGTAAAGGATGTTGTGTGCACCATTGACTCGGTTTCAAGTAGTGCATTAAATGACCTCAGTTCATGGCTTGTAGAAAATAAACTAACGTTAAATCACAGTAAGACTCAGTTATTACAATTTATAACACACAATTCAACAAAACCTTACGTTTTAATCTCACAGAATGGGCATATGAATAGTGAAACTGAACAGTTCAAATTTCTAGGTGTTCAGATAGATAGTAAGCTGTCGTGGAAAGCCCGCGTTCAGGATCTTGTTCAAAGACTTAATGCTGCCATTTTCACTATTCGAACGGTATCAAAAGTGAGTGATACTTCGACACGTAAATTAGTCTACTTTGCTTATTTTCATTCACTTATGTCGTATGGTATTATGTTTTGGGGTAACTCTTCCCATTCTAAAAGGATACTTTTGGCTCAGAAACTGGCGGTTCGGGCAATAAGTGGTGTTAGTTCACAAACCTCTTGTCGACCTCTGTTCACGAGTCTGGGTATTTTGACAGTGGCCTCTCAATATGTATATTCCTTATTGTCGTTTCTTGTTACCAAATTAGTTTATTTCCAAGAATAAGCATCTTTCATTCGGTTAATACTCATCTGATATCAAACCTCCATTTGGATCGGACTACCTTAACTCTTGTGCAAAAAGGTGTGCAGTATACCGCTGCATCCATTTTCAATAAGCTGCCACTCGAATTCAAAAATCTTAGCAGTAATCCACGCCGTTTCAAATCGAAACTGAAGAGTTTCCTCATGGGTCACTCCTTTGTTCAGTCGAGGAGTTCCTTGAAAAATGAAGCTGATTCTTATTGTACTGCTGATAACGTTTACTTAAACTTATGGACTGACTTTTTTTCAGGTTCATGAACATTTATTTTATCTGTTATTACTTTTATGTTGTAAGTTCATGTACTGACACGTTCCATGACCTTGGAAATTTGCTCCTCAATTTGGTCCTGCGGAACTAGACGTGTAAATAAATAAATAAATAAATAAATACACTCCGGTTTCTGCCTGTAGAAATTGTTTTACGCTCTACAGCTCCCTGTAGTACCATGGACGTTAGTCCCTGATGTCTCAGGCCATGCTCTTATGTGCTGTTCTCGCCACATATTTTGCACATATTTCTATCCTTGCCGATTCTCCGGAGAACCTGTTCATTTTCAATATCCTTCTACAGGAGCACATCTCAAACGCTTATATTGCCTTGGTGTTTGGTTCCCTCACATTCCATTGTTCACTACCGTGCAATACTGTGCTCCAGAACAGTATTCTCAGAACTTTTTTCCTCAAATTAAGGCCAGTGATTGATACCAGCAGACTTCTTTTGGTCAAGGATGTCCTATTTTCCTGTACCATTCTGCTTTGTATCTCCTCCTTGTTTCGTCTATCATAGGTTGTTTTGCTTCCAAGACAGCAGAATGCATTCATTTTGCCTAGTTCATGGTCACAAGCTTTGGTGTTTACTTTACCACAAATCTCATTTCTGCTACTCCTCTTTACTTTAGTCTTTCTTCGCCATGCTATCAGCCCATTTTTTTAGCTGGGTAAAGTGTTCATTCGAAGTATGTCTTTTAATATTTCCTCGCTTTCACTGAAGGTAGTACTGCCATCAGCGAATCTTGTCTTTGATACCCTTTCATCCTGAATTTTAAATGGTTCAAATGGCTCTGAGCACTATGGGACTCAAATGCTGAGGTCATTAGTCCCCTAGAACTTAGAACTAGTTAAACCTAACTAACCTAAGGACATCACAAACATCCAAGCCCGAGGCAGGATTCGAACCTGCGACCGTAGCGGTCTTGCGGTTCCAGACTGCAGCGCCTTTAACCGCACGGCCACTTCGGCCGGCTCCTGAATTTTAGTCCAACTCCTAAACCTTTATTTCCGTCATTTCTTCTTCATTTCATGGACTGAGCAGTAGGAGAGAAAGGTTGCATCCCTGTCTTATACCCTTGTTATTCTGAGCACTTCGTTCATGGTTTTTTATTCTTACAGTTTTTTCTTATTTTTATGCATGTTGTATATTTCCCGTCTTTCTCTATTACTGACTCTTGTTTTTCCAACATATTGCTACATTTTGCACTGTCGAACTTTGTTCCTAGGTCGAAAATTCCTATGAACGTATCTCTTGTGATTGTACCGTTATCATAACATCTCATCTCCCTTCTTTTTCCTGACGTTCATCCCGTACTTTAGAGGGATCGGCAGGTTAATTTTCAGATTTGGCAATGTTAGTGGTTGGGGATGGCCGGATGCTATTCCTGCCGCCATCTGTTATCGCGAAGCTACCTCGTTTCAAGCAGGCCAGAGGTGATTGTTCTGGGTACTGATTTTTCAGGATCTGTGCACCCAAATTGCGTGAAAACGTAATCACATGTCAGTTCTAGTATAATATATTTGTCCAATGAATACCCATTTATCATCTGCATTTCTTCTTGGTGTAGTAATTTTAATGGTCAGTAGTGCATAAGCAGGACCTATCCACAAACAATACTCAATAGTATGATTGAGTCCAGAAAGCGAGGACATATCAGACTATGCTCGAAGCTTTGAACAAGGCTACTGGGCTAAGCGTGCAAACACTGTGTACACAATATAGTCAGATCGGTTATAAATCAAACAAACACGGCGAAAAACTCATTAATTATTAACTAGTGACTCTTCATGGCGTTCAGTACGGCTCACCTGTAGCCGTCGATTCCATATATTTGCATGGCAGTCGTGAGATGCCACTCAACGCAAGCAAGATATTAATAGACGATAAACCATAGTTTCTATTGGCCACGCGTCTGCTTCTGCCAAACCACAGCAGGTGGTGGTAGCCGTTTTCTATCTGACACGAGATACTACAGGATTTTATCACAATTGTTCAATTGCAATTTCCGAATGGAGAAACCACTGCGCTATCTTTCATTGTATACAGAATGAATGTGGATTTACGTTTCCCTAGTTAATGAAAAAAAATGGCTCTGAGCACTATGGGACTTAACTTCTGAGGTCATCAGTCCTCTAGAACTTAGAACTACTTAAACCTAACTAACCTAAGGACATCACACACATCCATGCCCGGGGCAGGATTCGAACCTGCGACCGTAGCGGTCGCGCGGTTCCAGACTGAAGCGCCTAGAACCGCTCGGCCATAACAGCCGGCGACCCTAGTTAATGAAGTTGGGCCGAGATGCTAATCATTTGCATGTCCAAGGTTGTAGTGCACTTCGTACTAGTTGCAAATTTGTTGTGTGCCATATACATTGAAGCGCCAAAGAAACTGGTATAGCCATGCATATTCAAATACAAGTAGAATAAGGCGCTGTGGCCGGCAACACCTACGTAAGACAAGTGTCTGGTGCAGTTGTTAGATCGGTTACTGCTGCTACAATGGCAGGTTATCGAGATTTAAGTGAGTTTGAACTTGGTGTTATAGTCGGCGCACGAGCGATGGGACACAGCACCTCCGAGGCAGCGAAGAAGTTGGTATTTTCCCCATAAGACCATTTCACGAGTGTAGAGTGAATATCAGGAATCCGGTAAAACGTCAAATCTCCGACAGCACCGCGGCCAGAAAAAGATCCTGTAAGAACGGGACTAACGACGAATGAAGAGAATCGTCCAACGTGACAGAAGCGCAACCCTTCCGCAAATTGCCGCAAATTTCAATGCTGGGCCATCAACAAGTGTCAGCATGCAAACCATTCAACGAAACATCATCGATGTGGGCATTCGGTGCCGAAGGCCCAGACGTGTACCCTTGATGACTGCTCGGCACAAAGCTTGCGCCTCTCCTGGGCCCGTCAGCACCGACACTGGACTGTTGATGATTGGGAACATGTTGCCTGGTCGGACGAGTCTCGTTTCAAATCGTATCAAGCGGATGGACCGGTACGGTTATGAGGACAACCTTATGAATCCATGGACTCTGTATGTCATCAGAGGACTGCGTAAGTTGGTGGAGGCTCTCTAATGGTGTGGAGCAGTTGGAGTCATACGGGATCCCTGATACGTCTAGATACGACTCTGGCAGGTGACACATACATAACCATCCTGTCCGATCACCTGTATCCATTCAAGTCCATTGTGCATTCCGACGGACTTGGGCAATTCCAGCAGGACAATGTGACACCCTATTCGTCCGGAATTGCTACAGAGTGTCTCCAGGAACACTCTTCTGAGTTTAAACATTTCCGCTGGCCACCAAACTCCCCAAATATGAACGTTATGGAGCACATCTGGGATGCCTTGCGACGTGCTGTTCAGAAAGATCTCCACACCCTCATACTCCTACGGTTTTATGCACAGCCCTGCAGGACTTACGGGGTCAATTCCCTCCAGCACTACTTCAAGCATTTGCGAGTCCACGTCGTGCTGCCGCACTTATAGGTGCTCGCGGGGGGCCTAAACTATATTAGGCAGGTGTACCAGTTTCTTTGGCTCTTAAGTGTATATGGTGTGCAGTTTTAATGTTCATCTCAACAGTTGTTACACGTATTTCAACTAAGGCCAGAGTGGAGCGAGAGGCAAGAACAGTCTGTCTATGCTGTCGTGCCATTTCTCGAATGCCCAACAGTGAACAAACATAAATTCGTAGACTACTTGTGAAGTACCGCACGAACTTTGTTGATTTATTTTGACGAGAAATTTCTTTAAAGACGTCTCTCTAGAAAGATATAACGCCCCTGACGCTCTATGATGCTGTGACGTGACGTGCAGTGCGTGCAGTGGACTCCACTAAACCACGAAATCGTTGCGTAGCTATCGTGATCCATCACGGCGCAACCACCGCCCTCAACTGAAAGAGACTCAACACTGCTGAGTAAAGGCGTGCATTATACGAGAGGATGGTCAGAAACAGTCTGAAAACTTATACTACTGGACATTAAAATTGCTACTCCAAGAAGAACTGCAGATTATAAACGGGTATTAGTTGGACAAATATATTATACTAGAACTGACATGTGGTTACATTTTAACGCAATTTGGGGGCACAGATCCTGAGAAATCAGTACCCAGAACAACCACCTCTGGCCCTAATAACGGCCTTGATACGCCTGGGCATTGAGTCTGTGGTGTCACCGCCAGACACCACACTTGCTAGGTAGTAGCCTTTAAATCGGCCGCGGTCCGGTAGTATACGTCAGACCCGCGTGTCGCCACTATCAGTGATTGCAGACCGAGCGCCGCCACACGGCAGGTCTAGAGAGACTTCCTAGCACTCGCCCCAGTTGTAGAACCGACTTTGCTAGCGATGATTCACTAACAAAATACGCTCTCATTTGCCGAGACGATAGTTAGCATAGCCTTCAGCTACGTCATTTGCTACGATCTAGCAAGGCGCCATTACCAGTTACTATTGATACTGAATCATGTACAGTCAAGAGCGACGCTCATCTTAATGGATTAAAGTTAGGTATTCCACCAGCTACGTCCGTTTTTCTAAAGTCTAATTTCCTTGTCCTGTTCCAGACCTCACGCCAGCCTGCGTGAGCTAAAACGCGTGCCTTTCGGCTTCCTCTATTACCCCGGTGTTGGCTCTCCTGCCAACCCACAACAGAGTCAAACGGAGTTTGAATGGCGTTTTCAGGTACAGCTGCCCATGCAGCTTCAACACGATACCACAATTCATCAACAGTAGTGACTGGCGTATTGTGACGAGCCAGTTGCTCGGCCACCATTGACCAGACGTTTTCAATCTGATCTGGAGAATGCGCTAGCCAGGGCAGCAGTCGAACATTTTCCGTATCCAGAAAGGCCCGTACAGGACCTGCAACATGCGGTCGTGCATTATCCAGCTTAAATGTAGGGTTTCGCAGGGATCGAATGAAAGGTAGAGCCGCGGGTCGTAACACATCTGAAATGAAACGTCCACTGTTCAAAGTGCCGTCAATGCGAACAAGAGGTGACCGAGACGTGTAACCAATAACACCCCATACCATAACGCCAGGTGATACGCCATTATGGCGCTGACGAATACACGCTTCCAATGTGCGTTCACCGCGATGTCGCCAACACGGATGCGACCATCATGATGCTGTAAACAGAACCTGGATCCATCCGAAAAAATGACGTTTTGCCATTCGTGCAGCCAGGTTCGTCGTCGAGTACACCATCGCTGGCGCTCCTGTCTGTGATGCAGCGTCAAGGGTAACTGCAGCCACGGCCTCCGAGCTGATAGTCCATGCTGCTGCAAACGTCGTCGAGCTGTTCGCGCAGATGGGTGTTGTCTTGAAAACGTCCCCATCTGTTGACTCAGGGATCGAGACGTGGCTGCACGATCCGTTACAGCCATGCGGAAAAGATGCCTGTCATCTCGACTGCTAGTGATACGAGGCCGTTGGGATCCAGCACGGCGTTCCGTATTACCCTCCTGAACCCACTGATTCCATATTCTGCTATCAGTCATTGGATCTCGACCGACGCGAGCAGCAATGTCGCGATATGATAAAACGCAATCGCGATAGGCTACAATCCGACCTTTATGAAAGTCGGACCGTGATGGTACTCATTTCTCTTCCTTACACGAGGCATCACAACAGCGTTTCACCAGGCAACGCTGGTCAACTGCTGTTTGCGTATGAGAAATCGGTTGGAAACTTTCCTCATGTCAGCACGTTGTAGGTGTCGCCACCGGCGCCAACCTTGTGTGAATGCTCTGAAAAGCTAATCATTTGCATATCACAGCATATTCTTCCTCTCGGTTACATTTTGCGTCTGTAGCACGTCATCTTCGTGGTGTAGCAATTTTAATGGCCAGTAGTGTAGTAAGGGAGTTGGAAGGGAGGTTGCGATGAGAAATGATTATTAAGAAAAAAATTCAGTACGTTGCGCCGTTTCGAGTTCTTTGGCGTTGATGACTTCCGAAAATAGCATATTGTAACAGGTAATGAGCGTTTCAACAAGTGGGAACTAACGGACTCTCACATGTCTGGATATTACCGCATTTTAGCACGAGCATTGCTTGAATTTGTTAGCGCAACTACCTGGTTGGCTAACTTCAGTGCTAGGTAACTCAGAAACGGCGCAACGTATGGAATATTTTTGTTACCTTATATGTCGCACTACAACCTTCGCTGCAACATCCTTACAAGCTTTTCAGACTGCTTCTGACCACGCTTTATAGTGCTTTCGAGAATGTACTTGACTCAGCGCGACACCAACGCTTGTTAATAAAACTTGTGACTGGAGTTCTTGGTATGGAGGACGCAACATCTTATCTTGATTATAAATAGTAATGTTAGATGTTTTGAAGATGATGCAGTTATATATCTTGAAATACTATCTGAAACGAACTGCTCAAATATCCAGTAGGATCTGCATACATTTCAAAACTTGGCAACGTACTTAAATATTCTGAAAAGGAGGAAACAGAAGAGGACAGTGCGAGGAACGTTCTCATTATCAACTCTTCTGCTTCATTTTCGGACACACATATACACATACACACATGCACACACACACACACACACACACACACACACACACACACACTGTTTTTTCGATGTTTAGTCTTATAATGGTTACATGTTACATTTATTTCCTCTTTAGCATTAACAGTTTCAATGACGTTACTACTGATTGTCAAAGATGACATTTACTCTGATTTGCACCTCACTCACCACCTGTAAAATCTTTTTCATTGTTATGCACGAGTACTGCATCATCTTTGACGACGATAGTTAGAGATTGACGGTGGCCTAGGAAGTCGAAAACCGGACAACTGTATGAATTAAAACTACAAAATGTTAAGAATTTCGTGCTTTTTATTTGTTATTGTAACGTTGTTCTAGCAAGCAGCGATGCAATAATCAACATTTTAATCAATTAGTGTAGCATCTAATATTCACCAAAAATTTCAATGTCAGTTTTTGTCAGACAGACCATTTGTTCTTTTTTTGTACTTTATTTGAATAAATGTGTCACAATATAAATTTGATTTTTTATTTGCATCTTATAAACTATGGTACTACACTCGTGTCCACAGTAAATGAAACAAATCGCTATTTCCCCGTCTTGTGTCTAATTCACGATATACTCATAACAACTGTCAACAGATGTCCGTACTGTCGTGTTCTGAATGGAAGATGGCATCTCGGTCACCGGATAACGACGCCAACAGTGACGTCAGGGAACCTATCAAACGGATAGTTTTTGCCTGACATTTCCACGTCCACAATCCCTATACACCCAATCACAGACGGTGCAGTATGGCACAGAGAAGATGCCTACCAGACTCTGCTGTGGAGGGCCATGGAAAGAATGGAAGCAGACAGTCGCAAACTGATGTTTCTCGATGGCTTTAAGTGAACCGTTTAGCTGTTCCTTGGATATGGCGACAAGTTAGAGAGACCGAAACTGTATCCCAAAGACCAGGGCAGAGTAGATCACGTGTGACATCAGGAAGAGAGAACCGTTATCTCGCTGCAAGGGCACTACGGTACCGGCTTAGTACTGTACGGCAACTGGCGTCTGACCTCGCAGCATCCTCTGGCTGTTTTGTATAGAGGCAAACAGTGCACAGAAGGCTTCGCCAGAGTGGCCTTTATTGTAGATCTGCAGTATGTGCACCTCTGACGCGTCTTCACAGAACGTAAAGTCTTGGATGGAGTGCTCAACATGCCAGCTCGACGATCGAACAGTGAGACAACGTTCTTTTCACAGATGAGCCCCAGTTTGGTCTGGAGACTGATTCTCGACGGATCTCCATCTGGAGGTAACGTGGAACACGTTTCTGGACCCAAGTATTGTGGAAAGAAACTAACGTCGAGGAGGGTGTGGATTATCTGCACCACTTTAACAACTCTTTACGAGCTTGTACGGGTGTATCGGCAAAGTGTAACTGGTGTAAGGTCTCGTGACGAGATCTTGGGACGTCATGTGTGGTTGTTGCGAGGTGCTGCGGTGTCCAGACTTCGTACTGATGGACGATAATGTTCGACCTCATTGAGCATGGGTGGTCGATGTTTTCTTGGAAATGGAAGATATTACGTGCATAGTGTGGCCTGCTCTCTCCTGATCTGAATCCCATAGAGCATGTCTGAGATGCATTAGGGAGACAAATTCCATCACGTCAGCATCCACCATTCACTCTCCAAGACTTATGGGCAGCTTTGCAGGAAGAATGGGCACAATTGCCTCAGCATGAGACTGATGACATCATTCACATATATCCTGCCATCGTCAGGCCCGTATTGCTGCCAGGGGTGGTCAGATCCCATTCTGAGCAGATTAACCAGTTGTCGGAATGTGTGTACAAATGCGTTAAGCTGGAAAAGAAGGAAAAACATTCCTGTCTACCGTTATGCATGTTGCAGTTGTTTACGATCTGTGATCTTGACATTGTTTCTACTTACCTATCAACAGTTTTGCGGCAAAATAAAGCAGCCTTCCAAATTTCCATTTGTTGCTTTAATTTTGGATACCAGTGTAGTTATTCAATTGCTAATTATCAAGCGTTGTCGACTAAATATTTTGATTGTAAATTTCTGTACAGCTTTCAACGAGTTATGGATTTTTCTTGGCATCCTTCATCGCCCCCACCCTGTGCCCCGACCTCTCCCCACCTCCTCCCCTCCTCCTCTCCCCGAACAAAAATGTAATTATCTGGGCACCTTCAGCTATCTTTAATACCTTTTCAGATTATGTAAGTTGGACAATTTCGAATGTTATGTATAATCTGATTACTTTTCGTAGCATTTTAGACAAAAGGAAAAAATACAGAGAAGAGAAAAACAATTTTATAATTAGAGTAAGAGCAGGGTAAGGGACGTCGAGTAAGCAAAATTTTCCAGTTAACTGTAGGTTATCCAGGACTCTAGCTATGGTCGTAACTCATTTTGCTATACGGAGATCACTTTGTCACACCAAAGTTGGTAATGCGAATCGATGCCGCAGACATTAGTTAGGGCTCGCTACAATCCCCAGCGACGTATTGGGGGCGCTCCTGAACATCTCGCATTTCCTCTCAGCGTAGTAGCGTCGTCACACTGAGGTCAATATACGAGGGCTGGAACTTTAATAGTGGCAACTATTTATTTACAGCTCGTACAAAATAGATACGTGTTTCAAAGTTTTACTAACCTTCAAAGTAGTCACCAGCATTGTGTATAACCTGTTGCCAGCGATGTGTAAGTCGTAGGAAACTTTTAGCTGTGCCAGTTGTGTTGACAGTCCGAGCGGCGCGGTCGATTGCCCGACGAATTTATAGCAGTTCTGAAGCGAATGCCGTGAAGTGTTTCCTTCAGTTTAGAAATCGATTTGAACTTACAAGGGCTTAAGTCAGGGGAGTGCAGTAGGTGGTATAGCACTGAACAGCTCCATCAGTAAAACAAATCAGTAACAGCTTGCACGGTACGTCCTTGAGCACTGTCCTGAAAAATTATGGTCTGGTCCAGCAGAAAGTGTCATCACTTCTGTCTCTATACTGTTCAATTTTGGGACACAACCTACGACCATCTTAGAGACAGAAGTGATGACACTTTCTGCAGAACCTGACCATCATTTTGCATGACAATTCTGGCGTAGCCCTCGTAAGTTCAACTCAGTCTCTAAACTGAAGGAAACACTTCACGGCATTCACTTTAGAACTGCTACAAATTCGTCGGGCAATAGGCCGCGCCGTTTGAACTGTCAACACAACTGGCACTGCTAAGAGTACCCTACGACTTCTACATCGCTGGCAACAGGTTATACAGAATGCCGGTGACTACTTTGAAGGTTAGTAAAACTTTGAAACACGTATCTATTTTGTACGAGCAGTAAATAAATAGTTAGCACTACTAAAGTTCCAACCCTCGTAGTGTCGACCTATGAAGAACCCTACCAGAGTTCGTGACATCATAGTATAGGACCCACAAGAGTTAAAGTTTATGAAGGGCCTGTTCATGAAAATGCTGAACGCTGTACGTCAAGAGAACTGTTTGTTAATTAGAGCATCAAGTAATGCTTTGCTAGTTCATGACAGTTGCAAATTATCCATTGTCCCTGTGGCGAAAAAGTGTGGCAAAAGTAAAGTGAATTAATCTTTCATGTATTCTAGTGTGACGAGCCTTCTTCCGGAGCAATCAAAGAACGCACTGTTATGGCCAGACGAAAGTGGTTTTGCCTCGTCTCAACGAACTCGAGAATGACTCAGCGACGAGGATACCTAAATGTGTGTGCATTTAAACTAACTTCTCTTAGATAGTGCCCGCTATACTAAGGAGCACAGTTAGTAATTAAATTAGCTGAAGACTAAGGTTTTAACAGTTCGAGATAGGCAAAGTTTTAATTCCTGTCTATGGCTGATTAGCTAGCACCCGAATTGTTTGTGATGTTTACTGCCTAGATTTTAATCAGCGACGCTAAAGGTAGCTACAAAGTTAAAATCGTCGACAGAATGATCGAAAACTCCTGCCTTGTTGGATATGTCCTCAGAGGCGTTTGCTTGACAGGACAGAGTTCCGCGCGCCTATTGTTGATTGGCTTTCATCCTATGGCTGTAAGTCCACGACGCTGTATCTCCAACCTACGCTAATTTGGGAAATTTTACCCAATTCGACTGCCCCTACCGTGCTGTGACCTTCTTGTTCCCCGGCCCTAGGCTGTCATGGAAGAGTCAACTAAGAAATGGAAGTCAGGTAGCAGGCGCTAGAACCAGTGGCTGCCCACTGAGAAAGCTCGCTCGATTGTTGCAGTCCGTCCGAAGACGCGGATGACGACGGCGACAGCGAGCTGGCGGAGTACCTGGCGGCGCAGCGGCTCGGGGCTTCCGGAGGCGACTGCGGAGTGGCGTACGGCGCATGCGCAGAATCCCCGCTGGACGCGTTCTCCCAGAGGATCGAACCCTGGGAATGGCAGGGGGACGCCCGGCCAGACCTCTAGGGAGCCGCGCCGCGTCCCCACAGACTCAGCAACAGCCCCGGGACTCACACGGCCGACGCCGCGCTGCGGGTGACACCGGATGCTCTGCAGTCCTGTCTTCGTGGGATGAATATGAATGGGGGACTGCGAGACGCCCTCTGTCTCCACACATTCTGCTACCGCATCTCTCCGCTTCCACTACAGCTCCTTTTCACGAGCGTCTTGCTTGTCCCACTCGACTACTCGTGGGAAGTGAGTCTGCCGTAATACTGTACTGAAGACGTGTATCGGCCAGCAAGTAACTTCGGCATGTAACTTTTGCAAGCATTCGCTTAGATGTTTATAATAGAACAAAACATCCTAAGAGCTCGCTTCTGGAAGCCGCTTGGGTAAATTAATTTCAGGAACTTGCTACAAGTGCTTACAGAAGCGTTTGCACCCGAGATGGGCTACTGGAGGTTTAGTGTCGTCCTTAAGAGCCATACCAGCCGCCACCGTTGTTACGTTACATCTACATACATACTCCGCAATCCACCATACGGTGCGTGGCGGAGGGTACCTCGTACCACACCTAACATCTTCTCTCCCTGTTCCACTCCCAAACAGAACGAGGGAAAAATGACTGCCTATATGCCTCTGTACGAGCCCTAATCTCTCTTATCTTATCTTTGTGGTCTTTCCGCGAAATATATGTTGGCGGCAGTAAAATTGTACTGCAGTCAGCCTCAAATGCTGGTTCTCTAAATTTCCTCAGTAGCGATTCACGAAAATAACGCCTCCTTTCCTCTAGAGACTCCCACCCGAGATCCTGAAGCATTTCCGTAACACTCGCGTGATGATCAAACCTACCAGTAACAAATCTAGCAGCCCGCCTCTGAACTGCTCCCTCAATCCGACCTAGTAGGGATCCCAAACGCTCGAGCAGTACTCAAGAATAGGTCGTATTAGTGTTTTATAAACGGTCTCCTTTACACATGAACCACATCTTCCCAAAATTCTACCAATGAACCGAACACGACTATCCGACTTCCCGGGATTCTTTTTCCTATTCATCTGCATTAATTTACATTTATCTACATTTAGAGTTAGCTGCCATTCTTTACACCAATCACAAATCCTGTCCAAGTCATCTTGTATCCTCCTACAGTCACTCAACGACGACACCTTCCCGTACACCACAGCATCATCAGCAAACAGCCGCACATTGCTATCCACCCTATTCAAAAGATCATTTATGTAGATAGAAAACAACAGCGGACCTACCACACTTCCCTGGGGCACTCCAGATGATACCCTCACCCCTGATGAACACTCACCATGTAGGACAACGTACTGGTTTCTATTACTTAAGAAGTCTTCGAGCCACTCACATATTTAGGAACCAATCCCATATGCTCGTACCTTAGTTAGGAGTCTGCAGTGGGGCACCGAGTCAAACGCTTTCCGGAAGTCTAGGAATATGGCATCCGTCTGATACCCTTCATCCATGGTTCGCAAGATATCAAGTGAAAAAAGGGCGAGTTGCGTTTCGCAGGAGCGATGCTTTCTAAAGCCGTGCTGATGCGTGGACAGCAACTTATCTGCCTCAAGGAAATTCATTATATTCGAACTGAGAATATGTTAGAGAATCCTGCAACAAACCGATGTTAAGGATATTGGTCTGTAATTTTGAGGATCCGTCCTTCTAGCCTTCTTATATACAGGCGCCACCTGCGCTTTTTTTCCAGTCTGCCGGGACTTTACGTTGGGCAAGAGATTCGCGATAAATGCAAGCTAAGTAAGGAGCCAATACAGTAGAGTACTCTCTGTAAAACCGAATTGGAATCCCATCAGGACCTGGCGATTTATTTATTTTCAACCTATTCAGCTGCTTCACAACCATAAGGATGTCTATCACTATGTCCTCCATACGGATATCTGTACGAGACTCAAACGGCGGTATGTTTGTACGATCCTCTTGCGTGAAAGGTTTCTCAAATCCTAAATTTAAAATTTCAGCTTTTGTTCCTTGTTACTACAGAAAAATAGTGATGGAAAACAAAGTTAAAAAGAATCAGATGTTGGGGTGAAGAAATGGATATAGAGGCACACACATTTCAATTGTCAAGAAAAACTATTAAACGGACTAAAATTAGGTCCTTTCAGTGAGATTGAAAATTTTCTGAGAACGTTTTATGCAAACTTCGAACATCTCTCGTATGTTTTTCAGTCATATATTCCGAACAGGACACGAAAATGCGGCAAGCTATATGACCATGAGATCACCTTTTAATTACTGTTAGATTTTTCCAAAGAGTATTTATTACCTGTGTTACTATATGTTATCCGTCTTGAGCTGACTGCAATTTAATTAAAATGAGTTACACCAGACGCGTTTCGCTTATATTTATGACATCTTTGTCGTTATTCTGCATACTGGATATATATGTTTCTACATTTTTTTATTGCTTTAGGCTAAAAACAACGTTTCGTTTATAAAGTTGGTGTGCAAGTTGCTTACGATGTTTCATTGCATATTCTGCTTCTTCCGTCCTTGCTACCAGTGGTTGGCGTCGAAAGACTTCGTTTCACAATTGTTAAGGCAAAATTGTTAAGGCTTTCGCTGGGCACTTGTTGACAAACTGCCTATTGGCTTCTGTCTCGGGTTCTTCGGCTGACGTTCATCTAATGATTTTTCTGACGTTTCGCCAGCACGAGTGGCTGGCATTGTCAAAGCTTCACCCTCCATTGCCGGTGGTGAACTGGAGCCGAGCTCGCGGGCGCAGACTATATGTACCTGGCGCGCCAACGTCCGAGGGCTTCTCCGCGGTCATTTCCGGTGCGGTTCTCCTCTTGTACCTGCGACGGTCGTTCGCTGCAGTGCGGGAAGCCAGGATCCGTTGACCTTAAGGCTTTCCTCTTTCTTGTTCAAACTGTTCGCGTGTTTTTGTATTTCTACAGCTTCTCTGAACAAGTGCGTGTGATAGTGCTTCTCTACAGCCAGAACTTCCGTGTCGGCGAATTTTATTACGTGGTCGGTCTCGTTGAGTGCGTGCTCTGCCACGGCCGATTTCTCCACCTGCCCCAACCTACAATGTCGCTTATGCTCGTTGATCCTGGTGTTGATGGATCGTCCAGTTCAAAATGGTTCAAATGGCTCTGAGCACTATGGGACTCAACTGCTGTGGTCATCAGTCCCCTAGAACTTAGAACTACTTAAACCTAACTAACCTAAGGACATCACACACACCCATGCCCGAAGCAGGATTCGAACCTGCGACCGCAGCAGCAGCGCGGCTCCGGACTGGAGCGCCTAGAACCGCACAGCCACCGCGGCCGGCGATCGTCCAGTCATTCCGACATAAACTTTTCCGCATGTGCATGGTATACGGTATATTCCCGACATTGCAAGTGGGTCTCTTTTCTCCTTCGCCGATCTAAGACACTCTTTGATCTTCCTTGTCGGTTTGAAAATCGTCTTTACGCCATGTTTGCGCAATATACGGCCGATTCTGTCCGTCACTCTGGGAATGTATGGCAGAAAGGCCGTACCCGATATTTCTTTTTCTGGTTCCTTACTTCGCCGAGTGTTTGGCTCTGTTACACTTCTAATATAATTTTTGGAGTACCCATTGCTGCTCAGGACAATTTCCAGGTGTTGCATTTCTCGTTTGAGGTGTTGCGGCTCACATATTCGTCCTGCTCTCGTTACGAGCGTACTAATCATGCCTCTTTTCTGGCTCGGGTGGTGGTTTGACATTTGCACTTGCCAGTTTTTGCAATTCTGCAGTATTTCTTGCTCTGCATTATTTGCACTTCATATTCTTAAACTGTTTCTCATACCGCACTGCAATAGTGTTTATGTCTGTTCTTTTGTTTTCGTTTACGTTGTGAGTGTTGCCAACCTGTGAAGCTACTTCTTTTTTCCTTTTGTGTGTGTGTGTATGAGTGAATTAGTGAAATTTGTGAAATTGTCTTGTAATGCATTGATGTTTACTCTAACATTAAAAAATACCTAAAACATAAAGATGTCTGTACTCCTATTCTAATTCCGCTCCTGCTGAAACAAAGTAATCGGTAAATTGATTTCGGATTTACTTGGCTGAAAGTGGCCGATTTTATTTATTTAGGGTATCAAATGGTATATTTGCTTCGGCTCATCAATCTTTTCGCCATCCTTCTTTTCGACACTTTTCGTAGTAGTATTGGACACACGAAACTTCTGCGGGCTTGAGGAAAACTACAAGCAACTGATGAATTCGACAAGAACTTACAACGACATGCAAGAAAGTTGTGGAAGTTGACGGAACTTGCGGAAGTCTATTTGCTGCGGGTGTTTCCCTGTCCAATAACTTGCAGAAGTAGGTTGTGCAAGTGACTTGCGGAAGTGTACTGGCTACTGGACGCACACCTTAAAGATCCTTTTTCACTAGCTACTTTCTTGTTACAATCGAATATTCATAAGTAAGTCTACTGCAGTACCCACGGCGTATCATTCCTGTATTAAGACTCACTTTTCACTATTTGTCATTTTCGTTACACGTCAGAGACAACATTACGTGTGTTGTGATAGCTGTATGGTCTGCAGTTTTTCACGTAAAGTGAATTTGAGAGTTCATCCAACACGTCGAAACATGGTAAAGGAATTTACCAAAGTAAAATTCACAGTGATTTTCGTGACAGAAGCAGAACATTGCTGGGAACTGAAAGAATAGGAAAACTAACGTCAAAGCGTTTCAGAATACAACATTATTCTCTCGAGAAAGACAGGCATATGAAACACAATTTAGAACGCAGTAAATAGCGTCTTTTTGTTTCGCGCTTTGCACCTTATAGTCTTTCCAAGTGCTAAATATTCTTGTTTAATTCATCTGATATTTTCGATGTTGAAATAATTTTCGTTAAAAATGTTCATCTACTTACTTTCTCATTTACGTACAGTGTACGTTCTTCTTCGTCCTGGTATTGTAAAACGTAAGTATTCGTACCTATTCGCTTTCAGATGTTTGGTATCTTGTGCGAGAACATTAGCAGCGAAAGCATCTAGTCCATTTGCAACCTCTGTGGTATATCGCAAAAAAGAAACAAACAATGAAATAACGAGTAAGAAGAAAACGAAATTTATAGTACGAAATAGATCAAACGGCCACACAATCCCAGTTGCAGGCTGCCTGTTTAACACCTTACAGGAGCAACAAAACTTTGACTTTCAGAATTTCACACAGTTATTTCACATGACTGAATTTAAAAATTTAAGGTTCTTTCATAATTGACTCATTAAGAGGTATAACCTTACCCCACAATAAATTCATCTTTATAGTTAAAACATTGAGTGCGTCTTGAGGTAGCAAAACTCACGGGGCTCAAACCCATACACATTAACAAACTGGATGTACCTGCCTGTGTATCTACGTTCCACATCTCTTGCTACAACCCTGGATGGATTTCAACCATATCTGGTACAATATCACTTACTGTCTGGAAAGAATCGCTTTGAGGATGAGAACTACTTAACTATGAAAGGAGTGAGTGTGAGGTTGAAAAGAAGTGTAGCCCAAGACATGCGAATAACCAGACTTCATTCATCCATTATTTGAGAAGGAGTGCACTTTGCGACTTGCGACAAACATTACACATAACTTTAAAGCTTTCCGAAACTTTTTCTCGCTAGCAACCCCCACAAAACGGTGAAAGGAAAAAGTTCATCGCTAACTCTTCGCTGTTCGCTGTTCACACGGTAAAATTTCTGCGTCAGACATGACGTTTGAATTTATTACTTCTTTGCTACTGACTCTATTCGCAAGATATTCCGTAGACAGTATCCACTTACGCCACTAAACATACTTACAAAATTATGTCATGTGGGTGAAGGTGAAGGAGAAGATGGACAGAGGCAGGGGGAGGGGGAAATAAACAGAAAGGGAAGAGGAGGAGGTGGAGAGAGAGAGGAGAGGCGAGGAGGTGATCAGAAAAAGAAAAGAGGAGGAGTTGGTAGGAAGAAATGGACAGAGAGAAGGGAGAAACGGAGATGGGCAGAGAAAGGCGAGTCAGGGACATGGACAGTTAAGAAACTTACCCATACATGCTACCCGTACCAGAGCGTTAAAATAATCTAACAAAAATTATAAATGTGGAAAAACAGGATCTGAGCTAAGCCTTAACTCAGGTCCTAGTCACGTGTCCACTAATAATACAAAATAAAATACACAAAACATGTATAAATTCTGCAAAGAGAGGCATGAAGTTCCTGACCTACGTAACAGTCTTTATTGTGATAGGACACCTGAGCCCCCGAAAGCAACGATACACAATTCTCCCTCTTTCTCTTTGTCTGTCACTCTCTCTCTCTCTCTTTCTCCGATTCTCTCCCTCCATCCCTCTCTTTCTCTTACGCAATAGACCTTATAGTCACCAAGCCAGTGTACCTTTCTGCTGGTTCGATCGAATAAATTTGAAGAAAGTTCACGTGGATGAATTAAAAAAAATAGAGAAACAGGTATCAAGACTATTTTTAGTCGCGACAGTTTCACTGTGCCTCTTGAGTGCTTGCTATGTTAATGTCGCCAGCGACAGATGCAGAAAGCCTTCCTGGCTTTGTGTTCCGTTGAGGCCTATGCGGTGCCAAGTGTCTGGCTAAGTTACACTTGCCGTAATGTGGCTCTGTCACATTAAAACATTTGGTATGCCAAAATGATCTACGTGCCCAGACTTACGCAGGAAGAAATCTATCAAACAAATTTATGTGTGTGATGAAATGGTGATGTAAGGAGATATAATAGACTCATTCGTTATTAGGATTGCAACTTGTGAAATTATTGTGCGTAATATAATTTCTGCCAATGAAGTGAAGTTCAAAATCCGATCTGTTTCGGATCCCAGACAGAGGAGCAATATTCATGTATTTGTCGAACGAGGAATTTGTACTCTGTCTTCTCAGTGGATGATCCCCACTCCTTGAGGATTCTTCCAATGAATCTCAATCTGTTATTGGCCAGTCGGACATACATTATCTACACATCTCTGAAATAATCTACTGAAAAACAAAATAATTGTAGAAGATGATAAACGTATGAAGGAGAAAACAACCTCAGAAACAAGTAAGGCGGAGAAACATGATCTACGTGTCGTGCCAAAGTATAAAATGTTGAGTTGTAAAATGTACGAAAGAGAGTACAACCTCAGAAACAAGTAAAGCGGAGAACATGATCCATGTGTCGTGTCGCAATATAAAATGCTGAGTTGTAAACAGCTGAGGGGCACACTTACGTCATGCACATAAAATGTATGTCTGAGACGTGTCAGAGGACCAAACGTAGGATCCATCTCAGATCATGGCATACACTATGTCATCAAAAGTATCCGGACACTCCCAAAAGCATACGTTTTTCATATTAGGTGCATTATACTGCCACCTACTGCAAGGTACTCCACATCAGCGACCTCAGTAGTCATTGTGAGAGAGCAGATTGGGGCGCTCCACGGAAATCACGGACTTCGAACGTCGTCTGGTGATTGGGTGTCACTTGCGTCATACGTCTGTATGTGAGATTTCCACACTCCTAAACATTTCTAGGTCCACTCTTTCCGATGTGATAGTGAAGTGGAAACGTGAAGGGACATGTACAGCGCAGAAGCGTACAGGCCGACCTCGTCTGTTGACTGACAGATACTGCCGACAGTTGAAGAGGGTCGTAATGTGTAATAGGCAAACATCTATTGAGATCAACACACAGTAATTCCAAACTGGATCAGGATCCAGTGCAAGTACTGTGACAGTTAGGCGTGAGGTGAGAAAACTCGGATTTCATGGTCGAGCGGCTGCTCATAAACCACACATTACGGCGGTAAATGGCAAACGACGCCTCGCTTGGTGTAAGAAGCGTAAACATTGGACGATTGAACAGTGGAAAAACGTTGTGTGGAGTGACGAATCACGGCACACAATGTGGCAATCCGATGGCAGGGTGTGGGTATGGCGAAAACTCGGTGAACGTCATCGGCCAGCGTATATAGTACCAACAATAAAATTTGGAGGCGGTGGTGTTATGGTGTGGTCGTGTTTTTCATGGAGGGGACTTGCACCCCTTGTTATTTTACGTGGCACTATCACAGCACAGGCCTACATTGATGTTTTAAGCAACTTCTTGCTTCCCACTGTTGAAGAGCAATTCGGGATGGCGACAGCATCTTTCAACACGATCGAGCACCTGATCGTAATCCACGGTCTGTGGCGAAGTGGTTACACGACAATAACATCCCTGTAATGGACTGGCCTGCACAGAGTCCTGGCCTGAATTCTATAGAAGACCTTTGGGAGGTTTTGGAACGCCGACTTCGCGCCAGACCTCACCAACCGACATCGATACCTCTCCTCAGTGCAGCACTCCATGAAGAATGGGCTGCCATTCCCCAAAAAACCTCCCTGCACCTGAATGAACGTATGCCTGATAGAGTGGAAGCTGTGATCACGGCTAAGGGTGGGCCAACACGATATTGAATTCATTACCGATGGAGGGCGGCACGAACTTGTAAGTCATTTTCAGCCACGCGCCCGGATACTTTTGATCACATAATATTTGTAGAACATCTGAAAAACCCCACAAGAAACTGTTCATGGTAACGAAATTCATGTGCGAACGCATCCATATATCACGTACTGCCAGAAACAATCACACACGAGGACACTAAGTAGCCCACGAGGATGCAGTGCACCATAAAGGATGACTCAGTAACATATTTACATGAAATATCGTAAATGCTTTCAAACTAGCAAATCGCGCAAAAAGGATTCATATGCATTAAACACAAGTGAACACAAAGAAATAAAGTGAGATCTAAAATAAGGTATAGTTATGAATGAATGTACTGTAACCAGAACACAAGTTGGTCTTTCCACCACATTAAAACCAAAAGCCATTACAGCCATGCAATTACATTTTCAAGGGAACGTACCTGCCATACATATCGTCTAAAAGACAAACCACACAACGTGCCAGTAACTAAATCATAAGTAAATCTAATATGTTTGTTAAATGTAGGACTATGAACACGTGACAACAATCTATAAGTTGGCAGTACACAATTAAAGGAAGAGCACTGGTAATGCCACAAGTAGTATCTAGCGTAACCTGAGTGAGGACAAATAGAAACCTATATAATCTTGAAAACTGGTGCATAGCCACTAAATGTGTCACATACGACTAAAATAATTTCATGTTAAAAAGAAAGAGACATCTAAAGATATCTAGTTATAATTCTAGGTCTAACACACGCAGTTCTACCACCAAGCCTGTAATTGGAGGCCAATGACAGCAACGTACACGTCAGCATATATCATTACCAGAAAAATCCTCTAAAGCACGCTACAAACTATTTATCATGTACGAAACCAAGTGTGATAACATAGCCTCAACTAAGTCCAGTAACAACTGCATCACGAAACAACCAACTACCAATGCGATCTGGTAAGAGCCGACCGGAGTGGACGTGCGGTTCTAGGCGCTACAGTCTGGAGCCGAGCGACCGCTACAGTTGCAGGTTCGAATCCTTCCTTGGGCATGGATGTGTGTGATGTCCTTAAGTTAGTTAGGTTTAATCAGTTCTAAGTTCTAGGCGACTGATGACTTCAGAAGTTAAGTCGCATAGTGCTTAGAGCCATTTGATCTGGTAAGAGGCGCGTTTCTAGTCAATGCTATAACCGCCATGAAAGGCCGGAGAAATAGATAGTGGGCGGAAGGACGGGTGAAGAAGAGAAGAAAAAGAGAGTTATCGTAACGGCACGGCACAAGACAGACTGTAATAGATACCCAACAACCCACAATTACAAATGATGTACCACTAATATGGGAACAAACAGGGACGGAAACAATTATGTCGCTTTATCAAGAAAGCTTACGTCAGTACCGAAAAGCCCTCCCCACTCATACGCTAAATGCGCACAAAAACACCGAGAACACGGAGGGACTCACCTTAGTTGATGCCGAAGCGCTTATCACGATCCATATGGGTCTATAAGCTGTATCAATGGCCAACATAAGTGGTTTACTCAAACTATCTACAGAACGACATAAAAAAAAATACCTGAAGGTAAGTAGGTAGGTAGGTGGTTAGTGTTTAACGTCCCGTCGACAACGAGGTCATTAGAGACGGAGCCCAAGCTCGGGTTAGGGAAGGATTGGGAAGGAAATCGGCCGTGCCATTTCAAAGGAACCATCCCGGCATTTGCCTGAAACGATTTAGGGAAATCAAGGAAAACCTAAATCAGGATGGTTTGAGGATTGAACCGTCGTCATCCCGAATGCGAGTCCAGTGTGCTAACCACTGCGCCACCTCGCTCGGTGAATACCAGAAGGCACAACTCAAATAACCACTATTAAATGAATGCCGGAAGTGTCTGCAACTGTGATGTCAGCACTCCAACCATCAACTGCCAGCTGACTGGAGAAACATTAAAAAAACAACATCCAAAGATATGGATCAGCGAATACTGAAAGAATTCGGCCGTCATCAAAACTGACAGTGTAAAAATATCTCATATCAGTAATCGAAAGTAAAGCCATGTACAAAGATATCGAAACTGAAATAGATAAGTGGATAAAACCCAACATTTATCTAAATATTTCAGTTACGATATTTCTTGTACTTGCCTTTATTTTCGATTACTAAAATCGATTGTGAGATGCACTTACACTGTCTTTTTTACGTCGACCATCTTCTTTGAACATCCGTTGACACATAGCTTTGGATGTTGTATATTGAATGTTACTCCAGTCAATTGGCAGTTGATGGTTGGAGCGCTGACATCACAATTACAGGTACTTCTGACATTCATTTAATGCTATACAATGGATGTATCTACATCTACATTGATACTCCGCAAGCCACCCAACGGTGTGTGGCGGAGGGCACTTTACGTGCCACTGTCATTACCTCCCTTTCCTGTTCCAGTCGCGTATGGTTCGCGGGAAGAACGACTGTCTGAAAGCCTCCGTGCGCGCTCTAATCTCTCTAATTTTACATTCGTGATCTCCTCGGGAGGTATAAGTAGGGGGAAGCAATATATTCGATACCTCATCCAGAAACGCACCCTCTCGAAACCTGGCGAGCAAGCTACACCGCGATGCAGAGCGCCTCTCTTGCAGAGTCTGCCACTTGAGTTTCTTAAACATCTCCGTAACGCTATCACGGTTACCAAATAACCCGGTGACGAAACGCGCCGCTCTTCTTTGGATCTTCTCTATCTCCTCCGTCAACCCGACCTGGTACGGATCCCACACTGATGAGCAATACTCAAGTATAGGTCGAACGAGTGTTTTGTAAGCCACCTCCTTTGTTGATGGACTACATTTTCTAAGCACTCTCCCAATGAATCTCAACCTGGTACCCGCCTTACCAACAATTAATTTTATATGATCATTCCACTTCAAATCGTTCCGCACGCATACTCCCAGATATTTTACAGACGTAACTGCTACCAGTGTTTGTTCCGCTATCATATAATCATACAATAAAGGATCCTTCTTTCTATGTATTCGCAATACATTACATGTGTCTATGTTAAGGGTCAGTTGCCACTCCCTGCACCAAGTGCCTATCCGCTGCAGATCTTCCTGCATTTCGCTACAATTTTCTAATGCTGCAACTTCTCTGTATACTACAGCATCATCCGCGAAAAGCCGCATGGAACTTCCGACACTATCTACTAAGTCATTTATATATATTGTGAAAAGCAATGGTCCCATAACACTCCCCTGTGGCACGCCAGAGGTTACTTTAACGTCTGTAGACGTCTCTCCATTGATAACAACATGCTGTGTTCTGTTTGCTAAAAACTCTTCAATCCAGCCACACAGCTGGTCTGATATTCCGTAGGCTCTTACTTTGTTTATCAGGCGACAATGCGGAACTGTATCGAACGCCTTCCGGAAGTCAAGAAAAATAGCATCTACCTGGGAGCCTGTATCTAATATTTTCTGGGTCTCATGAACAAATAAGGCGAGTTGGGTCTCACACGATCGCTGTTTCCGGAATCCATGTTGATTCCTACATAGTAGATTCTGGGTTTCCAGAAATGACATGATACGCGAGCAAAAAACATGTTCTAAAATTCTACAAGAGATCGACGTAAGAGATATAGGTCTATAGTTTTGCGCATCTGCTCGACGACCCTTCTTGAAGACTGGGACTATCTGTGCTCTTTTCCAATCATTTGGAACCCTCCGTTCCTCTAGAGACTTGCGGTACACGGCTGTTAGAAGTTCGTTCCATCAAATGATTACTGTAAATTCACTTGTAGAGCCTTATTCTTGAGTGTCATCCTGTTTTTAATCTGTCTTCGTGCTGCATGACTGTTAAGTTGATAATTCTATCATTACTGTTTATGAATGCAGGTCTGAAGATGGCGCATTGAAGTGCCGAAACTGGTAGCTACACAATAAATAAGACCTAAGGACGGCTGTAGGTGTTTCATTTTCTTACAAAAGTCGTAAATGGCACAAAGACACCCTGACTGGTAAAAAGCTATCCTGATTGACTGTGGTTACTGTGAGTCAGTATGGGCAGAGGTTAATTCGTCCGAAGTCGAAGTGGATGCTTTCTCAGAAAATTATTTTGAACACTTAGTTCAGGACGCACCCCCCCCCCCCCCCCAAGTGTACATGGTTGCGAAAACATACTTTGCCTCTTAGCTACAAATAACTATGAGCAAATAGGGAGTATAATGACAGATACAGGGATTCGTGACTACAAGGTCGTTGTTGAAAGACTGAACACCGTAACATCCAGATCCACCAGAAATAACGCAAAATATATCTGTTTAAAAAGGCAGATAAAAATTCACTTGACGCCTTCCTAAGAGACAATCTCCAATCGTTCCGACCTGACTCTGTAAGCATAGACCAGATGTGTTTAAAATCAGAAATGTAGTATTGACGCCAATTAAGAGATATATACCAAATAAATTATAATAAGAGATGGTTCTGATCCCCCATGCTACATAAAACAAGTCAGAACTCTTGCAGAAGCAACGAAAAAAGAACGCAAAATCCCCAAGATTTGCGAAGATTTTCAGAAGCTCAGAATTTAGCGCGATCTTCAATACGAGACAGCTCTGATAGCTTCCACAACTTAACTCTGTCTCGAGGTATAGCAGAAAATCCAAAGAAATTCTGGTCGTATGTAAATACACTAGCGGCACGACATAATCAATACATTCATTGTGTGACAACATAGTAATGTTACTAATGACAGTGCTGCCAAAACAGAGTTACTGTACAAGGTTTCCCGAAAAATATTTGCCAAAGAAGACGGAGTAAATATTCCTGAATTCGAGTCAGAAATAACTGCCAACATTAGTAAGCTAGACATATGTGTGCTCGGTGTAGCAAAGCAACGTAAATCACTTAATAAAGGCTAGGCTCCCAGTCCAGATTGTATACCAGTCGGATTCCTGTCGGATTATGCAGATATAATAGCTCCATGTTTACTAATCATATACGACTGCTCGCTCGTCGAAAGATCCACACCTAAAGTCACATCAATACCCTAGAATGGAAATAGGAGTAATCCAATGAATTACAGGCGTTTATCACTAACATCGACTTGCAGCAGGTTTTTGGAAAATATACTGAGTGCTAACATTAACAATTACTTAGAACAAAAGTTTTATTGACAAACAGCAACATGGATTTAGAAAATATCGTTCTAGTGAAAGACAACTAACTGTATTCTTACGAAGTAATTCGTACTATCGTCGGGGCATGTGGAATTAATTCTATATTTTTAGATTTCCAGAAGGCTTTTGACTTCGTTCCTCATGATCAAGTTCTAATCAAACTGCATGCCTATAGAGTATTGCCTCAGTTGTGCGACTGGATTCGTGATTTCCTGTCAGAAACGTCATAGTTCGTAGTAACTGACAGAAAGTCTGGCGCTCGCCAGAGAAGTATTATAGACTCTCTGCTGTTCCTGATCTACCTAAGCGATTTAAGAGAGAATCGAAGAAGCACTCTTAGATTCTTTGCAGATGATACTGGATCAAAAGCAATTGCAAACTAATTTAGACAAGATATCTTTATGGTGTGAAAAGCGTAAATTGACTGTAAATAATGGAAAGTGTGAAGTCATTCACATGAATACTAAAATGAATCCTTCAAACTTAGGTTACACGCAGAATCACACAAATCTAAAATCTGTGAAGTCAACTTAATATTTAGTAATAACAGTTACGAAAAATAACAATTACAAATTCGTCCAAGCCTCACGCCTCAGTAATGTGTTTACATTTTGCGGCGTGCAGTTGCAGCTGTAGCGGGTATAAAGTTAAGTACTGATAAAGTTATTCGTGCCCTGTTATACAGTTATTAAATTTAATAGTTTTCAGTGATGTTTAGTGCTGTTTGTGGCTAAATAACAATCAAATAAACTTTTGGAAACGTTCGCTCCCTGTGCTTTTTAGTTTTCTGTGCGTCGAAGGCGTTTAGTGAATTTCGTGCTTTAGCTTCCAGCTGACATTTCTTATTGTTTCTTGTGAAATACACTCCTGGAAATGGAAAAAAGAACACATTGACACCGGTGTGTCAGACCCACCATACTTGCTCCGGACACTGCGAGAGGGCTGTACAAGCAATGATCACACGCACGGCACAGCGGACACACCAGGAACCGCGGTGTTGGCCGTCGAATGGCGCTAGCTGCGCAGCATTTGTGCACCGCCGCCGTCAGTGTCAGCCAGTTTGCCGTGGCATACGGAGCTCCATCGCAGTCTTTAACACTGGTAGCATGCCGCGACAGCGTGGACGTGAACCGTATGTGCAGTTGATGGACTTTGAGCGAGGGCGTATAGTGGGCATGCGGGAGGCCGGGTGGACGTACCGCCGAATTGCTCAACACGTGGGGCGTGAGATCTCCACAGTACATCGATGTTGTCGCCAGTGGTCGGCGGAAGGTGCACGTGCCCGTCGACCTGGGACCGGACCGCAGCGACGCACGGATGCACGCCAAGACCGTAGGATCCTACGCAGTGCCGTAGGGGACCGCACCGCCACTTCCCAGCAAATCAAGGACACTGTTGCTCCTGGGGTATCGGCGAGGACCATTCGCAACCGTCTCCATGAAGCTGGGCTACGGTCCCGCACACCGTTAGGCCGTCTTCTGCTCACGCCCCAACATCGTGCAGCCCGCCTCCAGTGGTGTCGCGACAGGCGTGAATGGAGGGACGAATGGAGACGTGTCGTCTTCAGCGATGAGAGTCGCTTCTGCCTTGGTGCCAATGATGGTCGTATGCGTGTTTGGCGCTGTGGAGGTGAGCGCCACAATCAGGACTGCATACGACCGAGGCACACAGGGCCAACACCCGGCATCATGGTGTGGGGAGCGATCTCCTACACTGGCCGTACACCACTGGTGATCGTCGAGGGGACACTGAATAGTGCACGGTATATCCAAACCGTCATCGAACCCATCGTTCTACCATTCCTAGACCGGCAAGGGAACTTGCTGTTCCAACAGGACAATGCACGTCCGCATGTATCCCGTGCCACCCAACGTGCTCTAGAAGGTGTAAGTCAACTACCCTGGCCAGCAAGATCTCCGGATCTGTCCCCCATTGAGCATGTTTGGGACTGGATGAAGCGTCGTCTCACGCGGTCTGCACGTCCAGCACGAACGCTGGTCCAACTGAGGCGCCAGGTGGAAATGGCATGGCAAGCCGTTCCACAGGACTACATCCAGCATCTCTACGATCGTCTCCATGGGAGAATAGCAGCCCGCATTGCTGCGAAAGGTGGATATACACTGTACTAGTGCCGACATTGTGCATGCTCTGTTGCCTGTGTCTATGTGCCTGTGGTTCTGTCAGTGTGATCATGTGATGTATCTGACCCCAGGAATGTGTCAATAAAGTTTCCCCTTCCTGGGACAATGAATTCACGGTGTTCTTATTTCAATTTCCAGGAGTGTATTTCAGTAAAATTTTCGATCAGTGTTTTAACTTCGTTGAGTGTTGAAGTGGCCACTTGAATTTTTGGTTTTAGCTAATAATTTTGTGAAGTTTTGTTGGTATTGGTATTGGCTGTGGTGTAGTAGTATTAATACAAGTAGTTGCTTTCGTAGTAGACAGAGAATTTCGAGACCGCTATTGTGAGTTCTATAAATAGTTCTACTGGTGTAATTGAACTTAGATAACGTACACTTATAGTTTTTTTCCGGCAACAGTAAAATTTTACCGTGAGTGAGAAGTGTGGGCCCTGTCGTAGGTTTCTGAGCAGTGGGTTACGGTGAGGGATTTGTTCAAAGTATTTTCATTGGGGGGAATGCAGTGGAGAAGCCAGTGGGCATTCTAGCGAGATCCTCTTCTGGGAATGCAGAATCTGTAGTAGAAATAAGTTGATAGAGGAGCAGGAGTGTAAGATCTGTGCCCTTCAGGTGCAGTTATAACGCGCAAAGAAGGAACCAGATAGGTTGAGGAGGGTGAAGGGTGGTGGGGAATGGGAACTGGCAGTTGGCAAGAAGGCAGCTATGAGGAGGAGATATACAGACAGTTATACTTTGCGTATATGCAATAGATTTGACCAGCTGTCAGAGCTGAGTGGAGAGGAGACTCTTGTAGCTGTAGATGTAGGGAACATGCAGCAGTCCTCAGCAGTTAGAAGGATTATGTTAGTTGCAAAGTCAAACAGAAAGAAGGTTCTGTTACTAGGCAGTTCGCAAGGTAGAGGTGTGGGCCAGCAGTTGCCGGAAGCGCTGGGGAGTGACTACCAGGTCACCAGCATTGTGACGCCTAGTGCAGGGTTGGCTCAGGTGACTGACAGCAAAGAGAGTTATGTAGGAATTTTACAAAGGAGGAATGGGTAGTGATAGTGGGTGGAGCAGGGCACAGTCTTGATAGGGACGGGGAATATGATGTAGGTGGTGACCTGGTAAAGATATCTACTAAAACTTGTGGCACTAAAGTGCATTTCGTGCAACTGTTTCAGCGTCATGATCGGCCTCATCCTAATGCGACTGTTATGCGCGTTAACATGGGGCTGAGCAGGGCGCTGATGGCAGGGGGCATGGGTCACATTTCAGTGGCGCCAGTTGTTTTATCAGCAGATCAGGATTTACTAGGCATGGCCTGCACATCAATAGGTATGGGAATGGGAGACTGGCTAAGCTTATAGGTGACACTGTAGTGAGTGGTGGTGGTGGTGGTGGTGGTGGGGTCACTCATGGAAAAATTCCTGTAGCAGTCGGTGTTAGAGCTGCACCTTTTTTTTAGATTGAAGTCAGCTGACAGGTATACCTGCTTACCTGCTTAAAAGAAGTCCCTCTAACAAAGGGCCCACCTTCAGAGGATGTCATGTTTCCAAGTAGAGAAGAGATTAGCATACTCCATCAAAATATAAGACGTATTAGAGATAAAGTTAGTGGACTGCTTATAGATGCTGACCCTTAAATTATTGATATGTCGGAGCACCACTTAAATAATTTGACAATTCAGAGGCTTCCTTTTCCAGGATACAGGTTATCTGGCTGTTTTTCAAGGAGTTCCTGGCGGGGTGGGAGAGTGGCTATGTACGTAAAAAACAGTATTCCATCTGAGTCCATAAACCTATCAGGGCACTGCACTGAATAGGTATTTGAATGTTGTGCAGCGGCAGTTGAATTTAGTGAGACTAAACTTCTAATTGTTGTTGTTTATAGGTCCCCTAATTCTGACTTCAGAGCATTTCTGCACAAGCTAGAGAGGGCTCTTGATTCACTTTGTAGGAAGTACGAGAAATAGTTATATATATGGTGACTTCAATATAAATTTTGTGTATGATGGTGCAAGAAAAATGATGTTGGTAAATTTCCTAAATTCGGATGATCTGATGCAGACTGCTTTTTTTTTCAACTAGAGTGCAGAGGAACAGTAGCACAGGCATAGACAATATTTTTATTCATTTTTCATTACTAGATGGGCATTGTGGCTTACTAGTGGGTTAAGGATATCATGTAGAAAATAGCGGGAATTAGATCAAAATGTTAGAAGTAGTCACAATCAAGCTGCAGTAACCCATTACAAACAGTATTGTAAGGTGCTTAAAATCTTATTAGAAAGGCAAAGAGTACGTGGTATGCAAATAGAATAGCTAATTAACAGGATAAAATTAAAACCATATGGTCAGTTGTGAAGGAAGTGTCTGGTCAGCAGCACAAGGCCGGCGATGTAAAGTCAGGTCGTAGTAAAAATATATCTGTTACCGATAAACCAGATATATGTACAGTATTTAACAATCAATTTCGGAGCATTGCTGGTGAATTAAATAAAAATTTAGTTTCTACAGGGAATCATATAACTTTCTTGGCAAAGACTTAGGACTCTCATGGTTATAATGGAGTGCCTAGCAGAATATTAAAGTACTGTGCTGCACATGTTAGCCCTGTATTTAGCCATACTTGTAATTCTTCCATTAGGAATACTCAGTTTCCTGAACGATTAAAAGACTCAGTAGTAAAGCCGCTTTATAAAAAGGGAGAAAGAGACAATGTAGGCATTTTTAGACCTATTTCTATGCCATCAGTGTTTGCTAAAGTTACTGAAAAGGTTGTGTATGTAAGGATAATTGATCATTTTATATCACATGATTTGCCATCAAATGAACAGTTCGGCTTTAGAAGTCACTTAACTGCTGAAAATGTTATATTCTCTTTTCTCTGCGAGGTACTGGATGCGTTAAACAAAAGGTTTCGAACGCTAGGCATATTTTTTGATTTAACCAAGGCGTTTGTTTATCACAAAATATTGCTCCAAAAATTGGACCATTATGGAATACGGGGAGTAGCACACAATTGGTTCACCTCTTACTTTAGCAACAGACAGCAAAAAGTCATTATTCACAATGTTGAGAATGGCTGTGATGTGGGGTCTGGCTGGAGTACAGTCAAGTCGGGAGAGCCGCAGGGACCAGTGTTGGGGCCACTCCTGTTCCTCATTTATATAAATGATATGCCCTCAAGCATTACTGGTAACTCTAAAATATTTCTGTTTGCTGATGACACTAGCTTGATAGTAAAAGCTGTTGTGTGCAACATTGGCTCGGTTTCAAATAGTGTAGTTCATGACCTAAGTTCATGGCTTGTAGAATATAAAAACACAAAATCACCGTAAGACTCAGTTTTCACAGTTTGTAGCAAACAATTCAACAAAACCTGAAGTTTTAATTTCACAGAATAGGCATATGATGAGTGAAATCGAACAGTTCAAATTTCTAGGTTTTCAGATGGATAGTAAACTGTCCACGTTCAGGAACTTGTTCAAAGACTTAACGCAGCCATTTTTACTCTTTGAACGGTATCTGAAGTGAGTGAGCATTCGACACGAAAATTTACTCAGGTTACTTTCATTCGCATATGTCGTATGGTATTATATTCTGGGGTAACCCTTCCCATTCTAAAAGGATACTTTTGGCTCAGAAACAGGCGGTTCGGACAATAAGTGGTGTAAGTTCACGAACCTCTTGTCGACCCCTGTTCACGAGTCAGGGTATTTTGATATTGGCCTCTCAATATATATATTCCTTACTGTCATTTCTTGTTAACAATATTAGCTTATTCCCAAGAATAAGTAACTTTCCCTCAGTTAATACTCGGCAGAAATCAAACCTGCATTTAGATCGTACTTCCTTAACTCTTGTGCAGAAAGGTGTGCATTGTACTGCTGCATCTATTTTCGATACGCTACCACTCGAATTTAAAAATCTTAGCAGTAATCCACGCGCTTACAAATCGAAACTGAAGAGTTTCCTCATGGGTCGCTCCTTCAGTTCTATCGAAGAGTTCCTAGAAAAAGTAAGCTGATTCTTGTTATATTGTTGACTGCGTTTACTTAAACTTATGGATTGAATTTTTTCGAATTCATAAACATTTTATTTTTATCTGGTATTACATTTATCTTGTAATTTCATGTACTGACAGGTTCCATGACCTTAGAGATTTGCTCCTCAATTTGGTCCTCCGGAACTTCACTTGTAAATAAATAAATAAATAAATAAATAAATAGAAAACTTAAACTGGATGGGTATCACACGTGAATTGGTTCAAATGGCTCTGAGCACTATGGGACTTAACTTCTGAGGTCATCAGTCCCCTAGAACTTAGAACTACTTAAACCTAACTAACCTAAGGACATCACACACATCCATGCCCGAGGCAGGATTCGAACCTGCGACCGTAGCGGCCGCGCGGTTCCAGACTGTAGTGCCTAGAAGCGCTCGGCCACTCCAGCCGGCACGCGAATTGATGTGGCAGTCAGTAAACCAAAGATGTTTTCTCTTGGCTGTGGGATCTTCTCAGGAAATGTCAGTCAGCAACTTTCTCCTCTCAATATTTTGGCACCCATCCTCATGGACAGAATGGGACAGTGGAGAAATAGCTTGAAGGTGATCCGATGAACCCTCTACCAGGCACTTATTTGTGAATTGTTAAGTAATCATGGAGATGTAAAAATAGATGCTATCCGAACACAAGTAATGGACTCCTTGCAACGTCATGTGCCGTCCTGCACCATTGATCGGAGACTAGCAAGAGCTGAACCAGAAACTAGGAACTGCAGATAAATGGTGTCGCATAGTGTCTGGCGATGAATGACATTTATGTGCTGACGACGGTGACCATGGCCTGCGAGTATGGCGGCGACTTGAGGAGATGTCCCATTTTGTCAATGATCTGGAGATGCAAAATTGTGTTACTCGTACTGGTAGTGACTGAGGGAACTCTTGACAGCAAAACGGTCACTGCTGACAGCGTGCGTCCTAATGTGTTACATGCTACAGTGTCGTGATGCCATTTTTCAACAGAACATTGCTCGTCCACGAGTGGTATGGGTGTCTATCAAATTGCCTCCGTGATGTAAATAGTGTTCACGGGTTTGCATGCGGAACACGTTGTGCAAATTCCACAATATTTCCTCGGAGCAACTTTCCGACATCGTCAGGTGGTTCAACATTGTTGGTGGCTAGGTACGACGGCGGCAAACCCGTGAAGAGTATTTACAACACTACCGCCAGAAAAGCTTAAAGTGTCTCCGTGATGTTGAGGTACTACTGTGGCCAGAATGATCCCCGGACATGTCGATGACAGAACGCGTGTGGTATCAGTTCAGTCATCATGTATGTCCAAGTATCCATATGCAGGATATCAAGGCCCAGTTGCTACAGCTGTGGCCCAGCTTGTCTAGGGGAGGATACAAAGACCTCATCACACATTTCCAACTAAATCAGCATGCATGCACGTCAGAGGATGTGCAACGTGATACTGACAAGTGGACTCATATTCCAAGATCTTGATAAATTTGTCTTGTTTTGTGATCACTGAAATAACATCACGTACCCTCGTAATTGTTCACGTTACGTTTCATTTCCTCCTGCCATTCTGGGTAGTTTACTTTCTTTATTGGGCAGTGTACACATTAGTATCAGCGGTGTTGACGAAAACAAAAAATACTTTCACTAAAACTGAACAAATCTCGAGGGCCCGATGGAATTTCCATCAGATTCTATACCGAATATCCGCTGAGTCAGCTGCACTTCTAACCACAATCCACCGTAGAACCCTTTAATAAAGATCAGTAGTTTGAACAAAGCACAGGTCACACCTGTCTACAAGAAGGATAAGAGAAGTGATCCTCCATCTAACTCTCTTGACATACATTTCTTGTGGAATGTTAGGACACAGTCTGAGTTCAAACGTAATGAAGTATCTCGAAGAGAATGACATCCTCCAAGCCAACCAGCACTGTTTCCGGAAACATCGATCACATGAAACCCAACTCACCCTCTTCTCACATGACATCCTGCGCGAGTGGTGACAGGTTTGTTTGATCCATGGGAGATTGTCACAGAGACGCTGAAGAAACTGGAAGGGCGGATTCTTGAAGCTAGACGAAAGCTACTGGCGAGATAGCCTCCATACGAAGTCTGAAGAACAAACTTTAAATTACGGATCTAGGAATGTATTACGACCTCCTATCTATCGTTCCCGAAAGCAGTGAGAGGAGAAAATTAAATTGATGACAACACTCACAGAGGCGCTTAAACAGTCATTTTTCCCACGCTTCATACGTGTATGGAACGAGAAGAAGCCCTAATAGCTGGGTCATTGAGCAGACCTTCCACCATACACTTGACTGTGGTTTGCAGTGTGTGGATGTAGATGTAGTTTTACGTGCGGCTTACGGGCCTCGAAAGGACAGACGGGATTCTGGAAACACCTGTGGGAGCGAGGAGTGATTAGAGCCGATCCATTAACGTCTGGAACATTCTCTGGTTGGAGGACATTGATAGAAAGTTGACGAAAATTTTGACTTCAGTTTTGGTGAGAGGTTAGAAATGATCACAGAGGAGGACATTGTTAGAGTTGACGATAGTTTTGGAGAGAGCTTAAAGTGATCATAGAGAGAATTTTCAAGATTTAACTCAAGATTACATTTCAGATAGGGAAGGAGTGAAACCTCGACATGACTGTATTTCCAACTGTGAAAAAGTAGGAATGACAGAGAGCGATTTTTAAATTAAATAAACCATTAAATGTAATTATTTCCTTGCGTAATTTAATCCTTTGTAACTTGCCGGGGCTTCTGCATCTCGCTTTTTTATTTTTATATATTTATGTTTTTAAAGAAGGAGGCTCCGACGGCACCGCGGTATCTCGTTTATTCTTAGTTTAGATGTATTGTCTGCTGCTTACGAGCGGCGTCAGTTTCAATTCCAGCGCACGGAATCCTCGAGCTATTCTATTGCGTACGATTCTAAAACGGTCCTTTTTTGCTTGCTTCTGAGAGCCTTCTGTGATAATCAGGTTTTCATATATTTTCCCCATTTTGTGGAATGTCTACGGTATTAAAAGTTTAAAAGACAAGATACTGGTGATTTTTAGAAAAGATTAGTATAGAAAATTCTGTACTTAGAAATCTCGTCAGACTTATAGCTCCATGCTTTTGCACGACGGGCTGTTGCAATAAAGTTGAAACATAATATGTTGCAATTGTTCCAGGCAGATTTTCTATCTGATACTGGTACATCTAATGAGAAAACTAGTGATGCTGAAACAGGTGATGCTCCTAAAGAATAGGGCTGAACAGTTCGCTGAGCAAACAAAAGGATAATGAAACCATGCCATAGATCAGTCTGCACTTATTCCCCAGAAACAAAAGAAACTGAATATGAAGATAGCTGTGATAGAAACAAAAAAAAATCTCGCAACTCTTTCAGAACAAAAGAAGAATGAAGGGGTTTTCACTTCCAAATAGAATTCGTACCCAGACTTTTCCATCTCGTGGTCAGATTTTGTTGCTGTTTGTGAAGACTGTGCTAGTTATAATATAGAATCAAGTCCTCTTCCAAAGTGTTCAAATGTAAGGTGCTCTCTATGCGTCAATGAGACAAAACACTGTCTTTATCAAAAATAATATCATTTGCCGATGGCTGCACCATCGTGACCTGACAGCATTCTCAAGTCGCTTTTGAAAAAATGGAACAGAGACAGAAAAATATTTTTCTGGCTTTCTTTGTGTTAAAATAATTTCCAAACTGCTATAATGAGATAAAAAATTAGAACTGTCAAAGTCTGAGAACAAAAGTTCTAGCTTAATACTTTAACATGCATTTCCTGGCAATCGACGAACGGATCTCTAGAGCACTAGCAGAGGAGATGATCTGAGCGCCTGCGGAATTAATCAGTTTCGGATAGCTCCAGTCTCTCAGGGCATTAATTAGTAGGCGAGACCGGCGACCCTGAGGCGTTAACGTTTCATATGATATCCGGCAAAGACGGCAGCCTGGATGATTATCATGGCCGGCGTCCGGCAGAGTCCAGGATGGTTAAAAGACGACCACGAAGGAACTTGAAATATTTGCTCATCCACCGCCGGCTAACTCGTCTCCAAGAGAGGGAAGTTACCTTCCAGAAAGGCGTTGTATCGTGCAGGGAACCTGTAAAGGCGAGTGCTACCTTGAAACTGTCTTATAGTGAAACAAAAATTAGAGTGGCCTATCAGAAACGAAGGAGGTTAGGATTTATAACCCACAGACCTCGTAGAGAGGAATATTAGAATTTAATGATAATTAAGACCTTACGCTGCCGACAGGCGTTGATATACATCAATGGGGACAGTTGAAAATATGTGCCCCGACCGGGACTGGAACGCGTGATCGCCTGCTTACATGGCGGATGCTCTATCCATCTGAGCCATCGGACGGCATAGAGGATAGTGCGACTGCAGCGTCTTATTCCTTGCACGCTTCCCGTGAGACCCACATTACCAACTTGATGTCCACACACTACATTCGTAGTGTGCATCCGCACAGAAGAAGAAGGTCAATAGTCGGTTAGCCTTAAATATATGAAGATGGTATATGTTCGTTCGGACATGTCTGAAAGAACAGATACCATCTTCATATTAGAATGTTACGTTCCGTCACGTCAACGAAATGGTGATTAAAGAAAGTCTGCAGGCGCGGATTGTGGAACGATGGGGAACAAAATCGACGGTGTCTTTCTCACAGAAACTGTCTCGGCCTTAGCCTTAATGGTGGGAAACTTAAATGTGAATGGGCGGAAGAGTATTTGAAGCCCACTCACGTCGAATTCATCCGGAGCCTCAACAACCGCACTACTTCGTTCGGTTGCTATTCGAGAAAAATAGGCTATGGGCTTATACAGGGTCTCTCTCTCTCTATTTTGTAACAGTACTCTTACAGAACTTTTTTTGTTCTTTTTCTAAAATATCGTCGCGTCGAGACGACAATCTAATAGATATCCGAAACCAGGGTCGTCAATGAAATACAGCACCGATCACTGGAGCACTTTTATTACTGACACCAACGCATAGCCAGAACGGAACTGACCTCACGGGTCTATAAAAACATCGAATATTCCAGAATGCTGATATTTACACACGAACACAGATTATTCCAGATTGCTGGACTTTGCATAAACGTTGAATATGCCAGATAGACAAACATTATGTAACGTAACACATTTCAAGAATCTTCCAGGAAAGATCAATACGAAGCAATAAAAAAATGGCTGTGAACCAGTGCAACGAGGCACACTAGCCAGCAAGACCAAGCACTTTGCCATATCGCGTACACCAGAGATCGTGCCACTGCTTCCTCTCCTGGAGAAACAACGACCAGCTGTTCCAGGAGTCATCATTTGAGCCGACCACAATAGCATGGAACTAGATCTTGTCAATCGTCGTCTGTATGGCGCCGTTGACGGATGCCCATGTTCTGGTCGTGTTGTTGCGGCTTCTTCACTATGACAAATTATCGAAGGTAGCCCCTTCCATCGTAGTGAGCGATCGTCGAGTGGCTCTTCAATTTCCCCATCATTGATATGCACCTCTGGATTGTTAACAGCATTCTTTCTGCTCCACGATCGCGAGATGGAACTGACATCGGAAACATGTTTCCTGTTTCAGCAGGACGATACTCAAGATGACTACGTACTGCCTACCTTCGTTTTGTTTGTGCAAATGTCACGTCAGGCAGTACTGTATCCCAGTCTCTCTGCTCGACATCAGTGTGCATCAACGGCGTATCTGCCAATGTCTCATTAAAGCATTCTGTGAGGCCATTCGTCAGTGGATGATAGACAGTTGTCATCCTGTCGGTGAAGGCGCGACGTGAAATTATCTTTGACAGTAGTCTCGACTGGAAAAGTTTTCCACGATCAGAGATAGATGGGGAGTTCCGTGCTACTTCAAGGAACTTAGCAATTTCCGGACCTTTGGCAGTCACCACAGCTTTGGTATCAGCTATAGATTTCCAGTTGTCGACTTTTGGTAACCTTCACACGATCCCAGTTTAGCGGAATGGCACTACTGGGGATGGGATCGGTACCAGATGCCCTAGAGTTTGGTTGTTTTGTTGTTTGGTTGTTTGGGGGAAGAGACCAAACAGCGAGGTTATCGGTCTCATAGGATTATAGAAGGATGGGGAAGGAAGTCGGCCGTGCCCTTTCAAAGGAACCATCCCGGCATTTGCCAGGAGCGATTTAGGGAAATCACGGAAAACCTAAATCAGGATGGCCGGACGCGAGATCGGACCGTCGTCCTTCCGAATGCAAGGCCCTGGAGGTAACAGCGGCACATGCTTCCGTCGTTGGCATTCCTGACAGTGAATCACGTAGCGTCTAACAGGTCGGTAGAGGTGTGCCCAGTGATACCTGGATCTGATTATGACTGGAGGTCACCTCACGCTGGCCGCAGATGAGCTACCATTTCCGCCGCATCGAGTCATGGTTATTGGTATATACACATCAACAAAAGTATGGAATAGTCCCAATACGTAGTGCAGGCGTGTTGCTATTGTGAATCTTATCTTACCAATCGGAAGGTCACTCCTAACGTTGTTTGTAAACATGCATTTACCATGAGCAGTACCTACGGGTAGAACGCGGAACTCGAATGGATTGCAGCATTTCAGTTGAAAGTAACACACCAGTAGGGACGCATTAGAGATGTCTGTGGAAGAGCAGAGTGGATATTCATCATGTTATGAAGGACAATAGAGACCAATGACCGGGTCTGCTTCATCATATTACGCATAGAAGGCTTGTCAGCCAGGGACTTTGTTCGTCCCGTGCACCGGAGATAAAGTGATGTGATGCGTACTTGGAATAGGTTCTAGTTGGCGGATAGTGTTGAGAATCTCGACGCACAGGCCGTCCAAGTTCAACAGGAGTACAGGATGATTGATATCTATGGCTATTGAGTCAGGGCGGCCGGGGTGGCCGAGCGGTTCTAGGCGCTACAGTCTGGAGCCGCGCGACCGCTACGGTCGCAGGTTCGAATCCTGCCTCGGGCATGGATTTGTGTGATGTCCTTAGGTTGGTTAGGTTTAAGTAGTTCTGTTCCAGGGGACTGATAACCTCAGAAGTTAAGTCCCATAGTGCTTAGAGCCATTTGAGCTATTGAGTCAAAGGAACCGTGGGTTGAACTCTCCAAAACTCAATTCTCCGTTAAAAGATGCTATAGGACATCATGTACCGCATCAAACTGCTAGGAGGCCATTACATGGTGCGAATCTTCATTTCCGACGACCGTAGCACGTACCACGTCACACATCACAACACCATGGACTCTCTTACAGTTGGGCAAGAAATCAAGGAAAATGGACAGCCCAGTATTAGCGATGGGTGTTGTTTACGGACAAAAGATGGATCTGTTTGTATCTTGATAATCGCAGACAATGAGTACGGAGTCAACTTGGTAATATCGGAAGTTCTAATACCCTGTTTCACATGTAAAACAAGATGGTGGTGGTGGTGGAGTGATGTGTGGGGCGGCATTACACGGGACTACAGTAGACCTCCCGTGGTTGTTGAGGGCAATGTCACTGCTCTACGCTACAGGAACGACATTCTACAACCTTTGGTGTGATCGTATCGGCATTGTTATGGTGATATCATCTTGATAGGTGATAATTCGCGTGCTCATGCTGCTGTTCGAGTGAATACTTTTTTCAGAATAAATAATGCAGGCAGCCTGTAGGATGCAGAATGGAGTGTTCTGCCTGTTCGCTGGATATGAAACCAGTCAAATATGTGTGGTATAGATTGAAACGAGCGGATTTTGGACGTCGACAACTACCACATTGCGTGTTTGACTTCGTAGAATCACCACTGATGAGTGGGACAATCTCATCTGTGTATGCGACGTTGGATCAAGCCTACATCCGAACAATGGGACGTTCGACCACGTACTGACGTTGGTCAGTAGTGCTACGAAGAAACCCCCATGGGATACAGATGTCTGTCCCTACGGAAACGTCTGTTTGTTAAATTGGTGATACAGACACACTGAAAATGCCTCAGAGCGGATTTTTGTTTCCCGCGCCTTGTCTTTCTGCAGGGGTAACATTCTCAAAAAACCTGGTAGCTCAGCGCGCAAAAGTCATTGACACACAGCATCTGTTAGTTTCTGCGATAAAATTATAGAATTTTTTTCTAGTTTTGACCAATACTACCTTCTTTAAGAACATGTGACACGTTTAAAAAAAAAAAACTCTGTACTGGGGCATTCCCATGTCTTGAAGATAGCACGTGTAATCTCACCGTTGTACGATACTACTGATGGAACACTGAAGTGAGAATTCAAATAAATTACCTAACTTTCTCAAAACACAACATTGGCTGGTTTTGCTCAATATCAGTTTGCCTTTCAAGTATCTCCTCCAACTGTTTCCGGTTTCAATGTGTCGTCCATAAATTTCATGCAAAATATAGAATAAGAATTTAAAAAAATTTTCTTTTTAAAGTTCAGTCCGTACCACGTATGCTACAAGAACATAGGTGACTGGTTTCGGTCATATCGCATGACCATCATCAGACCCATGGCATCCTTCGAGGATGGTAGGTGGAGCACTCTTCCCAACTGGTTGACATCACAGCAGCTGAAAACCATTCTGTTATTGTTGACGATAGGCTTAGAACAGCAAAGCGAAGAGAGAAGATAACTAGTTCCAGCGTCGGAACGTCAACGTTAGCGATAAATGTAGAGAGGTGGAGGTTATTAATCTGATATAACTCCATAACCCTTGGTTCCCTATACGCGAAATCGACGAGTTGGAAAAAACATGAGGGCATACCGTCATTAGGTTGGCACCCTGTCACTGCAGTTTCAACCAAACACATGAAACATCGGCCTAAATAGTAGGTTACCATGCCAGCAATAATAATAATAATAAAAAGAAAATATATTATATGAAGTCGAGGCACTCAGCTATGAAGCTGTTAGGAAAGTCATCTCCGAAGGCCGGAACAATGCCGTGAATCATGTGAAAAACATGGCAGAATGCAGCTACTTTAAAAAATTCAAGCATGTGTAACAGCGACGAGGATAATGCCGTTGAATTTCTTCACTGTCAACACAAAAATAAGCACAGGACATTAACCTGAATTTTTACTGGGTGCGGTTTAAGTACCTGTGTAGCACAATTATAGTTCCGAAAGTTCTCTCTGTTACACTGAAGAGCCAAAGAAATTGGTACACCTGCCTAATATCATGTAGGGCTCCCGTGAGCACGCAGGAGTGCCGCAACACGACGTGTCATGGCTCGACTAATGTCTAAAGTAGTGCTGGATGGAACTGAAAGCCGACCGGGGTGTCCGAGAGGTTCTAGGCGCTACAGTCTGGAACCGCGCGACCGCTACGGCCGCAAGTTCCAATCCTGCCTCGCGCATGGATGTGTGTGATGTCCTTAGGTTAGTTAGGTTTAAGTAGTTCTAAGTTCTTGAGGACTGATGACCTCAGAAGTTAAGTCCCATAGTGCTCAGAGCCATTTGAAACTGAAACCATGAGTCGTGCAACGCTGTCCATAAATGCGTAAGAGTAGGGGGAAATGGTGATCTCTTCTGAACAGCACGTTGCAAGACATCCCAGATGTGCACAATAATGTTCATGTCTGGGGAGTTTTGTGTTTAAACTCAGAAGAGTGTTCCTGGAGCCACTCTGTAGCCATTCTGGACGTGTGGGGTGTGGCATTCTCCTGCTGAAATTGCCCAAATCCGTCGGAAGGCACAATGGACATGAATGGATACAGCTGATCAGATAGGATGATTAATTACGTGTCACCTGTCAGTGTCGTATCTAGACGTCTTATGGGACCCCTATCACTCCATATACACACGCCCCACACCATTACAGAACCTCCACAAGCTTCAACAATTCCCTGCTGCCATGAAGGGTCCATGGGTTCATAAGGTTGTCTCAATACCCGTACACGTCCATCCGCTCGATTCAATTTGAAACAAGACTCGTTCGACCAGGCAAAATGTTTCCAGTCATCGACAGTCCAGTGTTGGTGTTGACGGGGCCAGGCAAGGCGTAAAGCTTTGTGTAGTGCAGTCATCAAGGATACACGAGGGGGCCTTCGGTTCCGATAGCCGGTATCGATGATGTTTCATTGAATGGTTCGCACGATGACGCTTGTTGATGGCCCAGCATTGAAATCTTCAGCAGTTTGCGGAAAGGTTACCTTCCGTCTCATTGAACGATCCTCTTGAGTCGTCGTTGGTCCCGTTCTTGCAGCATCTTTTTCCGAACGCAGCGATGTCGGAGATTTGATGTTTTAACCGGATTCCTGATATTCACGGTACACTCGTGAAAATTCCCACTTCATCGCTGCTTCAGAGATGCTGTGTCCCATCGCTAGTGCGCCGACTATAACAACACGTTCAAACTCACTTAAATCTTGAAAATTTCTCCAGACACTTGTCTCATATAGGCGCTGCAGTCCACAGCGCCATATTCTGCCTGTTTACGTATCTCTGTATTTGAATACGCATGCCTATACCAGTTTGTTTGGCGCTTCGCTGTAATATGAAGGCTTTTACCAGCAACTAGTTCTGAAAGATCTTCCTCTCAGGCTCAGTTTGCGTTACAATTGTTCGAAGTGGTGAGGTAGTTCGTTTTGTATCACCACTCCTCTTTCTTACAATGCGATACGTTTTCTCACCTCCATTAACAGACATAATTTTTCGTTTTGTTGCAAATAACTAGAGTGTTTGATCAGGAAATTAAGTGTTTTCTTTAGTGATATCAAACGAGCGACCGCTGACATTTGCGTGCACGAGAGGAGCATCATGCGTATCTCGTATTACAGGTCTCCGACATGTTCGGGTTCAGAGCAGGTGAAAATATGATACACGAGAGATTTTGCTCGAACGACATATTCACATAAATTCAAGGATTAATAGTTTCCTGGGCTTTCATATACTTTTCGTAATTCCTCTTAATCATTTGTTACCGAGAATAAAACTAAAATAAAAACACAGTGCAGCTCTTTCGGAGAACACTGATGCGTGTTCCACGTTTGTCCATCGATTTGTTTGCATGTACAGAGAGCTGAATGAAATGTATGGTTACACGTATGTTCTGTGCGAGACGCCGTAACCCTGCTCCATGCCTCCAGGTGTCAGTTCTTAAATTATCTTGAATTGAGTTTATTCAGTTCTGTGCAAATTCTGCATAACTATAACGACCTACATCTATGTGAAAATACATGCCGTGTTAGAGCCTTTGTTCCTATCTACAAGTTTTACCTCCCGAACTTAAAAAAATTACGATTCCTACACATCACAGGATGTGTCCTATCAGGTCATTCCGTAAATTTATTTTTCCCCCAGTTCGATTCAGTCCTTTCTCATTAGTTTTTCGAACAATCCATTTAATCTGCAGCATTCTTCTGTACCACGATATTTCCAAAGATGCTATACTTTCTTATCTGAGTCCACGTTTCACTTCCATACAGAGCCATACTCCAGACAAATACCTTCAGAAAAAATATCCTTGCATTTAAATTTATATTCTGCTAGCGATCTGCGCTGGCTTCGCACTTGTAGCACTCAGTCCCTATGGGTGGACGACATGTCTGGATATCTGCTGTAGCAGTAATCTATGCTACTATGTGTAGCCAATTCGTTGGTTAATGTTGTTGCGTTATTACCAAGAATCTCGAAAAGTTTTTGACCAATTGCTTCATATTTTTACACCTTACACTAATAAATAGTCGGACGGGCATAGGCTACATATTTTCTTTATTATATATGGTACATAAATATATGTAATAACTATAAACGGTATAGTATAAAACCAGATATTTTGTGACTTGGTGACTGAGGACAGTGTATTGAATATCATTACGACAGTATTTACTTCATTTCAGACTAATAATTGCAACTATTAGGTATTAGTATTCTTTTATGTTGGTTAGCAAGTCCACGTACAATTATTAACACTATAGTCTAATAGTCGTTTGGAGAGCCATAAGCTATATAATGTCTTAATATATATGATATATAAATACATATACAAAATATAAATTGGCAGAATTGTTAGCAAAAATTTCGGAAAGAGTCTAATCGACTTGCTAAAAATTATTACCTGATATTCCAATAAACGTTTGGATGGACATAGACTATGTATTTTTTAAAACTACGTTGTATAGGTTCTCTGTTAAAAATGACTGCGGATAAGAAAATGGTGTGCTATGGTATCCTGTGAAAATGCTACGATAGCAGTGCATTTAAAATATTATCAAATTGTTTCACACATATATATTCCTCCTCTTTTTTCTCCTAGTACATAATTTTGAACAAAATTGCATACACAACTATGCGTTGTTTTGTTTTCTTCCTCACAGTCTGTTTTAACACAAAACGAGAAAGCTATACTTACGTGTTATCAGCTTTTGATTAGAATACTATTACGGGACCTGAATCATTCGAGACTTTATAATCGTACCCATTTGCAGATTAACAATACGCGAAATACTATCATTAAAGCTACTATCGTCACAGACCCGGCAGCACAATAGGTCTCTCATTCCCCGTATTCCAATGATCCATGCATTTTAAGCGACTCAAATTCCTAAACAAAAAAACAAGGGTCGAGGTGTAAAGAGGTTCAAATGGCTCTGAGCACTATGGGACTTAACATCTGAGGTCATCAGTCCCCTAGAACTTAGAACTAGTTAAACCTAACTAACTTAAGGACATCACACACATCCACGCCCGAGGCAGGATTCGCACGTGCGACCGTAGCAGTCGCGCGGTTTCGGACTTCACGCCTAGAACCGATCGGCCACAGCGACCGCCGTGTAAAGAGGGAAAGAGGAGACTGAAGAGTGTTGGAGGGGGAGGGGGAAGGAGGAAATTGACTAGAGAGGGGAAAGGAGGAATAGGAGGAAACAGACAGGGTGGAAGAGATCGAGGAGAGAGAAAGAAAGGAGCAAGACGTTTTGGACACAGAGAGGAGACAGGAGGAAGAAATGGACAAAGAGAGTGGAAGCAAAAGATGGACAGAGAGAGGGGACAGAAGGAGATTAGGACGTATATCCAATTCCCGTACATATTTAACAATAGCAAAGCATTGCCAGGTTCCCTCGTAGACTGTATACATAAACCTTACATGTGAATGAATCTATTAGTGAACACTATATGAAAATTCCTAAAGTAGTTCCTGAGATTAGCCTCCACATTAAAAAAAAAAAAAAAAACCGCACCAGGGGACTACGAATGACATGCACAGGTATAGACGTTAAGAATTTATTTTTAGAAATTCTGTCCGTGCTACTGTCAATCTGCATTTTATATCCTCCCTGCTTTTTTACAGCTATTTTTCGGTCCAAGTAGCAAAACTCAAAACTTGTCTGTTACTCCCATTTCATAATCGAGTTCGTTCAGCATCATTTGGTTTAATTCGACAACACATTCCTGCACCGTTGTTTTATTTTTGTTGATTTTTATCTCATAGTGTCATTTCGAGGCACTATTGTTCCCGTTCAACTGATCTTCAGAGTCCTTTGCTGTCTCTGACAAAATCACAATCTCATCAGCAAGCCTCAACTTGTTTCATCCTCTCTCTAAACTTCAATTCGGTTTCTGAATTTTTTCTTGCTTTCTCTCACAGCCTTCTCAATGTACAGATCGAGTAACTCGGGGATAAGCTGCAGCCCTCTCTCTCTCCGTTCCGACCCATTGCTTTCCTTTCAGGTCTATCGATTCCTATAACAACAGTCGGGTTAATTTGTGTAATACACTCGACGACAAAATTAGCACTTGTGAAACTGACCGAATTAGGTCACTGGGGACGCTGAACTTGGCAACTATAAAGCACAGCAGCTAAACCAGTGCGTGAGCGGCTCTGGCGGCTCGGATTTCTGAAAGGAACAGTCGTCCCTCTTGCGCGTGCGCTCTGAACGCGAGCTCGTAAATTTGCGACTGCCGCGGGCGCAGAGCCAGGCATTAGCAGCGGACCTGGGCCTCGCACGGGGAGGGAGCCATTCGGCGGCATTATACTGGTGCTGCCGGCACGGCGAGAGCGAGAGCGAGGCGGGACGGAGAGGCACGGAAACGGCGCGGCGACACGCACGGCGGCCTCGGGCACGAGTCCGTGGTTCGGACGAGGGTGACACTGTTTGTTTCAGTTTCGATCATTTTGTGCATCCTGTAATATAGCAAACCAAGACTAGCGTATTGCAGTACGCGGTATATCGCTCTCGTATACAAGGTGGTCCATTGATCGTGACCGGGCCAAATATCTCACGAAGTAAGCGTCAAACGAAAAAACTACAAAGCACGAAGGGGGAAACCAGATGGCGCTATGGTTGGCCCGCTAGATGGCGCTGCCATAGGCCAAACGGATATCAACTGCGTTTTATTTAAAAATAGGAACCCCCATTTTTATTAAATATTCATGTAGTACGTAAACAAATATGAATGTTTTAGTTGGACCACTTATTTCGCTTTGTGATAGATGACGCTGTAATAGTCACAAACATATGGCTCACAATTTTAGACGAACAGTTGGTAACAGGCGGGTTTTTTAAATTAAAATACAGAACATAGGAACGTTTGAACATTTTATTTCGTTTGTTACAATGTGATACATGTACCATTGTGAACTTATCATTTCTGAGAACGCATGCTGTTACAGCGTGACTACCTGTAAATACCACATTAATGCAATAAATGCTCACAATGATGTCCGTCAACCTCAATGCATTCGGCAATACGTGTAACGATATTCCTCTCAACAGCGAGTAGTTCGCCTTCCGTAATGTTCGCACATGCACTGACAATGCGCTGACCCATGTTGTCAAGCGTTGTCGGTGGATCACGATAGCAAATATCCTTCAGTTTTCCCCACAGAAAGAAATCCGGGGACATCAGATCCGGTGAACGTGCGGGTCGTGTTATGGTGCTTCTACGACCAATCCACCTGTCATGAAATACGCTATTCAATACCATTTCAACCGCGCGAGCTGTGTGCTGGACATCCATCGTGTTGGAAGTACAGCGCCATTCTGTCATGCAGTGAAACATCTTGTAGTAACATCGGTAGAACATTACGTAGGAAATCAGCACATATTGCACCATTTAGATTGCCATCTATAAAATGGGGGCCAATTATCCTTCCTCCCATAATGCCGCACCATACATTAACCGCCAAGGTCGTTGATGTTCCACTTGTCGCAGCCATCGTGGATTTTCCGTTGCCCAATAGTGCATATTATGCCGGTTTACGTTACCGCTCTTCTTGAATGACGCTTCGTCACTAAATATAACGCGTGCAAAAAACCTGTCACCGTCGCGTAATTTATCTTGTGCCCAGTGGCAGAACTGTACACGACGTTCAAAGTCGTCGCCATGCATAGAAATATGGTACAGATGCAATCGATGTTGATGTAGCATTCTCAACACCGACGTTTTTGAGATTCCCGATTCTCGCGCAATTTGTCTATTACTGATGTACGGATTAGCCGCAACAGCAGCTAAAACACCTACTTGGGCATCATCATTTGTTGCAGGTCGTAGTTGACTTTTCACATGTGGCTGAACACTTCCTGTTTCCTTAAATAAGAGAACTATCCGGCGAACGGTCCGGACACGTGGATGATGTCGTCCAGGATGCCGAGCAGCATACAAAGCACACGCCCGTTGGACATTTTGATCACAATAGCCATACATGAACACGCTATCGACGTTTTCCGCAATTGCTAAACGGTCCATTTTAACACGGGTAATGTATCACGAAGCAAATACCGTCCGCACTGGCGGAATGTTACGTGATACCACATACTTATACGTTAGTGACTATTACAGCGCCATCTATCACAAAGCGGAAAACATGGTCCAACTAAAACACTCGTATTTTTTTACGTACTACACGAATATGTAATAAAAATGGGGGGGGGGGGTTCCTATTTTTAAAAAAACGCAGTTGATATCTGTTTCACCGATGGCAGCGTCATCTAGCGGGCCAACCATAGCGCCATCTGGTTTCCCCCTACAATCTAGACGAGTTTCGTTCTTTGTAGTTTTTTCGTTTGATGCTTATTTTGTGACATATTTGGCCCGGTCACTATCAATGGACCACCCTGTATGATCCAATTCGTTACAATTGCATTATGTAAATACACGGTCCATTCCCACTAATGTGATCACCACAGCAGGTGGCAGCACTAGCAGTAGCGCGGGCATACAGAGCGTGTCTGGCGGTGAAGATGGGGGGGGGGGGGGGCGAGACGGGGAGAGGGGGGGGGGGGAGAGACGCGGAAAACAGTGCAGTAGTTGTAAAGCGGAAACAGAGCGATTTATCAGACGTCCAAAGGAACATAATCACTGGCTTTCCGGCCAAGGATGGAAGCATTTCCGAAACGATTAAATTTCTAAACTGAGAACGAAGCCTTCCGTATATCTTAATGCACAGAGTTTTCGTCATCCTATTCAGAAGAGAGCCGTTTTGAACACGTTGGTATATAGGGCAAAAGTTGTTTCTGACGAGGACCACTTGAAGTCCAATTAACCATCCGAAACACGTGTTCCGAAAGAATGGCTATGGTGCACGCGATATAAATGCAGCGTTCTCCAAGAAAAGAAGCGCGAAAATGTAGCACACTGACAGGATGAAGCTCCGATTGCGGTTCTATCTTTTTGTGGCGCTATATCCAGTAACATAGGAAGACTCGTGGGTAGACGGGGTATAAGACCGATTTTCCGTCCTCCTGAGAAAATTAAGGAGTTGATATGCCCTGTTAAGGTCCCTGGAATTTATAGTATCCGCTGTGAGTGTGGAAGCAGTTATACAGGTCAGACCATTCGTACCGTTTGCTACCCTGTACAGAGCACAACAAGAAAAGCTTTAACTGTGATAGAGGATATTATCTGAGCTGTGCATGTAAACGGCCGCTCGATGCAGAGAAGCAGCAGAGACATTCCTTGCAGTGTTTCCCAGGGAAGCGGTGGCGCCACCAGCGCAGGCATTGACACCGTCTGCGACAGCAGTTCGTAATCGCCGACCAATCACAAGCCGACCAATCACATGCCTTCCACGGGCTGTATAAGACCAGCAGCAGTGAAGACAGTCGGTTGCTCCTGACGATGATGATGAGGCTATGGCCGAAAACTCGAGATTTTATCCCGAATTGACGCTGCAAGAAAACCGAGAACGTTTTACACAAATTTCTAAACTGTTGACACCATCCAAAACAGGGAGCTGAGGGAACTATGTGGAACCACGGGCCCAGGGAGACAGGTATTAAGATGGTATTTGTTCTTTCGGACATGTCCGACCGTGCAGCTCTCTAGAATTAAACGATAATTAAATCAAGACCCTAAGCTGACGACCGGCGTTGATATACATAAACGGGGACAGTGGAAAATGTGTGCCCCGACCGGGTCTCGAACCCGGGATCTATATCTACATCTACATGATTACTCTGCAATTCACATTTAAGTGCTTGGCAGAGGGTTCATCGAACCACAATCATACTATCTCCCTACCATTCCACTCCCGAACAGCACGCGGGAAAAACGAACACCTAAACGTTTCTGTTCGAGCTCTGATTTCTCTTATTTTATTTTTATGGTCATTCCTACTTATGTAGGTTGGGCTCAACAAAATATTTTCGCATTCGGAAGAGAAAGTTGGTTACTGAAATTTCGTAAATAGATCTCGCCGTGACGAAAAACGTCTTTGCTTTAATGACTTCCATCCCAACTCGCGTATCATATCTGCCACACTCTCTCCCCTATTATGTGATAACACAAAACGAACTGCCCTTTTTTTGCACCCTTTCGATGTCCTCCGCCAATCCCACCTGGTAAGGATCCCACACCGCGCAGCAGTATTCTAACAGAGGACGAACGAGTGTAGTGTAAGCTGCCTCTTTAGTGGACTTGTTGCATCTTCTAAGTGTCCTGCCAATGATACGCAACCTTTGGCTCTCCTTCCCCACAATATTATCTATGTGGTCTTTCCAACTGAAGTTGTTCGTAATTTTTACACCCAGGTACTTAGTTGAATTGACAGCCTTGAGAATTGTACTATTTATCGAGTAATCGAATTCCAACGGATTTCTTTTGGAACTCATGTGGATCACCTCATACTTTTCGTTATTTAGCGTCAACTGCCACCTGCCACACCATACAGCAATCTTTTCTAAATCGCTTTGCAACTGATACTGGTCTTCGGATGACCTTACTAGACGGTAAATTATAGCATCATCTGCGAACAACCTAAGAGAACTGCTCAGATTGTCACCCAGGTCATTTACATAGATCAGGAACAGCAGAGGCCCCGGACGCTTCCCTGGGGAACACCTGATATCACTTCAGTTTTACTCGATGATTTGCCGTCTATAACTACGAACTGCGACCTTCCTGACAGGAAATCTCGAATCCAGTCGCACAACTGAGACGATACCCCATAGGCCCGCAGCTTGATTAGAAGTCGCTTGTGAGGAACGGTGTCAAAAGTTTTCCGAAAATCTAGAAATACGAATCAACTTGAGATCCCCTGTCGATAGCGGCCATTACTTCGTCCGAATAAAGAGCTAGCTGCGTTGCACGAGAACGATATGTTCTGATACCATGCTGCTTACGTATCAATAGATCGTTCCCTTCGAGATGATTCATAATGTTTGAATACAGTATATGCTCCAAAACCCTACTGCAAACCGACGTCAATGATATAGGTCTGTAGTTCGATGGATTACTCCTACTACCCTTCTTAAACACTGGTGCGACCTGCGCAATTTGCCAATCTGTAGGTACAGATCTATCGGTGAGCGAGCGGTTGTATATGATTGCTAAGTAGGGAGCTATTGTATCAGCGTAATCTGAAAGGAACCTAATCGGTATACAATCTGGACCTGAAGACTTGCCCATATCAAGCGATTTGAGTTACTTTGCAACCGGTAAGCTATCTACCTCTAAGAAACTCATGCTAGCAGCTGTTCGTGTTTCAAATTCTGGAATATTCCATTCGTCTTCCCTGGTGAAGGAATTTCGGAAAACTGCGTTCAATAACTCCGCTTTAGCGGCACAGTCGTCGGTAACAGTACCATCGGCACTGCGAAGCCGCTTGTGTACTTTACATACGACCAGAATTTCTTCGGATTTTCTATCAAATATCGAGACAATGTTTCGTTGTGGAACATATTAAAGGCATCTCACATTGAAGTCCGTGCCAAAATTTCGCGCGTCTATAAATTTTAGCCAATCTTGGGGATTTCGCGTTCTTCTGAACTTCGCACGCTTTATCCGTTGCCTCTGCAACAGCGTTCGGAACTGTTTTGTGTACCATGGGGGATCAGTTCCATCACTTAGCAATTTATGAGGTATGAATCTCTCAATTGCTGTTGCTACTATATCTTTGAATTTGAGCCACATCTCGTCTACATTTGCGTAGTCAGTTCGGAAGGAATGGAGATTGTCTCTTAGGAAGGCTTCTAATGACATTTTCTCCGTTTTTTTTAAATAAAATTATTTTGCGTTTGTTTCTGGTGGATTTATCAGTCATAATGTTCTCTATTAGCTCTGGATTGTTTGTGGCTAAGAGGTCAAGTGTGTTTTCGCAACCATTTACAATTCGCGTGGGTTCATGGACTAACTGCTCGAAAAAATTTTCGGAGAAAGCATTTCGGACAATCTCGGAAGATGATTTCTGCCTACCACCGGTTTTCAACAAGTATTGTTGCCAACATATCGAGGGAAGGTTGAAGTCCCCACCAACTATAGCCGTATGAGTGGGGTATTTATTTGTTACGAGACTCAAATTTTCTCTGAACTGTTCAGCAACTATATCATCGGAGTCTGGGGGTTGGTAGAAGGAGCCAATTATTAACTTCGTTCGGCTATTAAGTATAACCTCCACCCATACCAAATCGCACGGAGTATCTACCTCGACTTCACTACAAGATAAACTACTACTGATAGACACAAACACTCCACCACCAATTCTGCCTAGACACAAACACTCCACCACCAATTCTGCCTAATCTATCTTTCCTGAACACCGTCTGAGACTTCGTAAAAATTTCTGCAGAACTTATTTCAGGCTTTAGCCAGCTTTCTGTACCTATAATGATTTCAGCTTCTGTGCTTTCTATTAGCGCTTTAATCTCAGGGACTTTCCCAGCACAACTACAACAATTTACAACTACAATTCCGACTGTTCCTTCATCCAAGCACGTCCTGTATTTGCCGTGCACACTTTGAGATTGCAGCCCACCCCATACTTTCCCGAGGCCTTCTAACGTAAAAAATCGCCCAGTCCACGCCACACAGCCTCTGCTACCCGTGTAGCCGCCAGCTGAGTGTAGTGAACTCCTGACCTGTTCAGCGGAACCCGAAACCCCACCACCCTATGGCGCAAGTCAAGGAATCTGCAGCCAACACGGTCGCAAAACCTTCTGAGCCTCTGATTCAGACCCTCCACCCGGCTCTGCACCAAAGGTCCGCAGTCAGTTCTGTCAACGATGCTGCAGATGGTGAGCTCTGCCTTCATCTCGTAAGCAAGACCGGCAGCCTTCACCAAATTAGATAGCCGCTGGAATCCAGAGTGAATTTCCTCAGATACAAAGCCACACACGTCCTTAGTGCCGACATGTGCCACCACCTGCAGCTGGCTGCACCATGTGCTCTTCATGGCATCCGGAAGGACCCTTTCGACATCAGGAATGACTCCACCCGGAATGCACACGGAGTGCACACTGGATTTCTTCCCCTCCTTAGCCGCCATATCCCTAAGGGGCCCCATTACGCACCTAACATTGGAGCTCCCAACTACCAATAAGCCCACCCTCTGCGATTGCCCGGACCTTGAAGTCTGAGAATCATCCTCTGAAACAGGGCAGGCAGCTGCATCTGGCTCAGCCAGAGACAGTACCTGCAACCTGTTTGTCAGACGCACCGGGGAGGCTTTCCAATCAGCCTCCGGGGACGTCTTTCGCTGTCTGCCACGCCTTATAACGACCTCCCAATCAACCACAGGCGAGGGCTCAGCCCCACTGTGGGCAGCAACCGGGGCAACCACAGCGGCAGACCGATCTGGGGACAGACGGGATGAGGTTGACATCCCCGTGATACCCGGCTCCCCACAGTGGTGCCCATTGGCAACAGCCTCAAGCTGCGCGACCGAAGTCAGCGCCGCCTGCAGCTGTGAGCAAAGGGATGCCAACTCAGCCCTCATCCGAACACAGCAATCACAGTCCCTTTCCATTCTAATCGATGTTGAACAACAGTTACTGAAACAAGAGTCCGTGCCTAGATAACTCAAGGGAAACAAGGAAAGAATGTATGAATAACCTGTACAAATGCCTAACGACTGCGCTACAATCTGCCTGAATTTACGATTACGGTAACTAAAACTCGAAATTACACCTCCTATACGAAACTAAGTAACAAATAAGTGAGCTAGGAGTATACGACTTACTGCTGGCAGCTGCTTATCCAACGGCGGCAGGGAGCACACTGCTTACATATCCGAAAGAACAGATACCATCTTCTTATAGTTAAGGCTAACCGGCCATTGACCCTCTTCTGTGCAGATGCAAATGCATTGCCCGAACTCTTATGCGAGTGTAATGAGTGTAATGGGCAGGGGCGCTACGAATGTAGTGTGTGGACATTAAGTTGTGGATGTGGGTCTCATGGGGAATATGCAAGGCATAAGGACCTGCAGTCGCACTATCCTCTGTGCCCTCGGTGGCTCAGATGGATAGAGCGTGTGCCATGTAAGAAGGAGATCCCGGGTTCGGGTCCCAGTCGAGGCACACATTTTCAACTGTCCCCGTTCATATATATCAACGCCTGTCGGCAGCTTATGGTTTTGATTTAATTATTGTTTCATTCAAAGGCGACAGGGGTGAAGGACATGCAACTGTTGAGCAATTCCTGTCCAGATTGATCAAGGGGAAAGGAACAATGCCTCCTCAACGAACGTTGCTGTGTACTGTTCTCTGGAACAGACAGCTGGTTCATACAATATAGGCTTCACGGCCGGTATTATCTTCACTTAAAACTTCCAGGCTGATAGGCTGTGCCGGCCGGGATGGCCAAGCGGTTCTAGGTGCTTCAGTCTGGAACCGCGTGACCGCTACGGTCGTAGGTTCGATTCCTGCCTCGGGGATGGATGTGTGTGATGTACTTAGGTTAGTTAGGTTCAAGTAGTTCAAGTTCTAGGGGACTGATGACATCAGAAGTTAAGTCCCATAGTGCTCAGAGCCATTTGAACCAATTGATAGGCCGTGGTCGAAGTATAAAACTCTCCCCTGACGTTTCGTCTCCGAGTGCGCGAGACATCCTTGGAGGTGCAGCGGCGAACTGCGAAGAGATCTCGAGTTTTACACTTCGACCACGGCCTATCAGCCCATAAGTTTTAAGTGAAGCTGGTTCATGCACGCATGCTGACCTCTGTCCATCGACGACGGGGGCTGGAAATCGCACGCCAGCACACCGGGCCCCAAAGATGTAGCGCGTAGATCGATAGCAGGCGGTGGATCGAGCGCGCCTATCACGAGAGAGGCCAGAGGCACACCGACAAAATCCGCCAACGCCCTCTCGACAACATGCACTTAACCGCCGCCGCTGACCGGAGAGGTCTAACTCACTGTCGCTAACTCACTAACTCAGCATCCACACTGCCGCCTGCCAGTTTGTTGCAGTGCGGGCTCAGTTCACATCACGGCGTATGACAGTGCATAGCGACCGGATTAGTGACTAGAGTTTGTAATAGCAAGATTATCAGTAGTGCCTGCAAGAGGACTATTACGGATGAGCTTGTACCACGAATGTGGACTCTGTTCAAGATAAATAAATACTTCAAGTTAACGTAAATAAAGAACCGTGATAACCCACGTGTCCATTTATGTTATAGGAAGAGGATACTGTCCACCCTCAACAACTCAGTTCCGCACTGTCGCTTGCTACAAAAAGTGCGCGCTTACGGTCTGTCCAATGACATATGCGGTTGGATAGAAAGTTTTCTAACAGGCTTTACGCTTTACATAAACGATCTGTTTGATGGTATTGACAGCGGCCTTAGACTGTTTGCCGATGATGCTGTAGTCTACAGGAAAGTAGTATCACACGAAAGTTGTGAACAGATCAATGAGGATTTGCAAAAAATAAATACGTGGAGTAATGACTGGCAGTTATCTCTCAGTATTAGTAAGTGTCACCTACTGCGTATATCAAGGCAAAAATTCCCATTAATGTACGACTACAAAATAAATGAACAGTTTTTGGAAGCGGTAACATCCATCAAGAATCTTGGTGTGACTATTCGAAATGATGTCAAATGGAATGATCACATTACACAAGTAACGGGTAAGGCGAACTCTAGATTTCGGTTTATTGGTAGAATCCTGAAGCGATGCAGTCCTTCAACAAAGGAAGTAGCTTATAATACGTTAGTTCGTCCAGTCTTAGAGTATCGTTCGTCTGTATGGGACCCTTACCAGTTGGGTCTGATTCAAGAGATTGAGAAGGTCCAAAGAAGAGCGGCAAGATTCGTGACTGGTACATTTAGCCATCGCGAGAGCGTTACGAATCTCACAGAAAGTTTGGAGTGGGACACACTTGCAGATAGACGACGCGCTAAACAGAAGGGGCTGCTCACAAAATTCCGAAATCCAATCTTCACCGAGGATGTAGAGCATATATTATTACCACCAACTTTCAAATCGCGTAATGATCATCATTCACAGATAAGGGAAATAAGAGCTCGTACTGAGGCATTCAGACAGTCTTTTTTCCCTCGCGCGATCCGCGAATGGAACAAAGGGGGGAAAATTGACTTTCGCGCGAATTGTGCCCTCCGCCACACACCGCTTGGTGGCTAGCGGAGTATATATGTAGATGTAGATCCACTTCCTTGCTTCCTTGGTACAAGACTCCACAGTGGCAACGAGGACACTACAAGTACCACAACTCGATGTCCGCTGTGTGGCGACAGGTAGCCTTTTCAGATGAATCACATTTCGTGCTCCATCGGACTGAAGGAAAGCACCGTGCCAAAATCGTCAGCAGCGTACAGGCCAGATGAAGGAGCATTACGGTCTGCGGAATGTTTTAGTGCCCTTCCATAGCTGATCTCGTCATTCTCAAAGGCCCAACGGATCAACACAAATATGTATCTATTCTTGTGGACTATGTCCACACCTACTGGCAGTTTGTTAGCAGAACAACGCTACGTGTCACGCAGCTCGCCGTTCTGATAGTACGAGGATGGGTTTACCGTACTCTCCTGGCCACCAGACTCCACAGATTTAAACTCAATTGGAAATTTGTGCTACCACCTCGACCGAGTTGTTTGCGTCACGGATCGTCAGCCGAGGAACCTATCGCAAGTGGCCACGGCACTCAAGTCGGCGTGGTTCCAAGTCCCACTCGCTGACGTCCGGAGCCTCACCGAATCACTTCCTGGACGTTCCGCCAAGGTCTTCGTTGCGTAAGGTGGTTATTCCGGCTTTTGACAGGTGGTCACATTGATGTGACTCGACCGTATACTCGTATGTGTGTGTGTGGTCATATTTTTATACTTTGGACTTCCATTACTTATTCATCATGATAGTTAAAGCAATGTGTAGAAATTAATTTAACTTAATCTTACCTCAGTCCTTGTAAAATACCTTTTGTAATTTTTTTGTAATGTGAAAAGATGTAATTTTTATAAACTTCCATTCAAACTAGAACGTAGTGATTTGTATAATATTAGAAGAATTGTCATCTTATTTTGTCACAATTGTAAGCAAGTTAAATAATAACTTAATTTTGTTTAAAATTAACGTTTTGTAATACTAACGATGTAGTCTTTGGAACAGAGACCGCTTCTATTTGTCAAAACAGTCCATAAGAGTTATTTTTATGTTTCTCAATGTGCGTGATGTTACGCTTAAATAATTTAATGTGTGTCTTTCCTAATCTCAAATTAATTGAAATATTATCTCCTATAGTGTCTGTTATGTACGTAACGGCGACTGCGACCGCATGACAGCGGTACTGTGAGTGTAGTTGTTGTTTTTGTAGTTTCTATTTGAGAGTCACTTCACGACGGTTGCTATTGTACCAGAAATTCGGCAGTGCGTATTTACCACTTGTGTTCTGGCAGTGGAAGTTGTTTTATGCGTCTTTGGAGGAACGGAGGCAATTGGTGAAGTTTTTTCATGAGTAAAATGTACAATTGATTACACATGGTGTTCTCCTTCTTCTTTCGAAAAACTTACTATCGCCGAACACAAAGTAAAATACTGGCATATTTCTACAACAAGAATTCAAGCTATTTGTATCGATCAGAAACTGACATCATTTTCAGACAATTCATTACAACAGCTAAGTACAAATTATAAATGTGACTTCATCCGTTCTAATAATTTCTAATTTATATTGTACACATGTTGCGCTCACAACTTGAAGCACACTCAATCAATAAAATAAAAATTTAGAATTTTATTAATTTATTCTCATGACTTGCTTAAGAACTAGGAATGTTTACACTCCACAGCTGAATAATGTAAATGTTAATAAAATCCACCACACTTCAGATCCATTAATTACGCCATCCGTTAATTACGCCATTCGTTCCAAATTATTTCAGTCTGGTCGTCCTGTCCCAGACTGTTACGTATGGCGATTTATTGAATTTGAGTCATGACACCTAGAAATTTCTGCAACTCTGTGAGAGTTATTTACGAAGACTGTTGCTAGATTTTCAACCGCCTTAAGATTTTCTTTGAGAAAGGAACCTGTTATGGCGCAGTGAATACACATTTACTTGGTCACTAGCCTCACCTCCCACCGTCCCTCCAAATATAAATTTTCGGCATCACCACCTTACTTTTAACGAGACAGAGAGGCCCAAGACTTTAATAATAATAATAATAATAATAATAATAATAATAATAATATATTATTAGTGTATTAAGACAGTTTGTATAATTTGTTTACATTAGTGCTTACTACATCGCTTCAGCATAATTTTAAATGTATTGCAACTGAAATAAATCAGTTGAGTAGCATTTATTGAAAAGAAATTGAGAATTAATCTCTGACATGCCGTAAAAAGCTTTCACATCTCTGACAATAATTTATGTGGTGTCACCGCCAGACACCACACTTGCTAGGTGGTAGCTTAAATCGGCCGCGGTCCATTTAGTACATGTCGGACCCGCGTGTCGCCACTGTGTAATCGCAGACCTAGCGCCACCACCAAGGCAGGTCTCGTGATACGAGGGAGCACTCGCCCCAGTTGTACGAGAACCTAGCTACCGACCAGATGTACGAAGCCTTTCTCTCTCATTAGGCGAGAGACAGAATAGCCATCAGCTAAGTTAATGGCTACGAACTAGCAAGGCGCCATTAGCCATACAGTGATTGTACTTCAAGTCTCCTGTGTATCGTCAAGATCGATGTACCACAATGATATTAAAGATAAGTATTAATCAAGCTACGTACTTTTCTTCTTAACATTAATAACGTAGCCTGTTCCAGTACTTCACGCCCGTCTGCGTTAGTCTAGCGTGCATTTTCAGCCATCTCAACTTCACGGTGTCGGCCCAGCTACCGACACAACATTGGCGATGAGGATGGGATGGCTGAAAATGCACGCTAGACTAACGCAGACGGGCGTGAAGTACTGGAACAGGCTACGTTATTAATGTTAAGAAGAAAAGTACGTAGCTTGATGAATACTTATCTTTAATATCATTGTGGTATAGTGCGAACGAAACAACTTGCTCGTCAGCACTGTACTTGGTTCGGAATCGATGCTGCGATTACGAATATGTGTTCTTCGTGCCCGGCGTGTGCCGAACACCAGTCCGCACCGCCGCGGAAAGTCTTTGCGTGGCCAAAAGCCACTTCCCCTTGGCAACGCTTGCACATTGATTTTGCTGGTCCATTCTGGAATGCTCGATGGTTGGTTCTGGTCGACGCCTTCAGTAATTTTCCTTTTGTTGTCCGGATGTCTTCCACGACGTCCTCCGCCACCATCCAAGCGTTGTCTGCTATCTTTTGCATTGAAGGTCTTCCGCAGACTATTGTTTCCGACAATGGCCCACAATTCATGTCCGCAAAATTTCAGTCATTCTGCCAGGCCAATGGTATTCAACATCTGACATCCGCGCCGTTTTCGCCTCAGTCCAACGGTGCCGCTGAACGATTGGTCCGGACTTTCAAGTCACAGATGTTGAAATTGAAAGAGTCGCATTCTCGGGAGGACGCATTGTTGCTCTTTTTGTCTTCGTATCGCTCTCAGCCCCGAGATGGTCGCTCGCCGGCTGCGTTGCTCCACGGTCGTCCTCATCGCACCTTGATGTCTTTGCTGCATCCGCCGCATCAGGTTCCTGTGCAGCGGCAGACTCCTGCTTTTGCTCCAGGCGACGTTGTATTTTATCGCAACTATCGAGGTTCACGGCGTTGGCTCGCAGGGCGCATTCTTCGCTGCCTCGGCCGCGCGATGTATTTGGTTTTGGGGGCCTCTGGTGCGGTGCGTCGGCATCTCAATCAGCTGCGCCTCTGTCGTCGCTCGGGTTCTGCCGCTCCCCGTCTGCTTTCAGCGACGGTGCCGTCCGGTCAGCGCCCTGGGGACCCATCTACTGGCTCGCCTCATCCCCAGGTGTTACCGACGATGCCTTCCATTTTGCCCCATGACGACGCGCCGCCGCCGCCGCAGCAGCAGCAGCAGCCGCCGCCGCCGCCGCCGCTTGTTCTCCCGCCGGCGCCGCCCGCATTCGACGCTTCGTTGCAGCCGCCAAGCGCCTCCCAGGGTCACGCGCCGCCGATCGCTTCCCGTGACCAGCTGTCCTCCGCCATGGAACTCCCGCCCGCTCCGGACCACATGACGTCATCGCGCGTCGGCTACCCCGACGCAATGGAGGTTGATCTTTCGGTCCCTCCTGTCTCTTTACGGGCGTATACACCGCATGTTGACGTGCACCCTGGACTAGTTTTTCAGGCGTTTCCTAGCTCCCCTCGGACCGAATGGCCGGGTGCGGGTGGCACAGCCTCGCCTGTTGTTAGGCTCTCCACCTCATCGCATACGTCAACATGTGGTCCTCCCCACGGCGGGCGGAAGCCTTATCACACGACCGTTCGCCGATTTGCGGGGGAGGAATGTGGTGTCACCGCCAGACACCACACTTGCTAGGTGGTAGCTTAAATCGGCCGCGGTCCATTTAGTACATGTCGGACCCGCGTGTCGCCACTGTGTAATCGCAGACCTAGCGCCACCACCGAGGCAGGTCTCGTGATACGAGAGAGCATTCGCCCCAGTTGTACGAGAACCTAGCTACCGACCAGATGTACGAAGCCTTTCTCTCTCATTAGCCGAGAGACAGAATAGCCATCAGCTAAGTTAATGGCTACGAACTAGCAAGGCGCCATTAGCCATACAGTGATTGTACTTCAAGTCTCCTGTGTATCGTCAAGATCGATGTACCACAATGATATTAAAGATAAGTATTAATCAAGCTACGTACTTTTCTTCTTAACATTAATAACGTAGCCTGTTCCAGTACTTCACGCCCGTCTGCGTTAGTCTAGCGTGCATTTTCAGCCATCTCAACTTCACGGTGTCGGCCCAGCTACCGACACAACAATTTATGCGGTATATATTTGATCTGTGCACTCTCCTTTACCAGTGTTTCACTTGGCTCTAATATTGTGAACACAGGTCTACAGATTTCGGCTGGGCGTGCATATAAACCATCGTACGAACGCCGAAATGGCAGATATTGACACAAGCGATCACGGAATAGAAAGGTAACTACAATCGCTTAGTAGTGGAAAGGAGTTTAGATAAGATACTCGTAAGACTGTGTGAAATAATTTGCTCCCCTTCTAGTAACAGTTTATCGTGGATCGCTGGAGCAAAGAATTGCACCTGGCGGCTGGAGAAAAGCTCAAGTCACTTCCATTTCTAAGAAGGATCATAGGACAGATGCATGTAACTCTAGGCTTACATCTGGTGACGTCAATCGGTTGTAGAATTACGGAACATGTTTTATGCTCAAGTATTTCGGCGTTTTTGGGGAACGAAACAGAGACCGCGAGAAACTCAGCTCGCTCTGTTCCTCTGTGATATACAGTACGCTGTAGACACTGGCGCGCAGATTCATGGCGTGTTCCTTGACTTCATGAAAGCGTTTGGCACAAACCTGCACTATCGTTTAGTCACAAAATGCGAGCTTACCGAGAATCGGACCATATTTGCGATTTGATTCAAGACTTTCTGGCAGATAGAACTCAACATGTCGCTCTTAACGGAACAAGATTGACAGATATAAAAATACTCTCGGAGTATCCCAAGGAAGTGTGACAGGCCCGTTGCTGTCAACAGTGTATACAAATGATCTGGCACAAAGCTTCGGAAGCTCTTTAAAGCTGTTTGCAGACGATGCCGTTGTCTATAAGAATGTAGAAGCTTTAGAAGACAGTATCGATTTGGAGACTGACCTACAGAGGGTTGATAAATGATGCAGTCTCTGGCATTTGACTATGAACGCAAAAACAAGTAATATATTGCGCATATATACGAAAAGAAATCCACTACTGTACGACTATACTACTGATGAAAAATTGCTGAAAACGGAATCTAGCGTAATATATTTTGGCGTATCTATCCAGAGCGACCTTAAGTGGAATAACTTCATTAAGCAAATACTAGGAAGAGCAGAAGCCCAACTGAGGTTCATGGGAAAAGTCTTAAAGAAATGCATTTCTTCCACGAGAGAAGTGGCTTACAAAACATTTGTTCGGCAAGTTCTTGTGTATAGCTAATCAGTCTGGGAGCCCCACTAGATTGTATTAATAGAAGAGATAGACAATGCGCTGTCTACGGTTCTATGTCGACTGCACACGCTAGCTACAGGGCTCGTCGTATTCTTCTGGGTGGCGCTACGGACGCCATCAGAGAATGTCGCCGTCAATTCCATTTGCTTCATCCAAATGTATTCGTCCGCTCGTCTTCTTACGACGACGCTCACCAAACTCAGCATTCAGATTTCAGGAGACTCTCACATACAACGAATAGTGCACGTCACTCCTAATCTTCAGACTTTATTCAAAACTACCATTTAGTGATCGACGATTCATAGACATTATTGGAACAGACTCAGCCCGTCGAGTTTGTGTATATTTCATTTTCCGTACATGCTGTAAATAAATAAAGATGTACTAAATGACTGCAGGGTTCATACAAGGTGAGATTCAAAAGTTTCAAGACTTAACCCAGAACTAGAAATTTATTGGACATTTAAGTACAGCGGAGTAATATTCTTCAAAATATGATACTTCACCATCAACACAGCACTGTTAGTTCGTCTTCCACTGTTATCAGCCCTTGTGGAAGGCCTCGGGCGTCATGGTGTCAAGGGCTCTCGTCGAAGCCTGCTGGAAGGCATCGATGGAGTCGAATCGCTTCCCTTTTAGGCCTGTCTTTATTCGGGGAAAGAGGAAAAAGTCACTTGGAGACAAGTCGGGGCTGCAGGGTGGCTGCGGCAGTGTTGTCACGTTGAACTTGACCAAAACTTAGGCCGCGGCGAGCGGCGTGTGAGAGGGCGCGTTGTCGTGTTGGAGGATCCAATCGCCCTTGATTGCCGGGCAGACGCGGCGAACTCGATCCCTCAAGACGATGGTCATTGTTTAAATGTTCCCGCACTCTCTCCACATTTTGATCCGTTCCGCTTGATGATAGCCTCCCAGAGCGGTCGGCGTCTTCAGCATTCCCGCGGCCATCTTTCACACGTTTGTGCCACATGAAAACCATTGCATGGGACATGGCTTCTTCTTTAAAGGCCTCTTGAATCATACTGCGAGTCTATGTGATGGTATTGTTCAGCCGCACGCAAAACTTAATCGCATAACGCAGCTCCAAGTGCTGCTCCATTTCCGCCTCTCCCACTTTTCGACCGAGATCAATGAAACGCACTCACGCCGCAAGTGATGCGCACTCTCCAGGGTTCCGGAGGCAACTGCCGCAGCGTCAGTTCGTTCCCTGAGACACCCCACTACTTCCCCCACCCTGCGGAACCAGTCCGCACGCGCTCCCCTACTCAGAAATGAATCTGTCTTGAAACTTTTGAGTCACAGGCTGTAGATAGACGGGCCACCCAGTACCAACTACATCCCACTACAGACAAGATGCAATGCAGACTGGCGCATTACATAACAGGATCATTTAATCAGCGCGAGGGCAGGACGGAGATCATACGTAGCCAGGGCACCCCATCACTGGATATTTTATTCAGTCTGAGGGCGTTATACAGATCACAGTTACCCTGCCACCTCAAAAAAACTGCGGACCCAACAGATAAGATCCAACATGCAGCAGCGCGTTTCATTACTGAATAGTTATTCAATGTGAGGGCATTACAGAAATTATAGTTAGTCAGCCCATACCATACCAACTACAGAGATCACAGTTAGCTAGGTCACCCCACAACAACTAAGGACACAACAGACAAGATCCAACGTGGACTGGCATCTTTGATGATGGGATTCTTTACTCAGTGTAATGGTGTTATGGAGATCATAGTAAGCGAGGCCACCCATTACCAACCATGGACACAGCCCAATGTGGAGCGGAATGTTTAATGATGGGATTGTTTGTTCAGAGCTAGGGTGTTAGAAAAAAAATGGTCCAAATGGCTCTGAGCACTATGGGACTTAACATCTGAGGTCATCAGTCCCCTAGAACTTAGAACTACTTTAACCTAAATAACCTAAGGACATCACACACAATCATGCCCGAGGCGGGATTCGAACCTGCGACCGTAGCGGTCGCGCGGGTCTAGACTGAAGCGCCTAGAACCTCTTGGCCACAGCGGCCGGCAAGGGTGTTAGAGAGATAATAGTTAGACAGGCCACCCATACCATCTATGGACACAAGAGACAAGATCACATGTGGAGCGGAATGTTTGATGGTGGGTTATTTATTTAGTGCGAGGATTTTACAGAGATCATAGTTAGTCAAGCCACCTCATACCAATCACGGACACTATAGACAAGATCCAACTTGGAGTGGGATGTGTAATGATGGAGTAGTTCATTCAGTGTGAGGGTGTTATGCAGATCATAGTTAGCCAGACCACCCTATACGAATTACAGACGCCACACTCAAGATCCAACATGGAATGGCCTGTTTCATCATTGTATAGTTCATTCAACATGAGAGCATTATGGAGATCAGAGTTAGTTTGGCCACTCCATACCAACTGCGGATACAACAGACAAGATCCAACGTAGACTGGTGCATTTCATCGGTAGTTCGTTTATTCGGCGCTAAGGCGTTACAGAGATGCTCGAAAACTCCAGTAACATACGCTGCAAGAGAAATGCTGTGCATCACAGGAAGGTCTACCATTAAAACTGCTGTAGAGCACGCTCTCGGGAGAGTTGGACAAAGATGTAACTTCGTTCGATATACGTGTTGTGAAATGACCGCAATGAGGAAATATGATTTTCGTGTCCATCTGTCGATTCAAGGACCAATTTAGATTTGTAATTGGCAGTAGGTGTTGTCAATATGCGAATGGGAAATTTTCCTGCTTGGAATGTTGTTTACAGCCAGTTTGGTCGCAGACCGATCCACTTTTGCTAATCCCTAAATAAATAGTATCCTGTATTAAACGAAGTTTGTATTTTTTCCGAATTTCTTCTAATTTTCGATACATTTTTCTCGCAATACCGTATTGTCCGAAAGTTAGCTAAATAAATTCGAAATTAATATATCTAAAAAGATAAACGCTTTTAGCACAATGTAGATCGGCAGAGGATCACCATGTCAGTCCTAACCGTCACGTCTTTCCCACTGAAGCGCGCTTGAGCGACTTTCACACGGCCACCAGCGACTGAGGCGATTGCAATCATACAGTCTTCCGCTCGCTACACCCCTATGCTACAACTACGCAGCGCTGTTAGGAAATAGATAACTGTGCAATAAAATTTCAGAGGCAGCAAGGAGAGAGTGCAAATTTGCTTATTGTGCGATTCGCTATGTCGCTCAGTGTTGGCTTGGTAGCCGTCAGAGATGGAAGTGTTCATCGCCGCTCCCGCCAAGTGTGATGTTCGAGCAGTACTCCGATTTCTCCACGCAAGAAAGTTACCGCCTGTGGAGATTCATGGGCAGATGACTGAGGTGAAGAGTGCATGTCCATTCAGCACGTCCGCAAATGGTGCAGGGCTTTTGCTGAGAGTTCACGATGAAGAATGGAGTAGAAGACCGCCGGTTTCGAATGCGATTGTCCAGAAGATCAACAGTCAGCTGCTCAAAGTTCGGAGGGTAACTGTGAGTGAACTTCTTGAACGCATTTCTAAAGCTGCCCATGGCACAGTTGAAAGAACTTTAACAGAGACGTGTTTGGTTATTGCAAGGTGTGTGCTCGCTGGGTCCCCCAGATGCTGACTGATGGACACAAATAGCAACACCTTGACTGTGCTCGTAAGTTTCTTCAACAATGTGAGGGGGGACGCAACAACGAGAACTTGTTGGACTCTGTTGTCACAGGAGATGAAACGTGGGTGTTTCATTACCTCCCCCGAAACAAAACAACAATGTCGTCAGTGGCTTCACTCTGGTTCACCGCCACCAAAGAAATTCAAAGAAACGCAATCGGCAGGAAAGATTATGGCGACTGTGTTTTGGAATCGGAAGGGGGTACTCCTCACCGATTTCATGCAACCTGGGACGACAGTAAACTCAGACAGATATTGTGAACATTGACCAAACTCCGGCGAACAATCCAGACTCGCTGTAGAGGACGACTGACGGAGGGAGTAGTGCTTCTTCACTATCATGCTCGACTCCACGTCGCTCGTCAAACACAGAAGCTTTTGAAGAAATTTTGGTGGACTGCTATGCCCCGTCCCCCAAACAGACCGGACTTAGCTGCCAGCGATCATCACCTCTTCCCCAAGCTAAAGGAACACTTAGGTGGTAAACGCTTCAAGAGCGACGATGTAGTCCAGAGATCACACGCTTCCTCAACCGGTTGGCGGGAAACTTCTTCGACTTAGGAATACAAAAGCTGGAGCATCGTCTTCGAAAGTGTGTCGAAAAAAGTGTGTTGAAAAATAGACAAAAGTAAGCTTTTCAACAATGTATAAATGAATAACAATAAACAACGTCTTCTATTTGTAAGAAATATGGGAACCTTACTTTTGATACAGCCCTTCTATCTTCCATTAGTCTACCTCCTCCTTCCTCCAGTTCTCTGTCCATGTCCTTCATCCCTCTCTGTCCATCTCCTCCACCTCCTCTGTCTGTCCCCATATGCCACCTCTCCCCAACCCTCCCACTCTCTGTCCATCCCTGTTCATCACCTCCTTGTCCCTCTCTCTGTCAACTTACTCCTCCCTCTTCCCTCTCTCTGTTCGTCTCCTCCTCGGCCCTCTCTCTGTCCATTTCCTTCTTCCTCCCTCTCTCTCCACATTATCACACTCATTCTAATAGAATTCTGGTGGTTTTTATCCCTGCAATTTTTCTTTCCAGATCGTAATTAATATATGTAGCAAATGTAGTTGAAATTGTTCCAGGTATTTAAAACGAGCTTTTCACCCGTGGCTTTGCCCATGAACACAGCTGTCACATATATTTCTCATATATTTAACAATTTTCACACGTATTTGTGCACATATTACACCTGTATCTCTAGCTAAATTTCGCCCAGCAGTTTCATTTTCACGCACCTCAACGTTTTTGATGTTGTATCTCTTGCACTACGTGTGGTACAGTGATAAATTTTTGTAGATTCATTCATCGAATATGTGGATAGTGTCTGAAAAATGTGACACTAATAAAGTTAGGAAGAACGGGCAACATGCGGTTTATATTGTTGGAAGATAACGTTACTCAGACCTCCAAGTTAGGGCGCAGCCACTGTCCTAACCTGTTAGACATGTGGCGCCTGCCATCCAAATCACCTGCTTTACGATCCTGTTGTGTACCCGCTGGCACCCTTTACTATCAAGGCAGTGATGAGCCGGTGTGCCTCAGGCACCCAAGAACCAACAACAATGCTGTATTCTATTTATTTACGTATACTGCAACATATACAACACATTACCGAGCATCATCGGAGGTGAAAATTTTGTACCTAGAGGACAATTTACTTGGGCACACATGATATTTTTTGTCTGTACTTCAGTCTAGTTACTAATTTTAGAATCGCATGAAGGATTTCGTACTAGATGCCACCCTTAGCAGTTTCCACAATTTTCTATAGTTTTTGTTGTTGCTGGACACAGGCTGTGTTTCGTGCAGGATTCCTAAATATTTCGAGTTCTATTCATTTAACTGCTTTACAATGTGTTAAAGCTATTTGGAACATATTATATCTTCAGTTACAGAATATTATGCTAAGTAAAATTCTATGTGTTCTTAAAACTAGTTATGTAATGTGTGCACAGTAAAGCCATACATGGTTGGTCGTGCGCCATGTTATACCTTGAAACAGAAGAAGGTCTTTTCCCATAGAACGCTGGATAATTGCAAATCAACAGAGTTTCAATAATGCCTTAACTGTTTCATCTGTCTAAAAATGGAAATTTGGGTTAGTTTCCAATAGCTGCAGTTTGAAAATGTATTTAACTTGTAACTGGTTTTCGATAGTAATTCTACTTAATTTGACTTCACTTATTGATTATTGGTGTGTAACAGACTAATAATGTAACAGGTAGACGTCTAAATAGAGTAAATGTTAATATTTTCCCGGTTGCAACGCTTTTGAATTTCAATAGAATATTCGTTCCTAGGCACATGACCGTGTTGTACCTTGGAACCTTAATTTGATGGAGTAACTTTCGTAATTTCAGAAGAACACTGCAGCACATAGAAAGTGAATGACATCATTTAAAAAACTGGCCCGGTGCGAGTAAGACTCGAGAACTGAGGGTTCTGTACAAACTTAATTGTGTACATAGTTTATACGTTCAGGGATATCGAGGACACTGACAAATTTCGCCTGTTACCGACACTGACAATGCTAAGATATCTACCCCAGCGATGTAAAGAATTCCGAGAATGTTTTAATTTCAAGTTTGAGGGTCGGACAGCAAATGAGAAATATTTTCTCTTGTGATACAATCGCAAATTAACAATTTTCGGTATTTTCTCTTTACTTGTACTGTAAAACCTTGCTTCTTTCAAAGTTTAATGACTCTAGGTCTACGGGAAGCGCCCTATATATTTTGATGAATAAGTTTTTGAGTATCAAAGTATGTCATATAAATAGTCAACTGTTTGGACTGCATGGACTAGAAGCTTAAAATTTTTACACGGCCAAGGGCGCATCCATCTTAGCATTTGATATAAATTAGAATTTGATACACCAATGTGTTACAGAGAAAAAGGGACAGTCGGGCAGACAAACAGACAAACGGATAAAACAACAACAAAAAATCTTTTCGCGTTATATAATTGCAAACGGACAATTTTCTGATTTTTCCTTTACTTGTACCGTGAGAAATTGCTTCCTGCCAAATTTCATGATTCTAGGTCAAAAGGAAGCACCCTACAGGTTTTCATGAGCATGTGACGTAAACAGCCTCATATTTCGATTGGATTGACTTAGAAGCTTAAAAGTACTACACCACGAAGGGACCACAGACCTTAATATGTGACATAAATCTTAACTTGATACATCGATTCTTTTCTGGTAAAAAGTGTTATTAACAGTTGGACAGACAGACAGATGGACAGATGGACTAAAAGGCGATCCTATGATGGTCCCGTTTTTATAGACTGAGACGTGGAACCCAAAAATGGAATTATAAATTGTATTTAACTTCCGTTACGGACCTGGATAGATGTGAAACTCTGTAAATTGTCCCAGGGTACAACATTCTCTCCTACTACACCTATTATAGTCACATACTGAAAATGAACAGTGGAAAATCTCGTCATGTGCCATATATATGGAAAGCTTTGGCAGCATACTAAAAATTAAATTCAAGAAGAAGAAGGAAAAGATGATCAACTGCAAGTGATGGCGAATCTTGAAAAAATGAAGCCTGGAACTTTTTAATGTGACAAATAACAAAGAAATCTTTATTTCTTACTTCATGTGAATATGTCAGTATTATGTGGATAAATTGTATAGTTACTATTAACAAATTATGCTTGAAAGAAAAATGTGACGACAAGGAATGCAATCTGGCAACCTTACATTCAGCTAATAACTCCCACACGCAACTATGTCAATCGTAAAGTAGCGCGCAAAACCGAGGACTGCCTAAAAATACAACATGGTGACATGCTACCTAAAAATACGGCATGGTGATATCACGTGCGCAATGGTGTCGTTCGGCGTACCACTGGTGGCATGCCTCTTCCTGCTGCGGAGTCTAGAGGAGCCGCAATAGTGGCCGCTGCGCTAACAGCCAGTGGTGCTCCATTCCCATTAATGCTAACCTATTTTTGTTATTTGAAACGTTTGTTTGTATCTAGACAGCATCTTCTCTCAATCTCCTTCCCTCTCTTCCCCCCCCCCTCCCGCTCCACCATCCTTGTATTTTTCCTCCTCCTCCTCTACTTCACTTTATATCCATTAAATGATATAATCTTTGCTTTTAAGCTTAATTGTTTTTATTGTGTTAAATGAGAAAATGGCGTCATTTAAAGTATTTGTAGAGGCTGTGGCCTCGTATTACGAGAAGTTAATGGAGTTTATTCTCATGTGTTCTTTTTCTTTTTTTAAGTAGTTAAGCAGAGCAATTAGGTGTTTCATTTTGGTACTGTACAGATAACTACTTGTAAAAAAGGAACACACTTGTACTTATGAATGAGGCAGAGTATATCAAGAAAAGAGAATAATTTATAGAACAGGGCAAAATAATCAAGTTAATCAATGACCCTACCATGATGTATCAAAGACATATACAAAAACTCTTAAAAACCGTCAAAGTCGCCATCACGAAACTCGAGCCAAATAAATGGCACAAAAGAATCCCAAAGCACCCAACCTCAATAGTTTACCAAAGATACATGAAAATAACTGTCCAATCACGCCCGTAATAAATTTGAAAAATGTACCATCTTACCACTTAACTAGGCATTTACGTATAATACTACAGAAATTATACACTTTCACAAACAACAGAAACATAGATAAAACAGTGAACTGATAGAAAAGATAAAAGATATCGACATACCATCAACAGCAACCCTGGTATCTTTTGACATTACATCCATGTACACAAATGTGCCAGTAGAAGAAACAATAATCTGCAGTATCAAGAGGACATAAGACATGCACACGTAGATGAAACAGAAACCATCCTGAAGATTATAACAGAGCAGATCTATTTCTCTTTCAAGAAGGAGTTCTATCTACAAAAAGATGGCCTACCAATGGGCTCATCCTTCAGCAGTCTAGTTGCAAACATATTTCTAAACCACATTGAAAACAAAATATTCACTTCAACCGTTCATCCAAAACAGTACAAGGAAATATACTGGTATCGATATGTAGATGACATCATTTGCGTAACTAATGAAACAGCCACCCGAATAAAACAAATACACAGTGACATAAATACAGTTCACCCAAAAATAAAATTCACCATTTAGACAGAAGAGGAAATGAAACTTAATTTCTTAAACATCACCATATACAGAATCAATTAGAAAAATAATTTTCGATTTTTCAGGAAAACTAGAGGCACAAGTACACCCATTCATATCAACTCCATCCACCCCGCAAGCACACAAACTCTAAAGATTCAGACATATGCTACACAGGCTCAACAAAACTCAGCTGGATGGACTCATCCACACACAGAGGATCTAAACACAATACACCAGATAGCCAGAGAGAATGGGTACAACACACGAATGGTAAACACACTAAACAACAAAATAAAAAGAAAAAAACAAATTAAAAGAGAAGAAACCATGAACAAATCACCAGCCACAACAGAGAACCAAGAACACAAACTGCAGACAAACACAGGTAACCAGGAACACCCTACAAAGAGTGCAGCATGGCACATACTAAGAGTAACAAAAACGTCAACAGGGTGGGAAACATACTGAAGAAAGAAAGGCTACAAATATCATTTCGGACAAATAACACAGTACAGAAAAATCTAACACTGAGAACACCTGGCCGGCCGGTGTGGCCGAGCGGTTCTAGGCGCTTCAGTCTGGAACGGCGCAACCACTATGGTCGCAGGTTCGAATCCTGCCTCGGGCATGGATGTGTGTGATGTCCTTAGGTTAGTTAGGTTTAAGTAGTTCTAAGTTCTAGGGCACTGATGACCTCAGATGTCAAGTCCCATAGTGCTCAGAGCCATTTGAGAACACCTCTGCAGACAAATCCTTCCAAAGCTGGAAAATGTCAGTTAACCTGTAGTCCATGTCCGCCCCCGGTAGCTGAGTGGTCAGCGCGACAGGGCTAAGGGCCTGGTTCGATTCCCAGCTGGGTCGGAGATTTTCTTCGCTCGGGATTAGGTGTTGTGTTGTCCTAATCATCATCGTTTCATCCCCATCGACGCGCAAGTCGCCGAAGTGGGGTCAAACCAAAAGACTTGCACGCAGCGAACTGTCTCCCCGACGAGGGGCCCTAGTCACACGACAATTTCATTTTTACCTGTAGTTCCTGCCAGTCGGTCTGTATAGGCTAAACATGCACAAATTTCAAAACTTGGTACTCTGAACACCTTCTTCCCCTAAGAAGTGATAGTACACACTCCACCTTTGCAGGTCACCTAACGCAAGGAAACCACCATCCAAAAAATATGAACATTGATTTTAAGATCCTTAAGGAGAACTACCACATACAAAAAACTATAATACAAGGAAAGAGAGTCCTGAACGAAAATGGAACACTGTGCAATAAAACACTGTTTGGAACACTCAATGAACTGTACAAAAGCACATCCCCGCATAAAACATAACGAACAGTCTCAAATATCGGAAAAAACTTAAGTTTTCAGAGTTTCCTCCCAATTCCGCTTTCCATCTCTTTACGCATTACATAGATTCTGCCCTCTCCCAGCAGCCACACCACACTCTTTCTGACGAAAAATTAGCGCCAAAACAGATACAAGACCAACGATGAACAAGTGAGCAGCGACAATAACATAATACTCTCACTGAGCGTGGAATCAAAAGTGTCTGCTTAGGTCACGTTTCGCCACATTTTATGAAAGTACATGTGTGGTGAACCAATTAACGAAAATTTTGTGAAAAACTGTGTGGAAACAGTGCACTGAGTAGCAGTTGACAGATACATCATCCAGAGACACGCAACAGGACGAAAAATATAATTACAGAAACGCACATAACCTCTGCCCACTAAAATGTTCTAGTTCATTTAGCGATGTAATTCTAAGGTGAGCATCTAAACAAAACAAAGCAAAATGCACTTAAAGTGCCTCTAAGTTATCATAAATTTGACATTGTACTTGACAGAAATAAAATTTGACCTACCGAAGACGACACATAAGTGTCGAAACATGTCTGGGTAAATATAGATTTTCAAAACAACCTGACGGCAAATGATGGAAACAATGTTACTAATGCGCTGTGGATCCGCAACTCTTTTCCTAAACCCCGTAATTATTTCCCATTGTGACGCATAAGTTTGAAATATTCCTCAGAGGTGGCTACAGGCGTCCTCTGTAACGTTACAAAAGCGTATAGCCCTGCGGCGTCACCCTCTGGCTCGACGACGGTTCGAGAAGCAAGGTGCCGACACATGCAAAAAAAAAAAAAAAAAAAAAAAAAAAAAAAACCCTCAGAAGTTTATGTGAGGTGTAACATGTGTTAATGATGTCACATTGACACCAAATTTCACCGCATTCCTGCCCAGTGCCACCGTGGATGTGGCGCATGATGGTAAGGTCGTTGCATACCCTGATCCATATTTCACTCCTTCGTTAGGCCCCCCCGCGATGGAGGTTAGCATCTCGACGCTCAGAGTTGAAATCACGCCCTCTTCTAATGTGTGGCAGAGGAAAACGTTTCAGACATATCGCAGCTCAGAACTGACAAGAGAAAATCTCAGGGGGTGACATAAAGGGCGTCAATGAAACAACATCTTCCGCTGAGATCTTGCGGTCGAAAACGATAGTTCACAGTGAAGATGTTCTTCACAATCTTTGACATTGCTGACACTCTCGGACTTTTCAACCCTTCTCTGGACGCTGTGGAGCTGCATCCCCGCTGAACATGACTGCAGCCTTTGGAGTGCAGCGGGACCGCAATGTTCACAAATCAGTGTGGAACTTCTTGGGACCGTTGAAAATCATTCGACGAAATTTGACGTGATCCGAAGCAGTGCCTATGCCATCTGAGCCTTCCTGTTTTGTGCGTCCTGTGGCGTGATCACGGAGGGATCTGACGCTGACACATCCACGAATAAAACGGCAAAGGATCACTCTAGGACTCCCCAGTCCGGCAACACGCTCAGTGTCACCGGCTCACGTATAATGAGCACTTTAAATGTACCTGCACAAATCTGTGGCTGGAGCCCTAGGCACCTGCCGGTGGGCAGATACTCGACACATCTCCATTCCAGCGTGCCTACTAACTGGCGGCCAGGATTCTCTCACCGGTTTTCTCTATGCAGATACACTTTGAAAGTGCTCAATAAACTTTGGCAGCTATCACGGACAGTGTTGCCGAACTGGTTGGTGTTAGAGGGACCCTCTGCCATTTTATTCACACTTGTATCAATGTCGCACCCTCTAGCGCCACAGGAGGGCCCCAAACAGGATGGCTGAATACGTATTAGAACCCTTTGCTGTTTCGGATCATGTTTAAATGTTGTTGAATAGTCCCTAGTAGCCCCAACCTGTACACCAGAGCAAAAATTGCGGTAACACTACACTACAAATTGGTGCAATCATGTATCTTGGCATTGCACACCAACGGTTTGCTTAAGGGGGGCAGGGGGGGGGGAGGGAGAGGGGTTGAATCGTCCGGGTGTGTCAGCAGTGTCAAATGTTATGAAGAACATCGGCTCGCTGCTCACCGCACTGCGAACGGTCGTTTCGACGGCGAAATGTATAGGAATCAACGTCCCAAGGAGAGGAGTGGTTTCATTGACGCAATCTATGCATCCCCTGAGGTTTCTTCATGTCGATTCTGAGTGTCGGTGCCTTTGAAGTGTCTCCTTCGGCCACACATAAGAAAATCGCTTGAATTGAGTGCTGGGCGTCGCCGTTATGGCTAACATCGCAGAAGTGTCAGAAGAATGTGTGAAATGTGGGTAAGAGGAGATGTGAATATCTTGTGATCGCGTGACAATTCCAGTGTGGCGCTGAGCAGAATTGTGTGGAAATGCGGTGCCAATGTGACCTTACATCTCACATGAATATTTGAGCTCTCGTTTTTTTTCGCATGTGTTGACGTCTTGCTGTCTGAAGAGTAGTCGTAGGCCGTCACACTTCTGCATTATTACAGAGGAAGGCTGCAGGCACTTTTGAGCCAAATTTCAAAGTTGTACATCTCAATGGAAAATAATTAGGGTGTTTCGGAAAAGTGATCGTTTTAATTCTGTTCCACAATGTAGGTCTGTTAATGGTGCAACATGGTCTCGGGTTGCTTCTAAGATGCAGGTCGTATGTAAAAACAGCAACTGATAAATGAATAAATACATAAATGTTCGTGTCGGTACTTCGGTACTTCCCTGCCGACTCAAGTAACGTGATGTGGCTGTGTGGTCCTACATCGCTCAGCGAACAGTGTTACTGTCCCCTCGGGCATTAGTTGCTTCGTGCCGTTGAGTTCACGCATACCATTGAGTATGGCGCTTCTGAATCCATCGATGGCATTTTCGGGTGGCAGTCGTGGGATCCCAACCAATGGGGGCAGCAGTACCACATAATGATAAAGTGCTGTCTAAATTGGCCACGTTCCTGTTGCAACACACTTTCGACAGGTGCTGGTAGACGTTTTCACTTCTCACACGAGGTATGATACCGTATCGTCACAAATAACCTATATTTACACACAATTTCAGAACTGGAAGCCCTCTGTGTAGTAATCCCATACAGGGGGGCTTATCATAATTAATGGCGTAAATGCATACATTTGAAACTACACGATACAAGAAGCAAAGAAACTCTACTAAACATATGCTGTAAATGCATACCTTAAACATCGCTTCATCTTTGATACTATTAAACAAGCTTTTTGCTTTCCATATCTTGGCAGGAGATAATATAGACCAAAACAAGGGAAAATGTCCAGCAAGCATGGGCTCTTAATGCATAGCTCAATTGTTGTGAGAATTTGCCTAATACGAGAGATGTGTTTTACAGTAACAAATATGAGCAAGTACTTATGGCTGTGAAGTTATGCACTTTAGAGCCCATGTTTACTACATATTTTCTCTGAAAATGTGGAAAGTGAAGCGCTTGCAGTAAAATTTCTTTCACAATATCAAAGATGAAGAAGTGCTTGTAGCTCTTAAGGTATGCATTGAAGAGTCTCTGTTTACTGAAACTTTTTTTGCTTCTAGTATCCAGTACTTTCAGCCGTATGTGTTTACGCCTTTAATTATGATGCACGCTGTACACAGAACGTTATTAGCGTTCCTCCTATCTGCCTTATGTAGTTGCATATCCAAGGATGTAGTATACTGCATGTGATTCAGTGTTTGTTGCGTGCTACCCTCGTGCTGTTGCAATTTTAATGGTCAGCATTGTACTAGTCTGGTCTCATTCAAACGACCTACCACATTCCACTCGTTGAACTAGGACGAAAATATTTATCTTGAGGATAAAGAGCACTCTTGTGTCCATGTTTGCTTGTAAATGAACTTGATTTCAAGTAGGTTCCGCAATGAGCAATCACAGTATTTTTCTTATTTGTTTGCTGGGACATGTTTCACTGAAGATAAATGTGTCATTTTTCACGCGCAGAACATCTTATGGATACGGACAACAAACCAAAAGGTCTCAAGACTAGCCCAATGGATTAACAGCCTCCCACAGAAACTAAGAACTGAATGACCATTTCAAACGGATCAGCTGAATCAATGTTAGAAGCATCTGCTGCTGTAGCATATAGGCAGTGTTTAATCCACGACATTTCACTCCGTACCCGTACATATTAAAAAAATCTATGTATATGTGTATGTTCCACATCTCCTCCTAAACCACTGGACCGATTTCTACCACAAAAGGTACACACATCCGTTACCGTCAGGCAACAATCACTGTTGACATAAGAACCACCTGCCTATCATAGTCAGGAGATAGGACGCCATAAACAATGAGATGCGTGAAAAGCTGTCGCATCATGCATGAAGTTTTGATACTTTTATTGTTCCCTAATAACACACTCATGCAGTAGAGTCAGCTTAACGAAACACCTGACACCTGACAGCGGTTTTGACAGCTTTCAACTGCGAAGTGCAAACGGCTGTAGGCTAAAACAATAAGCTACCTATAGAGTTATGAAGAGGCATTGCAATAGAGAGCTTCACAAATCGCGTTGTAAACACACAAAGCAGCTGCGCCCGGTGTTCTACAAATGTTGTTTGTAAGCATGTTCTGAGTTATATGAACATTACAGAGAATTTGTGTTTTGTATACTATGTTTCTTACTTTCGATACTGTTCTTACACATATGTATGTTATGCATATTTCTTTGTGTGACTGCTTCAGAATCGCAAAGGCGTTTTCTCGAAGGCATGGAAATGAAATTTTTTCGATATTACGTTACAAATGCAGTTCATTCATTATTTTCGTTTCTAATAGAAAATTTACAATGATGCGAAGCATAGAAACGACTGCAAAAGAAACGGGTAAGGCTCTCAGGACTGGTTGTTGCGCGGATGAAATTAATTCACACGTGTTGACATTAACTGTAGCTCATCAGAAGATAAAAACAAATTACAAAAACAATTAGAAAAGATATGCGAATGGTGCAGAAATTGGCAACTGACCCTAAATAATGAAAAATGCGATGTCATCCATATGAGTGCTGAAAGGAATCCGTTAGTCTTGGATTACACTATAAATCAATCAAATCTAAAGGCTGTAAGTTCAATAAATTCACTAAATACCTAGGATTTACAATTATGATAAATTGAAATTGGAAAGAATACAGAAAATTTTCTGGGGAAGGCAAACCAAAGACTGCATTTCATTGGAACACTTAGGAAATGTAACAGATCTACTAAAGAGACTGTCTACACTACTTTGGTGCATCCGCTTTTGGAGTACTGCTGCCCGGTCTGGGATACTTACCAGATAGGATTAACGGAGTACATCGAGAAAGTTCAGAGAAGACCAGCACGTTTCGTATCATCGCGAAATAGGGGTGGGGGGAGTGTCACTGACATGATACAGAATATGGGGTGGACACCATAAAAACAAAGGCGTTTTTCGCTGTGGTGGAATCTTCTTACGAAATGTCAATCACCAACTCTCTCCTCTGAATGCGCAAATATTTTGTTGACACCGACCTACATAGGGATGAAACGGTCATCAAAATAAAGTAATGGCAATCAGAGCTCGCACAGAAAGATACAGGTGTTCGAGCCTGAAATAATAGAGAATTATTGTGAAGGTGGTTCGATGAACCCTCTACCAGGCACTTAAGTGTGATCTGCAGAGTATCCATGTACATTTAGTTCGTCCTGCTGTCCAGATGAAACGACGTTATTCCTTGCGCCAGCAACGTAGACTTCCTTACCCATTTGCAGGAGGCGTTTGTGTCCTGTAGCTGTGATGGCAATGTCGTTCATACTGAGGCATACAAAGGATGACACAGCTCCAATCTTCGGCAGAAACAACACAAAAAGCTATATTAATAAGAAGAAAAACTTGGAAAGTAATTACGGCAGCGAGGACAAAACGGTACTATATTTGCCAGAACTGTGTAATCTAAATTAACGATAGCAACTAGCCGTCTAATTTACGTCCTTTCTCCCATTTTTTACTTTCATTATTTAATGGAGCTGTAATCGGGGAAAGTTTAGGAAAGGTTTGAAATTATGTTTCAGTATTGCTGGAAGTCACTAAGTGCTCCCATTATCAGACACTGGATGGGTGTAGTGTGTGTAGTTAGCGCTCCGTTTTAAGAAAAGAAGTTTTTCACGCATCCCAATGTTTACGACGTTGTATCTCCTGAATTAATGTGTCGTACAGTGACATAATGTTGCAGGTACGTTAAAAGGTGTGCCTGGAGACTGTCTGCAAAATGTGTTGTGCATAGCGTTTTTCTATCATTATTTTGTCGGGGTGTCAGCGAGAAGAAGATTCGTAAAGGTTTGAAAGGACATGTCAATTTTTTTGGGAGTCACTAGGAATTTTCATTCTCAGATAAAGTACACTAAGAATATACTGCACTCCATGAGTTTGGCCGCCTCAAGACTTACACAGTTTCTGACTGTAATATTTATCTTACTGTATTAAGCCTTTAAGAGTTCATTCTCCTCAACCGGCCTACAATATAAGCAATTTATGTGATTTTGAGAAAGCTAATGTAGCAGTTAACGTAAATCTTTTTGCACATTGTTTATTGATTCTTTAAGTCAGTCATCATTTAGCCACCCTCCATCCGAGGAGATAAAACTGATCTGCCCAAAATGAGGTGGGTCCATGACGAAAGTCCTGCAGTCTGCCAATCTTATCTGAAAAAAGGACAAATAGAAAAAAAACTGCACAGTTTTTCGAAATTTACCAAAGTAATAACATGTCGGACGTTTGAAACAAATATGTAGTTTTGCCGCGTGTTTTTGTCACGTTTTCTGAAATAACCAATGAATAAACGAAAATAAAATAAATCGGCTAATTTAGACAAATTTCAGAAAGATGTCTTTATTAGTTCAAGCTGATGGAAAGGATTGCTGGCCCTCTAACAAAGATAGGTTTCTGAAATTTGACTAAATTACTCCCCGGACATGTCTGCGATGAGTAATGGCTAATTTATTCATTAGTTATTGTATAAAATCAGACTAAAAGATGCAACGACTGCCATTTTACTACGTTTATAGTTCTTCATCTTTAGTAAACGGTTCAGAAACATATCGGTGTGTTGGGGCTTATGGGCGCTCAACATCGAGGTCATCAGCGCCCTGACACACATTAAAAGGAACGAATGTGGACAGACCTAATAAAACTGAAGCACACACTCAAAGAAAGCAGGAAAAGAAGGAAAATGCGACACAAGAAAGTAAAACCTAAGGAAAGGGAAAACATAGCAACAAGAATACCACAGGAAATTGACATTGGCTGGCCACTTACATAAAATATGGGCGAGCTTGTCACACAGTGAGCAAATTAAAATCCTCTCCCTAAAATCTTTGAAAAAACATTTGACATGGCACAGAACTTTAAAACTTTAACCACATTCGTCCGAGTGTTGCCTAAAAGAGATGGCAGGTCCGCTGGCAAGTCAGCCGCGGCCCGCTGGTCAGAAAATAAAACGCAATCCAATAAAACGTGGCGCACAGTGACCTGGACGCCACAAGCACCACACATTGGAGGGTCCTCTCGCCGGAGCAGGAAGCCATGCGTCATAGGACTGTGGCCTATCCGAAGCCGAGTGAGGAGAACCTCGTCTCGTTGACGGGGCTGAAAGTAAGTACACCACACACGCGTTGTGGGCTTGACTATACGGAGCTTATTGTCAGTCACTTCCAGCCACTCATCCTCCCACCGACGCATGACTTGTGAGCTCAACAGCGAGGTGAGTGCATGCAGGGGAATAGCGCACTGAGCTACTTGTGGATCGAGACACGCCTCCTTGGCTGCGAGATCTGCCCTTTCATTCCCAGCAATGCCGACATGCCCCGGAACCCAGCAGAAAGCCACCACCTTCCCCAGTCGCTGTAGTCGGAGGAGGGTATCCTGGATGGTCTGGACAATTTTGTCTGCCGGATACAAACGTTGCAATGAGTGAAGGGCACTGAGTGAATCGGAACAGACAAGAAATTTAGGAGAGGAAGAATGTCTCATCTGCTCCAGTGCCCGCAAGATCGCAAACAATTCTGCATCAAAGACAGTAAAAGTCTGAGGCAGTCGGACCTTGAGGACACGATCCGGAAAAACAACTGAGCAACCAACGGAATCCCCTTGTTTCGACCCATCCGTAAAAACAGCTACATAGTAGTGGTGCTCAGATAAAATGGCAGAAAATGCTGCATTAAAAACCGTGGCAGGAGTGCAATCTCTCTTGTACTGCAATAAATCTAAAATCACTCCGGGCCTCTTCAGTAACCAGGGTGGCAGGCGATTAAAACCCTTGATTTGAGGCTGTACAGATTCCACACCGAGGGACTCTAGCACACGTTGCACACGGATCCCAAACGGCAACGTAGCCCTGGGACGGCGGGAAAAAAGGCGGTCCAGAGGTGTATGAGCAACAAGATGGTGAGCAGGCGAGGACGGAGTTGCAAGAAACTTGCAAGCCTGGCGCACCAGCAGGAGCTGCTGCCGGATGGTAAGTGGCGGTTCGCCAGCCTCAGCACAGAGGCTGGGTACGGGACTGGTCCGATAAGCGCCCGTGGCCAGTCGAATCCGAGCATGGTGAACAGCGTCAAGGATCTGCAAATAAGACGGCCTTGCTGATCCATATACTGTGCACCCATAGTCCAGCCGTGAACGCACAAAAGCTCGATAAAACCGTAGGAGACGCGCCCTGTCCGCTCCCCAAGACATGTGGCTGAGGCACTTGAGAATGTTCAGTGCCTTCAGGGTTCTGGCTTTAAAGTCACGTAGGTGTGGCAGCCATGACAACCTGGAGTCGAAAATTAGGCCCATAAACCGCACGGTGTCTCTAAAATGTAGGACAGTATCCCCCATATGCAAGGCAGGCAAAGTAAAAAGACGACGAGAACGACTAAAATGAACACAAACACACTTATCGGCAGAAAACCTAAAAACCCGTCTTTGCAGCCCAATCCTCTAACCGCTGCACTGTTAGCTGCAACTGACGGCTCGCAGTTGCAACACTGGAGGAGGAACAGAAAACAACAAAGTCGTCCACAAACAAGGAGCACTGTACTGGACTCCTCACTGTAGACGTTATACTGTTGATGGCTATGGCAAAGAGGGTAACGCTTAAAACACTGCCCTGGGGGACACCGTTCTCTCGCTCAAAGCGATCAGACTGTGTGTTACCAACGCGGGTCCGACAAAACCGCTGAGACAGGAAAGACCGACTGAAAATGGGGAGGTGGCCACGAAAGCCCCATTGATGCAGTTGTGCAAGAATACAGTGTCTCCAAGTAGTATCATATGCCTTACTCATATCAAAGAAGATACCGATACAGTGATGATGACGGAGGAAAGCTTGCTGAATAGCCGCCTCTAGGAGGGTCAGGTTGTCGATTGTGGACCGAAATTTTCGGAATCCACACTGAAAGCGGCTAAGGAGCTGTCTGGTCTCTAACAGCCAGACCAGACGACGGTTAACCATCCGTTCCAGGGTCTTTCCGACACAGCTTGTCAAGGCGATACTACGATAACTACCGGGACATGTGCGGTTTTTTCCTGGTTTGAGGAGAGGGATGAGGATTGTCTCCCTCCACGACGTGGGGAACACTCCTGTCTGCCATATGAGATTAAAACATTCGAAGAGGATTTCCTTTGACGCCGCTGGCAGATGTCGAAGCATGGAGTACTGGATGCGGTCGTAACCTGATGCAGTGTCAGAAGTCTTAGTAAGTGCCGATTCAAGTTCCCACATGGAGAAAGGGGAGTTGTAGGCCTCAGAACTGTTCGACCGAAAGTCCAAGTTCGCTCTTTCGATAGTCGCACGGTAGCGACTAAACGCTGGATCCTGGGTTGCAGTGGCAGTACTTTGTGCAAAATGCTCTGCCAGCGTCTGAGCAATGGCTCTGGGTGTCGTTTGGAGGCATCCCTGGTTCAGGACTGCAGCTATTGTTAAACGGCTACGTTTACCGGAAATCCTCCGGATGGCTTCCCATACTTTTATGGAACAAGTGGAACGGTTGATGGAGTCCAGGAACTCCTGCCATGACCTTTTCTTGCTCTCCTTAATGTCACGGCGTGCCCTGGCTCTCGCGATTCGAAAGGCAGTAAGATTGACCGCTGTTGGGCGGCATTTAAATCGGCGAAGAGCCGCACGCCTGTCCCGGATGGCTGAACGGCACTCTTCTGTCCACCAAGGCACAAGGCGCCGCTTAAGAGTGCCAGAAGACTGTGGTATGGACAGGTCAGCAGCATGATGGACCACAAGCGTGATGTGATCCACCCATTCCTGTACGTTATTGTGGCGGTCAAAGACAGCCAACCGAGTGAACAGTGGCCAGTTAGCTCTACCAATCATCCACGATGGCGGCCTCCGCTCTAGCAATACACCATCCAGGAGATGAATGCGGATGGGGAAGTGATCGCTGGAATGAAGGTCGTCAATGACCTCCCAGTGGACAGAGTCAGTGAGGGTTGGAGAGCAGAAAGATAGGTCAATGGCTGAGAATGACCCAGTAGCAGTAGAGAAATGAGTCGGAGTACCTGTGTTGAGGATGCACAACACTTGAGATGTTAGGAGGCTCTCCAAAATTCGACCTCGAGTGCAAAGAGAAGTGGAGCCCCGCAGGACATGACGGGAATTGAAGTCTCCCAGGAGGAGAAATGGGCGGGGGAGTTGGTCGATGAGATCTGTGAGAGCGTCTAAGGTCATTGCATCCAGAGGGGGTAAATAAAGGGAGCAAACGGTAAGCCACCGACGTGAATGAATTTCAACTGCAACTGCTTGCAGGTCAGTATCCAGGGGGAGAGCAGAGGAGTGGTGGTCATTATTGACAAACACGGCGACTCCACCTTTGGCCCTTTCTCCAGTCAGGTCATCTTTGCGCTATAACGTATAGCACCTTAGTACAGGAGCATCAGATGGTTTTAAATGCGTTTCCTGTAAACACAAACACAGGGGGCGTAGCCATGCTAGGAGGTTCAGTTCCGCCACATGTGCCCGGAATCCATTCATGTTCCACTGTATAATGGGAGCCATCTATCAGGGTGGGAGTATCTTCATTCTCACTTTCTGTCGGGGAGGAGAGCCCACAACAGGTGGAGGCTCAGTTTTGTGGCGAGATGACAAAGGAGTAGAAACTGGAGGAAGAAGAGTAGGGTGCTTGAGATTTGCTGATGACATGGTCCTTCTAGCCACAGGGGAAAAAGAATTACAGGATTTGGTGGACACCATTGCAACTAACGGAAAAAAATATGGAATGCAAATTAACACAAATAAAACAAAAGTATTGGCAATAGGAGGAAGTAAGGAAATAAAAATTGTGCTGAATGGAAAAACACTAGAAGAGGTGCAAAATTTTAAGTATCTTGGAAGCGGGATAGACACCGACTGGAAGTGCATCACAGAAAAGTAAAACAAGGACAGCAATGGCAAAAGAGGCGTTTTATAAGAAAAGGAGAATCTTCTGCAGCGGTCTGGACACAGAACTCAGAAAGAGACTCATAAAATGTCTTGTATGGAGTGTTCTTCTGTATGGCGCTGAAACATGGACTATGAGGAAAAAAGACAGAGAAAGGCTGGAGGCTTTTGAGATCCGGACATGGCGGAAGATGGAAAGAATAAGTTGGATGGACAGAGTAAAAAATGAAGAGGTACTTGGGAGAGAAAAGACAGTTACTAGATGTAATAAAGAGAAGAAAAAGAAATGGGATTGGGCATATATTAAGAAAGAATGACGGACTGATAAAAACAGTTTTAGAAGGTTATGTAGAAGGGAAAAGGAAGCGAGAAAGGAAGAGATTCCAGATACTGGATGACATGATGGACGGTACAACATACAGCAGCCTTAAGAAGGAAGCAATGGATCGCAGAAAATGGAGAGGCAAAGGACCTGCTAATATAGCGGATAACTGATGATGATGATGATTGCCCCAGTCTGACATCAACCTCCATCGCTTCTGAAGAGGAGTCGAGAGAGACGTCAGAGAGAATGACATCAACATCAGCAGACTGTATAACTTCAGTCTCCTTCAGTGGGTGAGTCTTTACCTTTGGCTTTGGTTTAGATTTTCTGGCCTGAGGTGGCATTGGAGCCAAAACCTCAGAAGCAATAGGGGGTGTAGCAGCGCTGGGCAGTGCACAAGAATGAACCCGGGAAGGGGCAGGAAGTTCCACGATGTCAGCTACCACAGCCTGGTCAGATGGCCGGGGGGGAGCAGCAGGCTTCACAGGAACGACAGCAGCACACGTACATTGACAAGCGCAGGTGCTAGTGCTGACAGTAGCAACCTCCGTTTGTGTAGCGGCATCGGTTTTCAAGACTGGCTGTTTGAGAACGGAAGAAAAGGAAGCAGCGAACGTGGGCGGCTGCATGGAATTGTATATTTTCTTTGCCTCACCATACGGGATGCGTTTTGTGGTTTTAAGATCCTGGATCTTCCGTTCCTCAAGAGAAACTGCATTCCCTACTCCACACAGGGTGATGCCCAGAGCAGTTGACACACTTGGGAGGAGAGGAGCAACCAACTCCCTCATGGGCGGCTTTACCACAATTCCCGCAAGTGGCTTCCCCTCTACAGCCGAGAGTAGTGTGTCCAAAGTGTCGGCATTTGAAACACCGCATGGGGTTGGGGTAATAAGGCCGTACACTGAGGCGTAGGAAACCTGCCTTCACACGCTCTGGCAATTTGGTGCTGTTAAATGTAAGGATAAATGAGTCAGTCTTTATGAGAGTACCATCCACCCGTTTCATAACGTGTGGCACGTCGACAATTCCTTCCCGGGACCATTCAGCCTTCAGTTCGTCTTGGGGAATGTCAACGAGATCTCTGCAAGTCACAACACCCTTGCTGTAGTTCAAGGTGTTGTGAAATTCAGTCTCTATCGCAAACTCTCCAAGAAATTGTGCTTTCTGAAGGTTCTGAACTTGCTGCAAACTAGATGTTTCAGCCAACAAGGTTCCATTTCGCAAGTGCTTGACAGATTTTAAGGTGCCAGCAATGCCTTCTAAGCTTTTCTGTATATAAAATGGTGAAACTTTATCAAAACTCCCCTCCATTCTTTTAATTATGAGAAACACATTCTGCGAAGCAGTTTGCATTCTGTTACTAGTAACTGAATCAGGAGGACTGGCTACACGAGCCCTCTTGTTGGATTGGGTGTTAGAACCCACCAGCGGTCCACCCTTTCCGCTGGCAGGAGAAGAATAAAAGTTCGAGGGTTCCATCTCGGTCCCACGAGCAGCTGGGGAACTACAAGTCCACCTAGACAGAGCCCCGCGTGCCTAGGTAAGCCTTATACAACTGAGGTGCGGCAGGTTCCCCAGAGGTTGCCCGCTAACGACTGTTCCACCTCAACAGCCATGCATCTCATTGGCGCACAGCACACCTTGAGATTGAGGGGTTGTTTATAGAGGTTTATCCCATCCTCGCGATCCGGGCGGTGAAGCCAAGATCCCCATTCCCTGAGACACACAACGTCCCACCGCCGCGCCGCACGGTGGTCGTTGAAGTATGCCCAGAGCTTACGGTGACAGAAGACTGGCGGCGCTTACCAGTTTCCAGCTCAGGAACCCCGGGGTCGCCAAGTCCGTACTCAGCAAATGAATGCTGAGCCCCTGGGGGTCAGAAACATATCGGAATAAAGTGTGATTCACCATCGGAAACATGGATTTTAACAGGATATATCAAAATGGGAATGTATAACCCAATGAAATCACCCAATCGGATGAATTCTGCTGCCCTACTGATGTTTTATGCAAACCCGCCAGGATAGCTGAGAGCGCCAACGCGCGGCTTCCTGGACTCGGGTAGGTGCGCTGGCCCCGCATCGAGTCCGACGGCGGATTAACGACGACGACGACATCGTCCACTATGGACAAACGGTAGATACTGTTAATCTGAAAAAGGTTGGGTTACCCCGACTGAATCCTAGGTAAATTCTGAGTAAATGGTGCTACTGAGGCTGTTCATTATTAAAATTAAAGTTAATTGTGGGATGCATACGGGTGGAGGTGTCTACTAACGCTGTAAGTGTTTATATTTGCCGCCGACAAGAAAGAGAGAGAGAGACAGAGAAATATTCATTTTAAATTTTTTAATTAATCAACTTTATTATTATTATTATTATTTTTTAAGTGGATGTGATTATCTTTGTGTGTGTATGTGTGTGTGTGTTGATGGGTTACCTTAACCGCTAGAATACTTTGACTTTAAGGATTTTACGAAGGATGCTACTTCTGTGGGAGAAGTGAGTGTCATTTCCATTTTAATGAAGTTATTTGTAGAGACTCGTCTCAGATATTCCATTACACTGTTTACTGAGCCCCATAACCCCAAATTGTTAGTAACAGAAACAAAGTATTTGTTTAAGAGGTTTGCAGCACTACATGTATTTGTTACAAATGTCTCATTTATTTTTAGAGCTATTTGCTCCACCAGTCTCTGTCTTCACTATATCCCATGTTGTTGTGGTCTTCAGTCCTGAGAATGGTTTGATGCAGCTCTCCATGCCACTCTATACTGTGCAAGCTTCTTCATCTCCCAGTAACTACTGCAACCTACATCCTTCTGAATCTGCTTAGGTTATTCATCTCTTGGTCTCCCTCTACGATTTTTACCCTCCACGCTGCCCTACAATACTAAATTGGTGATCCCTTGATGCCTCAGAACATGTCCTACCAAACGATCCTTCTTCTAGTCAATTTGTGCCACAAACGTCTCATCTCCCCAATCCTATTCAATACCTCCTCATTAGTTATGTGATCTACCCATCTAATCTTCAGCATTCTTCTGTAGCACCACATTTCAAAAGCTTCTATTCTCTTCTTGTCCAAACTATTTATCGTCCATGTTTCACTTCCATACATGGCTACACTCCATACAAATACTTTCAGAAACGACTTACTGACACTTAAATCTACACTCGATGTTAACAAATTTCTCTTCCTCAGAAACGCTTTCCTTTCCATTGCCAGTCTACATTTTATATCCTCTCTACTTCGACCATCATCAGTTATTTTGCTCCCCAAATAGCAAAACTTCTTTACCACTTTAAGAGTCTCATTTCCTAATCTAATTCCCTCAGCATCACCCGATTTAATTCGACTACATTCCATTATCCTCGTTTTGCTTTTGTTGATGTTCATCTTATATCCTCCTTTCAAGACACTATCCATTCCGTTCAACTGCTCCTCCAAGTCCTTTGCTGTCTCTGACAGAATTGCAATGTCATCGGCGAACCTCAAAGTTTTTATTTCTTCTCCATGGATTTTAATACTACTCCGAACTTTTCTTTTGTATCCTTCATTGCTTGCTCAATATACAGATTGAATAACATCGGGGAGAGGCTACAAGCCTGTCTCACTCCCTTCCCAACCACTGCTTCCCTTTCGTGTTCCTCGACTCTTGTAACTGCCATCTGGTTTCTGTACAAATTGTAAATAGCCTTTCGCTCCATGTATTTTACCCCTGCCACCTTCAGAATTTGAAAGAGAGTATTCCAGTCAACATTGTCAAAAGCTTTCTCTAAGTCTACAAATGCTAGAAACGTATGTTTGCATTTCCTTAATCTAGTTTCTAAGATAAGTCGTAGAGTCAGTATTGCCTCACGTGTTCCACTATTTCTACTGAATCCAAACTGATCTTCCCCGAGGTCGGTTTCTACTAGTTTTTCCATTCGTCTGTAAGGATTTGCGTTAGTATTTTGCAGCCGTGACTTATTAAACTGATAGTTCGGTAATTTTCGCATCTGTCAACACCTGCTTTGTTTGGGATTGGAATTGTCTGAGGGTATTTCGCCTGTCTCATATATCTTGCTCACCAGATGGTAGAGTTTTGTCAGGACTGGCTCTCCCAGGGCTGTCAGTAGTTCTAATGGAATGTTGTCTACTTCCGGGGCCTTGTTTCGACTCAGGTCTTTCAGTGCTCTGTCAAACTCTTCACGCAGTATCATATGTCCCATTTCATCTTCATCTACATCCTCTTCCAATTCCATAATATTGTCCTCAAGTACATCGCCCTTGTATATACCCTCTATATACTCCTTCCACCTTTCTGCTATCCCTTCTTTGCTTAGAACTGGGTTTCCATCTGAGCTCTTGATATTCATGCAAGTGGTTCTCTTTTCTCCAAAGGTTTCTTTAATTTTCCTGTAGGCAGTATCTATCTTACCCCTAGTGCGATAAGCCTCTACATCCTTACATTTGTCCTCTAGTATCCCTGCTTAGCCATTTTGCACTATATCCCATACAGTTTTTATTTTGTAGCCTGATGTAATTATCTTTTTCTCATAATGAAGATGCTTACAGTTCTGAATTACTTCCTACAATATTTTGCAGTATTCTTTATAATGTATTACAATGCTAACTTCAGAGCTGTTTCTAGATAGTAGATACGGTTTCCTTTTTGTCCTACATGATACCTTTATTCCTTGTGTAATTCATGGTCTATTTTTAGATTAATTTTTGATTTTAGTCCCTTTTGGGGAAACAGTTTTCAAATTTGGAAGCAACTTTATTAATGAATGATTTGAATTTTCCATTGGAGTCAGATGCATTGTAAACATCTATCCAGTTTATGTCTACGAGCAGTCTTCTAAGATTGTAAATTTTTGACTGATTTATTACCCTCCTGCACTCAGATTTAATAGATTTTGTTTCCTGACAAGTTTCAACACTTAACAAAAGACGCTGTGTGTCATAATCAGGCAGCCTATTTTCTATTGGTCTTGTGAACTGACTTTTTTCTCTAGATTTGTTTACAAAGGTATTGCCAATAACAGTTTCAGAGCATTTCCGCATTTTAGTTGCAAAGTTAACAGTAGGAATAAAAATGGAATGACAGTGTTACTAATTGCAATAATTGTTCACCGATAGAGCTTTTCAATAAATCCACATTAAAATCGCCAACAACCTCTATTTCCTTTTTTTACTGTGAGATGTGAGAACAGAGCTTGCAGAGTTTTTTATGATGACGTTACAGTTCCTTGACGGTTCTCTGAGATTACTTATTGTCATAAAAGGCTTGTTATGAAATACTACTCCTGCCCGACAAGCTTCTAAGTGCTGCTCTGAGGAAATCTTATTAACATCAGTATTCTTGAAATTGAAACATTTTCTGAAAAATATGATAACCCCTGCTTTCTCTACAGAAGTAAGACGTAAACTTAAACCCTGTAACATTTAACGTATCTATATCAGTGGTCACATGATTTCCAGAGAGGCAAATTATATCAGCTGGTTTACTCAACTGTAATTCTTCAAGAAAAATAAGCAACATTTTAAGTTTACCCCCCTCACACCCCATCCCAGAACTAACAGTCCTACGAAATATACACTTTTCACTCGTGGCAAACAAATTTCAGCTTTAATCCAAATTACTAAAGAATAACTTTCTAGACTACCAGATTTAGATACTAAATTTCTTAGAAAGCTTAGACCTAAAGTTTAGATGCAAACTTCCGGAGAAATAGAAACGATTAAATCCGTATTGTTTACGTGAGTAAACACAGAACTGAGCCTACACTGTATGAACTTTTCACTTATTTACGAACTTTTTCATTTCAGCTACTTACTAATGACTCAGATGAAGTGCATGTAAGAATACACTAACAACACAAACTGGAATTTATCGAAATAATCACAGTATACGATAACGTAAACAAATCCTAGGCAGAAATTCGCGCCTTTTTCCGAAAAACACGCAAATAAAAGTGAAACTTTTATTACAGAATTGAACACCTGTCTTTACGAGAACTCGGAATGTACATGACTCCTCGACTAAAGATGTTAGTAGCGAGGAAGACCAGGAACGAAGTGCTCGGATTAACCGGCGTAAGACAAGGATTTATGCAGTCTGTAGTCCCTACTCTTCAATCTGTACATTCAAATTCAAGGTGAGGGGATATCAGCGATAAGATTCGCTGATGACGTTGCTGTCCTCAGTGAAAGTGAAGAGGAATTACATGATTTGCTGAATGGAATGAACAGTCTAACGAGTGAAGAATGTGGATTGAGAGTAAATCGAAGAAAGACGAAAGTAATGAGTAGTAGCAGAAATGGGAACAGCGAGAAACTAAACATCAGGATTGGTGATCACGAAGTAGACGACGTTTAGGAATTCTTCTACTTAGGGAGCAAAGTAACCCACGACAGACGGAGCACGGATGACATAAAAGGAAGACTAGCACTGGCAAAAAAGGGTATTCCTGGGCGAGGGAATCCTAGCAGTGCTAAAGATAGGTCTTAATTTGTGGGAGAAATTTCTAAGAATGTGCATTTAAAGTACAGCATTCTATAGTTGTGAAACATGGGATATGGGAAAACCTGAAAAAAGAGATTCGAAGCATTTGAGATGTAGTGCTACAGAAGAATGTCGAAAATTAGGTGGACTTCCAAGGTAACGAATGAGGAGGTTCTACGCAGAATCGGCGAGGAAACGAATATGTGAAAAGCACTGACAATGAAAAGAGTCAGGATGGTAGGTCATCTGTTAAGGCATCACTGAGTAACTTCCAAGCTACTAGAGGGACCTGTAAAGAGTAAAAACTGTAGAAGAAGACAGGGGTTGGAATACATCCAGCAAATGATTGAAGACTTAGGTTTGCAAGAGTGCTACAATGAGATGAAGATGTTGGCACAGCCAGTCAGAAAACTGATGACTCAAAAAAAAGAAAAAAAAGGACATTGATATCGGCAAGACATCTGTTACAGAGGTCCGAAGATTGCCCACAAAGTTTTAGTTTCGAATTTGAAGCCGGATAATGAATGACAAAAGAACTACATTTTTCGTGTGATACAACTAAAAATTAACAGTTTTCTCATTTTTTCCCATTGCTTCTACTGTGAAACTTTTCTTCGTGCCAAATTTCATGATTCTACGTCATGGTAAAGTACCCTATAGTCTTTAACGATTGAGTTTGTGCGTATCAAAATATGTGACATAAAAGACAGTAGTTTCTGATCGCACTGACTTAAAATCTTAACTTTTTGACACCAGCTAAAGATATAAATTTTAACTTAATACGTCTAACCTATGCTGAGAAAAGGGGACGGACAAACAGTTGAGTAAAAAAAGCTATGATGAGTAAGTTTGCGAGTATCAAACAAAATATGTGACATCAAAGGCCGTGTCTTTTCATAACATTGACTTAGTCACTCCACTTTTTTACATTGCCAAAGGACGGTAGATCTTAATATGTGACATAAATTTCAATTTGAAACGTTCCTGAAAAAAAGAGTTTTTACAGTCGGACAGACAGACAGACAGACAGACAGAAAACAAAGTGATCTTATATGGGTTCCGTTTTTACCGATTGAGGTACGAACCCCTAAAAACAACAACTTTCACCTAACAGCAGACAAAGACCACAAATTTTCCACACATCCTCTTAACTGGATCGTCGAGCTTCTCTGATAACGTCACGTATACTGCGACAAACAACTAGGTGATAGGTGCATGCCATGGCACGTGGTCGCTGTCCTCGTTCAACACGTCACCGAAGCGGTCGGTCACCTAAGGGAAAGTTACAGACGCGCTTGTTGCGTTGTTACTTCGTTGAGTCTAATTTACAGTCAAATCTAACCTGCCTTTTCATCATTTGTGACTACCTAGAATCCAATTTTTTGGTTTGTTTACCATAGCAACATAAGTGAAAAGGTACACATGGTTGTAACGGCAGACACCATTCGTAATCCGGCAGGTATCATACACCCTTATAGAGACAGTAAAGAGAAGTTTGGAATCCAACACAGGGGACAGCTGCATCTCTTTGTAATATGGAATTTTAAGCCTCCACCTCTCGTCCCCTTAATAGTAGGAATATTGGACTATATTCTTGCCTCACTATTCGAACACCCTACCTCTACCTACTGCTGGTGATATAAACCAACATCTTTAGTGAGACAAGCCTACTTCTGAAACAGTATTTGTTCAAAGAAATGTTAGATAAACTGCTGTAAGACGAAACCTTGAAAACAAATAAAACGGCGACAAAAGCTCGGTCTTCAAGCATCAGCTATGAAACCACAAACCGTGAATACATCTACATACATACCGGTACTCCTCAAGTTACCGTACCGTTTGTTGCGGAAGATGGCCTGTACCACTGCTAGTCAGTAACTTTCCTGTTCCACTCGCAAATAGAGAGAATGTAAAACGACTGTCTGTGCGCCTCCGTGTCAGCCCTAATTTCTCATGTCTTATCTTCGTGGTCTTGACGTGAAATGTATGTTGGCGGCAGTGGGATCGTTCTGCAAATCGTCTTCAAATACCGGTTCTCTACATTCTCTTTAAAATTATCAATAGTGTTCTTCGAAAACAACGTGGCCTTCCCTTCAGGGATTCCCATCTGAGTTCCCGAAGCACCTCCATAAAAGTAGCGATGACAAATCTAGCAGCCAGTCTCTCAATTGCTTCGATGTCATTCTGTAATACAACCTGGTGCGGATCCCAGTACTCGAGAAAAGGTTGCACTGAAAGGGTACAGTACCGCCCGACATTGAAAATAGGTACAACATACTTCATTATTTTTGTCAGAACAACACATTTTTTTCTAATAATAACTCAATTTCAATTAATACAGTGAAGCCGGATACCAGTGTGGGAAAGAATGACAATTTATTTATTTAATTGATCACATGTGCACTCCCACAAAGTAAATCCCTACATCCAGTTTGGTGAGATCTGTGAGTTGAATGAATGTATGGTCGTCTGCTAACCGCAGATAGTGAATGTGAATATATGATCATCTTTGAGTCGATCCTTTGGCCACCTTTGGTGGGACCAAAGAGATGAAATTTACCTGAGCTTTGAGCGCCTGAAATGTGGCTGACCAATACGGTAGCATGGTCTTCCCCCACCTCGACAGAGGTGCGAGATGACCTAGAGAACGGCCATGTTTCAGCACTCTGCCGCTGGATCTTGTGCTGTTAAGACCTGTTTTAGTTGTGCTCCGTAATGACAAAAGAGTGGAGACATGGTATGCATGTGGAATATTTAAGAGTAATTTGAAATAATAATTTCTCTATTTCAGGAACTTTTGTGGGGAGAATTAAATGTCAGGCAGGTAATATGAATGGGATTGTAGTAATCTTCGGATGTGACCAACGGTCACAATGAAACCACGTGTAGCAATAAGTTGAAATACTTCCGTGTGCTTAAGTTAAGCTGAATTACTAGCGTCTGTACAATAAGTTGAAATATTTAAGAAATAGCGTGTGTACCATAAGTTGAAATATTTAAGAAATGGCGTGTGCAGGACTTGAAATTAGAGACGAGTACTTCCACGTGGTGAGTACTGTGTGAGTCTCAATCTGTGTATGAGACAAAGGATAAAGAGAAGTACTCGTCCATGGTATCAGTTGAGGACTCGCGTGTGTGATGTTCTTAATATTACTTTGCGTGATATGATTCCGTGTGACGCTAGATTCAAACTCTGAGAGAGAAGCAAGGTGAGTCGGCCGTCTATCCAGCAACGCCACTTGGCTTGCATTGCACAGGAAGACGTGCAAATATCTCCATAGTAGGAAAGTAGAATTACAAAGGGGGCAGTGTCGTGTGAAACTGGGATAAATACTAATTCAAGTGGGAAAGCTGAAAGTGATAGTGTTGTGACTATTTAGTGTTTTGTATGCCATGTCGTAGTGTGGTGTATGTCATGTAATTTGGGTATGTGTGGTTTGCATGGAAGAGTAGTGAGGTAGTTTCAAAAGATTAGTGGGTTATGCTTGTTCCTTCGGTACCGCTCGGTCTGGAGGATAGTTTCGTGATGATGATTGTGAGAGTCGAAGTGTGAGAAATAATAAAAGATCCACCATCCTATCCAGAAAGTGCACTGTAGTGTTAAATAATTACGAGACCATAATATAGAGATTCACCAATGTAAAGCCATGCCCACTGGGCGGAATTTCTCATGTGTTATTGTTGTAGGTTATAGAATTTGTGCGTTTAGGTTAGAGAATTTATCGGAATAAATAAGATAGTGAAAAGAAAAAGATTGGTGGACTTTTCCTTCGAATTGTATGTTGTCATAATGTCCCGAATTTATAATGTGTGCGCCATTCATATTCAGTGCGGTGGCCACGTGTTGACAAAAGCCGTTAAATAAAAAAGAAAGAAAATGTGGTATTGCCAGTGCGTAGTGTACAGTCAGAGTTCTGTAAATTACTGATAGTCAGATGCGTGTTTCCGTTGCGTATTAACCATATAGGAGGATAACTTGTAACTCAAGTGTGAGTACTAGAGTTCATGTTACTCGATAAATAATCCACTCGCTTGGCAGACCACTCATCTTGCAGGCCTGACTGCTTGATGCCACAGTATGAGCAAGGCATGTGGGTGCCTCTCAGCACTAGTGTCCTATATGCTGTCTCCTTTACAGATGAACTACGTTTCCGCACCACATTCCACACATGCCCGTCCCATTTCATATCGCTTCGCAACGTTACGCTCAGACATTTAGACGAAGTGACTGTGCCAAGCAGGACACTACTAATGCCGTATTCGAACATTACGGTTTTGTTTCTTCTACTCATCCGCATTAACTTCCATTTTTCTACATTCGAGCTAGCTGCTATTCATCACACCAGCTAGAGATTTTGTCTGAGTCACCTTGTATCAGCTATTCAACGACACACCTTCCCGTACATCACGGCATCATCAAATAACCGCAGATTGCTGGCCACCCCGTCCGCCAGACCATTTACGTATACAGAAGAAAATAGCAATCCTACAACACTTTCCTGGGGCACTCCGAGGATACACTTCTGTACTGAACACCCGTCGTCGAAGAAAATGTATTTATTGGATGTGGTGTCTAGGAAGTCTAATTACTCGGTTCGCTAGACAAACATTCAAACAGATCGTATTAATCAGTTTTATTAAAACAAGTAAATTCCAATACTTAACTTCTGCAATTACACAGATGTGTCGCAAGCAAAGGGCGACATACAGTATAAGCAATCTTCTTCAGTATAAACAAATCCAGGTCTGTGCTACATAGAGAACACAAGCGAAAGAAATAGAGTTGACGCTGCTGTACAAGTCGCTGATCTTGAAGTTACTATTGAACTGGTTCGTCACCAGTCGCTTATGTCCTCTTCACACGGGGACTGCTGCTGTCGCGTTCTCGTTCTAGAAGGAGGTCCGGTCAACATGCGATTGGCTGAATTCTTCTCACAGTCATCTCTTCCCTGTCGTTTCCGACTGGTGTGCCTGCGCGTGACTTTAAGCAGTAACATCGGGTTCTGTTGGTTAAGAAGTCTTCGAGACACACTCGTACCTGGTAACCTATCCCATATGCTCTTACCTACGTTAACAGTCTGCAGTTGGGCAACGTGCCGAATGCTTTTCGAAGATCTATAAATATGGAGTTTGCCTATAGTCCTTCATCCACAGTTCATAGTATGTGATGTGAGAAAAGAGCAAGCTGAGTTCCGCACGAGCGATGCTTCCTAAAACCTTGTTGTTTCTTGCCAGAAGCTCTTCGGTCTCAAAGAAATTTATTGCATTCGAACTCAGAATATGGTCAAGAATTCTGCAGTATACCGTTGTTAAGGACATGGATCCGTAATTTTGCGGGTCCGTCGTTTACTCTTCTTATATACAGGAGTCTCCTGCGCTTTTTTCCAGTCGCTTTGGACTGTCCGTTGGGAAAGGACTTGCGATAAATTTATCACAAGTAAGGAGCCAATGACGTAGAGTACTCATTGTAAAACCCAATTGGGATTCCACCCAAAACTGGTGACTTATTTGTTTTCAACTCTTTTAGTTGTTTATCTAAGTCAGCGTCGCCTATTACTATTCCTTCATACGGGTCTCTGCGACGGTCAAACGACGGTATGTCTGCGCGATTCTCCTGCATAAACGATTACTTAAACGCGAAGTTTAAATCTTCGTGTTTTCTTTTACTATCCTCTTCTGCCTCACGAGACGGGTCAACGAGAGACTGGATGGAAGCCTTAGACCCGCTTAACGATTTGACGTGGGACCAGAATCTTCTCGGGTTCACGGCCAGATGTTTTGCTACGGCGTGACGGTGGTAGTTCTTATATGCTTCGCGCATAGATATTCTTATAGACACATAATTTTCTACTAACCTTCGCCTGAGGTCATGTGCACGTTCTCCTTCGAAACGAGAATGCAACAGCCTTTACTTCCTCACCTTTTTCCGAACTTTGGTGCCAAATCACTGCTAGTCTTTTCCGTCCTTAATCCACTTACTGGGCGCATACTTTTCCAGAGCGTGATTTCCAGTCAGTTTAAACTTCGCCAATAATTCGTCTAGGTCCATCATATTGGAACTGAATGACGTCATTTCACTGTCTTAAGTGCCATGCTAACAACGGGCTACCTTGCTCTTCCTAGTAGAAACACTCTGCTAGTCTTCTTTAGTGATTTCTGAAACTTTAGTAACCATAGTCACTATGATGGCATCATAATCTCTTATCCCCGTCTCTGTACTGAAGCCTTAACGTCCTGCCTGATTATGGCTGTAAGGTCTAAAATATTTCCATTGTGTGTGGTCTGTCGAACTACCTGCTCAAGATAGTTTTCTGAAAACGTGTACAAATGTACGTCGCAGGACTGTGTCTGTACTCCCTGCAATTTATCCGTGGAGTTAATTACAGAACGCAAAGTTTGTATTCATTACTGGTAAAACACTAAAATACATGCCGAAAATCACGCAACAAACATGACTGCAACGACAGTTCGAAGAAACGCTGTGTCCGTTTGAGTAATGTGGGGCTTTTAGAGAAAAATGTTGCGTGTTGCGTAGAGCTCACCGATAATCGAAACTGACTCGGTGTACACCATTTGTTACTGATGAGACACGTAATGGAGTCCAGTGAAGAGGACCGGAATTAATTGCTTCAGACGCACATTAATGGCAGCCATTTCGGGTAAACTGCAAGTCATTTAAGTACGAGGTATTTCTTGTGTCAGTGGAAAACAGACAAATGACCGTGGCCGGAGAAATTCCCTCGCGATTTTGAAATAGAGAAAATGGGTGCTTAACACGCACTCGTTCGGCGAGGAGTCTAAGCAGTTTTTGTCGGTACCGAGACGCACAGTTATCTGCGGCAATTTATTCCCGAAGGACGTGTCACGCACAATCCTGATAGCCGCTTTATTGATCAGCTGCGAGTCGGCGTTATCACACCAGAGCTCGCTGAGTGTAACGTCTTTCTTTGCCTTCATTTCCTTGTTATTTTTGTTGAACGATAATTTCTTGGTCGTAAAGTGAAACGTCTTAACTCGACAATAATTATTCTAGTTGTTCTGTTCTTGCCCAGTTACTAACACGCATATATATTCTTCACTCGTTCTATCGATGTACGCTGCCAGTCCCTATCCTTACGAAAACCAAACCACCTATTGTGCAGTATAAAAGAGTTAATTTGTAACTAAGAGTAGAGATCCCCGACAAATCCACGAACTTTTCATTGCATCAATGTCAGGGAAGTAGTACAAAAAATTATTCACTCCTTTGGGACATCACGCCAACACAGCGTTTGTTTGTTAGCAGGTATTATTGCATGTGGGGGAGAGGGCGCTTCAGTCTGCTTACCGTGAGATTTTATCCTGATATTTCACGAGGACACCCTGAAACACACGATAGTGTATCAACAGCTGTCTTGAAATAATTCAAAGTGCGATGCCTTTTATTTAGTCACCACTGTACTTGTTTACAGTAACTTCACACCATGTTCCGGATAACGGTCACTGGAGACCAAGTGCAATAATATTGTGGTCGGTTAGTAGACGCCTGTAGTCCTGAAATCCTCGCGCCGCTGTACCGTAGTACGCCGATAGAGTAGTCAAACAAACTGGCGCAGTCCATTCAAATTGGAATGTGTCACTGTACGTTTGCATTAAACATTCATATGTAATTATAGATACTTGTTGACATTTACAAGTGGTTCTTATTTTTTGTTTTCCTTTGAAATTGTTTAAAAAATGCAGATGTGAAATGGTAATTCTTGCTCACCACGTTTTCCAAATTACAAAAATAGAAATTCTTCTACGGTATAGAAAGAATTCTTAAGGAGACAATTTTTTAGTTGTCAGACATTTCATATAATTGGGTAAGTGAACTTTTGGTGGCAGCATTGTGCATCTCATTTTAGGGTTTCGTATCTCAAGGGGTAAAAACGAAACCTGTGTAGGCTCGCTTTATTGTCCGGCAGCCTGTCTGTCTGATTGCTAAGAATCCTTTATAACCGACGTCAAAACTAAAACTATCAGCAGTTCTGCATTCAGGCTGACTGAGTCGCAATGGTTAAAGTCAAACATTAGGCAAGGAACGATTTTATTGTCCATATGTCGCGTTTCTGAATTTATCCATCATGAGATATCCAGCAGCGATTACTGCCTGTAAATATGGCATTTCAGCTTCTATGGGAAACAAACATTCGCAGCCTTTGTTTCACGTACAACTTGAAACGCCATATCTACGGGCAGCAATCGCTGTTGGATATCTCATGATAGATAAATTCCGAAACACGTCATTTGAGCAATAAAGTCATTTCTGGCCATTTTACATTGCGAACCAGTCAGTCTGAACGCAGAACTACCGAATATTATAATAATGGTCGCTTGTCTCCTGAATGGCTATATGTCATGTTTACATTATTGACATTAAAACATTCTCGAAAATCTTGAAATTCCTGTGGCCGATGTCCTGCCAGTATTAATGTCGACAAGTGGCATAAATGGTTGAGATTCTCTGTCCTCGGAATGGATGAGCTGTCTATATACATAACTAAGTTTGTACGGAACCCTCAATGCGCAAGCCCTGCTCACGCCTGGCCAATTTTTATTGTGCTTCAGACAGACTTAATGTTGATAATGGTATAGTAGTTCTGTAGCTCACTGTTCCTTTTGAAGTGTAGCTGGTTGTTTCGAATCAAATTTATGAGACAATAAATATACTATGTATTAATACTGTAAAATGGCTATTCCATAAACAGATTCCTACAAGATAATCGGGAGTAGGCAGCATACATTATTTTATCAAAACGTTTTTGAGCAACGAAGACTCTTTCTCCTTTTTACATTATTGACTGAAAGTACACAAAATACGATAACCAGTCAATAATACATCTCAGAACATTAGTTACCATGTCTTCTGTTGTTGTATCTATATTTATATTTGGATTGATTACAATAGTAGTATCACCTGGAGAAAGAGCTAATTCTGCTTATCGTATATCAGACAAAGGGTTAAACAGTAGTGGACCTAGGACTCAGCCTTGGGGAATCCCAGTCAAGAACTGCCCTGTACACAATGATTCAATTATTAATCAAAACTCTGTACATTATTTTGCTCAGACCTGGCATTATCCACTCTTTTGCTGTACCATCAGTTCCATAAAAGTTTATAACTCGATTTTAATGTTATAATTAAAGATTTATGAATAGCCCTCCTACAGTGTTGGCAGTGAGGTAATTCAGTGATTGAGACACTAAACTCGTACTTGGGAAGAGCAAGAAGTAAATTCTAGTCCGACTATTCTGACGGCAGTTTTCCGTGTTTCCCCTTAAAGAATTGTCTAGACAATGGAGGAACATACCAATTTCCTACCGTATTCATTTCCATTCCGAGCTTCTACCCAACCTCTAATGACATCGGCGTCAACGAGACATTAGATTCTAACATAGCTTTCTACTGTTCTTTAAAACTCAGGGATGAATTGCACAGCTAAACGTGTATTGAACCATTATTACTTTTCAAGAATTTAAGTAACCATCGTTATAATACTGTCCGCAGCTCGTGGTCTAGTGATTGGACCTCAGATGCCGTCTCCCGGCCAAAAATTCCATACGATCATTTAACTTTACCCAAATGTGTGGAGACCTCCGAATCTCGTGAGCTGCAGACGAATCCAGTTTCTGAACACGCCGTCCTGACAACAACATTTAGCAAAGAGTGTTTGCTGTTCGTGACGCTATGCTGAGCGCTAACTGGTAGCGCGGCAGCGGAGCTGCTAAGTCCCAGCGCTTATTGCCAGTCACGTAGCGGTGGCTACCCGTCATGGCTGCCACTAGCTGAGGATCGGCGTTTACTACCCATCATGGCTGCCAGCAGGTAAGGCTCACATTCTCTCATTGTAGAGGCAGAAGGAGCGTTACATTTCATTGAAAGTAGTTATCAAGCGGTACTGCGAAGTTCGTGTTACACGTCGTATGAACACTGAAATTGAAGTTGCATTCGTACTGACCAGTAAGTATGTTGTGTCTTAGGAGCGCTTACGTCGCTTTTTGCTTAATATAACCCAATACATTATAAAGCGAGGTGAATGTTCAACAGAAACGAGATTAATAATGGGTCTGCCTAAATATAGAGTAATAGAATTTTTAGTGTATTTTCCAGTATACATTACGATTTTCCAGAGAGGGTCAGCAGCCCTGCCACGTTGCTGATGTGTTCAGGAAAATGTTGTCCTTTGACGACAGTAAGCAGTCGCAGAAAGATTGAACATAATTTCTGCTTCTTGCAAGGAGTGGCTGCTTTCTTTAAATGTGGATAAATGGAAAATAATGCCTTTAACAAAGAAACTGAATCCGGTAGTATCGAAATACAAAATTGTTGTTCTCGTGATCTTGAGCCCAAAGACTACTTTGATGCATCTCACCAAGCTGCTCTGCCCCGCGCAAGCCGCTTCATCTCCAAATAAATATTGCAACCTATATCCGTCTCAATCTCCTTTCTGTATTCATCTCTTGAACTCCCTGCACGATTTTTTACGCACACACTTTGCTTCAATAATAAACTGGTGATCCCTTTATGTCTCAAATGTGTCCCATCAACCTATCCCTTCTTTTAGTCGAGTTGTGCCACAAATTTCTTGTTTTCGCAATTCTATTCATTACCTGCTCATTAGTTACGTGATGTACCCATCCAGTCTTCAGCAGTCTTCTGTAGCAACACATTTCAAAAACTTCTGAACTCTTCTTGTGCAAACTGTTCACTATCCATGTTTCCGTTTCAGACATTTAATACCATACTTTCAGAAAAGACTTTCTGATATTTAAATCTACACTCGATGACAACTAATCTCTCTTCTTCAGGAACGCTTTTCTTGCCACTGCCAGCCTACACTTTATATTCTATCTACTTCGATCATCATCTGTTATTTTGCTGCCCAAATAGCAAACTCATCTATTACTTTAAGTATCTCGTTACCTAACCTAATTCCCTGACTTAATTCATCCATTCATTTCACCATCGCCGGCCGCGGTGGTCGAGCGGTTATAGGCGCTACAGTCCGGAACCGCGCGACTAATGCGGTCGCAGGTTCTAATCCTGCCTCGGGCATGGATGTGTGTGATGTTCTTAGGTTAGTTAGGTTTAAGTAGTTCTATATTCTAGGGGACTGATGACCTCAGATGTTAAGTCCCATAGTGCTCAGAGCCATTTCACCATCTTTGTTGTCCTCTTGCTGACGTCCATCTGAAATACTTCTTTCAAGATTCTGTCCATTCCGTTCATCTGCTCTTCCGAGTCCTTTGCTATTTCTGACATAATTACAATGTCATTGCCAAACCCCAAAGTTCTTATTTCTTCCCCCAGAACTTCAATTCCTACTTCAAATTTTTCTTTGGTTTCCTTTACTGCTTGCTCAAGGTACAAATTGAATAATATCGGGGGTAGGCCGAACACACTCCCTTCTCAAGCACTGCTTCCCTTTCATGCCTCTCCGCTCTTATAACTGCCCTCTGGTTTCTATACAAGTTGGAAACACCCTTTCGCTCCTTGTAATTTACCCCTGCTACCTTCAGAATTTCATAAACTCTGCTCCAATCAACATTGTCAAACTTTTGTGAAAGTTTACAAATGCCATAAACGCATGTTTGCCTATCCTTAACCTATCTTTTAAGTCGTAGTGTCAGTATTGCCTCGCGTGTTCCTGCATTTCTCCGGAATCCAAACTGAAATTCCGCGAGGTCAGCTTCTACCAGTTTTTCGATTCTTCTGTAACAATTAGTGTTATCATTTTGCAACCATGATTTATTAAGCTGATAGTTCGGTAATATTCACACCGGCCATCACCTGCTTTTTTTTGGAATTGGTCTTATTACATTCTTATACGAGTCCGAGAGTATTTCCCCTGTATCATACATCTTGCACACCAGCGTTTTGTCATGGCTGGCTCTCCCAAGATCGTCAGTTGTTCTGACGGAATATTATCTACTCCCGGCTTTGTTTCGACTTATGTCTTCCAGTACTCTGTCAAATCCTTCTCGCACTATCATCTCTATCTCCCCCTCATCTACGTCCGATTCAGTTTCTGTGATATTGCCTTCAAGTTCATCTCCCTTTTGTAGAACGCTGTATATACTCCTTCCACCTTTCGTCTTTCTCTTATTTGCTTAGGACTTATTTTCCATCTGAGCCCTTGAAATTCACACAGCTGCTTCTTTTTTCACCAAAGGCGTCATTAATTTTTCTGTAAGTGATGTCTGTATTTTTCCTAGTTATACGTATATGCTTCTAAATCCTTACATTTGTCCCCTAGCCATTCCTGCTTAGCAATTTTGCACTTCCTGTCAATCTCATTTTTAGATGTTTGTATTGCCTTTCGCCTACTTTATTTGCTATATGTTTATGTTTTCTCCTTTCCTCAGTTAACTTCAAAATCCCCTCTGTTAGCCAAAGATTTATACTAGGCCTTTTCTTTTTACCTATTTGAGCCTCTGCTGCCTTCACTATTTCATCTCTTATAGCTACCCATTCACCTCCTAATGTACTCTTTGCCCTGTTCTAATAACCGTTGGCAAATACTCCCTTTGGAACTCTCAACAACTTCCGGTTCTTTCAACTTATCCAGGCCCCATTTCCCTAATTTCCTTCATTCCTATAATTTCTTTAGTTTGAATCTACAGTTTAATCTACAGTTCATAAGCAACAAATTATTACTCTACTATTAGGTTGGTGCTCAGGTGTGTAGCGTTTTTGTTTCGGGTGTTGGTATTCCGGTTGCTACAGGTTTGTTTATCGATTGTCATAGTTTATTTGTGCACTCACGTTCGGGAAAAACGCAACACTTTGAACTACTAGAGACAGGACGTTCTTATTCACAGGACATTTACATTAGTATGTTCTGCAGAAATGATTAGCATTTCAGTCACCTCGATTCAGTATGTGTCCTCTTGCAAGTAGGCACAAGCTCTATCATGAGTCCTGATAACTTGTTCCAAGTGTGATGGCATCGACGCGTATAAGGCACGAATGGCGTCCTGTGACATAACTGTGTTGCATTCACCAGGTTGTGGTGGTTGGCGCAGCACCCGTCTTTTCACCGTATTCCACACCTTTTCGACTGGCGACAAGTCTGGTGATCTGGCGGACCCGGACAAAAGGCTGACATACTGTGACACCAAGGAGGCACGTGATAATGCAGCGACATGTGATACTGCATTATCTTGCTGAAAAACGGCGTCTGGGGTGCTGTGTAGAAAGGGTGCGACTACAGGTCACAGGCTGTCATTTACGTAGGTCACACTGGTCACAGTGCCCTGGACTCCCACCGAATGTGATTTGTGGTTGAGTTGACGCTGTATGCCATGTGCGAACACAGTCACTGTGATGTCGCTACCCTTTGTCTGCGGCGAACCAAAATGCGGCTATCATTTTCGAACAAATAGAATCTGGACTCGTCCGAAAACACTGTTTAATGCCATTCTTGTTCCAGTGACATCGTTACACACACCATTGCCATCTAGCATGTTTCTGCATATTCATCAAAAGTAGGCTCAGAAGTAGATATTGCGCACGTAACCCATATCGTAATAAACGGAGACGAATTGTCACTCCTGATAGGTTATGATGTGTTGTACTGTTCCAATGATGCGCCGGAGCCGAGGAGGACGCAGATGTATCATGCAGTGCCATTCGGATGAGGTGTCGATCTTCTCACGGGGTGGTCTGTGTATTTTGACCTGATCCATTTCGTCGTGGTGAAGCATTCGGCACACACCCATTGTAATGCCGAGACACTTCTTCCCATACGGGCAGCAAGTTCCCGGATTCTTCACGCCAATAATTCGCCCTCTTTCAAACTCACTGATTTGACGGTACGGTCCGCACATACGTCTAAGAGGCATCCTGCATATCTGCTGGAGTACATTGATTCATTACTTTCGGTTTATAGCGACATCGAGAGCCGCAGGCACATTTTACCGGTACTGATGTTGCACCACGATATCGATGTTGACCCTGAACCCGTAGGCCGACATGGTTCAAATGTTAATCATTTCTGCAGAAGATATTAATGTAGATTTCCTGTGAATATGAACATCCTATGTCTGGTCATTCAAGAAGATTTTTTTTTATGAGCGTGAGTGTAGTTCATTCTTGATATATGGTTTTACATTTTCTCATTTTGTCATTTGGCGATAAAGAGTGAAACTGCAGACGCTAGAAAATGATGTGCCAAGTGGAGAAATGGGAACACTTCTGACATATTCTTCTGTCTGAGTTCAGCAGAGGACTGATAACGGCAGAGGCAACCAGAAAGATTTGTGCGTGTATGGGATTAATGCCATTGGACAGAGCAGGGGAAGAAAATGGTTTTCTAGTTTTAAGGAGGATCGATTTGACTTCAGTGACTCTCCACGATCAGACAAATCTTTGGGGTTTGATGAAGGTTAATCGACAATGATCCTCATCATTGTACTCGAGCACTGGTAAATGAGATGAGCTGTGACCATTACACCACCGTGCGATATTTGCATGCAATGGGGGAGGTTCAAAGATTGAGTATCAGTACCGTATTCTCTAAGCCGAAATCACAAAAATCAGCAGGTGGCCATGTGTGTGCATCTGCTTGTTCGTCGTCAATTGGCTCGCGAACAACACCGACCATTTCTAACCTGTACCGTTACTTAGAGAAAGCTTTTGACAATGTTGACTGGAATACTCTCTTTCAAATTCTAAAGGTGGCGGTGTAAAATACAGGGAGCGAAAGGCTATTTACAATTTGTACAGAAACCAGATGGCAGTTATAAGAGACGTGGGCATGAAGGAGAAGCAGTGGCTGGGAAGGGAGTGAGACAGGGTTGTAGCCTATCCCCGATATTATTCAATCTGTATACTGAGCAAGCAGTAAAGGAAACAAAAGAAAAATTCGGAGTAGGAATTAAAATCCTTGAAGAAGAAATAAAAACTTTGAGGTTCGCCGATGGCGTTGTAATTCTGTCAGAGACAGCAAAGGAGTGGGAAGAGCAGTTGAACGGAATGGACAGTGTCTTGAGCGGAGAATATAAGATTAACATGAACAAAAGCAAAACGAGGATAATGGAATGTAGCCAAATTAAATCGGGTGACGCTGCGGGAATTAGATTAGGAAATGAGACGCTTAAAGTAGTAAATGAGTTTTGCTATTTGGGGAGCAAAATAACTGAAGATGGTCGAAGTAGAGAGGATATAAAATGTAGACTGGCAATGGCAAGGAAAGCGTTTCTGAAGAAGAGAACTTTGTTAACATCGAGTACAGATTTAAGTGTCAGGAAGTCGTTTCTGAAAGTATTTGTATGGAGTGTAGCTATGTATGGAAGTGAAACATGGACGATAAATAGTTTAGACAAGAAGAGAATAGAAGCTTTCGAAATGTGGTGCTACAGAAGAATGCTGAATATTAGATGGGTAGAGCACCTAACTAATGAGAAGATATTGAATAGAATTGCGGAGAAGAGGAGTTTGTGGCACAACTTGACAAGAAGAAGGGGGCTGTTGGTAGGACATGTTCTGAGGCATCAAGGGATCACAGATTTAGCATTGGAGCCCAGCGTGGAGGGTAAAAATCGTAGAGAGAGACCAAGAGATGAATACACTAAGCAGATTTAGAAGTATGTAGGTTGCAGTAAGTACTGGGAGATGAAGAAGCTTGCGCAGGATAGAGTAGCATGGAGAGCTGCATCAAACCAGTCTCAGGACTGAAGGCCACAACAACAACATCAACAACACCGTTACTGGTGACGAGAAATGGTGTCTTTATGATAACATACGAAAAAGAGACAAATGGTTAAGACCGGACAAAGCATCATCTCCCCCTACAAAGGCCTGAGCGCATCCATAAAAGATCTGTTGGAACAGCGACGGTGTGTTCTTCTACGAATTGCTTCCCCGGGCTGTAATAATCAATGCTGACATTTAATGTCACCAGCTGAGACGTCATGCAGACGCAATGCAAGAACAACAACCAGAAAAACAGCGCGCACTGATGCTATTCCACAATACCGTCAGCATGCATTCTGCTAGACTGACAAAAACAACATTCACCTTATTCACCTGATCTTGCTCTAGCAGCTTCAAATTTTCACCTTTTCCGCTCTCTATCGACAACAGTGTTACATGGTGTCGGCCTCTATACATGTACATTGCTGACTTACGGAAGCAGTAACCAGTATATAAAACTGACGGATTGCTCTGAAACTGTAGTGGTATCACATACACTTTTAGACAGGGTTGGAAAAAATGGCCAGGAAAATAATTCGAGTACCTTAAGATAGGCAACCAGAGCTGCATCTTTAGCAAATGTGGCGTATAATGTAAAGTAGGTTCCGTATCTAAAGAATTTTATTTTGGTCATCCAGTGTTTGTTATAAGTGAGTTTCAGATTACTTACGCAAGATGAAACATAGCAGGTCTTTTATTTATTTTAGCAGATCTGACAGTGTTCGACATTTGAACGAAACAAGTAATTATAAAGACCAGTGTGACATTAGATTGTAATAAAAGTATTAGCATGATAACCATTTGTATCGAGTATTATCTCCACTTCACATCACGCAAGCTTCGTTCAAGATTAGTGCCATATCGTTTAAATATGTACGGTTAATACTAAAAGGCGAGGTGTAATGGAAGGACCGTGTAAATTCAGTGGTCAGGAAGGCGAGTGGAAGGCTTTTATTTGTTGGTAGGTTTCTGGGAAAGCGCGGTGCCTCTGCAGGGGGAAATCACATACAAGTGGGTGATGCCACCATATCTACAATATAGCTCCAGCGTTCGGAGTCCTTATCAATTCGGCATTGCAGCAGACATGGAACGAACTCAGATAAGCACTGTTAGCATCGTAACAGGTCAGTACACTGCGTATATAAGTGTAAAATTTATGCTCAGGGGACGTGAATGGGAATTTTTAAAAGAAACGCGGTGTTTTTCTCACAAGATCCTGTTTTGTATGTTTAGATAAGCGGCATTCGAGAAAAATTATGCCTCATTTCTGCTGCCTCAAACGTGTCTATCGCTCAGGGATCATGAGAATAAGATGGGAAGGATTTAGGCGCGTGTATGGGCATACCGAGTGCAATTTTTTCCTCGCTGAGTACGCAAATGGAATAGGAGACCAAATAGCTAATAGTGGTACGATGTACACACAGCCACGCACTATGCTGTATCTATGTAAATGTTGATCAGAGACTAGCAGTTTCTACACCAGGTATACAACTCAAACGCAGTCTTGACTACGGATGATCGCTGAATCGCCGTTACCTTGTGTAGCATGGATTTTGCACAAAACCGGAGTCACAGCTTTATGGGAATACACCTTAGTTTATATACAATATAGAGGGTGCAGGACATCATTATATTGAAACAATATCTGAATCAGCTGACTAGTGATGGCTTCGAAATATTGTCCACTGGATCTTTTTTAAACCTCAGTATTTTCAGTAAGATTTCTTCGGTAAATGACATTGTACAGTATATATACTAACTGAGTACTGGACGTTGTCCAGGTATGTATTTGGTTCAACCTTCATGTCCTCCTTCCCCATCTTTGGACCATCTTCTCTTCCCCCCTCTATCTCCTAGTCACCCTCTAAGTCAATCCTCTCCTTCCCCACCTCTCCCATTTCCTTGACTCTCTCTGTTCGTCTGTTACTGTGATTTCTATCTGTTTCCTGCTTCCCCCCCCCCCTCCATCTCTACAAGTGCATCTCCTCCTTCTCCTCCTCCTCCTCCTCCTCCTCCTCCTCCTCCTCCTCCTCCTCTCTGTCCATCTCCTCATCTTCTGTTTCTGCCCGTTTACCCGTCCCCATCACTCAGTCCATCTTCACCTCCCACTATCTCTGTCCATCTCTTCCTCCCCCTCTATGTCTGTCCCTATCCTCCTACCAACTGCGCTCTCCACGTTATCGCCCCCACTCAAATAGGAGGTTGGTGGTTGTCACTCTCACTGTATTTCTTTCCATACAGTAAGTAGTAGGTGTACCAAGTCTGCTTGAAATCGAACCAGAGGCTTAGGAGGATTTTTCCGCATACACACGTGCACACATATTTCATATATATTAAAAATATTTCACACATATTTGTACACTTGCATCTCTAAAAGATTTCGTCCCGTAATCTCGTCTTAACGCAGCTCAATATTTATGGGATCGTGTCTCCTCGATCATATTTCGTATAATGATATAATTATGTAGGTACATTTAACAGCATATGTCGATACTATTTGCAAAATACGTCGCGAATATTTTTAGTAGTAAAGAAGTAATATATTTAAACGCCATTCCTTATACGCAGTTCTTCACGCAGCTCAGTGTTTATGACGTCATATCCCCTTAACTATGTGTCGTACAGTGATGTAATTTCACACGTATATTCAGAGGTACGTGTGAACAGTGTCTGCAAAATATGTCACGAATACAGATAGTAGTAAAGAAGCAATAAATTAAAAGGCCACGCTTGATGCAGCAGTTTTATTACACGAAAAGCGAAAATTTGGGAAGTGATAAACGTTTTTCCTTTTATCATTTTGTGGGGAGTGCGAACGAGAAAAAGTTTCGCAAAGCTTTGAAATTATGTGTCAACTCCGTTGCAAGTCACAAAGTGCTCTCATTCTCAAACACTAGGTGAATGAAGTTTGGATAACCGCGTATCGTGGGCTATACTACATTTTCACCATCAGCGCGGTGGTAGCTTTCATTCACACGGCGATTCTTTTCAGACAGTAAGAGATACTTGTAACAAATCTAGCTGAAGTCGGTCTCGTAGGACATATACGCACACTTACATTTTTATTAAATGTGTGGATCTACAAGGTGCCCCAAAGAGGCACCGACAATATTTAGGGACAGGTTGCTCATACGAAAACAAGAAAAAATATCTAATAAATATGGATTCTATAATGCATACTTTAACAGCTATGAGCACTTGTTCATCTTCTTTACTATGAAACAGAACATCCTACTGCAAGAACTTTGTTTTCCATATTCTGAGAGGAGGTAATAGGGGCCAAACCAAGAAAAAAATGTCCAGTAGAGATGGAGTCTAAATTGCACACCTGAAGAGCTATGAGCACTTTTTCATCTTTGCTAGAGTGAAACAATCTTTTTTACTGAGCAAGTACTTACAGCTCTTAAGGTATGCATTTTAGAGCCCATGATTGCTAGACATTGTTTATCTTGTTTTGGTGTAAGGAACCTGTCCTTACAGCTTTGTCGGTGGTTTCTAGATCAATCTGTATATACAAGGTTGCTTGTAAATTTTCACTTGGGGCAAAATTATAAGTATATATAAATTTCATAAAGGGTGCAGGTCACAAAGAGTACATAAGGTATCCTTATTACAGTGGTAAAGACTTGTACAGGGTTTAGTTGCATCGAAAGGTTTGTGAACGGAAGTGATATATCGCACCACAGATAAAATTGTTTTAAAGATACAAAAAAACATGCGAACAGTTTTTTGAAAGGTTGGATGTATCGTGGTCCTCAGACCTAAGACGCAATAAATGACGGAAATTTTGAGGGAATAGAACGCTTATATGTGATACTAATATAGTGCAAGAGATTTATCTTTAGGCAAAGTTATCTAATATCTTGATAGTGTTTCGATATTTGTACCGCGTTAAGCAAAAGATATAAAATAAAACAGCTTATCCGTGTACAATCTGGGCATTATAGAGAGAAACGGATGTCATTTCCTATAACAGCATCATGATACATTGCGCACTTATTGTTGTGGAATCACTAAAAAGCTAAATCCTTCTTGCTAAACTAGTATTTCATGTTGTACTCCCGTGGAAGCAGCGAGCTATGTAATTCACAGAGCAACAAAAACAGAAATCACTGACAACTATAATTCTTTCGTTTGCAACAATAAAGAACTATCAATACAATGTTTCAATCTGTTTGTTACCTCTTCAGCCGCACAAATGCAAAAGCTACAATTATCGTATTAATATGGAGAATTTCGGAGAAATTAGGTTAACTGTACTACTACAAGTGTAACAATAATACAAGGAGGCTGTCAGCTATTAAAATCTGTAACTGTCATCTCCACTTGTCACAGTGGGAGTGATTTAGATGTATGTTTTAAACCTCAACACGGCAGAAATGTGGAGGCGCGCTGCGTATGAGTGTCTATGATCTGGAGGGTAGACCTGAGTCATTTGTTTAACCATGGAAATATATTTAGGATCTATGTGATACATAAAAAAACCTGACCACTTTCGTTTATGCTACAAACATAAAATTATGTCGTGTGAGAACTAGTAATGTACGACTCGAAACAAAGTGATAACTACTTCCATTTTTTCTTAGTAATAGGCAACTGTATCATTGTCATACAGCTAGTTTTATTCGTCTTCGTTCGGTGGCAGCGTCAGTTAAGACTGGTAAATTGCCGATAGAAATGTATAGTTATCGATAAAGATGCTCCCAACTTTTAAGCTATGACATTCGAAGGGTGACTGGTTAGAAGTTTGCGTTGGGGCTGCTAAATGTGGAGACATATTTCTGGCCAATTTCATAATGACCTTTTGAGACGGAAAGACCCAATTGCTTAAATACATTTTTAAACAGTAAGGTACGGACGTTTCATACTGATTTTCGGTTTGGAATCTAAGTTTGTCACACACGTTGTTTAAAGTTCTCATGTAATACTTTATTTTCGTTTACGAGGAAACAATGCAGGGTAGGGCGTGGTTATAATTAAACTTTCGCTATTTAAAAGAGCCCGCATGACAAAAAACTGATCGTAGGACAATGAAACTTGGTGGAAATATTTGTAAAGACATGCTGAACAGGAAAAAACGAATAAACCATAGGAAGAAACACATTTTAATTTTCCTGTGAGAGCGTAACACTTGTTAATCCAAGTTGATGTTCCAGGCTACACATGTTGTTGAATGTGACGACCATGCGCACCTACGACAACCTGGAACCGCACTAGAGATAGCTCAACTGCTACCCGAAGCAGCGGTGGCCCATGGAATGGTATCTATCGTGCACAGGTAGTGCACAACTTGAAGGTCGCAGAGTGCGTCCAGTATTCTCAGCCACGACAACAATAACTTCAACTATTTGTGGCGCAACTGGCCACCGGCCTCTCCGAGGGGTAATTCCTGAATCGCCAGCTGAGTCGAACTTCCAAATCACGTTCTTCAACCCCGGGGAGGAAAGAGAATCTTCCCGTATTGCTTTAAGCGGCGACACTCGCGACGGGCAGCAGCCTATTGCTGTTGTTTTGATAAAACAGCGTTACGAGTGAAACCCTGCTCGCCATGTCCAGACCCGTGTTGACTGTCTGCAACTGTAATCCACACTGATCCTCGTGTTTCAAACCTACTTCGCCATAGCAATACCGGCAAGTCATGACACTAACATTACTAACAACGCAAATCCCGTAGCGCACAGCGTGGACATCATTTCTATGAAGTTGTGTAGGCATATGGTTAACAGTTTTCCAACTACACTGGCTCAAATAGCGGACGTTTAACTGTAGTCACCCTAGTAAACGAATAGTTGAACAGTAATAAGCACCGCAACAAAGTTTGTCCTTCTGGATAATCCAGAATTTTATCACATATATAAACTTTCGTGACATTTCCCGGGACGTAAGACGAGTAAAATCAAGCAATACATACAGTATCGATCCAACTAATGAACGTAGGCCTCAGGTCGCCAAAGCAGAAATGTTTATCTCATTTGTAGCATTTTTCTTTGCCAAATAAGATCAGGACAGCTTTTCAGAAAGAATACGCGAATGTTTTTCTTGCAACAGTTGAAAAGCACACAAGTTACCAACACATAATTATTGTATTTCGTTTATTCAAGTACGTACATACGTAGAAACCAGGACACTGAGTTTCACAGAATAGCTTCGCCCGTTCTGCATAATTTCCGCTTGTGTTTTGCAAGGAAAGCAACTCACAAGGCAACATGCCCAGGTGTAGATAAACAATCTTCATGAAACTCAGCAGGTATGTAGTGAAATCAAAATAACGTAATAGGTAATTTTTCGTTTTTGTCCAATTTCACTTTTATGGGGTAACACACAGTCCGAAGGTCGTTTCGCGTATTAGTTTCAGAGGGAACATCTTCGAAAATATGATATACAACGAATGTTTTCACATCAAAGCTGAAATATAATTAACGTTCTGAAAAACTATATAATCAACTTATGCAATAATTTGAAATCTTGAAAAATATCCCTCCAAAATTAACTAATTTTGAAAAATGAAATCTTTGTTACAAGGTAAATTAAAGAAGCTTCCATTACACATCCTTCCACGTGTAATGAAGCTGGTTTCTGAAATCCCGTTTTCGGAAAATAACCCAGAGGTATACACAATTGCTGTCAGAGTACACTCACGACAGCCATATTAATACACCAAAACGTTCATTTATTTTACTTACTTTTGATTTATGTTTTAAAATTATTTTACGTTGTACATTCTAGTTTTTTTTTGTTATTTAGGTTACTGCTTCGCATGTTGTATTCCGTTAACTGAAAACAATAAGTATCTTATGAGCCGGCCGCTGTGACCGAGCGGTTCTAAGGCGCTTCAGTCTGGACCCGCGCGGCTGCTGCTACGGCCACAGGTTCGAATCCTGCCTCGGGAATAGATGTGCGTGATGTCCTTAGGTTAGTTAGGTTTAAGTAGTTCTAAGTCTGGGGGACTGATGACCTCAGATGTTAAGTCCCTTAGTGCTTAGAGCCATTTGAACCATTATTGTGATACAAAATCATTACAGTACTGATAATCTCTACAGAAATGCTTAAAACTTAACGTTTCTTTTTACTCCATGCACACAGAATGAACGATATTTCTTCACATAATACACCTGACAGACAACACAATATGTAACAAAATTCAGCAGAATTCTCAGATTGCAGCAGGTGGCCATGTAAATATCCTGATTTGTACAAGACATGGAAATCATCAGTTAAGATATTTCATTATATACTAGTACCTGTAACTTGATTACTTTCTTTGTCAAGTGGAGATTGACCATAATCATTCACCAGAACTAGATCCGAAAATGTTCTCACAAATTTCTTCGAACATCATAAACCATATGCGCACCATGGGTGTATACAGGGTGTTACAAAAAGGTACGGCCAAACTTTCAGGAAACATTCCTCACACACAAAGAAAGAAAATATGTTATGTGAACATGTGACCGGAATCGCTTACTTTACATGTTAGAGCTCATTTTATTACTTCTCTTCAAATCACATTAATCATCGAATGGAAACACAGCAACAGAACGTACCAGCGTGACTTCAAACACTTTGTTACAGGAAATATTCAAAATGACCTCCTTTAGCGAGGATACATGCATCCAACCTCCGTCGCATGGAATCCCTGATGCGCTGATGCAGCCCTGGAGAATGGCGTATTGTATCACAGCCGGCCACAATACGAGCACGAAGAGTCTCTATATTTGGTACCGGGGTTGCGTAGACAAGAGCTTTCAAATGCCCCCATAAATGAAAGTCAAGAGGGTTGACGTCAGGAGAGCGTGGAGGCCATGGAATTGGTCCGCCTCTACCAATCCATCGGTCACCGTATCTGTTGTTGAGAAGCGTACGAACACTTCGACTGAAATGTGCAGGAGCTCCATCGTGCATGAACCACATGTTGTGTCGTACTTGTAAAGGCACATGTTCTAGCAGCACAGGTAGAGTATCCCGTATGAAATCATGATAACGTGCTCCATTGAGTGTAGGTGGAAGAACATGGGGCCCAATCAAGATATCACCAACAATGCTTGCCCAGACGTTCACAGAAAATCTGTGTTGATGACGTGATTGCACAATTGCGTGCGGATTCTCGTCAGCACACACATGTTGATTGTGAATATTTACAATTTGATCACGTTGGAATGACGCCTCATCCGTAAAGAGAACATTTGCACTGAAATGATGATTGACACACTGTTGGATTAACCATTCGCAGAAGTGTACCCGTGGAGGCCAATCAGCTGCTGATAGTGCCTGCACAAGCTGTAAATGGTACGGAAACAACTGGTTCTCCCATAGCACTCTCCATACAGTGACGTGGTCAACGTTACCTTGTACAGCAGCAACTTCTCTGACGCTGACATTAGGGTTATCGTCAATTGCACGAAGAATTGCCTCGTCCATTTCAGGTGTCCTCGTCGTTCTAGGTCTTCCCCAGTTGCGTGTCATAGGCTGGAATGTTCCGTGCTCCCTAAGACGTCGATCAATTGCTTCGAACGTCTTCCTGTCGGGACACCTTCGTTCTGGAAATCTGTCTCGATACAAACGTACCGCGCCACGGCTATTGCCCCGTGCTAATCCATACATCAAATAGACATCTGCCAACTCCGCATTTGTAAACACTGCACTGACTGCAAAACCACGTTCATGATGAACACTAAGCTGTTGATGCTACGTACTGATGTGCTTGATGCTAGTACTGAAGAGCAATGAGTCACATGTCAACACAAGCACCGAAGTCAACATTACCTTCCTTCAATTGGGCCAACTGGCGGTGAATCCAGGAAGTACAGTATATACCGAAGAAACTAAAATGAGCTCTAACATGGAAATTAAGCGTTTCCGGACACATGTCCAAATAACAAGTTTTCTTTATTTGTGTGTGAGGATTGTTTCCTGAAAGTTTGGCCGTACCTTTTTGTAACTCCCTGAATGCACCGTCGAACCTTTTCGGATCACTGCATGAACCACTTTCAGGCCCTCAGTTACGACGCTCAAAACGGTTTTTTCTCATTGACGTCTCCACCCCCCCTCCCCTGCTTTTCATAGTTTTAAAATTAACTGATGGAGAGTTTGAACCCAGAATTCGAGAATCTCATTATTTTGAAACCCCGAAGGTTGTTGTGCCAGCATCAAAAGCTGTTAAACTAACGTCTAACCAAGGCAAAACATGTTTGCAAAAAAATTTGTATTGTTTCTAGATTCTTGGGGAGGCCAATGTGAAAGAACCGTTCTGAGCACCGTACCAGTGGACAAGGAACTTTTTCATCTGGTGATCCCAAAAGGGCCGATGTGGCAAATACATCCGTTGATGATGAATATGACATTCGATGCTGGAAGAACACTGTGAGAAGATTTTCGGGTCTAGTTCTGGTGAACGATTACGGTGTCGACCACCAGCTAAAAAACAATATGATCATTCTGCAGTCACTTTACGTAATTATTTCTGTTCGCCACGTTTCCCAGTGTACTGAAACATGCTTGATGCAAATCAGGATACGAAGAGAATGGCCAGTCACTATTTGAGAACCCTGCTTAATTTTGTGTTATATTGTGTGCCCACCGTGTTTGTTAGGTGAAGAAACTTCGTAAATTCTTTGTGCTTGGTGCATAGAAAAGTTATGTTTTAAACATATTTTCATAGATTATCGTTTTTGCATTGACTTTGTATCTTCATGATGAGTTACTTATTATTTTCAATAAATAAAATACACGTATATGAAACAGTGAACTAAAAAAAAAATCAGAAAGAAAACATGAATATAAAACATAAAATACCAGTTTAAAACCTAAAACGGAAGTAAGTAAAGGAAATAATTAGAATAATAGTGAATGTTTAGAGATTTCAATTAGGTGTGTTGACAATACTCACACAGCACATCTGCGTACAGCTCACGTTCCAAAACTGATATTTCAGAAGCCAGCTTTATTACACATGAATGTGCACTGATGACTCAAGACATTATGACCACTGCCCACTGCGACACTGAATGCCTCCTGGTGGTGGTGGTGCGGGCACGTGACGCAGTAAGGACAGAGAGTAAGCGGAAGAGAAACGGATGGGCAGCGAAGATACGGGTCGCATATGCGCAAATCCACTGACACATCCTGTTTTTGACAAAGGTCACACTGAGGCCACATTGTCGTGGGGCTTTGGCCGGAAACGGGAATCTCTGAAACGGCGAACCTGATCGGTTGTTGGCGTACTAATCTAGTGAGATTCGATGGGATATGTGGTGGTAATCTAAGGCACCATGACAAGAGCGAACTGCGTGAACTTTATTGTGGACCACCTGCGTCACTTCAAGCTTGAAGTCTCCCCCAGTGACGATGACATCTTCCAGCACCATAACTGTCCGTGTTGAAACGTCATAACCGTGCTACAGTGGTCTGAGGGGGGGGGGGGGGTATTGGGTGCCAGCTGCTTGCCAGTAAACCCCCATCCCGTAATTTGAGCGAACTTTCTGGAGTCCTGTCAAGGACTTTTAGAATCCATGCCAAGCACAATCTCTGTGGCACGGTGTTTCAAGAGTGCAACAACACGCTATTAATAAGGTGTTCATAATATTTTGGCTCATGCGTATATTCACAATAAAGGATGGCAGCCAAAAACAGTTGCAGGATAGAATTTTTTTATTGAAATTCTTGACCAAGGTTTCGGTACATATAAATATACCTTCATCAGAAGTAAAACTTCCTGAATAGAAAGACACATTCATTAGAAAAGCCATATCAACGAAAGTGAGAAACAGAAGCTTAAATAACGGTGAAATTGCTAAAGTAATTCTGTTTCTCACTTTCGTTGATATGGCTTTTCTAATGAATGTGTCTTTCTATTCAGGAAGTTTTACTTCTGATGAAGGTATATTTATATGTACCGAAACCTTGGTCAAGAATTTCAATAAAAAAATTCTATCCTGCAACTGTTTTTGGCTGCCATCCTTTATTGTGAAGAATTTTAACAGTTGCTGCTGCAGCCATGTTTAAAATCTTGAAATCATGCGTGTATTTCTGTGTCATGTTGACGTTTGGTTCAAATGGCTCTGAGCACTAGGGGACTTAACATCTGAGGTCATCAGTCCCCTAGAACTTAGAACTACTAACCTAACCAACCTACAGACATCACACACATCCATGCCCGAGGCAGGATTCGAACCTGCGATTATAGCGGTCGAGCGGTTCCGGACTGAAGCGCCTAGAACCACTCGGCCGCAACGGACGGCTTATTGACGTTTGCTGCGGCCCTCACACGCTCAGCAATATTGTACAATATCTGGCGACTATGTCAGCACTCGACTATAGGGAACTCGCGTGTACTGCGACTGAGAAGGGAACATTATAGGGATGGGAAAAACCGATATTCTAAGACCGGTACCGGTGTTTTTGTTGTGGTTGGCAGGAGAACCAACACCGTGTTACTAGAGGAGGCCGAAATGCACGCGTTTTAGCTCACGCAGGCTGGTGTGAGGTCTGGAACAGGACAAGGAAATTAGAATTTAGAAAAACGGACGTAGCTGGTGGAATACTTAACTTTAATCCATTAATGATGAACGTCGCTCTTGACGGTACATGATTCACAATGAATAGTAACGGAATATGGCACCTTGCTAGGTCGTAGCAAAATGACGTAGCTGAAGGCTATGCTAAACTATCGTCTCGGCAAATGAGAGCGTATTTTGTCAGTGAACCGTTCCTTGCAAAGTCGGTTGTACAACTAGGGCGAGTGCTAAGAAGTCTCTCTAGACCTGCCGTGTGGCGGCGCTCGATCTGCAATCACTGATAGTGGCGACACGCGGGTCCGACGTATAGTACAGGACCGCGGCCGATTTAAAGGCTACCATCTAGCAAGTGTGGTGTCTGGCGGTGACACCACAGTTTTATTTCCGAATTACCAGTGTCTTTCCGGAATTTTTCTGGTCTCGGTAACGAAAAGACTTTTTTAGTTTTTACTGATAACCGGGTATAAAATAAAACGGTATATAAATTTGCCAGAGCAGCGGCGTTCAAATGTTTAAAGTTTAAGTAAAGTTTCTTTTAATGAGGGGTAACGTTCATTCGTAAAATTTCCGTTGCTTTGAAATATTTAATTATAGAAAATGGGAAAAACATTTAGTGCTAAATTAATAACAACGTTAACGGAAACGAGACAGGAGCACGTAACATAAGAATCTCCAGCATGGCTCGGACAGTACTGTACTTCTTGCGACATGTTGTAGTCCAGTAGACAGTACGCGTTTATATACAGTATTCAAGATTTGCCCAACTTGATCTTTATGACAGTTTATCGCTGTCGTCCTTGCACATGGGTTGTACTGCAAGAATGCCACGCTCTCTAGTACTGAAGTATTTTATGAAGTGCAGTAGCGATGAAGCACAATGCTCCACTCGCTTCAAAAAAATTTACAAACGGGAGGAGGCACAACAAATATACTCATATAAGGAGAAAACATCCAAAATGTTCTATGGAAGAAAAGATAAATTTGGTTGATATACTTACAATATTGTTGATGTACTATAAACTTGGGACAATAATTGAATGATTCAGTCCTGTCGCCGCGCCCATCGTCTTCATCTTCGTCATCTTTGCCGAAGACACTCAGACCGATTTCACTTGATTTATTCACAGTTTATAATAAAAATATCCTTATATACAGCTTATCTGTTGCCTGCGTCTACCTAATATGGCTCTATTTGCAACGTAACACGATAAATAGTGTTCATCAAAATCGGCTTTCACCCTTAAACACGGACTATTCGTAAAGATCAAATAGGAGTATGAGCCTTGATTAAATCAAGACTTTTAGGCAGAGCTCAAAAAATAAAAAAATAAAAAAACTGAAATCAGTAGAAGAAACTAGTGATTTCTTTGTAGTATTCAACTCCTCCTTACTTATCGAGATAAGCAGCGAACGGTGGACGGAGTAAGTTCTCTATTATTTACGTACCCCTATTCGGTACTTTGAGTGCACGTATCTTTAAACGCGTAATGCTAAATTCTAAGGGAGTCTTAGATTTTTTTAATCTTTCTTCGATGTCTACGTTTATTACTGGGAACCGAACATCGGTTATTTATAAACCGGTTATTTTGAGCGGTTTTAACAGTCAGGTTAAAGTGAAAACGAAAATAACCGTTGTAACCGGAAACCGGTTGTTCCAGTGATAATCGCCATCCCTAGAATATTCGCAATTGTGAATAAACGGTCTTTATGAAACTTGGCACGTACGTAGAGAGATCAAAATAAGATAATACGTAATTTTTCGTTTTTTCCAATTTCGATTTTAAAAGGTAACTCACACCCCAAAGGTAATTTGGCGTATTAGGTTTAGAGGGAATCAGTTAACTTTCTTGTAAACTGTGTGAACAACTTTTTTAATGATTTGAAATTTTGCAAAATACCCCACCAACATTAACTGATTTTGAAAAATTAAAACTTTTGTTACAACGTATATCAAAGAAGCTTTCACGCCACGTACACGGATGGGCCAAAACGTTATGAGTACCTGTTTCATAGCGTGTTGGTCCACTTTTCAAACACAGTAAAACAGTGATCCTGCTTGGCATGGATTCTACATGTCCTTGACGGGATTCCAGAAGCAGGTGGCACCTGATGTCTACGGAAAGGTCAAGAAGTTCCCGTAAATTAGGGGATGATGGCTTACGAGCATACAGCTTGCTCCCTATAAGTGTTCCAGTGGGTACAGACCAGGTACGTTTGTTGGCCAATACATCAATGTGAGTTCACTATAATCCCCCTCAAACCACTGTAGCACGATTCTGACCTTGCAACACGAACACTTATACTGCTGGAAGATGTCATCGTCGTAGCGGGAGAATTCAAGCATGAAAGGATGCAGGTGGTCTGCAATAATTTTCACGTGGTTTTCAACCGATTACCAACACGAATCCCTTGGCGCCTATCCTGAGTTACACAATGAGGAATCCTCCGACCTCTACGTTTTGTGATGGGACGTGGTCTCCAATACCATTCGGCCTGCATATTATTCCACACTTTCCATAGGTGCTCACGGCGATAGTACACCAACAGGCGACCGGCTTCACCGTTTCAGAGATTTTCGTTTCTAGCCGCAGGACTATAACATTGTGCCCTTTGTCAATACCGCTTATACCAGTGGATTTCTGGAAATGCGGACCGCACCTCCGTTATAATGACTGCCCATTCGCCTCTCTTCCGCTTCCATTCTATCCTTACTGCAACACCATCAGCAGGCACTCAACCTCGCGTTAGGCTGTGGTCGTAATGTTTGGCTTGATCAGTGTATATAAACAGACAATGATTGATGGCACTTTGTGTTGTAAAGAAGTGCTTCAGATACGATGTGGGGAGACTGTTGACCCAGATTTGCCTGTGCTGCAGGGCTCTCGCAGTGCTGGCCTCCACCGGCCTTCTGCTGTTGCTGGGACACCACCTGGTGTCCGCTTCTGCAAGGAGGACGGCCAGGAATGTTCCGCTGCTCGTCTTCCCCAACGGCGGCACTTTCAAGGTAACTGCTTTGCGCCACAAACACCTATTAACGACTCTCCGTCACCTTTCATGTGAACTCATTTTCCATGAGAAGTAATTAATCTGCTCATAATTAATAACTCCTTGAAGGCACGTCCGATTCCACCATATTTAATTCTGCTACAGTGTGCTGAACTACACATCCCTGCAACGTGTAGCCATACGCCCATGTAAAAGAAATGCGGACATTTTGAGGTGTAGCGCCGTATACCGATCCTGCCTTGGAGGCGCGTAAGTGGGAGATATGTCTCAGAACTGGATAGTGACAGATGGTGACGCGAGACTGGACGCGCACGTAGTTTATGTATCAGCCGATAGAGGACAGTATTGGATAGGGGACTGTGATTTAGTTTCGATTGTGCCCACTAGAGTACACTAAAGTAATAGAATGTTCTAATCTTGCAGCATTTGCTGGCTTAATTCTTCAAATTTGTTTAAAGTAATATTTTAAACCGGGTTTACAGTGAAAAACGACGCGTAACACAAAATGTGCGCTACGCAACTTGTGGGCGAAAAGGATGTTAGCCAACATGAGTAGCCAGCCATTTAATAATCGACCTAGTCGACAGTATGCTTTGACAATAATGTTTGAACTGATCAATAGACCTCCAAAAACTCATTTAAACAAACGCACGCCATACGTTCCGGAATACTTTTTATGTAGTTGCTAGAGAGTATTTCTTCGTATGCTTGTGACAGCTTGAAGCCCATGCGAAGAACGTTCTTTTATAATTAATTCTTGTTCCTAGGAATGTAGGTTTTCGCTACGAAACTCAAACAGAATATTCTATAACATTTCGACCACAAGAGATAAATACTTGATACAAGTAAAAATGTCTGATACAAGTAAAAGATTGTTGCAATTAGGTATAAATACATCACAACCAGCAGACTGAACACACCTCATTTCACGGAAGCAATACCAACTTTAACACAGTCTTTAGGTGACATTCAGCAGGAACTAAGTACATATACAATACACACAGAGATCTGAGGCCGTGCGTAGGTCAGCTGGACTTAAATGGAATGGGGACCGTGACGGTCTCTGGCGGTGATCTCTCTCTCTCTCTCTCTCTCTCTCTCGCACACACACGTACACACACACACACACACACAGACACACACACACACACACACAAGTCAGAGGCGCCCTCTGCGGACGGGCACAGCACAGCCGCACGCAAGTCTTTTTGAAAATACGTGCACACGTCACTACAGAGATATTAGGTTTGCAGAGAAGTACCACATTTACTACACAGTACGAAACTGAAGAAATTATTTTTTATCATTACAGATTTGCTGTCCTCCAGTATGCTACCACAATATTCCACTCGTGATGCGGATCATAGTTTTACCTTCTTCGGGCGCGGGTGATAAAAGCTGTTTGCTCAAAAGTAATCAACGAAGTAACAATGAAAATTATTTGAAACCTTTTGTCCAAGAAAGGAATTTTTTCTCAAGTACAATACACGCAATTTTTCAAGTGGTAATAGAAAGCAACACGACGGCAATCCAAAGCCAATTTTCTAGTATAAATTTAGGGTGTACTCCATGAATTTATGAGCATTTATCCTTGGGATGTTACGGAGCAGTCTGAATATTGACGGCATATTAAACAAATGCAAGGAACTGTGTGAGGAACTTCGTTCTTGGATTCTGTTATCCATCTGCCGAGGTTACATAGTAACAGCTGCTCTGTGAGGTCTAAGTATTTAAGCTGTTACCTCAAAATGTGGCCTATATGCGTGAATATTAGGAATGATTTTCCGGTTTTGGGCGTCTGCTGAAGTAGGTGTAACAAAGTTGTCACGAAGGCGCAAAAAAAGGTCAATCGCAGTTCAAATACTGGGCTAAAACATCAAGACATCAAGAGCATAAAGATGGACGTACAGACAAATAAACTGCCGGAAAAAAATCAATACATGCTTTTAGAGGTTTACAATTAATTCACAGATTTATTGTTGCCACAGTGCATGTGAGGTACATGAAATGATTACCTTCACAGACCAATGGGAAAAGAGGTTCTAATGTACCATGTATCTAGCGATGCTGAAACATCCATTTGGTATGTGGTATAGCCTCCATGACGGCAATGCAGCCGATGACCCTGGCACTCACTGAATCGTAAAGATCGCGAACAATGTCCTGGGATACGTTAGGCCACGCCTGCTCGATCTGTTGGCGAAGTTCTGTAAGAGATGTTAGTTGACGAGTCGCATGAGTCACTGCTCGTACCATCATATCCCACACGTGGGCGATTGGAGACAATTCCAGAGATTGTGCTGGCCAGGGAAGTTGCTTGAGGAGTACACTAAATTTCACAGGCAGTATGTGGACGAGCATTATCCTGTTGGAACAACACATCACCTTCCAGTTACAAGAACGGAAAAATAACGGGTGTAACAACATTCTGGACATACCGAGCGCTGATTTCCATCCACTACAGAATCACCAAAGGTGAACGGCAGTTGCAGTTCATAGCACCACAGGCCATAATTCTTGCGGCGGGCTTAGTGTGTGTTGCACGAATGGATTCTACGAGACAGCGCTCACCAATATATGTTGTGTGCGCAGACGACCTTCACCTGCAGGCAGAATCTGTTCTCATCGCCGAAGACCACGGCGAGCTATTCTATCTTCCAAGCTATCCTCTGACGGCACCATTCGAACTATGCACGTCGACGCTGTGGTCTGAGTGGAAGACAGGCTAGAGCTGTGCGTACCCGTAGTCCCACTGCTAATAACCGGTTCGCAATAGTTTTTGTTGACACTTCTGGACTCACAAGACATCTTACCTGCCACTGCTGCCCTTACAATACGGCGTTGCACAACTGACGCTGCACGTCCAACTTGTGTGGCAGTTCTTCGAAAGGGCCAGCCTCCTACACAAAAGCCACAATTTGACTCAAACTCACTCAGTTGGGTATAGGAATCAAGAACGGTCTCCATGGTATCGCTAGCTGCTTGTTTGACTCATCTGCAGCAGACTGAGACCTCTAGTTGCGCGCATTCTGTATTACACAACGGACACAGATGGCTCTCTGGTAGCTATGCCGTCACGTTATCTGTTGGCGGACAACGTTGAAACCATTATCAAAATGGTGCAAATGGCTATGAGCACTAAGGGACTTAACTTCTGAGGTCATCAGTCCCCTAGGATTTAGAACTACTTAAACCTAACTAGAACCGCTCGGTCACCTCGGCCGGCGAAACCATTATCGTTACATCTACTATCCCCCAAGTGGCATATGTCGTCGTTGGTTCAAAATCGACTTGATGTTCCCAGGTGTACCCTTTTTTTCTGTAAGTATAAATACTTAAAACGAGTTGATTGTCAAACTAGAATATAGGGGTCCGAATGATCGCGCCTGGTTTCAAAATGTGAGGGATGGTGAGGACTGTGCTTTACCTTTAGAGTGGTCTGCCGCAGCAATAAGCGGAACAGGACAGCGAAGAGCAGAAAACTACTCTAATTAATGACGGAAAACAATAGCGAGCGCGCACATAGGTAATTGAATCCGCGGTTGCTGTTTCTGGTCCATTTAGTGCGTGAGGAGGGTGGGGAAGGAGGGAATATCAATTTTCATGTAGAGAGCTCTGCATTCTGTTGCTAGTTACACGTAACGCCAGTGGTTGGCATCATATCCCATGTCGATCAGACGTAGTAAACTCCACGATAACTAGTGGAGGATAAAGGTGTAGGAATAAAGAACTGAGTTTGCTCCCCATCCCCCCTTCTTCAGCTAAATATCTTCGAAATGTATATTAGAGACAGATATATGTGCATATTTGTTGCTTCATAGCATCTGAGCTACCTGGAGAAACTCCGGTCAAATTTGGTACACATATTATTTACTATGTCGAATGAAAAGTACTGTGGGTAACTAGTCCTATCGCTCATGGGGCCGGCCGGAGTGGCCGAGTGGTTCTAGGCGCTTCAGTCTGGAACCGCGCGGCCGCTACGATCGCAGGTTCGAATCCTGCCACGGGCATGGATGTGTCTGGTGTCCTTAGGTTAGTCAGGTTTAAGTAGTTCTAAGTTCTATGGGACTGATGACCTTCGCTGTTAAGTCCCATAGTGCTCAGAGCTATTTGTGACAATAGTAATCATTCATGGGAGGCGGGGGTGGAGATGGGCTTCCAAGAAGGTTATTTAAACAAGACTTGGTAGATCTATGCCCAGGGGTCTGGAAGTGTCTGATTACAAGTAGACATTGACGAATTCAGACGAATGTAGCTACATTTATTACACCAGCGGTTTGACAGGACATTACAAATGTTCCGTTCTCTTAAATGGGAGTCCTCGGAGCGAGGACTACGATGTTTTCGCGACACAAAAGCAACGTTGTTTGGAGAGGTTTCATTTGCGGCAAATTGCAGAATATTACTGGTAGCCCCAAAGTTGATCTCGCGCAACGACCGTAAAAACATAATTATGGAGATGAGAGTCCATACACTGACACATACAATCTTTATTTCCCTCACTCCATTTCCGAGCAGAACAGGAAACGGAATGAGTAACAGTTCTACAAAGTACCCTACGTCATACATTTTACGTCTACATCTACATCTACATCTACATACATACTCATCAAACCGGTGCGTGGCAGAGGCTACCCTGTAACATCACCAGTCATTTACTTTCGCGTTCCACTCGCAAACAGAGTGACAGAAAATCGACTATCTATATGCCTCCGTGTAAGTCCCATTTTGCTGTATCTTAGCTTCGTAGTCCTTACGTGAATTGTATGTTGACGGCAGTAGAATTATTCTACAGTCAACTTCAAATTCCGGTTGTCTACGTTTCCTCAATAGTGTCCTTCGAAAAGAACGTCACCTTCCTTCCAGGAATTCCCATTTGAGTTCCCGAAGCGTCTCCCAAATAATTGCGTGTTGTTCGAACCTACCAGTAACAAATCTAGCTACTGAAGAATAGGTCGCACCAGCGTCCTATATGCGATCTCCTTTACAGATGAACCCCACTTTCCCAAAAATCTCCCATTAAGCCTCAGTCGAGCATTCGTGTTCCCTATTACAATCCTCCCATGCTCGTTCCATTTCAGGCCGCTTTGCAACGTTACGCCCAGATATTTAAACGAAGTGACAGTGCCAAGTAGACACTCCTAATGCTGTATTCGAACATTACGCCTTTTTTTTACGGTTGCTTGCAGAGTATGCACGTAGCTACGTATATAAATACCGAAGTTAAAAGAACCCACATTGCCGCAAACTTGGAGGTACGCGTGGGAAAGGAGTTAAATGTAAGGAAAAGGGTACCTACGCCGTGCAACAGTGAAAAGGTAAACTGAGTGAAACTAGCTAATTCTTGTCAACCAGTAAACAGACGACTCCTTAAAGAACTGAAATGAGTAAACGTGTTAAATATTTGGCTTTAAATATGTAGGAAAGTGAGAAAAGTTAAGGGAAGGTTTGAAATTAGCCTTAGAGACTGCTGCAATCCGCTGAAAGCTCTCATTGTGAATCACCGGATCTATATATCCATCTTAAATTGCGCACTTTTTAAGGGAAAGCTAATTATTCAAGCATATCGACATTTATACCGCCATACCATCTGAACTATGCGTTGTACCATGACGCTAAAAGTACCCGGACAGTTGCCGAAAATGACTTACAAGTTCGTGGCGCCCTCCATCGGTAATGTTGGAATTTAATATGGTGTTTGACCACCCTTAGCCTTGATGACAGCTTCCACTGTCGCCAGCATACGTTCAATCAGGTGCTGGATGGTTTCTTGGGGAGTGGCAGCCTATTCTTCACGGAGTGCTGCACTGAGGAGAGGTATCAATGTCGGTCGGTGAGGCTTGGCACGAAGTCGGCGTTCAGAAACATCCCAAAGGTATTCTATAGGATTCAGGTCAGGACTCTGTGCAGGCTAGTCCATTACAAGGAAGTTATTGTCGTGTAACCACTCCGCCACAGGCCGTGCATTATGAACAGGTGCTCGATCGTGTTGAAAGATGCAATCGCCATCCTCGTATTGCTCTTCAACAGTGGGAAGCAAGAATGAGCTTACAATATCAGTGTATGCCTGTGCTGTGAGAGTTCCACACAAAACAACAAAGGGTGCAAGGCCCCACCATGAAAAACACGACCACACCATAACACCACCGCCTCCGAATTTTACTGTTCGCACTACACACGCTGGCAGATGACGTTCACCGGGCATTCGCCATACCCACACCCTGCCATCGGATCGCCACATTTTGTACCGTGATTCGGCATTCCACACAACGTTTTTCCACTGTTCAATCGTCCAATGTTTACGCTTCCTACACCAAGCGAGGCGTCGTTTGGCATTTACCGGCGTGATGTGTGGTTTATGAACAGCCGCTCGACCATAAAATCCCAATTTTCTCGCCTCCCGGCTGACTGTCGTAGTAGTTGCAGTGGATCCTGATGCAGTCTGGAATTCCTGTGTGTTGGTCTGAATAGATATCTGCCTCTTACACATTACGACCCTCTTCAGCCGTTGGCGGTCTCAGTCAACCGACGAGGTCGGCCTGTACGCTTTTGTGCTGTACGTGTCCCTTCACTTTTCCACTTCACTATCACATCGCAAACAGTGAACCTGGATGTTTCGGAGTATGAAAATCTCACATACAGACGGATGACACAAGTGACACCCAATCACCTGACCACGTTCGAAGTCCGTGAGTTCCGCGAAGCGCCCCATTCTGCTCTCTCACGATGTCTAATGAGTACTGAGGTCGCTGATATGGAGTACCTGGCAGTAGGTGGCAGCACAATGCACCTAATACGAAAAACGTATGTTTTTGGGGGCGTCCAGATACTTTTTATCACATAATGTATATGTAGATACTTTGTGAAAAGTGTGTTACGAATAGAGTTCGTATAAAAAGTCGTGCGCGATGGTGAAGTTTTACTGCGTGCGATTTTAAGCAAAAACTAGTTTTCCATCCATCTCAGTGTTTTTGAAGTCATATATTCTGAACTATGATATAATTTTGGAGGTATATTCACTGGCATATGTGAACAGTGTCTGCAAAGTACGCTGCGAATGTAGTTAGTAGGAAAAAAGTAATAAATTAAAAAGCCTGTTGCTCTAGTCTGAGTGCATGATCAATGAAAATGCTTTTATCATTTTGTTCGGGTGTCAGTCAGAATAATATTCGTAAAGGTTTGAGATTATGTATAAAGTTTGTTGGTAGCCGCTAAGTGCTCTGATTCTCAAATACTGGATGAATATATTCCGGAAAGGTGCGAGCCATCTGTTACTCAGCCTCAAACCACTAACACACAATTTCTAACTGTACTGCTCGTCTTATTGTGTTACACGTTTATCATAACGTTGAACCTCTTAATGAGGCCAGAATGAGATTTTCACTCTGCAGCGGAGTGTGCGCCGATATGAAACTTCCTGGCAGATTAAAACTGTGTGCCGGACCGAGACTGGAACTAGAGTTCGAGTCTCGGTCCGGCACACAGTTTTAATCTGCCAGGAATTCTCCTAATGAGTGTCTAGGTTCTTATTAATTAAATACTTTTCATTCTCTTACGAAGCTGTAACGGGAGTATGTGATTATTGTACTGAATTACAGGCTCAACTGTTCATTTTATATGAAACTTCGTTGCACAAGCATGTTTTTATCAAAGCTTACATTTATGCACGTGGAGGACGCATTCGGAGTGATTGGCCCGACACTATGTATAATCCTTACAGTAAGATGACGAAAAGCCAGACAGTGTTTGATTCGACTCTGCTGGGGCCAATGGACGAAGCCAGGGACGTATTGATTCTCATTACTGCATTTTAAAGTTTTTAATTCAGCTAACAGCTACGCGACATTATGAAAATCACGTTTTCGTTACCTCTGGGAGCCACAGATGCTTTTCAGAGATATGAAATTTAATGAAACTTTATATGGCGATTAGATGGCTGACTGGAAAAATTTAAAGAAAAATGCTTAATTTTCTTCGGAAATAATATATAAACAGCCTGTCGGTGGACTATTGGCATGTTATGAAAGTTTGGTTGCAACATGCCCACCTAGACTTCTGCTCTGTAAGTTGCGGAGCGGGTTCTGACTAACATGGCGAGCGATTTCCTCAGGATACCGCAAGTCACGGAGAAGATGTGTGCAGGGAAGGGGCTCCCTGGTATTTCGCCAGTCTGCTGCTGGGCCATTGCTAGGAATGCACCAGGCATGATTTACAAGCAACAAACGAGGGGCAAATGCGCAGGCGGTTCATAATTTGATCAAAAATTCTTCAAAATGTCAGGTCAGAACATTGATAAATGTATACGCATTTGCCGTACTCCAGTTGTCCCTACCATTGTTTTAGCTGTTCTTTATAGAGTAATGCATTGTTTACGTATGTTTGATAATGTCTGTATACAAACACACGGAAAATTCTTGTTTCCTTCGAGACTGGCGTATTGTATCACAGCCGTCCACAATACGAGCACGAATAGTCTCTACATTTGGTACCGGGGTTGCGTAGACAAGAGCTTTCAAATGCCCCATAAATGAAAGTCAAGACAGGAGAGCATGGAGGAGAGCATGGAGGCCATGGAATTGGTCCGCCTCTACCAATCCGTCGGTCGCCGTATCTGTTGTTGAGAAGCGTACAAACACTTCGACTGAAATGTGCAGGAGCTCCATCGTGCATGAACCACATGTTGTGTCGTACTTGTAAAGGCACATGTTCTAGCAGCACAGATAGAGTATCCCGTACGAAATCGTGATAACGTGCTCCATTGAGCGTAGGTGGAAGAACATGGGGCCCAATCGAGACATCACCAACAATACCTGCCCAAACGTTCACAGAAAATCTGTGTTGATGACGTGATTGCACAATTGCGTGCGGATTCTCGTCAGCCAACACATGTTGATTGTGAAAATTTACAATTTGATCACGTTGGAATGAAGCCTCATCCGTAAAGAGAACATTTGCACTGAAATGAGGATTGACACATTGTTGGATGAACCATTCGCAGAAATGTACCCGTGGAGGCCAATCAGCTGCTGATAGTGCCTGCACACGCTGTACATGGTACGGAATCGAGGAAGTACAGTACATACTGACGAAACTAAAATGAGCTCTAACATGGAAATTAAGCGTTTCCAGACACATCTCCACATAACATCTTTTCTTTATTTGTGTGTGAGGAATGCTTCCTGAAAGTTTGGCCGTACCTTTTTGTAACACCCTGTATTACAACTAGAATAAGTATGTGTTATGACAGTATAAAACAGGACACGTATTTCTGAAACTGGAACTAAATCTTTAATTTAACAGCTATTTTTGATCACGTTATATGTAAATAAATGTAGAAACCTTAAATACAGTGCAAGTAATTTGCAAATTTTCAGGGACAATTTGTTGCACAATGTTATGGAACACATCCAGCGATTTCAGCCGAATAGTAAAGATATTAGTTACAAACTGAAAAAAAATAATGCCTGGGAGTGGGGTGGAGGAGGAAAGACGATGACGTGTGAAAACAAATGTAAATACGGAACCTTCCATGACACACACATGACTTACTTACTGAGATCCTGCGTGAGTGAGATACTGGTTGCACCTCTTTGAGTGGAAAAAGGAAGGGAGTGACGTACGCAAATAATTGAGCACCAGCGATGTTGGTGTCGACTCCCTAGTTTTCATGCTCGCTGCGCTAATTGTGAACACGCCACAATACATTTCATTCCTGGAAATGGAAGTGGGAACGGTAGCGTCTAGAAGGCATCGAAAATGACCGATTTTAGTGTCGTGTCCACATTTGTAGAGTTAGTAATAATTTCAGTGATACTAAAGTACATGTTTCATCGAATCGAACGCTGTGAAACATTTCTGGACTTTTTTTAAATAGATAGAAGCAACCTAGACATACATTTCACTCTCCCTTAAAGTTCTCGGAAATAATTCGCCTTTCTATAAACAAAGATACACCGGTATTTATATAAAGAGGACTGTCGGATAGAAGTAAGGAGCCGTTGTTACAATCAGTTAATTTTCTGTGCCGAAATACTAGATGTATTGTACGCGGGATTTGATGTGTGTGGAAGCGTTGCCTACAGAAATTGTATTTAATTTATAGACGAAAGTTTTTCTTCCAGTTTTTCTTTAGCCAATGATTTAGTCAAAAAACAGTAACTCCACCCCGAGTCTTTAAAGCACTAAATTCTCATATGTACGAGGTGCGGCTAGAAAAAAACCGGACTGATGCTGGAAAAAACATTTATTTACAATTATTTACAATTTCATGTTATCTCCTTCAATGTACTCTACTCCTCGGTCTCTACACCGCTCCATATGAATTTTCCACTGTTCATAGCAATGCTGCAGATCATTTTCGGTAAGTCCATACATTACTTCCGTCGCTTTTTCTTTTAGTGCTTCAACAGTCTCAAATCTAGTTCCTTTCAAAGCTGACTGGACTTTAGGGAAAATAAAAAAGTCACAGGGGGCCAAATCAGGTGAGTAGGGTGGATGATCTAAGATGGGAATGTTGTGTTTTGCCAAAAACGTCTTCACTGACAACGCACTGTGAGCTGGGGCATTGTCTTGGTGAAGGATCCATGACTTTTTTCTCCACAAATCGTTCCGTTTTCTCCGTACTCGCTCACGTAGGGTAGCCAGGACGCTAATGTAGTAATGCTGATTCACTGTTTGTCCCTCTGGTACCCAATCAATGTGCACAATCCCTTTGATGTCAAAAAAAACAATCATCATTGCCTTGAATTTCGATTTTGACATTCGTGCTTTTTTTTGTCGTGGAGAACCAGGAGTTTTCCAATGCATCGATTGGCGTTTAGTTTCGGGATCGTAAGTAAAAAACCACGATTCATCGCAAGTAATAACATTTTGTAAGAAGGTGGGATCACTTTCAATGTTTTCCAGGATGTCAGAACAAATCATTCTTCGGCGTTCCTTCTGTTCAATTGTGAGACACTTTGCAACCATTTTTGAACACACTTTGTTCATGTTGAAATTTTCATGAAGAATCTGTCTAACACTTTCCTTGTCAACTCCTGTTAACTCAGACACAGCTCTGATTGTTAAACGGCGATCTTGTCGAACAAGTTTACCGATTTTTTCAATGTTTGCATCAGTTTTTGCTGACAATGGTCTGCCAGTGCGAGTGTCATCACTGGTGTCTTCGCAGCCATCTTTAAATCGTTTAAACCACTCAAACACTTGTGTTCGCGATAAACAATCATCGCCGTACACTTGTTGTAACATTACAAACGTTTCACTTGCAGATTTCCCTAGTTTGAAACAAAATTTGATGTTAACACGCTGTTCTTTCTGTACACAGACAAAACGTCAACTACTTAAAACAGACGCCACGGGCAGACTGAGTGCAGGAGGCAGATGAAACTCGAGCAGTAGGCGGAGCGAGAGTCACGTGACAGGCCACGCGACTTTCAGCCTTATTGCATTCGTTTTATTGTTTCACCAGTACTAGTCCGGTTTTTTTCTAGCCACACCTCGTAAAAGAGCTTCAAAGGTCTGATTGCTTTACAAATGAGTTAATGTGTTAAATATTTAGTACTTAATTTTTTTTGAAGACGTAATTTCGTACTTATCTTCAGTGTTACGTGTGAATACTATCTGTAAAATGGGTAGCGAATATAGTGACCAGTAAAGAAATAACAAATAAAAGCGTCATGCTTGATGCTGAAACTTTACCACATGAACGACGAATATTTGGTAAGTGATCAAAAGATTTCTTTATTTTGGAGACCTATAAAAGCAAAAATCTTGAAAAGGTTTAAAATTCTGTGTAAATTTGAAGCACGTCGCTCAATACTCTCATTATCAAACAGTGAATGTGTCTATTCCGGGTGATTTGGGCTTCGTTTTAAGAAAAATCTAGGTTTTCAACGTCTCAACGTTTATGGATTCACATCTCCTGAACTATCCGTCGTACAAAAATATAATTTTGCTGGTACATTCAGCAATATACGTGGATACTCTCTGCAAAATATCGGGTGATTAAAAGGTCAGTATAAATTTGAAAACTGAATAAATCACGGAATAATGTAGATAGTATAAATTTGAAAACTTAATAAAAACCAAGGAATAATGTAGATGTAGAGGTAAAAATTGACACACATGCTTGGAATGACATGGGGTTTTATTAGAACCAAAAAAATACAAAGTTCCAAAAATATCCGACAGGTGGCGCTTCATCTGATCAGAATAGCAATAATTAGCATAACAAAGTAAGACAAAGCAAAGATGATGTTCTTTATAGGAAACGCTCAATATGTCCACCATCATTCCTCAACAATAGCTGTAGTCGAGGAATAATGTTGTGAACAGCACTGTAAAGCATGTCCGGAGTTACGGTGAGTCATTGGTGTCGGATGTTGTCTTTCAGCATCCCTAGAGATGTCGATCGATGACGATACACTTGCGACCTCAGGTAACTCCAAAGACAATAATCGCACGGACTGAGGTCTGGGGACCTGGGAGGCTAAGCAAGACGAAAATGGCGGCTGAGCACACGATCATCACAAAACGACGCGCGCAAGAGATCTTTCACGCGTCTTACAATACTTTTTTTTTGTTCTAATAAAACCCCATGTCATTCCAAGCATGTGTGTCAATTTTTACCTCTATATCTACATTATTCCGTGGTTTTTATTAAGTTTTCAAATTTATGTTGCTGACTCTTTGATCACCCGGTACATTGCAAATAGACCTACGGCACTCGTAAAGAATTAATAAATTAAAAAGTCATGCCAGCTGATAAAATTTTACTTAATGACCAGCGAAACTAGAGTAAGGGATAAAGTTTTATGGTTTTATGGATTATCAGAGAGAATATGTTTCGAAAAGTTTTGGAATTACATGTGAAACCTGGGAGTAGAAAAGTGCTCTCATTCTCAGATAGTGGACGAATGCGGGGTGTTAGGGGTACAAGTGCAGATATTTCTGTTGCTGACTGCCGACGGTGTTCTGAACAACATGACATCAGTATTCACGTCAATTGCAGAACAATAATTATAGCCACTACTGGTCGTATTTTTTACCTTGGTTGGTACTTCCAAGTGCATGTGGCAGAGCAAACCATTAATGCTTATTTTTCCCTCCCAGCACATCAGGTATTGAAGTGTCGATGCGTGGACAGACAACGGTTAGTCTGTACTGACAGGCATAGTCCTCTAGTGGTGCAGTACGATCGTGCAGAAAACATCAGATTGTAAAGGCTGTGACATGTTTGTGGGAAGACAGTTCGATGCAGAGAAAAAAGAACCATCACACTGACGTATGTACGTACTAAAGTAGTACATATAAAAATGTCTTTGCTTATACCTATATTGGTGGCTTGCACGCCACGTGTTAATGCTGTCTCAAGACGTAAGAAATATACAGTGTTTCTAATGATAGTATGAATTATTGTGTCAAACCTTTAATGTTAGGTTATACTACCGAGTGACTTCATCATGACAGTATTTTATATTTTAAATTCTGTATATAATCATATTTCATTATCCCAGGATGCCACTGCATATGCCACCTTTAACTGGGACTGAGCGTTCTCCCTAACCCATTAGTAACACGTATTAATATCAGTTATATTCTTTGTATACAAACATGACTTTCGGAAACTATTTTTATTGCTAACCGGAACCGGTAGCTGCGTACAGATGTCGCAACAACAAGGTGCTGCGCAGGACACTTCCTGGTTCGTGTTGAAAGTACACTCTTGGAAATGGAAAAAAGAACACATTGACACCGGTGTATCAGACCCACCATACTTGCTCCGGACACTGCGAGAGGGCTGTACAAGCAATGATCACACGCACGGCACAGCGGACACACCAGGAACCGCGGTGTTGGCCGTCGAATGGCGCTAGCTGCGCAGCATTTGTGCACCGCTGCCGTCAGTGTCAGCCAGTTTGCCGTGGCATACGGAGCTCCATCGCAGTCTTTAACACTGGTAGCATGCCGCGACAGCGTGGACGTGAACCGTATGTGCAGTTGACGGACTTTGAGCGAGGGCGTATAGTGGGCATGCGGGAGGCCGGGTGGACGTACCGCCGAATTGCTCAACACGTGGGGCGTGAGGTCTCCACAGTACATTGATGTTGTCGCCAGTGTTCGGCGGAAGGTGCACGTGCCCGTCGACCTGGGACCGGACCGCAGCGACGCACGGATGCACGCCAAGACCGTAGGATCCTACGCAGTGCCGTAGGGGACCGCACCGCCACTTCCCAGCAAATTAGGGACACTGTTGCTCCTGGGGTATCGGCGAGGACCATTCGCAACCGTCTCCATGAAGCTGGGCTACGGTCCCGCACACCGTTAGGCCGTCTTCCGCTCACGCCCCAACATCGTGCAGCCCGCCTCCAGTGGTGTCGCGACAGGCGTGAATGGAGGGACGAATGGAGACGTGTCGTCTTCAGCGATGAGATTCGCTTCTGCCTTGGTGCCAATGATGGTCGTATGCGTGTTTGGCGCCGTGCAGGTGAGCGCCACAATCAGGACTGCATACGACCGAGGCACACAGGGCCAACACCCGGCATCATGGTGTGGGGAGCGATCTCCTACACTGGCCGTACACCACTGGTGATCGTCGAGGGGACACTGAATAGTGCACGGTACATCCAAACCGTCATCGAACCCATCGTTCTACCATTCCTAGACCGGCAAGGGAACTTGCTGTTCCAACAGGACAATGCACGTCCGCATGTATCCCGTGCCACCCAACGTGCTCTAGAAGGTGTAAGTCAACTACCCTGGCCAGCAAGATCTCCGGATCTGTCCCCCATTGAGCGTGTTTGGGACTGGATGAAGCGTCGTCTCACGCGGTCTGCACGTCCAGCACGAACGCTGGTCCAACTGAGGCGCCAGGTGGAAATGGCATGGCAAGCCGTTCCACAGGACTACATCCAGCATCTCTACGATCGTCTCCATGGGAGAATAGCAGCCTGCATTGCTGCGAAAGGTGGATATACACTGTACTAGTGCCGACATTGTGCATGCTTTGTTGCCTGTGTCTATGTGCCTGTGGTTCTGTCAGTGTGATCATGTGATGTATCTGACCCCAGGAATGTGTCAATAAAGTTTCCCCTTCCTGGGACAATGAATTCACGGTGTTCTTATTTCAATTTCCAGGAGTGTATGTGCAAGGAAAGCTATGTGACCCTCACTCACTCCACGACATTCACCATGCATCGCTCTAGGCCGAGACCCCTTCTCGCTTCGTTTACCACAGAAATATTTCATACCTTTGGCGTCATTTAAAGGAAGCAGCTCAACAGAATGTTTACAGTGTGATAATTTCACGTTGGAACTAACAGGTTTTATATTTTTTCTTCTTTGTCAGATGTGAGCTAAACAAAAGGAAGGTCGATAAACACTGATTTACGTGAAAAATGGTACCAATATTTTGATTCTATCCGTGTGTCACCACTACGAACAGATCTCGCTGTTAGCAAGCAACAGAGGAAACCAGAGAAAAATTTTGAGAAGGAATTAAAATTCAGGAAGAAGAAACAAAAAGTCTTAGGCTTGCCGATGAAATTGTAATTCTGTTACCGATTACTAATGATCTGGAAGAGCAAATGAACAGAACCGATAGTTTCTTGAAAACAGGTTATAAGGCGTACATCAAGCCGGCTGGCGTGGCCGAACGGTTCTAGGCGCTACAGTCTGAAACCGCGCGACCGCTACGGTCGCAGGTTCGAATCCTGCTTCGGGCATGAATGTGTGTGATGTCCTTAGGTTAGTTAGGTTTAAGTAGTTCTAAGTTCTAGGGGACTGATGACCACTGTAGTTAAGTCCCATAGTGCTCAGAGCCATTTGAACCATTTTATTTTTTGCGTACATCAACAAAAATGAAACAAGTGTAATGGAGTGTAGTCGAATTAAATCAGGTGAAGCAGACGAAATTTGGTTAGGACATACGAAACTAAAAACAGTAAATGAGTTTTGTCATTTGGGCAACAAAATAATTGATGGTTGCCGAAGTAGAGATGTAAAATGGAGACTGGCAATAGCAAGGAAAGCGTTTCTGAAAAGAGGAATTTGTTAACAAACATTATAAATTTAAGCATTAGGAAGTCTTTCCTGAGGGTATTTGTCTAGAGTGTAGTCTTGTACACAACTGAAACTTTGACGCTAAGCAGTTCAGACAAGAGGAGAATAGAAACTTTTGGAATGTGACGTTGAAGATTACATTGGTAGTTTGCATAAGTAATGACGGGTTACTAAATTGAACTGGTAAGATAAGAAGTTTATGGTATAGCTTGTCTAAAAGAAGAGATCAATTGACAGGATACATTCTAAGGCACAAAGGAATCTCCGATTTGGTATTGGGGGAAGGGGAGGGGGGTCGTTTTGGGTAAAAATTGCAGAGGGATAGCAGTGGATGAATACAGTAAGCAGATTGAAATGGATACTGGGAATCATAACGGATATGACTATGTTAAGCAGGGAAGGAAAAGTCAGACAATTTTTATCCTATGCGTAACATTCATCCAAATAAGATCTCCCTTTTAACTAAAAGATAGAACATTTTTGAGAAGGAGAGAGCTGCATTCTCGGCCAAGACTAACAAGTTGCATTGGTGATACATTAAGTACAGAGGAGTATTATCCACGAACAACTTAATGTTCTTTGCTGAAGACTTGGTCTTCGCTAAGGCGAGTGCCGTAATGGCGCGTGTGAAGAGGCCCAGGCCGTTTCACTCCTCCATCCCTGTCTGGTGCGAGTTCGTCCTTCCTCTCCTATGACGCCGTTGTTGTGTATATGAAGTCAGACTATGTAAATTCTGTCTCATGGACTCTCAAATTTAATAATGTTTTAGGGTATTTTAATGTTCATCAAATTTCCTTCCTTTAGAAAAACGAATATTTGTATGGGTTATAGTTGATACAGAGTGCAACAAAAGACTTTTTAATGTCCCACTTGCGGCATATGTATTGGTTTTTTTTTGTATTTGTGAGGATCCACAGTCCATAGATGCTTAATGAACGTAAACATAGTCCGTAGTAGGCTGTAATGAGATGTTTATTTAATCGTGCGATTGGCTAATTTCGACTAACCGTCATCATCAAGCAGTTCTGTAACATGTGTACGTCATGCCATTTTGAAATAGTTAAAAAGGCTCTAAGCACTATGGGACTTAACATCTGAGGTCATCAGCCCCCTAGACTTAGAACTACTTAAACCTAACTAACCTCAGGACATCACACACATCCATGCTCGAGGCAGGAGTTGAACCTGCGACGGTAGCAGCAGAGCCGTTCCGGACTGAAGCGCCTAGAACCGCTCGGCCACAGGGGCCAGCCATGCCATTTTCATATCACTCTTAATTACAATTAAAAAGTAGCCATAATCCGTCATTTTACGAAAGGATCCACACTAGAGTGACACCTTTTAAGATCGTATTCCGAGCTTTGCTTTACGTACAGCATGGTAACTCAGTAAATGTGAAACATATTGTCAAAAGTTGCAAAATATCTGGCAAAGTATACGAAGACATCTTACACATACTGTACAAATTTTGTTTGTGATACCACTTTAGTACATTAACGCAGCGAGTCATGTATTAATCTTTTCATTGTGATACAGGCCAGGAAGTTGTTATTTCCATGCTTCTCAATTTGATGTCTAGTGTTAATTTCGTTGTTTCCGATGATGGAACATACTTAATAAGGCAACGTTTCTGATTCATTTATGAAAGATTAAGTACTATAAACGGATTAAACTTAAATAGGCATCCCAAAGCTATATAATTACACTGCTAATTACACAAAGAAAGATTGAAGAGAGATGGATAAGTATGGCAGAAGTAATGTACAGCTTGGTGCAAAAACACCGTCTAACTCATGGCCAATCCTAACCTGTGTTTTTGACAGTAACATTCTGTTTGCTAACAGTCGCCCGAAGCTCTGAGAGGGAACGAATGTCGATTACGTGGCTATCGCCTGTCTGGATACCTTCCTGATGCATACGTATAAAACATTGATAGGGGCAGCTGACTCACCGTGTACTCGTATGTACTGCATTGTGGTCAATAAAATACGTCATTAACCTTAAGCTGCAGGGAAATACACTTACATGATGGCAGGCATGTGACTAATAGTTCACACACATTCGCTTGCCTTAACCAATAATTTACGAAGTAATGGAGGCTGTAACGTAATGAAAATAACTACGATAACGTTGCACCTGCACCCAATTCAACGAAATGAGCTTTATTGTTGCCACTTACTGCTGGGGACTGTTTTATTGCACTCGAGAAAATATATCGCTGTTAGATTCATTTCTGCACAGTGCGCGATGGGCAGTGAAATGGCCCTCAGCGTTAATCTTAGAGACATGTCTGCCTGGCAATAACAGTTGGAATTTGCCATTCGAGTCAGAACTCGATGTTTTGGGTCAACGGCTAACCAAAGCGCGTTTTCATAATTTTCTCCGCCAGTTGCGATGAATGGTGTCAGGAAAGACATTACACTTGAGGAAATACTGGCAACTCAAACGATAGACTCGTCGGGAAATAGCGAACACATATCAGACTGGAGAAACAAAACAGTTAAAAACTCTTTCCAAAGCTATGTGCAGTTTGAAGTTGGAACCTCTTCTATTAGAGTATACTAAATAAGTATTTTTAATAGCGTACCGGTTTTAAATATGATCTCGGCAGCTGGTTAGGAAGCCATTCCGCAACTATGTACTGATTAGCTGCATCGACTGGCTGACCAACACATGGTAAAGAAAGCAGTAGCTTCTGCTGATCTGCAATAGTTCGGTCAGTTAAAATTCGTCCGACTGTGAAATATACACAGTGATTTGTTCTTTGTGTGCAAAACACGTGAAAACTGACGGAGTTTATCGGCAGATTGGAGAAGTTTGTGTAGAGAACTCTACAAGTGATGGAATCTATCCGCATAAGCCACACACATGGTACTACACATAGTTCAGTAGATATGACGCCATAAGCCGGCCGTTGTGGCCGAGCTGTTCTAGGCGCTTCAGCCCGGAACCGCGCTGCTGCTACGGTCGCAGGTTCGAATCCTGCCTCGGGCATGGTGTGTGTGATGTCCTTAGGTTAGTTAGGTTTAAGTAGTTCTCAGTCTAGGGGACTGATGACCTCAGATGTTAAGTCCCATAATGCTTGGAACAATTTGAATTTTTTGACGCCATAAACACTGAGATGCGTGAATAACTGCCATATCATTCATGACTTTAAATTTGTTATTTCTTCGCCACTAGCTCTATTCGCAACTTAATTCGCTGACAGTATCCACATACGCCGCTGAATGTATTTACGCGTATATATTGGTGCACGACACATGGCTTAAGAGATATGACGTCATAAACACTGAGATGCGTACACGAATGCCACGTCATGCATTAAGTTTTAATACGTTTTTTCTTTACTAGTACTCCTACATTTGACTCAACTGAAGGAAATCCCTGACACCTGGCAGCCCTCTGTCAGCTTTCAACTGCGAAGCGCAAACGCCTGTAGGAGAAGACAATAGCCGTCTATAGAGCTATGACGAGGCATTCACATAGAGACGTTTACAAACTCATGCTGTAGACACGGAAAGCAGTTGCGCCCAACAGGCTGGATATGTAACTATGAGTACTATTTATAATCAAGTCCTAAGTTAAAATATGCATTACAGGAACCTGCGTACTCTGTTTCTTCATTTCCGTGTTGTACTTGCTATGCATATTTCATTGTACGACTGTTCCATAATTTGGGAGGCATTTTCATGAATACATGGGAATGAATTGTTTTCGGTGTTACAGTACAAACATAATTCGTATTTTGTTTTCGTTTCTAATGAAAATTGACAATGCTGGGTTTGCGAGCTGGTGGTAAGAAACTGGGTGAGAATGTTTAACGATGGTCATACGGAGGTTCCGGGTAAAGTACGACCATCTGTTATCATTGAAAACGTGTTGCAGAAACGTGATGCAGTTAAAGAAAAGCAGTGTTTTATGATTTCTTCTTTGTCAAGTGAGTTCGCTTAGGTTCCAAGAAGTGTTCTCTATGGGATTCTTACGGTTCACAAAACTAATCTCACTGAACATTGAGAATCCTGAGTGAGCTGCACGAAACCTCCCGATTAGCCAGCGTTTTGAATTGCCTCGAGCAGAATATTAATGAAGGCGGCGAATATTTAAGCCCAAATGTCACGTGTAGCTAGCTGTATTTGAAACAACATATATGCGGTCGTCACGACGAGGACAGCGAGCATGTCAAAACGGCAAAATAAGTAAACTGCGACTTTAGAGTAAAACATATATTTTTTTAGGGTTCCATACTTCAGTCGATAAAATCTGAACCCTATAGGCTCACTTCATTGTCCGTCTGTTTGTCTGTCCGACTATTAAAAACCTTTTTCTCAGGAATAGGCATATCAAGTTGAAGTTTATGCCACGTTCTGAGGTCTACACTCCCGTGGAGTTCTAAAAAATTGAAAGTTCTACGTCAAGATACGTCCATGTCACATATTTTGATATTTCAAACGCGCATACAAAGAGCTATACGATACTTCCGTTGATCTAGAATCACGAAATTTGGCAAGAAGTAAGGTTTTACAATAAAACTAATGGAAAAATCCTAGAATTGTTAATTCGTAATTATATTACACGAAAAAATTTTTCATTTGTCATCTAAGTTTCTGTCCCTCCGTCTATTAGGGTCCCCTTTCCTCAGGAGCCTGTAGACATATCAAGCTGACATTTATGCCACATACTAAGGTCTATGGTTCCTTAGTGGCGTAATAAAGTTAAGCGTGTATGTCAAGGCAGTCAAAAGATAGGGTCATTTATGTCACATATTTTGATACTCGCAAACTCGTTCACCTTGCTTATTGCCAAATTTCATGATTCTAAGTCAACGGGAGTACCGTGTTTCTTGGCCTAGAATCTTGAAATATGGCAAGAAGCAAAGATGCACAGTACAAGCAAAGGAAAAAAATCCGAAAATTGTTACTTTGTAATTATAAAATACGGAAAAAGTTTTTGTCATTTCTTATCCGACTGTATGTTCGTCCGTCTCTTAACACCCTTTTTTCTCAGGAACCGCTGGACGTAGAAAATTGAAATTTATGTCACATGCTACGAACTACAGTTTATAAGTGGTGCAAAAAAAGTTAATCTTGTATGTCAATGCAATCAGAAATTACGGCCAGTTTTGTCTCAGATTTTGACACTCGTAAACCCACTCGTCAAAGGTTATAGGGTACGTCGTTCTGGCCTAGAATCATGAAATTTGGCAAAAACCAAGGATGCACAGTACAAGTAAAGGCAAAAAAAAATGCGAGAATAGTTAATTTGTAATTATATCACTCAAAACGTATGCCTTTTGTCATTTGTTATCCAGATTCAAACTTAAAATTAAAACATTCCCGAAAGTCTTGGAATTCCCGGGACCGATAACTTGCCATTATCAGTGTCGCTAACGCAGAATAATCGTCGAGGTTCTCTATTCCCAGTATCTGTATACGTAACTAAGTTTGTACGGAACCATCGGTGCGCGGGTCCCAAGGACACCCGACAAGTTTATCACTACCGTACTGATCACTGTTCCACCGACTGTATGTCAGGAGTACGTAACATTTTTCCTAGTCAGTTGAACCAAGTACTTGTTATATCAGGTTAATGTTCGTGTCCGGTTAGAGGAGCACGATAGTGTACTCACATTGATGTGTTGGCCACGAAATTTGCCTGATACGAACGCGAAGGAACAGCTGTGGGGACGCTACCGGGCACCAGCTCTTCGCTCACTGAGGACCAGGCCGTAATATGTGGGAACTGCGTGGTCTGTGCGTACACATCTGGTGTCACGTACCTCCGGAAACCTACCGAGCATCGTCGAATCCACGCTACGCGAAATCGCTTCAGTTTTGCTTTCCAAACGTCGACCGACGCGCATAACGCTAGTTCTCTTTGATAGACACTCTTCCAGCTGATTTTTGTCAGCACTTGTATTCCGGGACGACTTATGTGTTGACATAATCCATTCACCTAGTGTTCAATACATGAAACGTGAGTCCACGAATAAATTAAAATATTACATTACCTTTCATGGAAGTATGTTCAGCCCTTGCAACTAAATGGAAGGCATATGTGTTTCGCTTCTTTTAATTATGAAGTATCTTCAGTAGCCTGTAGTACATGTTTGTTTTTAAATGTATAATAAATGCATTGTGTAGTACTTACAAGTATGTTACTATGCTACGTTTTCTCTTGCTTTGCTCTTCTTTTTCATGTTAGAAACAACTTTTGCAGAACAAGTTTCGTGAGTTTAAATTATCGTTTGGTGTTGTTTAACATTTTCAGTGTAGAAATTATTCCAATCCATATACGGCATACACGAAACCAGTGCTTAACAGTATTGGTCAAAAACAGTCTTGGTTGCAATTTTAGTTTTTTTTTGTTTTTCAACGACGAGTTTCGCCTTATTTAGGCATCTTCAGGTTATTTTTTCTAGATGAACGCGAGAGGCACCAAGATCTGCATAACGCGTTCCCACGGGAACGCCTAAATAACGCCAAACGCGTCGTTGAAAAATAAAAAAAAACTAAAATCGCAACCAAGACTGTTTTTAACCAATATTTTCAGTGTAATTAATACATGTGGTTTGTCCTGGAGATGTATTTACTCGATCTCCACACTCCAGATGGTCCAGTTCGTCGTTTTTTTCGACCACATTTATTGCAACACTCCATTTGTATTTCTTTCGCCTTTTGTTTGTGTTGTATGGTATATTTTATCTTTTATTATGTATCTATCTGTGTGTGTGTGTGTGTGTGTGTGTGTGTGTGTGTAAGTGCCTGTCGTGTGTTATATTTTTTGTGCGAGTGCGTTATTCCTTGTGTGAATGCATTCTCTGCTCTCTGTCTCTCTCTTTCCCTCCCTCCTACCCCCCCTCTCTCTCTGTGGGAGAGTCTGTGCGAGGGGAGGGGCAACCGCGGGAGAGTGTGTGTATATATATATATATATATATATATATATGTGTGTGTGTGTGTGTGTGTGTGTGTGAGAGAGAGAGAGAGAGGGGGGGGGGAGGAGGGAAAGAGATAGAGAGAGAGGGGAGGATTAATGAATTATCTAGTGGGGTTATGTTTTACATTTCTATTTCCTGTTGTTTTAGTGGATAAAATGATTAGTGAGATATTGCTTACATTGATTTGTTCATTAATTACTTTCTTTTTCATTGCAAGACCTCTTTGTCTGTTGAATATTTTGTGTAATGTCAGGAGTTTTTGGATGTATTTGTTCGCTCATATAATTTTCGTGTCCTGTTCCATACTGGACATTTTATCAGGTTTTCAGGAAAGATAGAATGGCTATTTTCATACTTCCAGCTTCTTTTATGTACTTTATACCTAATTTTGAAATTACTGCCTGTCATTCCTAGATGCAATGATTTACATTATTGGTATTCTGACTGGTATATAGCTGTATATATATGCTCCTTGATATTTATGTGGTTTGTTTGTTACTGTTTCTAAATGTGACGGAAATGTATGTAGGAAGCGAAACACGTCCGGGAAAAAAAAAAACAAGAAAAACTGACTTTCATTTAGTTGCAAGCACAGAACATACCGCCATGAATTTTGAAGCAACTAAGGAAGGATGGAAAATGAAAAAAAAAAAAACGATTTAACTTTCTTTAAAACAGTCATAACCAAAGACTGCACTTTGTTGGCAGAACACTTAAAAAAATTCAAGAAATCCGCTGAAGAGACCGTCGACACAATGCATGTCCGTCCTCTCCTGGAGTATTGCTACGCGAGAAGTGGTCCTTAGCAGGCAGTATTGACGGATGTTACCAAAAATTTTCAAAGAAATGCATGGCGTTTGGTATTCTCACGAAACATGGGAGAGAGCGTCATACAAATGATAAACAAGTGGCGGTGTCTGCCATTAAAACAAAATTGTTTTCCGTTGTGGGGAGATCTTTTCACAAAATTACAATCACCGAATTACGCCTACGAATGCCAAATAATTTTCTTGACTCCCAGTAACAAAGCGAGAAATAATCATCGTGATAAAATGAGAGAAATCAGAGCTCACACGGGAACATTTACGTTTTTATTTTTCGTGCATGCCCTTCAGGAGAAGGGCATGGTCGAGAAATAATGTGAAAGTGGTTCTATGAACCCTCTGCCAAAGACGTAAGTGTTAACTGCGGAGTAATGAGGTAGATGTAGATGCACATACCCTTCTCGCACTGTGTGACAGTTTGAAGTAAGCATTTTCGAAAATACCACATTTTGTCGTCATATACGACACCCGTGGCGTTCGCTCGCTGGTTGCACTCTGAGGCGTTGTTGTTTGACGTTTTCTGGAGAACAGAAGCCAATGTAATGGAAATTGTTTAGCCTGAACAAGGTCCACACCGCCTGCAGAGCTCAGACGCAGACCCAGCACTGTTTATCAAGCCGTCGTCGGTCGGTCTGTTAGGTCCTTACCGACAAAATGGCGGCAATTTTATGCTGTCGTTGCGGCGTGAAAGCTTCTACTACTTAACGGTTTCGCAAACGTGTTGTTACCATAGCAGTATGCTGTGCAGGAAGGGAAATGTCACGCTGTAGTATATCCATTTCTTGGAGACTTATCATTCTGATTCGTTAGAACTTGTCACACATCCTGGTAATGTCCCCCTTCGAATTGTATTGGCATTTCCTTTAACTTTTCCACTTCACATGACGGTTCTTTATCGAATGAGATGGAAGGCTCCTACACTGTATCGTTTAAGTTATTCCATGACATCTCAACACATTTTCTATGACCCTGTCTCATCTTCTTGTCAGTGTTTTCCAGGTGTTCCTTTCTTTGCTGATTCTGCAAAGAATCTCCTCATTCCTTATATTACGGTGTACCTAATTATCAACATCCTAGTACAGCACCACATCTCAAACGCTTCGTTTATATTCTTTTCTGGTTTTCTCACTGTTCACTTCCAAACAGTACTGCGCTCCAGACGTTCGTTCTTTTAAATTTATTGCTCAGATTAACGCCAACGTTCAATCTTAGGATACTGGTAGACTTATTTTGGCCTGCGCTATTCTGTGTTTCCTGTGCTGCTTGCTTCTTCCTTCACGTTTTATATTGCTTACGAGGTATCAGAATTCCTTAAGGTAGCCTACTTCGTTGTCACCAATTTTGATGTTAAGTTTATACACTCCTGGAAATTGAAATAAGAACACCGTGAATTCATTGTCCCAGGAAGGGGAAACTTTATTGACACATTCCTGGGGTCAGATACATCACATGATCACACTGACAGAACCACAGGCACATAGACACAGGCAACAAAGCATGCACAATGTCGGCACTAGTACAGTGTATATCCACCTTTCGCAGCAATGCAGGCTGCTATTCTCCCATGGAGACGATCGTAGAGATGCTGGATGTAGTCCTGTGGAACGGCTTGCCACGCCATTTCCACCTGGCGCCTCAGTTGGACCAGCGTACGTGCTGGACGTGCAGACCGCGTGAGACGACGCTTCATCCAGTCCCAAACATGCTCAATGGGGGACAGATCCGGAGATCTTGCTGGCCAGGGTAGTTGACTTACACCTTCTAGAGCACGTTGGGTGGCACGGGATACATGCGGACGTGCATTGTCCTGTTGGAACAGCAAGTTCCCTTGCCGGTCTAGGAATGGTAGAACGATGGGTTCGATGACGGTTTGGATGTACCGTGCACCATTCAGTGTCCCCTCGACGATCACCAGTGGTGTACGGCCAGTGTAGGAGATCGCTCCCCACACCATGATGCCGGGTGTTGGCCCTGTGTGCCTCGGTCGTATGCAGTCCTGATTGTGGCGCTCACCTGCACGGCGCCAAACGCGCATACGACCATCATTGGCACCAAGGCAGAAGCGACTCTCATCGCTGAAGACGACACGTCTCCATTCGTCCCTCCATTCACGCCTGTCGCGACACCACTGGAGGCGGGCTGCACGATGTTGGGGCGTGAGCGGAAGACGGCCTAACGGTGTGCGGGACCCTAGCCCAGCTTCATGGAGACGGTTGCGAATGGTCCTCGCCGATACCCCAGGAGCAACAGAGTCCCTAATTTGCTGGGAAGTGGCGGTGCGGTCCCCTACGGCACTGCGTAGGATCCTACGGTCTTGGCGTGCATCCGTGCGTCGCTGCGGTCCGGTCCCAGGTCGACGGGCACGTGCACCTTCCGCCGACCACTGGCGACAACATCGATGTACTGTGGAGACCTCACGCCCCACGTGTTGAGCAATTCGGCGGTACGTCCACCCGGCCTCCCGCATGCCCACTATACGCCCTCGCTCAAAGTCCGTCAACTGCACATACGGTTCACGTCCACGCTGTCGCGGCATGCTACCAGTGTTAAAGACTGCGATGGAGCTCCGTATGCCACGGCAAACTGGCTGACACTGACGGCGGCGGTGCACAAATGCTGCGCAGCTAGCGCCATTCGACGGCCAACACCGCGGTTCCTGGTGTGTCCGCTGTGCCGTGCGTGTGATCATTGCTTGTACAGCCCTCTCGCAGTGTCCGGAGCAAGTATGGTGGGTCTGACACACCGGTGTCAATGTGTTCTTTTTTCCATTTCCAGGAGTGTAGTTCATCTGATTTCTGCTAGTCCTCGTCTTTCTACGATTAACACTCAGTTTACAGTGTGTGCCGATTAGACTGTCCATTCTTTACTTCTTCTCTGTCACTGACGATAGCAGTGAGTCTTATCGTTGGTATTCTTTCACCCTGATCCCACTCATGATCCGTTATTTTATTTCCCTCATTGCTCCTTCACTGTTGAGATTGAACAGTCGGAGAGAAAGACTGCGTCGCTCTCTTAGACCCTTTTTAATCCGAACGCATCGTTCTTGGCATTCCATTATGGTTGCTTCCTTTTTGTTATTGTACGTACTGTACAGGGTGTAATAGGTATCAGTGGAGATATTTCTATTGGTGATTGACGAGGGTATACTGAACAACATTATCTCAGTATTTACGTCATTTGCAGACTAATGTTCAGATGTGTGTGAATTCCTAAGGGACCAAACTGCTAAAGTCAAAATGGTTCAAATGGCTCTGAGCATTATGGGGCTTAACGTCTGAGGTCATCAGTCCCCTAGAACTTTGAACTGCTTAAACCTAACTAACCTAAGGACATCAAACACATGCATGCCCGAGGCAGGATTCGAACCTGCGACCGTAGCGGTCGCGCGGCTCCAGACTGTAGCGCCTAGAACCGCTTCGCCACACCGGCCGGCTTCTAAGGTCATCGGTCCCTAGACTTACACACTGCTTAGACCAACTTATCCTAGGAACAATACACACACCCATGATCGAGGGTGGACTCGAACTTCCTGCGGGAGGGGCCGCGCAATCCGTGACATGGCGCCTCAAGCCGCCCGGCCACTCCGCGCGGCGCAGGCTAATGGTTATAGCCATTAGAAGTTGGTTGGTTAGTACCTCCAAGTAAATGTAGCAACAGCAAGCCATTAATGTTTCCTCTCATCAGCAGGTCAACTGTTGAACTGTGGATGAGTGGACACAAAACGGGTAGTCTCTACAGACACGCGTATGACCGTGCAGAAAATATCAGGTCGTACAATTGCGATATATTTGTGAGAAGACTATTCGACACAGAGAAAAAACAACCAACACACTGATGTCAGTACATCTTAAGGTAGTACATATAAAAAAATCTACACTTGTACCCTCTGCATTCTGGATACTACTTTCTTTCTTTGTAGCTTACTCAGATTTTGAACAGAATTTTGAACATCTTGCACCATTTTAAATTGTCACACGCTTTTTCTAGTTTACCGAATCCTGTGTACCGGTCTCGTAAACTGACATACGGCTGGGAGAGCGGTATGCTGGCCACATGCCCCTCCATATCCGTATCCAGTGACGCCTGTGGTCTGAGGATGATATGGCGGCCGGTCGGTGCCATTGGGCCTTCATGGCCTGTTCGGGCGGAGTTTCTTTGAATCCTATGTATGTGTCTGGCTTCCCCTGTCAACTGCAGCGCCAGAACCGCTTCTCTAGTGCCTGTATCTTTCCAGAAAGCCACACTGATCGTCATATAACAGATTCACAATTTGGTATATTTGTGCGGGAGTATAATGTTGTATGGAATTTCGATCGGTGGTAAGCTGCGACGACCGTTCTTCGCAACTGCATTAGCATGCCGCGTGTGGCAGTTTGTCGTAGGCATAACGACGCCGGTGAAGCTGCCCAACCGCACCATGGTGATGCAGCTGCAGTTCCAGTGGCTGTACGCCGAGATGACCAACATCAGCCAGGCGGAGCAGGACCTGCAGGTGACGGTGGGGCGGGCCGCAGCCTACGGCGCCATCTCCTCCCTCATGGACGGGTACGTACCTGCGTCAGCGATGGCAGAGCACGCTTCGAAAACACTTGTCACTCGCTGCAGTACTGACGCTGGCGCGATCACACTTCTTTGTGGAGCTCTTCCATGAGAAAGGGAATTAGCTTTTCAGACAGTGTGTAGCGACAAACACCTTTACACCATCACGATTACGTCAGCTTACTATTTCTGCTATTCGTCTCACCATGTTTATCTTTCAGCGCAGTTATCAACTTTCAAGGAGTTAACAATTTCCTGTCTCGTGTTACTGTGTATTCCCTGCGAACATTGCTTTAAAGTTGTTGTGTAACAATAAATTCAGATTTTTTTATAAGGAAAAATCGTAATTTATAAAAATTCAGCTTGTGTATGTTTTTGCTCGTAAAACTCGAAAAATTGCTGGCTGAGTGCTTTGAAATTTTGTCACAACGTTGCGTGTGCGTAGCGTGTTTTTGTATAACTGGTTTTCTTAAGTATGCGATATATAAAGAAATATAAAATTCGCAAAGGAGAAACTTTGTTACAAAAAAACTTGTTAACCAATATGCTTCGGATTTTTACAGGACGCTCTAATGCATATTCGAACGGACATAATCTATATATTTCTACTACATATAAATATGTATGTGACGTGTAAGAGGGGGACCTTGCAAGAAGCCTCGAAGCGATCTTCACAAATTTATTTAAAATTTTACACAATACTCTAATGAACGTTCAGCGGATAGATACTGTCATTATCCGCAGACGGATTATCCACTTTGCGAGTTATCCGCGCCCTGCGTCTCCCATTTATTTCTGCTCTTGGAAATTTTTCTTTCACGTGGGAGTGGTCAGGGATGAGCGATAATGCCACAGTACAATACGAGTGTTGTAAACAATGTGTTGCACGAACGTTGGAAGTACTGGACTGTATTTTGTTTCAAAGTAGTGTAAGGTAATGTGTCACCGGATTGTTCTGTCTTCTTTGTAAGTAACGAATTTTCACATATACATTATTAAAGTAGAATTTATTATAAACATGCGTTAAATGATTTTAATTATGACATGGTAATTAATTTTTGCTTTCGAACAACCGTAATACGTTACTTCGTACTTTAATTGCGGAGTGTCCGCTGTTTTAAGTCCCCAGTTACCGCGGATAATCGTTGGTTTACCGCATATACGAGGGTTGGAAATTTAATAGTGGCAACTATTTATTTACAGCTCGTACAGAATAGATACGTGTTTCAAAGTTTTACTGACGTAGCCACCAATATTGTGTGTGACCCGTTTTCAGCGATATGGAAGTTGTAGGGTACTCTTAGCAATGCCAGTTGTGTTGACAGTCCGAGAGGCGCGGTCGATTGCCCGACGAATTTGTAGGAGTTCTGAAGTGAATGCCGTAAAGTGTTTCCTTCAGTTCAGAAATCGAGTTGAACTTACGAGGGCTTAAGTCAGGGGAGTGCAATAGGTGGTATAGCACTTAGCAGCCCCATCAGTCAAACAAATCAGTAACACCTTGCATTGTACGTGCTTGAGCATTGACCTGAAAAATGATGGTCAGGTCCTGCAGAAAGTGTCATCACTTCTGTCTCTAAGCTGGTCGTAGGTTGTGTTCCAAAACTGAACAGAATAGAGACAGAAGTGATGACACTTTCTGCAGGACCTGACCATCATTTTGCAGGACAATGCTCAAGCACGTACAGTGCAAGCTGTTACTGATTTGTTTGAGTGATAGGGCTGCTAAGTTCTATATCACTTACTGCACTCCCCCTGACTTAAGACCTCGTAAGTTCAACTAGATTTCTAAACTGAAGGAAACGCTTCACGGCATTCGTTTCAGAACTGCTACAAATTCGTCGGGAAATAGACACAACTGGCACTGCTAAGAGTGTCCTGCGACTTCCACATCACTGGCAACAGGTTATACACAATAATGGTGACTACTTTCAAGGCCAGTAATACTTTGAAACACGTATCTATTTTGTACGAGCTGTAAATAAATAGTTGCCACTATTAAAGTTCCAACCCTCGTATAATACAGGCTGACAATTGAACTACATGGAAAAAACGTAAATTTGTTACAAACTACGACGAGCACACACTTTATCCAACATGTGAACTATGGTGTCACCGCCAGACACCACACTGCTAGGTGATAGCCTTTAAATCGGCCGCGGTCCGTTAGTATACGTCGGACCCGCGTGTCGCCACTGTCAGTGATTGCAGACCGAGCGCCGCCACACGGCAGGTCTAGAGAGACGTCCTACCACTCGCCCCAGTTGTACAGCCGACTTTGCTAGAGATGGTTCACTGACAAATTACGCTCTCATTTGCCGAGACGATAGTTAGCATAGCCTTCAGCTACGTCATTTGCTACGACCTAGCAAGGCACCATTATCATTTGCTATTTATCTTGTGATGCATGTACCGTCAGACCGATGTTCACCAATTATGAATTAAAGTTAAGTATTCCATCAGCTACGTACTTTATTTGCTACTATAAATTCCCTTAATGTTCCAGACCTCACGCCGGCCTGCGTGAGCTTAAACGCGTGCCTTTCGGCTACGAATCATAGTGGCTTGGCTGTCTTGCCAAGTCACAACATGAACGTCACTACAAATATTTGGATTTAGATTATGACATGTTCGATACGCCTGCCATCATTGGCGATGATGTGGCACAAATGAATAGCGAAATTCTGCATGCCGCACTGATGCGTCGGAACATCGATGCTGTCAATGACCTCCTGAATGGCTATTTTCAGTTCAGCAATGATTTTGGGGTTATTGCTGTACACCTTTTCTTTAATATAGCTCGAAAAAAAGGAGTCGCGTGTGTTCAGATTCGGAGAATATGGCGGCCAATAGAGACCCATGCCAATGACCTTTGGGTACCCGAGTCAGAATGCAGTCCCCCAGGACATCACTCTCCTGCTTCGATGGGGTCCAGCTCAGGCTTGCACATACTACATCTTGTCGAAACTGGTGTCAGTTTGAATAATGGGGATGAAATCATCTTCCAAAACCATCACGTACTGTTCGGTAGTCACCGTGCCACCAACGAATATCGCACCGATTATTCCGTGACTGGACACTGCACACCACACAGTCAGCCGTTGAGGGTGAAGAGACTTCTCGATCGCGAAATGCGGATTCTCAGTCTCCCAAATGCGCCAGTTTTGCTTGTTGACGAACCCATCCAAAAGAAAGTGGCCTCCGTCGCTAAACCAAACCATGCATGCGCATACTAATTCCCATCATGCCCCGCGGTCAACCGTGCAGTTTGAACGTCGTAACGCAAACCGTTAAGAAGTTATGACGCTTTTGTTTCGTATATGTAACAGTGTAAATGCGGTTTACAAAAATCTCGAAACGTTCTTGACGGATTTACATACTTCAAATTTTAAATGATACTCTATCAAACATTCAGACGAACAAACACTACATGTTTCTTTTCAAATAACAACGTACATGTTTAATTTCGAAACCGTTTCTGATGAAGGAATCGCTCTGCTGTAAAAAATGTGCAATTTTGTTCTCTTTGACGCAGCCAATTGTAACTACGATAGCGGGACATTTGAAACACTAGCCAGTTTCATTCTGCCATATACATTCTCTCTCATTATATCATATATCCTTAAACATAAATTGTATGAACAACAATGTGCTGTTTTGTTTTCTTCCTCCCACGAGATTTTCACAGAAGAGTGGAAAGTTGTATTACTGGTTTATTGGTTTACGACTAGAATGCTACTACAGAAACGTAACTTGCAATGACGATAAACAAGGCTCAAGATCAGAGAGAGGAGTGGTGAAAGAGGAAATGATCAGATGGGTGGGAAACAAATGTCAGTAAACAACGCTAGGGGGGTGTTTCTGTTAGACAGAGCAGATAAGCAGTTATTAACATCTCCTTAAACAGTGAATAGGCATCACTTAGTTCCAATAAGATTTATGTAAACGAATTATGGGCAAAGTTTAAGCAGATTATAAATCGTGGTCTGGAGACCTATGTGCATAGTAAGCTGATAAATGATGAAAAAGACCCACCATGGTTTAACAGCGAAATTCTGGTGATGCTGAGGAAACAGAGGCTGTTGCACTCTCGGTTCAAAAGGGAACACAGAAATGACGACAATCGAAGTTTAGTAGAGATTTGTGCGTCTGTGAAAAGAGCTATGCGCGAAGCATACGACAACTGCCACCGTCACACCTTAGCAAAAGAACCCGAGAAAATTCTGGTCTTACGTAAAATCGCTATGCGGGTCTAAGGCTTTCATTCAGTCCCTTGTTGGCCAGTCTGATGTGGCAGTTGGAGATAGCAAAACGAAAGCCGAAGTTTTAAATTTCACGTTCAAGAAACCATTCACGCAAGAGAATCGTACACACATACCGTCATTTGACCATCGGACAGACTCCCGTGTGGACGACATAGGAATAGGCATACCTGACATTGAGAAGCAACTGGAAGATCTGAAAGCAAGTAAATATCCAAGTCCAGATGGAATCCCAGTTCGATTTTACAAAGAGTACTCTACGGCACTGGCCGCTTACCTAGCTTGCATTTATCGTGAATCTCTCGCCCAGCACAAATCCCCAAGCGACTGGACAAAAGCTCAGGTAACTCCTGTGTATAAGAAGTGTAAAAGAACGGACCCGCAAAATTACAGATCAACATCCCTAATTTCTGTTTGCTGCAGAATCGTTGAACATATTCTCAGTCAATGGACAAGGAGAGGGCCACGAGATGATGGACAGCGACAGGGGGAACGGGAGATTAGGACTCATGTCGAGTTACCGAACATACTGTAAACCTGTGCTTTCTCTTTTGTTTCTTTTACATTTAACCAGACTGAGCCACTCCTACGCGTGTCCAGGTACAGCTAGTACCCAAATATTCTATGCGTTTGAAGATCTTAAGACAATAATATTTCTTTACAATTATCTTCAGGAGGTAAAAATTTTTATAAGATTACTAAAATAATTCTCGTTTATTTGGTGTTACACTTCATTTTAACCAGTCAAACAAAGTGCTGTGTTTGAGTCTGCAGTAATTAAAATTTGAAAAAAAAAGTTATTTATTGTCTACTGAATATGTTGCAGACAGAAACAATGAATAATTCATTTATCCTGTACACCATGACTGAGGACCCCACGACAGCTATGAGTGAGAGGTGACCAGTTGTGGGTCACTTTGTAAGGAACGACCGTCGCCCGTCAGTAGTATAATTAAAACGTTTAAGTAGAAACAATTTCCTTAGCACAACACAGTTTTGATCCCTACATAGTTTCTCGACTGACAATGCTCTTTATATATTTACTCACCAAATATTACAAACCTTAAATAAGAAAGTATCGCCATTTCACATTGCTGTGAACTTCCCGAAGAGTTTATCTGGGAAGATTAGATTACTGTTTTACAAATATAGACGTTTTATGGGCTACAAAAGTAATTTGAATCACACTTAACAGAGAAAATTCCAAAAGATGTGCACAATAACTTTAATAACGTTGGAAGAAGAAAATGTTTTAGTGGTTGCAGGCAAAGCGTGAGGGGCGTCCGACAAGGTTCAATTTTGAGTCCGCTCCTATACTGCGTACAGTGTGAGTCAGGAGGGAACTTACATCCTTAGAAGGATTATAGTATGGGTGTTATGAACCAAAAACTACAAATTAACATATACCATAATCTTAACCATATCCGACATACAGCTGTTTGCAAATAGCGGGTGTCAGTGACATGTTCTTCACCAGCACTCACGTGCGAATACAAGCAAAGCGACATTAGGCTACATAGTGTCGTATTTACTGACCATTTCAGTGCGCAACTCACTTGCGCATGACAGGGCAACGAATCTTGCATGTGTATACTTAAGTAAAGGACCGTACAAATGAGCTAAGATCAGCAACACAGCAGCTGTCTACAAGAGCTGCTGGCCTTGGACGTTGGGCTTTTTCAACATTTTTGTGAGGAAATTTATACAGTTAAATAAAACATTAGATCACAATGTTTCATCTACTATCATCTGCATTTGTCCTGTTCTCCATTGTTTTCATTAGTTTCCTCGGAAACGTAAGAAAAGGCATACGCTCATATGACGTTTTTTGTTCAAAATCACTATCACCCTTTCTTCTGACTCACCCGGTATATCTGAATGATCTTCCACCTAACATTCGTCGAGCAGAGTTGGTACTTCTTACAGATGATAGAGAAAGCAAAAGAACAAATTGTTAATGATATTTTTCAAGTAAACTCTAAATAGTTCTCAGAAAATGGACTGTCCCTAAATTTTGAGAGTAGACACTATATTCAGTTCTATGCAACAAACGGTGCCATACCAGCAACTGACGTATGACGTGGAGAAACAGGAGTCCGTAAACAGAGTAAATGCTCCAAATATTTGGGTGCACATGCTGATGAAAACTTGAACTGAAAGGAAGATATTGCTGAGTTACTCAAACAGTTAAGTTCAGGTAGTTTTGCTCTTCGTTTGCTAGTCCTGGAAACAAACGAATCAACCTACTGGCCTATCTTGCATGTTTCCACTGATTAATGTCTTACGGAGTGATATCCGGGATAATTAATCATTTACTAAGAAAGCATTGATTGTACAAAAGTGAGCAGTAACAATGATACGCGTTATTCACCTTCAATGCTCGTATAGGTACCTCTTCTGGGAGTTAGGCATTTTAAGTGCACCATAACACTACATATATCTACGAATGAAATTCGATATTGATAATCCACCACAATTTGAGAAGAATGGTGGTGTCCATACCTACAACACTAGAGCAGAAAATGATGTTTACAGCACATTACTGAATTAGTCAGTGGCTCAGAAAGGTATTAAATAAGTAGCAACAAATATTTTTGATCATTGGCCCCCTAACATAAAATGTCTGACAGTTAGCAAGGCAAATTTTAAACCTAATCTAAAATCATTTCTTCTTAACAACTCGTCCTATTCCATGAACAATTTTTTTGGAAGCTGGCAGCCTGTGAAACAGTCTAGTATTTACTTGTAGCTGTAGGAGTAGAGTCAAAAATAATGTGTTCATTAATTTTAACACTAATCGTATATACATATCCTATAGACTGACTAGTTCCACATCATTTCGATAAAAAAAAACTTTCAAATTATCCGTGTAATGAGGAACTAACTAACTAAATAAGTAAGTAAGTAACTAACTTATCATAATAAGAACGGAAGCCACAATAACTTAATGATCTCAATTATTGACCGTTATCTGATGCATTGGAAAGATAATGACATATTAGTGTAATGTTGTTCTTGCTTTGCCCCCTTTTCTGATCAGAAGACAAAGATTATTCCAGGCTTCAGCCATTAGTCTTTATTGACTATTAACTTTCTCGAAAGATATTTCGGTAAAAGTTACCAGATATTCCTCCAGCTCTCGCTGGACTTTTGGTTCTGTAAGGAGCTTCTTGCATAAGAATGTAACTGATTGGTAGAAAAAGCTTTTGTTCCCGGTTGAATATTGCAGTATTTTCTGATCTTTCCGCAGGTTTTCAGCTTTCCTGCCTTTCTTTCATTTGGAGATGATACATTTCTCCGTGCAGTACAATCTCTGTGAAATCTCCACCTTTCAAGAATAATGTCCCCAACGTTTTTGTTTATCTGAAGAGTTACTGAACTTAAGGAGCAGTCTGGCGTTCAGGGAGAGGACTGGAAAGGCGACTGAAATATCTGCGCTGCCTTATTCACACGAGCGACTGCTGAATATTGTCGCTCTCCGACGTTCCTATAGAAATGAGAGATGACACATTAGTACGTGGAGTATCTGACAGATATCAGGACATTTCAAGATGATACACGGGATAGGGAGATGGAAGAGGGAGAGGAAAGGAAAGAAAGAGAGAGGGGGGAAAGAATAGGGGGAAGAAATGAGGAAAATACACTAGCAAGTAGCAAGAGGAGGAAGGAAAGAGGAAGAGACTGAGGAAGTGAAGAACCGGTGAGTGAGAGAGGAAGAGTGAGGGTGGGGGGGGGGGGGGGAGGGGGTGAGAGCGAGACAGGATGTGTGAGAGGGCAACAAGGGGTTGAGTATGAGACAGAATGTGAGAGAAATTAAGACAAACAATGAGGGAAAATTATAGAGAGTATAAGAGGAGAGAGGATGGAGAATGTGAGAGAGAGGAAGAGGAAAGAGAGACCAAGCACATGAATGTGGTTCTGCACATAGACCTTACGTCAGTTAACTGCTGATGAGACGTGCACTGTGTGAATAAAACTGAACGTCTCCAGATTGTCCAGCAACACTTAAGTGTGAATGACAGAGTGGATCAAGTTCTTAGTGCCAGGTGTCAGCCTATTATAGAATTAATAACTGTTTTCAGAATACTATATCCATTATTTTATCGACGGAGAGAGAACTGGTATGTTAAAGCCGCAAAGAATCAAGATGGTGGCAGTGTAGTGGAGAAAGAGATTCTTGTAGTCAGTTTACTGGGGCGAAAGAAATAAATAAATACGAAACATAATGGACTGAAATACTCCCACTGGTTGATTGTAGACTAAGTAGCAGTGGCAAAAGCTGATCAATTACTAGGCTACGTCGGTAGTTACTACGCTTGTGTGCGGCGATGTATTGCGAAAACTTTTCTGCCTGCAGCTTGGGTGTGGACGGTCACTCGTGCCTGCTGAGGGCGATCTGCGAGGCTGCCGAAACGCCGCTACTGCACGACGGACTGCTCGGGGAGTTGGCACACCTGCTACTTTCGTAAGTACACATCGTCAGCACCTCTACAGTAACTCGCGCAACAGTTTTCGTGCTCTCATCGAAATGTTTTTCAGCCTCCGATCGCCCACGAAATTGAAACCATAGTGAAAATCTGACGACGCTGTGCGCAGATGTGTTGCGCAGTGTCTCCAGTATGACCGTCGATAGCGTCACGCCGCACTTTACAGTTCTACGCGTGCAGTGAGCACGTCAAAGTGCCTACAACAATAGTGTCTCCCGTCAAGTGCGAATTGCGTGTTGCCATTCAGTTTCTTCATGCTGAGGGGATCTACCTGATTTCATGCAAGTTTCATACCCTCCTACCAATCGTGCAAAACACCACAATCTGACGATGACACAGGAACTTTGAAGACGAACGTACAGGCGTTCATGATGCAGGTGGTCATGAAAGGAAGCTAGTGTCGAGCGACGGGCTTGTTCAGAGAGTGGATCAGGCGATACCGGTAGGCAGTTCACGACAAGCGGAGCTGAATGTTGTCATCAGGCTCTGTCCCTCCTCATGACAATCCTCGGCCGCCCACTGCTGCTGCAAGAAAGACACTATTGCAGCGAATTCGATTGGAAGTGTTTGATCACCCGCCATACTCTCCAGAGTTGGCGCCCTCTGATTTTTATCTCTGTGTCCACATGAGTCGCTGGCTATGACAGTATTGTGGCACAGACAACGTGCTGTAGACTAGCGTAGAGTATTGGTGGTAAGCACAGACGACTGCATTCTATGACGAAGGTGTTGGAAAGTTGATACGACACTACGAAAAATTTATACGACGGAGTACATGCTACGTAGACAGGTAGCTGAAAGCTGTAGCTAAATGTTTCAAACAAAACATTTAACGTTTTTGATTTTCACTGTGGTTTCTATTTCGCGACTGACCGGACTTCGAAAAACACAAAATAATCCACGTACATTACAGTGATACAGTTGATCTGTACGCGGTGTTTATCAGTGATTTTGCGGTTATAACAGTTAAGTTAATAACCTTTTCTTCCAGTCCCCACAACTTGTGTTTTACGAACTGGAGTAGGAAGCATCAGTTCTCCTCACTACAATTCCTTTTTTCAGTGTTTTCTTTTCTTTCTCGCTCTGTTTGCTTGTTTTTCCCTTCTTCTGTTTTCAAAAGTAGTATATTAAAGAAACCTCCTGTGAGATCTCGTGTACTCTTGTATTTCATTCCTCTTCTGAAAAAAGTGAGATTATCTAGCCCCATGAAATTTGTACTTCTCCGTTTCTTATAAATCTACCAAATGTACACACCTAAATCGTTAGTTTGCTTCCATAATTATGACGTAGTGTGCCGTGGTTGTAGGCTACCGTCGCAGACCAGAGACGAACGTGGGCACAATTTTCTGTCCGGAATACAGTTTTGATACTTCTACTTCGCCATGAAGTAATCCGTCTGATGTCTTTCTATTTTTTTCGATCTACTGGCCTCGCGATTTGAAATAATGAGTGGGCCGAAAATAGTGTAACGCCTGAACACATCAGGGTCGATCCATCAAGGTGGCTACACGTACCGCATCCGGGAAGTGAGCAAATGATAAAAACTTTTCTCATGTCCTGTAGTATAGAGTAGCAGGCCTGCATATGCCGAAAAGAAAATGGACAGCAGTAATAATAATAATAATAATAATAATAATAATAATAAAAACCAACAAGTGCGACTAGAACCCATGCTACGAGGGTTCCACACATACTTAATTATTTATATAGTCGTAGACAGTTCTTCCACACCAGGAATTGAGATTCTCGACGATTTTTACCTGCTATCGATGTCGCTGCTGGTAACATATTGGTCCTGCGTTCGCTATTGTAATTTATCATTTATTTGATTAATTTTAGAGTTATATCAATTCTAGAGTTATAGAAACATGCTAGAATAACTGGAAATTGCAGATGCTTTGACTTCCTCTGCTCTGACCCCTTTACGATAACTGTTCAGATTTGATGAAAGACTCCAGAGAAGAAAACAATTCAGTCGGCCATAGGACTGTTGTCGTTAAAGAAAATGTAGAATTGCCCTGTAGAATGCCTCAATGAATGTTTCGTGAGATACCAGAACCTTATCACAAACAGTGGAAGTGCATCCCAGCGTCAGTTACCATATTGCTTTGCTCAGAAACATTACAGATGCTGTACATGTCATAGGTAGACTGTCACGGAACGTTTGTACGTAGAAAAAACCGTTCGTAAACGAACCGTGATGCTAGAGCCAATGTGGCACGATAGTCGGGCAGGCAGCAGAGGATTTCACCTCATCGTAGTTCAGCCATTTAGTACGAAAAATTTGTAAATTAAGCACACAAACCTCCTCGTGAATGACTCTACCTATTAGTGGGCCGGCCGGTGTGGCCGTGCGGTTAAAGGCGCTTCAGTCTGGAACCGCGTGACCGCTACGGTCGCAGGTTCGAATCCTGCCTCGGGCATGGATGTGTGTGATGTTCTTAGGTTAGTTAGGTTTAATTAGTTCTAAGTTCTAGGCGACTAATGACCTCAGAAGTTAAGTCACATAGTGCTCAGAGCCATTTTATTTAAAAAAAAAAAGCCTATTAGTGGTAAAGTAACCTGCGTTCTGGCGCACTTTTGACATCAAATTGATATTCAAATTAATTAAATTGTGACAGCTGATTGTTCTGCTAAGTGGTTTTCATATAACACCTAACCCTCCCCACCTTTGAACCTACTATTCTGCTAAGTGGTTTTTCCTACCGACAAACGCTCCACCCTTCCCTCCCCCATTCTCCTCACACATCCCTCTGGCAAATCCCCAACCATTCTCAGCTCCCCCTCACCTATACAAGCACACTTTTTATATCAAATTACTTGATTAATTAATTAAACCAACCAATTAATTAACTCCTCCAATGCTTGGAAGTCCTCAGACCTCACCTCCTCTTCCGAAACAACCAGACTTAGTCTCTGCTGGAGAGAAATGATCTCATTATATGAAATTGAAGTCAATGTCAATTACAGAGCAGAGAATATACTGTTTATTTATAAAGTTCAGTTTTCAGGGGTTGAATCTCTTTATTTTGTGGGAAAAGCTCACATTCAGAAACTACGTATCCGAATTACATAATTACGCTGCTATAGATTGATAGTGTTATCTTGTTGGAAAATGTCCGTGCATGTGCTCATCTTGACATGCAGGGATTGACTGAGCTAGTGCACAACGCCACACCAGAGGACATTCAACACTACACCCTTCACCCCCTCCCTCCCCACCTCTTCCAGAAAAAATTGGCAGGAAAAGACTCACTCTGTGCTGTAGAGGAAGGATCTCACGACATGGAAGTCGAATCAATGTCAACAACATACTGATGCATTTTTTTTAATCGGTTGTGGGGGACACGGCTCCCCCACTTGGGTAGAGCTCATGTTTGCACCCTCCACCCACGCTTCCAAGTACGTAATAACTATAAGCCCTGAGAATGGAATGGAGTGTGGTATAGTAGCCGCCGTTTGGGGTATTCCACACGTGTGTGTGTCGTTTGCGTGCCAACACGGAGGTCAAGAGCAACCCAACGTCTTAATTACAAATCAAGATATTAAATACCAGGTACCGCGGACTGGATGTCGGCCTCCTTCGACCTTGCGACTTTAAACAAAGCATCAGGTGGCGGAAACTCTTTGATGTTGTCACCTGAGAAATTCCTGTCGAAACACACGCTCTCTCTCTCTCTCTCTCTCTCTCTCTCTCTCTCTCTCTCTCTCTCTCTCTTTCCCTCTCGAGTCGTTACTGCCTGCCCAGCGAACACCTGCTGTGTACCACACTAACACCGAACACCGATTTTGTCCCGAACAAAGTAGTGGATACCTGGTAGATCATCAGCTGTGGATGGCTTGGAAATATATCCTCACTCTAGCAGACTGATTGTTTAAATCGATACCTTCTGTGAGGGACAGTTCTTTCTTGCATTCTATTGACGGATACTAGAACTGGTATATTTGGCGTGATTTGATCCCACACCTGCTAGTTTCCAAACCCTTCTGGACTTTTCTTTTCCATGCCCCTTATTGGTCAATACTGGCACAGTTACATCATTTGGTAGGAAGTCTATTTCGATGGAGGTAGCTGAGAATTTCAAATTTCACCTCAATTACACGCTATGTCCTCAAACAATCCGTACCCAAAGACTGGAAAGTTGCACAGGTCACACCAATATTCAAGAAAGATAGTAGGAGTAATTCACTAAATTACAAGCCCATATCGTTAACGTCGATATGCAACAGGAATTTGGAACATATATTGTGTTCGATCATTATGAATTACCTCGAAGAAAACGGTCTATTGACACACAGTCAACATGGGTTTAGAAAACATCGTTCTTGTGAAACACAACTAGCTCTTTATTCACATGAAGTGTTGAGTGCTATTGATAAGGGATTTCAGATCGATTCCGTATTTCTGGTTTTCCGGAAGGCTTTTGACACTTACCATACAAGCGGCTCGTAGTGAACTTTCGTGCTTATGGAATATCGTCTCAGTTATGTGACTGGATTCGTGATTTCCTGTCAGAGAGGTCACAGTTCGTAGTAACTGACAGAAAGTCATCGAGTAAAATAGAAGTGTTTTCTGGCGTTCCCCAAGGTAGTGTTATAGGCCCTTTGCTGTTCCTTATCTGTATAAACTATTTGGGAGACAATCTGAGCAGCCGTCTTCAGTTGTTTGCAGATGACGCTTGACGCTGTCCTTTATCGACTAATAAAGTCATCAGAAGATCAAAACAAACTGTAAAACGATTTAGAAAAGATATCTGAATGGTGCAAAAAGTGGCAGTTGACCCTAACTAAGGAAAAGTGTGAGGTCATCCACATGAGTGCTAAAAGGAGCTCGTTAAACTTCGGTTACATGATAAATCAGTCTAATCTAAAAGCCGTAAATTCAACTAAATACTAGCCGGCCGTTGTGACCGAGCGGTTATAGGCGCTTCAGTCTGGAACCGCGCGACCGCTACGGCCGTAGGTTCGAATCCTGCCTCGGGCATGGATGTGTATGATGTCCTTAGGTTTGTTAGGTTTAAGTATTTCTAAGTTCTAGGCGACTGATGACCTCAGCTGTTAAGTCCTATAGTGGTCAGAGCCATTTTTGAGCCAGCCAATTAAATACCTAGGTATTACAATCACGACCAACTTAAATTGGAAGGAACACAAAGAAAATGTTGTGGGTAAGGCTAACCAAAGGCTGCGTTTTAATGGCAGGACACTTAGAAAATGTAACAGATCTACTAAAGAGACTGCCTACACTATGCTTGTCCGTCCTCTTTTAGAATACTGCTGCGCGGTGTGGGATCCTTACCAGGTAGGACTGACGGAGTACATGGAAAAAGTTCAAAGGAAGGCAGCACGTTTCGTATTATCGCGAAATATGGGAGAGAGTGTCACAGAAATGATACTTTCTCCTCCGAGCGCGAAAATATTTTTTTGACACCGACCTACATAGGGAGGAACGATCACCACGATAAAATAAGGGAAATCAGAGCTCGTACGGAAAGATATAGATGTTCATTCTTTCCGCGCGCTGTACGTGACTGGAATAATAGAGAATTGTGAAGGTGGTTCGACGAACGATCTGCCAGGCACTTAAATGTAATTTGCAGAGTATCGATGTAGATGTAGACAATCTGCACAGGCATTAGCTGATGTTTGTGTCTACAATACCACTATAGGAAAAAATAAACTGACAATCGGGAATTTGACGTCTTGAATGGGACTGGTGCCGTATGAAATGACAGTTCGACTTTCAAATTATGGCGTGAATTTATATCATCACTGTTGTGGAATTCCCAACCACGACAAGTCTGTTAAGTGTAGTTTATAAATCACTATAGAATTCCTAATTTCGATCTCTCAACTACACGAGAACGAATAAGGAGGAGGAATGGGTCTACCACACCTTGGGAAAGTAACAACAAATACCACTACAAGACACAGTGCACTGCAATGTATTGACAAGCACTAAACCACGATCATAGAGGTTGTACCAGGTAGATGCCTGAAATCGCTGAAACCACTCTTACATGCAGCCCACTCACCTCCCAGCGCTCCCGTCCCCTCGACAACCACTAGCGCCAATGCTCAGAGGCCGGAGAAAACTGCTGCTGTGACGACAGCTGCAGTTGTGGACATATGTGTCTGCCAGAGTGCACTGTCCCAGCCATGGAGGGCGCCTGGGGATGATGGCAGTGGTAGGAGTTCGGATGTTATGCATGTGTATGGCGCCAACACTTGGCAGTGATAGATCGATAGTGAATCGCTCAATTTTCCACAGAGAATATATGCAACACATGTGATCATGGAGACAGCTCAATGCATACTAGGTATTAGTTCATAATTCAGATTGTAAAGTGTCCTTAGCTAAAGAGCGTTGTACTATCAGCTGGGGAACTGCGATATACAACTACAAAATGGACTGTGTGTTTGAACCTGTGCGAGACTGTTTAGGTATTTTAAATCCTAACAAACAGTTTTTATAATGTGCTTCTCTGGGCTCTCTCCCAATCACAACCTTGTGGTGTCGGCGAAGAGATGCCTTACAGAACAGTTGCTGCATGGTTTTTTAATAACATTCTGCTGTATGCGTATTGAGATGATAGGGATACATGTGACTGCTGTCTTTGATGCTTTCCTGAAAAAAGAAACATTTGCCGCTAAATCAACATAGATCTGCGTTAAATGATGATAGAAAGTAGATGGAGTGATCGGTTGAGACGGGTATGAACGTGGTATGATTTAGTGGTAGAGTGATGATGCATTCTAGAGAGAGGGAGAAAATGTAGCATGTCATTTATCATGCATCTGACCATTTTTTCAATTGTTCTTTCAGGGTGCATCAGTTATGTGGTATAATTTGCGTTCGACTCGTATACAGTGGCGTGTTCTGTTTGTGAGTTAGAGGGCTATCCACCTGCAATCGTTAACAGCAGACCCCTCCATACCACAGTCAGCAGATGACTTCCCATGATTCATGATGATGAATCATTTACATCGATAGAAAACCTCTTTCAACACCCTTCTCTAGATGAATGAAGATGTATACAAAGTACCCCATTTCTCTACCACATCGTGTACATAAATCGAGTCTTCAGATTCATAACTGCAGTGATTCTGTTAACTACAGGGGTTTGTGAGGTACTGCAGTCGCTGAGTATACATTAGCTTAACAAATGTTGCGTGTGTGAAAAGAGGTTAGTGCAGCATGGTGTGTAATTTGACATACCAAACACCACTGCTATGCGTTTGTGTTTATGTCCTACGATCATTCCTTTCTTCCCAGAACCTGGTATGGAATCCAAACACTATAAAAATTCTACAGAATTGGTAGCACAAGTGATTTATGTAAAGTGTTTCAAAGTCCTTCCAATTGGATTCCATTATGTATAACTCAAAGGTTTCCTATTAACCTTCTTAATCGTGTGTTATATTTCCACAACACTCTCAACTGTATCAGGCTCATACCTACTATACACTAATAAGGAGTGCTAAGCTCCTCAGCACGCAAGCATCTAGAGAGATTGTGTGTAACTGGGTGGGTGACGTGAATAAGATTGGTACTGAACAGTCTTGTAGCATGGCATTTACGGTATAGGAATGAAAACGCCGGTCTATCTCACTAGCGCCGGTCATTACAAGTTTGGAAGAGATGTTATACTTTTTGCAAAATAAAAATATCACAATATATTGATTATGTGGAATTCAGCCCTTTCTGTTCCTTCAAGAAATATTGAATGTAGCACGTATAGTAAACTCCTACTTCTGGCCTGTTTCAAACGAGATTCGCCCCCCCCCCCCACCCCCACCCCCGCCCGTGGTTCGAGTCCTCCCTCGGGCATGGGTGTGTGTGTGTGTGTGTTGTTCTTAGCTTAAGTTAGTCTAAGTAGGGTGTAAGTCTAAGGACCGATGACCTAAGCAGTTTGGGCCCTTAGGAATTCACACACATTTGAAAAAATGAGATCGGGTACAGTGTTGCAGCGAGGGCTAGTTGAAGACGAGGAAGAAACACGAGATGCACAGAGAGATGCCATACAAAATTTTTCTTGGGGCCGTTAGCCTCTAGGTTCAGCGAAGGGGCAGCTCGTTTCAACATAAAGGACTGAGTGCTAGACCTTTGAAACTCCGACTGTATCCCACGAATGGGAGAATCCTTCGTGACTCCATCTACATAGGGAGAGGTGGCAAATGGTAATAAATTTTCTCCGAATTTGTAAAGTGGTTCGTCTACGGAACGTAGTATTTGCTCCTCCTCTCTGCCGATGGCTATATCCTACACTAAGAACAGTATTTCTGTCCTGTGATGTAGGCTGTGTAACTGGGTTCGCGATATTTCCATATGTATATGACCCTCGCAAAGTAATAGAGGGTATGGTTTATAAGTGATACACACATTGAGAACCATGCCGCAACGTCATTCGCTGATAGCTTCACAAGATCGACGGGATGAGACATTTTGTTGAAGTGACAACAAGTCGAGAATGGTGGTTAGGACTTCGAGTTATTGAGTAAAATGCATTGAAACTACGGAAAATCTGGTGAAAGTACGAAGATTGATGGAAAACACGTAAAACAAAAAAATGTGGGGGGATTCTATGTTAACGGAAGTACCCTTCAGGTTTTGATGAGTGAGATTGCGAGTATCAAATAATGGCCATATCTTTTGAGTGCATTGGCTTAGATGACTGAATTACTGACATCCCAAAGGGACCAAAGACTTTAATATGTCACATAAATTTTAGCTTGATAACTATACCAGTTTCTGGGAAAAAGAGATCTTGGCAGGTGGACAGGCAGACAGACCGATAGAGAGGCAGACAACACAGTGATCCTATAAGGGTTCTGTTTGTACGACTGGGGTATGCAACCTTATAAAGAAGGAAGGTCCATGCAGCAATACGTGTTCTCATGCTACGCGAACTACATTATCAGCCATAAGAATTATCCGTGCATGTTCAAGAGAAAAACTGGATTTACTAATCATGCAAGAGCTACGAGAAACAAAGTCGCTGTTGCAGCAGTCAGTGTGGCCAGAAAGAGCAGGTGGTAAAAAAATGTAAGTTTACAGAACTTCCATACCCGAAGAAGAGAGTGAGCGTAGATGCAGGGAACTTGGGGAATGAAAAACAAGACGTATGAAAATGAAAATGAAAATAAAAATGAAAAGCTACTCTGAATAAAAACACATCAATCATCGAAATTCAAGAATTGTTTTTGAAAGTGATCATCTTTGTGTTCCAGTGAATGTAAAATCTCCTGCTGGATGACACTAACAAGTAAGATTATCCTGGTTCATATCAGCCCACTCCATGCTCTTGTTTCCTGTCTAGTTGGGGAAAATGTTCTATGAATGACAATCTTTTCGCACAAACGATGACTGCACGGGCGGGAAAGAGGTTGCAGCAACAGATAACTGTAACGTATAGCATTAAAATTACATCGACAGCGTTGAGAGGCGTCCTACATCTGCACACTGTCAGGTTCATACATTTCTACTTCCTGCTTGTGATGTGTCTTGTGAAAGGGAGCAACCAACAGCAACTTACGGCAAGTTGGGCAAATATACGGTCCTGTGTAACAGTAGGGCGTCTGCTTCGTTTTAGAGGTGGGTCGTACACCATTTCATACGTGCCCTACAGCTGTTCACATCAACGGTTTGACTGCAGCGTTCGTCTTTATGTAAAGATGGCATCGCCTCCACAAAGTTCTTTCAGGAACATTACTCCTCTCTACTCCTCAGTCCTACATATGCATCGATTCCACCCATGACCCAGATGTCATCAATCACATTACTTTCCGTGAGCAACTAGATTTCGTCTAATTTTGGACGGAACATATAAAACTGCAAAAGAAGAAAAACCATCAACTGTTTAATCGATAACATCGTCTCACGCAGTCGCTACGGACGGAGTTTTGTCAATTAGAAAGCCCCAGGGAGCACAACGTTAACTTCTCTCTGCATACGTTAAGCAATCGAAAAATATAAATAATCTTCAAGAAAATTTCTGCTGTAGTTTATTGTACATATTACAATGACAACCACTATAACCTCCTAGGACGTAATTTCAGTGACACACTTCACTGGCGAATGCAGATTGTCATTTGTAAACATGTGAATAACATTTTTGCTGTGGAAGCTTTTCCTACCCAGACTAACTACCGAAAACTGTTCCACTATACCATTTGACCAGCTGCTGATTTCCAAAGTGTTATTTTGGAAAAATGTAGCATGGACGCAAAAGATCCTTGTTTAAGGACGTCGTCATACTGGAACGCTACTGAATTCAATATCACCCCTTTGTACAGTAGCGTGATTGCAATTTTTGCTCTGGTATATTGAGTAGAGCCACTAGTGACTGTTCAATACCATTCGGTGAAATTTGAACATAATCCGAAGCAGCAAGAGGTGTTTATACTTCTTTAGCCTGCTGTTTCGCACCCTACTGCGACGTGTGCATGAAGGGATGCGACATTGACATACATGTGAATAAAATAGCAAAGGGTTCTTCTAAGACTCCCAGTTGGCAACACCCAAGGTGCCACCAGTACAAATTTGTTGAACGCTTTAGAAATATACCTGTACAGGGACAACCATTTAGTGATTCCTAAACGCCTGTGGGCAGGAAACCCCTCCTCAGATATTGCATCCCCGTAAGCAGGCACTACTGCAGTAGTGTAGTATCACCGCGCTGAAGGGTGCTAAAGGGATTTTCTGCCCTGCAGACAACTAGGAAGTAGTGAATGGTTGCCGCATACAACAACATTTTTAAAATGCTCAGGAAAGGTGCACCGATGGCACCGAGGATTTTGCCGAACTAGTGTGTGTGTGTGGGGGGGGGGGGGGGGGGGAGAGGGAGGTCTTAGGGAGACTCCTCGCCATTTTGTAAACACATGTATCAATATTTCACCCATTCACGCACACGCCGTAGATGGACGTGAATGAAGCAGGAGGACTGGAAAAGCATAAACACCTCTTGCTCCTTCGAATCATGATCAGATTTCGTCGAACGAATTTGAACGGTCGCTAGTGGTTCTACTCTCTATACTAGAGAGTAGACGCTACTCCCCATAGAGTGATACTGAATTCAGTAGAGTTTCAGTACAATGATAATCTAAGGGAAGGGTTGAATTATTTGCATGATGATAGCAGTGGTGAACGGTCTCTAGAACATCGTCCTTTTGCACATCACACGGCAAACTGTCGTTTTGGACCGCGAAATGTGTGTAAACTAACGCCACAAGGGAAGGGGTGTTTCCATGGGTGCACCTTTATGCCACCTCTTGTATCGATTCTCAGCACCGGTGTGTCTGAAATATTTAGCTCAGCTGACGATAAAAATATCGCGTGATTTCAAAGTTGGGCGTCTCAGTTTTGACCTTCATGGCAGAGCCGTCAGGAAAGGGGTGAGATGTCGGTAAGGGGAGATGTGACGACCTTCCCATCGTGTGACACGTCCACGGTGGCATTGGGCTGAATTTTGGTAAAATCTGGTGCCAGTGTGACGTCATTAACCGATCTTACACCTCATGTTAAGAGAGTGCGAGAATGAAAAACTCGCTCGACGCGCATGCTCTGTAGCTTACGTACTATTGGTGGGCCAATTTGAGGTTGCTTCGCGACTTGATAGATCACAAGCGTCCCGTACCAAACTGTTCGTCTCAACTTGCTACTTCAATATGCTTACCTCAAACTGGCCTACAAAAACTACGTAAGTTACAGCGCATGTGCGACGAGCGAGTTTTTCAGCATTCTCGCGCTCTCTTCGCACAATCCATTAGTTCTAGAGAAAAAAATGAATAGGACCTTTTTTGTAGGAAATTTAATACAGTTTAATTTTGTACTGCGACACGTTTTCGCTGGAGGGTGCTATATATATATATATATATATATATATATATGGTGTTAAAATAGTGCCCAGAAATGCACACTTTCCGCTACAAACACTTATTTACAGGAGGTGTTCAACGTGGCGTCCTTTAATGACAATCTACATCTACATCTACATCTATACTCCGCGAGCCACCTTACGGTGTGTGGCGGAGGGTACTTATTGTACCACTATCTGATCCCCCCTTCCCTGTTCCATTCACGAATTGTGCGTGGGAAGAACGACTGCTTGTAAGTCTCCGTATTTGCTCTAATTTCTCGGATCTTTTCGTTGTGATCATTACGCGAGATATATGTGGGCGGTAGTAATATGTTGCCCATCTCTTCCCGGAATGTGCTCTCTCGTAATTTCGATAATAAACCTCTCCGTATTGCGTAACGCCTTTCTTGAAGTGTCCGCCACTGGAGCTTGTTCAGCATCTCCGTAACGCTCTCGCGCTGACTAAATGTCCCCATGACGAATCGCGCTGCTTTTCGCTGGATCATGTCTATCTCTTCTATTAATCAAACCTGTGTAAGGGTCCCATACTGATGAGCAATACTCAAGAATCGGACGAACAAGCGTTTTGTAAGCTACTTCTTTCGTCGATGAGTCACATTTTCTTAGAATTCTTCCTATGAATCTCAACCTGGCGCCTGCTTTTCCCACTATTTGTTTTATGTGATCATTCCACTTCAGATCGCTCCGGATAGTAACTCCTAAGTATTTTACGGTCGTTACCGCTTCCAATGATTTACCACCTATGGCATAATCGTACTGGAATGGATTTCTGCCCCTATGTATGCGCATTATATTACATTTATCTATGTTTAGGGAAAGCTGCCAGCTGTCGCACCATGCATTAATCCTCTGCAGGTCCTCCTGGAGTACGTACGAGTCTTCTGATGTTGCTACTTTCTTGTAGACAACCGTGTCATCTGCAAATAGCCTCACGGAGCTACCGATGTTGTCAACTAAGTCATTTATGTATATTGTAAACAATAAAGGTCCTATCACGCTTCCCTGCGGTACTCCCGAAATTACCTCTACATCTGCAGATTTTGAACCGTTAAGAATGACATTTTGTGTTCTTTCTTCTAGGAAATCCTGAATCCAATCACAAACCTGGTCCGATATTCCGTAAGCTCGTATTTTTTTCACTAAACGTAAGTGCGGAACCGTATCAAATGCCTTCCTGAAGTCCAGGAATACGGCATCAATCTGCTCGCCAGTGTCTACGGCACTGTGAATTTCTTGGGCAAATAGGGCGAGCTGAGTTTCACATGATCTCTGTTTGCGGAATCCATGTTGGTTATGATGAAGGAGATTTGTATTATCTAAGAACGTCATAATACGAGAACACAAAACATGTTCCATTATTCTACAACAGATTGACGTAAGCGAAATAGGCCTATAATTATTCGCATCTGATTTATGCACCCCTCTACCCTCCGGCTCAAGGAATGACGCACCCTTTGAAGTATGCAGTGGTCCTGAAATGTCTGCGTCAGATGTTAAGTCTGCTGGTGCCTCATCATGTATGAACCATATGCGTATTCGTTGCTGCAATGGCACAGCCGCCAAGCACGTCTGCCCATACGTTGATTTAGTGTCGGTGTTAATGCACTCTTTCCTGAATTGCTTGGGGACTTACATCTGCCCATAAATGCTGGTAATGGAAATTCACATCATCATCTCTTGTGAACCCCACCTCAACGGTAAACAAAATCTTGGACGTGAACAGTGTATTTGCGGCACACTTTTGCAACAGCCATTGACAGAATCATCCGCGTTGTAATTGACATGGGGAGAGCAATTTTTCATTGAGTACCCTCGCCGCCTCCCCCCTCCCCATATGAGAGAGTGTGACACGATTTCTGCTGCTGCTGCTAATCGTCGCACACTAGTCGCCGGGGTTTGTTCCACCGAACGCGGCACACGCTCCTACAAGTCAGGCGTGAGGACTGTCAGGGGCAGAAACTGTCAGTCTTCCGACACGCAAAGGTACCAGTGTTCCTCAGACGCTGGAAAAGTCTGCCGAACAGCTTATCAGGGGGCACTCTGCACTGTGAACATTGTTCAGCCTAGACGGCTCGCATTCTATGTCCGTTTGCTAAGCCACAGCAGAATATTATACCCCTCATTCCACTTGTCGAGTAGCAAGCTTTCATTGCTAAAAAGTGGTGGAAGAGAGAAAATCTGAATGTACGTAGGTTGGAATTTAAATAGTGGCAACATTGCTGTGGAGACACTATGCAATGGAATCTAGTATTGTCGTTGATACCACACGTTGTTGACATACCTACCTTATCTCCGAGCAAATGGACTCGCCCGTCCCACGTCACCGGCGTGCGCACAATAGAGGGAAAAACAGTCACTTGTGAGCGAGCGGTCTAACGTAACGGTGTCACTATGTTTTCGAAACAGGAACAACGGAGTTGGATCAAGATTGAATGTGCCAGAGGTCGTACGGCACAAGTGTCATCAAGGTCTTCATGAGGCGTGGTGGCAATCGGCATTGCCGTACAGAACAGTGGTACGTTGGGTAAAAGCCTTCAAGGAAGGTCGGCAAACTGTGGCAGACATGCATCTGGCACGTCGTCCTAGCGTCTCTGAAGAAGAAGTGCATGCTGTTGCCGCGTTAGTGGACAGTGATCGACGCCATACGATTCGTGAGCTCACCCACGAAACCGGATTAGCGCATACGACTGTGCTTCGCATCCTGAAGGAACGCCTGGGCATACGAAAAATTGCATCACGATGGGTTCCGCATGAATTGACGAAAACGCAGAAATGGATGCGTTACGACGCTGCTCAGACGCATTTGGAGCGCTATGAGCGGGAAGGAGAGGTTTTCATACGCCGTATCGAAACACTGGATGAGACATGGGCCAAATCGTACGAGCCAAAACTGAAAAGCCAATCCAACGAATGGGGTCATTATGGATCGCCGCGAAAGCCGAAAGTGCGTCAGAGTCCCAGTATGGTGAAAGTTATGGTGATTGTCTTGTACGACTGTGATGGTGTTATCCCAACGCATTACATTCCTCCACGGCAGACTGTCAATGCACAGTATTACTGTTCGCTTTTGAAGCATCACATGATGACATCTTTGCGAAAGAAGCGGCGACACTTTCTGCGCAACTCACCCACTATTTTGCACGCAAGCTGTAGCTGCTCTGTTCGGTCGATGGGACTGGGAAGTACAGTACCATGCCCCATACTCCCCGGACTTAAGTCCTTGTGACTTTGATTTGATTCCGAAGATTAAGGAACCACTACGTGGCATTCGTTTCAGAACTGTTCCAGTGATTCGACAGGCAGTAGACTGCTCCACTCGCACCATCAACAGAACAGGCTCTGCTAACGGTATACTACGCCTTCCACATCGCTGGCAGGCAACGGGTTCTATACAACGCTGGTTACTACTTTGAAGGACAGTAACAGGTGCAAAAATGTGACTCTTTTGTATCGGTTGTGAATAAATAGTTGCCATTATTTAAGTTCCAGCCCCTCGTACTACACCATTTGTAAGTACAAACAGCGCAATAAAACTAAACACATAAGTGAGTTCGCGTTTAGAAGAAAGTAAAACACCATGGTACGTACCCAGGGTTGATAGTACTGTATAATAAGGCACACAGACCCGACGACAACTAACGTAGGCTACATATACGAACCAAAACATTATGATCACCTGCTTAATAGCATGTGTGTCAAACTTCGTATCGAAATACATCAGTGGTGCTGCGTATCAGGGATCCGACAGTTTGTTGAGGTTTGTGGAGGTATGTGACACAAGATGTCTACGCACAGGTCATGTAATTCGCGTAAACAATAGGCTGCTGATTTGCGTACGCGTTGACGACGCTCGATAGCGACCCAGATGGGTTGCATAGGATTTACATTGGGCGAATTTGGTCCCGGAGACATCAACGTGAGTTCACCACAATGCACCTCAAACCACTGTAGCACGGTTCTGGCTCCGAAACACGAATAATTATACTGTTGGAAGATGACATCGCGGTCGGGGAAGACACCAAGCATGAAGGAATGCAGGTGGTTTCTAGCTATCAGCGTGTCTTTGAATACTACCACAGGTCCCATGGAAGCGTAGGAGAATGTCTTTCATAGCAAAATACTGCATCCACCAGCCTGCGTCCGTGGCGCGTTGCACATTTCGAGCCATCTTTCACCTCTATGACGGAGTTTGTGGAGACAAACAGCGACCTAGTGCAGCAAAAATGCGACTCACCCGAAGAGCTAACACATTTCACTGTGCCCACTGCAATGGTAACTGACGCTATTGGGTCAAAATGTGAAAACGTAGGGGTGGTCTGCTGAGGAGCTCCATGTTGAACAATGTGCGATGAACGGTGTGCTCCGAAACACTTGTGCGTGCATCAAAATTGTGCTCTTTCGACAGAAATGCCTACTTTACAGAGCAGAGAAGCCTCCGAAGCCTACGTTCTTTGAAGAGTCGTGGACGAAAAACTATTTAGCGCCTAGTGGTGATTTCACTATTCTTCTAGCTCTTTCCGTAGATGCTCACGACAGTAGCACGTGAACATTCGACCAGCATCGTCGTTTTGAGATACTCTTCCACAGGCTCTGCGTAATAATAATTTGCCCTTTGTCAAAGTCGTTAGATTTGCTAATTTGCAGCCCATATCTTCGCTATTGTGATTCCCCATCGGCGTCTGCTCCGCTTACGTACTTTTGTTACCGCGCCACGTGCCCGCAACGCCACCAGGCGGCACCCATCTACATCTACGTGATTACTCTGCTATTCACAATAAAGTGCCTGGCAGAGGGTTCAATGAACCACCTTCGTGCTGTCTCTCTACCATTGCACTCTCGAAAGGCACGCGGGAAAAACGAGCACCTAAATTTTTCTGTGCTAGCCCTGATTTCTCTTATTTTGTCGTGATGATCATTTCTCCCTATGTAGGTAGTTGCCAACAGAATGTTTTCGCAATCGGAGGAGAAAACTAGTGATTGTAATTTCATGAGAAGATCCCGTCGCAACGAAAAATGCCTTTGTTTTAATGATTGCCACTCCAATTACCGTATCATGTCTGTGACACTATCTTCCCTATTTCGCGATACTACAAAACGAGCTGCCCTTCTTTGTACTTTTTCAATGTCATCCGTCAGTCCCACCTGATGCGGATCCCACACCGCACAGCAATACTCCAGGATAGGGTGGGCAAGCGTGGTGTAAGCAGTCTCTTTAGAAGACCTGTTGCACCTTCTAAGTGTTCTGTCAATGAATCGCAGCCTTTGGTTTACTCTACCCACAATATTATCTACGTGATCGTTCCAGTTTAGGATATTTGTAATTGTAATCCCTAAGTATTTAGTTGAATTTACAACCTTCAGATTTTTGTGACTCATCGCATAATCGGAATTTAGCTGATTTCTTTTAGCACTCATGTGAATAAGTTCGCACTTTTCTTTGTTCAGGGTCAATTGCCACTTTTGGCACCATACAAATATCTTATCTTAATCATTTTGCAAGTCATTTTGATCATCTGATGACTTCACAAGACGGTAAATGACAGCATCATCTGCAGACAATCTAAGACGGCTACTCAGATTGTCTCCTATGATCAGGAACAATAGAGGGCCTATAACACTTCCTTGGGGGACGCCGGATATTACTTCTGTTTTACTCGATGACTTTCCGTCTATTACTACGAACTGTGACCTTTCTGACAGGGAATCACTAATCCAGTCGCGCAACTGAGGCGAAAACCCGTAGGCACGCAGTTTGGTTAGAAGACGCTTGTGAGGAACGGCGTCGAAAACCTTCTGGAAATCTAGAAATATGGAATCAATTTGACATCCCCTGTCCATAGCACTTATTACTTCATGAGTATAAAGAGCTAGTTGTGTTTCACAAGAACTATATTTTCTGGGTTCGTGTTGACTATATGTCAATAAATCGTTTTCTTCGAAGTACTTTATATTGTTCGAATACAGTATATGTTCCAAAACCCTACTGCAAATCGACCTTAGTGATATAGGCCTGTAATTCAGCGGATTACTCCTACTTCCTTTTTTGGGTATTGGTGTGACTTGAGCAATTTTCCAGTTTTTAGGTACGGATCTTTCTATGAGCGAGTGGTTGTATATAATTGCTAAATATGGAGCTATTTTATCAGCATACTCTGAGAAGAACCTGCCTGGTATACAACCTGGACCGGAGGCCTTGCCTTTATTAAGCGATTTAAGCTCCTTCGTTACTCCTCGGATATCTACTTCTATGTTTCTCATCTTATCACTTGTTCTTGATTGGAATTCAGGAATATTTACTTCATCTTCTTTGGTGAAGGAGTTTCGGAAAACCGTGTTTAATAACTGTGCTTTAGTGGTACTGTCATCAGTGACTTCACCGTTGTTATCGCGCTGTGAAGGTATTGATTGCGTCTTGCCACTGGTGTGCTTTATGTATGACCAGAATCTGTTTGGGTTTTCTGCCAGATTTAGAGATAGAATTTCGTTGTGGAAATTATTAAAAGCATCTCTCGTTGAAGTACGCGCCATATTTCGAACTTCTGTAAAACTTTGCCAATCTTGGGGATTTTGCATTCTTTTAAATTTGGCATGCTTTTTTCGTTGCTTCTGCAACAACGATCTGACCCGTTTTGTGTACCATTGGGGATCAGTACCATCACTTATTAATTTATGTGGTATATATAAATATATATACAACGTCGCGGTGGGCAGTGGTTATAACGTTTTCGCTTATCAGTGTATGTGTGTGTGTGTGCGTGTGTGTGTGTGTGTGTGCATATATATATGACCCATTAGATAACGTCGGAGGTTCCACAGGGCATTTCGCGGATGTTGTTGTTGTATACAGACAAGTGGCAACGACAAAAAGTTGTAACGAAATGCAGGAGGATCTGCAGAGTATCGACACTTGGTGCAGGGAGTGGCAACTGACCCTCATCATAAACAAATGTAATGTATAGCGAGTACACGGAGGGAAAGACCCTTTACTATATGATCACAATATCAGAGAACCATTGCTGAAAGCATTTACTTCCACAAAATATCTACGAGCACGGGTGCCCTGCGATCTGAAGTGTAACGCTCACATAAAATTAGTCGCGAGTAGGACGGATGCCAGGCTGGGATTCATTGAAAGGATCGCAGGAAAAATGTAATCGATAAACAAAGGAAGTAGATTAGAAAACACTCGTTCGACCAGTAATTTAGTTTAACATTGCTCGTCAGAACGGATTCCGTAGCAGAGAGGACTGCCGGGAAAATAGAGAAGATCCAAAGAACAGCAGCACGTTTCGTTACACTTTGATTTAGTGAACTAGAAATGGTCACGGAGATACTCAGCCTACTTTAGTGGCAGATGCTGCAAGAGAGGTGTTCTACATCACGTTATGATCTACTACAAAAGTTCCGAGAGCGTACATTCCTAGAAGAGTCAAGCAGTGTATTGCTTTCTCGCGAAAAAACCGCGGAGATAAAATCAGAGAGATTCGAGCCCACACGGGGGTTTACCAGTAACCGTTCTTTCCTCGAACCATACGCAACTGAAACACGAACAAGGGAATGTGGCACTGGTATAGTAAGTGCCCTCCGCCAAACAACTCTCTAATGACATGCAGCATTTCTGTGTATGTTTATCTCTACTAGATAAAAAAAATGATAATAAACTATGCTTGACTGTGACCGGATGTTAATGACCAGTAACGGCTCCTCCCCCTGTCCCCCCCCCCCACCCTCCGCCATCTAATATAAAGAATCCAACTTCCACGTTTAAAACAGTTTCAGACGTCAGATTGCTTTACAAATGAGTTAATCTGTTGAATATTTGACGTTAAGCATGTAAAACCGTTATGGTTTAAGAGACGCAGAGCCCTGACTACGGTGATACTTCTACAGCTATCGATGGCGAAGATAATTGGTAGTAAATAAATAATAAATTTAAACTCAAGCTTGGTACTATATTTTTACAACATGAACAATGAAAATTCCATTAGCTTGTGGAGTGTAAGCGAGAAAAGTTTTAAATGTTATTTGAAATTCTGTTCAAAGTTTGTAAAAATCATTATCAAACACTAGATGAGTATAGCCTGGTAATTTTACACCATTTTGAGTAAAGCTCGTTATCTCACATCTCAAATTTTGTAATGTATTTGCCGCGCGGAGTAGTCGGAGGTTCGAGTTCTCCTTCGGGCATGGGTATTTGTGTTGTTCTTAGCATTAGTTAGTTTAAGTAGTGTATAAGTCTAGGGACCGATGACCTCAGCAGTTTGGTTCCTTAGAAATTCACACACATTTGAACATTTTATAATGTATTTCCTGAAATCATGTGCCACACAGTGTTATAATTTTGGAGGTTCATTCAAGGAAATACGTGGATACCGTTTGAAAAGTGTGTTGCGAATAGATTTTGTAGTAAAGAAGTAATAAATTAAAAGGTCATGCCTTATGCTGTAGTTTTATTGCATAAATACTAAATTGTAATAAGTGATAAACTTTTTTTCTTCATTATTTAGGGGGTGGTGAATCCCAGCGAGCAGACGTTTCGAAAAAGTTTCAAATTGTGCGTAAAGTTTGATGAGAGCAGCTAAGTGCTGGATGAATACAGGCTGGGTAATTTTCGCGCTGGGAAATGCCATGCCTCAACGCGTATGCACAGTTTCTAACTTTTTTTTTTTTTGTCATCAGTCTACTGACTGGTTTGATGCGGCCCGCCACGAATTCCTTTCCTGTGCTAACCTCTTCATCTCAGAGTAGCACTTGCAACCTACGTCCTCAACCATTTGCTTGACGTATTCCAATCTCTGTCTTCCTCTACAGTTTATGCCCTCTACAGCTCCCTCTAGTACCATGGAAGTCATTCCCTCATGTCTTAGCAGATGTCCCTTCTCCTTATCAGTGTTTTCCACATATTCCTTTCCTCTCCGATTCTGCGTAGAACCTCCTCATTCCTTACGTTATCAGTCAACCTAATTTTCAACATTCGTTTATAGCACCAAAATGCTTCGATTCTCTTCTGTTCCGGTTTTCCCACAGTCCATGTTTCACTACCATTCAATGCTGTACTCCAGACGTACATCCTCAGAAATTTCTTCCTCAAATTAAGGCCGGTATTTGATATTAGTAGACTTCTCTTGGTCAGAAATGCCTTTTTTGCCATAGAGAGTCTGCTTTTGATGTCCTCCTTGCTCCGTCCGTCATTGGTTATTTTACTGCCTAGGTAGCAGAATTCCTTAACTTCATTGACTTCGTACCATCAATCCTGACGTTAAGTTTCTCGCTGTTCTCATTTCTACTACTTCTCATTACCTTCGTCTTTCTCCGATTTACTCTCAAACCATACTGTGTACTCATTAGACTGTTCATTCCGTTCAGCAGATCATTTAATTCTTCTTCACTTTCACTCAGGATAACAATGTCATCAGCGAATCGTATCATTGATATCCTTTCACCTTGTATTTTAATTCCACTCGTGAACATTTCTTTTATTTCCATCATTGCTTCCTCGATGCACAGATTGAAGAGTAGGGGCGAAAGGCTACAGCCTTGTCTTACACCCTTCTTAATACGAGCACTTCGTTCTAACTTATGTAGTTGATTTAAAGTGTTAAACCCTTAAGGTATCTAAAGTTTTAAATTCGGGCAATAATTATATGAAACACTGAAAATCAAATTTTTGTTGCCCCTGAGAGACAGGCAACCTGCAAGTTTTAGTCGTCTGTTAATACAGATAGCCTCCCTACAGGATTGCAGACGTGGACAGTGGTGTGATGTGTTGCAGCCCGGGCAACCAGGAGGAGGAGCTGCAGGAGCACAGGGAGGCGCGGGAGGCGGGCAGAGGCGGCGGGGGCGGCAGGGGCGGCGCGTGCCTGCGGCGCTACGACGCCTGCCGCCCGGGCCACGGGCTGCTCGACGCCGTGTCCAAGCTTTTCACCGCCTGACGCTTCTTCACCTGCCCGCACTCACACCCTGTGCACTATGCGCCACCAAGACTTGGCAGTGGGAAGCTGTCGTCATTGCTACATACCGCTGGACCAAAAATTGCGACATCTTGCAAATGTTATCGTGATACCTGGAGAGCACACTCATTGTCGATATGACGTAAGCCACTGGAGCGTCGTCACCATCCGTCATGGATGCGAGTACAAAACCACTGATGTGCACGAAAACATTTATGCAAGTTATCTGTCGAAAGACGATCTGCACTAACCAGGAAAGTACATCGGCCAAAACAGAGCAAAACCTCATTTATCATACTTGTGAATCTGCTGGTGCTAACTGTCTATTACTATCGTTTGCTTCTTCATAGGCTGAGCCTTCTGTAGTCTTCAGAACCGTTATCGTTAAACGTGTGTCGTACACAAAGCCACGGATGTAGAGGTAAATCATCTGACAAGTGGCGTATGTCCTTACAGGAATGGATGCTTAGACTTACAGAGAGGTGCCGTTCTGACTATGAGAAAACAGTGACCTTGTTTTCTAACGTGGTGAACAAAGCAGACTCTGGAGCACATATTCGTATTGCAATGACTGGTTCTGGCCGAGTCAGAACATCTTGAGATGTGAAGCATAGTGGCTATCAGGTGCTGCGCCAGCTGATGCCGACGGAATATTCATCCAATAGACCTGAAGACGGCCTCATCAGGTGTAAACTGGTCATTACAACACAAATACGTCATCTAGATTGTGCTTTGCCCATGAAGCTCGGAATCTGGACATGGTCGGCCCTGTTGGTTTTGCGATTATTCCGATTATCAGACTTGGTGAACGGCAGCAATGCCTAAATACCACCTTGCTCGCTTTGTTTACACTGGACGTTCGTCCTCACTTTGTTCATATTTGTGGCGATACCATACCCGCCTTCTCAATGACGTCTTCATCATCATCATGACGTGGCAAGCCCCGCCCCCCTTTTGCCCTCTCTTCTCCCTTTCCTCCCCCCCTCTCCCGCTTCCCACTGGCCCTCCCCATCTCCAGCCAATCACAGTGTAGGATTAAATATTGCATAAAAATGGCCTCACGTTCACAGATATACAAATAAATTACGTAACCTTCACAAATTGCAAGGTCAAACATATTTACGTAAAATGGCATCTTTTCCAAAATATTTGCTTCTGAGTTTCGTGAATAGACACACAGACACGCATACACTAACGCACGCACCTATGTATTTCATACTTCAAATCCTATACTTCTTGTATATGTCATCTCCCTTAAAAAGTAATCCGGTAATTGTATTTGAAATGATTTAATTCCTTTCTTTTTCTTCGCGCAAATAAACACACACACACACACGACATACAAACAAATTGTGATCCTTTCGACATGTACAGTAATTTTGTATTGTGAAATAAAGTAAAAATATTACGTGTTTGACATTATGGTGATCCCGTGCTATGGTATTGACGTCATCTTGGAATTCAGGATGGTATCATATTCTACTATCACACGATAGAACTGAAGAGCAGTAATACACATTCATATTGGTAAGAAGCTGGATTATTATTCCTCCAAAGTCACTCAAACTTTTCGTGGAGTTGTCAGCAAGTCGCAGTTTAAGTTAGCATTATCAGCAATCGATACCAAACGGATGGTACTAGAGCATAAGGTTAATATCCTAATATGGGGTCACTAAACGGTAAAAAACGATAAAGGTCATAGTTCATTATACTGTGCAAGAATAAATAAACTCATAATAATTACTGGTTTCCTTTTGTTTTCATAAGAATATCTCTTTTGCAACATCTACAGTCCAGTATAATACGATGTGAACTATCAGTCTCACACCTGGTATTCATGTTGTTATGCTCACAAAAATATGAATATTGAGAGGTAAAGTGATCAGTCAGAGAGACTAGCGCAGCCTGGGAAATCTGTGTGAAATCACATAAATATGGTAACAATTGTTTCGGAAACAAATAGTAGTGATTTACATTGATTTTATGACATTTTTCTCCAAATTTCTTATGAATAGTAGAAAATAATTTACATATATGTTTTGACTTAATCCATTCATACAAGAAATATGCACCGTTCGAATATGCAGCAACTTCCTCGTTCCCATTAGCACTGCTGAGTACATAGCGTTTCAGCTGTAGCGTTGTGCCATCCGTGGGATGAATTGGTTTCAGAATGTTGAAGACATGTTGGCAAAACATTTTTCGACAAAAGGCCAAAGCTTTAATGTGGGTGTTCTCTTTTAACAAAAATTGATTGGTAGAGTGTAATGCTTTAATAGACGCTTCTGACTTCAGAAATTGTAATATACGTTCAGTTCCCCCATTTAAGTTCACAATTAATGCTGTCGCTGGGTGTTTATTAGAAGCAGCAGAACTTATGATAATGTTCTGTTGGTTATGTCTTTATCTGCAAGAATAAGAAGTATATTTCCAGAATATTGTAAAATAAGAAACGTCAATAAAATTTGATATTATTGGTGGTAATTTTCTTTACATCTATATTTTGAAGGTGAGGACAGTGATGTATATGTGTACACAAAATCTCTCTATGAGACATACACAGAGGAAAGCGGCATCAGTCGACTGACTTCTCCTATATCCTGCCTTCCTTCATTAATTATCTTTTCTCTTAGTCAGCAAGCCAATACTTTCGCAGGTGAGAGTGAAGTGTTAAAAGATATAATTCAACAGAAAAAGAAACAAGAGACATACAACTGAAAGAAAAACGTAAGTAAAGGACATACATAACTATTACTCACTAAATAGTATTTTAAAAAATAAGCAAGTTCCTTGTCACTACTTTGCAGATGAGATCCCGTCAAACGATGAAAAGCACAAAAACGAGCCAAATTGTAGATATCGACTTTTCATAGGTAAATGTAGGTCCAGGCGAGTAATCGAAATAAAACAAATGAAACATGAATGTTATAACTTTTAGACCTATAGTAGAACAACCACGAAAGTTTTCACAATATTTTTTACGGAAATAAATCAAGAACCACAGAAGATCTCTCGCACGTGTCGAAACACGTTGCTCTAAATATAAAAATAAAAATTATGTTTGGCACAAGGCGGAGCTTAAAAACCCAAATTGAAATAAGTATCTCTCGGAGTAAAAAATGGAGAAAACTGAACATTTGTTATCGGACAATTTGTAGGGATTGACTACTATAATGCTGTAACTACCTCTAGTTTCTAGTTGGATGACTTCCTTCTAAATACTGAAAATCCATAATATAAAGACGATACCAGCGTTGTTAGTCAACGTGCAAAATACACTGATATGTAAAACTTAGGGACAAAGTAGCTTTCGCGTGACGTGTGACTGGTATGTAACACACGTCGATGAAAGTTGGACTACTCATAGAAACAAATGTTCAAATTGCGTGTGAATTCCTATGGTACCAAACTGCTGAGACCATAGGTCCCTAGACTTACACACTACTTAAAATAATTTACGCTAACGACAACACACACCCATGCCCGAGGGAGGACTCGAACCTCCGGCGGCAGTGGTCGATAGGAACAAATGCTACAGTAATGAGGTGTATGATACAAATACGCAATGAGACGAACATAAACGACACTTTTATTCAAATAAAATTACAGTGAAGATACCGTCTCTGCAAGAGACGCGCTCTGGATCGCGATGTAGCTTGCTGTCCAGTTTTCGAGAGAGTGCGTATCTGGATGAGGAATCGACTATATTGCTTTCCCGTACTTATACCTTCCGAGGAGATCACGAATGTAAAATTAGAGATTCGAGCGCGCACGGAGGCTTTCCGGCGGTCGTTCTTCCCGCGAATCATACGCGACTGGAACAGGAAAGGGAGGTAATGACAGTAGCACGTAAAGTGCCCTCCGCCACACACCGTTGTGTGGCTTGCGGAGTATAAATGTATATGTAGATGTAGGTGTAGGTGCTCTAATGCCGGCGGCAATGTTGGTAAGGAGCTCTTGTGGTAGGGCGTTTCATTTCTACATCTACATCTACATCTACATCCATACTCCGCAAGCCACCTGGCGGTGTGTGGCGGAGGGTACCTTGAGTACCTCTATCGGTTCTCCCTTCTATTCCAGTCTCGTATTGTTCGTGGAAAGAAGGATTGTCGGTATGCCTCTGTGTGGGCTCTAATCTCTCTGATTTTATCCTCATGGTCTCTTCGCGAGATATACGTAGGAGGGAGCAATATACTGCTTGACTCTTCGGTGAAGGTATGTTCTCGAAACTTTGACAAAAGCCCGTACCGAGCTACTGAGCGTCTCTCCTGCAGAGTCTTCCACCGGAGTTTATCTATCATCTCCGTAACGCTTTCGCGATTACTAAATGATCCTGTAACGAAGCGCGCTGCTCTACGTTGGATCTTCTCTATATCTTCTATCAACCCTATCTGGTACAGATCCCACACTGCTGAGTAGTATTCAAGCAGTGGGCGAACAAGCGTACTGTAACCTACTTCCTTTGTTTTCGGATTGCATTTCCTTAGGATTCTTCCAATGAATCTCAGTCTGGCATCTATTTTACCGACGATCAACATTATATGATCATTCCATTTTAAATCACTCCTAATGCGTACTCCCAGATAATTTATGGTATTAACTGCTTCCAGTTGCTGACCTGCTATTTTGTAGCTAAATGATAAAGGATCTACCTCTCTGTGTATTCGCAGCACATTACACTTGTCTACATTGAGATTCAATTGCCATTCCCTGCACCATGCGTCAATTCGCTGCAGATCCACCTGCATTTCAGTACAATTTTCCATTGTTACAACCTCTCGATACACCACAGCATCATCCGCAAAAAGCCTCAGTGAACTTCCGATGTCATCCACAAGGTCATTTATGTATATTGTGAATAGCAACGGTCCTATGACACTCCCCTGCGGCACACCTGAAATCACTCTTACTTCTTTCCCCAACAGAGCGACTGACTACTGCAGTATGGTCTTTGGTGCTTGTGGACATGCTACAATACGTCTCCCCAACGAATCCTACACGGGATCTATGGGATTTAAGTCGAGCGAACGGGTAGATAAGTCCATCCGCCGAATATCCTCTGGTTGATGCAGTCGCCCACTGTTATGCAAAAATGAAGTCAGGGTCGGATGCAGCCCTGAAAAGACGCACACACACACTTTGGGAAGGAGTGCAGTGATACAAAAACGATGATATGTTAGTGTATCGTGTTAAAAGATCTGGATGTCAGTACGCCGGTGCTACGTTATGCCTCCGCTCGCCGTATCCACTTCGACCATAGATCATGTCCTATAATGCTGGACGTACACTCATATAGCGAGAGGTGGGAACACGTAATGCTCCCAGGAAAAATTTACAAAGAAATTTAAAATCGAAAGATATACAGTACTACGTGGAAAGAAAATGGACATAATGAAATATTTGCATCATATTTTTTTACACAAGTTGTGTCCGCTATTTGTCTACTGGTGGCACTAGCTTCAGCCTGTGCTGTTCGATCCTTATGCATGAACCAGCACAAAGGCGGCGCTTCATGGGATAACTAGATAGTTGTTCCTCGTCACATTCGCAAGATGAGTATTCATCATTGACAATGTAGCATTTCTTGTGATTGTCCTGGACATGGCAACGCCTTTACGCAGTCTGTTTGACGACTTCCACGTACACTGTCCTTGCTCGTGATCAGATGGCTATTGTTCATCAGTTTTCATACCTTCCGGATTATCGGCATACCCCTCACTCGACTGTTTGAGGCGTCGCAGCTAGGGCGCGATCACCAATTTGTCTATTAGAGCTTTCTTGTATGAATGTATGTGGGCTCCAGTGTAAGCAGTCAGAATCTTAAACGATCTGCAACGGGCGAGCTGTGTCCTGCACACGTGCGTCATGACCATACGACGTGACTGCAGCATGTGAAAGCAGCGGTGAGGCACTTAATGAGTAGTTACATTCTCTAGAACTATAAAAATTAATAACTGATCTAGAAATAGTCTGAGGAACTTCATATTAGGTACATAATCTTCTGTTGTCTAAAGGAACAATCTGTCAAAATCTGGTCATAACTCTCACAATTTGGAGGTTACAAAAAAAAAGAAAAAAAAAGAAAGAACAAAGAGAAAAGTCAGCAAAAAACGTAATTATCCGACACTTAAGACTATATATATATATATATATATATATATATGTGTGTGTGTGTGTGTGTGTGTGTGTGTGTGTCTTAATAGTTCACCAACTGCGAGTATTTGAAAAGATATGATAACACCTTCAGTGTTTAGAATCAAATTTGGAATGTTCTCATTTTAGAAAGCCTTTCGTAATTTTCCTGTAGTAATAACTTTAAGAATTTCAAATAGATATTTGTGTTTTGTGTTAGGGTGAGTGTGAAAGAGAGTACTTGTGTGACTATATGTGGGGCATTCGCCAATATTAAATTTTCAGTTTGTAATTCTCTATAGGAACTTGCAAGTGTTCCAGCTTTGTATCGTCGGAACAAATCCACCAGTGGTTCCCCTACTAGTGGGTGACGGATTTCCAAGCATGTTTGAATATGTAAGAGACAGCCAGAACATTCGCGATTATATAGTTAAATTCCAGTCGTAAAGTACAGCTTAAAGTTTATTTCACTTTATTTGTTTAACAAGAAAGTTTTGAGTTGCTTATTTTAATGACGTCAGTGAGCTGAGAGCAGTGGTTGGTTCTTGCTAGATTTTGGCGCTAGCTGCGCCCTGAAAGTCAGTTCTGATTGGCCGTAATTCAGTACAGCCAATAATAAGTGAGACGGCTTGCCACCTATCGCAGGTGATAGAGGTGCTTGTAGAGGCAGAGAGAGAGAAGAAGAAGGAGTTGGTGGACTAGCTTTCGAAGGAGACGGTCATGCTGAAAGTGTCCGCGTTATGTGTAAAATGAAGTGATATTGTGACTTCCGCGTTTCGGTACGGTGATAAAGGTAGCTGGTGTTTACCATTAACTATTTGTGAAATTTTAAGAGTCGAGAGATATTTTGTTCTGGAGAAAATCGCGTGTGTAAACTTTGAACTAAAAGCGTGGCGGTACTAAGCAATTTTTTTTTTACTGAGTATGTAAGGCGAGAAAAAACTTTATTTAAAGACAACCACTGAATGCCGTGTGCAAAAGTAAACAGCAGTTTATTGACTGTGTTACTCTAGTAAATGGTTTCGGAATTGGATAGGAAAAGTTCTGGCTGTTTGAGTGTGACGAGCACTGTGAACAGAAACTTTAATGATTTGAGCACATGTGTGCTGATGATCTTGCTTAATAACAATAAAAAATCGCGATGCAAGTTTAAAAGGAACTTTGAACGTAGAAATTTGAACAGAAACCCATTTCCGATATATTCTTTAGATTTCACAAGACTATTTTCAGCTTTTTGTACTTATAGCGGCCTCCGACGTGTAGCTATGAGATCTCGGTTTCTTCAGCACTGCTTTTCTGAGATCTCTTAAGTAGCTGCAGTCAGGAGCTACGTGTGCAGATCAGCAGCAGTATAGAGGTAGGTGGACAATTTATGTTGCAGAACCGACGTCGATGTGCGAAAGAGCGCTTTACGTCGCATGTTCAGCCCTGGCTTTTGTTGGATTGGACTGACGTGGAGCAGAAGCTTGCAAGAAACTACTTCTGGACTTAACTCGAGCTGTCGTTCATGAAGGGGACGGGCGGTGACGTTATAAACCTGTTGCCTCCCCAAATCAGCAGCCACTTCACGCCTGATGTCAAGCGTGGATGTGCCTGCAAGTTAATGCAACTTCTGTGTAGCTGTCGATATGAACAGACTGCGATTAGCCTGTAGGTTTATTACAGAGCATATTGACCATTTTGTATGGGAAGATTTTAAGAAAATCAGTCCATGGTCAGTTTTCAGCGTCATACACCACTTGATGAGTGTGGAAAAGGTAAGTCACTCACGACAGCTTATAAGCACTTGTCAAAAAAGGAGCAAAGCAAGCAGTGGAAACAGGTGCATTCACCACCGCCGAAAAAGGGGAATTCTCAACCAGCACCTGCTGAGCCTATGCTGAATTTTTATTTGTGACTCTATTACCAAGTATATTGCCAAAATCTCTTGACAGGGTTACAGGAGACAGTGAAGACGAAGAAGACGAATCATCGAGGGAAAGTGCCCGAAGGAGTCTTGATGCTCCGCAACAATGCCACAGCTAATTCCCGCACAGGAACCAGTCACACTTACTGCTTCTATGGGCCATCAGATTTTGCTCTCCCTCTGCCCTCTCTCCTCCTCCCCCCCTCCCCACCTGTATTCTGAAGTGTCGCCAAATGACTACATCCGCTTTCCTCACATGGAAAATCCATTGCTTGGCAGGAATTTCCGGTATTGTAACGCCAAAAGATCGCGGTCCCACGCCACTGCTAGCAATGCGCATCAACACCACAGACATTAGCGATGACTCACTGCAATCCTAAACGACGACACTCCCTCTCTCCCATCACAGCAGGGCACTCACACGGAGGTCAATACAGAGCCGAGTGTGAAATAGCTCTGCCCCAGTTCGTGACCTCAGCTGAAGCAGTCATGATCGACGAGTAGTACTAAAGAATTATTCAAGTCTTAGAGGGAAATGTAGTTCTGTAAATACTGAACATTACTTCAAGAGAAGAGTTAGAAAATTACTGCGCCACACGATGTGACGTTGGCAGCCCTGACGCTGGCTATGAGCGCTTCTACATCTACATCTACATTTATACACCGCAAGCCACCCAACGGTGTGTGGTGGAGGTCGCTTTACGTGCCACTGTCATTACCTACCTTTCCTGTTCCAGTCGCGTATGGTTCGCGGGAAGAACGACTGTCTGAAAGCCTCAGTGCGCGCTCGAATCTCTCTAATTTTACATTCGTGATATCCACGAGAGGAATAAGTAGGGGGGGAAGCAATATATTCGATACCTCATCCAAAAACGCACCCTCTCGAAACCTGGACAGCAAGCTACACCGCGATGCAGAGCGCCTCTCTTGCAGAGTCTGCCACTTGACTTTGTTAAACATCTCCGTAACGCTATCACGGTTACCAAATAACCCTGTGACGAAACGCGCCGCTCTTCTTTGGATCTTCTCTATCTCCTCCGTCAACCCGATCTGGTACGGATCCCACACTGATGAGCAATACTCAAGTATAGGTCGAACGAGTGTTTTGTAAGCCACCTCCTTTGTTGATGGACTACATTTTCTAAGGACTCTCCCAATGAATCTCAACCTGGTACCCGCCTTACCAACAGTTAATTTTATATGATCACTCCACTTCAAATCATTCCGCACGCATACTCCCAAATATTTTACAGAAGTAACTGCTACCAGTGTTTGTTCCGCTATCATATAATCATACAATAAAGGATCCTTCTTTCTATGTATTCGCAATACATTACATTTGTCTATGTTAAGGGTCAGTTGCCACTCCCTGCATCAAGTGCCTATCCGCTGGAGATCTTCCTGCATTTGAATACAATTTTCTAATGCTGCAACTTCTCTGTATACTACAGCATCATCCGCGAGAAGCCGCATGGAATTTCCGACACTATCTACTAGGTCATTTATATATATTGTGAAAAGCAATGGTCCCATAACACTCCCCTGTGGCACGCCAGAGGTTACTTTAACGTCTGTAGACGTCTCTCCATTGATAACAACATCCTGTGTTCTGTTTGCTAAAAACTCTTCAATCCAGCCACACAGTTGGTCTGATATTCCGTAGGCTCTTACTTTGTTTATCAGGCGACAGTGCGGAACTGTATCGAACGCCTTCCGGAAGTCAAGGAAAATAGCATCTACCTGTATCTAATATTTTCTGGGTCTCATGAATAAATAAAGAGAGTTGGATCTCACACGATCGCTATTTCCGGAATCCATGTTGATTCTTACAGAGTAGATTCTGGGTTTCCAAGAACGACATGATACTCGAGCAAAAAACATGTTCTAAAATTCTACAACCCATCGACGTCAGAGATATAGGTCTATAGTTTTGCGCATCTGCTCGACGACCCTTCTTGAGGACTGGGACTACCTGTGCTCTTTTCCAATCATTTGGAACCTTCCGTTCCTCTAGAGACTTGCGGTACACGGTTGTTAGAAGGGGGGCAAGTTCTTTCGCGTACTCTGTGTAGAAACGAATTGGTATCCCGTCAGGTCCAGTGGACTTTCCTCTGTTGAGTGATTCCAGTTGCTGTGTTACAAGATAAGTAATTTAGCTAGTAATTAATTGTTTTGCTGTATATTCTACAGTATTCACTTGCATTAGTGTCAGATAGACTTGATAAATTGAAGGTTTCAGTTTTTATTTGCGTCTGAATAGGAAAAGGGTAGTTTCTGTTTCGGACAGTTTCGCGTGTAGGCAAACTTTTGGTTACATTCCCAACTAACGTTAAATACGCGTGATTATCAATTAAGTCAGTGCACAATACTCAGTATTCACGTTTATTAGTGTCATTTAGACTCGATTCGTTGCAGGTAGCAGTTTTTATACGTTTTATTAGGAAAAGTGATACTGACAGTGAATTCTAACCTGATTTGTATACACTTGACTATCGCAACCTGTGAGCGTTAACAGTTAATCAAACGTAAAGTACGTGGTAAATTAGTGTTACACTACAATATCTGAGTAAATCAGTGTTATAATACAACTTCTGAGACCATCTTACATACGGTTTAATTAGCAGAAAGCTAAAACTCACCTCGCCGTCTGCTTAAATTCCTTAGCTTGTTGTGGGCTTCAGTGATAGTGTACTGTAAGCCCATCTGTTCCTATAGAGTAGAGTTAGTATTTGTGCTTTACATTGGTTCAAATGGCTCTGAGCACTATGGGACTCAACTGCTGAGGTCACTAGTCCCCTAGAACTTAGAACTAGTTAAACCTAACTAACCTAAGGACAGCACAAACAGCCATGCCCGAGGCAGGATTCGAACCTGCGACCGTAGCAGTCGCGCGGTTCCGGACTGCGCGCCTAGAACCGCTAGACCACCGCGGCCGGCTGCTTTACATTCTCAACTCTTATTGTTAGCTAAAGGTTTTGTTTTGTTCCTGCATCTATCAGTGTACAATACTCAGTATTTACGTTTATTATTGTTATTTAGACTCGATACATTGAAGGTAGCAGTTTTTATATTTTATTAGGTCATTTTCGCATGTACGTAAGCGTTTGTTTACGTTATAAATACGAGGGATAATGAGTAAGTGTAGCTTACCGTAGGATACTATTTAATTCTTTAATAATATTCACTAGATAGGCCCTAGCAGTTTACCGTACGTTATTGTTTTTTTTCTTTCTTTAGTATTCACCTGCCCCTAGCAGGAAAATAAGCACCAGATCTAGCTTCTGCCATATATTTTTATTGTGTTTCATTGTTGAGTGTCTGTCTCTCCCAACTAGAGTGTAGCTGTTAACCTTGTGTGGTGGTAGGTTTCCTTAAGTTTCTAATAGTTAACCACATATTAGCTAGATGGAGAGGGACTGTGTCTGTTGTGTGCGGATGCAGGAAGAGTTGGCCGCAGTCCAAACGCAGCTGGAAGCTTTGTTGGCCACAGTCAACAGGCTCCAGAGTGTGTCACCTTGAGGTGCGGTGGAGATGGGGTGCCTGGGGTAGCCTCTGCTGTACTAGATGTGCACGGGGGGGGGGGGGGGGGGGGATGTCACAGCTCTCTGTCACTGACTCGACCTCAGGTGCGACTGAGCCGGCCGGCCCACTCCCACCTCAGTTTGGGTGGCGGACTATCTAGAGGTCTCGAGCCTCAAGGCAAAGGCTGCATGGCCGCTCCTTCAGCAAGGTCCGGGCAGGCACATGGGGATAGGGATTTGTTAGTCATTGGGAGCTCCAATGTCGGGCGGGTCATTGAGCCCCTCAGGAAAATAGCGGCTAGGGCGGGGAAGGAGTCCGACGTTCACTCTGTGTGTTTGCTGAGGGGCCTTGTCCAGGATGTGGAAGAGGCTCTTCTGGCGGCTATCGAGCGTGTGAGGTGCAGCCAGCTGCAGATTGTTGCACATGTCGGCACCAACGATGCCTGTCGTTGGGGTTCCGAGGAAATCCTTGGGTCCTTTCGACTGCTGGCTAAATTGGCGAAGGCGGCCTCCATCTCTCGAGGAGTGGAAGCCAAGCTGACGATTTGCAGCATCTTACCCAGGGTGGACCGGGGTCCTCTGGTTTGGAGTCGAGTGGAGAATCTAAACCAGCTACGTCGACTCTGTGACGAAAATGGTTGTAGATTCCTCAACCTACGCTATTGGGTGGAAGTTTGTAGGACGCCCCTAGATAGATCAGGGTTGCACTACACACAGGAAGCAGCTACATGGGTAGCACAGTACTTGTGGCGTGCGCATGGTTTTTTTTTAGATTAGGTTACTCCCCACGGGAAACAAACCGTTGGCCTGAAAAATTACCAGTTCATGACACTGATGTGGGTGTGCCAACTGTAAAAAGTGTTATTTCGCCTAAGCAGGTCATTCCAAAGGATTTACATACACTAACTCTCATGTTAGTAAATTGTCGAATTGTGTATAGAGCAAGATAACCGAGTTAGTCTCCGAAATAAACAGTAGTAATGCCAATATCATATCAGCTATCGAAAGCTGATTGAAACCAGACATAAATAGCAGTGAACCTTTGAGCTCGGATTGGATAATGTTTAGGAAGGATAGGAATGATGCCATGGGAGGTGGTGTGTTCGTTGCAGTTAAAAGCTGTTCAAACGCAGTTGAGATCGATACTGGGACGGACTGTGAAATAGTATGGATACAGCTGTCAATCAGACAAGGAGTGACCATTGTATTAGGATGTTTTTATAGACCACCAGCATCCGCAACAAACGTCGCAGAACGTTTCAGGGAAAGTCTTGAGTGCGTAGGAAACAAATATGCAAATTATCCATTAGTTATAGGCGGAGAGTTTAATTTGGCGCCTATTGACTGGGAAAATTACACGTTTATTAGAGGAAGCAGATGCAAAAACACGTGTACAGTTATTCTAGGAACGCTCTCATCATACAACCTTGAGCAATTGGTTAGAAAACCAACTCGAGATGGGAACATATCAGATACCTTGGCGACAAACAGACCTAATCTTTTTGAGGAAGTTAATCTACAAGAAGGTATTAGCGACCATAAAGTCGTTGAAGCTTCTATGTCAGTGGACGTTGCAAAAAAACGAAAGAAACAGCGTAGAGGTTTCTTGTTTGGGAAAGCAAATAAAGTGTCATTAATGAATATCTTCATAGTCAGCTCCAAGCATTCAGCGTGGGACGCAAAGATAGTGAGCATTTTTTGGTCCGAATTTAAAGTATTGTCCACCACGTGCTAGATAAGTATGTGCCTAGCAAAAATATAGGTGTGGGGAAGGATCCACCTTGGTTCAAGAAACACATTAGGAAGTTGCTGAGAAAGCAGAGAATTTTACACACTCGTTTTGAACGTAGTCACTGCCCCGCTGAGGAACAGAAATTATGCGAAATGAAAGCAGCTGTCAGAAGGGCAATGAGGGATTATTTTAACGAATTCGAAAGCAATATTTTATCTGCAGATTCTAAAAATAACCCCAAAAAATTTTGGTCGTACGTAAAATCTATGAATGCTACAAATAATTCAATACCTTCTCTTGCTGACAGTACGGGTAATGTAACAGATGATGATAAAGAGAAGGTCGAAATTTTAAACCTAGCTTTCAAAAACTCGTTTACGGTGGCTGACATAGTGTTTAGTGTATCTGGGATTGTAAAACAGTAAAGATCCTTAGACGCCAGATAGGCATCTCGCCCGGACGGTATCCCCGTAAGATTTTATGTCGACTATATACAAATATAGCACCATTCTTATCCATCATCTATCAGAGATTATTGGAACAGCGGAAAGTTCCACGGGACTGAAAGAAGGCCCAGGACATAGCAATCTAAAAAAAGGTTAGAAAATCGGATGCACGTAATTACCGGCCAATTTCACTGACATCGATTTGTTGTAGAATCATGGAACACACTTTGTGTTCAGACTTAATGATCTTTCTAGAATCTGAGAAGCTCATCTGCAGAAAACAGCATGGTTTTAGGAAACAGCGGTCAAGTGAGACACAGCTGGCCCTCTTTGTGTGCATGATATAGAACAGGCTCTAGATACCAGCTCCCAGGTTGATATGATATAGAACAGGCTCTAGATACCAGCTCCCAGGTTGATGCCATATTTCTCGACTTTCGAAAGGCGTTCGATATAGTTCCGCGCTGTCACTTGCCCCAAAAAGTGCGCGCTTACGGTCTATCCGATGACATATGCGGTTGGATAAAAAGTTTGGATCAGATAACACAAGTAACGGGCAAGGCGAACTCTAGATTGCGGTTTATTGGTAGAATCCTGAAGCAATCCAGTCCTTCAACCTTGGAAATTGCTTACAATACTTTAGTTTTCCCAGTCTTAGAATATTGTTCGTCAGTATGGGACCCTCACCAGTTGGGTCTGATTCAAGAGACTGAGAAGGTCCAAAGAGAAGCTGCAAGATTCGTGATCGCGAGAGCCTTACAAATCACATAGAATGTTTGAAGTGGGACACACTTGCAGATAGACGCCGCGCTAAACGGAAGGGGCTGCTCAGTAAATTCCAGAATCCGATCTTTGCCGAGGACGTAGAGCATATATTATTACCACCAGCTTTCAAATTGCGGATGACCATCATTCAAAGATAAGGGAAATAAGAGCTCGTACTGAGGCATTCAGACAGTCGTTTTTCCCTCGCGCCATCCGCGAGTGGAACAGAGGAGGGGAAATATGACTTTGGCACGAATAGCGCCCTCTGCCACACACCGGTTGGTGGCTAGCGGAGTATATATGTAGATGTAGATGCTTTGATAGTCAATGCACACCTATGGCAATGGATTGTATAAAGTAAAGTAAATCTTTTTATTCATTCAAGTAATAAAGTGAACTAATATGTCTCTTGTAGTAGTTCCAGTGATCCGCCTTCCAAAGGAATCAAAGAATCTGCAACTACAGCCGGACGATTGTAGTTTTATCTGGTCATGACATACAGAATGACGACAAAGTGATTTCGAGATGGAACGTTCCACGACAAGAGGACTAACATCAGTAGCAGTTTTAATGTCGTAGACTGATATTTTTTCAAGTTGATAGTAAAATCCTTACGACTGCCATACTTGGTTGCCACCTTCGAAATGGACGAAACACTGTTACAATGCCATCGCCTTCACAGATAGCGCGTCAGTGACCTGTCGCTAGTGACTGAGAAAGAGGCTGCTGCGGTGGAGAAGTGGATTCTGTTGCGTATGCAGCACGCTAGCCCACGTCGCTGGTGGTGCCTTCAAAAGCTGTACGTGACGGCGCATACTCGGTCATACTGCCAGGGCAACGCCCTGGACCTAGCCGGCCGACGTCTGGGGTTGCAGTCAGCCCGCACAGAAAGCTGACTACAGCTCAGACCGGCGCCTGCAATGGACAACTCCAGGTCAGTCACCAACAGCTTAAGTCACTTCCAGTTATTTTTCTCCTTTTCGTTTTCATTTACTCTTGCCTATTCTTCTTCAAGATCACAGACAAACCGTTTTACACTGAAAGTCGATGATATCGAATGGTTATAATTAAACTGCAGCTACTCACAGAGGTGTAGGCTGTAACTATCGTGTGGCAGCGAAACGTGGTAAATATTCTAATGCGTTAATGTGGAGCCGATTTTCGCCGGGAAAAAAATTAGTTGTATTTTCGCCACCAGGTGCAAATATGGCGCTGTGAATGGAAGGAAGACGTATAAAAATGTTGCCATATGTGTTGGATTGGGACAGGGACGTGGTCAGGAAAGGACAAACAAGTTAGAAAGGCAACGCTTACACAATTTGTTCAGTATGAGCACCGGAAATGTCAACGAGCTGCTGCTTCCGTAAAGCGACGTGATCGACTGTTCTTCACAGCACTTCTCGCGACATCTGAGGAACTCGTTCCTGTATAGTGGCGTTTACATCAAGTAGAGACCGAATGTGTCCCTGGTAAACGCTTTCTTTTAGGTACCCCAGAGCCAGAAATCACATGGTTTCAGATGACGTCATCTTAACGGCCATGCACCTAGAAAATCTGTAGAGATGACACGTTCGTGGAAGGTTGCATTAAGCAGATCTTGAATTGGGCGAGGGACATGAGGTGTTGCCTCATTTTTCATGCAAAAGAACTCTCCACACAGTTGCGCTAGAGCACTCACTTGCCACACAAGGAGGTTTCGATAACGTCCAGTGCAAACGTCATGGTACACCGGACAGGCCCTCTGGTGTATTCTTCTCTAAGAAGTAGGGAATAAGACCGTGAACAACCCGAATTTTAACAGTGGCCCAAATTCGACATTTCTGTGTATTCACTGCAACTTGTAGACGCTGACGCTGAAAAGACGAGCCTGTCCTTGGCTCGAGGTGGTGCAGTTTAGACAAAATTTGTCATTACTGCTGTTCCTGTAAAAGATATATTATTGATATTGTTGATTGGTCCTAGCTGGTATAGGTAGCCTGAAAAAGAGAAAGACACACTCTGGTGAGGGATTAGTAAAACTTAATCCTTCAGCAGATCAGGTCAACGCGTGGCTGGCCTGTGATGAGGTTGTTGGCCCAGTCCACGGATGAGCCGGCTGCGGGAGCGTCCCGTCTTCTCGTAGAACTCCCTGGCGATGGCGCGAATCCTGTCTCGGAGCGGCAGGATCCCGGTGTCCTCGTGGAGTTGGCGCGTCGAGAAGCGCCTCGGAAGATGCATAGCAGTCTTCAGGGTGCGGTTCTGTATCCGCTGCAGAGTGACAATGTGAGCATCTGCGGCTTTCCCCCAGACCACGGCCGCATATTCTAATAGTGGGTGAAACAATGTTAGGTAAAGCGTGATGCCGTGTTGCGGTGGCAATGACGACTGCGGGTTTAGCAGTGGATATAGGGCGCGAGGGCGTCCTATTGCTCTCCCTTTCGCATCTCGGATGTGATGCTTCCATGTGAGCCTGCGGTCTAGGGTAACCCCTAGGCATTTCGCCGTCCCACTCCATGGGATAGATTCTCCCAGGATTTCGACTGGCGGCAACCTGTAGTGTAAAATGTGCCTCATCATTCCACAGAATACTGACTGGCTACATGTCATCAACTCCGATTCGTGCCAGAAATCGAAGAGCAAATTCATAATCTTGTCGCGGATCATGATGTTTCAGTTATTGCACCTTCTGGGTCTTGTACGGGTACCAGTGGAAGACAGACCGAAAAACTTTCCATACTGTTGCCCATGGGATGTATAATTCTCGTGACACTGCACGAGCAATAACAGGACCCGGGAAACGTGCTGCATAATCGGTTATAGCAACAGCAACATCGTCATCAACTTCCACCGGGATAGGTGACCTTCCTCTTCCAGGTGCCACACTAAACTCATCCGTGTTTTCATCATCTTCTTTAAACAATTTAATGACATCGGGCCTCTCCTCAGACATTCCAGTCGGCCATACGCTGTAGTTGCTGCCATTCACGTATAACAGTTTCACCAACAGCGCACGGTCTCACTTCTCGGTGGCCACACTGTTCACTCACGTTACGCCTTACAAATCGCAGCTTGGATGCCATACCGTCATAAAAACAGTGTACAGCGCCAGACTTGAATGCGGTGTTGACAACTGGAATTTCATTTTCTAGCCTAAATCTGTTCTGCATTAACGCGTTATCATATCTTCCAAGTATCGCTGCCGTACGATAATTACAGCCGACACTATACCTAGTGAGTGGCTGCACTTTAATTATAACCACCAGGTACATAGTCATAAACCGAGTTCGGAAAAAAGTTCACAGTGTATGTTTATGCATGTATGTGTGCGGGGGTGGGGGGGGGGGAGGGGGGGGATGTAAGTGAGAGTCTGTGTATGCACGCAAGTTTCGTAAGTTCCCCTTCCTCCGCTTCCTTTACCAATTTTTATATTAATTTTGGTGACTGGACGTGGACTGGGGATGGCTAACAGTGAGAAAATGATTCGTTGCAAAATAAATTTGCCCTCCTTGTCTAATACGACAACGCATTACTTTACTTTATGAATATTAGAGTTTTTCAGTTTTCTAAGTGGAACAATGTTTGTTTGAACGAATAACAGCAAGATTCATTATAGTTTATGGACTTTTTACAAGTAACGCACTTCCTAACAATGCCTAGGCCCAGAGCTGCATACTTCCGGCTTACCGCGGATTTGTTCAGTTCTGAGGGCTTCGTCGTGGGTAAGCCTGGACGCTTCTGGAGAAATTCGACTGATTGGAAATAAATAGATGTTAATAAACCTTAGCTAAAATTCACTAAATCAAGACTGGTACGCAGGTAATTTCGTTAGTTTTATTTTTAAAAAAACTAACGGCAAACTTGTTTAGGGACACTCCTATAAACATATTCTCCATAAATCTTTACTGAAGACAGTGAGAAACCGGCGGCAATCGACGATCGGGTGCACCGCGACGTCGCCCTATCCGCCGGATAGTTGTCCGCAGAGAAGTCAATTGTACAACTGTACGTTTCACTCATCACGCTCGTACCACAGACGTAGTATCTCGATATTGCAGAATACGCACATATGTAAATTTGTATCGTTTATATTCGTTAAGATTTTTTAACTAGACATTCTTTCATTTGTAACGCCCAGTTTGTCGTGACAGAGTATATAAGGGTGTTTCCGCAAAAGGGTGCAAAATGTAACAGGACATAGAGTGCTCCACTGAACAGTTTGAGACAGGGAACCTGGACACGGAGAAGCCAGCTTAGGGAGACATGGAAGTAAACTTGTCTACCGCTTAGTCTAGCATTGCTCTTTCTCAGCTTATTTGCAACTAATATGGTACAAATGTACCCGAACTGTACTGTTTAACCGGCTGCAGTGGAAGACCGGTTCTAGGCGCTTCAGTCTGGAACCGTGCGACCTCTACGGTCGCAGGTTCGAATCCTGCCTCGGGCATGGATGTGTGTGATGTCCTTAGATTAGTTAGGTTTAAGCAGTTCTAAGTTCTAGGGGACTGATTACCTCAGATGTTAGGTCCCATAGTGCTCAGAGCCGTTTGAACCATTTTGTGCTGTTAATTAACATGTATATTCTTTATTTCCTACAAGTAAACAAAGTGGACGAGCCTGATTACTAGGAAATCATGATGCAGGTTTTGTTTACTTTACTTGTTCGTGCAAACAGTTTTACCAAAGTTTGTAACCTCTCCCTCACTTATCGACCTGAATGACAGTAAAATTAAACCGCGTGTACCTAATGGAAATTTGGGAAAAGCAATCGTCACCGAAGTTAATCTGTAGGTAAAGAGGGAGGAAAGGGTTACATCTAAATGGAAGGAAAAATGCAAATGAAACTGGTGGAAATTAATTTTGAAAAGGGGTACAGTTAATAAAGAAAGTAAATGTGCGGTCGTTGCGTTAACAATTAACTGACGTTAATTAGATATTTGAGATTTGGGGAAAATTACGGTCGCCAGTCCTATGGACAACTACTATAATAACTGAAAAAGAAAGGTTATTGCACATATAATTAGCACTAAAAGCGTGGCAACTGAAGGTTGACAAGTGTTGTGTGAAAACTGAATGTTTGTCAGAAGTAGTAAATTTCGCTACACTCTGACTTAATTTAGGAAAAGAATTAATAAAACCGGAAAACTGAAAGTTAATTTAGTGACTGAAATTAATAGTGAACTTTGTTTCTGAAGCACTACGAAACTAAAAAAAAAAAAAAAAAAAGGTTAATCTTGGGCTACCTCAACATTCATTTCAAAAGCTACTTGAATCTGCACAATTTAGAAATAAGAGATTTAACTTTGAACTTGAATTAAATGGTTCTGAACAATTAACAATAGTAAAATTTAGTACATACGAAGCTGAGCTGTAGTCACATGTAAGCTAAAATATGGTAACAAAACTCGCACTCTTAATATGTGCTTGTGTAATCTAAATATTGTAGCCAGCTATGAGTACCTTAACTGAACTTTGAAATTAAAGCAGTGAAATGGAATGATAAGATTTTAATGCTGGCGTTTGAATTTCAACGACACTCGGGTTCATTTCGGAAAAGGAAGGGACCCTGCTTGGTAATGCAGTTGGAACGATGAGCAACAAAGGTTCATGCTAATTTGCTGTAATTTTGTGAGGCAAATGGAACAATTTTAATAGCTGAGGTCTGCCATACAGTCTAAAACTTTACGTGCTTCCAGTCTTCCTTGTTGGTTGATTGAAGGTTTGAAGTCGTCGGTCGAGGAGATGGCGACAGTCACTCATTGTCGGCCGTCGCTGTTGAAGAAGCTGGATGTTGGCGCGCCTTCTTCTCGACACTGTCACCAAGCAAAACGGGCTCTTGATGTGCGCCAGCGTCCGCGACACCGTGTCAGAAACTATCATAGCAAGTCGAGCGCAATTACATGCTGCAAAACCCCGAAAGCGCGGCAACTCGCGGAGCGTCACACAACACACCTGCTCCACCGCCCTACTCCAGCCAGACTGCTCTGCCCGCGCTCCACGCAGCAGAGTTAACACTACCAAAGATCCTAAACACCTTGGTTCTTCACACGACCTATCGATGTAATCGTTCGATAGCATATTTTTCCCTAGGCAAGACCCAGCGTAAAAATTCAATTAATATTTACAAAACAAACCATTTATACATCGACATAAATGCATATATATATATATATATATATATATATATATATATATATATATGTATATATATAGTATAACAATTACAATATATAAAGACACAGAAATGTCATATCTTCAGGTAACAAAATAAGGAAAAAAAATTATAGTACAATAGATGGAAGTAGGAGGATATGCATTTCCGGCGTTACAAGTTGTTGAAAGACGTACCCGCGGCTGTTCGTGAGAGGATGTGGATACAACACGACGGTGCACCGCCTCACTTCAGTGTGGATGTCCGAAAACATCTCCGTGCCGTATTTCCCGATCGCTGGATTGGAAAGGGAGGTCCAATTCCATCACCTGCGAGGTCTCCTGATCTGAATCTTCTTGATTGCTTGCTATGGGGATATCCAAAGTCACTTGTGTATGAGACCCCAGTAGATACGTAGGTGGAACTAGTCGCCAGAGTTGTAGTTGCCAGTAATGTGATTCGAAACACACCACGGATATTTGTCGGGCTGCGCCAGAAGCTTGTTCACCAATTTCATGCTTGTATTGAGTTTGATGGTCGTCAGTTTCAGCAAATTTTGTGAGAAACAGCACAAAAGGTAAGTTCATTGTGTCAATGATGGTATTTTCAGTTAACTGTGACTAACGTACATAAAAAAGTACACAGTAATACGATTTTATTCCTATTATCTCCTTAACTTGCTTCTCCGACCCCAGATTTCCTACCTCAAACTGTTCAGTGGAGCATCTTCAATGTCATGTTAAATTTTTGTACTCTCTTGTGGAATCGCCCTGTATGTTCGGGAAAATAATCCGATTTGATCCAAACATTCGCGGTCGGCAACCTAAGTGATGGCACGCCTACCTAGACCCAGCCATGCTCGTGTTAATAATTAAAAGTATTCCATTTCCAGATTGAAGTTTGCTGTTTTGTACTGTTTTTCCGAATTAATCTTTCATGTTATAACTGTCCCGAACAGCACTTCCATAGTTGTTGCAAGAATACATGAACGAAGGTGAAAGCCAGACATAATATCTTTCGCAAGATCGCCGCTAGTAAGTGGAGATCTCGAGCACAAACTCTGAGAACCACAGCACTAGCAACATGTTACAGAGCTGCAGATTACGTGCTTCCAGTTTGGTCCAAATACATCCCAGCACGTATAGCTAAGAAGGCGCTAAACTAAACATGTCGGCCTGTCACAGGTTGCCTGAAGCTTACATCTCTTGTAAAATTCTACCATTTCGCAGGCATAGTTCCGCCAGCTATCCGCCGAGAAGTAGCTGACAACGCAGGGAGAATAAATCAGACTCACCAGGGAGCCAATCCATTACATAGGCACGTTCTAGCAGCCACAAGGCCATTCGAGTCTTGCAAACAGCAGCAGCTACAGCGAGGAAACAATCGTCGATTTCTCGTCTCGACTTGCGAACAACTCTCCCGTCTCCATTCTGGAGTTGGAAGATCCACGAGTAACCTCCAGTAACGGCACATTCCTGAGGATACCACCAACTGTGACTCCGGAGTACCATCGTTCACGGAGCACTTACTTGACTGTCAACTGTGTCCTGCATCTTGCATATAAGGAGATCTGCTTCTGACTCCGAGAGTAACTGTCACTGCAAGGTTTTGGTCAGGATTAGTGTAACTTTATTATTCTTTCCTTTATTTGTTTCAGACTCAAATAAAATAACTGTCAAGTAATACGTTCCGCCAATGGAATCTACTGAGCATGAACGACGATACAGTTTCGTCCACTGATATCATGGGTAATTTACGCACACCTTACGCATAGAAACCGAATCATTACTCATTGTTGTCCTACCAAGGGGCGTAATACTATAAAACTCATAGTTCATCACTTTAACAAGTTGTTCAAATTATTTTTGTCCGCTGCTCATGGTCTCGCGGTATCGTTCTCGCTTCCCGAGCACAGGGTCCCGGGTTCGTTTCCAGGCGGGGTTAGGGATTTTCACCTGCCTCGAAATGACTCATCATCATTCATCCCCATTACGGTCGGAGGAAGGCAATAGCAAACAACCTCCACTAGGGCCTTGCTTTGTACGACGGTGCGGGTCTCCCGCATCGTTCCCCCACGCTCTTTGAAGGAGTATGGATCATCATCATCACGGAACGATTACAAACGACTGTTCTGCACGAAACCCGAGGAACGACTCCCCGTTCGCATAATGCCGCGTGACCATTAGCGCCTGGTGAACGTAAGACAGGGAGACAATGCCCCTGCTGCAAAAAAGCCAGCTTCGAAAGTTCCAGAGAACCAGCCGTGCATAAGGGATACAATAAACTGCGTCATACTTTTGTCGATAGTAGTATAATTGTGTGCATGGGCGTGTGTATGGGTATATACAGGAGTGGAAAGAGAGAGAGAGAAAGAGAGAGCGAGCGCAGGAGCGGGGGGAGGAGGGGGGGGGGGGGGAGAACAATATCGTTAGAACCCCAGTTCAGTACAAATAAGGGGGTTGATGTCGTTCTTCTACCTCTAGTAATTCCACTGTGAACGGTAGGTTAGAAATAGTGCCACTGAGATGAGGTGTCAGGTACGTTTTACAGCCAAATGCCCTGTTTCCTTTCACTCATATCAAATTTCATTGGTAAAATAAACGAAGTAAACCCCTCCTCAATACTTTCAACATTTCTGTCGTGTCACAGGCGTTGCATCACTGCCGTTGTGTGTCTGCTGCTGCTCTATACAGCATCTTGTACGTTCAACATTTGTACGGCGGAGAGGGCTTCCAAGAGCATACCGCTCCTTGTCTATCCAAATGGAGGAGCTCTTAAGGTAACTATGACGCACACATAATTGACTACAGCTCAATGTACTTATTTCAGTCTGAGTGGATAGCAAATGAAATTACAAAGAAAACCGTAATATTGTCAAACATTTTATTTCATATACTTGATGAAACTATAAAAATATTTTAAGGTAATTATGTTCCACTAGCAAAGAAAGTGAGTCATTTACTCGTAACTGAGAACTAAGGATGAAATGCAAAACTTATAGAGCTTTTCATTGTAGTTGATCATGAAAAGTGTGCGATAATTCGACTTCCACATTCTTCCATTTCAGTCTGTTCTGTGACACCACGTAATCCAGCAGTCCTGTCGGTGCCACAGAGTTAGTCTTCTGGGGTTTTACAATGCGTTTTCCTATTGGCAAGCTCACACTTATTAAAAAATCCCACGCTGTTTTTTAAATAAACTTAACGGACCCCATCAGCGGCGGACGTCTTCAAGGACCGATTCGCCACTGATTGAAGTGAACTTTCGTTTCCACCTGTTTCCGTGCAGAGGTTTGACAACACGGTTTAAAAATTGGAGAACAACTGTTCATTATCGACGGCTGTCGTCCGCTTTTTCTGTCTCTCCACGTGGAAAACAGGTACACATCTTCTTCAGCACCGGCATCCAAATGACAAATCAGTTTCATAACCTCCCTCTTTCGACTTATTGGCGTGTTTAATAATCTCGACACTCTGTCTGAAAGATGTATTATAATACTCACTTGCGGCAGCCATTACGTGATTCTCGTCAAATCTAATCTGGTGGTGCCCTGGCTACGAAGCATGTTCCACAGTTGCTGCTCTACCTGTTTCTCCCCTACTATTCTTACTCTAATGTTCATCCAGTCGCTTTTATACTGTTCGTTTTCTACTAGCCACGAAGAGGACTCCACAACTACACGGTACCCTGCAAATTCCTGTTTATTCCACAGGCATGAAAGAATCTTTGGCCGATCCTTGGAGTTTCCGCACGTTCTACGTGAGTCTCTATAGTAAGCCGATATCGCGTTTCTTCAAGATATTTTCAGTGCGGTCGGTAACATCTTTAATGAGAAATGAATGATAACTGCCTCGGTGTATAGTCTCATTAAAAGAGCTTTATGCGTATATACCAGATACAAACGACGTAAGGAACAAAATACACCACTGGCCATTAAAATTGCTACACCAAGAAGAAATGCCGCTGATAGACGGTTATTCATTGGACAAATATATTATACTAGAACTGACATGTGATTACATTTTCACGGAATTTGGGTGCATAGATCCTATGAAATCAGTACCCAGAACAACCACCGCTGGCCGTAATAACGGCCTTGATACACCTGAGCATTGAGTCAAACAGAGCTTGGATGGCGTGTACAGGTACAGCTGCCCATGCAGCTTCAACACGATACCACAGTTCATCAAGAGTAGTGACTGGCGTATTGTGACGAGCCAGTTGCTCGGCCAGCACTGACCAGACGATTAAAATTGGTGAGAGATCCGGAGAATGTGATGGCCAGGGCAGCAGTCGAACTAGTTCAGTGAAATCTCGTCGATCGAGGTCCGGCGAATACTAAAGGACGCCTGTCGTCGCTGGGAAGAGTCACCGACATTTTGGCTGCAACGAAAGTTGCTACCAGTGACGTTGTCTCTCACCTCTAGACGTTTGATCAGATACTTTGAAACACCCTGTATGTTGACGCAGATTCTCGGGCCTGCTCCCCAAGAAACGCCCAAAGGACGAAGGGGATTTGTGAAACCTTCACATTTTTTATTTACGCGCTTAATGTGATGTAATGATCGGTGTAAAGCCCTACGTACTTGGCCACCTTTTTGACCGAGAAATAAAGGGACCTAATACACTATTGGCCATTAAAATTGCTACACCACGAAGATGATGTGCTACAGACGCGAAATTTAACCGACAAGAAGAAGATGCTGTGATATGCAAATGATTAACATTCACACAAGGTTGGCGCCGGTGGCTACACCTACAACGTGGCCGGCCGCGGTGGTCTAGCGGTTCTAGGCGCGCAGTCCGGAACCGCGCGACTGCTACGGTCGCAGGTTCGAATCCTGCCTCGGGCATGGATTTGTGTGATGTCCTTAGGTTAGTTAGGTTTAAGTAGTTCTAAGTTCTAGGGGACTGATGACCACAGATGTTAAGTCCCATAGTGCTCAGAGCCATTTGAACCATTTGAACCTACAACGTGCTGACATGAGGAATGTTTCCAACCGATTTCCAATACACAAACACCACTTGACCGACGTTCCCTGGTGAAACGTTGTTGTGATGCCTCGTGTAAGCAGGAGAAATGCGTACCATCACGTTTCCAACTTTGATAAAGGCCGGATTGTAGCGTATCGCGATTGCGGTTTATCGTATCGCGACATTGCTGCTCGCGTTGGTCGAGATCCAATGACTGTTAGCAGAATATGGAATCGGTGGGTTCAGGAGGGTAATACGGAACGCCGTGCTGGATCCCAACGGGCTCGTATCACTAGCAGTCGAGATGACAGGCATCTTATCCGCATGGCTGTAACGGATCGTGCAGTCACGCCTCGATCCCTGAGTCAACAGATGGGGACGTTTGCAAGACAACCATCTGCACGAACAGTTCGACGACGTTTGCAGCAGCATGGACTATCAGCTCGGAGAACATGGCTGCGGTTACACTTGGTACTGCATCACAGACAGGAGCGCCTGCGATGCTGTACTCAACGACGGACCTGGGTGCACGAATGGGAAAACGTCATTTTTTCGGATGAATCCAGATTCTGTTTTCAGCATCATGATGGTGGCATCCGTGTTTGCGACATCGCGGTGAACGCACATTGGAAGCGTGTATTCGTCATCGCCATACTGGCGTATCACCCGGCGTGATGGTATAGGGTGTCATTGGTTACAAGTCTCGGTCACCCCTTGTTCGCATTGACAGCACTTTGAACAGTGGACGTTACATTTCAGATGTGTTACGACCCGTGGCTCTACCCTTCATTCGATCCCTGAGAAACCCTACATTTCAGCAGGATAATGCACGACCGCATGTTGCAGGTCCTGTACGGGCCTCTCTGGATGCAGAAAATATTCGACTGCTGTCCTGGCCACACATTCTCCAGATCTCTCACCAATTGAAAACGTCTGGTCAATGGTGGCCGAGCAACTGGCTCGTCACAATACGCCAGTCACTACTCTTGATGAACTGTGGTATCGTGTGAAAGCTGCATGGTCAGCTGTACCTGTACACGCCATCCAAGCTTTGTTTGGCTCAATGCCCAAGCGTATCAAGGCCGTTATTACGGCCAGAGTTGGTTGTTATGGGTACTGATTTCTCAGGATCTATGCACCGAAATTGCGTGAAAATGTAAACACATTTCAGTTCTAGTATAATATATTTGTCCAATGAATAACCGTTTATCGTCTGCATTTCTTCTTGGTGTGGCAATTTTAATGGCCAGAAGTGTATCTTAATAGAAGCAGTTCAGGAGCTCACAGAATGAGATTTTCACTCTGCAGCGGAGTGTGCGCTGATATGAAACTTCCTGGCAGATTAAAACTGTGTGCCCGACCGCGACTCGAACTCGGGACCTTTGCAAAGGTCCCGAGTTCGAGTCGCGGTCGGGCACACAGTTTTAATCTGCCAGGAAGTTTCAGTTCAGGAGCTGTCTAGCCTAAATTATATTGCCATTATGTTCTGGGTGCAAATGCAAAGACTCTCTGTACACTGATTTAGTAAAGTACAATAAAGTTACACTTGACGTTCCCCTCCATACAGTAAGCACTAGAATCAGGGCCCTATTGAACGGAAACCTGTAGCTTAAATGTAGAAACTATCTCCCATCACCTCCTCGATAACAGAATTGCAACTACGGTAGCCACTTCTTAGGGACGGGCACTGCCACACTGTTGATTTAATGACGGAAGATTCCGACAACCTCGCTATCGCCTCGGCATTATCTCATCTTCTTCATGTGGATGCCGCAGTCAGAAAGATGTTAACCATATTTCTTATGGCTGCATCAGGAGGTATCAAGAAGCCATGATAGTAATGCACCATCTGAATTACTTTGGCAATGTATTACCAAGGAACATTCAAACTCTTTTACTGACAGAAGACCTAAAACTGTGTAATGTACTGTAGCATTGTATAGCAGAATTACAAATAAGAACACACGAAAAATGATTTTTTCACACTATAATATACTAACTGAATTTGTATGCTTCGTGTTATCAACTTTCATATTTTATTAATCAATGTATTTGAATTTTGTCAAGTCATACGCTACATTTCAGGTTAAATGAGGATAACTCCATAGCTTTCGTTATAACGGTACTTGCGCCGAATCTTTCCTGTTAACGGTTTCAGGCTGTTACGCATTTAGGTGTTCAGAAATCATCGTGAGGCTTACTGTGTGGGCGATGTCTAAAAAAGTCATTAATATATTTAAAAACCATTTTTAATACACGGTAGGACACTGACTTCGTTACAGTCTCAGCGTCCTTTTTATGTCAGCGGGCTAAAATACGTTCTTCAGTAACGATTGATAAGATTTTCATGTTTACGTCGGTAGCAGCTGTGCACATATCTTCCACGCACTATCTGCTAACATTTTCAAAACTCTGCGCTTTTGTTGTGAATGGTGGTTTGATCCCACTGTAGGTGCCAGTTCATTTTTCAGCGAACCGTATGGCCCAAGTTACTATTTTGTTTCTTGCAGGCTAACGCATCTACTTTCTTCAGTAACGATTGATAAGATTTTCATGTTTACGTCGGTAGCAGCTGTGCACATATCTTCCACGCACTATCTGCTAACATTTTCAAAACTCTGCGCTTTTGTTGTGAATGGTGGTTTGATCCCACTGTAGGTGCCAGTTCATTTTTCAGCGAACCGTATGGCCCAAGTTACTATTTTGTTTCTTGCAGGCTAACGCATCTACTAAGATGTGACCTCCACTCTACCTCCTCATCCTCGGTCAACTGAATTTTCAGATTAATCTCATTTTTATGAAAATGATCTAGTCTGTCTCCATGACGTAGACGTGTTGTGTACGTACCGAAACTAGATGTTCGGTTCCTTTCCCCTCGATCTGCTCGTAAAACTGGTCGTCCTTTTAAAGTACGTGATCGAGTGACAGCATTTAAACACCTTGGCAATATCGTCAGGAAAAATCTATTTATCTGTTCCAACACATCATAAAGCAGAACCATCATAAAGAACGGTGACCCTTCGAAGCTGACTAATACGCCCTAGGCTGGGCCATTTAATCTACTGATAAAGTCTGGGTAATTCTTGCTGTAAACGTCGATCGGCTCACATGTGGCCGTAAAAGTGTTCTCATGAATTTGTTAAGGAAATGGGTGGTCGAACAAATGGTACCGTAAATTCACGTTTTATGTGAGAATTTTCATGAACCTCTATAGCGTCGGTAGTATCCGGCTGGACCACTATGCCATTTAATCTACTGATAAACTGTGTGGAATTCTAGCTCTATGAGTCTGACAGGCCAGCATGTGGTCGTAAAAGTGTTCTCATAAATTTGTTAATCAAATGGGTGGTCGAACCAATGACACCCTAAAAGCATGTTTTATGTGAGAATTTTCATCAACCTGTATAGACTAATTGGTATCGCAACTGAAATGGACAGACTTTTCAGAGCTCTTATTTCGACCGAGGAAATCCTTTTATCAATAGCAGAAAAATTCTGAGGAATTTTTCGTGGTGTCTACACGCTGTTTAACATTTCAAAATTTCTGTTACAGGCATCTAGGCATTATAGAGGAGACCTAGTAGATTAAGTGTTGACAAAAAATCCGAGTCCGGAAATGTGCCATCTGCATGTGAAATAATTTAGAAGAACGGATCACTTTCAAATCTCCCGCTTCACGGTATGCACTCGTCGGAGACAAAAAACTTTTTCCTTTGCGCTCTGCAAAAGCCGACGAATACAGGCAGTATTTCAAGTACTCGTCCTCGGGTTCTCTTTTACGTGACAAAGGATTACCTCTTCAAAACGAGCGTCCGTGGAGAACAACAGTGGACCCTCCTAGATGCTAACGTGCCAGTTTATCGCAGCCGTAATTATTCTCAGACGATAACTATGTGCTTTCATAATTACTACAAGGACTGTCTATGGCGCAGTCTTCTCAGTTTGTACGCCTAACTTGAAGCGAGGGGTCTGAAGTGATCCCATTTTTAAATTTATTTTATATCCAAATAAAACATTTCCGGATATGGATTCCTTGTCAAAACTTTATTTTCTATCTTCGCTCTCCAGCCTCTAGAAGCCCACAATATTAATTGCGAAGCGCCTATCCATGTTACAGCCCGCCACATTTATAGCTATTGTGGCATTGTCCATGTCAGTCGAGAGAACGGTAATACTATGCGCCTCATTCAGGAGCATTTGTCTGAACTACAGTTACGTTACATTTTCTTGGCTTTACCCGAGCTAATAGTCTTAGCGTTTACACACATGTCTTCAGCTGTCACTGGGTGCACACTACGAATGCCTGCTTTTACTCCGCCTTTATCTTCCAGAAGCAGTACTTGCGAAGGGAGTGAGACAGGGTTGTAACCTATTCCCAACGTTATTCAACTTATACACTGAGCAAGCAGTAATCATGGAAACTTTGGAGAAAGAATTAGAATTCAGAGTGAAGAAATTAAAAAAAAATAGAGGTTTGCCGATGACACTGTAATTCTATCAGAGACACCAAAGCACTTGGAAGAGCAGTTGAACGGAATTGACAATGTTTAGAGACAAGGTTATAAGATGAACATTATTAAAAGCAAAACAAGGACAATAAAATCTAGTCGAATTAAAGCGGCCGGCCGTTGTGGCCGAACGGTTCTAGGCGCTTCAGTCTGGAACCGCGCGACCGGTTCGGTCGCAGATTCCAATCCTGCCTCGGGCATGGATGTGTGTGATGTCCTTATGTTAATGAGGTTTAAGTAGTCCTAAGTTCTAGGGGACTGATGACCTCTGATGTTAAGTCCCATAGTGCTCAGAACCATTTGAACCATTCGAATTAAATCAAGTGATGGTCAGGTAATACGATTAGGTAACGACACACTTAAAGTAGTAGATGAGGCTTTTTTTTTTATTTGCGCAGGAGAATGACTGATGATGACCGAAGTAGAGAGGATATAATATGTTGGCTGGCAATGGCAAGAAAAGCGCTCCTGTAGATGAGAAATTTGACAAAATCGATTATAGATTTAACTGTTGGGAAGTTTTTTCTGGAGGTATTTGTCTGAAGTGTAGCCTTGTGTGGAAGTGAAACATGGGTGACAAATGGTTCAGAAGAGAAGAGAATAGAAGCTTCTGATACGGGGTGATACAAGAAAAAAGCTGAAAATTAGATGAATAGATCATGTAACCACTGACGAGGTACTGAATAGAATTGGGGAGAAAAGAAATTTGTTGCATATCTTGACTAAAAGAAGGGATCGGTTGACTAGCCACATTCTGAGAAATCAAGGGATCAGCTGACAGCGGCTGCGGAAGCGACAGACATGGGAGACAGTAAGATGGGGAACTGAAGTAGTAGATTTACATCGCTTCCCCCCCCGCTGCGGTCAGCTGGCTCCTGGAGTGTCTGCACTTAACCAGTCCCGTGTCGTGCTGCTCAGGCGGACGCTGCGGTTGCTGGTTCTACGCTTCCACGCGTTTGTTTGGCGTGGGCGTGAGCCCCCCATGATTGACTGCCCTGACCATCACCCATTTATGATTTCGTAATTATTTCGTGGCACCTTCGAAACCGGTCTTGCAATAAATTAAGAAATTACTGGCACATGAAGTGGATTTTGTTCTATAATTTATCGTGTGATGATGAAGGCGAGGGAGGTACGTCTGCTAAACGTGTTTTCAAACACTGATCGAGAATACGTTATTTTAAGCGAAAATAGTACATAATATATTATCCTTGCACACATGCTGTTCAACAATATTTTTTTTATCTATATCTGTATGTCTCAAAATCAAAATGAATAAATACAAGCACCTGAGTAATAACACTGATATGAAATTAATGATTTTCGAAGTATAATTTGATCATGGCAGTCACGTTCAAGAATAGAGCGACTACTGTTAACGTGCTTCACTTTAATTTCACTCCAAATAAATTAACGCATTTGTGATTCGCAATGTGCAGTAGTGCGCAAATTAATTACACTTTAACTTTACATTTATTACTACACTCCTGGAAATTGAAATAAGAACACCGTGAATTCATTGTCCCAGGAAGGGGAAACTTTATTGACACATTCCTGGGGTCAGATACATCACATGGTCACACTGACAGAACCACAGGCACATAGACACTGGCAACAGAGCATGCACAATGTCGGCACTAGTACAGTGTATATCCACCTTTCGCAGCAATGCAGGCTGCTATTCTCCCATGGAGACGATCGTAGAGATGCTGGATGTAGTCCTGTGGAACGGCTTGCCATGCCATTTCCACCTGACGCCTCAGTTGGACCAGCGTTCGTGCTGGACGTGCAGACCGCGTGAGACGACGCTTCATCCAGTCCCAAACATGCTCAATGGGGGACAGATCCGGAGATCTTGCTGGCCAGGGTAGTTGACTTACACCTTCTAGAGCACGTTGGGTGGCACGGGATACATGCGGACGTGCATTGTCCTGTTGGAACAGCAAGTTCCCTTGCCGGTCTAGGAATGGTAGAACGATGGGTTCGATGACGGTTTGGATGTACCGTGCACTATTCAGTGTCCCCTCGACGATCACCAGTGGTGTACGGCCAGTGTAGGACATCGCTCCCCACACCATGATGCCGGGTGTTGGCCCTGTGTGCCTCGGTCGTATGCAGTCCTGATTGTGGCGCTCACCTGCACGGCGCCAAACACGCATACGACCATCATTGGCACCAAGGCAGAAGCGACTCTCATCGCTGAAGACGACACGTCTCCATTCGTCCCTCCATTCACGCCTGTCGCGACACCACTGGAGGCGGGCTACACGATGTTGGGGCGTGAGCGGAAGACGGCCTAACGGTGTGCGGGACCGTAGCCCAGCTTCATGGAGACGGTTGCGAATGGTCCTCGCCGATACCCCAGGAGCAACAGTGTCCCTAATTTGCTGGGAAGTGGCGGTGCGGTCCCCTACGGCACTGCGTAGGATCCTACGGTCTTGGCGTGCATCCGTGCTTCGCTGCGGTCCGGTCCCAGGTCGACGGGCACGTGCACCTTCCGCCGACCACTGGCGACAACATCGATGTACTGTGGAGACCTCACGCCCCACGTGTTGAGCAATTCGGCGGTACGTCCACCCGGCCTCCCGCATGCCCACTATACGCCCTCGCTCAAAGTCCGTCAACTGCACATACGGTTCACGTCCACGCTGTCGCGGCATGCTACCAGTGTTAAAGACTGCGCTGGAGCTCCGTATGCCACGGCAAACTGGCTGACACTGACGGCGGCGGTGCACAAATGCTGCGCAGCTAGCGCCATTCGACGGCCAACACCGCGGTTCCTGGTGTGTCCGCTGTGCCGTGCGTGTGATCATTGCTTGTACAGCCCTCTCGCAGTGTCCGGAGCAAGTATGGTGGGTCTGACACACCGGTGTCAATGTGTTCTTTTTTCCATTTCCAGGAGTGTATATGTATAACATAGTAGCTTACTGAATATTAATAACCAATATGTCTTCTTTTTACTTTAACGAGCTTCTGAACACGTTGTAGCATGGATTCGACCAGCTTAAAGCAAAATTTTCGTAATTCATCGTCATGAAACCTGACTTTTACCACATTTATCATCATACATTCATTTGTTGAACAGTCCGCATTACCAAGAAGCATTTTCAAACCACTGTACAAATTCTTGATGGCATTTAAGTTTGGTGGATTACTAGGCCACTGAAGCACACTAATACTGTTTTCTTTCAGGAATGTCTTGAGTGCTTTAGAAGTATGATTTGAGGTCAGATCATGTTGAAATGTTCCTCCAACATCTCCAAAGAATGGCACAATCTTGCACCTAAGGGTTTCAAAGTATTTAGTTGAATTCATCATGCCATCAACTGGAACTAGTGCCCCAGGACCACTAGAAGTGAAGAAATGTCAAAACATTTTTTGGGAGGTTGTTTTACAGTCTGTTCAAGGTGCTCAGCTATCACTTTGGGTGCTTGTCTGACAACCTTTGCTCTGTATCCTTGAACAATAAAATGTGACTCATCACTGAAAATTACACGTTTCCAGTCATTGGAGGTCCAACATTGATATATTTTGGCCCATGCCTACTGTTTTTCTTCATGGCAGATGTTAACAACGGCTTCTGCGTTGGATTTCGTGCCTTTCGCCCAAAATCAAGAAGATTATACCGTACGGCTGAAGAATCAGTTGCAATCCCAGTAGCCAATAAATATCTCTGAATGTCTTTACTTGCCTTGTGACGATGAATTCTACTGGTTCGAGGTAGAGTTTTGTCAGATTTTCGTTCCCACCTACATCAGCCTTTTCTCTTTGGAGACAATTAGGCAGTATCACTATATGCCCTAATCATTACTGAAACACTAGATTCTTCCCGCACCAACAACAGAAGCAGTCTCTCTTATAGTCATTTGTGTGTGTTCCTGAAGAGCAAGTATTTTTGCCTGCTTCTTAGGTGAAGTGTACATCCAGATGTTCGTAACTGCACACTACCGGAATTATGGCCAATTTTCGCCCGGAGCGATTGTTGAAGCTGATGTTTTCGTAGTGCAATTCTTTTCCCCTTAAAATATGAGGTCAAGTTGGTGTTTCTTTGTGAGGCCATTACCCGCGGCACATGACGAAGACGTCAGTAGTTAAGGATTTGTTCGTTTTCTGAAGTGTACTAGATGACGTTTCTGCACACCCGATAATACATATTTTTATCACATAATTTCTCGTCGGTGACAGTTATCCAGTTTGCTACGAACCGACTTTGTGTCTAGGTGAATCCGTTATCACGCCTCTTCTATAAACCGACGGATCGGAATACAATTTTTTGGTCGTCAGAGATTTAGCTGTTTAGAAAACAATCCCTCGATCTGTATCTCTGTTAAAATAATTACGTAACGTAATGTCAACTCTCCACAAGAATCAGCAGATCAATAATCATCAAGCACGGCTTCCATTCTCCAGTGTCGATACACATCGCTACCAACCACTACACTTCCGCGCGGTCGGTTTCTCTTCCGTTTGCTCATTTAACGTGTATTTTGCGTCATGCAATTAAGCTCCGCAGGAGCGCAATATTACGCGCACAAAACGCCCTTTAACAAAACATTGTAGTTTGTTTACGTACCGCTCTTTCATCTTCACGAGGGGCAATTACTCCAGTTTCAGAGTTTACAAAGTGTTGATGTTTTGTGCACTATTTGTTTGCCTCGCCGATATCCCACTAGTTGTCACACAGAGAGATGTTCAGAGTGTGTTGTAACGTGGGCTGGACAAGCACACTCCCCGTCAAATTATTTTTAAACTTTCCTCAACTTTGTATTTCTTTTTTAATTTAAATTTTTCAGAACGGCAAGATATAATTGGTATTGACGTGTAAAATATGTGGAGCTATAGTTGTCACAAACACAGATCCATCTATATCAGCGCTATAAGGTGTTTCACATTTTTATATACGTCGTTTCGTTCTCATTTCCATACTTACTTTCTCTTTCCATCAATCTTTCATATCTTTCTCTCTCTGTCGCACGGTTGCTCACACACACACACACACACACACAGAAGGAGCGAGATGGAGCAGGGGTGGGGGATGACGATGACATTACAGAAGAACCCCTTGTACTAATGAGAAAGGGAAGAGGGCGATTTTCTTTTGAAACTGGCCCGTACAACATTTCCTTAAGCAATTTAGGGAAAAATGGAAAATCTAATCAAGGTGGGTAGAGGAGGATTCGAACCTCGTTACTCCTAAATGCGATTCCAGTGGATGAAACATTGTTCCATGTTGCTCGAAAAAAGAAGGAATAAATGGTTCAAATGGCTGAGCACTATGGGACTTAACACCTGTGGTCATCAGTTCCCTAGAACTTAGAACTACTTAAACCTAACTAACCTAAGCACATCACACACATCCATGCCAGAGACAGGATTCAAACCTCCGACCGTAGCGGTCACGCGGTTCCAGACTGAAGCGCCTAGAACCGCACGGCCACACCGGCCGGCGAAGAGAAGGAATAAGGAGATGTGGGAAGGGCAGCGCAGAAAAGACCATTCTTGCAAAACTGGAACAGATTCATTGATATTTAACTGTAAGGTGAATCTGTACAGCCCTATATACTAGTTTTTCTTTTGAATTACATTTTTGAACATATCAGAAATTTGCTTTGTGCGTTATATTTTATAAAATTTGTTAACAGCGGTGATTAATTTGGTATAGCTGAACGAATATTTTGTCGCAGTATGAATGAAAAACATGGTATAATAATATGTTCACATTTTTATATTAAGGTAAATCCTTTAAACACTGATCTCCTCCTCCTGCAACTTCTGAAAAGTCTCTTGCCCCTCTTCAGAAACCACGTGTTTGTCTGACCTCTCCACAGATACCACTCCACTGTAGTTGCCTCTACGGTGCGGCTATCTGTATCGTTGAGGTACGCAAGGAAGAAAGTTTATTAAAACCACGACTAGTTTCATGCCAGTTTACAGGAATCGTCAGGTGATCTGAACATGGACTTGAAAGGAAGAATTATAGAATTTTTTTTCGTTTTACACCGGGTTTTTAAATAAATAATAGAATAATCCTGCACATTAGGTACTTATATAGATTGTGCCGTTAACATAACTTTACACTTTCTTGAAGCCTCTCCCCGTCGTCCACGCCACTGAGAAATTAAAAACCTCTAGAAGATAAGAAGTGAGTTTGCCTAAAACAACATAAAGCGAGTATTTAGTCGGAGAGAAAACCCTTCGAAACTTGCGAAAGCGTATATAAGCACCTATAAAAACATACCACGATATCAGCTGGAGGTGAAGTAGGCACGGTCATAAAGAACACTTACCAAGTTACAATCCTTTTCTACACATGAATCGACGGTGTTTTATATCATTTGCTGATTTAAGCTGTGATTTATGAAAAGCACCTCCTCTTTCACGCTTCGCCGTTCGGTGCACTAGCCGCACTTTCTCTTGCGCCATCTCGCTGGGTTTTCGGATACCACGGCCAATGCTGTTTTCCCCACGGGTGCTTGCACAGGGCTCTAGCTAATGTTGTAGAATTTACACAATAAAATTACTCAATGTGCAGGACAATCCTATTCCATGTTGCAGTATTTACTAGGCCAGTGTAAAAATAAAAATAAATGTAAAACACATATTTGCTGTTTAGCTCACAGGCGGATGTGCCTAAATTTTTTTTCCCCTTCCCAGAAAAATTTGAACGTTTAGCTGCTGTTGTCCGCAATTTAAGATAATATGTATGACATATTTTAATTTATATTTACATACTGAAACTAACATGAACCGCTTTGTTACAGTGGGTCGTCGGTCTGTCTATTCCGGTGAAGGTGTCCAACCGCTCGGTTGGGATGCTCCTGCAGTTCCAAGGGCTGTACGCGCATCCGTCAAACATAAGCGAGATATCACAACACTTCCCTCTGAATGTTGGCCGTGCTGCCATCTATGCAGTTTTCACTTCGATAATGAACGCGTAAGTAAAACAGCTGGTGTCGTCCATCCCCTCACTCTTGATCCCAGTAAAAAGGAGACTCTTGTACCATTCAACTATAGAAATCTGTTGTGCTGTTGTTCCGAGGTTATTTTTTTAGTCTCAATAAAAATTTGATTTAGAAGACAATTTCTTGATGTTTGTGGACTGTGTGATCAATTACAATACTTCCATAGAATTTCGTATGTGTCTGTAGGATGCGATGAGAGCAGTATGGGAGGGAGGTATAGATAGAAGAGGAAGGGATGAGGAGAAGTTGTCATGAACACGCAGACAATCCAAAAAAACTTTTTTAGTAAAAACTCAATATCCATTATTCCTCAGTCAACGTTTGGAGAATAATGTATCATCAAAACTAACAGTGTCAAAAATTGCAAAGAATTCTAGATATTTCTATAATGTTTAACACAGGGAACTTAACAGCTTAAAATTCCAAGTTGACGCATTTACGTATGGACCGCAGGTAGAGAACTTACCTTCCAGGGAAAGGTGCCCATTCGCAGGATGACAGTATCTGATGTTGAATAAGCCAAGGCAGAAAAGGAAAGACCCATACTAAGAAAAGAAATACAGAAAGACCAACTTCTCAAATGTAGGCGGTAATGGCTGAAGGTAACAGGTTTCCTAGTTTCCACTAGCTTAGTCGAAGCACACATGTGTTCACAACCTAAATGAAATAAAGATACTTGGCAAATGCACCCTTCAAATTTATATTTTACAAATTTTGGTGTTGACTATGGTATCTGAGTTTGTGGTTATTGTGGCCTCAAAGTAATGGCGTCCCGCATGCAAGTCTCAAATTTTCCGACAAGTTCATTTCACTGAATGACAATTTCTTCGAAGCTGTGCTAAAGCGATGTACGAATCACTGATGTTAACAAAGTATTATTGTTATTATATTAAAACAGATTGGATGTTTTATTGTTTTTCTTCTTCTTCTTCTTCTTCTTGTATTAAGTACTTCTACAGGCCACGTTCCAATTTCATTTCTTAATCCCTCGTTACTCTTACCTTTTCGTCTAGTATTCCTTCATTGTTTCACTATGTTTCTTTTTTCTGTCTTCAGACCACGTTGGCTAGTTTTCTTTTCTTCCTATTCTGGACACCTTCCAGTTTCAAGAACTTTTTCCTAAAATCTCTTTCCAATACATCTTCTTCTCTTATATTATTCGTTTCCAAGTCTTGAATCCAGGTGTTTATCGATTACTATTTTCTAAGATATTTGAAGATCTACACAGTGACTCTTTTGTCATTGATTCCGTAAATACTTCCAAAAACTAGTCATCTCCGCATCCTTATAGTTTTCAGTAGGTGTTCGGTGATGTGATCCCAAAATCGAAAACACTGCCTTTTGATGAGAACGTAACCTTTCTTTATAACTCTTCTTTTTATTGTTTTTAGTTTATGAAACTTATAATTTAATACCATACATTCGGTTTCATATAGGCATTCCTGTTCACTACAGTGTTGCAGTGCTTTATTTAAAGCTTTGATAAGGACATTTTTTTGCATGTATTCTTAGTTATATCATACGTTTTTTCCTTAATATGTATCTTTTCCTCTAAAGAAGACTTTTCCAAACCGATTTCTTGAATAGTCTTTGCCAAATATTTGAATTCTGCTATTTTGTCTATTTGCCCAATATGTGTTACTAAATATTTTGAAACACTTTTGGCCGCGCGGGGTAGCAGTGTGGTCTCGAGCGGCTTGCCACGGTTCGCACGGCTCCCCCTCTCCCCCCCCCCCCCCGTACCCTGTCGGAGGTTCGAGACCTCCCTTGGGCATGTGTGCGTGTGTGTGTGTGTTTGTGTGTGTGTGTGTGTGTGTGTGTGTGTGTGTGTGTGTGTGTGTGTCTGTGTGTGTTTTGTCCTTAGTGTAAGTTAGGTTAAGTAGTGTGTAAGCCTTGGGACCGATGAAATCAGCAGTTTGGTCCCATAGTACTTACGACAAATTTCCATTTCCAAGCACTTCTGATATTTGCCATAAATCATGTTTCCTCTGCAGAAATTCTTCAGCCTGTCATGTTGGCTGTATCTTCCAGAACACTGACTTGCACTGCTGCATCTATCAGGCTTTCAGATAGCATGAAAATATTTTTATGTAAGCCCCCATGGTGCATGCAACATATAGCTCATTTATTTGTGGTTGCCTAACGTTATCTCCACAATGAAATTCTCACGCCTAGAAATTATTATTACGACCCTGCCTTTGACAGTCTACACCTACAGATTTTCAGTTTAGCAAGTCAAACCAATCATTCCTATCGTGATCTACTACAAAGAATCACGACGTGGATACCGTAAACGATTTATTCTCAAAAAATACGAAGGGTAAAAAACTGTACAAATATGAAATACACAAGCTCAGGTTCTATCCTATGTGTAATTTCGAGGCTGGCAGAACATATGTTTAATTTTCTTTAGACACTGCCCCATTTATTAGACGTACACAAAAGTGGCTGATGCTGATTAGCGGTGAGGAACAGAAGACATACACTCTGACTGACATACACTCTGGAACAAGCTCAGTGGACAGGCAAATGGAACTCGAACACATTTACTGTGTTTCCCTACTCGCCGAACAGAAGCGGTTCAAATGGCTCTGAGCGCTATGGGACTTAACTTCTAAGGTCATCAGTCCCCTAGAACTTAGAACTACTTAAACCTAACTAACCTAAGGACATCACACACATCCATGCCCGAGGCTGGATTCGAACCTGCGACCGTAGCGGCCGCGCGGTTCCAGACTGTAGCGCCTTTAACCGCTTGGCCACCACGGCCGGCGAACAGAAGCGGGCGTGTCACCTGTCGAAATACGGACAGCAGTTATACTGCACCGATGACTTGCCCGCCGCGGCTTTTTCTGCTGTGGAGGCGGTGTGTGTGTGGCGTACCTCTAATTGTCTGCCTGTACAGTGGACGTTATATGCCATCTGCAAACTCAGAGAGCCGAAATGATGTCAGTACAAGACAGAACACAAGTCTAGATTTCTGTTTGCTCAACAAACAGAAACTCGACTCAAGTATCCTTCCATAAAGATGCACTTCAATTTGTGTCAGACTTCAAAAGAGGCCAAGCATTCGAGTAAACAGAATAACAACTCTGTCTACAGAGAACCGGCTTCACATGCTTCTTGTGGCAAAATCAACCCTTCCCAAAATCTAACCGTGAGATTCTCTGCCGTGGCTCTCCCGAGCGAGGTTTGAGCCACAGAGGGAAGGGTCTCCGATCGATCCTTGCAGGGAAGTGTGTCTCTACACTGCACACCTGCTCCCTCCTCGACACGCATTGTCTACGTCTGCGCTCAGGCGACGAATCCCAGTGACCGTTAAAAAAACGTTACTTCCCAGTGCATAGATCATGAATATGCCAGCTAAACGCCTGAAGATAATACTCCTTTCAGAAGATTTTCTAGAAGTTCCCATTTCCCCAACTACATCCTTAGCACTCCGCCAGTCAAGTACTCATCTCTGCTTTTTGGTGGGAAGTGTGATCCGGCGTTTCCTGTAAGAAGATCCCTTAGACGTCAGCTTGCGATCATCGTTTGTGAACCCCCGCGCATCCCTTCGCACTACAAAGAATGTTTTTTGACTTTGTTCCTCCCCTGTGCCAGCTATGCTGTTCTGAAATATTTTTCAGCCCACCAGAGGGTAACATCTCGTACAGTCTGCACTATGGGGGTTCTGTGGCCTGCAGCATTGCAAACTGTCGCCTTCTCACTCTGCTCTCTCTCAGGGCAATAAATGTCCACCCCTGCAGGTTACGACACTCTTCCCATTTCTCCTTAGCTGATAGTAGCTTGTGAGGAATGTGTTGCCAACATTACCCTTTCTCTCAGTGTTGAGCTGTAATTAACACCCAGACACGCAGTACTTCAAAAATGGTTGATACATAGCGCTAGCTGGTATCAGCCAATGAAACGATTAATAATGGGATTGTGCATCACAAGCATTGGTCCAATATGAATATGAATGAAAAAGAATTTACAGAATATTAAATATATGTTGGACAAATGTTGCCATCTTACAAAATTATCCACAAATGATGGGCAATAAATTTTACTTTTATTATTAATATTTTTGTAGGTATCTGTGGCACATTAGAGGGGAGGAGCGTTTAACCCACATTCATGACTGTTTTGGGAGGGAGGGAGGGAAGGAAGGTGAGGGAGAGGGAGGCGAGTGAAAGAGACAGAGAGAGAGAGAGAGATAGAGAGACAGAGAGAGAGAGAGAGAGAGAGAGAGAATAAAACCCTGATCCTCCTTCAATCTATCCACACCTCCTGAAACCGAACCCTGGATACTCTGCCGCATCCTCCAGAGAGGGAAAGGTCCGTAACAACCAATGTGTCTACAGCCCGAACACTGAAGACCTATGGTCTTTCTTTGTATAAAATTGTCAATCTATTTTCGCAAAGAGATGAGTGTTAACAAAAGGCATGTGTTCGTACTGAAGGCGCGTGCATCAGCCTACAAATTCGAATGTCAAGAGGCTCAGTAATAGACGGGCCATATGAGATTTTTATATCTGTTATTGCTTCTTTCCCGTATAACGCTACTTTTCATGTAAGGAGTTCATGAATTAAAATCGACGAATACCGTTAAAATTAGTTTCGTGAGAAACCAATGGAAGACCGAGCGACCTGGTGCAGTGGTAGGATGGTGGACCGACATTCGAGAGGGCAGCGACTCCTATCCCAATCGCCCGAACACATTTAGATTTTCCGTGATTTCCCTAAATCGGCTAAGACTGGCAGCGTTCCACTGAAAAGGTCACGGATGAGCTCTTCTCCCATGTTTCTCCAATCCTAACCTGACTGGAATGAGTGCCGATCAGACGGCGGACTGTGGCCATTAGATTGCTCGTAAAGAGAATCGCGAATAGAGTGCTGTCCAATTCCGTCGTCTGCTTTGATCAATGACCTCGTATCACCCGCAAAGACGATAGCCTACGTTAGTTACTGAGACTACAGCAGAAAACACAGGCCGGTTACATCCTTCGAGATGGCGACAAGAGAGACCATTACGTTCACAAACAAACGTAAAAAATACGAAAAGTATTTCACTCAATGAAGAAAATGAAATTAATAAGAAAACTATGGGTATGAAGGGGTTTGTGGCTGGGACAAACTTAAAAAATAGGTTAATAAAGATAAGACTAGGATACCAAAAATAGGACACGCTAATTTATTTGAAGAAATGTAACGAAAATATAAACAAAATACAAAACTGAAAATGAAAAATTCTCTTGACCTAGCTCAAACGAAGACAACGATACCAGACACTCTTCTCCCCAAATGACAAGAGAATCGAGAAATTAAATAAACGAATTTGTCTAAAATAAACCAAGCCTAAAAATATAAAAATCGCACAATGGGAATAGAATTTTTTCTTTGACCTATATATATCTAGCGAAGACAGCGATTCCGAAACCCGGAAACCGAACAAGAAGCAACATCGTAATTTCCATCAGTTCTATTGAACTGAAAGACATCAGTTGATACCAAAAACATAGCCCTGCAAATGAAAATAACGAAACACAACATAAAAACCAACAATAAAAAAAAATTCCCATTCGGAAACAAAATTCAGAATTAGATTAAATAATAAATTTTTTGATACAAATGTACTTAATAAGTGTACTAGACTGCAAGCTAATCTATCCTGGCCACCAAACTACATCAATACAGTAAGGTCCGGTTCCGCCCGCTCTACTTGTTTCCCTATCGCCAGTCTAAGCTAAACTTGCTGTTTGCGAACATCACACACTACACGAGATATATGGGCAAGCACAGATAACGTTTAATAACAGGTCGCTAATCTTTCGCAACGTAAACTAATGTTATGAGTCAAAGCGCAAGGTTGGAATTGGACCTTGTTCTTGAATGTCACAAATCCTATGTGCCATGGAAACGCTGTATTTGCAAGGCTATTTTTCCAGCATCACCATACATCCGTTTTTGATAATAAACAGCTCAAGAATTTCACTGTATGCAAGCATATGTTGATATTTGCTTGTGTCTTCACCTTCGTATGGTGTTCACTGAAGTGCGTTGGGTCTAGGCACTTGTTACAACTACATTATCATTTTATGAACGATTTTGTGACGAAAAAAGTATAGGGCTAGTAATGAGCACCTCCAGAGTTTCAGAAGACGGCTATGCAGCAACTACCAGATATACACAAAAGAGATACAACTCAGCAGATAAAACAACTGCACAAGTTTTTGACACAAAATACAGTTGCTCAGTATGGGAAGCATTTACGATGCGGCTAAGCTCAACACGTCCGTGCAGTTTGATGAAACCGGCAGCACATACTGTCTGGGAAGTCGCGACGAAAGCATATTTTTGTAAATTTGTTCAAATGGTTCAAATGGCTCTGAGCACCATGGGACTTAACAAAAAAAATGGTTCAAATGGCTCTGAGCACTATGCGACTTAACTTCTGAGGTCATCAGTCGCCTAGAACTTAGAACTAATTAAACCTAACTAACCTAAGGACATCACACACATCCATGCCCGAGGCAGGATTCGAACCTGCGACCGTAGCGGTCACGCGGTTCCAGACTGAAGCGCCTTTAACCGCACGGCCACAACGGCCGGTTGGGACTTAACATCTGAGGTCATCAGTCCCCTACATCTTAGAACTACTTAAACATATCTAACCTAAGGACATCACACACATCCATGCCTGAGGCAGGATTCGAACCTGCGACCCTAGCGGTCGCGCGGTTCCAGACTGAAGCGCCTAGAACCGCTCGGCCACACAGGCCGGCTTGTTCGTTGGGTTGCGTATCTGTATCTACATCTATGGGACTACTCTTCAACATACGTAATTGTCTGGCAGAGGGTTCATCGAGCTACTGTACACTATTTCTCTGCCATTCCACATTCGAACAGCGTTCGGGAAAAACTAACACTTAAATATTCCGCGCGAGGTGTGATTTCTCTTATTTTATTACGACGCTTATGTCTCCCCCCCCCCCTCCTCCCATGTAGGTAGTCGTCAACAGAAAAAAAATGATCGTGTGGCATTGTTGGCCGGGAGGCCCTAACCGGTAAAGTTCGGCCGCCGTGTTGCAAGTCATATTCGAGGTGACGCCACATTGGGGGACTTGCACGTTGGTGGTGATGAGATGATGATGATGATGATCATGACAACTTAACACACAGTACATGGGCGGAGAAAATCTCCAATCCGGCCGGGAATCGAACCCGGGATCGCTTCATGTTAGGCAAACACGTTACCTCTCAACTAAGCAGTGGGAGTGTAAAGAATATTTTCGCATCCGGAGGAGAAGGTTGGCGACTGGAATTTCATGAAATATCGGCGCAGCGTAAAACGCCTTCTCTTTAATGCGTACCATCGTAACTCGCGTATCATATCCACGACACACTCTATCCTATTTCGAGATAATGTGGTACGAGCTGCCCTTCTTCGAACTGTTTTGATGTCCTCCTCCAGTCCTATCTGGTAAGGATTCAGTGTCGCACAGCAATACCCTAACAGAGGATGGACAAGAGCAGTGTAAGTAGTCCTCTTCAGTGGATTTGTAGTATCTTCCAACTGTTCTGCCAATAAACACAGTCTTTGGTTATGAAAGTTTTCGTGCGAATTTAATATGAAATAGAGGAATGTGAAGGAAGGGGAAAGGCTGGGTGCACTCTGGAAATGCAATGGTGAAAGTTGAAATTTTCTGCTGGACCGGAGCTCAAGCCTGGATCTATCGCTTGTCATGAGCTGTTGCATTAACCGCTTCGGCCATCGGGACGCGGTCCCTGATCGATCCAGATTTCCAACTTATCGCATGCTGCAATACGGCGTTCATCCATTAACCTACTCACAATTATTGAGCCCCGTAATACATGAAGGGCTTATTCCAATAGTGGTACAAGTCCATTATCCCCACTTTTCTGCCTATAATGCATCTGAAATTAATGATCCAAACAAACAGAAAGAAAGGTCCATCTCTAGCAAGAAGCCATATGCTTGAATATTTCTGATATCTCAACTGCAGATTTTTCAGTGCTCATTTAACTTGAGGACTCTGTATCACATAATGAACACAAATGGACTTGTACCACTATTGAAATAAGCCATATAGGAACATTTTCTGTTGTTTCGGCCATGTCCGACGGAACGGACACCACCTGTATACATGTACGTTCCAATGAAAGTTGCTCATAATTGTAATCCTTAGGTATTTGCTGGATTCACAGCCCCTGGATTTATGTGATGTATCGTGTAATCGAAATTTAATGGATTCCTTTTAATATTCATGTGCATGACTTCGGTGTTGTCATTATTTATTGTCAATGGCCCCTTTCGCACCATTGACCATAAATAATGAAAAGACTGAAGTCATCCCCATGAGTACTAAAAGGAATCTATTAAATTTCGGTTACACGATAAACCACATTAATAATTTTGCAATTTGTTTTGGTATTCCAATGAATTTACTAGACGTTAAATGCCAGAGTCGTCTGTAAACAACGTAAGCGGTCTGCTCAGATTGTTTCCCATATCATTTACAAGAAGTGTGAATAGCAGAGGGCGTATAACACTTCTTTGGAGGAATGACAGATATTGCTTCTGTTTTACGCGACGACTTTCCGTCAGTTATTACTAAGAGGAAATCCACAGGCACACAAGTTGCTTATAAGCCACTTGCGAGGAATGGTATCAAAAGCTTTCCGCTATTCTACAAACACAGAATCAGGTGCGAACTAATTTGATGCGACATTATGTCCTGACACATCTGCTCCTAAATGAAAGTACCCCATGGTGTGTATATCGTTGAGATATGCTCTATTCAGGAATAACTGTCATTCTTAGGGTTCTGTACCTCAGTCGATAGAAACGTAATCATTATGGGATCACTTCGTTGTCGATCTGCCTGTCCGACTGTTAAGACCCCTTTCCCTCAGGAATGCTCAGAGATATTAAGTTGAAATTTATGTCACATAGTAACCTCTATGGCGTTTTGGGGCGTAAAAAAAATTAACCTTGCAAGTCAATGCAATAAAAAGATACAGCCATATTTTGATACTCGCAGACTCACTCATCAAAACCTATAGGGTACTCCCCGTTTGTAAGGTAATACTTATTGCAGATAAGAGAGCATTTTACTTCATTTCCAGTGATGCTACGTAAAGCGAATGCATCAGCGCTGCAGTACGTGCGGAGTAAGGGGCGAGCTGTAGCTTCCCACCATTTTGGCTAGCAGAAGCGGTTGGCCATCTGGCGATTTCAGACCGAGTGGGACGAGGTTCCGATGCAGAAATTGCTCGTGACGTAAGCAGAGAGATGTGTATGGAATATACATTTATTCTGCCATGAATCAAGTAATTGTCATTAATAAATATATGCTAAATAAAGTCGCCTTTCGCCACTCAGACATTTGGAGGTGTCTTCGGGTCATAAATACTATCTTTCAGTAACTTTACAATGCCAGGAAACGGTGATATTAATAAATACATGAATAGCTTTGGCATAACCGAAGATGTACGATCTTATACGAACTGTGCCGACTGTCCGCTCAAGTTACAGACTGTGCGCCATATTCGGCAGTCGTCGATGGGATGTATTTCGATCTAGTCACGCGGTAGACCATGCTCTCGTACCGCTAATAGTTAGCTTATAATCGGTGGGAACAAGTTTATTTTACGGTATTTCTTAAATAAAGGCACCATAATGGCATCCCGTGTAAACATTATTTGTACAAAACTTCTTACTGCTTCATTACGTAAAACATAGGCAGTAGTATTGAATTTTGAGAATCCGACGGCGCTGCTGGGCTTTGAGAATCCGACGGCACTGCTGCGGCTCTGCAAGGGAACATAAAACTATGAGAGCATATCCACATGTAGGAAGAATTCCTACGTAGCGGCTCAGTAGCTTAGTTTAAAGACGGACTGACTTAATTATCGCAAAACTCGTGTGGGTAATCCTGGGCAGTTATACTGTGCTCCCCTTATACCGCCATCTGCGCACTCAGCTGCTAAACTGAGATATTTCTGGAAGTTTAGTACGAGTGGTGGATTCTTGCAGGTTGAATTACAATCATGAAATTTGGCAAGAAGCACGGTTTAACAGAGAAAGTAACTGAAAAAATCCGAAGATTGTAATCTGTAATTATATCGCACAAAAATATTTTTTCGCGATTACGAACTTACATTGCATCCTTGATCTGCTAAAAGTCGCAGGGATTTTGATGTGATTTTCCGTAATAGCTAGAATGATTCACGAGGAAGCTTTGTGTGTATAATTTAGAAATATTTCGTGCTTATTGGCACAATGGAGTGGAGCGCACTGTCGCTGCGAAAACGATGGCTCTGTTATCCAGAAGTGACAGCCAAGGCCGCTCGACTTCCGCCACATCATCTCATTCTCCTTACAGAGATTTCGTGAGGGAGTATGCTTTCAACACGAAAAGCACCTGTAATGTTTCAGAGTAAAGTAATACTTGCAAGTAAAGCGTGATTGCACTTCGATTGCTTGTGGTGAGCCTTCAATAGCCAATAAAATATCCATTGGTGTGTGTTCCACAGAACAATACGACATTTGCGTAACAACAACAGACTTCCGGAGAACAGACAAAGTCAATGCATCTGCACTTACCAATTAGCAAAGCGTATTAATAAAATAAGTGAATAATTGTAACTGTCAATGCGAAATTACAATAAAAATTTGACTCCGAAATTAATATACTTTCGAAAGTTCTGGAATTTCCAGGACGGATATCTTGTCAGTATATATCTATGAATGAAAATGAAATGAAGTCCCATGCTTCTTCACAGAGCCTAGGGGAGCGATACAGGGGACCCGTACCGCCGAACTAGGCAATGTCCTAATGGAGATGGTTTGACGTTGCCTTCCTCCGACCGTAATGGGAATGAATGATGATAATGAAGACGACACAACACGACACAACACAACACCCAGTCAACTCGGCGCAGCTGAAAATCGCTGACCCAGACGGGAATCGAACCCGGGACTGCGTGCTCGGGAAGCGAGAACGCTACCGTGAGACCACGAGCGGCACAGTGAAAAATCACGGAGATTATCGGTTCTCGGGAGTAATGAACTACCTATATACGTAATTAAGTTGTACGGAAATCTCGGAGCGCGAGTGCTACTCGTACTCCCTGTTTCTTTTCTGTTTTTCCTCTTTATGTCTTGTAGTTTACGCCACAGTCATCTTCCGAAGCCGTAGAGGTGCATATGAATAAAGCAGTAACTAGATAGTGGGTGCTACGTAAAACGCCCACTGATTCAGAAGAGTTTTTGTTCTACATCTCATAAGAAAGTACAGTTACTAGTAATTGCTATATAAACGTGTAGTGCTGACTGTTGTATCTTGTACGGCAGGCTAGGCACGGACGGCCACGCGTGCCTGCTGCGGGCTGTCTGCGAGGCGGCCGAAACGCCGTTGCTGCACAACGGACTGTTTGGGGAGGTGGCGCACCTGTTGCTGACGTGAGTACTCCAGCCGGCACGCTGCTAGCACACCGGGTGGAACGCACAGTCAGCTGTGTGCTTTTCATCCATTCAGTGCAAAGTAACCCTTCCTAGAGCAATCTCGGTCTGACGCAAAATCTCTCCTCTCTTCAGTGTTCAACCCTAAGGTTGGCTTGACGCAGTGCGCCATTCCACTTTTCCCTGGACCTTCCTCTCCGTTACGGTTTTCGTGACAATCAGCTCTCCCTGTACAGTTGTGGACAAAACGAGCGAGACCACTCGCCTTTTCGTTATGCTGATCCGCACAGCTTTAAAGTCTGCTACACAGCATAACAGGCAAGGCGACGAAGTGCTACCAACATCCTATGCATAGGCGTGAAATTGAAAAACTATCCGAAATTTGTCAGACTGTTTTCAGTCATGTGTACGACTATATTAATGCTGATTAGTGTGTTAACCACAACACCTAAATATAAGATATAAATGAAATAAGAAACGCTAATTAGTATGAACTGTACTAATGAAAATGAATTTCAGCTTATCGAGATAACATAACTGTTTCAGTGAGACAAAGTACCCCAGATCGTTAAGAATTAGCAAAATATTATGCGCATTCGGCTACGAAATGGTCTGTGTCAACGTTCAGACCAGTCATACTGGATTACCGTTGCTGACCTACCATGAAAGTGTGCAAATTTAGCAAAGCGTGAAGATTCATAACGAAATACAGTTAAAAATCATTCAGTGCCACACTTAAGTAAATTCAATTATTGACAGAAGCGGAAAAAGTAGGCAGTAACAAGTATGAAATTCTACGAGAGTTTCATATCGACATCCACAGGGCGCCGGTTACAGAATAAAGGTAGCAATAAAACGTATTGGAGGCGCTAGAATTTCTTAAAATTTCTTTACTGATCGTCTATCTGCCTTCATCGAGATTTGACCCGAAAACAAACCAGACCTCCCTGCAGTAACAAACACCTTTCACTACGTAGCAGACAACCCAGGCAAACAGCCCTCTATTATTACCCCAGACATGAATAAGTCAGCAATTTCGCAATGAAAATGGCAAGATGATCTGCAGTTTCCGCTGCATAGAGCTTTCTGGACTCAAAAACATGAATTGTCTACTTTTATCTCACCGATGATGTGATAATCATTCGGGATGTTTATCTAAATAACAAAAAAACTGTTATTAGCGAGTAAATTTAGTAGGATAATGCTGCACCACCCCAGGAAATAAACGGCGACGTAGCTGCCAAACGTATTCTACAATGTTTCGAATTCTCCATTAGACGTGCCACAGGCAGAAAACGTTCATTAGCCGAGGTGTTCAATAAGGTAGCAATGGGAATGCTCGCTCATCTAAAACGCGGTGGGGTGGGCTCTGAATTACCACGTGTATAGGCAAATGGATTTTATTTGCATTCCTGTAAACGTGATTTGGATCGAAAGCATAGCTACGATTAATGTGCTTATTTATCGACTGCAACTGGAACATTTCTAGTAAAGAGTAGGGGAAATTATTATGCAGCCCTTATCTTCAGTAACTTTGATAGCTATTTTCGTTGTTAGGATTTCGTCACGTAAATCGGTAAAAATGGAACCCTACTACTCTCACTTTATTGACCGTCTATCTGTCCTAAAACCCGTTTACCTCGAGTACGGGTGGACATAATAATCGGAAAAGTATCGCACTTCCTGCGGTATACGGTCCCTTGGTGGTGTAAAAGAGTGAGCTATGTCAACGCAATCTAAAGATACAGTCGTTTATGTAAATAAAATTTACGCGAAACGTCAAAAAATGGCTCTAGGAACTATGCCACCAAACTGCTTAGGTCATCAGTCCCCTAGCTCTAGAACTACTTCAACCTACCTAATCTAACACACAGCCATGCCCGGGAAAGGATTCGAACTGACGGCGCAAGCAGCCTCGCGGGCCGCGATATGACGCCGTTGAGCGCACGGCTAACCCGCTCCGGCAAGCTGTTAATATCATCTGCTGTTACTAAAATGTTATTCACTTCTGGTGAATGATTTTCTGCGCAGTTCATTTAAGAAAGAATAACCAAAATATATTTGTTGTTACGGAAGTGGAAGGATACCTAATTCATTTCCCCTTGTCTACATTCGTGATGTTAGATTCGCTATCTGAGCATACGTACTGTCCACAACCACAGTTTAGATCCAAGTCATAGTCACACATATGCGAATACAACACATTGACTTATACTTGAGGTATTTCGTTTCCCACGACGTGGTGGAAGACGGTGCTGTGGCGTCTTCGAAGCGCGAGATTCGCCAGTACTAGGTATCTCAGCACATCAGCTGACCGATCTTTCATAGTATGTCGGTAGCACTTCGTCGCCTAGCCTGTTATGCTTTATAGCAGACTTTAAGGCTGTGCGGATCAGCATAACGAAAAGGCAAGGGGTCTCGCTCGTTTTGTCCACGACTGTACCTTTCGCAGTTTACTATTTGTATGACACTCTTGATCGTCCTGGGCGATCCCGGTACTTTCAAAATGGTTCAAATGGCTCTGAGCACTATGGGACTTAACATCTGAGGTCATTAGTGCCCTAGAACTTAGAACTACTTAAATCTAACTAACTTAAGGACAGCACACACGTCCATGGCCGAGGCAGGATTCGAACCTGCGACCGTAGCGGTCGCGCGGTTCAAGACTGAAGCGCCTAGAACCGCTCGGCCACTCTGGCCGGCGATCCCGGTACTTCATAGCTCCATCTGGTGCTGTTCCAATGATGTTCAGTCCTACGATTTTAACCTGTTCTTGTTTGGATGTGCTTTCAGAGAGACCTGGTTTCCCGTATTCGTCTCCACACATCTGCGCTGGTAATTATATCTCTCCAGCTGATCTTCGATATCCTTCTGCAGACAAAATCTCCCCATTGTTTTCCTCTTGACCTTAGTCTCACATCTGTACATTCCAGAGGAGTACGTTCGTGGCTCGTTTCCTTATCTCTAGACTGATGATCTAGCTGGTGGATAACTTATTTCTTAAATTAAGCGGAAGACTGATTCGCTGACTGATTAAACACTTTGAAATGTCCTATATCCTTGTAAAAAGGGATCTATGGATGAATAAAGCTGCTACTACTGCTACCACTACCACTGCTGCTCTCTTTCTGCTCACCATATCTTTCCGCCTCTTCCAAATAGATAAATTCTTTTAATTCTTCTAACTCTCATCTTCCAACTCCTCTTCTTAGAGGCTCATACTATTCAGCTCTACACGCCATCAGTTTAGTCTTTCCCTCATACATCGTCATACGATACTGTCTGCATAAATTTCTTTCTTTGGTGAAAACTTTCTCTAGAAATTCTTTCGTATCCGTGATCACAATCTGTATATGTCACCACGTCTGTCTTCCGTCCACTGACTTTCATCCCCACCTCAGTTGCATCGCCAACATGGTCTATAACTTACTGGATGCAAGCATTGTATACAGCAATGGAAGAAGCATAGTATTCTTTGACATCTTCCCTAATTCTTCCTTTCTCTTGTTTACGATGATTTCTAACGACAGCAACTTCATTCTTGCAGAATCTGAAGCTCATCCGAGTGCCTTTGTATTTGAAGCCAGCTTTCTTCAGCACTCTGAACTTCCATTGCCATATGGCATTTTAAACACCTTTTCCGGATCTGCAGAGACGACTTAGGATGGCTTATTTTTCCGTATTTGCATTTGGAGCAGAATGCTAACTGCAAGTACCGCCTCTCTCGTCCCTAATTTCCTCTTGCAACCAAACTGATCTTTCAATCTGAAATACAACCAGAAATCTTTCTTCTTCTATCTGTTCACGAACAGTGCTGCACGTATGAACTCTCTTTCGCAAAACCGACCATCTTGGCTCTGTATTGTGTGCTCAGTGCTACAATGTTGTAGCTTTCCTTCTTGTTTTCCTGTTCCAAAATTCCGACTAAAATTGCCAGCCATATCCGGCATCTAAGACGATCCATACCCTAAGTTGTAGTATACGTCTCTTTTCTCTGTAGTGGCGACGTGTGCGCCTTAGAAAATTTACAGTTATTTCCGCATTTCGTGTAATTTAACAAAGACAATAACGGTATTTCAAAAATTAAACGATATCATTGTACTGATAAGTGTTCATCTGCAGTCTTCAACCGATTTATATATAGACAAGGTTTTCTATCTTTGTCCCGCGCTCTCTTTCTGGCTGTCTTCCGAAGCGTTAACGTATACTGCTTATACAGGTCTGCAGCGTAATGTAATTAATTTACTGAGCTCATGTCAAATAGATAATAAGTTTAATCGCAAGTTTAGTTTTGTTTGCAGAAGTGTTAAACCTAGGTCACATATCCCAGTTTACAGAATTATAGCACTGCCTGCAGTGGAGAAAAACAGCATCGCTGATTCGCTGCAGTCTGCCACCATTACGCGGCACATTTAAAATTTACGCTATTAATAATCGATGTAAAGGCACCTGATGACTGGAGGTATGATCCTCCGAAACACGTAATATAAACTATTATTTACAATGAAGAGCCAAAGAAAGTAATAAACCTACCTAATATCGTGTAGGGCCGCCGAAAGCACGCAGAAGTGCCACAACACGACGTGTCATGGACTCGACTAATGTTTAAACTCAGAAGAATGTTCCTGGAGCCACTCTGTAGCAATTCTGGGCGTGTCTCATTGTCCTGCTGGAATTGCCCAAGTCAATCGGGATGCACAATGGACGTGAATGGATGCAGGTGATCGGACAGAATGCTTACGTACGTGTTACCTATCAGAGTCGTATGTGGACGTCTCAAGAATCCCATATCACTCCAGCTGCACACGCCCCACACCGTTACAGAGCCTGCACCAGCCACGTCAGTTCCCTGCTGACATGCAGGGTCCATGGATTCATGAGGTTGTTTCCATACACCTACACTTCAATCCGCTATATACAATCTGAAACGAGACTCGTCCGACCAGGCAACATGTTCGCAATCATCAACAGTCCATTGTCGGTGTTGAGGGCCCAGGCGAGGCGCAAAGCTTTGTGTCGTGCAGTCATCAAGGGTACACGAGTCGGCTCCGAAAGCCCATATCGATGATGTTTCGTTGAATGGTTCGCACGCTGACGCTTGTTGATGGCCCAGCATTAAAATCTGCAGTAATTTGTGGAAGGTTTGCACTTCTGTCACGTTGAACGATTCTCTTCACTTGTCGTTGGTCCCGTTCTTGCAGGATCTTTTTCTGGCCACAGGGATGTCGGAAACTTGATGTTTTACTGGATTTCTTATATTCTCGGTACTCTCGTGAAGTTGTCGTACGTGAAAATCCCCACTTCATCGCTACCTCGGAAATGCTGTGTCCCATTGTCTGTGCGCCGACTATAACACCACGTTTAAACTCACGTAAATCTTGATAGACTGCCACTGTAGCAGCAGCGACCGATCTAACAACTGCGCCAGACACTTGTTGCCTTGTATAGGCGTTGCCGACCGCAGCGCCGTATCCTGCTTGTTTACATATCTCTGTATTTGAACACGCATGCCTATACCAATTTCTTTGGCGCCTCAGTGTAATAAATGCGACTGGTTACAACAGCTTAAAGACGCTTTGCATTCAGATCTTTTACGAAACATTATTTAAGTTAACTAACATACTTGATTTCATACAATGATAGTGGAAGCTTGGTCAGAGGATCATAACGGCATGAAATAAGATTTTGAAAGAGGACCAATCATTAGCAGATTTAAAAGTGAGCGAGTGGTGTGCGCAGGCCAAGCGACGGCGACGCCGGTCTGGCAGAGCACGTGCTGGCCCGGGAGGCGGGCAGGGTCGGCAGCGGCGGCGGCGGAGGCGGAGGGTGCCGGCGGCGGTACGCGGCCTGCCCCAGGGGTCGAGGCCCGCTCGACGCCGTCTCCACCCTGTCCGTGGACTCACAGCACTGGGATCGCTGAGCAGCTGTGGCAGCCAAACGAATGCTGCTGACGTGTGCCAGTTTTTTCTGTCCGTGAAAAAGAAACATTAAAGGAAACTGAAAAGAAAATCTGCCCTCTTTATTATATACGTAAGTGAACGCCAGATCTGATTTACGATTTCCCATTAATAAAGTTAAGGCACTTACTCCCTTTTACGGATAGTGATCATTAGCACAGAAAGATTGACAACTGTTTGCTCTTAGTTTTCTCCGGGCTACAGTGAGAAACCAAGTTTAATTTTTGAGAAGTGTGAATGACATCGATTATTAAATTGGGAGGTAAGAACACTTTTCTGAACGGACTTGTCTTGAGTGTAGCATTGTACGGATATGAAATGTAGGTGATAAATAGTTCAGACAAGAAACTTCTTGGCAGATTAAAACAGTGTGCCGGACCGAGACTCGAACTCGGGACCTTTGCCTTTCGTGGGCAAGTGGTTAGAGCACTTGCCCGCGAAAGGCAAAGGTCCCGAGTTCGAGTCTCGGTCCGGCACACTGTTTTAATCTGCCAGGAAGTTTCATTTCAGTTCACACTCAAGTGCAGAGTGAAATTCTCATCTTCGAAACATCCCCCAGGCTGTGGCTAAGCCATGGCCCGCAATATACTTTCTTCCAGGAGTGCTAGTTCTGCAGGGTTCGCAGAAGAGCTTCTGTTAAGTTTGGAAGGTAGGAGACGAGTTATTGGAAGAACTGAAGCTGTGGGGACGGGTCGTGAGTCGCGTTTGGGTAGATCAGTTGGTAGAGCACTTGTCCGCGAAAGGCAAAGGTCCCAAGTTCGAATCTCGGACCAGTACACAGTTTTAATATGCTAGGAAGTTGCATATCAGTCAGCACTCCGCTGCAGAGTGAAAGTCTCATTCAGTTCAGACAAGAATAGAAAAGAATTTTTTGAAATATAGTACTACACGAGAGAGCTGGAAATTAGATGAGTAGATCATTTAACTAATAAGAAGATGCTGAACTGAACTGGAGAGAACATAAATTTGTGGCACAACTTGACCAAAAGAAGCGATCCGTTTATATGACACAGCCTAAGGCATCAAGGAACTGAAAGTCTCTTCGGGTTTGCTGCCGGATCCTAAAATCAACTTGTCTCGATATTTCGGCGATCCAACTGGTCGCCATCTTCAGGAAAATGCTGCTTCCGCTGATGAGTCCCGCTGAGAACTGACGCCAGGTTGCAAATCGACGTCCTATATAGGCCATCGTTCAGTACACGGCGCACGCGCCGGCCATCACGGTTTCTGCCTTCAAAAACAGGGAGGTCGCGCCGCCCTTAGTGAAACACTGCTGGCAACGATATATCGCAATCAAGGCCGCACCGAAGAACGTTCAGTTTTGATGCGAGATAATACAGGATTCCACGTTTTGCTAACAGGAAACCCATTATCTCTGTTGATTACATTATTAGCCAACCTAATTTCAATCGTCTCCTTATAGACACTGTTCCAAAAACCGGAAATGTTGGCAAACACAAAAGTTTCCTCAAATTTCATTTTGTGTCCCTCCTTTAGGCAGTGTTCTGCTAGCGCCGATTTTTCCAGTTGTTGTAGCCTCGTATGACGGCGATGTTCCACACACCTGTCATGCACTGTGCGAATAGAACGGCCAACGTAAGCTTTCCCACATTTGACACGGAATTTTGTACACCCCGGGTTTCCTAAGCCACAAATCATCCTTCACAGAGCCGAGCAGGGCCCTAATCTTAGAAGGTGGACGGAACACACTCTTAATGTTAAAATTCCTTAAAATTCGTCCAATCTTAAACGATAAGCCTCCAGCATAAGGAACAAAGGCCACAGATCTATGTTCCTCTTCGTACACCTCCGGAGATGGTCCAAACTCCATAGCCCGACGAACCTGCTTCTCGGTGTATCCATTTTCCTTAAAAACAGTCATCAAATGCTCAAGTTCTTGGGTTAAGCTGTCTGCGTCGGAAATGGCATATGCTCTCCGTACCAAAGTCCTAAGGACGCCACTACGTTGGTGTGGTGGATGACAACTCTTAGGGTGCAGATACCAATCTGTGTGTGTCGGCTTTCGGTGAACACTGTGTCCCTAAGTTCCATCTGGTTGTTTATAAACCATTACGTCTAAAAATGGAAGCATCCCTTCATTTTCAACCTCCATAGTCAATTTGATACGGGGATGAAGACAGTTGAAGTGGTCCAAAAATCTGTTAAGAGCATCACGTCCATGCGGCCAGACGAAGAAGGTATCGTCCACGTACCTCCAGAAGCACGTTGGTTGCAAAGCTGAAGTCCTCAGTGCCATGTCCTCGAAGTCCTCCATAAATAAGTTGGCGACTATGGATGACAAAGGGCTACCCATAGCCACTCCGTCATTCTGTTCAAAAATGTAACCGTTAAATAAAAAATACGTGGAGGTCACCACATGACGACAAAGCTTCACCAGCTCTTCATCCAGTTTTTCACTGATCAAACTAAGGGACTCTTCCAGAGGAACTCGTGTAAATAGGGGTACCACACCGAAACTCACTAACAGATCTGAAGGACTCAACTTCAAAGATCCCATTCGTCGAATAAAATCCACCGAACTGGATATATGGTGTTCACACTTGCCAACAAATGGTCTGAGATCAGATGATAAATACTGTGCCAGGTTATAAGTGGGTGCACCCAAATTACTAACAATAGGGCGTAGAGGAACCCCTTCCTTATGCAACTTAGGCAGACCATACAACCTAGGCGAAACGGCAGCAACAAAAAGTTTCGAAAATTTTCTAAATTGTGTATAAAGTTTTTGGGCAGTCACTTAGTGCTCTGATTCTCAAATATTCGATGAACATGGTGTGTGTAATTTGCGCGACGTGAGCTGAGCTGCGCTGCCTCATGAGATACACACGCTTCGTAACTGTAATGCTCGTGTCGTCGTGTTACGCCTCTAACATAAGATTATGCCTCTTAATGAACCGAATATGACAGCACTTCAAGTTTCTGAATTCGGTCAATAGTTCCACGAAACATCGAGAGTCAAATTCTCGTTGCACCTGGAACCCGTCCGTCAGACAACCTGAAACTGGACTACCGTCTCCCGCTTTAGTCCCTTGGGAACATACACTGATGTGCAAATTTAAGCACTAAAGTAACTTTCGCCTGAAGTGTAACAGCCAACTGACACAGCTCGAAGAAGCTAGAAAGAACTGCTACAATGTAGTACAGAAAGTAACTGAAATGAATACAATGAGACGAACAGAAACGTTACTGCTATTCCAAGATGATAATTACCCTGAAGTCACGTCGATTTGTGATGCTATTCTGCACACCACAAAAACGCGAGGCGTGTTTCTGAATAGGATGTTTGATAACCACGGACAGCAACGTGCTCCCCATCTCGGCCACAACGTTGGAGAGATGTTCTGGTGGTGGGGCATGTTCTTCCTCCACCAACGCTGTGGACAGCTGCTGGACGGCCCTTGGTGCGCGTGGGCGTGCTGCGATACGTTCCTCATGCACCCGACTGGATTTGCGTCGGGGGAGCGGGCAGGCTTGTCCGTTCGCCGAATTTCCTCACTTTCCAAGAGTTCCTCCACTTGTGTAGATCGCTGCGGTCGGGGCCGAATGTGCACCCAAAAAGACCCACATGGGGATGGAGATCAGTGTCTCATTAACCTTGACCGATTTTTTAAATTTTTTTACAGGCGTTAATAAATATCAACGGAGCTGAAAGATGTAGAGGTGATTACGCCCCTGCAACATTATGGCTCCCGACAACGTAATGCCTGGACCACAAAACGACCATGCTCGACAATGTTCCTAGATGCCTTTCGTGTTCTCATCTGTCGCCATATCAGGGTACGTGTAACATTATTAGGTAACGCATGGTGTAGGACACTGCGATCCTCGCTTGTCGTGGTCAGACGTGGTAGGCCAGAATCATAAGGACGAGTATGCGTGCTTTCATGTTGCCATGCAGTCCAACGTGGGCCACTTCCGAATGCCCAATAAATGTGGTCATTGCACGATTCGACCAGCTGGCCAAATGAAACCCGCAATGAGGCCCCTCTCAAGCTCCGTCAGGTGCTGATAACACCGCCTCACACAAGTACGTGGAGACTCCGTGTCCTTCACAGCGAACACTGAAAATATGATACTGTTTACGCCGCTTGTATACGCTACCACGCCTGATACTAGCGCTGGACATGAACAAGACTAATACACCATGTTTGCTTCAGAGATAACACTGTCAACTGATAACAGTGTTATCTCTGACACAAAAAATGGTTCAAATGGCTCTGAGCGCTATGGGACTTAACTTCTGAGGTCATCAGTCCCCTAGAACTTAGAACTGCTTAAACCTAACTAACCTAAGGACATCACACACATCCATGCCCGAGGCAGGATTCGAACCTACGACCGTAGCGGTCGCGCGGTTGCAGACTGTAGCGCCTAGAACCGCTCGGATATCTCTAACACATGCGCATTAACTCCACAGTGGAAAGCGTTTTAGAAATCTTGAGAATAGCTGAAAGGTTGTCAGTCGAAATATTGTATAAATGTTTAGTGATATCCCGTATGCACTCGCGGATAAAGATGGAATATTCAATCCGCCGGGAAAATGTCACAAATAATTGAAACTCTTAATCATTTACGTATCTGTCGGTGGTGTGTATGTGTACGAAATTACATTGACACCTGACCATATGTTCTGGCTGTTTCAATTTTTTTGTCAGGCAGTGTAGTTTTACAAACTTCCCAAACATATTGTTACTGATAACAATCAGTCTGGAATAATGTACTACCAACCACATAAACTATTAATTTCTGATACAAATACCTAATTAGTATTAATAAAAAAGTTTAATCTTAATTTGCCACTGGCATTTTTAATGATCCAATACTTAGAATAGCAGTCTGAACTGTTATTTGTGGAAAGACGATTATTTTGAACCACTGGAAATCTAACGTTGATCACAACTGACTTCGTTATTGATGTTACTATTTCTAATCACAATTTAGAATGTAAAATCCGTACAGAGGTCAACCATCAAGTTTAGCAAACATTATTTTTGTCGTATTTTGTGTTCTAAGTTTCTTTATGGCGCGATTCAGTATCGCCTTCGTAAAAAAAAAACGGCTCTGAGCACTATGGGACTTAACATCTGTGGTCATCAGTCCCCTAGAACTTAGAACTACTTAAACCTAACTAACCTAAGGACATCACACACATCCATGCCCGAGGCAGGATTCGAACCTGCGACCGTAGCAGTCGCGCGGTTCCGGACTGCGCGCCTAGAACCGCTAGACCACCGCGGCCGGCTCGCCTTCATCAGATAAATAACTAAGACACACAAAAATATACAAAAAACGTATCCACCTAGTAGAAACATATACAGCCCTGCCGTGTCTCAGCGTGCATTTAACCGTAAGGGAGTAAGAAACTGGAGACATTTACCACAAAGGATTTATCTGACATGGACAGTTACAGTATTACGTGAAATAGGTAAATTCTTCTGCCGTGGTCCTTTCACCACCACTTCATTATTTAGAATTAAGTTCTGTTTAACCACCACATAGTCGGCTGTAATTTTACCGACGGATACACGGATACACATGCAGATTTATTGATGAGGCTTCTGTGCTGAATGATTGTGCGGGCTCGGTGTTTTGTTCCGTGAGCGAATGGGTCGGAAATGTTTGTGCACTCAAAAGGAAACATTCATTTGTTTGTGACCGGCGAGCACTCAATGGTCACCTGTTTGTTTTTTCTGGAACGGTGAGCACTCGGAAAGCCCACGCTGTTTGCTTTACCGGTGCTGTGCTACGGTTTTGGCGCGCGTGTGTGTGTGTGTGTGTCCCAAACTTTCTGGTTACTGTCAGTACGGGAGGGTGTGAATCTGGTTGTTTCCGGCTTAACTTTAAACGTCAGTATTAACAAAATCCACTATGACGAGGGGTATAATTGTTACTCGCTTTGCGTTGTAAAGCTGGTAACACTGATGGCCTTGAGTTTACTGGTGCCTAATGAAAAAAAAAAGGTGTGTGAAATCTTATGGGACTCAACTGCTAAGGTCAGCAGTCCATAAGCCTACACACTACATAACCTAATTTATCCTAAGGACGAACACACACACCCATGCCCAAGGGCGGACTCGAACCTCCGCCGGGACCAGCCGCACAGTCCATGAATGCTGCGCCTTAGACCGCTCGGCTAATCCCGCGCGGCTTAAAGGTTCCAATCAAGATAAAACAGTTAAATGTGTTAGTAACTTTTTATCACATCAATGATTCGTTACAGTGTTTGTATCCTCATATGAATGTCGATGCACTTGATTTTTACGTGTGCGTTTCAGATAGATGGAACTAACTAGTGGTCTGGTTTGGGCAGATAGATTGAACAAGTGGTCTGCTTTGGGTTTCTTTTTTTTTACGAAAGAGGTATTGTGTGTCTCATGTTATCCAGATGCGACAGTGAAGCGAAAATTGTAAGTACCTATACTGTTACTTAGAGATGATGCCAGTAATTTGCACACGGGTTGTAATTATCTTTCTTTCTCTCTTTCTAATACACGCACAAGCGCGCACACACACACACACACACACACACACACACACACAGAGAGAGAGAGAGAGAGAGAGAGAGAGAGAGATCAATAACGCTAAATGTATACTATAAAAAATGACACTGCATAAATCGTATGAGTATTGATGGATAGTACCCTAAGAGTCAAAGAGCGCTACGTAATTTTTACAGGATTCAGATACAAAACTGCTGCTCATTACCAGCCTTACATGGGCAATAGATACACAGACTTAATGTAATTGGGCTCTACTTCTTTAGATCGTTCTTACACAACCATAGTATTTGTAATTATCAGTAATACATCTGTCCCACAGTGAAACGGCTTGGAAGTGAGAGGTAAATTATTCAGTTATCACTACTTACTGTTATAGAAATGAAATGATCGTGTGGCATTGTAGGCCGGGAGGTCCATCCGGGGAAGTCTGGATGCCTGGCTACTAGTCTTATTTCAGGTGACGCCACCTTGGGCGACTTGCATGTCGGTGATGATGACGACAACACAACACACAGTCCACGAGCGGAGAAAATCACCAACCCGAACCTGCTGCATGGTACGCAGACACGTTACCACTCAGCTAAGCAGAAAGACGGCAGTAACACGTTATAACCTGTTAAGCGGTCAGTGACGACTTCAAAAATATAGTGCCACTGCCACAACTTCATCATTTTGGTACTACAGCGTCTATATTTTTTGTTGCTTGCTGGAGTTTCTAATTCATCAATTAACAGATATTTTTCCCTGTTTCCTCTTACGAAGTTCTACTAGATTATTGTCTATGTTGACAAAAGCACATCCCGTGTTATTTACCTGGGCGACGAAATCAAACGTATATCGAACGTGTATCGCAAAGCGTTTGCATATTCATTGTCCGGCTACTTAGCTGAGTAACCCTCTGTAACTAAGAACTGAGTGAATGGGTCAACGGAGAACCTAAATGGGTGTCATCGGACTTCCGTCCCAAACAAATTCAACGAAAAATATAGAACAAAATGTGGTAAAAATGTGGTACGTGCTTGCCACCCATTCAGCGGGTCCCGGTTCGATTACCGGCCGCGTTGAGAATTTTCTCCGCTCATGGACTGGGTACTGTGTCGTCCTCATCACCATTTCGTCCTTATCACCAGCACGCAAGTCGCCCAACGTGGCGTCGACTGAAATAAGACTTGCATTCGGCGACCGAACTTCCCCGGATGGGGCCTCCGAGACGACAATGCCAAACGATCATTTCATTTGTTTTGTACATTCTTTGCATCTTGAGGTGAAAGTTCCAAGCAATCGTAACACTTCCCACAGGAGAGCCAGAACACTATGATCATTGGCCACTGTTACAATGAATGACAGCCGGCGACGCTGGGAGCACGTGCAGCAGTAAGGTAAGTTTATAAGCGGAGCAGAATCATTCTAACAAAGGTGGAGAAATGAGCGGCTTGACAAAGGGCAGTTTATTGCTGTCCGGCGCCTGGAAAAGGGCAACTAAGAAACGGCAAGCTGGTCGGCTGTTCGGGAGCTCCTGCCTTGAACATCTTTACCATATGGTTAGAGGTAGGGCTGTTGATGTTTTTAAAAATACCGGTAATCCGATATATCGAGCAAAAGTATTGATATAACAACGAAAAAAACATATACCTACCTGCCCATAAAAGCATCGGCTCCACACAGTAAATATACTGCCGGTTTTAGAGCTGTGTATTGAAGTATTGATTTATTATTAGATATTCTGTACCTCACAAACTGGCAGGTCACCTCTTCTCCTTAGAGCAAGAATTTAAAGGAGAACGACGCACGTACACTCTTGGCAATAACCACTTTGTATGGTAATTGCATGTAAGTGGCACAATAGAAGGTGTCCCATGGGTCTGTCGCTCGGTTTCGCCACACACCGGACTTGTTTGGAGCACTTCATGTCGACTTCCCTGTTTTCTTTTTCACTTCTGCCAACGTCAGCGACCTAGCAGTTGTAGTGTCGAAACTGCGAGGTGAAGCTAAACGTTGGAATTTATGTTGGTAACGCCAAGTGCCGGTTAAGTCAGCATTTCCCCACACACATCTCCATCCCACCGAAAAGACGGATGTTCTCATCTAGATTTTTGTTCATCATTTTCAGCTACTGTTTTTGATGAATGTCGATGTGAAGACATGGCACACTTGTTGCTTTAAAAATTCCTTTTGAACGGAACTGGTATGCTATTTCATCACATCGAAGATCTTGTTACTCCATTCACGTCCCCCCCCCCCTCCCCCCCTCCGTCCCCCACAAGTGCAGTCGGACTTCTTCTTTGTGCCACATACACTATGTGATCAAAAGTATCCGGACACACCCAAAAACATACGCTTTTCATATTAGGTGCATTGTGCTGCCACCCACTGCCAGGTACTCCATATCAGCGACCTCAGTAATCAGACATCGCGAGAGAGCAGAATGGGGTCCTCCGTGGAAAACACGGACTTCGAATGTGGTAAGGAGATTGGGTGTCACTTGTGTCATACGTCTGTACGCGAGATTTCCACACTCCTAGGCATCCATAGGTTCACTGTTTCCGATGTGATAGTGAAGTGGAAACGCGAAGGGACACGTACACCAAAAAAGCGTACAGGCCGACCTCATCTGTTGACTGACAGAGATCGCCGACAGTAGAAGAGGGTCATAACGTGTAATAGGCACACATCTATCCAGACCATCACACAAGGATTACAAGCTGCATCAGGATCCACTGCAAGTACTATGACAGTTTTGCAGGAGATGAGAAAATTTGGATTTCATAGTCGAGCGGCTGCACGTAAGCCACACATCATGCCGGTAAATGCCAAACGACGCCTCGCTTGGTGTAAGGAGAGTAAACATTGGACGATTGAACATTGGAATAACGTTGTGTGGAGTGACGAATCACGGTACACAATGTGGCAATCCGATGGCAGGGTTTGGGTATGGCAAATGTCCGGTGAACGTCATCGGCCAGCGTGTGTAGTGCCATCAGTAAAATTCGGAGGCGTTGGTGTTATGGTGTGGTCGTGTCTTTCATGGAGGGGACTTGCACCATTTGTTCTTCTGCGTGGCACCATCATAGCACAGATCTACATTGATATTTTAAGCACCTTCTTGCTTCCTACTGTTGAAGAGCAATTCGGGGATGGCGATTGCATGTTTCAACACCATCGAGCACCTGATCGTAATCCACGGCCTGTGGCGGAGTGGTTACATGACAATAACATCCTTGTAATGGACTGCCCTACACCGAGTTCTGACCTGAAACCTATAGAATACCTTTGCGATGTTTTGGAACGCCGACTTCGTGCCAAGCAACACCGACCAACATCTAAGAACGGGCTGCCATTCCCCAGGAAAACTTCCAGCACCTGATTGAATGTATGCCTGGTAGAGTGGAAGCTGCCATCAAGGCTAACGGTGTGCCAACACACCAAATTGAATTCCAGCCTTACCGATGGAGGGCGCCACGAACTTAATCATTTTCAGCCAGGTGTCCGGATACTTTTGATCACATAGTGTATACTTGCTTCACACAGACAAAGGGGAAGAGTGGATATGTTGTATGCTCAGAAAGTAGGAACACTCTTTCACACAATGAAAGTAAAATTATGTTCCACTACGATTTCAAAAGCACAACTTCAAATATGTACAGAAAACTGTGAAAAAATTTAATGTAAAATAAAAATATCGGCACCCGACATTACCATTTTGACGTCGATATATCTGCGGAAAACATATTGACGAGATATATCGATGTTTTTGGAAAAATATCGATATTTTATCAGCAACCCTTGTTGAAGTACGGCGAGACTCTCGACAAGTTGCTCGAGGCCCACATCTCATCACAGGACGTGGAGGTCTGGGGTTACTTTCTCTGAAGAGCGGCCTTGGCGGCGACTTGTTGCAAATCTGACGACAGAGGACGAGTGTTTCGGAATACACCACTCAGAGCACATCGTTGAACATACGGCTCCACAGCAAAATGGTTCAAATGGCTCTGAGCACTTTGGGACTTAACTGCTGTGGTCATCAGTCCCCTAGAACTTAGAACTACTTAAACCTAACTAACCTCAGGACATCACACACATCCATGCCCTCGGTAGGATTCGAACCTGCGACCGTAGCGGTCGCGCGGCTCCAAACTGTAGCGCCTAGAACCGCTCGGCCACTTCGGCCGGCGCTCCACAGCAGACGACCGCTAAGTGTTCCCAAGTTGACCCAACGTCATTGTCAATTACGACTGCAGTGGGCACGGGATCATCGAAATAGCACCATACATCAACATAAAAGTTTCACTTGGTCGAATGAATAACGTTTGTTGCTGCAGCTAGGCGGTCACACTCGGATATGGCGTCATCTACGTCAACGGCTGCTCGAAACATGTACCACGCTACGGTTAAAGGACGACGGGAACACTTAATCTATGAGGGATACTTGACTGTTCTTCCATAGGACCTGCGTGACTAAATGATGACGTCATACTAGCTATGGGCTACGTGACCAGTTACACCCCTCCATGCATGATGACTTCCACGGCAGTGCAGGAGCTTCCAGCAGGGTAACTGTCTGTGTCATATGCAGAATCGTGATATAGTGCTTCGAGGAGCACGAGAATAAAATAACGTTGATGTCTTCAGGAGCAAATTCGCCTGATCTGAACGCAATGGTACACGTCTTAGACGCCATTGGTCGCCAATTCTGCGCTCATAAATCACCAGCTTGTAGTTTATGGGAATTGCATTACCTGCGCGCAGACATCTGGTGCCAGATGCCTCTAGAAACCTACCAATGACTTGTCGAACCCATGACACGCAGAATCGCTACTGTATTGCGTTCGAAAGGTGGACCAACACGGCATTAAAAGCAGGTGATCTTAATGTGTTGTGTTACAAGTGTATCGTACATATGCTCGAGTTCGAGAATTTGTTCCTATGTTGTGTGCTAGCCTACTGCCTTGTTTATTACTAGTGGAGGAAACAAAACTTCTGTTGTATGTCCTTTAAACATTACCAAAAATTCGGGACGTTCATTGTCCTGATGTCATCTTTATTCCGTTTTCGGTATTTGAAGGCTTGAATTAATTTTCAATAGCTATTTATTCACTTGTTTCAAGTCTAGTTTGCTGCGGTGCGTTGCCAAGTTTGTGCAATGAAAAATGTGAAACGTTTAAAGGAAGTCGCTGTATGGTGTAATAAGCAAACTCAAAGGATTGAAGAACTGGCTGCAACAGATGGGTTCAAGTCTTTACACATAGAAACAAGGGGGCAGGCCACATTACTAAGGAATTACAGTGCTGGTAATTAAAACTGCAACACAGTGAAACCACCATGCAACAAACGTAAAATTTTATGACGAGTACTACATGCTTCGATAAAAATATGATTAGTACTCAGCGCAAGCAGAAGCAATGCCATCTACATTCTGTTTATTAGGAATTGCAACAAAAATCGTTTCTCATTCACAAATATCCTTTTTAATGTTGGTAGTCCTTGAGAAGAAACGATTGGCGATATATTTTTTATGTTCTAGATTTTTATCGGAAGATTAGAAAGCATTAAAAATCTCGCGGCACAAATGACACGTACTCGCGACACATCGGGTGAGAGCGCTGCTTCTGTTTATACAGAAGCAGGTTACAGCTATTGTTTTTTGTCAGTAGTAGTGCCCCTTGAGAAACTGCTGCACCTTTGGTGGGAACAGGAATGATTTTATCAACATACCGTTCCGTAAAATTTGAAGAATTTACTTTTCGATAAAGAGGTATTTCTGATGTTTGAAGCATACGCTGTACCCACAAGTATTTAATATATCGCTCCAATCCGTCATGATGTTCCATGTCTTTATCACAAGCGTCCATAGATTACTACACGATGCGTTCATTTATGAGAAGTGAAAAATGTGTTTCTACTTTTCAAGAATAACTAACATGCACCCCTCTCCTTGAAGGGTGCAAAAGTTGTGTATTTCTTCTTATTTGCTGTTGAAACTATCAAAATATCACTGATTTAGACGGGACCAGTTTCAGCCATACATTGACCATCTTCAAAACACCAAGAGCCTTTAACAGAATACGATGAACAGAAAGTACACGTATGCTCGGGATCCGTCACGACTAAAAGCAAGCCGCTGTGACTGTATAGGACTATATAAAAAAATCGTATAATACATATCAATCCATTTTATCCATGGACGAAATAACATACTTCAAATTACTTTCAGTTCGGAAGTTCATAATTCATCTAATTCATCTTTTCCTTTTCTTCTTAGCACTTAAATATTAGTTTCGCTCTGTCATATATATATATATATATATATATATATATATATATATATATATATATATATATATATATATCCCAGTGATGCGAACTTAAAGCCATTAAAGTACCAAACTTGCCCAACTGACAGTTTTTTCCCCAGACCAATTTCTCTCTCTCTCTCTCTCTCTCTCTCTCTCTCTCTCTCTCTATATATATATATATATATATATATATATATATATATATATATATATGCTATTTTCTGTTATGACGCTACTGCATTTGTATAATACGTTATTTCTTGGTGTACGCGTATTAGAGCGCGTGACCTTGATTCGCACTTAGTCTCTGGCATGTTGCTCGAAAACTCACTTCCGGTCTATGTTATTCTTATGGAGATTACGTCGCTGATAACGAATAACTCCGGAAAACGACTTCCGGTGCGCGCTGCTCGCGGCTTGGAGTCACTGTGCGCCCAGCAGGCGGGACTGCAACACAACACGGGTCCTAGTATTACGAGACCCGTGTTGCAGAATAATTCGTTTTCGGTCGTTTATTACTTTGTCTCCTGTGGGTTGCAGGGGTTACGTCCCCTGGGGAGGTGGGCGGGTGTCTATTTGTTTAGTATATATATATATATATATATATATATATATATATATATATAGAGAGAGAGAGAGAGAGAGAGAGAGAGAGAGAGAGAGAGAAATTGGTCTGGGGAAAAAACTGTCAGTTGGGCAAGTTTGGTACTTTAATGGCTTTAAGTTCGCATCACTGGGATTAGCCCTGATGTATCAATATTGTTTTGTTTATGACCTCAAAAATACATTTCAAGATGGCGAGTCCGCTTGAAATGTCCACATTAGCTGAACAACGTTCTGTTATTCGTTTTTTACTTCCTGAAAGGGAGAAACCAGTGAATACTGTAGAACGTCTGAAGTTCATGGTGAAGGTTGTATGAATCGTGCAAATTTTTACAAGTGGGCAGAGCAGTCCAAAATGGTAGCGACTCAGTGACTGACGAGCACCGTTTTGGCCGAGCAGTTGCAGTTTCAACTCCCTCACTTGAAAGTCGAATTGATGACATTATTCGTGCCGACTAACGTGTGACTGTGGAAATGATAGTTGCTAAGGTTCAAGTTAGTACTGGTACAGTTCATAACATTATCTGTAACAAGCTGAAGTGCCGCAAAAATTGTGCAGGATGGGTCCCAAAGGAGTTGACGCGGCTACACAAGGAAACAAGGACGTGAGTGTGCACAGAGATAAAGGAATGTTATGAAAGAGAAGGTCAGCAATTCCTCAATAAAATTTTAACATGTGATGAAACTTGAGTTCACTATTAAGAGCCAAAATCATAAAGACAAAGCATGGAGTGAAAGCACACCAGTTCACCTGTCAACAAAAAATTCAAAACCCAAGCATCAGCAGGAAAAGTCATGATGACGGTATTTTGGGATGCTGAAGGTCCACTTTTTTGTGATTATCTCGAAGGTCAGCGTAAAATGAGCAGCCGACACTAGTCGGATTTGCTTTTAAACAAGGTGAAGCCAACCATGAGAGAGAGAGAGACGTCGTGGATCTCAGAGGAGAGGTGTCAAAATGTTCAAATGTGTGTGAGCTCCTAAGGGACCGAACTGCTGAAGTCATCGGTCCCTAGACTTACACACTACTTAAACTAACTTATGCTAAGAACGACACACATACCCATGCCCGAGGGAGATCTCGAACCTCCGGCGGGAGGGGCCGCGCAGTCGGTCACATGGCGCCTCGAACCTCGCGGCCACTCCGCGCGGTGGAGAGGTGTCATTCTCCATCAAGATACCGCACTTCCTCATATTGCTCAACTAACCCGTGAAACCAGCGACAAAATGGGCTGGGAAGTACTGCTTCATCTCCTTACAGTCCTGATTTAGCACCGAGTGATTTATTTCCTTTTGTTGGTGCGCTGAAGGAGGCATTACGTGGGAAGAGGTTCCAGGACAACGAGTACGTGAAAAAGTTTGCAGGAAATTGGTTAACACATCAAGATAAAGAGTTCTTTGCAGCCAGAATAAAAAAAGCTTGTAGCCCGTTGGAACAAGTGCATAAATGTTCAAGGGAATTATGTTGAAAACAGAAAAAGTATTGTTTTGTAAAAATAAACGCGTTTTTCTTCAGGCCAATTTGTATTTTTTCATCTCTGACAAAATCAAAATTTCGAGGAATATAAAATGGCGAATAAAGTATCAAACCTGAAGAGTTTTCCAGTATGGGCCTAAATACTTGTATGTAAACAATGTAAACAAAGGATGACGAAAGTTCACAAACTGTCTTGGCCCAATATACGATCACGCGGAGGAACTTAAATATTTTGTAGTGTGTTCGGCCGACACAAATAGAAGGTAAGTAGGAATGTTTGAGTTTTGTTGTACTCGAGCAGGTACGTTCCACAAACTGAAACGAAATGCCCACATGCCAGGGCGTCAGGACATTTCGGGGTACTGATGAGCCACTACACCAAGTCAGGCTGTAATTAGCTGTATTCCTCGCACCGAATAGCCGCAGGGAACAGCCAGCTTAATTGGGACCCTGCTGCGTGAGCACGACGGCTGAACAGAGCGGACTGCGTGGTCACTAGGCTAATTCCCACACACCTACAGTCGAATGCTGTACGAGACACGTCAAGTGTAATGCGTGAACATATCTCGGACCTCTCGTGATTTGAAAATCGCACTGGTAGACGAATGTAGCAACATGTCTACACAGTCCAACGATGAGTGCCTCAAGCAGATTTAGCTTATGCATTGCTGGCCATGTTTGGCATATTAGTTCATGTTATCATGACATGGCTGCAGCAACAGACCCTACCACTACAACTGAGACACTTTTATTTTGTTCTCTTGTTTCGAATCTATTCACGATTGGGAATTACTGCTTTGAACTGTAAATAGGACAGATATATTCTGAAAGCGATAAGAAGAGTGAGAAAATTCCTATTAGATTTAGCACTGAATAACTGCAGTATTAGCCGCTTACCTATCTCGAGTTTGTCGAGGATCTCTCGTGCGGCAAAGATCTCCTGTGGCTGGAAAAGAACGTAGGAATCGAATTTCAATAAATTGCATACATCAGATGTGTACTCCTGCCTGCCTAGTAAGCAGGAAATCCCGGGTTCGAATCCAGGTCGGGCACAAATTTTCAACTCTTCCCGTTGATTTCTATCAAAGTCCCGCATACAGCTGATATTTGTAATCCATTGAAATTCCATTCTTCACAACTGTCACGATCCACCATGGTGTCTGTTCTTTTGGACATGTCCGAAAAAACAGACACCATACACGTACGTAGAAATCGGATATGTAGAATTACAGACCAGTATTATCAATCTGTATCGGTTGGAGGATACTATAGCACGCTGTAGCCGGTATCGTAAATCATCGCTCTAATGTGAGTAACATACAGCATTATTGCTTAGTACCGCCAGGATTTCCAAAGTCAACTACATAAAAACTACGAGACTTACACACAATAGCAACTTATAGGACATATCTCCGAGTTTCTATTAATAATACGCACCATGATATAGTTGCAGAGTGCACCACCAAGGGTCTTGCGTGTCAGAACATGTAGACAAATCATCTGCTCCGAATTATGACATAGAACTTCTTGTATACGACTTTGTACATAGTGGTAAGGAGAGGCGGGCTACTGAGTTGTGTAGCAGCTGTTGTCGTAGGGAATCTCAACAGGAGCAGAAATGACTAGCGGACATTTAACCTCAGTAAACAGAGGTTTACTTAACTTGTAGCTTCCTCCAGGGCGTTGCGAAGAAACTTTACAAAAGGGACAAATCGCAATAACATCAGTTATTAGAAGAAGCAAACTAAAGAGCGCCGTGCAGTTTGAGGCTCCCCTTAATCATGTTTGAGCAGACTGTCGACGGCTGACCAAGTCTGAAGACTGCTACTGAGACTGAGCTGTGTAGCTGCCGCTGGCCATCCTTCACTGGCTCAGCAGGCGCGCATCATTGGATCCAGCGGATCCCCGCGCTACCGCTATTGGCGTGTGTCGGACACGTGCGTCAAGGCGCCGGCAAGGGTGGTATCGATCTGTGATACAACAGAATTGGTTCACACCTACAGACAATGAACGCAACATACCGATTCCCAAAGCGATCTTCTCTCGCTGCGCCATCCCTGGCAACAGGGCAGAGACATCAATCAATCACACGGAACTTATTGCCATTTACTGTGTCGCTGACGGCGTACATACAGAGCAACTCTTATGCGAGTTAAAAATTTGCTCTATCCACTGAAGCATCTATTTTCTATTTCCTCTGTAGTTTTAGTACAGCTATTTGTGAAACCCCAGAGGTACTTATGAATAACCCAATACTCCTATAAACATGATGACAAGCATATCCAAACGGAAATGATAGCAGGAAGCTACATGGTGCCTGAATGCTAATAAATCAACTGTGCAGTATAAGCAGATAGTCATATATTCAAATATAGTACATTAGTACACAAACTGATTAATTTTCGATTTAAAAAGTAATATGTATGATCCTCTATACTCAAGATTAGATCCTTGGTGGGGCCAAGCTATTATCAGCGAAATATTTGGCGAGCTAACAACGAGGCAGGTACTTCATGATTTTTTTTTATCTGCAGGATATTAATTACTTGGTCATGAGGACATTATCCACGTTGTAAGTAGGCTGTTTAGGTTTTTATGTTAGTAACGACACGTAGTGCTCTGTACGAAAATCGCTGATTGCACTGTGTGCAGGCTGTGGCTGGTTGGACTCATTGTTGGAATATTTGCTAGTGTAGCGTTGAGCAGTTGGATGTGAACAGCTTGTAGCGTTGGGCAGTTGGAGGTGAGCCTGCCGGCCGCGATGGCCGAACGGTTCTAGGCGCTTCACTCTGGAACCACGCGGCTGCTGCGGTCGCAGGTTCGAATCCTGCCTCGGGCATGGATGTGTGTGATGTCCTTAGGTTAGTTAGGTTTAAGTAGTTCTAAGTTATAGGGGACTGATGACCTCAGATGTTAAGTCCCATAGTGCTTAGAGCCATCTGAACCATTTTTTTAGGTGAGCCACCAGCAGTGGTGGATGTGGGGAGAGAGATGCCAGAGTTTTGAGAGGTTACTATGAGCGGGCGATCTGGACGAAAAGGAAATTTGTAAGACTGGATGTCATGAACTGATATAATGACTTTTGAACACTATTAAGGTAAATACATTGTTTGTTCTCTATCAAAATCTTTCATTTACTAACTCTTCCTATCAACAGTTAATGCCTTCAGTAGTTAGAATCTTTTATTTAGCTGGAAGTATTGGCGCTCGCTGTATTGCAGTAGTTCGAGTAACGAAGATTTTTGTGAGGTAAGTGATTCATGAAAGGTATAGATTATTGTTAGTCAGGGCTATTCTTTTGTAGGGATTATTGAAAGTCAGAATGGGTTGCGCTAAAATATTGTGTGTCAGTTTAGAAATGATCAGAATGAGTAAAGAGGAAACAGTCTCGGTACGTTCCGTTTTACTCAGCTGTTTCTGTATCAAATAAAGTAAGTTTTTCCAGCACAGTCATTCTTAATTTTCTGAGGGGAAGTTCAAATGTATTACCAGCGAGTTAAACCCGTCTCATGTTTTCACAACCACAGCCCGGCAATCAACGCCTTTGGCTCGTTATTAAATTATAATATAGCTTTTGCCATGTAGACAATTTTGTGGGATTCGTCAGTTATGTCTCTTTACGTCACCGAAGGCATAAGCTTTTGTTAAAAACCTAGGAATCTACAATCAACACGTTCTGAGTGCAGTACAGTATGTAAATACAGTAAAATTTCTCATAAACGCAGTTACGTCAGTGAACAAGTAAAAAACCGTAAGAAATTACAACAAACCTATAACCATTGAGCTATGATGGACTGTTATTAATTACACATACCGTACAGTAACCAAAACAACAGCAGCGCTAATGAGAAATGAATATGTTCACCAAATTCACACAAGGAAGAATCGCAGTTTTTCTGTACGCATGTCATTTACACGGATTTCAGTCATTTTTCTGAGAAAAATGTTCACCTTGGGCTTTTCATCGCCGGTATTCAACAGCATACCATTCCCATTTGCATGTAATACTGTCATTCTCATTAATGCTTCATTGCAGTGGCAAAGATGTTTTCACAGACAGGTGAGTCAGTGACGGGAACGTATAGGCAGAGACCAAAAACAGATGGATTCAGGGCCTTACTGTTCTTTACAAATACAGATAAACTATGTTTGCAGCTGCGATGCACCAGTAAAGTGCACTGGGAGGAGGAATAGAGCGTCTGGTAAGGTGAGTAACGACTTGTCAGCACAAAATCACATAGGAGTAATGCAGGAGTAGGTCTAATAATGAAAAAGAAACAAGGAATATGGATAAGCTACAAAGAGCAGCATAGTGAGCGTATTACCGAAGGCAAGATAAACACGAAATCAACACATATTAACATTAATACAGATTCACAAGCCTACTAACTCTGCATATGAAGAAGAGATTCAAAGAATGTGCGATGGCACAAAACAGATTATTCAAATTGTTAAGGCAGACGAAAATGTGATTGTGATGGGAGATGGAAATCGATGATAGGAAAAGGAAGAGCAGAGGAAGTAACAGCAAAATATGGACCGGGGGAAAGGAATAAAAGGGGAATTATGCAATAAACATAATTTAATCACTGCAAACACTTGATTTAGGAATCTCGAGAGCAAGTTGTGTTCGTGGAAGTATTCTGTCACAGGTAAGATTCAGATAAATTATATAATTGTAAAGCAGAGATTTCGACTTAAATTTCGAACTTTAAAAAGTTTTCAGGCGCGGAAATCGGCTCTGACGATGATTTGTTTGCTTTAAACTACAGGTCGAAATGGAAGAAATTGCATGAAGGTAGGAAAATAAGCAGATAAGCAGATGAGACCTGGATTAATTGAGGGAACCAGAGGCTGTTGAGCGTTTCACAAAGGAAAAGGGGAAGGAATGCAATAGAAGACGAGCGGGTTGCTTTGAGAGGTGAAATAGACAAGGCAGCAGAGGATGAAATAATTAAGAAGGAAAAGACCAGCAGAAAACCTGGATTAATTGAGGGAACCAGAGGCTGTTGAGCGTTCCACAAAGGAAAAGGGGAAGGAATGCAATAGAAGACGAGCGAATTGCTTTGAGAGATGAAATAGACAAGCCAGCAGAGGATGAAATAATTAAGAAGGAAAAGACCAGCAGAAAACCTTGGATATTACATGAGACGTTGAATTTAATTCGCAACAGTCGAAAATGTAAAACCGTAGCGAATTAAGCTGTTAAAGGCAATACAGACGTCTAAACCATCAGACTGACAGAACAGAAAGTAAAAAATGGATGAACAGGTATGGCTATAAGACAGAGGGCAAAGTTGCAGAAGTTACGTGACTAGTAGAATGATAATAGCTGTATGTAAGAGAATTAAATAGGCCTTAAGAAAAGGGGAGAGAGAGAGAGAGAGACGCCGTTGTCGGAACATCAAGAGCCTGGACGAGAAGCCAGTGCTACGTAAAGGGGAGAAAGCTGAAAGGGGAAAGGAATATTAAAAGGGGATGTACAAGGGACATGAACTTGAATAGAATGTTACAGAAAGGGAAGAAGAAGTAAATAAAGATGAGATAGGAGTTATGATACTGGGAGAAGTAATTGACAAAGCATTGAAAGACCTAGTTCGAAATAAGGTCCCTGGAGAAAAAGACATTCCTCAGAATTATTTAGATCCTTGGAAGAGCGGGCTGTGACAACACTGTTCCACCTGGTATTTCAAGATGTACGAGACTGATGAAATATCATTAGCCGTCAACAAGAGAGTAACTACTCCAATTCTAAAATTTCATAATTGATTGTTGCAAAATATTGATACGATTTATTTACAGAAAAATGGAAAAAGGGGTAAAGTCGACCTCGAGGAAGATCAGTTTGGTTTCCGGAGAAATGTAGGATCACGCGAGGCAATACTGAGCCTACGATTTACATTACAAGACAGGTTGAGGAAAGAAAAACGCTACATTTATAGCGTTTGCAGATTCAGAGAAAGCATTTGACAATGTTCGCAACACACTCTTCGACAGCCTGAAGGCAGCAGATATAAAATACACCGAGCGAAACTTGACGCCGTGGCGCACCTACTGCGGAGCGCCGGCGGCCTAATGTCTGCCGGCCGCACTGGAACTGGGCTAAAAAGTCAGCGGGCATAACGTCAAAGGGTGACGGCGGCGGCCGCGCCAACATAGCAATCGTCGAGCCCAGACAGCGTCGGTGCACGCCGATCTAGACTGTTTTCTGCTTCCGAGACCCAGCCATGAAGCCAATCAGAAAGTTACAGTACTCCGCACGGCGAGTGTTTAAGCTCGCCCTGGGGCAGCAGAAGACAGTGATATCGGCAGTCGAGAACCGATGACCTTCGCCAGAGCCATCGCCGCTGTCGCCGTCCAGTCTGTCGTCCACCGCCGCTCTTCAACCAAAACTTCGCGCCCCCGGGGACCGGACTCTGCCGGCTAGGCACATCTGGACTTCGTCATCATTTTGAGATTGCATCTAGGAATATTAACATTTTCGATACTCGTGCTTGGTACAGACTTAGCGTGTGCTATGTAGCGGCTCGTTCTACCAGTTACATCGTCCAGCAAGGGATCTGAGTACTCGTCTTCCGATTATTGACGTTCTACATATCTGTACTGTTTACTACAGTGTTCAAGAATTCTCCTTGTCACAGTAAATTTTCTGAAGAAATATTGAATATACAGGGTGTTACAAAAAGGTAAGGCCAAACTTTCAGGAAACATTCCTCACACACAAAGAAAGAAAATATGTTATGTGGACATGTGGCCGGAAACGCTTACTTTCCATGTTAGAGCTCATTTTATTACTTCTCTTCAAATCACATTAATCATGGAATGGAAACACAAAGCAACAGAACGTACCAGCGTAACTTCAAACACTTTGTTGCAAAAAATGTTCAAAATGTCCTCCGTTAGCGAGGATAGCGAATGCGAATGTGAAATAATCTGGGTTAAGTTAAGTATCAAAGGTGGGTCAGATATGATAGTCGGATGCTTCTATAGACCACCTGCATCAGCAACCGTAGTAGTTGAGCGCCTCAGAGAGAACCTGCAGAACGTCGTGAAGAAGTTTCGTGATCATACTATTGTAATAGGGGGAGACTTCAATCTACCAGGTATAGAATGGGATAGTCACACAATCAGAACTGGAGCCAGGGACAGAGACTCTTGTGACATTATCCTGACTGCCTTGTCCGAGAATTACTTCGAGCAGATAGTTAGAGAACCAACTCGTGAAGCTAACGTTTTAGACCTCATAGCAACAAATAGACCGGAACTTTTCGACTCCGTGAATGTAGAAGAGGGTATCAGTGATCATAAGTCAGTGGTTGCATCAATGACTACAAGTGTAATAAGAAATGCCAAGAAAGGAAGGAAAATATATTTGCTTAACAAGAGTGATAGGGCACAAATCGCAGAATATCTGAGTGACCACCATCAAACGTTCATTTCTGAGGAAGAGGATGTGGAACAAAAATGGAAAAAATTCAGAAACATCGTCCAGTACGCCTTAGATAAGTTCGTACCGACTAAGGTCCAAAGCGAGGGGAAAGATCCACCGTGGTATAACAATCATGTACGAAAGGTACTACGGAAACAAAGAAAGCTTCATCATAGGTTTAAGAGTAGTCGAATCATAGCTGATAAGGAAAAGCTGAAAGAAGCGAAAAAGAGCGTAAAGAGAGCAATGAGAGAAGCATTCAACGAATTCGAACATAAAACATTGGCAAACAATCTAAACAAGAACCCTAAAAAGTTTTGGTCATATGTAAAATCAGTAAGCGGATCTAAATCCCCTATTCAGTCACTCGTTGACCACGATGGAACCGAAACAGAGGACGACCGAAGAAAGGCAGAAATACTGAATTCAGTGTTCCGAAACTGTTTCACTGCGGAAAATCGTAACACGGTCCCTGACTTCAGCCGTCGCACGGACGCCAAAATGGAAAATATTGAAATAAACGATATCGGAATTGAAAAACAACTGCTATCACTTAGTAGCGGAAAAGCATCCGGACCAGACGAGATACCCTTAAGATTCTACAGTGATTATGCTAAAGAACTTGCCCCCTTTCTATCAGCAATTTATCGTAGATCGCTGGAAGAACGTAAAGTACCTAGCGACTGGAAGAAAGCGCAGGTCGTTCCCATTTTCAAGAAGGGTCATAAATCAGATGCGAATAATTATAGGCCTATTTCGCTTACGTCAATCTGTTGTAGAATAATGGAACATGTTTTGTGTTCTCGTATTATGACGTTCTTAGATAATACAAATCTCCTTCATCATAACCAACATGGATTCCGCAAACAGAGATCATGTGAAACTCAGCTCGCCCTATTTGCCCAAGAAATTCACAGTGCCGTAGACACTGGCGAGCAGATTCATGCCGTATTCCTGGACTTCAGGAAGGCATTTGATACGGTTCCGCACTTACGTTTAGTGAAAAAAATACGAGCTTACGGAATATCGGACCAGGTTTGTGATTGGATTCAGGATTTCCTAGAAGAAAGAACACAACATGTCATTCTTAACGGTTCAAAATCTGCAGATGTAGAGGTAATTTCGGGAGTACCGCAGGGAAGCGTGATAGGACCTTTATTGTTTACAATATACATAAATGACTTAGTTGACAACATCGGTAGCTCCGTGAGGCTATTTGCAGATGACACGGTTGTCTACAAGAAAGTAGCAACATCAGAAGACTCGTACGTACTCCAGGAGGACCTGCAGAGGATTAATGCATGGTGCGACAGCTGGCAGCTTTCCCTAAACGTAGATAAATGTAATATAATGCGCATACATAGGGGCAGAAATCCATTCCAGTACGATTATGCCATAGGTGGTAAATCATTGGAAGCGGTAACGACCGTAAAATACTTAGGAGTTACTATCCGGAGCGATCTGAAGTGGAATGATCACATAAAACAAATAGTGGGAAAAGCAGGCGCCAGGTTGAGATTCATAGGAAGAATTCTAAGAAAATGTGACTCATCGACGAAAGAAGTAGCTTACAAAACGCTTGTTCGTCCGATTCTTGAGTATTGCTCATCAGTATGGGACCCTTACCAGGTTGGATTAATAGAAGAGATAGACATGATCCAGCGAAAAGCAGCGCGATTCGTCATGGGGACATTTAGTCAGCGCGAGAGCGTTACGGAGATGCTGAACAAGCTCCAGTGGCGGACACTTCAAGAAAGGCGTTACGCAATACGGAGAGGTTTATTATCGAAATTACGAGAGAGCACATTCCGGGAAGAGATGGGCAACATATTACTACCGCCCACATATATCTCGCGTAATGGTCACAACGAAAAGATTCGAGAAATTAGAGCAAATACGGAGACTTACAAGCAGTCGTTCTTTCCACGCACAATTCGTGAATGGAATAGGGAAGGGGGGATCAGATAGTGGTACAATAAGTACCCTCCGCCACACACCGTAAGGTGGCTCGCGGAGTATAGATGTAGATGTAGATGTAGATACATGCATCCACCCTGCGTTTCATGGAATCCCTGATGCGCTGATGCAGCCCTGGAGAATGGCGTATTGTATCACAGCCGTCCACAATATGAGCACGAAGAGTCTCTACATTTGGTACCGGGGTTGCGTGGACAAGAGCTTTCAAATGCCCCCATAAATGAAAGTCAAGAGGGTTGAGGTCAGGAGAGCGTGGAGGCCATGGAATTGGTCCGCCTCTACCAATCCATCGGTCACCAAATCTGTTGTTGAGAAGCGTACGAACACTTCGACTGAAATGTGCAGGAGCTCCATCGTGCATGAACCACATGTTGTGTCATACTTGTAAAGGCACATGTTCTAGCAACACAGGTAGAGTATCCCGTATGAAATCATGATAACGTGCTCCATTGAGCGTAGGTGGAAGAACATGGGGCCCAATCAAGACATCACCAACAATGCCTGCCCAAACGTTCACAGAAAATCTGTGTTGATGACGTGATTGCACAATTGCGTGCAGATTCTCGTCAGCCCACACATGTTGATTGTGAAAATTTACAATTTGATCCCGTTGGGGTACATACTGACGAAACTAAAATGAGCTCTAACATGGAAATTAAGCGTTTCCGGACACATGTCCACATAACATCTTTTCTTTATTTGTGTGTGAGGAATGTTTCCTGAAAGTTTGGCCGTACCTTTTTGTAACACCCTGTATATGGTGTTAAGTGATTAGTATTGAAAGATACTCCAAAAAGCACTTTTTGTGTTGTACTTATACTTGCCTAAAGGCCCTGGAGTTTGTACATTCAGCATAACTATGTCAGTAAATACAAAGTTTGACTGAAAAGCAATGCCTCCTCCTCCGTAACTCTTCAACAGTTGGCAGCATTGGTATGCGGCAGGTACTGGCTTGCTCCGCAGCCTCTTCTCTACAGCTCCAGTAGCACTGAACGGTTGTGGTGTGACAGAGTAAAGTATGGAACCCTGCGCAGACGGTCGGTTAGTGCTATGTAAGCAACGTGCAGTTATTGAATTCTTGACAGCAGAAGGTGTCATCCCAAAGGAGATTCAACAGAGTATGAAAGCAGTTTATGGTACTGTGTTGATTTGAGTACTGTGTGTCGTTGGGCGAGTAAGTTTAAAGATGTTGAGGCGAGAACATCTGACCTCAGTGACAAAGAAAGAGTTGGACGTCCTGTGACAGCAATCACCGAGTTTCACAAGCAAAATGTTAACAGATTGATTCAGGACCATCGTCGTGTCACTCAGAGAGAAACTGCAAGCACAATCGTCATTTCACAAGATCGTGTGGGTCACATTATTGCTTTCATTGGCTATCGGAAGATCTGTACACAATGGGTACCCCCGGATGCTGACTCCTGAAATGAAAGCGCACAGACTTGAAATTTGCCATGAACTCCTCTCGCGTTACGAGAATGAAGATGCACAGTACTCACATCAACACAATCACCATAAACTGCTTTCATTCTCTGATGAATCTCCTTTGGGGTGACACCTTCCACTGTCAAAAATTCAATGTCTGCGCATTGCTTAAATCACATTGACCGACCGTCTGCGCAGGGTTCCACACTTTACACTGTAACAACACAACCGTTCAATGCTAAGGCTTCCAGCCAACTGGAGCTGTAGAGAAGAGACTACGGAACAAGCCAATAGCTGCCGCATACCAATGCTGCCAACTGTTAAAGAGTTACGAAGATGTAGGCATTACTTTTCAGTCAACCCTCGCATTTTCCCAGTTTAGTTTCCCCGTACCAATTATATCGAACATAATAGGTCACCTACACTTTGTATAGGAACCAGACTGCTATTATAAGCCAATAATATGAAGGGAAAGCAGTGATTGAGAAGGGAATGAGACGGGGTTGTAGCGCACCTACTGTTTTAGTCGATCTGTACACTGCAGAAGATTTGAAGGAAGTCAGTGAGAAATTTGGAAATAACTGAAATTGAAGGCAGAAAATAAAACCTTTGGATTTGATAAGGGTAGAAGGTGAAGCAATCAATTAAAATTTGTGCCATTGCTTAACCTTCTGTCCTTATCGAAAATAAAGTCTCCGAAAAAACGTAATTTCTTCAGATTAAAAAGTTTGAAGTTTGCCACTGACATTGTATTCCTCTCAGAGACGGGAAAGGACTTGTAAGAGCCATTGAATGGAATGGATGGTATTTCGAAAGGAGACTATAAGGTGAAACAAACAAAAGTAAAGAAGGGATAATGGAATAAAATTAAATGAAATTAGTTGATATGAGGAAATTGAAGAAGGAAATGGAGCTTAAAAAGTGGTGGAGGAGTTTCGATTGTTTGGTAGCAGAAGTACTGATGAAGACTATAAAATGTAGTTTGGCAACAGCAACAGAAACATTTCTTAAACGTGAATTTTTTAAACAGCGAATATAAATTTAAGCTTTAGGAAGTTTTTTCTTAAGGTATTTGTCGGGAGTGTAGACATGAACAGAAGTGAAACGTGTGCGATATAAAATTCGTACAAGAAGAGAATAGAAGCTTATGAAATGTGAAGCTACAGAAAAATGTTAACGATTAGATGGGTATATAGCAAAATTAATGAAGAGGATCTGAATCGGACTTGGGAGAAAATAATTTATGGCACACCCTGATTAAAAGGTAGGTCACATCCTAAGGTGTAAGGCAGTTGTCAGTTTGGTAACTGAAGAAAGTGTGAGTGCTAAAAATTGTGGAGGAAGTCCACGACTTAACTAAGGTTGGTATGTTCTAAGAGATAGGAACTGCAGCAGTTGTGAAGGGATGAGGAGCTCTGCGCAGGATAGACCAGGGTGGAAATCTGCATCAGACCAGTCTTTGCACTGAACACCGCAGCAACAATATGAGAGATGACGTTTCTCCTAAGCAGTGGCACTGATTCCATCACAGTGATCTAGTTTCATAACATTACATAAGCTGGAAAACTAAAATAGTACTAAATCGTACAGAACAAATTAAAACAACAAAAAGTTTACCGTGAGAAATATAAAGTAATAGCTTCTTGACGTGACACATAAAGTACCATTTTGATGAGAGTAAGGTAATCACATGTATCTGGTAATGGGCTTCAGCTTGGAACTGCTCATGGTGAGATATATAGCTGCAGCTAAAAATTTAAGAGTAGTTTCAAATTTTTAGCATTATTACAGGCTGAGAATTTCATGGAATTCCACGGTTGACCCAAAACTTCTGCTGTCAGCACACATATACTCAGAACAGACACCATTTGTTTCCTCGCTTCTGAGATGATGATGTCACAGGAGATACAAATAAAATTGGAAAAAAGCGAACCGAGTTTTAGCTTAGTGTGTAAATCATTGTTAAGAACTGCTCAAGTAGTCTATAGAACGTAATTAACAACTGTGCTATAAGCTTCTGCATTCACTCAGTCACTCAGTTATACACTCCTGGAAATTGAAATAAGAACACCGTGAATTCATTGTCCCAGGAAGGGGAAACTTTATTGACATATTCCTGGGGTCAGATACATCACATGATCACACTGACAGAACCACAGGCACATAGACACAGGCAACAGAGCATGCACAATGTCGGCACTAGTACAGTGCATATCCACCTTTCGCAGCAATGCAGGCTGCTATTCTCCCATGGAGACGATCGTAGAGATGCTGGATGTAGTCCTGTGGAACAGCTTGCCATGCCATTTCCACCTGGCGCCTCAGTTGGACCAGCGTTCGTGCTGGACGTGCAGACCGCGTGAGACGACGCTTCATCCAGTCCCAAACATGCTCAATGGGGGACAGATCCGGAGATCTTGCTGGCCAGGGTAGTTGACTTACACCTTCTAGAGCACGTTGGGTGGCACGGGATACATGCGGACGTGCATTGTCCTGTTGGAACAGCAAGTTCCCTTGCCGGTCTAGGAATGGTAGAACGATGGGTTCGATGACGGTTTGAATGTGCACTATTCAGTGTCCCCTCGACGATCACCAGTGGTGTACGGCCAGTGTAGGAGATCGCTCCCCACACCATGATGCCGGGTGTTGGCCCTGTGTGCCTCGGTCGTATGCAGTCCTGATTGTGGCGCTCACCTGCACGGCGCCAAACACGCATACGACCATCATTGGCACCAAGGCAGAAGCGACTCTCATCGCTGAAGACGACACGTCTCCATTCGTCCCTCCATTCACGCCTGTCGCGACACCACTGGAGGCGGGCTGCACTATGTTGGGGCGTGAGCGGAAGACGGCCTAACGGTGTGCGGGACCGTAGCCCAGCTTCATGGAGACGGTTGCGAATGGTCCTCGCCGATACCCCAGGAGCAACAGTGTCCCTAATTTGCTGGGAAGTGGCGGTGCGGTCCCCTACGGCACTGCGTAGGATCCTACGGTCTTGGCGTGCATCCGTGCGTCGCTGCGGTCCGGTCCCAGGTCGACGGGCACGTGCACCTTCCGCCGACCACTGGCGACAACATCGATGTACTGTGGAGACCTCACGCCCCACGTGTTGAGCAATTCGGCGGTACGTCCACCCGGCCTCCCGCATGCCCACTATACGCCCTCGCTCAAAGTCCGTCAACTGCACATACGGTTCACGTCCACGCTGTCGCGGCATGCTACCAGTGTTAAAGGCTGCGATGGAGCTCCGTATGCCACGGCAAACTGGCTGACACTGACGGCGGCGGTGCACAAATGCTGCGCAGCTAGCGCCATTCCACGGCCAACACCGCGGTTCCTGGTGTGTCCGCTGTGCCGTGCGTGTGATCATTGCTTGTACAGCCCTCTCGCAGTGTCCGGAGCAAGTATGGTGGGTCTGACACACCGGTGTCAATGTGTTCTTTTTTCCATTTCCAGGAGTGTATGAGGATAGAATCGAGATGTACCTGTTGTTTTATCCAGTAAATTTTATTTACCTCTGATAAACTCTTAATTACCCACAGTGTGGTGGTGCTTTATGTAATGGTTTTTATATATTATGGAAAGTTGAAATTAATGTTATTTTGCCTGCTTCACAACTGGTAAACTATTTACGTCAATGACTCAGTTGCGATGCTTCTCGCAGTTAATTTGCCCGACACGCTGTTTTTATATTAGAAGATGCCACTATCACCTGCCCATGTTGGGCAAAATTTTTCTGCCTGACTCATGTAGTACTATCACCGTCAGAGGGTGGTACGGGACTACAAGTCCCCACCGCCACACCTCCAAAGTGAATTGCAGTGACGCAGTCACTGCCCTGTGGAATTTACTGCCTCACCAACACAGTTAGACCGCAATAGATAATCAAAATTGCAAGTATATGACTGTATTTGTTATTAAAATTAATCTTTGATAGTTAATTTTTTCTTTCGAGAAAATGCAACGCTGAGGAGATTCTCACGATTTCGTTAAGCGAAAAAATTTACTGATCTCAAGTTTACTTAAATATGATTCAATATTGGAAATACTGATAACTTTTATTGTTGCAAAGGAAGAACTGCTAATCAAGAGGAATCTCCTACATTTAATTTTACTTGTCAAAAAACAGAGAATTTTAAGATATTTATTACGACTCCGGGCCGTTATCATTTAGGGCAATGGCGCTGAATTCTGCACCAATGTCCCCCTATAAAAGTTGCATAAAGGTACTAATTTTGCCACTTCATGAGCTGAGCTGGTGTATACAAAATTTGACAACACTATTAAGTAATATTTGATTATATTTAGGCTAAATATGACATGAAACTTACACGGTTTCGTGCCTCGTCACAAAATGGCTTCTTACACTACACAAAAACAAAAGGGAAGAGAGAAAATCTTTTTGCAAAAAAGAAAAAAAACAGATATTGCAATTACATTCGCAGATCATATTATGTGATTACAGAGTCTTTGTTATTTTTCTGAGAAGTGATAATATTTATATTTTTGAAAATTCACACAATAACATATTTCGTTGTAACGTCACTTTTGGTATACTCGTATTTGCGATGTTATTTAATATCATTTTTATCACGTTATGTGGCGTACCGCCACAAAAGTTATCTAGATAAATAGAAATAATTATTTTACGTCCGGTAAAATCGATCTTATGCCTGCTGATTCATCTCAGAGCACTCTGAATTGCCCTTTAAAAAGCTTCAAACATGTAACTACTTTTAAAAAGAATTTTTACTGGAATACTTTACAGCCCGATGCTCTGGAGTAAGAGATTCCACGTACGCCATGCGTTGTTATCCTGATACTTCGCTCAAAGCTACAGAAGACATACAGATGAGAATTACAGGTGCTGTGCTTCTCACTGAAAGGTGTGTCCCATTTAAAGACTCACTGAAAACATGAAAAACGAAAAAGGGGGTGGGGCAAGGGAACAGACTGACTGCTAGCGGTGGCTGGCGTCTAAACTGTGGCGACGGCGTGGAAACGCCACCCTAGTTCACGTGCTCGACATCTACCTGTAATAGTCCACAGACATTTCAAAGCGATATGGAGAAGGCTACCACCCTGAAACCAAAGCTGACACGGTGGAGTTAACCATAGTCGATCGTTCGTGAGGTGACACTGGTAACTGAGCAATAGCAAGTTGGTATGACCGTAAATTCAACACCCTGGAGGACAAGAGTTGGGGAAGAAGAACAAAGCTGCCGAGCAGTAAGATTCAAGAGATCATTTGCGGTTCTTCTAAAGACACCATTTGAAGGGTCTGTGTACAGAGAAGGATTCCTCTGGGGGGAAAGATTTTTTAATGTCAGCTAGACAGCCATGTAGATAGTCATTCTGAGGTTCGTTCTGAGGATTCTTTCAGGAGAGTTTCATGCGAGATGATGCTAAGTGATTCGGAGTGGGTATTTATTCTGCCTGTGCGTTCTGGAGATATGTAATTCTGATTTCTACTCAGTTTTCAGACTTTGAGTCTGATTCCTGCTTCATCCTGATGTTAACTGCCACTCTGATATCCTTAGTTTCCAAGTCGTGGCAGGTAGTTTCTCTTTAGATTTAATATTCTACTTTGTTCCAGCCACCTGAGCTCCAGGCTGCACTCATAACTCAGATGCCGCATCTTCAGTTTAATTACTGCAGACGGAAACGATGAATGAGCATTAGAAGCCAACGAGTGGGTGCCCCAGCCAGGACAGTGGGGCTGCATCGACCACTGGTGGGTTGTTTCACCTGGAGAGGTTAGGGAGGAAGTGACGAACTAGAAACACGTTAAGCTGCTCTGAGCGTTGCCCACGAAGCCATGGCTACACGAGCATGCAGAGATAAAAAATCTGTCTGCTCTCAATCAACGGCCAGGCGACACCACAACGCCTTGCCTTGATATTCACACGCTGTACCACTGATTCCGTCGCATGGTGAGATAAAATGATTAATCGTTGCCCCTCATATGCCAACTTAGCTAATCGTGTTTACACCCAGTCTTATCAACAATGAGAGTGTTAGGTTTATATTTATGGTTTATACATAAAAATAAATCTAAAATTTACAGTTATGGCGAGGTGGATCAGAAATGCAGTGAATTGTAGCCTTGGAATTTTCCTGTGGAACTTCCCTGCGTTGTTACTGACTTAACTCGGTAAAATCCACAGATATTCTAAAACGGTGTGTATGTGTGTATCTTCCACGTGTCCTCCTAAACTAACCTATCGGTTTGGGCCAAATTTGGTACACATATCACTTACTGTCTGGAAAGACGCGGTGTGGGAGTAAGAACGATCTTCCTAGGAAAGGGATAGGGTCGGGGGTGGAAAGGAAGTTTGAAGGCATCTGTTAGCTTCACGCTTTGCCCGAAGAGAACGGTAAGCGCAAGCCTGTGATCGATCGCCACAGTCTCTATCACAGGTAGATGAATCTATGATGAATGTTGATTTCTTTTAAATACTTACCAGCCATCAGAGGATATAGAGAAATAGATAAGTAGTTTCGACCGTTTACAGTCATATCCAGATCTGAAATGTATTGGATTGAAGTATTACAAGATAGGAATTGCATTCATCATTAATGGTATTTAGAGAATGTTTTAACGAAATTGTTGATCAGTACATACCACAATACAAAAAGCTGTGTCTAAGATAAGAGGACAATTTGTCAATTGGTTGTTAACAACGCAAGAGAATGTCAACTGTAAAGTGCATCTGCTATCTAAAAATGACGTAAAACGGACACAGAAGCATCATAATAGCTGGAAGCTTCAAACAAAACTTGAAAATCATTACAAATAAGTACCCCAGTCATACAGCTATAATTGGTGGAGACTTCAATCTACCCTCGATTTGTTGGCGAAAATAGATGTTCAAAGCCGGTGGTAGACAGAAAACATCATCCGAAATTGTGCTAAATGCTTTCTCTGAGAATTACTTTGACCAGTTTGTTCGCGAGCCCACACGAATTGTAAATGGTTGCGAAAACACACTTGACCTCTTAGCCACAAATAATCTTGAGCTAATAGAGAGCGTCATGACGGATACAGGGATTAGTGAACACAAGATCATTGTAGTGAGGCTCAAAACCATATCAACCAAAACCACTAAAAATAAACGCGAAATATATCTATTTAATACAGCAGATAAAAATTCTCTTGATGCCTTCCTAGGAGAGAGTCTCCATTCCTTCCAAGCTAATTATGTAAGTGTAGACCAGATATGGCTCAAATTCAAAGATACAGTATCAACAGCAATAGATAGATTCATACCGCATAAGTTAATAAAAGACAGGACTGATCCACCATGGCACACAAAACACGTCAGAACACTGTTGCGGAAGTAACGAAAAAAGCATGCCAAATTCAGAAGAACGCAAAATCACCAAGACTGGCTAAGTTTCACGGAAGTTCGAAATTTAGTGGGGACGTCAATGCGAGATGCTTTTAATAGCATTGTCTCAAAATATGATAGAAAAACCAAAGAGATTCTGGTCGTATGTAAAGTACGACAGTGGCAAAAGACAGTCAATACCGTCACTGCGCGATAGCGATGGAAATGTTACCGATGATGGTGCCACTAAAGCGGAGTTACTAAATTCAGTTTGTAGAATGAAGGCTTTCACGACCGGGTGACAAGGCTGTTGATATACTTTCCGGGATGTGAGGTCGTGGTCCAAGAACTTTTCTGCTCCTTACGTTTCGTCCAGGACTGTGTTGGACTTCCTCAGAGGCGCTGCTCCGCTGAGTCTTGCCGACTGACTGGTCTGGTGTCTGAGAGCGACTTATATATTGTGAGAAAGGGGGGCGTGGTTCAGGTGACACCTGATGAACAGTGAGAATCCATAGCAAAGATAAGCTTGACTATCGATTACCACCTTGTCAAAGATAAAAATTGTTAACAATTTTGTAGAGCCACTGACCATATATCGCTAAGTCTCATAGCCTCCTCTTTCCTATTAAAATTATCGTAATGTTTATAAATTTCAATAGCTTCTCTATATAGCCGTGGATAGTAATTTAACGTTGTAGATAAAACTTCGGTATCCGAAAACTTCACTTGGTGGTTGCCTGGTTGAAGAGCATGTTCCGCTACAGCTGATTTTTCTATTTTTCCAAGTCGACAAAGACTTTTATGCTCTTTCAGTCGCGTGTTTATGCTTCTTTTGGTAGTATTAATACAAACTTTACCACAGGTACATGGAATTTTATACACACCACATGTCGACAGGGGAGGGCGTTTATCCTTCACAGATCGTAGTACTTGACTTATTTTCTTTGTTGGTTTAAAGACAGGTTTTATGTCATGTTTTCGTAAAATCTTACCGATCCGATCTGTTACGTTTTTAATGAAAGGGAGAACTACTGTATTTTTCTGTCGTTGTGGTTCATTCTTATCTTTTGGTCTTCTATTCCTTGGACGCAAAATTCTATTTATCTCTTTTCTTGAGTAGCCGTTTTTTTCAAAAGCCTGCTTCAGATGTTTCACTTCAGCATCCAAATGTTCAGGTGTACATGTCCGTTCCGCTCGATCGATAAGACTTTTTATGACACCCCTTTTTTGTTGTGGATGATGATTAGAATTTTTATGTAAATATCTGTTCGTATGTGTTGCCTTCCGAAAGACTTTATATTCCAAGCTTCTGTCGGACCGTCTCATAACTAGTTTTCCGTAATTCCTTCACGAAAGAAGACGAAGTAAATATTCCAGAATTCGAAACCAGAAGAGCTGTTAGTATGAGTGACATAAAAGTAGATATCTTATGTATTGCGAAACAACTCAAATCACTTAAGAAATGCAACTCTTCCGGGCCAGATGGTATACCAATCAGGTTCCTCTCAGAGTATGCAGACACAATAGTGCCTTTCTTAGCAATCATATACAACCGCTCACTTGACGAAAGGTCTGTTCCTAAAGACTGGAAAGTAGCACAGGTCACACCAATATTCAAGAAAGGAAATAGGAGTAACCCACTGAATTACGGGCCCGTATCACTGACCTCAATTTGCACTAGGCTTTTGGACCATATACTGTACTCGAACGTTATCAATCACCTTGAAGAAAATGACTTATTGACACATAACTAACACGGATTCAGAAAATATCGTTCTTGTCCATGAAGTAATAAGTGCTGTCGACAAGTGATCTCAAATCGATTCCATATTCCTAGATTTTCAGAAGGTTTTTGATACCGTTCCTCACAAGCGACTATTAATGAAATTGCCTGCATATGGAGCGTCGTCTCAGTTGTGTGACTGGATTCGTCATTTCCTCTCAGGGATGTCACAGTTCATAGTGACAGACGGTAAATCATCGAGTAGAACAGAAGTGATATCTGGCGTTCGGCAAGGTAGTGTCATAGGCCCTCTGCTGTTCCTGATTTATATGAATGATCTAGGTGATAATCTGAGCAGCCCCCTTAAATTGTTTGCAGATGACGCTGTAATTTACCGTCAAGTAAAATCATCAGACGATCATTTCCAATTACAAAATGATCTAGAGAGGATTACTGTATGGTGCGAAAAGAGGCAATTGGTACTAAACAAAGAAAAGTGCGAGATCATCCACATGGGTACTAAAAGAAGTCCGATAAATTTTGGGTATACGATAAATCCCACAAATCTAAGGGCTGTCAATTCGACTAAATACATAGGAATTACAATTACGAACAACTTAAATTGGAATGACCACATAGATAATATTCTGGGGAAGGCGAAACAAAGACGGCGCTTTGTTGCGAGAACAGTTAGAAGATGCAACACACCCACTAAAGAGACAGCCTACATTACACTTGTCCTTCCTCTGCTGGAATATTGATGAGCGATGTAGGATCCTTACCAGGCAGGATTGATGGAGGACACCGAAAAAGTGTAAACAAGGGCAAAAAAATGGTTCAAATGGCTCTGAGCACTATGGGACTCAACTGCTGAGGTCATTAGTCCCCTAGAACTTAGAACTAGTTAAACCTAACTAACCTAAGGACATCACAAACATCCATGCCCGAGGCAGGATTCGAACCTGCGACCGTAGCGGTCTTGCGGTTCCAGACTGCAGCGCCCTTAACCGCACGGCCACTTCGGCCGGCGTAAACAAGGGCAGCTCGTTTCCAGTTATCGCGCAATAGGGGTGAGAGTGTCACTGATATGATACGTGAGTTGGGGTGGCAGTCACTGAAACAAAGGCGGTTTTCTTTGCGGCGAGATCTATTTACGAAATTTCAATCACAAACTTTCTCTTCCGAATACGTAAACATATTTTTGACACCCGCCTACGAAGGGATGAATGATCATCATAATAAAATAAGAGACATCAGAGCTCGAACGGAAAGATTTAGGTGTTCCTTTTTCCCACGCGCCATTCGAGAGTGGAATGGTAGAGAAGTAGTATGAAAATGGTTTGATGAACCCTATTCCAGGCACTTAAGTGTGAATTGCAGAGTAACCATGTAGATGTAGATGTAGATAATGTGAGCCTATGTATGCACAAATGACAAAATACTATCATTAAGTTAGAAGAAAACATTACATTTAAGGCGTACTTTAGAACTCATGATTGCAACCTGAGTATATAGTGAGTAAAGACGAGCAGTGTTGTCGTGCCTGGAAGCGCCATACAATAGAGTCATATTTGCCAGATGCCAGCGACCATCAGCTGGTTGTAAACAGACTGACCCGGCGTTAAGGGCTCAGCCTCACAGGTGGAGAAAGCGCTAGAAGTAGGCAGCACTTAGACATCGCCTTTTTGTATTGTAGTACGCACTGTTCAGTAATTTTGTTAAATTCTTTTCTAAATACCACTAATATTGATGCAAGTCCTGTCTTGCAAACCGTTATTTCAATATCTCTCAGCTCTCAAGATGATCGGAAACCGTCGAAACTAGTTATCTATTTTACCATAAGCGAGCTTGGCCAGCAAATATTTTACAAAAAAAAAAAAAAAAAATAATCCACATTCATTAAAATAACGGATCGCTCTCTCTGCACTGACAGTGTTAGGAACTACGGAGGAATCTCCCTTCGAGGAGTATGCTCTCGTTTCATGCGAGACGCTACGCACGGCCCTTGCGGTCGACCCGGAAAGCGAGTAATAGCGGGAACTGTATGGACCCAGCCGGCACCCACGTGAAAGACGCGGGCGCTAAAACGCCGCGACAAACAAGCGGCAGACGCACGTAGCGATCGCAGAGTGGAGCACGCAGCGGGAAGCGGCGAGCGGGCGGCGGCGACCCGGCTGTGCGGAGGCGGCGAGCGAGTAGGAGGCGGCGGCGGGATGCGGGGCGCCAGCGGCGTGCTGCTGCTGCTGCTCGTGGTGGCTGCGGGGGCGGAGCCGCGAGCCGCGCGCGTCAAGCGCAGACTCGTCTTCCTCGAGGGTACCACCTGCTGGGTGAGTTGTCCGGCCAGCTCTCTCTCCTCACCAGCTGGAACGCCAGCCACAAGAGGCGAAGTCGTAATGTTCTGTCCGTCACCTCGAAAAAAATATACCCGCGAACATGGATCTTCTTGACGGTGTCAGTCATGCTCCACGAACTTACACTTCAATCGGACGACTTTTTCCCAACAGCGGGTGACTAGGTGGAGACTGTGGTGTTAAAATCTACATTTCAGTTGTTCAGGAAACGCCCCACCTCGAGAGATTCTGGAAATGTCTCCTACGCAGGGTCTTCTGATAAGAGTAAAAAGGAGATGAGCCAAACTTTGATAGGCCAGAAAAGCAGCATCTTTGTCATCTGGGGCGATAAAGTGGAGCACGAACAGCTTCCCCCCGACACTTCGTCTTTACAACCTCTTGTAACCTCGTGAGGACAAAAATGGTTCAAATGGCTCTGAGCGCTATGGGACTTAACTTCTGAGGTCGTGAGTCCCCTAGAACTGAGAACTACTTAAACCTAAATAACCTAAGGACATCACACACATCCATGTCCGAGGCAGGATTCGAACCTACGACTGTAGCGGTCGCGCGGTTCCAGACTGTAGCGCCTTGAACGCTCGGCCACTCCAGACGGCTCGTGAGGACATTTTGCCAGTTTGTTCCTGCAGCGGTTGCTCTTTACGACCTTATCTTGTTGGTAGCACACCATTGCAGTTCCGACAAAACCATTCAACATCACTTTGTCGGATGATCTCTCGCTTGTTGCATTTCTCGGCGGTGGTGATTGAACGTACACAGATAAGCCAAAACATTATGACCACTGCCCACTGCGATGCTGGATGCTGCCAGTTGGCACTGCCGACACGGAATGCGGTAACGCGGTAACACGGATGGAGGATCGACCCAGCGACGATATGGGCTGCTAACGGGGAAATCCATTGAGATAACCGACTTTGATAAAGGGGATATTATTATTTCGCAGAGTCTGTGAACGAGTATATCCAAAACGGCGAAGCTGGTCGAATGTTCACGTGCTACTGTCGTGAGCATCTACGGAAAGAGGTAGGACAGTGGAACTACCATTAGGCGCTAAATGGTTGGATGTCTACAACTCTTCACAGAACGCGGGGTCGGAGGCTTGTTTACTCTGTAAAGTAGATTAGATGGTGATCTGTGGCATCTCTGCCGAAAGAGAACAATGCTTGTAGACCCACAAGTGTTTCAAAGCATACCGTTCATCGTTCATTGCTGAACATGGAGCTGTGCAGAAGATCACTCCTACGTGTTCACATGTTGACTCAACGACGCGGTCAGTTATGAGTGCATTGGTCACGGAACCATCGGCATTAGACCGTCGATCCATGCAAACGTCTCCCCTCTTGGCGTGAATCACATTTCTGCTACACTAGGTCGATGGTCGTCTCCGCATAGTCATCGAGGTGAATGGCGGCTCGAAACGCACAGGGCGCCAGGGACACGGACTTTTAGGAACAGTATTGTACTATGGGATATATTCTCCTGCGCTTGCATCGGACCTGTGGTAGTAATCGAATCAGTGATCTACACTCCTGGAAATTGAAATAAGAACACCGTGAATTCATTGTCCCAGGAAGGGGAAACTTTATTGACACATTCCTGGGGTCAGATACATCACATGATCACACTGACAGAACCACAGGCACATAGACACAGGCAACAGAGCATGCACAATGTCGGCACTAGTACAGTGTATATCCACCTTTCGCAGCAATGCAGGCTGCTATTCTCCCATGGAGACGATCGTAGAGATGCTGGATGTAGTCCTGTGGAACGGCTTGCCATGCCATTTCCACCTGGCGCCTCAGTTGGACCAGCGTTCGTGCTGGACGTGCAGACCGCGTGAGACGACGCTTCATCCAGTCCCAAACATGCTCAATGGGGGACAGATCCGGAGATCTTGCTGGCCAGGGTAGTTGACTTACACCTTCTAGAGCACGTTGGGTGGCACGGGATACATGCGGACGTGCATTGTCCTGTTGGAACAGCAAGTTCCCTTGCCGGTCTAGGAATGGTAGAACGATGGGTTCGATGACGGATTGGATGTACCGTGCACTATTCAGTGTCCCCTCGACGATCACCAGTGGTGTACGGTCAGTGTAGGAGATCGCTCCCCACACCATGATGCCGGGTGTTGGCCCTGTGTGCCTCGGTCGTATGCAGTCCTGATTGTGGCGCTCACCTGCACGGCGCCAAACACGCATACGACCATCATTGGCACCAAGGCAGAAGCGACTCTCATCGCTGAAGACGACACGTCTCCATTCGTCCCTCCATTCACGCCTGTCGCTACACCACTGGAGGCGGGCTGCACGATGTTGGGGCGTGAGCGGAAGACGGCCTAACGGTGTGCAGGACCGTAGCCCAGCTTCATGGAGACGGTTGCGAATGGTCCTCGCCGATACCCCAGGAGCAACAGTGTCCCTAATTTGCTGGGAAGTGGCGGTGCGGTCCCCTACGGCACTGCGTAGGATCCTACGGTCTTGGCGTGCATCCGTGCGTCGCTGCGGTCCGGTCCCAGGTCGACGGGCACGTGCACCTTCCGCCGACCACTGGCGACAACATCGATGTACTGTGGAAACCTCACGCCCCACGTGTTGAGCAATTCGGCGGTACGTCCACCCGGCCTCCCGCATGCCCACTATACGCCCTCGCTCAAAGTCCGTCAACTGCACATACGGTTCACGTCCACGCTGTCGCGGCATGCTACCAGTGTTAAAGACTGCGATGGAGCTCCGTATGCCACGGCAAACTGGCTGACACTGACGGCGGCGGTGCACAAATGCTGCGCAGCTAGCGCCACTCGACGGCCAACACCGCGGTTCCTGGTGTGTCCGCTGTGCCGTGCGTGTGATCATTGCTTGTACAGCCCTCTCGCAGTGTCCGGAGCAAGTATGGTGGGTCTGACACACCGGTGTCAATGTGTTCTTTTTTCCATTTCCAGGAGTGTATTTGGTTTCAAAACGGACAGACAAGCTACTAAGCAGATGGTCGTAATGTTTTGGTTCGTCAGTGTACTTCAGTTGTTTGCTTCTATCCTTTGCCTCGATGGGCTTCGTGCTGCACGCTGTTCCTTGGTTATTAGGAGACTGAGGAAGTCATTTGAATTGTCCTGACATGGCTGCAACATTTCCGGAGCTACCTCGTTTCGGACGGATTTTGCTGATAACCTCTGCACTGAGCGCCCTTAAACTCCGCTCGCTGGCATTGTTGAATGCTTTTGAGCCGTCACAGAACACAAGAGTGTGGCGACTTTTTCAGCTTAAAAAAATTGTGTAAGATGCAGAAATCTGATCCGTGACTAATTTCCCCTTACTCCATTTTCGTCTCACTTGTGATGTGCCTGTTTGGAACACTAGGATTTTCACTTAGCCTCACTGTTCATCAAACATAGTGTGCCATTTCATTCTTCGTCAAACGGACCTACTTGACAACTGCGTCAGCAGGTGGTGCACTGTTGCCGTACGCTCCCTCTAGGGTGAACACGGCAAGAAGCGTAGTCCGATTTGCCAGAACCTTTGTTGAGTGGGAAGAATGGTCAAATGAAGCGAACGTTTTTTTTTTATTTTTTTATTCCTAAGGGGCCAAACTGCTGAGGTCATCGGTCGAAGCGAACATGTGTCTCGGCTTGAATGTAGAAACGTTTCTGGGAAAACGACGGTCAGAATTTCCCGATTAACTACATTCCTTTTCGCGAACAAAGAAAGCAGCCAAAGCAGTGGCACTGTGATCAGCGTAGTGGTTTCAAGCTCCCGCACACTGTATTCGAAACCAATTTATTATTTTAATTTCTGTTTTTACTTTCTGTACCTGCGTCCGTAGTGCACTGCCAAACGAATGTTTTTCTTTTCATATTCTAACAACGTTCTCCTTATTTGTATTTATGAATGGTGAATGAATTTAGAGAAAAATGAAAAAAGAAAAAACAATAATGAATGAAAACTTGATTGTAATTCTTTTCGGTGAAATTTCTGTAGTCGATCTGGATTTTTAATCAGTTGTAAGCGCCAGTTTTCGAAAAATGATCTGTTATGGTCATTTGCCGCGAAGTTACTACCAGCGCATGAAACCTTCAGAAATGTTAACGACGCTTTTTTTCCCAGTGAGCTTCTTACGGAGAAATGTCTCTTTGGGAAACCTACCTTCGCACGATGCTCGTGGTGTTCGAAATTCCTGTCTTTCGAATGTTTCTACGACCGGTATCACCGCACTAAGTGCACCAGATCTTCCTGAAGACCACACATCAGAATAGAACGTAAGAATCGAAATAAGAACGTAATATAAGAATATGAGGATTTAAAAAGATTGTAACCCCCGAATATACCATACACAGATATGTTATACTACTGTCCATGAAAAATTGCTACACCAAGAAGAAATGCAGATGACAAACGGGTATTCATTGGACAGATATATTATACTAAAACTAACATCTAATTACGTTTTCACGCAATTTGGGTGCATAGATCCTGAGAAATCAGTACCCAGAACAACCAACTCTAGCCGTAATAACAGCCTTGATACGCCTGGGCATTGAGTCAAACAGAGCTTGGATGGTGTGTACAGGTACACCTGCCCATGCAGCTTCAACACGATACCACAGTTCATCAAGAGTAGTGACTGGCGTATTGTGACGAGCCAGTTGCTCGGCCACCATTGACCAGACGTTTTCAGTTGGTGAGAGATCTGGAGAATGTGCTGGCCAGGGCAGCAGTCGAACATTTTCTGTATCCAGAATGGCCCGTACAGGACCTGCAACATGCGGTCGTGCATTATCCTGCCGAAATGTAGGGTTTCGCAGGGATCGAATGAAGGGTAGAGCCACGGGTCGTAACTCATGTGAAATGTAACGCCCACTGTTCAAAGTGCCGTCAGTGCGAACAAGAGGTGACAGAGACGTGTAACCAATGACACCCCGTACCATCACACCGGGTGATATGCCAGTATGGCGATGACGAATACACGCTTCCAATGTGCGTTCACCGCGATGTCGCCAAACACCGATGCGACCATCATGATGCTGTAAACAGAACCTGGATTCATCCGAAAAAATGACGTTTTGCCATTCGTGCACCCAGGTTCGTCCTTGAGTACACCATCGCAGGCGCTCCTGTCTGTGATGCAGCCTCAGGGGTAACCGCAGCCACTGTCTCCGAGCTGATAGTCCATGCTGCTGCAAACGTCGTCGAAATGTTCGTGCGGATGGTTGTTGTCTTGCAAACGTCCCCATCTGTTGACTCAGGGATCAAGACGTGACTGCACGATCCGTTACAGCCATGCGGATAAGATGCCTGTCATCTCGAGTGCTAGTGGTACGAGGCCGTTGGGATCCAGCACGGCGTTCCGTATTACCCTCCTGAACCCACCGATTCCATATTCTGCTAACGGTCATTGGATCTCGACCAACGCGAGCAGCAATGTCACGATACGATAAATCGCAATCACGACAGGCTACAATCCGACCTTTATGAAAGTCGGAAACGTGATGGTACGCATTTCTCCTCCTTGCACGAGGCATCACAACAACATTTCACCAGGCAATGCCGGTCAACTGCTGTTCGTGTATGAGAAATCGGTTGGAAACTTTCCTCTTGTCAGCACGTTGTAAGTGTCGCAACCGGTGTCAACCTTGTGTGAATGCTCTAGAAAGCTAATAATTTGCATATCACAGCATCTTCTTCCTATCGGTTAAATTTCGCGTCTGTAGCACGTCATCTTCGTTGTGTAGCAATTTTAATGGCCAGTAGTGTATACAATAATCGCATGACACTTTTTGTGAAACCCAGTTATAATTTTAAGATTAATATAATGCCATTGTATACCTTACCTCGATAAGAAACATTCGTATAGTAACCTTTTACGGACATAAAATAAAATAAAAACAATAAGCTGGTTTCGAACACGAAGCACAAATCTGGTAGGCCGCGACACCGAGCTCATCGCATGCTAAAAGACATCTAAATTCTTCGAATACTTTGACGGTTCTTTTCTCAAAAACGGTCGTGTATCTACGGATAAGTCGAGATGCGTTTTCGCTGCTTTTGACTCCTCTTCCAGTGAGTTAAGTTTCTAGGAAATCGGGTTAGGGCACTTGTCGTGTTCCCCTAGTTAGTGTGCATTGTCGTAGGGCTGTTCCCTTCCCAGTGTAGCAAATGAAACATCGTACAGTACTGGTCTTTGCCAATAGCCTGCGCCATTTTGTTTTGGCTTCACTGGTAGCGTCCCATGTTACAGTGTCGTGGGGATATCTGGGTGTGCCGAGGCTGTAGACATGCACTTACAAACAAACAAGCAAGTAATTAAGTACTTTTTTACGAAGTGATAATTAAAACCATATGACTACTCCTAGTACGTATCTCCTACACTCAACCTCATAATATTAATGTTAGGTACAAAAAGACCACCCATCTTAACCATTAGTCAGACTTTACCAAGCCAGATCCCTCTCCTAGTAGGAAAACTTTCTACATGTCTCTCTTCATCTTCTCTGTCTAATACTTCAGTTCCCAATTAATCTTCCATTTAGCTTTTAAAATTTACCTCTGACACCACACTTCAAGAGATCCCCGTTTCTAAGTCCCCATGCCAACCCAAATTGTACTTCCGTGCCGTGCTGCAGACGTAAAACTGCAATTTTTTTATTTTTTATTTTATTATTATTTGGCTGTCTCTACACAGCCATTCATCCCGCTAACACAGTAATGTTTCTATCAAATATTGTGCTGTTAATTATATAATTTACAAATTCTCATTTGGATAAGGATGTAGAATGAAATCATTCGTCCATCGGCTATACAAAGGAACCAATAAGGCATTATCCACGGATGATTTACGAAAGCCACAGAAAATTTTAATTCGCACTCAGATACTATTAGATGAGAGTCAGCTGTCTCGACCACTGGGCCCCTCTGTTCCAGTTTTCTGAGCATCGTCATAACTCAGTAATGCACACCAGTAGTGGTTTCTGGCCAGCAATTTTTTTTTATAATATCTTGAACTCTTCTTAGAAACTCCCTAGAATGTTTAGACTGTATTTAAACTCTGTCCACAGGCTCCGGAGGCCTCATCGATACCGACCGACCACCGTGTCATCTTCTACCAAAGGTGTCATAGGATGTGGTACGGAAGGAGCGTGGATTCAGCACACCGCTCTCCAGGCCGTTGTCAGTTTTCATGACCTGGAGCCGCTATTACCCGGCCGTGGGTCTTCTCAGTTGGCCTCACGAATCTCACTGCAGCCCGTTCGAGTCCTCCCACCAACGAGAATCGATCACTGCCCTTCGCTTGGCAGTAAGCCGCGCTGGCCACTCAGCTGCAGAATCGGACTTAGATTCTATTTACATCTTTTGAAAACTGTAACGACTTTATACTTTATTTTCCTTTCTGCGTTAGTTCTGTACACCTACATTGATCAGGCTACCAGTTCAGTTCTCCACGTAGATGGTTACCTCCGGATTTGGTAATTAATATATCGTTTGGTTTTTAATAATTTTTTACCACAACACATCTGCAATGCTCCTAATTTACCCTTTTTCGGTCTTGCGTTATCATACACAAAAACGAGTATACACCAATCGAAATATAATGTCGTATTCGACTTCTTTTGCGTAAAAGTTACTGAAGATGCTCAAACACAGTGGGGATTTAACTTCCTAAAGTTCGCAACGTTATACACTACTGGCCATTGAAATTGCTACACCAAGAATAAATGCTGATGATAAATGGGTATTTATTGGACAAATATATTATACTAGAACTGACATATGATTACATTTTCACGCAATTTGGGTGCATAGATCCTGGGAAATCAGTACCCAGAACAACCACCTCTGGCCGTAATAACGGCCTTGATATGCCTGGGCATTGAGTCAAACACAGCTTGGATGGCGTGTACAGGTACAGCTGTCCATGCAACACGATACCGCAGTTCATCAAGAGTAGTGACTGGCATATTATGACGAGCCAGTTGCTCGGCCGCCATTGGCCAGACGTTTTCAACTGTTGAGAGATCTGGAGAATGTGCTGGCCAGGGCAGCGGTCGAACATTTTCTGTATCCAGAAAGGCCCGTACAGGACCTGCAACATGCGGTCGTGCATTATCCTGCCGAAATGTAGGGTTTCGCAGGGATCGAATGAAGGGTAGAGCCACGGGTCGTAACACATTTGAAATGTAGCGTCCACTGTTCAAAGTGCCGTCATTGCGAACAAGAGATGACCCAGACGTGTAACCAATGGCACCCCATACCATAACGCCGGGTGATACGCCAGTATGGCGATGACGAATACACGCTTCCAATGTGCGTTCACCGCGATGTCGCTGAACACGGATGCGACGATCATGATGCTGTAAACAGAACCTGGATTGAACCGAAAAACCATTAGTGTCAAGGGTAACCGCAGCTATGGTCTCCGAGCTGATAGTCCATGCTGCTGGAAACGTCGTCGAACTGTTCGTGCAGGTGGTTGTTGTCTTGCAAACGTCCCCATCTGTTGACTCAGGGATCGAGACGTGGCTGCACGATCCGTTACAGCTATGCGGATTAGATGCGTGCCATCTCGATTCCTGGTGATACGAGGCCGTTGGGATCCAGCACGGCGTTCCTTATTACCCTCCTGAACCCACCGATTCCATATTCTGCTAACAGTAATTGAATCTGGACCAACGCGAGCAGCAATGTCGCGATACGATAAGCCGCAATCGCGATAGGTTGCAATGCGACCTTTATCAAAGTCGGAAATGTGATGGTACGCATTTCTCCTCCTTATACGAGGCATCACAACAACGTTTCACCAGGCAACGCCAGTTAACTGCTGTTTGTGTATGAGAAATCGGTTTGAAACTTTCCTCATGTCAGCTCGTTGTAGGTGTCGCCACCGGCGCCAACCTTGTGTGAATGGTCTGAAAAGATAATCATTTGCATATCACAGCATCTTCTTCTTGTCGGTTAAATTGCGCGTCTGTAGCACGTCATCTTCGTGGTGTAGCAATTTTAATGCCCAGTAGTGTATGTTGTGAAATGGCGTTTGTCAATATTTACTTTCTCATTCAGTCGTAAGTAATGTACCTGCAATGTCATTCGTAGACTGTAAACGATTTTGTAGAGATAATACGTCCGTATGAGAGGAAACCTATCACAACAGTGTGTGTGAGCCAGTATATATCAGACATATATGTGTTACTGCTCGGATGTTACAACGCGTTAGTAATAAGCGCAACAGAAAAATCTACTGTGGAAAGTTTCTGTTTAGAAAATCCAAATTGTGAATTAACTATGTATAGATTTCCACTTTCACTTCCGGAAGACAGCCTGCATTAAATGTGGTTGATGTCAAGATGGTAATATTGAACGTAGTGAGCAAAGGTTTAGCTCCTATGTCGGTTAATGATAACATCAAGAAGCAACTGCGATTGCAGACGGTACCTCAGACCATACTTGAAGTAGTCGTGTGAACGTGGTACAGAATGAGTTCATTGCAGTCAGTATGGCAGTGAGGAGATGTTTTAGACAAGCTGCACCTCTTCAGAGTCAGAATTTGCCTCTAGTCCAAAACACTGATACACGCTACTTTTCGAATTTATATAGGAAAAGTGGATGCAAGCGAAGAGTTATTATATTACAAAACGGTGCTATTAAGAGCCTGTTGTAACTAACTGGAGAAATGTTTGGGTATACGATGTTTTATCGGGAAGGAGGAAAGTATGTTAGTGATTGTAAGGGTTAAGAGCATTCGGGCATCAGCACAAAAGAGATTTCTGACGTCCGCATGCGTCAGTATGTCGGTCACGATCCGCGGTGGTGCTCACTTTGTTAGCGAAGTTCGTTAGGCCCCTGCGCCCGTGTGTAGTCTCCCTCGCTGGCCCCCTCCCCCTCCCCTCTCTTTCTCACTCTCTCTCTCTCTCTCTCTCTCTCTCTCCGTGTGTGTGTGCGTGTGCGGGTGTGTACTCACGAGTGTCTGCATTAGTCATTTGCCACAATGAGCTGCTCATACAGGTTACTTGTTTTTGGAATTTGCGACGATACGTGCTAATTAGAGTTGAGCCAATGCGAAGCGCGGAACAGCTAGCTGAGACGACAAGTAGCTAATAGGAACTGGGGCGCCGCTGATGTCACGGATTTCCGTACGTACGTAGTGACGTCAGGACAGTATCTCGTAAATAAAACGTACTTATGTAGGATAGAGGCAATGTTGCTTCACGTTTGACTTGCTGTAAACAGGAAAGGCGATTCCGACGGAATGAAAATGCTTTCCTGATACGAAAAGGAGTATATGTAGCCAGACTTGTCTTTCCTGAATTCATTAGAGGGTTTTTTTACGGAAGAACATACTTTATTTCACTAATTATTTAGTTTTACGATCTGTATTGCGAATTATTAGCTCGTTGTTTAGCACAACTGACAAAGATGTTCTCGGGGTTCATGGTTCACACGTGAAAATCAAACAATTTAGTAATCAGAGCGATTGATTGTTCCCGTTGAATATACAAAATAATACACTCATTATCACTGAAGGCAAAAGTAAATAAATAAATGACAAATCGGTTTAACAAAGATGGACTTGTTAATCATTGCAGTCATCAGAACATGGTAAGTGTAACAAGAAGCACAAAAGTTTTCTTTAAATGAAAAATGTTTCGTAAAGTAGCCCACATGGAAACCAAAAGAAATTATGATGTTTTTATTACTTTTGAATTTATTTTTCTTGACGACACTGGACGTTTCGTACCGAGCTAAGCATCGTTCTTCAAGTATTTTATAGAAATAACACTGCAATGAATACCTAATTCGTTGTATTCTTTTTTACATAGACGAATGTCTAAGGGTATTACTTATGAAATATTAAATTTCCTAATGCATTTTCAAATAACGGATACTTCCTAATAACTGGCCGCTGTGGTCGAGCGGTTCTAGGCGCTTCAGTCCGGAACCACGCTGCTGCTACGGTCGCAGGTTGGAATCCTGCCTCGGGCATGGATGTGTGTGAAGTCCTTAGGTTTTTTTTTGTCTCATTTTGTTCTATATTGTTCGTTGAATATGTTCGGGGCGGACGTCCGATGACACCCGTTCTGGTTCTTCGTTGATCCGTTCACTCAGTTTTTTATTACAGAGGGTATCTAACCCTCTGACCGAACACGCTGCGCTACCGTGCCGGCATAGGTAAGTTAGGTTTAAGTAGTATTAAGTCTAGGGGGCTGATGACCTCAGATGTTAAGTCCCATAGTGCTTAGGGCCATTTGAACCATTTGAACTTCCTAATAAATAACTTATTTATCAAAACATGAACCATCTGATGCTTTCTCATGCTAGAAAGAAAGAAGGACGGAAGGCAGATTGGGGTTTAACGTCGATAGCAAGGTCATTGGGGACCTAGTACGAGCTTGGATTGCGAAAGAATGGAAAAGGAAATCGACCGTCGCCTTTTCAAAGGAGCCATCCCGGCGTTTGCCTTAAGTGAATTTGGAAAATCGCGGCAAACGTAATTTGCATGGCCGGACGGGAACTTCAAATGTTGTCCTGCTGCACACAATTGCATTGTGGTAAGCCGGCCGGGGTGGCCGTGCGGTTCTAGGTGCTACAATCTGGAACCGCGCGACCGCTACGGTTGCAGGTTCGAATCCTGCCTCGGGCATGGGTGTGTCTGATGTCCTTAGGTTAGTTGGGTTCAAATAGTTCTAAGTTTTAGGGGGCTGATGACCTCAGAAGTTAAGTCCCATAGTGATCAGAGACATTTGAACCATTGTGGTAAGCAGTGTGCCACCTCGCTCGGTCCCTATGCTCGCCATGGAAAAAAAAGTAAAGAGTCGTGTCGCATTGTTCAGCCGGAAACTTCACTGCGCACACTGAGACCTCGCCATCGCGATGTGCAGGTATGGGTGTAGGTACCTTATCTGTATCAGTTTAGTGTAATGAATTTACTCGTCATGTGACGAGTGTAGTAGAGTTTTGTTTGTGTCGTCGAAGACGAAGGGAACATTGAATTTCAGTATCGACATACAGCCTGCTCCTCTAGAACAATACCAAAGGGCTTGCATATCTTAACGTTTCAACCCATATTCGACGTAAAGATCTCCATCTCTATAATGTAGTTTGTTAGGTACCACTTCGGTTTAACCCACATTTTATTTTTTTATTGTCCACTTCAACAGTTTTGTATCGCGCCTGTAGACATCATGTAGCATTCAGAGAGTAAGTGGTACTGCGGAACGCAGACAGTCAGGCGAAAGATTTCATGTAGGGAAAACAGTCATTCTTGCGCGAAGCAAGTAATCTTGTTTAATAAATCCGCTTTTTCCAGTACGGATATTAGGAGAACCCTACAGGTCATAAATACTTTCTTGCAACAATATTATAACGCCAGAAATCTTTCATCTTAATACAAAAATGAATATTGTTTAAGCTAAAGAAAATGTACGAACGGCTATGAAATATAACGAGTGCAAGTACGAGACACAGGTTGTGCGCCATAATAGTCAGTTGCCAATAGGATGCCTTCTGATCTAGTTCTGTCGTAAGACCATGCTCTCAGGAAATTGCTAGATTTCAGTTAATCATTATCAGATCTGTCGACATTACCAGTTTATGGTGTTTAGTAAATAAATACATCATAATGACATTCATTTTGAACGTTATTCCGAACCATATAGATTCCCGATTGATCATTTAAAATCACAGGATGTAAAATTGCACTTTACACAGAACCCGACACGCTGCCACTGCCTTTGCGAGGGACATAAACTTAGAGAACTTCTCGGCAGAACAGGTAGAAAGAATTATAGACGGCGACACACGAAAATAGTTCAAGGATGGATTGTCATAATCTCCGCAAAACTCGGGTGTAAAAGCACGGCCAGTAATACTGTACGCTTCTTATACCATCTTCTATCCCCCCACGGGGTCCACAACTCTTTTGTGGATACGTGCATAGCGAGCACGGAACCCCGAGCTAATGTGGCCCTCCTTCCTTTCCGGGCTGCATACCTTTTCCACATCCTTCCCTATCCCCCATCTTCGCCCCACCTTCCCTCACCTCTGGCTCTTTCCTTCCCTTTCTCCCCCTCTGGGAGTATGGTTTGTGCCTACATCCGGAGACGGACACTCGTAAATTTAACGCATTCTTCGCCTTCTCTGCTTGTATGTCTTCATCCTTCCTTTGTCCTTCTCTTTACCCTTTTCTCCGCTGCAGCGTTTGAGACCTCTCCTCTTTCCTTTCCCTTTCTTTGTTTTTCCCTTTCTCTTTCTTCCTCCCTGTGCGTGTCTGAAGGCCGACCCACGCATTTTCGTGCGTAGCCGGTGACGAGGTAACGCGTAATTCCACGCCCCGGGTAGACAGGTAGGACACGTACGTCCCCCCTGGTAACGGCCAGGCCCAGGGAGGGGTGATTACCCGAGCTGATACCTTCCGAAAGTGCCGAGTGGTCCCTCCTCCCGTTTGTCGGGAGGTGTGACCTGAGGTGTGAACAATCACCTAAGGCGGGAGTGCCCTCAGAGAGGGCCCCCAAAAGGGAGGAGCGCGCCATCGGAGACGCCGGTAATCATGGGGGATTCTTCCGCAATGGTTTCCTCACCTTCCACTATGTCTGCTCACAAGCGCAAGTTCACTGAGTCTCAGCCACAGACAGTTCTTCCATCGTTGCCACAGTTCCTTGTTGTTTCTCGGTTTGATGAAGGTCAAGACTTCTCCACGGTCAACCCTTTCATTACTCAGAAAGGTGTCGACGCAATTGCAGGTCCTGTAAAGTCTTGTTCCAGATTACGGAATGGCACCTTGTTGTTAGAAACAGTCAGTGCCCTCCAGGCACAAAAATTGCAGCGTACTTCAGTTCTCCACACCTTCCCTGTCCGGGAGGAACCGCACCGTACTTTAAATTCCTCGCGTGGAGTCGTTTATACACGCTCCCTCGATGGGGGCACTACCTGTCTGACCAGGGCGTAACGGCTGTTAATAGAGTTATGAAAAGGGTTGACACGAACATCATTCCAACCCGCACTGTCTTCTTGACATTTGACAAAGTTCAACTCCCATCCAAAATCAAAGCAGGCTATGAGATAATTTCTGTTTGCCCTTATGCCCCAAACCCTACGTGTTGCTATTGGTGTCAGCGGTTCAATCACACCAGCCAGTCCTGTTCCAATACGGCCAAATGTGTTTGTGTGGCAAGGATGCCCATGAGGGTGCTTGTCCACCTCCATCCCCTCGCTGCATCAACTGTATGGGTGACCACGCTGCTTCCTCTCGAGATTGCCCCATTTTTAAAGATGAAAAGCTCATCCAGGAAATCAGAATGAAGGAAAAGGTGTCGACCTTTGCTGCTCGAAAATTATTCGCCAGTAGACAGCCCACCGTGCCTCAGACAGGAAAATATAGCACTGTCCTTGCTTCTCCTCGGCCGACAAAGGAGGCGGCCACGCAGACTTGCGACCTCACCTTTAGTGCCACGGTCGTCAGATCGGCCAGCGCAAAGATCGTCCGTTCAACCTCACCACTTTCGCCTGCCCACTCTATGGCTCACCCTTCATCGGGTTCTGCTAAACCTCGAGCCCAAAAGTCAGACACCAAGATTTCGAAAAAAGAGCATACTCGTGAAGATTTTTTACGTACCCCAACTTCACAACCATCGGCTCCTCCTCCATCTAAACATATTTCCAAGAAGGCTGCTAAGAAACCCAGTTCATCTCCTTCTCTGCCAAGGCGTGTCCCATCTACAGCACCACCTGGCGGAAATCGCCCTCGGCCATCTTCTGTGTCGCCGAGGCGCACTGCTGGCGGCTGATCAACCGGCCGATCGCTGGTGGCAGGAGCTGCTCCAGAACAACCTATGGATCAGGATCTTCTGCCTTCGGCTGAATGCCATTCCATGCTGTCGGTCGCAAGCTCTAAGCAGTCATTGAGTTGACGGCAACCTTGGTCACATTCCTCCATTTTCTGTTCACCCTATGTCCATTATCCACTGGAATATCCGCGGCATTCGAACCAATCGGGATGAATTGTCGATCCTCTTACGATCCTACTCGCCGGTCATCTTCTTTCTTCAGGAAACAAAGCTGCGTCCCCATGATCGCTTTGTTCTCCCCCATTTTCAGTTCGTCCGATTTGACCTCCCCCCTGTTGAAGGCACTCCAGCCCATGAAGGACTCATGATTCTTCTCCATGATACTCTCCATTATCACCCAATCCACTTAAACACTACTTCCAAGCTGTCGCTGTCCGTCTTTCCCTTTCTGGATATACCTTTTCTCTTTGTACTGTATACATTCCATCGTCCACACCAATGGCACGAGCTGATCTCCTTCATCTTCTTGGTCAGCTTCCACCCCCCCTATTTGCTGGTTGGGGACTTCAATGCCCACCACCCGCTTTGGGGATCTCCACATCCTTGTCCATGTGGCTCACTATTACTAGACGTCTTCCACCAAGCGGATCTAGTTTGCCTCAACACTGGGGTCCCTACATTTTTGTCTGCCTCCAAGACAAATTTCTCTCATTTGGACCTTACGGTCGGTACTGTTCCGCTAGCTCGGCGCTTCGAATGGTTCGCCCTTGATGATACACACTCGAGTGATCACTTTCCATGTGTCCTTAGACTGCAGCCTCAACTGCCCTATATGCGCCCGCGACGCTGGAAGTTTGCCCAAGCCGATTGGACACTTTTTTCGTCTCTAGCGACATTCGATGACCGTCACTTTCCTAGCGTCGACGATGAGGTCACACATATTACCGACGTTATTCTTACAGCTGCGGAACGTTCAATACCACGCACCTCCGAATTGCCCCGACGCCCCCCAGTTCCTTGGTGGAACGAGGCATGCCATGACGCAATACGTGAGCGGCGACGTGCTCTTCGCGTTTTCCACCACCATCCTACTTTGGCCAATTGTATCCGCTATAAGCAGTTCCGTGCGCGATGCCGTCGCGTCATCCGCGATAGCAAGAAGGCAAGCTGGAAATTCTTTATTAGCTCATTTAACACCTTCACTCTCTCCTCGGAAGTTTGGAGTCGGATTCGACGGTTATCAGGCGCCCATAGTTTCTCCCCAGTCTCTGGGCTCACTGTCGCGCGTAATACGTTAGTGGACCCCGTCGCAATTTCTAACTCCTTGGGTAAACACTTTGCTGAGATTTCGAGTTCTTCAAATTACCCGCCAGCGTTTCTCCAGAAGAAACGTGCAGCGGAAGTGCAACCTCTTGCTTTCTTCTCTCAAAATCGCGAAAGCTATAATACTGTTTTCTCCATGCGGGAACTCCAACATGCACTCTCTTCTTCTCGCTCCTCCGCCCCAGGACCGGATGGTATCCACATCCAAATGTTGCCGCATTTATCACCCCATAGTCTGCGTTACCTCCTTCGCATTTATAATCGAATTTGGACCGACAGTACTTTTCCCAGACGATGACGGGACGCTATCGTCGTTCGTGTTCCGAAACCTGGAAAAGACAAACATCTCCCCTCTAGCTATCGCCCCATTTCTCTCACGAGTAGTGTCTGTAAGGTTTTGGAGCGTATGGTGAATTGCCGTTTAGCTTGGTGGCTGGAGTCCTGCAGTCTTTTAACACCTGCCCAATGCGGTCTACGAAAGCATCGTTCTGCAGTTGACCATCTTGTTGCTCTCTCCACTTATATCATGAACAATTTTCTCCGGAAACGCCAAACAGTAGCAATATTTTTTGATCTGGATAGAGCATACGATACCTGTTGGAGGACAGGCATCCTCCGCACACTGTTCTCTTGGGGCTTTGGAGGTCGGCTGCCCCTTTTTCTTCGCGAATTTATGGCAGAGCGCACATTTAGAGTGCGGGTGAACACTACTTTCTCCCGTACTTTCTCCCAAGAAAATGGGGTACCCCAGAGCTCCGTGCTAAGTGTTGTACTGTTTGCCATTGCCATGAATCCAATTATGGATTGTCTCCTTCCTGAAGTCTCGGGCTCCCTCTTTGTGGACGATTTTGCGATCTACTACAGCTCTCAACGGACCAGCCTTCTTGAACGACGTCTTCAAGGATGTCTCGATCGCCTCCACTCTTAGAGCATCGAAACCGGCTTCCGTTTTTCTCCCAGTAAGACCGTTTGTGTTAATTTTTGGCGACGTAAGGAGTTTTTTCCACCCTCCTTACATCTAGGACCGGTCAACCTTCCGTTTTCGGACGTCGCTAAATTCTTGGGTCTTATGTTTGACAGAAAACTGTGCTGGTCCTCCCACGTTTCCTATCTTTCGGCTCGCTGTCTGCGATCGCTCAACACCCTCCGTGTCCTGAATGGTACCTCCTGGGGAGCGGACCGAGTGGTCCTTCTCCGCCTTTATCGCGCCTTAGTGCGCTCGAAATTGGACTATGGAAGCATAGTTTACTCGTCTGCTCGGCCGTCTATTCTTCGTCGTCTCGACTCTATCCACCACCTTGGATTACGTTTAGTGTCTGGAGCTTTTTACACCAGCCCTGTGGAAAGCCTTTATGCTGAGACTGCTGAACCTCCGCTGTCCAATCGGCGAGCAGTCCTTCTGAGTCGTTATGCCAGCCATCTGTCTTCCATGCCTACTAATCCAGCCCATGACATTTTTTTCGACGCCTCCTTTGATGTAGGGTATGCAGGCCGCCCCTCCTCCCTACTACTACCGGGAGTCCGCTTCCGTCAACTGCTCCATTCTCTTTCCTTCCGCTTTCCTAAAACCTTCTTGACAACTTGGGGTACAGCACCGCCTTGGCTCCGTCCCCGGATCTGCCTGCTCCGTGACCTTTGTCAATTTCCAAAGGATGGTACCCCTTCACTTGTTTATCGTCGGGCATTTGCTGCTCTATGTGCACAAATGAAGGAAGCCACATTTATCTACACTGACGGCTCGAAAACATCGTTAGGTGTAGGGAGTGCCTATATTGTTGGCGACGCCCCAAATCAATTTCGGCTTCCCGACCAGTGTTCGGTTTATACTACGGAGCTTTACGCTGTTCTCCAGGCTGTCCACTACATCCGCCGCCATCAGCGGATACAGTACATTATCTGCTCAGATTCTCTCAGCTCTCTCCTCAGTCTCCAAGCTCTTTACCCTGTGCACCCTCTGGTCCATCGGATTGAGGACTGTCTGCGCTTGCTCCACCTGGGAGGCGTCTCGGTGGCGTTCCTCTGGCTCCCGGGACACGTTGGTTTCGGTGGAAATGAGGCGGCCGATATAGCGGCCAAGGCTGCAGTCTCTCTTCTTCGGCCAGCTATTCAATCGATTCCCTTCGCCGATCTACGGAGCATTTTATGTCGTCGTGTTGTTCTTTTATGGCACGCACATTGGTCGACACTTCCCCATAATAAATTGCGGGACGTGAAAGCTCTTCCTTGTGCTTCGTCGGGAGGAGGTAATTTTAACTAGACTCCGGATAGGGCACTGTCTTTTTCGCCATCGACATCTTTTAAGCGGCGATCCTCCCCCACTCTGTCCCCACTGCTCTCAGCTGTGGACGGTAAGACACCTTTTAATTGAGTGCCCCTATTTTACTCCGTTACGCGCCCGTCTACAGCTGTCGCCTGATATATCGTCAATTTTAGCAGATGACATGCGCTCGGCCGATCGCGTTCTCGAGTTCCTTAGTGCCAGGGAAATAACGTCAGTCATTTGAAGCTTTTTTTTTTGGGGACAACCAACCCCTTTCTGTAGTGGATTTTTAAGCCTCCCTTCTGCTTTTAGTTTCTCCAATTTTTTGAGCTTCGTTCCCATTGCTGCTGGTTTCCATTTTCGGTTTTTACTGTTTCCTAAGTCACGGACCGGGCGCTAATGACCATAGCAGTTTTGCGCCGTAAAACCAAAACAAAAAAAAAAAAAACCATCTTCTATGGTCTCAGTGGCTAAACTGTGACATTTCTGGAGGTTTAGTTCATGTGGGAGGTTCTTGCGAGTTATATCTATTATCTTTAAAATTCCTGGCGTGCTGCGTGGATATCGACACATCTCACACAAATTTCATCTCTGTACACACTCTCATCCTTTTCAGGGGCAACTTTAAATCACGCATCCTATTCAGTCCACAGAATACCTGTGAAATCTCCTCATCGGATAAACAGTAGCCCCTCTTCAGGCGTAGGTTTACAAAAGTAAAGCAAAACAAGAACTCTTAGAAAATAGACACTGATGAGCTAATGACGCGGGGAAAAGATGTAAGTGGCTCTGCTGTCTCTCTCTCTCTCTCTCTCTCTCTCTCTCTGTGTGTGTGTGTGTGTGTGTGTGTGTGTGTGGATGGTCATATTGTGGGCCCCTGGTAAATGTGGGTAAGTAAGTTGAGTGAGGACAATGTTGGAGAAAATCTTAATTGAAAAAGCAAAGTGTTATACCTTTCCGGTACTTATCAAGCGTCGCGGAGTTTTCATCGCATAATGGTTGTTCAATGATAAAACTTTCATTCCATTTCGAACTCATGTCCATCATCTAAATCAGGCACGAATACACTCTTATATTTTGACTAAAGTTCAGTCTTGATCACACCATTTATGTTTTAATGATATAGGTAACCGGTTTCGGTTCTTTCTACAAAACCATCATCAGACCCATGGCTCCCTTAGGATGGTAGGCGGAGCTCTCCTCGCTGTTACGAAGTCAACTGATCAGTTGACTTCGTAGCAGCTGAGGAGAGCTCCGCCTACCATCCTAAGGGAGCCATGGGTCTGATGATGGTTTTGTAGAAAGAACCGAAACCGGTTACCTATATCATTAAAACATAAATGGTGTGATCAAGACTGAACTTAAGTCAAAATATAATAATTAATTGATCACTGTTTTCCAAAAATGTTTACAAAAAAAAAAAAAACGAATACACTCTCATACACGTCGTGTCGCCTAAGAACGTCTGAATGTCGTCTTTTGGGCATTCTAGTTTGTGACCTCTACATGAAAAATTCCGGTAACGTTAGACACCCGTAACAGCAACCACGTATGAACACTATTTTTCATACTAGGAATGGCTTTTTTTGTGACCGAAAATAAGTTCTTATAAGGGCGACGTTTACATCATGAAGCATAGGGCCGACATTTATAAAATTCTGTGAACACGTCCATCATATAAAGGGTATCAAATGATTGAACTTTCATTTTGTTCGGAAAGAAGTCCATCATCAACATCAGTATGAATACACTGTTGCATTCGTCACGTTATGGAAGCAAACAGCGTCTGAATGTTGTGTTGAGAACGTTTTAACACACATGAAATACATGCTCTGTGTTTGAGAAACGCTGGCTCGAGCGTAGTATTGCACCCCAGACGTGCCTTTTGGATAACAAATGAGTGTGTCGAGCATGCCGGTCAAGGATCCGTACGTACTTCAAGGCGTTTTTAGGTCATGGAATCATTACAAAGGAATTTGTCATTAGGTGCCGCATTCCATAGAGGTTGCGAGAGCAGTGTGTACCATTCTCGCCACATACTGGCAAACGTTCAGGCTCTCATCAATAATTCCCAAAATCATTTCTGTTGTCGTATACAATAGCTCCTCAAACCACAATTTCAATAATTATGGAGGTATGAATCACTAGAATAACTGCTTAGTTTCACCTTTCATCAGGTCGTCTGCGTACAAGTTGCTATCGATCTGATTCAAGACTCTTCGCTGATATCACAGAGTGCCACTCAGTGAACCACTGACTCGGTTTCTACCTTCCAGTAACCTGTTCCTCTCGGTTCTTGATGACATGACACTCTGCCTGTGACGTCCACCCGAATTTCAGTTGTTGTCATCCCTATATTCGTCAGAATCAATCGAACAATCCTACTGTCTCCTCGTAGTATAGATGTTCCGCAAAGATCCGTGCTTACTCTTAGTATCATACTATTGCTCTGAGGCTGAGCCCTCTGTCTACACAATGTTTCCGTGCGATGATCGCATATCGCCCATGCCAGTGATTTGACCTTACTCAAAGTCCGAAAGATGGCGATAAGACGCACCATGATGTCCTCCTATTATACTGTGCCGCGATTTCCGTCTGAAATGTTCCAGTACAGTTAGACTCAACCAACAGCCAATTAGAAGTCGGGTCTAGTTCTAATATGCGTGCCTCGACAGGTCATGGAACTAAACGTTGGTCAGACCACGGAATGCTTGAGTCGACCTTTAACCTAGCCTGCAACTCTGTCATCTGGAGATTTGCTAGGAGCGACACGTGATCCGGATTTCACGTTAAAATTTAGGCCCCCTTTCTCCGATTGAATAGTGTGGTAAGCTACGACATGAAAGTTGCCAAAGCTGTGCCAGTTAAAAGACTCGCATCAGACCGTTGAGCTACGCGGAATTTATATTATTACATGTACAAGGTCTACAACTTTGCTTCCACTGTTTTTTTCTCGATGTTTGAGGCTTCATTGTAAAAATTACAAACATTTACGATTCAGAGTAGTTGTTATCATTGGCCGCTACTTTCTCCCATCTTTCGGGCAGCATACGAATCCAGCGGTGGAAGAACTGGACTTCTTTTGAGGAGATCCATGAATCGATCCGCTTTTGCACATGCCAGTATGACTGAAAGTTCTGGTCAGCCGGGCCGTGTGCCATTGATCGAAAAAGGTGGTAAGTAGAGGAAGCAGTGTTTGGAGAATACGGCGGGTGGGGTAGGACTTCCCATTTAGACGTTTCCAAGTATGTTTTGCTTGGTTTTGCGACGTGGGGACGAGCACTGCCATACTGCAAAATCATATTTTAATGTCTATCACTATACTGTGGTGGTTTGTCTTTCAGTGTTCGACTCAAACGCAGCAACTGTATTCGATAACGATATCCTGTGATTCTGTCCACCGGTTTCGGTAGCTTCGAAAACCTTCTCTCTTCCATCGTCATGCCGGTCTTCCACATCAAAATCACTGTTCTTGAAGCTTTTAAACCGTTCTCTGCACGTTCGTTCACTACAGATCTTACCCCACATTTTGAGCTTCAGCCGCAGACGACTTCGTATTAAAACAGAAAATTAAAACTTCCCGGCAGTGACGAGAACTAGGCTCGTAAGTTGACATATTCACTCAGGAACAACTTTATATTGCAATTACAAATCGACTAATATTTTGATGGCGTTATGTTTACAAACGCCTCAGATTATTATATGACACGACTTACCATCTGCATCACGACTTGCCGCTACTGCCATGTGTTGAAAAACGGCGGCAGCGAAGTTGTAGACCTAATATAATGTTTCTGTATACTTAAATTACTGAAAATAATCTTGCATACGGATTAAACTTTAATGAAGACACCGCAACAGGCTTGGGAATATTGGAATATCAGCTTCGTATCGTCCGGGCAAGGTGTTGAAGGATATCATTTTCCATTGTAGTTAGTGCATATTTTTCCACTGTAACATGTCTGACTGTTTCCAAAAGTTCTTTACTAATGAGCTTCTCATTCAATAGCCTTGTGCTTCAGACTTTGCTATGTTTTACTTTTCACACTAAGAATATTTAAGCACCATTTTCGAAAAATAATTTATAAAGAAATGTAAATTTGTTACATAATTTTCTTTATCTCTGCAGGTGCGACTGAACATTAAGAAAGACATATTGCCGTACACCAATCTCTTCGCCTTCGCTTACGGATTCAGAGTCAACTATCCACTGCCTACAGGTGCGAAAGACTTCCCGTTAAAACGAATATTCCGAAGAGACGTCTACGGAGATCTGGAACACCTTATTTCGCAGTGAGTAATAATATTTCTTTGTCACGTTTCATCGTTTACACTACGGCGAAAATGAGCCTGAAGCATTTACTTCTAGCTGTTGACAGGCTGTACATGAGATACTTTTTGAGAAACGGAAATGATCATGTGGCTTGTTACGATGTTTTGAATAACTGATTTGGATAGGCATTGTAATAGTTCTCATACTTGCCTCTTTACTTCTTAAAAACTACCATTACATTCTCGTTTTCAGCGTCATTATCGAGCTTCTCAATAACTCTAGCTTCATATCCCATTGGAATGAAAACCAAAGTCCATATAGGCAGCAAAATAACGCCTGACGGACGAAGCAAGGATGAAATAAAAGGCAGATTAGCGTAGGCAAAGAGGGCATTCTTGGTCAACAAAAGTGTTGTAGTATCAAGCATCCGCCTTAATACGAGGAAGAAATTTCTGAGAACATAAGTTTGGAACTCAGCACTGTATGCTAGTGAATCATTCACTGAGGGCAGACCAGTAAAGATGAGAATCTATGCGTGTGAGGTGTGGTGCTGTAGAAGGGTGCTGAAAATTAGGTTTACGAATAAGATAAGGAATGAGGATGCTATTAGCAGAATGGGCGAAGAAAGGAACATTTGGAAAACACCGACTAGAAGAATCGACAGGATGATAGGAGATGTGTTACGACATCAGATGATAACTTCCATTGTACTAGATGGAGCTGTTGGGGTTAAAAACTGTAGAAGAAGACTGAGACTGGAATAAATTCAAGAAATACTTCAGCACGAAGGGTCCAAAAGCTACCCCGAGATGAAGGGGCTGGCACAGCAGAGGAAACAGTGGCGGGTCGCATTGAATCCGTCAGAAGACTGATGACATAAAAAAATGCTTCGTCGGTAGAGTTTCAAGTCGGAGGCATTGCTGAGTATACTGTCGACGTTTGAAATGCTAAGTCTAATAAGTGTTTTGCGTCGAAAGGAAACGATCACAGCTGCAATTCATCGACGACTGGACGTAGATTACAGAGCGAGTGTAATATCGCGAAAACAGGTACTGTTTTGGAGTTACAAATTTGATGAAGGCAAAACAGATGTGCCAGACGTACAACAGTGAGCGCAATCAAACGCATCCACCACAGGCGACAACGTGAGCAGTGTCTAAGTATTCATTCAAGGCGATCGTCGCATTTATTTGAGGTAGATTCCTCGCGATCTCATCATCTCCATTGGCAGTGTAATGTATATCGCGCACAACACTTTGTACTACCACAGGACACTGGTAAATCAGAATGAAGCAAAGGGAATGTGGCTGCCCCTCCAGCACTTACCGAGTTATCAGGGGAAGGGTGTTCCATTTCTCCACCGCATCGACTCGCAAAGACAGCGGTATTCGCACAGAAAGTTGTATACACCAGGATGCGGCACCAGGATGTGTTGCTGGTTGAGTCTCCGTGCATGCTACCTCTTATTGTACTACATTGGAAAGATTGCAGAAGGCGATTCAGAGGAATCGACAAGGACTGTTTTAGACAGGTGTCGTTTTGCTGAACGACTACAGGCGACCGCATACGACTTCGGTTAAGTGCGTTTTGGTCCGGTATATCTACATCTACACGGTTACTCTGCAGTTCACACTTAAGTGCCTGGCAGAGGGTTCATCGAACCATTTTCATACTACTTCTCTACCATTCCACTCTCGAATGGCGCGTGGGAAAAAGGAAAACCTAAATCTTTCCGTTCGAGCTGTGATGTCTCTGATTTTATTATGATGATCATTTCCCCTAGGTAGGTGGATGTCAACAAAATATTTTCGCATTCGGAAGAGAAAGTTGGTGATTGAAATTTCGTAAATAGATCTCGCAGCAAAGAAAAACGCCTTCGTTTCAGTGACTGCCACCCCAACTCGTGTATCATATCTGTGACACTCTCACCCTTATTGACGAAAACACGAAACGAGATGCCCTTCTTTACATTTTTTCGATGTCCTCCGTCAGTCCTACTTGGTAAGGATCCCACACCGCGCAGCAATATTCCAGCAGAGGATGGACAAGTGTAATGTAGGCTGTCTCTTTAGTGGGTGTATCGCATCTTCTAAGTGTTCTGCCAACAAAGCGCAGTCTTTGTTTCGCCTTCCCCACAATATTATCTATGTGGTCTTTCCAATTTAAGCTGCTCGTAATTTAATTCCTAGGTATTTAGTCGAATTGACAGACCTTAGATTTATGCAATTTATCGTATATCAAAATTTATCGGATTTCTTTTAGTACCCATGTGGATGACCCCGCACTTTTTGCCGTCTATCACTACGAACTGTGACCTCTCTCAGAGGAAATCACGAATCCAGTCACACAACTGAGACGATACTCCATATGCGTGCAATTTGATTAATAGTCGCCTGTGAGGAATGGTATCAAAAGACTTCTGGAAATCTAGTAATGTGGAATCGATCTGAGATCCCTTGTCGACAGCACTCATTACTTCATGGAAATCTGAATTCCGCATCAAGTGATTTCCATCTGTTCGAACCGTTACAGACGCATCTGACCGTCTGCCACTCCAGAACAGATGCAAACGTCCAGAAGGCTCTTCTTAAGCTGCTTCTAGACCTGGTTCCTGGTTTCTTTGATGCCGGTATCGACAGATTGGTTTAACTATGGAACAAATAATACGACAACCATCGACACTACGTGGAAAACAAATGTGCATACCAGCGCCTTAGTAAATTTGGTACTTGTTTGTTTCCTGAATGAGATGTTTCTCGCGGAAGACTTGTTACCTTGCCTTTTGAGCTACCAACGTATCTTGTGTTTTTGAATTTTGTTTCCTGATTAATTTTTGCATCAGCGACGAACACCTTATCAAGTATCAAGCCGCACTGCTTATTAAAATTTTACTTTCAGCCTGCGTAGTGTAAACAACAGCCCTCCACGGACCGCAGAGTGTAGTTAACACTTGTCACAACAACTTTAAGCTATAGATGTGGTCACTCTCTTCCGTAAGAAAGTTTGTCTTGCTAGCCCTCTCTCTCCTCTCTCCCTTATTGATGGGAACGCACAATACCCCCACAATGTGAATATTTGGGAAAACCTTTTAATAAGAGGTGTTTTGAAAAGAATTACTTCATTTTAATGTTTTATCTATTTCATATTTAAAGTTTGCGCTCGGCGTACTATAAAAATCTTGACGTTTAGTTTACAGAAGCAAGTGTAGTATGGTTATAAACTGACATCACAAACATCAAGCAGTGGTTCGTTTGAATAGTACCACGAGGTCAGACGAATGGAGAGTGTGGAGCGATGGTGGCTGAGATAGTATTTTTCTGGTTTATATTTCTCTTCTTATGTATTCCTCCTCCGAAGAGTGGAAGAATATTGACTGGTGAGGACTGCACCTACTTTTCCATATTCCATTGACCATCTGTCCACAGTAGCCGGATAACAGTTTGTCTATTCCAGCCATGTCTCCAGTGTTAGCTACACGCTTCACCTGACCAGCCTAGAAACTGCTCTACCTCTATCGAATTTATAATCTGGGCTGTGTTCTTGCATTCAGTGCAAACGACAAGGGCATTTGTTGACAGTGAACTGAATTTCAACTGGACGTAATAGCGAGTGGCAGATTCTTAGTATGTGGTCGGGAATGGCCAATGATAATTATGTCTGTGAATGTTCGCTGTTGTATCACATTTAAATAGAGGTGTCCAATGTACTGTAGCTTAACATTGTACTTGTATCTGACGGCTATTGGAGATGTCGCCTCTTCTTTGGATAAAATTTACACCAAGCGCAAACAGTTTCACTGCAAATGAAATAATTAACTAATCTCTAAAGGATTGAACTTGATTTAAAATAATCAATTGCTTTTGTATTTGTCCTGCTTTGTGGGAACGCGGCTCACTCCTTTAACTTATATAAACGTATTGTGAGTGAAACAACGGTAATTTGCATTCCCGTGTATCTCGTGGATTCTGTATAAGGTAAGGTACTACAGCTAACACACTATTTCTTTGCAAAGATTACTAAATGTTGCCTAGCACATTATGTAATTCTGCTTTTTAGGTCAATGTGGTATCTACATTATTGTTATTGTAGCTGTCTTACCGAAAAGTGATAATATTTGTGGCGCTACTGACACACATGCGATTTCGCGAAGTCACAAAGGCTAACAGGTCACGGGTTGCAGCTGACTTACTCCCCGTGTTTCGTATAACATTGTATATCAATTCCGCAGTGCTATAGCTAGTGCGAAATCCATCAAGAAATTCAATCAAATACCAATGAATCGTTTTCCTCATGTGAAGATCAATCTCTGCAAGCGTTCAGATCTTTACAGAGTTAAATTAAATAAATATTTGTGTAAATTGGATTGTTCGACCAGTGATAATACGACTCTACAAACAGGTGAAAACTTTCCTCGTTTATTTAAAACTGGTCATCTCAAAGCGCCGTTTTTCTTTTTGCCACGTAAAATTTGCACACGTTCCCACTAAGGTTGCTTTCAACTAAGAAATTTCACCCGTGGTTCACCGCAGAGAAAAGCTCTCCCGCCTAAGTTTATCCCATACCAAAAACGCCCCATATCTCTTTCCAGTTAGTCTCAGTCCAGCATACAACTCGCAAACTGCGCGCTGATGCAGTGCAATGCCGCTCAACACTCGTTTGGGACGAGAGGCTCTCCGATTGGCTATCGAGATTTAGATTTTCCTCGATGATCTTAAACCGACTACGGAGAGTTCCCGAATGGTTCATTTCCCGAGCTTTTGCTTCGCCTCTAATGACTTCAGTGTGGACAGTCTTGTGTATGACTTCGTATATAGCAGTAAGAAGAGGTGGGCTTCAGAGTGGTGCGGGAGCTGTTGTCTTTGGAAAGGTGGACAAGAGCAGAAATGATTAGCGAACAAGTTAACACAGTAATCAAAAGGTTTACTTAACTTGTATCTCTCTAAGTGTACTAAGACTTATTAAACCTAGAACACTAACGTTCGTAATTATTACGACTGCCAATTCTTCATTGTTGCTTGAAAAGCGCGGGAAGGTCACAAGCGCTTCCATCTCGTCAGTACCTTCCCAGCATTAGAGACTGATTTATGTGCTTATGATTGCCAAGAAGGAACTCCACGCACTGGTTAGAAAACAGTGACAGCTTTTCTGAAAGTCGTCATTTTTACGATCGTTTGTAACTTCGTTTCATCTTATAAGGTTAGTAATGCTCGCAATATGGATTTATGATTAATTTTATACATGATCCAGGCTTTGTTTACTGAGATGATAATACGAGAATTTATAAACTCAGTCTATTACTATCTCGTATTTAATTTCAGATGTCAGATTTACTACAGGCAAATGACTCAAACCTGAGAGATAAAATAAGGAAATTACTTCATGAGCTGAAGCAAGAGCAGAATGACAGCAACATTTACGACTCGAAAAGCGAAGATGATAACGTTGAAGATGATGATATTGACCCTACAGATGGCGAGGGTGAAGAACGCCAAATTAAAATCTTTGGTAGAGACCCTCCAAATTCTGGTGAAAAAGGGAGCGATTCTCTGTTGCGATCAAAAAAGCGATCCAGGAATGTTTCTTCATTTTCCTCGTCAACATTTTCACCCGTCATTTCAAATTCAGGTAAAAGTGTTTCTTCATCTTTCGATGGCAATGACTGAATCATTCGGCTTCGAACAGGGTAGGAATTGACGTCGCTGGCTCCTAAAAAAATAGACAGCGCGTACACCTCAAAGGGATATTATTCATAATATTCAATCCCATATCAATCGCGCTAGGAATGCCACTACGCTGTTAGACATATTTTCTTTATTTTTCACAGATGGTATGTTACAATTAATAGTAAATCACACGAACAAGGAGGTAATGAGGATCAAAACATCAAAATCCAAAGAGAACTCAGAGTACAACTTCCAATTAAGAATTAAAAGCTATAATTGGTACCCTGATCTTGACAGCAGCTTTGGTTTGACAGTAATTTATGTAACCCTACATATAAAGCAGCCATGAGTTCCGAGCGATTTAAGTTTTTATTTTCTTGTCTGAGGTTTGATGATAAGTTGACTCGTGAAGAACGAAAGCAGTCCGGTCCATTTGCAGGAGTCAGGGAATTAAAATGGTTCAAATGGCTCTGAGCACTATGGGACTTATCATCTATGGTCATCAGTCCCCTACAACTTAGAACTAGTTAAACCTAACTGACCTAAGGACATCACACACATCCATGCCCGAGGCAGGATTCGAACCTGCGACCGTAGCAGTCGCGCGGCTCCGGACTGAGCGCCTAGAACCGCTAGACCACCGCGGCCGGCTCAGGGAATTATGGGATGAATTTGTTATCAACTGCCGTAACTATTACAAACCAGGCTCATTCATTACAGTGGACGAACAACTCCTTGCTTTTCGAGGTAGATATTCGTTTCGCATGTTCATAGCCAAAAAGCACGCTAATTATGAGATTAAAATTGTCAGGGCGTGTGAAGCAGAAACAAAATATATGGTTGATGCTTCTCCATATCTCGGCAAAGGCACAGATACTAACGGCCCGCCATTTGGAGAATACTACGTAAAGGAGATCTATAAAAGAGAGAGAGAGAGACAGAGAGAGGATCTAACCGAAATGTTACACTTGATAAGTGGGTCACATCTAATAAGTTATCCGACGATCTGCTAAATGAGAACCTCACTCTCGTTGGTACTTTGAGACACAATAAGCGAGAAATACCTCCAGAACTACTTACAACCAAGAAGAGAGAGATACGAACATCCATGTTCATCTGTGACTCTTGTCTCATATAAACCTAAGCCAAATAAAATAGACCAAGCTGAAATAGATGAAGTAACTAAGAAACCTAGGGTGATTCATTGCTACAACGACACAAAAGGTCGTTGATTCTTGAGACCAGATGTCACGCAACATTTCTTGCAGCCGGAAGACTAAACGCTGGCTTTTGTCTGTGTTTTACGGAATTTTGAAAATTATGTGTGTTAATATGTGAATAATTCACGTTCACAACACCGCCCGTGAAAAGGAGGATGTCCCAAACAGGAAACACTTCCTAATACGACTGAGTGAAGAGCTACTCTCATCATGGATGCAAAGCAAGCTACACATACCAAGAATATCAAATGACTTGCGTCTCACTATACAGTCTGTTCTTGGAATCGAACTCCATCGTGAGAACATAGGTGGAAATATTGGAGCATCATCTGCCCCGAGGAGAACTATCTGCCACATACGTCCGTCGAAAAACAGAAGAATGAGAACCTTTTGTGCAACGCATTTTGTAAAGAGCATCGAGCGCAATTATGCACTAATTGTTCGAAATAAATGTTCTCATTGTTGTCAAAAACTATTGTTTCTGTGGTTATAAACTGTTGCCTGTATTGTTTATTAGTGACAATTAATAATAAAATGTGTTACCAATTTTTGCTTACTTTTTCTTTGTTGTTGTTGTGGTCTTCAGTCCAGAGACTTGGTTTGATGCTGCTCTCCATGCCACTCTATCCTGTGCAAGATTCTTCATCTCCCAGTACCTACTGCAACTACATCCTTCTGAATCTGCTTACTGTATTCATCTCTTGGTCTCCCTCCTACGATTTTTACCCTCTGTGGTGCCCTCTAATACTAAATTGGTGGTCCCTTAATGCCTCAGAACATGTCCTACCAATCGATCCCTTCTCCTAGTCAAGTTGTGCCACAAATTTCTCTTCTCGCCAATTCTATTCAATACCTCCTCATTAGTTTGCGGTCTACCCATCTAATCTTCAGCATTCTTCTGTAGCACCCATTTCGAAATCTTCTATTCTCTTCTTTCTAAACTATTCGTCGTCCATGTTTCACTTCCATACATGGCTACACTCCACACAATACTTTCAGAAAGACTTCCAGGCATTTAAATCTATACTCGATGTTAACAAATTTCCCTTCTTCAGAAACTCTTTCCTTGCCATTGCCAGTCTACATTTTACATCCTTTCTACTTCGACCATCATCAGTTATTTTGCTCCCCAAATAGTAAAACTCATTTACTACTTTAAGTGTCTCATTTCGTAATCTAATTCCCTCATTATCACCCGATTTAAATCGACTACATTCCATTATCCTCGTTTTCCATTTGTTGATGTTCATCTTATATCCTCGTTTCAGGACACTGTCCATTCCGTTCAACTGCTCTTCCAGGTCCTTTGCTGTCTCTGACAGAATTACAATGTCATCGGCGAGCCTCAAAGTTTTTATTTCTTCTCCAAGGATTTTAATTCCTACTCCAAATTTTTCTTTTGTTTCCTTAACTGCTTGCTCAGTATACAGATTGAATAGCATCGGGGATAGGCTACAACCCTGTCTCACTCCCTTCCCATCCACTGCTTCCCTTTCATGCCCCTCGACTCTTGTAACTGTCATCAGGTTTTTGTAGCAATTGTAAATAGCCTTTCGCTCCCTATATTTTACCCCTGCCTCCTTCAGAATTTCAAAGAAGGTATTACAGTCAACATTGCCAAAAGGTTACTCTAAGTCCACAAATGCTAGATACTTTTTCTATGTCTTAAAAATTGCGAACGTTTGTAAAATTAGATAACTGAAGGACATTTGTGTTCTAATGTTGAAATATTACAGTAAGAAACAGAATCCAGCTTATGCAGTAGCGACAAAGATGAGTCTCTCTGAAGTAAAGCACAAACGATGGTGTCAGGCACTGACTAGGCGGCGTCCGCGGAGTGCCGCGTAGCAGAGAGACCCCAAGTCTGGGTGGGCTGTGTGCCTGCTGCCGGCCGTGCTACATCGCGGCGGCTGAGGGCGCTTATGATATGGAGCCACTGCAGGTGTGGCTCAGCAGGCGAGCACCATTGGGTCCGCCAGATGCCACACGACCGCTACTTGCGTCTGACGGAGATCTGCAATTCTGTTGGCAACGTTACGACGCCTGTGGGGTGGTAGCGATATGTGATACCCCATACAAGATGTTGAACCATATTCTTCTTTCACTCTCAAGCTTCTCTCGCCTAGCAACTATGGCAGCTCTATTTCCATTTGAACTGTAACTGCACTGAGCCTATTTAAGCATTCTTCAAAGATAAATGTTTTTAACCGAAGTGTGTGTGTGTGTGTATGGTTCAAATGGCTCTGAGCACTATGGGACTCAACTGCTGAGGTCATTAGTCCCCTAGAACTTAGAACTAGTTAAACCTAACTAACCTAAGGACATCACAAACATCCATGCCCGAGGCAGGATTCGAACCTGCGACCGTAGCGGTCTTGCGGTTCCAGACTGCAGCGCCTTTAACCGCACGGCCACTTCGGCCGGCCTGTGTGTGTATGTGTGTGTGTGTGTGTGTGTGTGTGTGTGTGTGTGTATGGATTGGTGGGGGGCAACTGTAGAGGATGACCTGGGCATCAGTACAATAAGCAGTGGATGTAGGTTTCAGTAGTTACTCAGGGATGACGTATCTAGCACAGTATAAACTAATATGGAGAGATGCATCAAGCCAGTCTCCCGACTGGAGACCACGACAACAACAACAGCATGTTGGACAGTCCCCGTTGACACACCAACAAATCGGGCAGCTTAATTCGCGGTGTGATTACGGGCACGTCAAAACACGTTGGTTCACTCCTGCCTTTCTGTCACGTCTCTAGATCGACCCGTCGACGGCGTCGATTCCATACAACTGACTGGCACTTCACTGCTATGATTAACGTCTTATGACTGTCTGGTACCAATTTTACAGCAGTTGTTGTAGTTGCGGTCTTGAGTCCAAGACTGGATTGATGCATTTCTCCGTATAAAACAACTATATCGCCCTGAACCGACGAGTGCGTTTTTTAAAACAGATGATCTTGACTTTTGCACTTTCTTGCGGTAGCACTGATCGCTTCACCTGCAGCATTTGTGGCATCTGAGGAAGGAGGCGGATGAAACATCTCAGACCCTTATACAAACTATAGCACAGAATAAGTAGACAGATATATAGAATTAGAAGCTAGTGCTGCAGCCGGATCAATGTTTTCTCTGTCAGTGCTGCTCAGGAAAACACCGTTTTCTGAGATGATACTTGTGTTCTCACCCACAGACACGGTCTGGACGGCCGCGCATGCGTGCTGCGAGCCATCTGTGAAGCGGCGAGCCTCGAGAAGCCACGGGGTCTCGTGCAGAAGCTGCTGCACCGGATATTCAGGTGAGCATAGACTACAAACAAACTTGAAAACAGTTCCAGCTCACTTCATTTTCAAATATGTAGTACAAAGATTAATTATAAATTGGTGGAAGGTGTGCGAGAAACCGAAACATCTACAAAAGGAAGGAAGCGATATAAATAAAATATCCACGACTCATTTCTGTAAGACCATGAGACTGTCCTTTTTCCAGTAACCATAATTAAGCTGTCGTCAGTTAGAATATCATGACCTTTTGACACGGAGTATAACGGGTGTGTTAATGTGGTGTGTCCCGACAGAATGCCCCTGTTGAAGCCCACCGCTGCCAATGGTCGTTTTCTCAGCACCATGAGCACCATGAAGCGAAGCTGACCACTCGGTAACGTACAGGAGTAATACACTAGTGGCTATTAAAATTGCTACACCAAGAAGAAATGCAGATGATAAACGGGTATTCATTGGACCAATATATTATACTAGAACTGACATGTGATTACATTTTCAAGTAATTTGAGTGCATAGATCCTGAGAAATCAGTACCCAGAACAACCAACTCTAGCCGTAATAACGACCTTCATTCGCCTGGGCATTGAGTCAAACAGAGCTTGGATGGCGTATACAGGTACGGCTGCCCATGCAGCTTCAACACGATACCACAGTTCATCTAGAATAGTGACTGGCTTATTGTGACTGGCCAGTTGCTCGGCCACCGTTGACCAGACGTTTTCAATTGGTGAGAGATCTGGAGAATGTGCTGGCCATGGCAGCAGTCGAACATTTTCTCTATCCAGGAAGGCCAGTACATGACCTGCAACAGGCGGTCGTGCATTATCCTGCTGAAATGTAGGGTTTCGCATGGATCGAATGAAGGGTAGAGACACGTCCACTGTTCAAAGTGCCGTCAATGCGAACAAGAGGTGACCGAGAAGTGTAACCAATGGCACCCTATACCCACACGCCGGGTGATGCGCCAGAATGGCGATGACGAATACACGCTTCCAATGTGCGTTCACCGCGATGTCGCCAATCACGGATGTGACCATCATGATGCTGTAAACAGAACCTGGATTCATCCGAAAAAATGACGTTTCGCTATTCGTGCACGCAGGTTCGTTGTTGGGTACACCATCGCAGGAGCTCCTGTCTGTGATGCAGCGTCAAGGGTAACCGCAGCCATGGTCTCCGAGCTGATAGTCCATGCTGCTTCAAACGTCGTCGAACTATTCGTGCAGATGGTTGTTGTATAGGAAACGTCCCCATCTATTGACTCAGGGATCGAGACGTGGCTGCACGATCCGTTACAGCCATGCGGATAAGATGCCTGTCATCTCGACTGCTTCTGATACGAGGCCGTTGGGACCCAGTACGGCGTGCTGTATTACCCTCCTGTACCTACCGATCTCATATTCTGCTAACAGTCATTGGATCTCGACCAACGCGAGCAGCAATGTGGCGATACGATAAACCGCAATCGCGATGGGCTACAATCCGACCTATATCAAAGTCGGAAACGTGATGGTACGCATTTCTCCCCCTTACAGGAGGCATCACAACAACGTTTCACCAGTTAACGCCGGTCAACTGCTGTTTGTGTATGAGAAATCGGTTGGAAACTTTCCTCATGTCAGCCGGCGCCAACGTTGTGTAAATGCTCTGAAAATCTAATCATTTGCATATCACAGCATCTTCTTCCTGTCGGTTAAATTTCGCATCTGTAGCGCGTCATCTTCGTGGTGTAGCAATTTTAATGGCCAGTAGTGTATAAAGTACAAGTGTTTTCTACATCAAAGGGCAGTGGCACGTAAATTATGCAGGAGGTCATTAATTGCATTCAGTGATAGTGTACCATCTACTCTACTTACAAGAATATCGTAGCGTTATGGGCACTGATCGAGCCACCTTAGCAAAACTTTGCCTGAGAGACTGAATTTATGTTACAGTTAGTTAGTTACGGTCTGCAGTCTGATTCCCTCCAATTCATATTTACCTATGTTAGTCAGTTCCTGCCTGGAATCTATAACATATCCGGAGCGTGGCCTGAAAATAAAACACATTTGAAACTATGTGCCTCACTTTGGCTGCAAGTGAATGAATCTTTGGGTTGATGTAGCACCTAACTCTACGGGATGAGAACTGCGATCGCGGCTCTCTTTTATGTTCCAGTGTACCAGCAGACGAGGCCCAGCATCTGCAGCCGTACCACGTGCTGGAGGGGGGCTGTGAGCGCCTGCACGAGTCCTGCCCACTGTCGCTGCTCCACATGACCGTCATGCTCGATCCCGACGATGACATCTGACGTGGAAACGCTTTTCATCTGGAGCATGTGTCTACGTATGTTTGTGCACACAATAAAAGGGGTCCCATTGACAACCGCATTGAAAACTTCTTTATTTAACTTCGTGTATTCCTTATACATTTACAATTTTTGAACATGGACGTGGGAATGTAGAGCAGAAAATGACCGATGACACAGGAATGCCACATACTCTGATGTCGAACACGCAAGCCCATTATGATGAAACAACAGAAACACTAGGTACTGGGACAAAAGGAGATCTGTTATGATGTACGATATATTCATAATTCGAAGTAGCAATATAAGTTTAAAATTTCTGACTTAATATACTTAGTGACCAACTGTCAATGATTGTATTTGCTGAGCACCAAATCATAATAGTATAAGTAGGAAATGATCTTCGGAGAGTAATATACAAATAAGAATTTATTTAAATTATTATGCACTATTATACACTCCTGGAAATGGAAAAAAGAACACATTGACACCGGTGTGTCAGACCCACCATACTTGCTCCGGACACTGCGAGAGGGCTGTACAAGCAATGATCACACGCACGGCACAGCGGACACACCAGGAACCGCGGTGTTGGCCGTCGAATGGCGCTAGTTGCGCAGCATTTGTGCACCGCCGCCGTCAGTGTCAGCCAGTTTGCCGTGGCATACGGAGCTCCATCGCAGTCTTTAACACTGGTAGCATGCCGCGACAGCGTGGACGTGAACCGTATGTGCAGTTGACGGACTTTGAGCGAGGGCGTATAGTGGGCATGCGGGAGGCCGGGTGGACGTACCGCCGAATTGCTCAACACGTGGGGCGTGAGGTCTCCACAGTACATCGATGTTGTCGCCAGTGGTCGGCGGAAGGTGTACGTGCCCGTCGACCTGGGACCGGACCGCAGCGACGCACGGATGCACGCCAAGACCGTAGGATCCTACACAGTGCCGTAGAGGACCGCACCGCCACTTCCCAACAAATTAGGGACACTGTTGCTCCTGGGGTATCAGCGAGGACCATTCGCAACCGTCTCCATGAAGCTGGGCTACGGTCCCGCACACCGTTAGGCCGTCTTCCGCTCACGCCCCAACATCGTGCAGCCCGCCTCCAGTGGTGTCGCGACAGGCGTGAATGGAGGGACGAATGGAGACGTGTCGTCTTCAGCGATGAGAGTCGCTTCTGCCTTGGTGCCAATGATGGTCGTATGCGTGTTTGGCGCCGTGCAGGTGAGCGCCACAATCAGGACTGCATACGACCGAGGCACACAGGGCCAACATCCGTCATCATGGTGTGGGGAGCGATCTCCTACACTGGCCGTACACCACTGGTGATCGTCGAGGGGACACTGAATAGTGCACGGTACATCCAAACCGTCATCGAACCCATCGTTCTACCATTCCTAGGCCGGCAAGGGAACTTGCTGTTCCAACAGGACAATGCACGTCCGCATGTATCCCGTGCCACCAAACGTGCTCTAGAAAGTGTAAGTCAACTACACTGGCCAGCAAGATCTCCGGATCTGTCCCCCATTGAGCATGTTTGGGACTGGATGAAGCGTCGTCTCACGCGGTCTGCACGTCCAGCACGAACGCTGGTCCAACTGAGGCGCCAGGTGGAAATGGCATGGCAAGCCGTTCCACAGGACTACATCCAGCATCTCTACGATCGTCTCCATGGGAGAATAGCAGCCTGCATTGCTGTGAAAGGTGGATATACACTGTACTAGTGCCGACATTGTGCATGCTCTGTTGCCTGTGTCTATGTGCCTGTGGTTCTGTCAGTGTGATCATGTGATGTATCTGACCCCAGGAATGTGTCAATAAAGTTTCCCCTTCCTGGGACAATGAATTCACGGTGTTCTAATTTCAATTTCCAGGAGTGTATAAATCTACAGGGCGTAATGGGTGTAAGTGCAGATGTTACATCAGTATTTTCGTCATTTTCAGACTAATAATTACAGCTGTTACAAGCTGTCCTTTTTTAGGTTGGTTAATACCTCCAAGTTCATGTGATAAAACGAAACCATTAATGCTTATTTTCCCCTGTGTAGCAGGTCAGTTTGAAACGTCCCCTTTGGAAAATTTTATATTACTATGCTGGTAAACCTCTTACGTTATATGTTTTTCAAACAGCTGAGCAAACCTGAACGTACTTAGACATTTTTCTCTTTAGTTATTCTGATCATCACTAAACTAAATGGCTCTGAGCACTATGGGACTCAACTGCTGTGGTCATCAGTCCCCTAGAACTTAGAACTACTTAAACCTAACTAACCTAAGGGCATCACACACACCCATGCCCGAGGCAGGATTCGAACCTGCGACCGCAGCAGCAGCGCGGCTCCGGACTGGAGCGCCTAGAACCGCACGGCCACCGCGGCCGGCTTCACTAAACTGACACACAATATTTTTAGGGCAACGCAGTCTGACATTCAATAATCCCTACAAAAGGATGACCCTGACTAACAATAACCTATACCTTTCATGAATCACTTACCTCACAAAAATCTTCGTTACTCGAACTACGGTAATACAGCGAGCGACAGTACTGCCAGCTAAATAAAAGATTCTACCTACTGAAGGCACTAACTACTGACAGGCATAGTTATCAAATGAAACATTTTGATAGAGAACAAGCATTGTATTTAACTTAATAGTGTTCAAAAGTCATCATGTATATATCTATCAATTCATTCTTTACAAATCTCCTTTATCTGGCGGACACACGTTCAGATCGTCCGTTCTCAAAACTCTCGCATCTCTCTCTCCACATCCACCACTGCTGGCCTCTCATCTCCAACTGCACCAAGCGAATATTCCAACAATGAGTCCAACCAGCCACAGACTGCCCACAGTGCAGTCAGCGATTTTCATACAGAGCACTACGTAGCGTTACCAACATAAAAACCTAAACATCCTACTTAGAAGTTGTTCAAGTGCGGAGGGATGGACGCAAAACTGATACTCTATACTGGCAGATGCAGTGGACTTAGTGGCGCAGTTATTGCTGGGCAGAAAATATCAGGTCTTAAAGTTTGTGACGTGTTTGTGGGGAGACCGTTCGACACAGAGAATAAACAATGCACACGCTGATGTGTGTACATACTAAGGTCCCATATATAAAATTATGTGCACTTACACCTGTTACACACTATATAAAGCGGAATAACCCATATCGAGCAATAAGTCGAGGACAGTGACATTTTTAAGGTGGTAGTGATTTACAGTTTCTAAATAGATAAGGGGCAGACAATAGGAAAAAATAAGTAAACTGTTTATTATTTCTAAAGTAATCGCCATAACTATCAATACGTTTACGCTACTGTGAGACAAGACGGTTTTGACTTCACGGAAAAATGTTTGCAATGGCCTAAGATATCGTAATTCTAACCAGGCGTCCACCTCTTCGTCTTAAGCGGATCAAAAGCTACGAATGTCTGTCTTCATGGCTCCAAAAATATGGTAGTTGTACGGGGAGAGATCGGGACTGTATTGACATGTGTAAGGGCTTCGCAGCGAATCTCCTACAGTGCAGTTAAAACAACCTTGGCAACATGTTGGCGGGCCTGGGTACAGTCATGGTTCCGTAGGAAAACATTTTGCCATGAAGGCATTGACAGTCATGTCTCACTAATAATCACTTTGAAATTTCCTGGCAGATTAAAATTATGTGCCGGACCGAGACTCGAACTCCCGAGTTCGAGTCTCGGTCCGGGACACACTTTTAATCTGCCAGGAAGTTTCATATCAATGCACACTCCGCTGCAGAGTGCAAATCTCATTCTCCGCAATATCCTTTCTTTCAGGAGTCTAGTTTTGCAAGGTTCGCAGGAGAGCTTCTGTAAAGTTTGGAAGGTAGGAGACGAGGTACTGGCAGAAGTAAGGCTGTGAGGACAGGGCGTCAGCCGTGCTTGGGTAGCTCAGTTGGTAAACTTCCGTGATTAATTTCACGAGGTTTTACACAGGGTGCAGCACCTATCTTTCTGAAAGTAATGATACGAAAAGTTACATAGTAAAGATTAAGGTTTTCCAAATGTAAGTGCCAGCAAGGAAGTCACATTTCATTGATGGAAATTTCAAACAAAAAGAGAACACAAGCTTTCGACAAGTGCTTACACACAAGAATGCTGAAACTTAGACGAATTGATCGCATAACTAACAGAGAGCTAGTGACTTGAGTTGTAAAGAAAAGATATCTGTAGCATAATTATAAAAGACATCGGTTGGTAGGACACAATCTGAGCCATCAAGGAGTCTTCAGTTTGGTAAAGGAGGGAAGTGTAGAGGTTAAAAACTGTCGAGGCAGACCAAGACGAGACTACAGTGTGCACGTTTCAAATGTCTGTAATAATAATAAAAAAATAAAATAAAAAAAGTTGGTAGAGCACTTGCCCGCGAAAGGCAAAGGTCCCGAGTTCGAGGCTGGGTCCGGCACACAGTTTAAATCTGCCAGGAAGTTTCATATCAGCGCACACTCCGCTGCAGAGTGAAAAATCTCATTCTGGAATAATCACTTTACTTGCTTTATTCCATATGTTTCGTTTTCATTTGTCAGCCCCTATGTTTGAAAAATCATGAGCTGTACAAAAGCTGTATGTCATTTTATTACCTAAAAGTATAATCAGTTTCAGTCAGACAATACACTATTCTCTGATATGAAACGACATCAATTACAGGATACATGTCAGTTCAAAACAGCTTGTATCTGCATCAGTATTAAAGATCAACAGCACAAAATGCATGACAGACATAAAAGTATCCAACTCGTACGTAAGGTAATAGGTTACTGGGACGAACCACGTGGGCAGACTCGAGTCATGGTTTGAGCCAAAGTCATTGAGATAGTAGATAACGCTACACCGAGTTTTTTAGGTAAGGAAGCAATTGTCAGGAATGAGCATTTTAAGAGCTGTTGGAATACGTTTGCAAACAGCTTATGTTTCTGGTCGAGACTGGTGGTACTGCCTAGAAAAATAATACGCAATCGCCTGTGATGTCTGCGTTGTGTACTTTATCTTATGACGTTACAAGACACTGTGTGTTTATAACACCCATGCAGAAACTTAAAAGGGACTACTTGGTATGCTCCTAGCTGCCTCTTCTCATTGCCAAGAGACCACTGGGATTACTGAGAGAGCGTAAAAATCTTATTCGCCATAGTAGTTATTGGGTTAAGTTATTATTGGCTCTGAGCGCTATGGGACTTAACTGCTGAGGTCATCAGTCCCCTAGAACTTAGAACTACTTGAACCTAACTAACCTAAGGACATCACACACACCCTCGCCCGAGGCAGGATTCGAACCTGCGACCGTAGCGGTCGCGCGGTTCCAGGCTGTAGCGCCTAGAACCGCTCGGCCACTCCAGCCGCCTAAGTTATTATTATTAGGTAAAAGTTATTTTTGCTAATTAAATAAATGAATATCTATTCCTAACTATTAGCTCATTATATTGAAAAACTCAGTTACGGACGCCCCATAGTCTGTATTACATCGACCCTAAAGGATGTGACGTCCTGTGTATACGGTACAAAAACAAAGAACTGAAGTGTAAGAAAATACTTTGACACGGTTAAAGCTGTATAAAACACACAGTTTTCGCCTGACATACAGAAGTAAAGAACAGGCGACAGGGAAGAAGAAAGAAGAAATATTACACATAGCAATGAGACAGTTCCTGCAATCAGTTTGGCTCTTCACGCGTTAGGGTCACATTACAGAAGACGATATCTGGAATGCTCCAGACAGGCAACCACTACTTAAGACAGAAATGATACTCTTATAAATAGTAGCAGAATGCTAACAAATCTGTTTCAGTATGAGCGAGACTGCAGAAGATCTGTAGGGCAGTTCAGAAAGCAATGGACAGTCTTTCCAAACCCGTGATTGACAGATAACGGTATTGGAAACATTTTATTTTTTACACATTTCACACAGGCACAGCAGACGTAGTGTTAGTTTGGTTATTTACGTGTACATCGATCATTATTGTTACCTCAGAAGAGTAAGTATTATATTTAAAGTGCTTTTTGTGAATGAAAAATATGGTAGCGGTCTGACCATTTTCATCATTATTTATGATGTAGAAGGACTTGTCGTGATATATGATTTAGAATTGTATTTGAAATTAAATTATTTACATAACTGGGCTGCTGGCCAAATGGTTCACACCTTTCTATGCCACACAAGAGAAGAATACTACAAACCATTTCTGCTTACAATATGCTGTGCCAGGATCGACAAGAACAGGGTAAGCTTGTAAATAGTATATCTAAGAAAGACTCAGAATTCATGAAGTGTAGTCGATTGTTGTCTGCAGCTTCAAATAGTACTGCGTGGTAAATCTTCTAGTTTTCAGCGTCGGCAGGTGAAAATGCATAGCTCACTTACGTGAAAATGTGGCAGTGGTCGGAAAACAAAATAATCCTTAGCAGAATGCTGTTCACAAGAGCTACCTACACGTCAACAGAAGACGCTACGGAAAGTAGAGGCAGTGCAAACGTGGCTTCTAAATCGTCGATGTGCACGGCACTGCAGTAGTGAAATCGTGAAACCTATTGAGGTCCGTCACAGAATGGTACTGCAACAGGTGTGTTACTGCAATAGGAACTATAAAAATGTCGTTAGCTCTGTGGCGGACAACCGTCCACTATTACAGACCAGGTGAACACAGTGGGGGATGGAGGGAGTGGGTGGGCAGAAGGCGGGGGAGGGCTAGATTTGGAGTGCAGCTATGTTATGTAACGTCAACTTCCGAGAACAAGTGCTTTCCAGCTTCGTTTCAACATCCTCCCTTAACGCCTGTTCATCTGTTGCTAGCATGCAGATAGAGAAATTTAGCGTCTTTTTTATCCGTTTTTCTTCTCAAGCCAGTGCGACAACTGATGTTCAGGTTTATGCAACACTAACATTTGCTTAGGAGGGAACACATTTCCTGTTCAGAGGTAAAATACACTGTCAGCAAGTGGCTACAATATATGCATGGTGTCCGTCCTAAAAGCTCTCTGGCGCGTTTTCTCTGGTGTTTCGGCAGATACTTAAAATTTCACTTTTGTCATGTGTAGTTCGACTCTCCCCCAACAAATACTGCTCTTCACGGCTTTAAGCGACGGCTAGAGTCGACGGAAAGAGTCGGTTTGTTTCCCGTTACAAACCAAATTATTATTAAAGCGGAATTTTACGTGTCCATTCTTTGGAACGCACTGTAATTAGTCTAATGCGATATATGCTTTATCCGTATTTATTAACAGGGACACTAAAACATCGAGATGATGATAGGGTCCCATACTCCGAGGAGCCAGAGAACGATGCGGGAGACCCGCACCGCCGACTAGACAAGGTCCTAGCGGAGGTGGTTTGCCACTGCCTTCCTCCGACCGTAATGGGGATGAGTCATGATGAAGATGACGACAACAACAACACCCAGTCATCTCGAGGGAGGGAAAATCCCTGACCCCGCAGGGAATCGAACCCGGGACCCCGTTCGCGGGAAGCGAGAACGCCACCACAAGACCATGAGCTGCAGACAAAACACGAAAAGTAACCAGTATTATAAGAGAGACTCGCTTACCGCCGTGGAGCAATGCTGCTCAGTCGTTGCTGCAGTACTGGTTATTCTTCGTAGTTTAATGTTAATAGAGAACAAAGGCGAACATGGTGCATTGTTGGAGCTGTGTTGCTACTTACAGGTTCACAACCACGCGCGTGCCTGCTTCATTTGAAATGCGCGCACGGTTCACCAGCTCGAATAGCACACAAAAATTACCTACACAAGAGAATCTGCATTTTTGCGTTATGTAATATACGTTCTCTGTGAATGCACTTTGTTTCAGTATGTGACAATGCCTGAGACCCAATGGGATGTACCCTAGCTTCCCGCCCAGAACTCGGTCAGCCAGGGGTGCCTGCTGTGACGTCATAGTGAAGACACCTAGCTGCCGTGTCTAAGTAGTGCGCTTTTCGTGTGCGGGTAGAGATATAGTTCGTGTTGCGAGTTGAAGTTTTGTACTGAAAACTGAATTACTGGTGAAGTAAATAAGAGTAGACAAATCACTGTGCGGTCACTCATTGCAACAACATGCCCCATAAAACACAGGATGTTACGTTACAGCCGGCCGCTATGACCGAGCGGTTCTAGGCGCTTCAGTCCGGAACCGCGCGACTGCTACGGTCGCAGGTTCGAATCCTGCCTTAGGTTAGTTAGGTTTAATTAGTTCTAAGTTCTAGGGGACTGATGACCTTAGATGTTAAGTCCCATACTGCTCAGAGCTATTTGAACCATTCTTTTTGTTACTTTACATAGTTTCCCGAAAATACGTAATTAATCTATCTCCGTTTAGCTTCGTTATCAACAGACAAATAAGGTGACGTCAACGAGAAACTTTGATGCTGATGCTAATGGCCATGTCACTTCTCACAGAAGTGTAGAGTGAAATATAAGATTGTCTCCAGATGTGTTTCAACGTGGAATATAATTGACTGAAGTACACTCATGCTCATATATTAAGGATAATGCTGATACACGGTGAAAAAATGCTCTGGTGGGCGGTTTGCGGGTTTAAATCACCTCGGGGTATGACCATGAGGTGCATTTGACCTGCGGTCGTTGCATGGTGGCACTGGCAGCAGTTCACATATGCAGAGGTGTGTTGGTGCAAGTCAGAGTACGGTGCAGCTAACAAGTGTGCAGACGTTTTCAGACGTGCTACGGGTGACTGTTTTTTGAAAATGGCTCAAAGAACACATATTGATGACGCTATGAGTGGTAGGATAATAGGACGACTGGAGGCTGGTCAAACACAGCATATCGTAGCACGGGCCCTTCGTGTGCCACAAAGTGCGATCTCAGGATTATGGCAACGATTCTAGCAGACAGCAAACGAGTCCAGGCGCTGCAGTACGGGACGTCCACAATGTACAACACCACAAGAAGACCGATATCTCACCATCAGTGCCCGCAGACGGCCAAGGAGTACTGAAGGTAGCCTTGCTCGGAACCTTACCCCAGCCGTTGGAACAGTTGTCTCCAGACACACAGTCTACAGACGACTAAACAGCCATGGTTATTCGCCCGGAGACCTGCAAGGTGCATCGTACTGAGTCCTGGTCACAAGAGAGCCCGTAAATCCTGGTGTCAAGAACACATTATATGGTCATTGGAACAGTTGTCCCGGGTTATGTTTACGGACGAGTCCAGGTATAGTCTGAACAGTGATTCTCACCGGGTTTTCATCTGGCGTGAACCAGGAACCAGATACCAACCCCTTAATGTCCTTGTAAGGGACCTGTCTGGAGGTCGTGGATTGATGGTGTGGGGTGGGATTATGATTGGTGCACGTACAACCCTGCATGTCTTTGACAGAGGAAATGTAACAAGTCAGGTGTAACGGGACGTGATTTTGCACCAGTATGTCCGCCTTTTCAGGGGTGCAGTGGGTCCCACCTTCCTCCTGACGGATGATAACGTACGGCCCCATCGAGCTGCCATCGTGGAGGAGTACCAGGCGAATGGAGTGGCCTCCCTGTTCTCCAGACGTAAACCCCATCGAGCACGTCTGGGATGCTCTCGGTCGACGTATCGCTGTACGTCTTCAAACCCCTAGGACACTTCAGGAGTTCCGACAGGCACTGGTACAAGAATGGGAGGCTATACCCCAGCAGCTGCTCGACCACCTGATCCAGAGTATACCAACCCGTTGTGCGGCCTGTGTACGTGTGCACGGTGATCATATCCCATATTGATGTCGGGGTACATGCGGAGGAAGCAGTGGTATTTTGTTGCACATGTGTTTCGGGACGGTTTTCTCAACTTATCACCAATACCGTGGACTTAGAGATCTGTGTCGTGTGTGTTCCCTATGTGCCTATGCTATTAGCGCCAGTGTGTAGTGTCACGTTGTGTGGCACCACATTCTGGAATTGTCCTTAATTTATGAGCATGAGTGTAGAATTGTCTTCAGTGATGCATCCCGTTCTCGAACTGAAGCCCTGTGACGAGTGAAGGCGTGTCTGGAGGCGCCCCGGACGGCGGTGGGACACTAATGTGACTTGCACGGCATTCGGCCCGAGTACCTGGAGTGATGGTCTGGGGTGCCAGTTCATCTCACAGCAGGACCCCTTCGGTTGTCATCCGCATCATCCTTACAGCATAGTGGTACGTAGACGTCATTCTACGCCCTATTTTGTCTCCATTTCAGCAATGAAGCTCGCACGCGGCTATAGTTTCTAAAGCTTGCCTTCGCCCTTGCCAAATCCTTCCTTGGCCAGCAAGGTCTCCGGGATCTCCCCAGTTGAGAACATTTGGAGCATTATGGGCAGGGCTCTCCAACCAGCTGTGAATTTTGACGTTCTAATGCACCAACTGGACAGTATCTGGCACTAAACCATCCAAGATGATATCAAACAACTCTGGCAAGCAATGGCAAGCCTAATAACTACTTCCGTAAGGGCCAGAAACGGACCAATGAGTTTATGACTTGCTCAATTTGTGAAGCTCTTTCTCTTGAACAAATGATCCAGTTTTTTTGAAATTGTAATCATTCGTTTGTCTGTATACGTGCATCATATCTACCGATTTCCGTCCCATTCGGGTAACTCCGAAGTGCGTCGTTTTTTCTTGGCTCAGAATGAAAGCCGGTAGTCTGCATACCGATTCGCCGCGCCGTCCAGCGTGGCTATACACGCCAATGGGTGCATACAAAGAACGCTGGTTAGTCTGCTACTCATCTTCATGGTGAAGTGCCCATCGTCTTCCTAATGGTCATACTTACTGTGATATTTTCATTTCAGTAAATTGCTGCACGAAGTTCGAAAAAGTATGTGATGACAAATAGCGTCGCTACAATTTCGCGTTTTATGCATACTACACCATATGTTGCTCTGAATGAAATTTAGTTAAGATATTGAATTTTTCTTTAGACTTGTGAGGAGGTCGCTACTTGTTTCCTATCTCGAGAAAATGGAATTCTAGCACGTTCATTGCCGACCGCACATGCATGAGAATGAAATATCGATAACATCTCTTATATATCCTAATCTGTTCGAGATATCGATATGAGATTTTGGAAATTGATAGCGTGCGAAGGGGCTAGTATTTTGCTATATGGTTAAAATAAAAAACTTTCTTATCTACGGCGATATAGCAGAAGCTACTTCTTTTTTTTTTATTTTTCAGTCCAGTGTACTGTGCTTTTTTAAGTGTCTTCAACAGCTATTGAAAAGAGAATTCGCTAGTATGAAAATAAACATGGAATTTCTTCCCTTATGTTACTGTGAACCGAAACAATGATGTTTTCTGTAAGCTTTTGATCTCTCTGGTCGCCAACCGCAATACGACACTGTTTCAGAATTATAGTACTGCAAGGCGAGTTTGTACACATTATACTGTGTTTTGGCAAAAAAGCAAAATTAAACCTGCCAACAACAAAAATGTAACCGTTAATCATAACTGATGATGGTTCTGTAAAGGAGGAAAGCTTAACAATTCAAACAAAAATAACTGTACAATTCTGTTGAAATTTTGGCATAATTCCTTAACCCATCATACATTTTATAGTAAATGACTGACATGGAATCTTACCAAAGCATTTTTTTCTCCTTTCTTCATCTGAGAAATATGAAAACAATTCGCAGGAAATAGTGTAACATATTCAGAGAGAAGTTGTGAACTTCTGCACCACAATCATCTTTTATTTTCTTACAGACAGACTACATATATTTATAACTTTTTTATTCACGATTAGTTCACCACTTCACTCTGAAAGGGGATGGAAACGGAAATATGATACACCATTTGCAGCGAATTATTTTTACGTTTCTCTGATGAAAGAAAGGGAGAAAATTCTTTACTAAATTTCCATCCCAGTCCTTCACTATTAGAAGTACTGTGGATTACAGGATTCTGTCAAAACTCTAAGGGCTTTGGCGATTTATTTTTGTCTGAACTGTTAACCATTTCTCATGTGAAAGAAGCTTCATCAGTTATAAGGAAAGGCTACATGTCTCTTGTAGTCAGGTATAATTTTGCTTTTTTACCGAAACAAGTGTAAACTGCACAAACTCACTTTGAAATGGCTATTGTGATAGAATACTGAAACAGAGTGTCTTATTTACTCTTTCATGAGTCCTTGCTGCAATTGTATACATTAATATTTAGCGTGTATTATCTACAACAGAAATATTTTTCTTCAATGCAAACCTCATGTACACATCTGTGAATGTTCAATCTTTTCATCGTGCACATGCGCTTCTACGTGTTGGGTATCACTGTAAAAATATCAGCAAGTGAATACAGTACTGTGCAGCAGCTGGTGACTCCAAGAATTCATTGGAGTTGTTGGTCATATTTACTCCAATGTATAATTAAATATTGTTTTATTATTTTGTGTCGTAATTATCGAATTATAGGTTGATTTATCGTAACAGTGAATATTTCGAAATTATTTATTTTAGTGGATAAAATGACGCCAAATGTTGAAAGTCCATATGAAAACGGGCCCATATATTTGTATAAATCATGCACCTAAAATCATTTCAAAATTACCTAAAAGCATTAGAGCACAAAGAAAAATTTTCCTTCCTCCAGAAAATAGTTAGGTCTGAAAGCGATCAACAAGCAATGGGTGACCAGAGTGGTCATTACCTTATAGGAAACCTCACTGTGTCATACAAGATAAGAAATTAGACGTTCATTTCCATAGTAGCAAATGCTCTATTCAATAGGTGTCAAAGGCACTTAAAAACTACACAACTCTGCTGAAAAAATGAAATAACAACCAGTGCCTCTATTATACAACCACAGATAAGAAAGTTCTGTAGTTAACCATATAGTAAAATACCCTCCTCTTTTTGTGGTACGACTTGCAAAAATCTCGTATAGATATCTCAGAAGGTTTAGGAGCTATGAGGCTTGTTATGTATATTCTGTTCTCAAGCGTGTGAAGTTTGAAGTGCAGGTGCTACAGAAATTCCATTTTCTCGAGACTGGAGACAGACACCTTCTCCCAAGTATAAAGGAAATTTCAATATCTTGGTTAAATTTCATTCACAGCAACATATCGTGTAACATGCACTAAATGCAAAATCATAGCGACTCATATTTTTCACTGCAGACTTTTATGAATTTCATGCAGCTTCTTATTTAAACAAGAATATCTCAAGAAGTATGACAATTTTTTGCAATTTTGGGCACTTCACCATGAAGATGACATATGACACTACAAGTAACATGAAATTTTTTTTGTTACTGATAAGTTTCTACAAAATCGTCTGAGAAAGATTTCAGGGCATACGCCTCGATTCTGACGGTGCAGCACATCGTCAACCAGCCCGCCAAAAGCGGGCAAACAATGTCGTGTTCATTCTGGCTCGCTGTCAGATGCACGGCCACGCAGGTCGCTGCCACCACCTGGCTGCCATTGTGTGTTGCCTCATTACATAACAATGGGATATTTTCTATGCTGGATCAAGCCGCCTCACGCTGGCCCCTCTGCACAAGTAGCTCGCTTTCTTTCTGTGCACACCCTTATTAAAGTGTATTTTACAGCTTCGACAGAGTGGTGTAAAATTAACTGTGCAACTGCCTCCACAATTCGTCGTACACGTTCAGTAATATTCATATCTGTTTCTGATATATGTAATGCAACTGAAATATCCTGTATTAATGTATTTGTAACGGTTATGATATCTTGGGAAGTAAGTCCTTTGTATGGTAAGTAGTTTCTTGGCAATTTCCACAATGCTGCATTACAGTACAGAACACCAGACTATACTCTCACCATCTCTGTGGTTTGAGAAACATGTTTTAAATGCGAATAGCCCACGCTGTTTCCATACTTCCAAATTTTTGACACCAATGCCGCAAGCAACAGGTACAATGTGTACTTCAGATCCTTCCAGTTCTCATACTGTTAATTCTGTGAGCTCATTAATAATTTGATGTCGAAGTCACTATATGCGAGTTACTTGCACGTCACAAATAGGATGCGGGCCATCACTACTGGGAGCGCATTAGCAATTGTAACTTATTCGACTAACAGTGTTCATTATATTGAGGTTATGAATACATACCTCCTCAAAGGTTTCAGACAGTTCTACACGAGCTCTAACCGAGCTACCTCGACCATGGTAGGAGCGTTCAAATAGCAGGGCAAAGGATACTTTTCTCTCCTCAAACAGTTGTATGCTTTCGGAGAAATCAACCCAGATTAGGAAATCTGCAATTGCTGTTTATTACGTGGGTAACTAGGAGCTGGTTTACGGGGTAATTCACGGTATAACAATGCCTAAGATAGAAGTGAAGGCATCTTGCGTCTACATATTGCATTCAGTTGTTCAGGTGTCTCAGTGAAGATTTGGGATGTTAGACGGTGCGACATGTTGGCTTGAACTGCAACAAAATTAATGGTTTACAGAGAGCTCAAACACGAAATTGTTAAAAGAGACTACGGATAATGACATCATTACTGTTATTTCAAAAGGTCTCACATCCACGACACGCGAATAGTTGAAGAGTTTGATAGAGAACAAGAATATTTTCGCAAATATCGTTTCAACAGGAGTTTTGCAATAGAAAGATAGGCACTTCTGAAGAAGAGGAACTTGTAAACTTCTAATATAAATTTAGAAGTTAGGAAGTCTTTTATGAAGGTATTTGTCTGGGATGTAGCTTATTCGGTAGTCAAATATAGATTACAAGGAGTTGAAACAAGAAGAGATTAGAAGTTTTTTAAATATGATGCTATAGGAGAACGCTGAAGACTGGTTGGGCAAATTGAATAACTATAAGGAGTTAATGAATGAAACTGCGGGAAGAACGCTAAGGCACAACTAGATTAAAAGAAGGGATCGGTTGATAATGGACAACCTGAGGCACGAAGGTGTAGACAGTTTGGGGATGGAGGAAAATGTGAAAGGGTTAAAATTGTAGAGGGAGACCTAGGTATGAATACAATAAGCAAGTTAACAGTGGTGTAAGTGGGCTGCTTCTGTAATGGCAGCGCTGTGTAGCGCTTTGCATTGGATCTCTGAATACGCTTTCATTGTTTTTCTTTGTAAGAGACTCTGTGGCTGTTTGGACTCGTTGTTGGAAGTTAATTGCCAGCAGTGATGGAACTACCGTTGGGCAGTTTGAGGTGAACAGCCAGCCGTGTTGGATGTTAAATGTGAGAAATTTGCATTGATGGAGGGTACGGGTCTGAAGTGTTAGCGTAGGCTAACGATCTGGAAGAATCCAACTTGGAGATTGAAAATTATTCATGATTATATATCTTTGTACTGAGTGTCACATTATTAAGGTCAAGAAATACATTAATTGGTTTGCAACAAAATCTTTCCTTTGCTAACCACATGCCTATTAGTAGTTAGTGGCTTTTGTAGTTAGAATCTTTTATTTAGCTGGCAGTATAGACGTTCGCTGTATTGCAGTAGTTCACATTATGAAAATTTTTGCGAGGTAAGTGCTTAATAAAATGTATAGGTTATTGCTACGATTTGTTTTTGGTCAAGGCTATTCTTTTGAATTAATTATATGAAGTCAGGTTATCCTTTTTTTTTTAGCAGTCAGATTGTGTTGCGCTAGAATATTGTGGGTCAGTGTTGACATGATAAGAAAAAGTAAAGAGGAAGTAGGCTCAGTACGTTCAGTTTTACTCAGCTGTTTCAGAATCAAACAACGTAGAAGTTTCATCTTCTCAGTCATTCTGCAATTTGATTACAGACACATTCATTTAAATAAAGAAGTTTCAATGGATGTAAGTTGCAGTAGTTGTGAAGAGGTGAACAGCCTTGCACAGGGAAGAGAAGCTTGCAGAGCTGTTGCAAACTAACCTTTGGACGGAAGACTACACCATGCCACTAAATTATACGTACCTCTTAGATCTGAAAGCATCCTTTAAAATATATTGAAAGAATACGAGTGTCACTCCAAAAGAAATGCACACTACTTTTGTAAAAACGCAGTTTTCATTCTGCATGTGTGAATGTTTTACAGTGTGTAGATACATCCTTCGCGCTTGTTTCCAAACTTAGTTCAATCTGTTCCCGTTAGTGGCGCCGTCACAGGATGTCTTCAAGATGGCTGCTCCACTTGACGTTCGTCAGAAGCAAAGTGCTGTCATAGCATTCCTGTGCTGTGAAAACGAGACATTGGGAAACGCCTACAAGAGGTTGAAAAAGGTGTATGGAGACGCTGCTGTCGATCGCAGTACAGTTAGTCGGTGGGCAAGCAGGTTACACGACGAAAGCGGGCACGGTAATATTGAGGATTGTCCTCGCAGCGGCAGGCCTCGTACTGCACACACTGCAGACAATGTGTAGAGAGTTAACGAATTGGTGGCTGCTGACAGACGCATCACGGTGAACGAATTGTCACGCTACGTTGGGATAGGGGAAGGAAGTGTTTGCAGAATACTGAAAGTGCTGGCGTTAAAAAAAAGTTTGTGCCAGGTGGGTTCCCAGAATGTTGAACTTTTGGAACAGCAAGAGAATGGTGGAGATGAATTCCTTGGAAGAATTGTGACAAGTGATGAAACATGGCTCCATCATTTTTCACCAGAGACGAAGAGGCAATCAATGGAGTGGCATCATGCAAATTCACCCAAGAAAAAAAATTCAAAACCACACGTTCTGCTGGAAAAGTTACAGCTACGGTGTTTTTTCGATTCCGAAGGACTCTTGCTTGTGGACATCATGCCAAGTGGAACCACCATAAATTTTGATGCATATGTGACGACACTGAAGAAACTTCAAGCTCGACTGAGTCGTGTTCCACCACACCGGCAAATGCAGGATGTTTTGCTGTTACACGACAATGCACGGCCACATGTCAGTCAAAAAACCATGGAAGCCATCACAAAACTCGGATGGACAACACTGAAACATGCGCCTTACAGTCCTGACCTGGCTCCATGTGACTATCATCTCTTTGGGAAACTGAAAGACTCTCTTCGTGGAACAATGTTTGAAGATGATGACTCCTTTGTGCACGCTGCCAAACAGTGGCTCCAACAGGTTGGTCCAGAATTTCACCGTGCGGGTATACAGACGCTGGTTCCAAGATGGAGTAAAGCAGTTAAGAGGGATGGAAATTATGAGGAGAAATGAAAATATTGTTCCTAAAGGATGTATCTACACACTGTAAAACTTTCAAACATGTAGAACAAAAGATGGAGTTTTAAAAAATAGTGTGCATTTCCTTTGGAGTGACCCTCGTATTAAACGTTTGAGATGTGAAAAGATTTTTGTATTCGCCGTCGAATTAAGTTCCTGGTGCATGACACATACTTGAACTCACTGAGTGATTTATATAAAAAAACTTTCCCAGTCTTGCATATACTTCTGCGGATGACCGTGGCCGGGAGAGCCTGCAGGCCGTCAGGCGCTCAGCCACATCCTCTCGGATGCGCTCAGAGTTGCAGCAGCCTACGCTGCCGCCCAGTCTCAGCACGAGTCCGGGTAACGTCGTCAACGTGTGCGTCGTCGCTGACAGTTTATTTCAATACCGCTCGCTCTCCCTTCACTACAAGCTCCATATTTTCTGTTTAGTGCCGTTGAAGTGCGTTCAATTATCGCCACACCCGCTGATAATACGGCAGGCAATTAACGGAGCGATTATCTGCAGTTGTGGTATCGCTCTAGTTTTGATTATTTTGTGGGAACTTATTACGTCTTTTTCGGGCCAAAAGTGTTTGTAAATTTGCGGATTTCTGTAGAACGTGTTTCTGAGACTGTACGGTGTTGTTGTACACTTAGTCCCAGTGATTGAGGTGGCGAAGCGGTGAGACACGTTAGCTGTCGCATTCGTGTGGTCGGTTGCTCCAGTCCACGTCGCCCCGACGTCGTGTGGTACTGCTGGCTAAGAGATCACGAAGGGCAAATTCAGCCGCCTAATCGGGAACGTTTTTCTGTCCTTTGGCTTTCGCGAAGTACTAGAATTAGGTGTTTAAATGTATATGATAAGTGTAGGAGACTGTAGTGGGTGAACGTACTGTGGTATCATGTTTGTGTTGAATAATGATGAGAGAAGAGAGACGGTGACACCCGGTGTCGGGACATAGCTTACCTCTCTGGAATTACATTACAAGGGCCGCTGAGCTTAACGTCCCCACCGGTGGATGGATCACCATCAAGTGTGCCCCTTGCCCTCAGTTCATGCCATACTGTAGAGATGCCCAGATACTGGTGATCGGCGACTTTAAGCCACCAACATTCTGTCCATTTGCCGTAAAGGCGAAGGGAAAACAATTGACAGCATTTGGTGCACCCAGGTGGATACACATCAAGTACTGGCCACGCCCGACGTTGCCTAACTTCAACAGTTACACGAGAACAGATGTATCCGACGACGCATGGCCGTTGGCTGAGGTCTCCATAACGTTATCTTTCAATAAACATAACGCAAGACCGCCTGTTGCCCGTGCTATCCTGACCTAGCTCTATTCGCAGAGTGATCCACTGTACCCTGGACACACGTGTTCCAGAAGTCTCTCCTAACCAGAACAACTGGTGATGGCTATGGGTTGCCACGAGACTGGAAAATCACCATTCGCCAGCCACTGCGACTGAGGAAGACTGGAAGAGGACTGAAGCAGCTCGGAATGAAGGACCTGTATCTGCTACCACAGCTCAGTTCGACTGGATGCCTTGAAAGTTGCTTTCCCGGTATTGGCAGAGAAATACGATATTGCAGTGCCTGTTTTATTCTAATTACGATGCAAAGTTGCTTCGGACATTCTTCAGAACTGCGATATGCTCCAGAATTATTTTCCAGCGGCTTCCATCTTATAACTAGCACCGCCTGGGTCGCAATGCGGCAACTGAAGCAATAGCCGAGGATGGCCCATGCGCCTCCAATATCAGCAAAAGCCGGCCATTCATAATGACGACAGTGTGTACCGCCTGGCGAAGACCCGTAACAGCCGAAAGAACAGAAACGAACTAAAACTAATTTATACTACACGGCTGTGAGCTGCTGCATACAGTCCTAGTGACAGAAAAAAGCATTGTATAGTAGCAAAAGCACGTCATACTTTTACTCGTTACAGCAATTTCAAACAATAAAACATCTGATTTGGAATAATGAAGTTTCAGAAAGAGCAAAACTCCTTATGTATAAGAATTATTACATCCCTATTGTCACCTATGGTAGAGAAACATGGACAATGACAGAAAGGGAAAAATGGTTCAAATGGCTCTGAACACTATGGGACTTAACATCTATGGTCATCAGTCCCCTAGAACTTAGAATTACTTAAACGTAACTAACCTAAAGACAGCACACAACACCCAGCCATCACGAGGCAGAGAAAATCCCTGACCCCGGCGGGAATCGAACCCGGGAACCCGGGCGTGGGAAGCGAGAACGCTACCGCACGACCACGAGATGTGGGCACAGAAAGGGACTGGAGCAGACTGCAAGCAGGGGAAATGAAATTTCTCAGAGCAGTTAAGGGAAAGAAAAACAAGAATGAACAGAGTAAGGAACGTAGAGATTAGGAAGGATCTCAAACAAGAAAGTATGACAGAAGAAATTGAAAGAAAGAGATTAAGATAGTATGGGCATGTTAAGAGGATGCATGGGCAGAGACTCCCCAAAATTATGGAAGAACTAAAGATGGATGGGAAAAGACCTAGAGGGCGCCCAAGAACACGGTGGAAAATGGGAGTGAGAATATCTGTAGAAAGGAGAGGTGTGACCTGGCAGCAAGTGGAGGAAGAAAAGTGGTGGGAGGACCGAGACAAACGGAGAGGACTCGTCAGCATCCAGACCCGGCAGTAGCTGGAGCGGGATTCGGATATAGATAGATAGATAGTAATATCAGTAGATGTTGGACGTTAAGATTCTACCACGAATCCACCTCTCATGTATTGTTAGAGCTCCGACAGCATAATGTCGTTTATGACGAACCATACATGAGGATCCCAATACTTCTGAGAGTAGCGGTTACAGAGTCTATCTGCACAGCGATACTTTATGAAGTCGATTGTACCAGGAGAAAAAAAACGTTCTCAGATAGATAAGCAGTAACTTCATCGTGATCGGACTCATTAAAAAGAATCGTTCTGACAACGTGCGTACTGTTACATTACGATCGATGTATCACAAGGCAGTTTTATAAACAATTATAGGCCCTGATTTTCTTTTTTTAAGTAGAGTATCAAGGTATTACATCGTCGCATTACCAAATACACTCATTAAAACTACAGTCTTTCGCAAGACATCCACACCCAGCTGAAGATATAAGATGTATTCAAAATTTAGGATCAATAACCAGGAATGCCTTCATGATCAGTTCCATCTGAGATAATATTACCCATCTGCAATAGACAAATTGTGGAACAATCTTTGTAATTTAAATAGTCTGCTCGACAAACAATGTCTCCTATATGTATCAGGAAGGCGTAATGTATTCTGTATTGCAACCAACCAAACCCTCTAGAGAATATGCGTAGTTGTTCTTTGCATTCTCAGATTTATTTGCTATAGAATTTTCCATGCCGAGTTGCTTATGACAAATAGATAGTCATCTGGAAATGTAACATAGATTACCACCAACATATGGACCATAACACTGCTGTCAGTACCCCGTTTGGTATGTTCTGTAATACTTCATCAGTTCAGTTTGGTGGGGGTGGACGTCATTCCAGCCAGTCATATCAACAATAATTATCCGTTTGGCGGTGAGTTAATCCTATATCAGTCTATGTATCTTAGCAATTCTGTGTATGTATCACTATGCTATTATTGTGGAGATCAACCCCTGGAACGTATATTTGGACGATAGGGATACAGTTGCGTAACCGATTACTCGACCTGATTGTCAGGAATGCGTGTAGCACTTTACACATCATCCATACCTACTTTAACTCCACGGAATGATGTGTTTTAGATCTCACATCGACCTGTTTTAGTATTTGCCACCTCTCTCTCATGTTTCAGCTTTCGTAAATGGATGGTAAACACAGGATGACGATTACTAGTATCGATGACAGAAAACAACATCTCAGTAACAATGGAAGCACTTTCAGTCATATAGGGATGCCATCTTTTCTAGGCTTCTTCTTTGCGTTATCAGAATAATTCTCGCTTGTCTTTTCCCCCAATATTATTAACACACTAGTAAAAATCTTTGGGAAAGACATCGCTTTTGACGGTTTTGGAAACCATAAATAACAACCACGCTTCCCAGTCTTGCGTTTACCAGAATCCCAACTGTAATATGTCTGACAAACGGACGATATTCCCATCCCGACCGCATTGAGACAGGAGGGAAAATGTGTTTCTACGGCACACTAATTCACTTACCGAAGAATATCCAACAGTGTTTGGAAAACGGAAATCTGGTTTATAAGCAATAGTTTCCAAGTGTTTTTACAACCGATGGATTATGAGAGGAGGATCTCGCAGGATGGCAGCTAGAGCTGTTGTCCAACCTGAACGGAAGCAGTATAAACGCTGAAAGCGCCTTAGACCATCCTTCACCAACACTCTTTCAGTCTCCACCAGAGCACTCTATCGCATGCTTGTCGAAACTAGTAAATTTTCCACACAACTGATGTGGCCAGAAACAGCAGTAGAAAAACATTTAAATGTACGATAAATATGATTATAAAATTAGACAACTCCAAACGATAGTATTAGGAGCTCATCTGAGTCATCTAGATGAAAATTACGCTGCCCACGTTACCAGCAGAGTCCCTTTTGTATCCATTATCAGAAAACCTCCGTTAATTCGCCTATAGTTTCGTCAATATGCAAGCAGCGTGTTTCGATTCTAAAATAATACCAATCTACACCGAAGCCAACTATTTTTTACGATTCCAAATAAATGTGACGTGCAACTAGCATGTATGGGTTAAAGAATGCCACAAAATTCAGAACAAAGTAACATTACAGTTCCTCCACACAGCTAATGGAAGTATAACAAATTCGTCTCGTCTCTCTAGAATGCATTATCGCTCCACTAGTAAGGCAAATGTGCTGTCGCTTCTGTATCTAGTCGTCACAGTTCCTCCCCTCGACCAATTGAGACACCTGTATAATGATTTTGTTTTCTTCGAACTACGTCTCTGATGCCATGTCTATCACTTATTCTGTATAGATAACAACAAAATCAATATATTTTTTTCTAAGGAGTCTGCTACGAGATCCCTCTCTACATCTACATCTACATCTATACTCCGCGAGCCACCTTACGGTGTGTGGCGGAGGGTACTTATTGTACCACTATCTGATCCCCCCTTCCCTGTTCCATTCACGAATTGTGCGTGGGAAGAACGACTGCTTGTAAGTCTCCGTATTGGCTCTAATTTCTCGGATCTTTTCGTTGTGATCATTACGCGAGATATATGTGGGCGGTAGTAATATGTTGCCCATCTCTTCCCGGAATGTGCTCTCTCGTAATTTCGATAATAAACCTCTCCGTATTGCATAACGCCTTTCTTGAAGTGTCCGCCACTGGAGCTTGTTCAGCATCTCCGTAACGCTCTCGCGCTGACTAAATGTCCCCATGACGAATCGCGCTGCTTTTCGCTGGATCATGTCTATCTCTTCTATTAATCCAACCTGGTAAGGGTCCCATACTGATGAGCAATACTCAAGAATCGGACGAACAAGCGTTTTGTAAGCTACCTCTTTCGTCGATGAGTCACATTTTCTTAGAATTCTTCCTATGAATCTCAACCTGGCGCCTGCTTTTCCCACTATTTGTTTTATGTGATCATTCCACTTCAGATCGCTCCGGATAGTAACTCCTAAGTATTTTACGGTCGTTACCGCTTCCAATGATTTACCACCTTGGCATAATCGTACTGGAATGGATTTCTGCCCCTATGTATGCGCATTATATTACATTTATCTACGTTTAGGGAAAGCTGCCAGATGTCGCACCATGCATTAATCCTCTGCAGGTCCTCCTGGAGTACGTACGAGTCTTCTGATGTTGCTACTTTCTTGTAGACAACCGTGTCATCTGCAAATAGCCTCACAGAGCTACCGATGTTGTCAACCAAGTCATTTATGTATATTGTAAACAATAAAGGTCCTATCACGCTTCCCTGCGGTACTCCCGAAATTACCTCTACATCTGCAGATTTTGAACCGTTAAGAATGACATGTTGTGTTCTTTCTTCTAGGAAATCCTGAATCCAATCACAAACCTGGTCCGATATTCCGTAAGCTCGTATTTTTTTCACTAAACGTAAGTGCGGAACCGTATCAAATGCCTTCCTGAAGTCCAGGAATACGGCATCAATCTGCTCGCCAGTGTCTACGGCACTGTGAATTTCTTGGGCAAATAGGGCGAGCTGAGTTTCACATGATCTCTGTTTGCGGAATCCATGTTGGTTATGATGAAGGAGATTTGTATTATCTAAGAACGTCATAATACGAGAACACAAAACATGTTCCATTATTCTACAACAGATTGACGTAAGCGAAATAGGCCTATAATTATTCGCATCTGATTTATGACCCTTCTTGAAAATGGGAACGACCTGCGCTTTCTTCCAGTCGCTAGGTACTTTACGTTCTTCCAGCGATCTACGATAAATTGCTGATAGAAAGGGGGCAAGTTCTTTAGCATAATCACTGTAGAATCTTAAGGGTATCTCGTCTGGTCCGGATGCTTTTCCGCTACTAAGTGATAGCAGTTGTTTTTCAATTCCGATATCGTTTATTTCAATATTTTCCATTTTGGCGTCCGTGCGACGGCTGAAGTCAGGGACCGTGTTACGATTTTCCGCAGTGAAACAGTTTCGGAACACTGAATTCAGTATTTCTGCCTTTCTTCGGTCGTCCTCTGTTTCGGTGCCATCGTGGTCAACGAGTGACTGAATAGGGGATTTAGATCCGCTTACCGATTTTACATATGACCAAAACTTTTTAGGGTTCTTGTTTAGATTGTTTGCCAATGTTTTATGTTCGAATTCGTTGAATGCTTCTCTCATTGCTCTCTTTACGCTCTTTTTCGCTTCGTTCAGCTTTTCCTTATCAGCTATGATTCGACTACTCTTAAACCTATGATGAAGCTTTCTTTGTTTCCGTAGTACCTTTCGTACATGATTGTTATACCACGGTGGATCTTTCCCCTCGCTTTGGACCTTAGTCGGTACGAACTTATCTAAGGCGTACTGGACGATGTTTCTGAATTTTTTCCATTTTTGTTCCACATCCTCTTCCTCAGAAATGAACGTTTGATGGTGGTCACTCAGATATTCTGCGATTTGTGCCCTATCACTCTTGTTAAGCAAATATATTTTCCTTCCTTTCTTGGCATTTCTTATTACACTTGTAGTCATTGATGCAACCACTGACTTATGATCACTGATACCCTCTTCTACATTCACGGAGTCGAAAAGTTCCGGTCTATTTGTTGCTATGAGATCTAAAACGTTAGCTTCACGAGTTGGTTCTCTAACTATCTGCTCGAAGTAATTCTCGGACAAGGCAGTCAGGATAATGTCACAAGAGTCTCTGTCCCTGGCTCCAGTTCTGATTGTGTGACTATCCCATTCTATACCTGGTAGATTGAAGTCTCCCCCTATTACAATAGTATGATCACGAAACTTCTTCACGACGTTCTGCAGGTTCTCTCTGAGGCGCTCAACTACTACGGTTGCTGATGCAGGTGGTCTATAGAAGCATCCGACGATCATATCTGACCCACCTTTGATACTTAACTTAACCCAGATTATTTCACATTCGCATTCGCTAATAACTTCACTGGATATTATTGAATTCTTTACTGCTATAAATACTCCTCCACCATTGGCGTTTATCCTATCCTTGCGGTATATATTCCATTCTGTGTCTAGGATTTCGTTACTGTTCACTTCCGGTTTTAACCAACTTTCCGTTCCTAATACTATATGCGCACTATTTCCTTCAATAAGAGATACTAATTCAGGAACCTTGCCCTGGATATTAGCACAGAGTTCAGTCAATTTGGAAAGAGATTCTAGTAGATTCAAATAGATCACTCGTACTCGTGGTAGCTTTCTAGGAGAGCATCCTGGAGATCTCTCCAGGGACTTTGGTCTAGTGTTTATGTCACATTCCGACCACACTCTAAGATAGATGCAGATATGGTGTTTGTCCACGTCATATCCAGATATTTTTTACCAATTTCTTTGACTTTTACAACGTTTTTCGGTATTTACCATTTTTTGCCATATGTAAGCGTACAAGAACAAACATGCTATTATTGCTTACAGCCGCACGATGCAGCCGCCCGGTCTCATGTTCCTTGCCACGGTTCACGCCGCTCCCCCCATCGAACGTTCGAGTCCTTCGGGAATGGATGTGTGTGTGCGTTGTCCTTAGTGTATGTTCGTTTAAGTTTGTAAGCCTAGGGACCGATAACCTCAGCAGTTTGGTCCCATAGGAACTTATTACTACCAAATTGCTTGCATGACCAGATGTGACTTGCTATTTTGTTTCATGTCACGCAAATTTCATACAAAGCTCCAACCCAGCCAGGGTATATATTTATTCCTGCAAATGGCAAAAGCACCTCTAAAACACGTGTATTGGTGTTGGAGGTAGTGTGTTGACATTCTTCTGCTGTAAACACATACTTACACTATCTCGCGTTTTGACTTCCCACTCCCTCTCTCCACCGACGCCGGAGGCAGCAGTAGCTGCGGCGGCAGTGTTGGACTTAACGTAGAATGATTCACCTTTCAGATGCTACCCCAGACCATAAATGGGTGGGTCCATACCAATCATTAACAAGAAATTATTATGTATATAGAGCCGCCCCGGCTATTTGCACAGGCAGATCCATCCCGAATGCACTGCGTGCTGGACCCAGCCCTAACAATGTTCCAGGACGTGGAGCTGGCAGATACGTCTTTCAGACGATGCTTCGGATCATGCTTCGGTGGATCCATGAACTTTTTTGCTTAAATGGATAAATCTTGGCTATTTGTGCAAATGGATTCGACTCTGACGAAGCGCATGCTGGATCCACACTGCAGTGTGTACAGCAATATTATTATTAGGTGTGGCTCTAGCGTTAGTAGCATCCCATACCTAATGCAGGAACATCCATCATTCTTTCGAACCTCCGAATCCATCGCTGGACACTGACACCGACCCCGACCGCCCCCCCGCCCCTTCCACTCCTAGCCACCTTCGAAACACATGGACATCTTATTTAAAATCCTGAAAACAGGTGTATTTTACTTCTGATGAAGGTATATTTAGATATACCGAAACCGTGGTCAAGAATTTTAATAAATCTTTATCCTGAAACTGTTTTGGCTGTCATCATTTACCTTGAAGATGTGTAAATTTCGTTAAAAACGGCTTGCTTTCTCGCACGCTGAATTGTTTAATGTGCTGGCTAGTCTGGCTTCCGCATCGTGTAGCGTAAGCTCCACGTATTTCAGGTCAAAATGTCAACACAGTTCTGTCGCCCTGAACTGAGATTTGCGTATTTAGATGTCAAAATTGGTTTTATACATCTCTCAGATACCAACCAGATGTCTACAAACACAAGTTTCAACAAATACAAACATGAGTTTAGAAGTTTAGCCCTAAACGTTCAAGGTATTTGCTGTGGCAGGACGCCCTCTCCCTGGACGATTGAACGTCTTTTATGACAGCTAGTAGGTCGGAAATGATTACATCTACATTGCGCAGATTTCTCTCCCACTCCTGGGGAGATGGCCTGCCGTAGTGTTAGGGATACAAGTGGAGCACACTCGTTCTGGTAGTTCCATACCGCATCGGCATTATCTAGCGAATACATGAGGGGTTCCTCGCAGTCTACGTGTATGTTGATCTAGGTCTATATTGATGTTTCCACCTTCGTCTTAGGATGTGTTTACCGTTACTCCTGCAGGAAGGAGATCACTTGGTCGTCAATGTTAGGCACCAACCGCAACTTTCCCGGTAATTGCTGCGCACAGTGTCCGCAAGCATTGATGTTCGCAGCTAAGCTCTTACACATCTGAGTCAGAGGGGTGTGGTCTACCCTCAAGCAGGCGACAAGACTTTCTCTGTAATTGGTGCAGATACTTGATGCCTCTCTTTATACGTGTGCAGCAAGTAAAGTACCTTTGGTTGGAAGCATCATAATTTTTCTGTGATGTAACGTAGGTCAGTAATGTAGTGTGGTATTTCTTGGACAATATCATGGTTTTCAGAATTCTCTACGACATCACTATTTCTACCAAGTGTTCGTTTCTAACTGCATGACGTCAGACACTAGTAATGATACATAAATGGCGACTCAGGCTGACAACTTCATGATGTCGACGCGACGCAATACTACATGACACTATGTTGACATGTAACTGGATACAATGTGAAAAATTGTGGTAAATACGGCAAAACTGAAAGTACTCACATATCTGTCTGGCTGAGGTCTCAGCTAGTGCCTCGAAATATTAAACAAGCGGACCTAAAGTGTCGGGACTTCTTATTAACAAAACAGGCTCGGTCTATATCTATGTTCAAGACTGCCTCCAGCTATAACACAGGAATATTGCGAAAAATGCGTAAAACTGGGAAAATTCGAAAAATACGTAAAATACGTAAAAATGGAAGTACTTATAGATCTGCCTGGGTGTGGACTCTGCTGGTGTCAAGTAATATTGTTATTAACAGACACACGTTGAATGACGTAATTTGTTATAAACACTCAATGCTGCAAAGTGTCTCAACAGATAAAATACGAAAATTGTGGAAAAATACGCGAAATTAGGGAAAATATTGAGAAATACGTAAAAGAGAGAACTTGCATATCTGTCTGTGTGTTACCTATACTGGTGTCAAGTAATATTGGTATTAGCATATGGAGCTCAAGTGATGTGACATAACGGTATTTATTATTAACAGTCACATCTTCACATTCTCTCGCCATATTCTCCAGCTCCTGAATAGCTCCTGCGATGCAAGTTCCCCAACTATAAAAGACGGTGTGGTAGGTATGCATGATCCTTATCGGTCCACAGGGGATTCCACCCATTTTTATCTCATGTGACACAACTGCCTGGGTGATTCTGCAGGGTGACCTTGATCAACTGACATTGTTCCCAAAGGCACAGGGAGAGGGGCAAGCAGAGAGCCCAACTGTGTAACCCAACACCGGAGGTCCTTATCAGAACCCATGAGGTAAAATCGTTATCTGGGCTTGTGCCGGCATATTTTCCTATGAACTGGCTGCTAATGTATCAGTAACCACTACTCACGTTTCTGTGTGTACTTTTGGTACCGTTCAGAAGTTTCTGCTGTGCTTTTTGATACTTGAAATGGGCCATCTCACTGTTTTCCCACATATACTTCAATATTACTGGTATAAAAATGGTTTGCGTCAGGTGTTACCAATTTTTATCCAGATTTGGCGGGTCTGGGTACAATGTTATGTACTAGATCGAAGAGCAGCAGCTCCTAAATTCTGTTAAAATTTTGCTGAGTCACATATTCAGTAGGATTATACATCGTTTCATGTTGCTTGTGAAGGAATGTAAAAGTTTTCCGATAGCAGCTAATCTGTTAATCTTTTTTTCCTTTCATTTCGAGTGGAAACATCATCAAACCTCATACGATGCATTACAAATAGAAATCTTTTATAGTTCACTGTTGCCCTCAGGATCCGTAACTCACCGCCTGAATCCCGAAATTCTTACATGTTGACGTTTCTTTAACCTATCAAAAATAAAATAGGCAATTGTGCCACAATTCCACATCTATCTATAACTTCACAGTCTCTCATACGCTTAAAGTGTGTTCTAAGGTTGTCAATATATTTGTTCGTGTGAGATACTGCCATATATATTATATTAGTTTCAAAAGGCTTGAAAACGCATTAATTTCGTTAGAAATATTTTTTGAATAGGATGTAAGACCAGGTGAAATTATGTAATATTTTTTGCTTAGGTTTTTTTGTTTTCATTTTCTGTCTTTTCGTAAGAAATACGCAATTTATCAACTCCTTTCTCCTTCACTCCCACTTTCATCTTCCGGTTTGCAATTAGTTTCATCGTCTTGGTGTTAAAAAGAACTTCTTTATCACTCAGACCACCCTGGATTCCAGCTAACTCAGCAAGCTTTAATCCAAGTATCTCGGCTTCGTCGAGTTCTTGGAGGTACGCTGGTATGCCATCAAGCTTTATAAAATCTTAGAACCTAAAAACAAATAGACAAAAAATTCTAAGTGTTGGATAACGACTCTTACATCGCGAAAAATATACAGGGTGAGTAAATATTGTGCCACGAAATTTTAACCCTGGATATCTGATGGCAGTAGGAAGCAAAATTACTAGCGTTGCGTAGGTCGACACCGCACTATTTTTAAACTACGGCGCCACGCGCCGCCATTGGCCGTGGGATTGCTCTGTTGCCGTTCGTCAATTGACGGGCAGCGCTGTGATTGTCGGTACACACGCACAACCGTCCCTCGCCCGTCACTGTCACAACGTGATACGCACATGTGTGAAATAGCATTCGCGGTATTGCAATGTCCAGAGCATCCGGCAACAGAGCAATATCGCGGCCAATCGGAGCGCGTGGCGCCAAGTTTCCGCAGTTTAAAAATTCTACGTTGTCGACCTACACAACATTAGTAATTTTGGTTCCTACTGACATCAGCTATCCAGGGTTAAAATTTCGTGACACAGTTTTTCTCCACCCTGTACAAAAAGATTACATACTGGGTGATCAAAAAGTCAGTATAAATTTTAAAACTGAATAAATCACGGAATAATGTAGATAGAGAGGTACAAAATGACACACATGCTTGGAATGACATGGGATTTTATTAGAACCAAAAAAATACAAAAGTTCAAAAAATGTCCAACAGATGGCGCTTCATATGATCAGAATAGCAATAGTTAGCATAACAAAGTAAGACAAAGCAAAGATGATGTTCTTTACAGGAAATGCTCAATATGTCCACCATCATTCCTCAACAGTAGCTGTAGTCGAGGAATAATGTTGTGAACAGCACTGTAAAGCATGTCAGGAGTTATGGTGAGGCATTGGCGTCGGATGTTGTCTTTCAGCATCCCTAGAGATGACGGTCGATGACGATACACTTGCGACTTCAGGTAACCCCAAAGCCAATAATCGCACGGACTGAGGTCTGGGGACCAGGGACGCCAAGCATGACGAAAAGTGGCGGCTGAGCACACGATCATCACCAAACGATGCGTGCAAGAGATCTTCCATGCATCTAGAAATATGGGGTGCTTTTAATAAAACCCCATGTCGTTCCAAGCATGTGTGTCAATTTTTACCTCTCTATCTACGTTATTCTGTGGTTTATTAAGTTTTCAAATTTATACTAACTTTTTGATTACCCGGTATATATTTTTTGATCCTTGTAATAAATACTGTCGTGAAAAGGTATTTCACAGTTCAGTCTTCTGCTTAGGTAAAGTAAAAATGGCACACACGTTCAAAATTGTCAGAAAGAAACAAGTATAGCGCTAGTGGCCGTGAGGTACACAATGCCCCACAACCGTTTTCCTTGGAAACAAAGCAGTACTGATGGCTCTGAGTAGAGGAGAGGGGGCAGAGGGAAGGAGGGGGCTGGGGGGAAGGAGACACAGGTAAACAAACACCTACAGCTGCCACATCTCAGGGCTCTGCTTTACGCTACAGCGATATGAAATTCCGAAATGTTGCACCCCAGCGCACCAGCTACAAGGTTAAATGTACACTACTTGCCATTAAAATAGATACACCACGAAGATGATGAGCTACAGTCGCTAAATTTAACCGACAGGAAGAAGATTCTGTGATATGAAAATGATTAGCTTTTCAGAGCATTCACACAAGGTTGCCGCCTGTGGCCACACCTACAACGTGCTGACACGAGGAAAGTTTCCAATAGATTTGTCATACACAAACAGCAGTTGACTGGCGTTGCCTGGTCAAACGTTGTTGTGATGCCTCGTGTAAGGTGGAGAAATGCGTACCATCACGTTTCCGACTTTGATAAAGGGCGAATTGTAGTCTACCGCGATTGCGGTTTATTGTGTCGCGACATTGCTGCCTACGTTAGTCGAGATCCAATGACTCTTAGCAGATTATGGAATCGGTGGGTTCAGGAGGGTAATACGGAACGCCGTGCTGGATCCCAACGGCCTCGTATCACTAGCAGTCGCGATGACAGGCATCTTATCTGCATGGCTGTAACGGGTCGTGCAGCCACGTCTCAATCCCTGAGTCAAGAGATGGGGACGTCTGCAAGACAACAACCATCTGCACGAAAAGTTCGACGACGTTTGCAGCAGCATGGACTATCAACTCGGAGACCATGGCTGCGGTTACCCTTGAGGCTGCATCACGGACAGGAGCGCCTGTGATGGTGCACTTAATAACTAACCTGGGTGCACGAATGGCAAAACGTCATTTTTTCGGATGAATCCAGGTTCTGTTTACCGCATCATGACGGTCGCATTCGTGTTTGGCGACATCGCGGTGAACGCACATTGGAAGCGTGTATTCGTCATCGCCATACTGGCGTATCACCCGGCGTAATGGTATGGGGTGCCATTGGTTACACATCTTGGTCACCTCTTGTTCGCATTGACGGCACTTTGAGCAGTGGACGTTACATTTCAGATGCGTTACGACCCATGGCTCTACCCTTCATTCAATCCCTGCGAAACCCTACATTTCAGCAGAATAATGCACGATCGCATGTTGCAGGTCCTGTACGGGCCTGTCTGGATACAGAAAATGTTCGACTGCTGCCCTCTCCAGCACATTCTCCAGATCTCTCACCAATTGAAAACGTCTGGTCAATGGGGGCCGAGAAACGGGCTCGTCACAATACGCCAGTCACCGCAATAGTAGAGAGGTGCCCCCCGTCGAGCTCCATCATGGGGGCGGCAATCGACTATTGGCCTTTCACCGCTTCCGCCTCCTCCTCCGCCTCCTCCGCCCCCACCCCTCCCCGCCCCCGCCAAGCGATTACCGCTTCCTACGACTCTCTGGTTCCCGCCGGTGGCGTCGCCAGCCGACCCGTACCGGGGGGTCGCCCTGCTGTTCTATTTGGAGGCAGCAATTTTCCGCCTCACGCATTGGAACAAAAATCGAGAGCTCTGAAAATGGAAAACGTTCCCTTTACAGTGTGTCTGCAAACAAGATATCCATAGTTTCATCCTTGTAAAAATGTAGAAAGAGCTCTCAGGAAGTAGGTTTGAGTGAATGGATGTGTGATCAGAAATCCAGGCCGTTTTTACTCGATTGTCTTGTCGATTGTTTGAACACGCCAGAGAAATCATAGCACCTCTGAACCAAATCTTGTTTGTTCAGGGGATTAAGCGAATGACATCATTAAGTTTAACTTGCGTATCGTTGTTACAGCTAGGAAAGAACCAAGAACGATTTTTACTTTTGTATACTGTGTTGCAATAATGAAGACTTTTATTTCGTTTCCCCACTGTGGATTTGATGCTCAAGTCCACTGCTGATTGCCTGGTCAGTTTTACATTCCTTACTTACTAAATCTCTTGAGAGAGTAAAAGTACTCACCAACATCAATTTTTTCTTATGTTACTCACATATCTGTTCAAATATTATCATGCTTTTAATCCAATCTAGCAAAAGCTCAAGTAGGACGTGTTTCTCTTAATAATCTCATTTTAGCCTGAAGAGGAATGCGAATGGTCTATTCAGTTGTCAAATAAAACTATATGGTTCCAGAGACCTTTTCGAGTGTCTCAAAAGTCTATGATGTATATACACAGACTGAAGATACGAATGAAAATATGTACGAAAGCCAGGTTCAAACCCAGATAGCTGCACTGTAAGTACAGAGACAGCATGGGAGTATCTGTGGAGATGCCAGACAAACATGTTCTTCCTGAAGAGGGGTAGCAGCCTTTGTAGTAGCTGCAGGGACAAGACTCTGCATGATGGACTGATCTGGTTTTGTAACATTAGTCAACATGGCCTTGCTGTGCTGGTGCTGCGAATAACTCAAAGCAAAGGAAAATTACAGCTGTTACATTTCCTGATGGCCTGTAGCTTTGTAAGCTTTTTTGAATATATCGAATAGGACTATTTTAATAACTTTTTAATTATAATTCTGTATGAAAATTATAAAAATCAAGTAAAATTCCAAGCAATTTGCTGTGTATATCAGCTTAAACTCAGAATTTGAAAATTTATTCTTGAGACAATATTTATTTGGTTTATAGAAATAAGTGTACAACATTTCATAATTCTAGAGTTCATAGATTCTGAGGAAAGACACATAAACTGTGAGAAACATAATCTTTCGGAAATGCAATTTAAAGATCAATCTTACGTTTTTCCTTAAGTGAGCATTTCAGGAGGTCCAAGATTTGTACTCAGGATCTTCTTTCCCTAAAGGCTTGTCTTCTGATTTCTTGTTTTCTGTCTTCTTTCCTTTACCAGTTATTCAACTGACCTTTCAGCTGCAGAGATGTGCTCAGAATCTATTTTGCTCAATATATCTTTTCTAATACCTTCGTCCTCCCTACGTTCCTATAATTAAATACAAGAACTGCACATAAATTGTAATTCTGACAACTGTAGCAAATGACAACGTGGTAAAAAGAAACTGCTTCTTCATAAACAACACAGCTGATTTGTTATTGTGTCTAAAATATGGAACAGAGCCACTGATGATATATAAAACCAGAGAGCATATATCACAGCCTTTTAGATGTATTCTGTCCACGTTTACTTGTAAATAACGCACGGATTCGTTGTTCACCGAGCTAGTATTGAAGTGTTACTCCGAACAGTGGGAACGGCAGGAATGTCGTATCACACATTTAATTATTTTTCAGGCACTTTGGATGCGATTTCATAATTGAAACTTTGTGAACTTATTGTTCACGAGTTCTAATAACAAATAAAAAAGTAAATTGAAAACAGAGATTTTTCGTGAATTTCATGAACTTCCCCCTGGAACGATGATACCTCACAATATTTCGGAGGAAAGTAGTCCTCAAAACGGATCTGCGCGTAAGGGTACTGAGGAGGATGCCTCATCAGGAAAAAGAAAACTGGCGTTCCACCTGTTGGAGTGTGGAATGCTAGATCCCTTAACCTTCAAGGATGTGCACTGTGGTACTGAGTTCCACACTACGGAATTTCGTAGTGCTGTAGCGTAGCTCTGAGCCCTGTCATGTGGCAGCTCTAGGTATTTGTTTACCTGACCCTTCTTCCCCCCCCCCCCCCCCCCCGGTATTTCCCTCAACCCCTCCCTCCTAGACTCAGGGCCCTCAGTTGTGATATTTCGCAAGAAAAGCGGTAGTGGTGCTCTCCGTATGCCACGCACCTGTCGTGTTATACTTGTTTTTGCTGATAATTTTGAACGCATGTACCATTTTTACTTTCACTTTATCTTCTATCTCTGAACAGAAGACAAAAGTGGGAGTGAGGAAGGAATAAGTTCAGAAATTGAGGTTTTCTTAGGAGAAAAAATACTGGCCTCTAAACCAACAAAGAAATCTAAACAAAAAATTATTATTATAGTTTCACCTGGTCTGGCAAGCTATTCATACAATATTTCTGATGAGATAGATGCGTTTTTCCAAGGTTTTTGAAACTGATGTAATAGAATGATACTATCCGATGGTAGCAAATACACTGTCGAACTCAGAACAAAACTCAAACGAACAAGAGATTCTAAAGTTATTGCTAGATATGAAATTATGCCCCAATTTGGTGTTTTATTTATGGCGAGAGTAAAGAAAGATCAACATGTAAAAGTAAAAGAACTTTGGGAGTCAGACGGTACTGGTATGGGTATCCTGAGGGACCCAACGAGCTGTAAAAGGTTTCTCTTCGTAATGCGTTCTGTAAATATAAATATTTAACCTATTGCTAAAGAAATTATAACTTATCATTCACTGGAGTTCAAAATTAAAGCGAGAAAAGGAAATTTTGCAAGACTGCGTTTATTTTACCACAAAGCGGTATATACAGGTGGTAGTAAAGTAGAAACAATGTAAAGAATAAAAAAAGTAAACAAATGCAACACACATAACAGTAGGCAAAAATGTTCTTCGTTTTTTCCAGCTTAATGGATTCGCACACAAACTCCAACAACTGGTTAATGTGCTCAGTATGAAAACGGTGGGACATGCTGTGAATGATGTCATCGATCTCATGTTGAGGCAATAACGACTGTTCTTCCTGCAGAGCTGCTCGCAAGACTTGGAAATTACTTATTGGATGCCGACGTAATACAACCTGTCTCCCTAGTGCATCCCAGACATGCTCTATGGGATGTAAATATGAAGAGCGAGCACGCCACGCAATGTGTGCACTATCCTCCGTTTTCAAGAAAATACCAACCACCCACGCTCTATGAGGTCGAGCATTATCGTCCATTAGTACAATATCTGGGTCCACAGCACCTCGCAACAACTGCACATGAGGTCCCAACATCGCGTCACGATACCTAGCTGCAGTTGAACCTTCAGATATCGGTCTCTTTCTACAACGTTTGCGTATCGAAATCGTGTTCCGCGTTCCTTCCAGATGCTAATACGTTGACAATCACTCTCCATACTAAATCGGGAATCATCTCTGAAAAGAACACTGGCCCACTGTTCCGTCCAGGTGGCATGCTGACGACTCCACTCCAGACGTTCTCTTCTAGGAAGACACGTAAGAGATGCACATACAGCAGGTCTCTGACATTGAAGCCCACACTGCCGAAGCCGTCTGTACACCGTTTGCCTCGATACAACACGTCCTGTGTATGCTGCCAGGTCAGATGCCAGTTGTCATGCGGTACTAAGGCGGTACTGTCGTGCCATTACCGCCAAACAAAGCTCCTCTCTTTCTGATGCCAAACGTGGTCGGCCCTGCCCTGGTCTATAAATTGTCGCCACATGCGAGAAACAGCAGAACGATTCACACTAAGCTTCTGGGTCACAACGGTTTGCGACTGTCCTGCTGCCATTCTTCCCATGACGCTCCACTGTAGAGAGTCTGTTAGGCGTCTTGTCATGCGCCATAATCCACCGTCCTTGACTGTATACACAGCAAACGTGGATATGGGACTACCCGGCAAACAATACCCCATTTGATAGGTACCCTGAAGTCATCGTTAGCGTGATTTTCCGTTGATCAGAATGCTATCTTTCGTGCAGAACACGATCGTACGAACACCTGTTGACAGTTTGTATGATCATATCGTGAATTAGACACAGGACAGGGAAGTGGCGCCTTGTTGCTTTAATTTTGGACGCCAGTATAGAAGATGAGGTACTAAATACCCCACGCATCTACTCACGCAAAAAAATTAATACATAAATTTAAAAAAAAGGCGCGCCCGCTCGAAAGTTAACTACGTAGGTAGGTTAGAGAATTTAGACACAGAAATCAGTAGATCAGATTTAGATACAGTGGTCATCAGTGAAGTTCTGTGGCAGAATTAACAGCACTTCTTGTCAGATGAATAGAGGGTTATAAATACAAAATCAAATAGGGTAATGACAAGGGTAGTTGTAATAATAAATAACAAAACAGTAATGCGGGTAAGCTACTATGACCAGCATAGTGAAAGCATTATCGTAACCAAGATGGACACAAAGCCGACAATAGCGGAAGTTTATCACCATCTATCCCCGCAGGTGATGAAGAAATTGAAGAAATGTACGATGAGATTATTCAGGTAGTTAAGACAGACGAAAATTTAATTTTGGTAGGAGGCGAAGAACTGGCGGAAGTAAACCTGTGAGGACGGGGCGTGAGTCGTGCTTGGGTAGCTCAGTTGGTAGAGCACTTGCCCGCGAAAGGCAAAGGTTCCGAGTTCGAGTCTCGGCCCGGCACACAGTTTTAATCTGCCAGGAAAGTTTCATATCAGTGCACACTCCGCTGCAGAGTGAAAATCTCATTCAGGTTTCAGATAGATTACAGATTGGTAAGACAGTGAGTCTGGAATCGGATTTTAAACTGTAAGACAATGCCATGGGCAGGTGTGTACTCTGACTGTCATTTATTGGTAATGAAGTGCAGATTAAAACTAAAGAAACTGCGAAAAGGCAGCAAAATAAATAGATGGGACTTCGGTAACCTGACAAAACCAGAAATTTCGATAATTTCAGACGGAGCGTTAGGCAACATTGAATGAAATATAGGAAAGGAATACAGCAGAAGAATGAGTAGCTTTAAGACATGAAATAGTGAGTCAGCAGGTAAACAGGCCTAATAGAAAGGCCAAATAGAAATGCTTCCGTATTACGAAAGGTACTGAATGTAATTACCGAAAGGAGAAAATACAAAAATACAGCAAATGAAGCAGCGGAAAGGGAATACAGACCTTGTTTTTGACAAATGTAAATCTTTAGAATATATGAATATAGGGAAAAATAATTATCTCCTATACCAAAATTAACCCCCCCCACCCCCACCTCCCATCAACAATATACCTTGACGATGGTGGGGAAGCTTCTGAGCCTCAGCGACACGGGTAGCCGTACCGTAGGTGCAAACACTACGGAGGGGATCTGTAGAGAGGCCAGACAAACGTGTGGTTCCTGAAGAGGGGCAGCAGCCGTTTCAGTAGTTGCAGGGCCAACAGCCTGGATGATTGACTGATCTTGCCTCGTAACATTAACCGAAACAGCCTTGCTGTGCTGGTACTGTGAACGGCTGAAAGCAAGGGGAAACTACACCACAATTATTACCGAGAGCATGCAGCTTTACCGTACGGTTAAATGATGACGGCGTCCTCTTGGGTAAAATATTCCAGACGTAAAATAATCCCCATTCGGATCTCCGGTCGGGAGCTACTCAAGAGGACAGCGTTATCAGCAGAAAGAAAACTGGCGTTCTACGTATCGGAGCGTAGAATGTCAGATCCCTTAATCGGGCAGGTAGGTTAGAAAATTTAGAAAAGGAAATGTACAGGTTAAAGTTGGATATAGTGGGAATTAGTAAAGCTCAATGGCAGGAGGAACAAGACTTGTGGCCAGGTGAATACAGGGTTATAAATACAAAATCAAATAAGGGTAATGCAGGTCGTATGTTTAAAAATTAATAAAAAACTAGGAGAGCGGGTAAGCTACTACGAACAGTATAATGAACGCATTATTGTAGCCACGATAGACACGAAGCCCACTCCTACCACAGTAGCACAAGGTTATATGCCAACTGACTCCGCAGATGATGAAGAGATTGAAGAAATGTATGATTGGGGACTGGAACTCGATAGTAGGAAGACGAAAAGGAGGAAAAGTAGTAGGAGAGTATGGAATGTGGGTAAGGAATGAAAGAGGAAGCCGTCTGGTAGAATTTTGCACAGAGCATAACTTAATCACAGCCAACACTTAGTTTAAGAATCAAGAAAGAAGGTTGTATACATGGAAGAGGCCTGCATACACTGAAAGGTTTCAAATAGATTACATAATCGTAAGACAGAGATTTATTAACCAGCTTTTAAATTGTAAGACATTTCCAGGGGCAGGTGTGGACTCTGACCAAAATTTATTGGCTATGAACTGTAAATTAGAACTGAACAAACTGCAAAAAGGTGGGAATTTAAGGAGATCGCACTTGGATAAACATAAAGAACCAGAGCTTGTAGAGAGTTTCAGAGGGAGCATTAGGGAATGATTGACAAGAACGGGGGAAAGAAATACAGTAGACGAAAAATAGATAGCTTTGAGAGATGAAACAGTGAGTGCAGCAGAGGATCAAGTCGGTAAAAAGACGAGGGCTAGTAGAAATCCTTGGGTAACAGAAGAGATACTGAATTTAATTGATGAAAGGAGAAAATATAAAAATGCAGTAAATGAAGCAGACGAAAAGGAATACAAACATCTCAAAAATGAGATCGACAGGAAGTGCAAAATGGCTAATCAGGGATGGCGAAGACAAATGTAAGAATGTAGAGGTATATATCACTAGGGGTAAGACAGGTACTGCCGACAGGAAAGTTATAGAGACCTTTGGAGACAGGAGAACGACCGGTATGAATTTCCAGAACTCAGACGGAAAACCAGGTCTAAGCAAAGAATGGAAAACAGAGAGGTGGAAGGAGTACAAAGAAAGTCTATACATGTGCGATGTACTTGAGGACAATACTATGGAAATAGAAGAGAACGTAGATGTAGATAAAAACTGGATATATGACATTGCGTCAAAAATTTGGTAGAGCACTGAAAGACTTAAGTCGAAACAAGGCCCTGGGAGTAGACAACATTCCTGATAGCTTTGGGAGAGCCAGCCATGACAAAATTCTTCCATCTGGTGAGCAAGATGTATGAGACAGGCAAAATACGCTCAGATTTCAAGAAGAATGTAATAATTCCAATGCCAAAGAACGCAGGCGTTGCCAGGTGTGAAAATTACCGAACTATTACTTTAATAAGTCACAGCTGCAAAACAATAACACGAATTCCTTACAGACGAATGAAAAAACTGCTAGAAGCCGACCTTGGGGAAGATCAGTTTGGATTCCGTAGAAATGTTGGAAAACACGAGGCAATACTAACCCTACGACTAATCTTAGAAAGATTAAGGAAAGGCAAATCCACGTTTCTAGCATTTGTAGACTTAGGGAAAGCTTTTGACAATGTTGACTGTAATACTCTCTTTCAAATTCTGAAGGTGGCAGGGAGCGAAAGGCTATTTACAATTTGTGCAGATTCCAGACAACAGTTATAAGAGTCGAAGGGCATGAAAGAGAAGCAGTGGTTTGGAAGGGAGTGATACAGGGTTGTAACCTATCGTCAATGTTATTTAATCTGTTTATTGAGCAAGCAGTAGAGGAAACAAAAGAAAAATTCGGAATAGGAATTAAAATCCATGGAGAAGAAATAAAAACTTTGAGGTTTGCCGATAACATGGTAATTGTGGTAGAGACAGCAAAGGACCTGGAAGAGCAGTTGAACGGAATGGGCAGTGTCTTGAAAGGAGGATATAAGATGAACATCGGCAAAAGTAAAACGAGGACAATAAAATGTATTCGAATTAAATCAGATGATGCTGAGGGAATTAGATCAGGAAATAAGACACTTAATGTAGTAGATGTGTTTTGCTATTTGGGGAGAAAAATAGTAGTAGTAGTAGTAGTAGTAGTAGTAGTAATAGCTTTATTCATCCGTATATATCCTTTTACAAGGTTATAGCACATGTGAAAAGTATTTACTAGTTTATACCAAATTAAAATAAACAAATTAGTATACACATACACTTACAGACTCCTAGTTACACACATTGCTTCATAACACTTCACTCACTACACACACACACACACACACACACTGGTGATCTTTGGGCCATTTTCTCTACCCCAACTTCGAATTTGCTATCCTGAAAAACTGCGTCAGCATCCCTCCATAGCGAGTGAGATGTTGAGCTCAGAAAGAGGAAGAGGTATTAGTATTGTGCTATGCATATCTTCAGTGTAAGTTTTTCTAGAAAGGGAAAAAGAAGGAAAAAACATAGTGTGAAGGTGTTATGTGGAATGTTGGATGTTTTACAATCATTATTATTATTTAACTTCGGACGCGGCGGTAAAATAATAGAGAACAAGTGCGGTTGCAGAGTTCAAACGAATGTGCATATACAAATGTTGGTTAAAAAATTTTATTGCAAATTTTGGCTCTCACGTAAGTCTCAGGGGGATGATTTCCACACTTGGTGCACTTCCACACCCGCGCATTTGTTATTGTTTTTGATTTAATTATTCACTCAGACGTAAGTACAGTTTACGCTAGGGAACAAAAATTAGGTGATTACTATGGCAAAATCAGTTTTTCACGATACAGTTCAATCACTATTTATTGGCGTTGTCATTTTCTTTCACACAATGAAATTAGCACTGGTGAGACGGTTTGCAATTATACTTTAATAATATTTGACTCCCAGCCCCCAATAGCAGCAATGTACGCTGCCACACTACTGGCCATTAAAACTGCTACACCAAGTAGAAATACAGATGATACACGGGTATTGATTGTACAAATATATTATACTAGAACTGACTTGTTATTACATTGTCACGCAATTTGATTGCATAGATCCTGAGAAATCAGTACCCAAAACAACCACCTCTGGCCGTAATAATGGGCTTGATACGCCTGGGCATTGAGTCAAACAGAGCTTGGATGGCGTGTACAGGTACAGCCCCCCATGCAACTTCAACACGATACCACAGTTCATCAAGACTAGTGACTGGCGAATTATGACAACCCTGTTTCTAGGTCACCATTCACCAGACGTTTTCAATTGGTGAGAGATACGGAGAATGTGCTGGCCAGGGCTGCAGTCGGACATTTTCTGTATCCAGAGAGGCCCGTACAGGACCTGCAACATGCGGTCGTGCATTATCCTGCTAAAATGTAGCGTTTCGCAGGGATCGAATGAAGGGTAGAGCCACGGTCGTAACACATCTGATATGTAACGTCCACTGTTCAAAGTGCCGTCAATGCGAGAAGAGGTGACCGAGACGTGTAACCAATGGCACCCCATACCATCACGCCGGGTGATACGCCAGTATGGCGATGAGGAATACACGCTTCCCATGTGCGTTCACCGCGATCTCGCCATCACGATTGCGACTATCATATTGCTGTAAACAGAAATTGGATTCATCCGAAAAAATGACGTTTTGGCATTCGTGCACCCAGGTTCGTCGATGAGTACACCGTCGCAGGCGCTCCTGTCTGTGATGCAGCGTGAAGGGTAACCGCAAGCATGCTCTCCGAGCTGATAGTCCATGCTGCTGCAAACGTCGTCGAACTGTTCGTGCAGATGGTTGTTGTCTTGCAAACGTCTCCATCTGCTGATTCAGGGATCGAGACGTGGCTGCACGATGCGTTACAGCCATGCGGATAATATGCCTGTCATCTCGACTGCTAGTGATACGAGGCCGTTGAGATCCAGCACGGCGTTCGGTATTACCCTCCTGAACCCACCGATTCCATAATCTGCTGACAGTCATTAGATCTCGACCAAGGCGAGCAGCAATGTCGCGATCGCGATAGGCTACAATCCGACCTTTATCAAAGTCGGAAACGTGATGGTACGCATTTCTCCTCCTTACACGAGGCATTACAACAACGTTTCACCAGGCAACGCCGGTCAACTGCTGTCTGTGTATGAGATATCGGTTGGAATCTTTCCTCATGTCAGCACGTTGTAGGTGTCGCCATCGGCTCCAACCTTGTGTGAATGCTCTGAAAAGCTAATCATTTGCATATCACAGCATCTTCTTCCTGTCGGTTAAATTTCGCGTCTGTAGCACGTCATCTTCGTGGTGTAGCAATTTAAATGGCCAGTAGTGTATAAACGAAAGTTACTCAATCAGTTCGAACAGAACCACAAGCCCCACTGTCCTCTTTGTTCTAACAGTTTCGGCGCGAAATCTCAGTTCGCCACATATTCACTTACGACGATGTATACCTCGCAAATCGTACTCACACAAATAATCGTAGCACTTCCAGTTCACCAAGTATATGCTTGCACACTTTCACTATTAAACAATACTCCCTGTCGAAATAAATCGGCGCGAAAAATTCTTACTTAAAAGACCACATGGGCCACCCTCAAGTGGGGCTTGATCGCCACCCACCCTCCGAAACGACTGACCAACGACTGACCCCTGGCCTAGATGGCCGTTCGCTTATATAGGCTCGCGCGTCAACACCGTGGTTACCAGTTAAGGTTACAAATTTTGATACATACATCCCTCGACAGAACTAAGTACACCATCGGAACCGCGCTAAAATGTACCTCTTGTGTATAATGTTACATTAATTTCTGGGATTATTCTATCGCCCGTAAATCAAGTTTTCGTTTTTTGCAAAATTTCGCCACATCTGTGCTGCAAGGTTTTAACGTAGAACTGGATATAGCACCGTTTTTAGACGTAATCTATAGCGATCTACACATAGCGCTGCTCAAAATCTTCATATCTACAATAATTAATTAATTACAGGTGATAAATGTTAATAATAATTTGCAAACAATGAAACCTATTGCAAGTTAAGTGTAAGGTATAACTTAACTAGTTTAAAATACGTGTGACACCACCCAAAACATTCTATAGTGCTGTTCTTTACGTCATGAATTTTCTATTGAATTTTATAAACAATTTTCCCTCAAAGTTTGTTTATTGCTCTTTACGGGCTTAATTATTTATGATTCTTAAGGAGATGGGACCTGGACAAACTGAAAGAACCAGAGGTTGTACAGGGTTTCAGGGAGAGCATAAGGGAACAATTGACAGAAATGGGGGAAAGAAATACAGTAGACGAAGAATGGGTAGCTTTGAGGGATGAAATAGTGAAGGCAGCAGAGGATCAAATAGGTAAGAAGACGAGGGATAGTAGAAACACTTGGGTAATAGAAGAAATATTGAATTTAATTGATGAAAGGAGAAAATATAATAATGCAGTAAATGAAGCAGGGAAAAAGGAATACAAACGTCTCAAAAATGAGATCTGCAGGAAGTAGAAAATGGCTAAGCAGGGGTGGCTAGAGGACAAATGTAAGGATGTAGAGGCTTATCTCACTAGGGGTAAGACAGATACTGCCTACAGGAAAATTAAAGAGACCTTTGGAGAAAGGAGAACCACTTGCATGAATATCAGGAGCTTTGCTGGAAATCCAGCTCTAAGCAAAGAAGGGAAAGCAGAAAGGTGGAAGGAGTATATAGAGGGTCTATACAAGGGCGATGTACTTGAAGACGGTATTATGAAAATGGAAGAGGATGTAGATGAAATGGGAGATATGATACTGCGTGAAGAGTTTGACAGAGCACTGAAAGACCTGAGTCAAAACAAGGCCCCCAGAGTAGACAACATTCCATTAGAACTACTAACAGCCTTGGTAGAGCCAGTCCTGACAAAACTCTACCATCTGGTGAGCAAGATTTATGAGACAGGTGAAATAACCTCATACTTCAAGAAGAATATAATAATTCCAATCCCAAAGAAAGCAGGTGTTGACAGATGTGAAAATTACCGAACTATCAGTTTAATAAGTCACAGCTGCAAAATACTAACACAAATTCTTTACAGATGAATGGAAAAACTGGTAAAAGCCGACCTCGGGGAAGATCAGTTTGGATTCCATAGAAATATTGGAACACGTGAGGCAATACTGACCTCACAACTTATCTTAGAAGAGAGATTAAGGAAAGGCAAACCTACGTTTCTAGCATTTGTAGACTTAGAGAAAGCTTTTGACAATGTTGACTGGAATACTCTCTTTCAAATTTTAAAGGTGGCAGGGGTTAAATACAGGGAGCGAAAGGCTATTTACAATTCGTACAGAAACCAGATGGCAGTTATTAGAGTCGAGGGGCTTGAAAGGGAAGCAGTGGTTTGGAAGGGACTGAGACAGGGTTGTAGCCTCTCCCTGATGTTATTCAATCTGTATATTGAGCAAGCACTAAAGGAAACAAAAGAAAAGTTCGGAGTAGGTATTAAAATCCATGGAGAAAAAATAAAAACTTTGAGGTCACCGATGACATTGTAATTCTGTCAGAGACAGAAAAGGACTTGGAAGAGCAGTTGAACGGAATGGACAGTGTCTTGAAAGGAGGGTATAAGATGAAGATCAACAAATCAAAACGAGGATAATGGACTGTAGTCGAATTAAGCCGGGTGATGCTGAGGGAATTAGATTAGGAAATGAGACACTTGAAGTAGTAAAGGAGTTTTGCTATTTGGGGAGAAAAATAACTGATGATGGTCGAAGTAGAGAGGATATAAAATGCAGACTGGCAATGGCAAGGAAAGCGCTTCTGAAGACGAAAAATTTGTTAACATCGAATAGAGATTTAAATGTCAGGAGGTCGTTTCTGAAAGTATTTGTATGGAGTGTAGCCATGTATGGAAGTGAAACGTGGACGATAAATAGCTTAGACAAGAAGAGAATAGAAGCTTTCGAAATGTGGTGTTACAGAAGAATGCTGAAAGTTTGATGGGTAGATCACGTAACTAATGAGGAGGTATTGAATAGAATTGGGGAGAAGAGGAGCTTGTGGCACAACTTGACTAGAAGAAGGGATCGGTTGGTAGGACATGTTCTGAAAGATCGAGGGATCACCAATTTAGTATCGGAGGGCAGCGTGGAGGGTAAAAATCGAAGAGGGAGACCAAGAGATGAATACGCTAAGCAGATTCAGAAGGATGTAGGCTGCAGTAGGTACTGGGAGATGAAGAAGCTTGCATAGGATAGAGTGGCATGGAGAGCTGCATCAAACCAGTCTCAGGACTGAAGACCGCAACAACAACAACAGCAACATATGACTACGGCACTAGATCCGCTATGACGAAACGTTTTTAATGAGTGCTCGCTCATCCCTGTAAGTTGTTATTTACTATTTTTATTAATCCTTCAGTATTCGTGATATTAACCGATTTTGAGGCTACTATAATAACTTTTGCGTCTCGTGACTTGAAATAAAGATCGATCTTTCAGAAGGTGCATATTGCTGACCACAATCCACTGCCGCATCGCTCTTCACCGTAAGTTGCATAGTTTTCGCGTAATGCACGATAATCCAAACAATGCTCCAAGCTGCAGCTCACGTGGCCGCCCGGTGACCGTTGCAAATCTCGCGCGGGCGCGCCACGCACTTTCGTGAATCGCGTAGCATGTCGCGCCCTCGCTCTCCACAAAGCAATCCTTGCATACTAGAAATATTCATCCACTAACGGGGGTCTGTACCGTCAAAAACTGCATAACTTTTTTTACCAAACCTCTACTCTGTTTTGTCTAAGTAGTCCTTCAATGCATAAAATGTGTTGCATAACAAATACTTTTTAGCTGCCTTTTTAAATAAGTGTATTTTTGAAGTTTCCTTAAACTCCTTTATTCCTTGGTAGAAAACGCTGTTTTGAGTTTTATGTTTATTTTTCCTTGGAAAATGTAAGCTGAGTCTAGCTCTTGTTCCATGGTCATGGATTGAGCTGTTTGTGCAGTAATTACCAATGTTATTTTGGATGTGTACAACTGACAGGTAAATGTATTCACACAGAGCAGTTAAAATCTGCAGTGTTTCGAACAGATCTTTACAATGAGCTCGACTATTATTTTTGGTTATTATTCATATGGCTCTTTTCTGGAGTTTGAAAATTGTGCCCATATTTTGTGCAAAAAAGAATGCCATATTTAAGAACTGAGTGTACATATGAATAGTATGTGACTAAATAAAACTGCATGTTACACACTGATGATAGGATTCTAAGGGCATAACATGCTGATGACATTCTGTTTTCAAGTACATTTGTGTGTTCATACCACTTCAGCCGAGAATCAATATTCACTCCTAGAATTTTTGCATTTGTAACACTGTCTATGGAGGTGCCATCCACATTTAATTTAACATTGTCACTTTCCCTCTTCAAACTGAAGTTCATGAGTTTTCTTTATGTTCAATAAAACTTTATTGCTTATTGACCAAGTATAAATTTCCTTGAGAGTTTCATTTGCTTTCTCTGCGAGGAGTTCTCTTGTTTTCTCAGTGACTATAATATTGCTGTCATCAGCAAAGACAATTTTTTCCCATGAATAACACTACTAGGGAAGTCATTGATGTATATCAGGAATATACTACCTTGTGGAACCCCTATAGTAACGAATTTTGGTACTGATAAGTGTTTTACTAAATGTTTAGATCTATTTGAAGTATGTGTTACCTCTGCTCTTTGTACCCTATCTGCTAGGTATGATCGAAACCAGTCATTATCTACCCCTCTTATTCCTAATGCTTCTAATCTATTTAATAGAATCTTGTGGTCGACTGAATCAAAGGACTTAGGAAAATCCAAAAATATGGCCGTGATACACTCATCTTTATCAAGAGCATCAAGTACAACTTTTGTAAATATACTATGGCTGACTCCATATTTTGCCACTTAGGAAACCAAACTGTGATTCGCTTAAAAGATGGTATTTATTCAGTAATTCATTAATCTGTCTTTCATAACCGCTTCTATTATTTTTGAGAATGGTGACAGCAGAGAAATGGGCTGGTAATTTTCTGTCTTCTGCATTACCTTTCTTAAGCCTGTTTTAACTGCTCTGGAAATGTCCTTGATGTGAAGGATTCATTTATTATATTTGTTAAGGGGCCTTGTATAATCTCTATGCATTGTTTCAGAACACAGATTGGTACTTCATTTAAACCTACTGAATTTTTATTTTTAGTTTTTGAATAGTTTTATTGACTTCATTCTCTGTGGCCGGAAGTAACATCATTGTATTTACTGCAACATTATTTACAGGTGTTGTATTTGTTTTGGAGAATTTTTGCTGTAACTTCTCTGCAATACTTGAGAAATGCTCGTTTACATAGTTTGCTAAGTGTTGTGGCTCATTTATTACTTTATCCCCGTTCTTTAGCAGTATGTTATTCTGTGTTTGTTTGCCTCTCTCCGTTCCCTTTTTTATGACATCCCAGAATGCTTTGCTTTTATTCTCTTCATTACATATTATTTTGTCATTAAATGAGTTTTTTGCTACAGTCAGCACCTTCCTATAGATTTTTTTGTATTGATCCCACCCACTATCACTACATGATCCTCTTTTGTAAAGTCCTTACATAAAGACCCTAGATCCTCTATTACATAACTTAGCCCTGCATTTGGCTTGAAGATACTGGTGGCCTGGCTTGCTGCCCCTAAACTTTCCTGTAACTGAGGTCCTACACCTCGCTCATAGCTACTACCTAGCAGCAGAACATTCTTCTTCCTAACACTTTGTACATTCCTAGGCTTCTTGGCCTCGGTTGAAGTGTGTTGCACAATTTCTGCTCTACCTGAGGCTCTTCTCCACTTAACTCTGGCAGTGGTAGGTATCTCTTTTTGGCGTTGATGATAAAACTGTCAGATTGCTTTCTCTTTCTTCCTATTCTCCTACCAGCTGGCAGTTCCCAACCACCCTCCTTCCTCCTATCTCCTTTGATTCTTATTAGTTCCTTCCTTGCTTACTCCAACTGTGCCTGAAGGGCACAGATTTTCGTTTCCTGTTCCCCAATCAAAGTGTTCCTACTGCATACCCTGCAGTTCCAGGAGAGAGCCTCTTCTGTTCTCCCAGCATTCTCCCCACTGCATCCCCCCAGTAAAAATATTTCCTACAAGATTGGTAACGAATCCCTTTGCTCACTACGCTATAACACCTCCCACATTTGTCACTCACGGACAGTTTCTAATGAATAATTAAGTTTAAAGGACGTTTTAAATTTTCCAAGTATGCGAGATTGGCGTATGTAAACGAAAAAACGACACAAGGGTCTTATGTGCGGTTGTTGTTGTTTTTGTAGTGATTTAGAGATACACTGACACAAGAATGAATTAGTAATTACTTTGCTTTTAGAGAATTTACATTATCAAACATGTTTGGTCAGGTTTTTAAAAGTTTATAACTCGGAAAATTCAGGCCTAGATCGCGTCCATCTATCTGGTAAACAGTACAAAATACATTAGTTAAATACGATTTAGAAACGTTTAATTACACTTTTATTGTGACAGTAGACAGTGATGCTGTCTTTTTTTAACTGATTTTGATCGAAGTAGAGAGGATATAAAATGTATATTGCCTATGGAAAGGAAAGCGTTTATGAAGAAGAGAAATCTGTTAACATCAAGTATAGATTTAAGTGTCAGGAAGTCTTTTCTGAAAGTATTTGTATGGAGTGTAGCCTTGTATGGGAGTGAATCATGGACGACAAATAGTTTAGACACGAAGAGAATAAAAGTTTTCGAAATGTGCTGCTACAAAAGAATGCTGAAGATTAGATGGGTAGATTACATACCTAATGAGGGGGTACTGAATAAAATTGGGGAGAAAAGGAATTTGTGGCACAACTTGACTAGAAGAAGGGATCGGTTGGTAGGACACATTCTGAGGCATCAAGGGATATTCAATTTAGTATTGGAGGAAAGCGTGGAGGGTAAAAATCGTAGAGGGAGACCAAGGGATACACTAAGCAGATTCAGAAGGATGTAGGTTGCAGTTGTTACTCGGATATGAAGATGCTTGCACAGGACAGATTAGCATGGAGACTGCAACAAATCAGTCTCTGGACTGAAGACCACAGCAACAACAACACGAAAATTAAAGAGGACTTTGGAGAAAGATAAGCATCTGCATAAACATCCAGAGCTGAGACGGAAAACCAGATGCAAGGGAAGAAGGGAACGTTGAAAGTTGGAACTAATATTTGGAAGGGCTATATAACAGAAATGAACTGGATTTAAAGACTTGAATTACGTGGAATACGTGTATCTGAAATGCAAATACAAAATTCAAAATACATACTTTGATTGTGCATCTGAAAGAGTTTTTTGAAAAAGAATTTTCTTTTTATTTGAAATATTTAAAATAGAGATACCTTGTATTTGTACTATCCAGAATACTTCTCTTGAATATTTTTTTTTTCATACTTCGTAGTTTTCATTCATTTAATGAGGCATGTGTGCAAGCAGAAGTAGTTCCTCAACACATACAAACGGTGTAATAAGCGTCAAAGGTGTATGTATCAAGCGAATATGATCACGACCCTAACTATTAGAAAAGGCCGTAAAACTTGAGTATATGTTACACGTTTACCATTATTGTTTGTGTAATGCAAAACGTACTCAAATCATTTGGTAACGCCAATGCTACTGAATAAAGGAGAGAGCGAGGCCATACACGTTACATTTAATAGTTTCAAGAGATGTGTATATCTCAAATTAATTCAAAACGATTACGAAACAGCCGTGTCAAAATGTCAAGCAGTTTGGAATCCGTGTTCAAGATCTTCTAAATCTTGTGAGACACATGTAGAATCAACGAGAAAAATCCTGTACTTATCCTTATCCGACATGATGGAATTCATACTATAATTCTGTTAAAGTCTACTGACATTGAAGGATACTCGGATTAAAAGCTTTTAAAGAAATTGAAATGCAATCTAAACCTAAAGCAGATGGCATCAGAGGTTTAGATGGGACATAGATATCAACTATGGATGTCTTCTGCCAGAATTAATAAGAATGAAAAAATGCTTAGCAGCATGCAAATGGATAAGCCTACATGACATAAGTCATTAAAGAAAATCTTAATAGGTGTTTTGAGAAATACTATAAATTGGAGGAACCAAAGGCAAAGGACGGCATATTAGCATCCATATCATATCCTTTTTTCAAACTGAAATGGTTTCTGAAGGCTAGCAGAGTATACATTAACGAACTGTTTATTTCAAAAGTGTGGAAGATGAAACAAGAAGAAGAAGATGGTAAGAATTTGCAACATTCTGATAAGAAAAGGTTGAATCTTATTTGTTGAGGATTCTGATTCTCCTGATTTCACTGATTTTAACGCCAGTAATTGTTTAAATATTTCATCTTTTATTTTCCGCTTATGCGGCACTACAATAGATCTGGGAACACTACAGTATATAAAAGACAATGACAATGGTTAAGATTTATAAAACAGATATTTAAGTGTAAAAAGTTTTTCCTTAAGTGTAATACTTGTCTATCACAACCTGATCCTGTTGAACGACTGTTTTCCTGTGGTGGAGTAATATTGACGCCGCATAAGCGGAAAATGAAAGATGAAATACTTAAACAATTACCTGCTTTAAAATGAGTGGAATAAATGCCATGTAAAATGTTCACTAATCACAGTTATTTAATTTGAATAAAGGTATTTTGAAAATATTTAGTTTTCGTGTTGTATTTAAACACTTTTACTTAAAACCATTTTGCACATACATGTGAATTAGAAAAAACTAGCAAATATTTGTATTTTGAATTTAAATACTTTTAATAAACTGGTTCGCACATCTCTAACTAGAAGGCAAGATTATAGAAAAAATAGAAGAAGCAGAGCAATATGAGTTGAAAGATATTATTCTGTAAGAACTGGACAAAGCCCTGAAAGTCGTAAGTCGAAACATGACTTTCGGAGTAGATGATATTCCCTCAGAACTATTTGTACCCTTGGGAGAACCAGCCGTGCCAAAACTATTTCTCTTGGTGTGGAAATAAGTGGATTGGGGGAGATAACCTCATGCTTAAAGAAGCATTTAATAATTCTAATTCCAAAGACAGAATGTGCTGACAGATATGAATATTATCGGTTGTTGCCCATCATGGCAACCTATCCTGTGCTTACTTATCAGCAAGATAATGACTGCCCGCACACAACGAGAGTTTGTATTATTCGTCTTCGTGCTTGCCAAACCCTACCTTTGGCAGCATGTATGGAACTTTATGGAGTAGTAACAAGATAACAGTGCCGCAAATAGGTTAATGATCCGTTGTCCGTAATTTAGGAGTTGTATGTATCGGTTTTGACGCGAATTGACATCGTTGTGGGTCCATAAGACGCTTATGAACAATACTAGGAACTTTTTTGCCATGAACAAACTTGGATTTGGTTCTGTATGTAAAATAGTTCGTTCCATAAGCTATTCAAATGTGGTTCCTTGACACATTGAATTTGCGCCAGTTTTCGCCTTACATCTGCAAATGTCACCTGCAAGCACATTTTTTCGGACTTTCCAGTCTTTATCACTGGTGTCTTTGGTCTAATTTAATTTTTACCCATTTCCACATGTAACACGGCTGAATATCGCGCCACTATTGCTCATAAATGTTTATATTTGCTGTCTAAGTGTAAGTCCAAGCACTTAAGTATCATGGGAGCCAACTTATCTGCTAGATACGGTTTAATTGTAGCTAAAATTATTCTCTTACATTATGCTTGAGAAATGTGAACTATTAGTTTGTCACGGTCTTTTCTATTTGTCAAACGAAAGTGGGGTGAGTGTTTGGTGTAGGAGCTATTGATATATGGAGTGGGAGAAGAAGAGTACAAGGCGGTGACCAACGAATGCGAAAATGGGGGAATGAGATTATTGTGATTATGAGATGAAGAAGGATGGAGGGAAGTTGCTGGAGAGAGAGCGACAACAGCGACAAAGATAGAGAAACACGGAGACAGAGACAGAGAAGACTCAGAGAGATGGTGCGTGAGGGAGGGAGAGAGAAGAAGACGAAGAAGATTTCTATTTCGTATTGCACTGTTTCTCTCGGATACGTATTCTCTGAAGGGGCTGGCAGTAGTTTGCCGTCTTAATTTTTTTGTATAGTGTTTGATTTCCGTTATTCGTCGGCTCATTAAAATATTTAATTTGTGTTAGTTGACTGTGAATATAGTAGTTTTCTGAAATGTGAAATGTCTGTTTTTACTGATTTTGATGATGCTGAATTGTGCTTGCCCGGTGATGTGCTCGTTTAAGTTGGTCTGCAGATGTTGAATGACTTCTACAGTATTTCCAGGCACTGATGGACCGTGATTATGTCACAGGCGCTGTAACTGGACTGGCATATACAAGTGGCATGTGTTTCAGTTCTGAATGAGTCGTTTCTTATGCAATGTCTATAACTTGTATTTCGAATATGTTACTGTTTTGTACTTGAGTTCGTTATGGTAAGTCACTTCTTGCCGTTGTCTTGAAACTGAGCAGCTTGTTTCATTTTTATGACTTTTAGTACCTGTGCTGTCAAGATTAGGGTCAGAAGCGGACCCAGATATTTAATGGGCTTGGCTACGCGGTCCAGTTTCGGGACATACGGTCTGCAGAGTAGGGTGCTAAGTGGCCGCGTGCCGACAGTTATGCTGTTAGCGTGTGCAGTATGCTCGCGCCCAGTAGCAGCTGAGGCGCGGCTGTCAGAGCACCCCGTCCATGCTGCAGTGGGAGCAAGCAGCTGGCATCACACCGAGGGCCGCGCGAGTACAGTGTTTCGGTAAGTTGCGCTTTCTGGCGGAATTAGCTTCTGTTCATGAGACAACACATTTCCTCTTCGCGCGGTTATTTACTGTTAAGACCTAGAATTTTTAGATGCAAAAATATGATGAAAAATGTCCAAGAAAGGTGCCACAAATTAGGAGCAATAGGAGCTACAGAAGGTGCCAAATGCAGAAGCAAAATAATACTATGGAAAGCACACGCAGAGTGAATTAGAGTTCTACCGAGAAAATGTCAGTGGTCATTCAGCGAGAAGTTTGGTACAAGCGACTCGTCGTCCTCAGTATTTGGTTACGGAGTAATAATGTACGGGGGTCTTTGAATAAGTAATCACCCATATTTTTTTCTCAGAACATATTTATTGTTAAGAGTCAGAATTTGGTGACAATATACATGAACATGTCTTGTCTAAACCGGCCGGTGTGGCCGTGAGATTCTAGGCGCTGCAGTCTGGAACCGCGTGACCGCTGCGGTCGCAGGTTCGAATCCTGCCTCGGGCATGGATGTGTGTGATGTCCTTAGGTTAGTTAGGTTTAAGTAGTTCTAAGTTCTAGGGGACTGATGGCCTAAGATGTTAAGTCCCATAGTACTCAGAGCCATTTTGTACTACGTTTGTCCCGCACACGTAGAGTCCATAACGTAAACAACGACGCGTTGGCACCTGCCGCAACGTGACTGAAATGCAAAACGAGTACAATTTTTCTGTTAAAAAATTTATCACGGTTGACGACGTAAAAGACATTCAAACCAATATGAAGCGCGTGTTGCCAACATACAAAAGTTAAACTTTTCTGACGTTCCACATGGTATGTATGAATAATCTGTGCACTGTACTCAAATAAGGAGAGACTATGCCGAACACCCCAAGCATTAAAAATCGACATTTAACGTCCCTCCATTTTTTTATTAATTCAGTATCGAAATTTTTTGGACTGTCGTGGGGGGGGGGGGGGGTTGACTTCTAAGATAACCTTTAAGCAGCGCGCACGAGATCAATATTATTAACACAATAATATTGAGGAAATATATTGCACACAAGTGCGAGGCCAAGAACAGCAGCATAAATTGAGCAATATTTATGGGTGGGAAGCAACAGTTAGAACTCTGCCTTCATAAAGAACATGGTGGCACCCGATGATGTGGAACTCGTACGTATTCTATCTGATTTGTTTGTCTTTCAAAACAAAAGCAGAAGCTATGCAGAACTGGCGAAACAAGTCTGAAAAGCTGCCAGTGAATATCTCAATGGACCAGGGTTCATTCACGGTCAAAAAATGGCTCTGAGCACTAAGGGACTTAACATCTTAGGTCATCAGTCCCCTAGACTTAGAACTACTTAAACCTAATTAACCTGAGGACATCACGCACATCAATGCCCGAGGCCGGATTCGAACCTCCGACCGTAGTAGCTACACGGTTCCGGACTGAAGCGCCTAGAACCTCTCGGCCACCGCAGCCGGCTCCATTCACGGTCACATAGATTCGTAAACAACAACAACTTATTATAAGTTAAAAAAGTTAATTGTGAAAGTTATCATGTAAATATGCTCTTTTCTATGCATTCTTTACTGTAAGAACTACTGCGAAAGAAGGAAAAAATATTTATTGAATATTGATTGATAGCTTACATGATCGTGTGTCTTTGCTGTGACAACTATTGCAAGAAAATATGAACATGTACGCTCACTGGATAGCTGACGTAATCTTGTTCGTCAACTCTTACAATTATTCTACAAATTAAATGTGCTATCACTAGACCATGATCTTCAGTTTCCTCTATTCGTGTGGAAAACGGATATCTGGCGTTTCCTTATTAACCAGGAATTTCATTTTTCAAAATGCTGCATTGTGCTTTCATAAGCATCTTCCAGCCCTTTTCCTGACCTTGTGCCTTTCACTTTCTTTTCTGTTCTTTACAGAAATTCTTTCAGAGCGAACTGAATTTCTTCCAGTCTCTGCAGAAATTGTATTGTATTGCGCAGTACCACCCTTACACGGTACAATACATTCGTAGTATACTGAACCAGCGTCAGTATTTTTAAAACCTACATTCGTTTTCAATATATTGCGCAGACCGTCAATACCGTTATCAGTCCGTAAATACACTACTGGCCATTAAAATTGCTACACCACGAAGATGACGTGCTACAGACGCGAAATTTAACCGACAGGAAGAAGATGCTGTGATATGCAAATGATTGGCTTTTCAGAACGTTCACCAAGGTTGGCGCCGGTGGCAACACCTATAACGTGCTGACATGATGAAAGTTTCCAACCGATTTCTCACACACAAACAGCAGTTGACCGGCGTTGCCTGGTGAAACGTTGTTGCCATGCCTCATGTAAGGAGAAGAAATGCGTATCATCACGTTTCCGACTTTGATAAAGGTCGGATTGTAGCCTATCGCGATTGTGGTTTATGGTATCGCGACAGTGCTGCTCGCGTTGGTCGAGATCCAATGACTTTTAGCAGAATACGGAATAGGTGGGTTCAGAAGGGTAACACGGAACGCCGTGCTGGATCCCAACGGCCTCGTATCACTAGCAGTGGAGATGACAGGCATTTTATCCGCATGGCTGTAATGGATCGTGCATCCATGTCTCGATCCTTGAGTCAACAGATGGGAACGTTTGCAAGACAACAACCATCTGCACGAACAGTTCGACGATGTTTTCAGCAGCATGGACTATCAACTCGGAGAACATGGCTGCGGTTACCCTTGACGCTGCAGGAGCGCCTGCGATGGTGTACTCAACGACGAACCTGGGTGCACGAATGGCAAAACGTCATTTTTTCTGATGAATCCAGGTTCTGTTTACAGCATCATGATGGTCGCATCCGTGTTTGGCGACATCACGGTGAACGCACATTGGAAGCGTGTATTCGTCATCGCCATACTGGCGTATCACCCGGCATGATGATAGGGGGTGCCATCGGTCACCTCTTGTTCGCATTGACGGCACCTTGAACAGTGGACGTTACATTTCAGACGTGTTACGACCCGTGGCTCTACCCTTTATTCGAGCCCTGCGAAACGCTACATTTTAGCAGGATAATGCACGACCGCATGTTGCAGGTCCTGTACGGGCCTTTCTGGATACAGAAAATGATCGACTGCTGCCGTGGCCAGCCCATTCTACAGATCTCTCACCAATTGAAAACGTCTGGTCAATGGCGGCCGAGCAACTGGCTCGTCACAATACGCCAGTCACTACTCTTGATGAACTGTGATATCGTGTTGAAGCTGCATGGGCAGCTGTACCTTTACACGCCTTCCAAGCTCTGTTTGACTCAATGCCCAGGCGTATCGAGGCCTTTATTGCGGCCAGAGGTGGTTGTTGTGGGTACTGATTTCTCAGGATCTATGCACCCAAATTGCGTGAAAATGTAATCACATGTCAGTTCTAGTATAATATATTTGTCCAATGAACACCCGTTTATCATCTGCATTTCTTCTTGGTGTAGCAATTTTAATGGCCGGTAGTGTATTATTCGGTAATAAATGCTGAGCGTGTGCCAGACCCATAGGGTATTAGCATTGTCTCGTGTGATCCTACATTTTTACTTGATTCAAAATGGTTTTCTCCAAGGTCTAAAAAAAGCTACACTCCTCCCGAACAGGCCATGAAGGCCCAATGGTACCGATCGGCCGCCGTGTCATCAAGCCATAGACGACAGTGGATGTGGAGGGGCATGTGGTTAGCACAACGCTCTCCCGGTCGTATATCAGTTTACGAGTTTCTCCGAGGTCGGCTTCTACCATTTTCTCCATTGTGTAATAAATCCTTGTCCAATGCGAAACTGTACTCCATTCGTAGTGACTCCAGTGTGGATGGGACATAGGAACCTAATATGTCCCAGTCGCAATGACACGCTCCTGCTAGTAATGTACTTATAGTCTGAAACCTGTCCAGGAAAGATGCGTGTGGTGGCTGTGGCGGCGGTGCTGGCGGCGGCGGCGGCGGCGGCGGCGGCGGCGGCGGCGTGTAGCGACTCCAGCCTCGGAGAACTGGCAGACCTGGAGTCGGCGAGCGACGGCGTGCGACACCAGATACTGTCGCGCCGGCGCCGCTACCTCGTGTACCCGGAAGGCAGCTCCCTGCAGGTAGGTCCCACAGCACGTGACTGTCCTACAAAGGCACCGTTCAGGCGCTGTGTTGAGCATCGTCGCCTAAAAGTATAGTGTATCTGTAAGCTTAAAGGCCAGCAATGCTTGTATCGCCAGTCTCAATAGTACAATGGTGTGCAAAACTTAAAGGACGGCAGTAACTTTCGCATGGTGTGTCACTGCCAAGTAAAGTAGCTCGATGGAACTTGGACCATGCATAGGAAGAACTGCTACAGTACCGCGAGGTGATCAGAGTCATGGAACACCGCCTCATATAACGTCATGCCTCCTTGTGGCCGGTGTAGTGCAGCATCTCGACGTGGCATGGACTCAACAAGTCGTTGGGAGTACCCTGCATAGATACTGAGCCATGGCGCATCTACAGCCGTCCATAACTTCGAAACTGTCATCGGTGCATGATTTTGTGCACGAACTGACATCTCGATTATCTCGATCTGGGTCAATAAATCATTCGGTTCAACTGTCCGGAATGATTTTCAAAGTAATCGTGGACAATTGTGGGCCGGTGAAATGGCGCACTGTCATCCATAAAAACTCCATCGTTCTTTGAGAACATGAACACCATGACTGGCTGCAAATGGTCTCCAAGTGGCCGAACGTGACCGAAGACCCAGTCCATTCCATGTAAACACACTCCACACCAGCAAGGAACCACCACCAGCCCGCACAGCGCCTTGTTGGCAACCTGCGTCCACGGTTTCGTGGAGTCTGTGCCACACTCTAACCCTACCCCCAGCTCGTACCAACTGAAACTGGGACTCATCTGACCAGGCCACGGTTTTCCAGTCGTCTAGGGTCCAACCGTCGTGGTCACGAGTGCAGGATAGGTGCTGCAAGAGATGTCGTGTTGTTAGGAAAGGCACTCACTCCCGTCTGTTGTCTGCTGCCGTAGCCTATTAACACCGAATTTGGCATCACTGCCCTAACGGGTACGTTCGTCGTACGTCCCACATTGATTTCCGCCGTTATTTCACGGAGTGTTGCTTGTCTGTTAGCACTGACAACTCTACGCGAGCGCTTTTTCTCTAGGTCGGCAAGTCAAGGCCGTCGGACACTGGGTTGTCCGAGGCGAGAGGTAATGCCTGAAATGTAGTGTTCTCGGCACACTCCTGACACTGTGGATCACATAATTTTGAATTCCCTGACGATTTCCGAAATGGAATGTCCCAAGCGTCAAGCTCCAAGTACCATTCCGCCTTCAAAGTCAGTTAATTCCCGTCGTGCTGCCACAATCAAGTCGGAAAACATTTTCACACGCATCACCTGAGTACAAACGACAGCTCTGCCAACGCACTATTGTTTTATACTTTGTGTATGCGAAACTACCGCCATCGGTATTTGTCCATATCGCTTTGTCGTGACTTTTGTCACCTCAGTGTACAGTACAGTACGGGAGTTAACTGAAGGCGTCCACAATGAGATGGACAGAAATGACACTGTCATTGGAAGACATCTACTGTACCGAAACTTTCCCCAGCACGAGTGCTGCTCCCATTTCAGTTTACAGACAGACTACACTTCCTCAATATTTGCTCTCCAGTTCTCTGATGAGAGTCCACAGCTCGTGGTCTCGCGGTAGCGTTCCCGCTTCCCGAGCACGGGGTCTCGGGTTCGATTCCCGGAGGGGTCAGGGATTTTCATCTGCCCCGAGATGACTGAATATTATTGTGTCGTCATCGTTCATCCCCATTACAGCCGGAGGAACGCAATGGCAAACCACCTCCCCTAGGATCTTGCCTAGTACGGCGGTTCGGGTATCTCACATCGTCCCCTATGCTGTGTCATCATCATCTCTGGTGAGAGCAGACAAATTATCTTCACTGAACTCGTGTTTATGTAGTGGTGTTATTTTCTGAGTGAGTATTTATTTGTAGTTGTTAAATGTGCTATTATGTAAAAAACTCAACAGCTGAAGCTGTCAACTGCCTACCACATTGAAGAGTCTGCCCCACGTGTAACATGCTGCCACTGTGTATTCGACAATGTCAATTGTTTTGTCTCCACTATCAAAGGCTGGAAAACGTTTCGTAGCATGAGGGTATCAAATGTATCATCTCAGCCTCATATCTCCCAACATCTGAAGAGGCCAAAAATGGCTCCTTGTGTAGCACGGCTCATAATGATCCTCTGGACTTTATAAAAGACTATACATGGTTCTTAATAGGGTAAGCGATCATCACTGACAGCTATGCATGTTCTGCGAAGTGCTTCCACGCTGGCCACGAGATTAAGAAGGGGTTCTTGTCTCCACCACCGTGGTTGACAACTGCTTGGCCGTCGTTCGTCCAGAAGGACGCACTGCAGTACTTTTCCCCAACTCCCCAACACATCCCACACGCCCTGGTCGGGTTTTAAGTCGAGCGAACTGATGAGTCAGTTCTTTTGTCGGATATAGTCTCTTTCCAAGAGCTCCCCGATTTGCATTGTTCAATGCTGTCGCGGATTCTCATCCATAAAAGTGAATTCAGAGCCCAATGCGTTCCTGAAGAGACACACATGTCGACAGGTGTGTGTCTAGTATTCACATGTCTGGAGTTCAGTAAGTCCATCCAACATTATACTTCCCCACACCAGGAGCACGTAAACGACAATGTTCCTGGTTGCATTACGTGTTCGCATCGTTCGCTAAATGAGGGTACGTCCAACACTGTTGAGCACCATTGTTTCACAAATCCATCAAGGTGGAACCATGTCTCGTCAAACAAAACCAATCTCCGGGTTCTTTCTCATATAGCATCAGAAACGAGATGAAACTCCGACGGAATGCAACACGTTTTCCACTATCTTCGATTGCAACATATGAATAGCAGCATTCTGTAGGGATGTCCCTTTAACTGCTTATTTACCAGTGGTTACTGGGAGAAACAATCTTTTTTAGGTAGACTACCTAGCTTGTCAGTGATGTGATAGCGGAATCCTGAGTTTTACTGGCAGATACTGAACTCTTGCGACTATCATGAGTATACAGTTTTGAATACCTCAAATTTCCTAATTTGTAGCCTACCTGTGTGACTCGTGCCTTTTGCGTGCTCTTCTGACTGGAAGATATACTTTATTCGTGATTACACAGTTCAGAGAACTGCAGTTTTTGTTGACGGTAAGTATTTATATGTCTTTAAAAAACGTGTAGTTTCAGACTGCAACCACTGGTCAGTGGCAATGAACGTGAAACGGTGGCACCATATAACGTGGAATTTTCGTGATCTGGTTATTGTCAGTGTCACAATACTGAACAGAATTATTGACAGAGAAGATAAAATCAGTTTGAGGATCACTAACGCTAGTACTGGAGGACTTGTGAAGACATAGGTACATTCCCAACGATAAAATAAAATAAAGTAGTACGCATCAGCTGCTATAAACTAGACGTTACATAAGCTAAACAGATAAATCAGCCTGCACATATGCCTCTGAGGAAGTATCAAAAAGTATGCATTATCTAGTACAGGGAGATACTCTCATCGTATAAATGTACCAGAGATGTAGTACTGGGCTCTGCATGAGTAATAATAACTTTTTTGCATAGTACAAGATGAAACAGTTCTAGTTTTACTAGTCGTTTCCGTGCGAAACTACATACACTAAAAATACTGCAGAATAACTGTTTACTGAAACTGCTTGTACTTACGTTAATTTGGCATCTACTAGATTGTAGTAGTGTTAAGAAAATAATAATACTAGAAATGGTTTGTTGCTGATAAGGAAAGGGTTAAGCAGTTGTGCAGTGTGCTATGGACATTACCGAATTAGGAACCAGACTAGCTGGATACATGTATCACAGAATTTGTGGACTTTAAAGAGTACGCAGCTTGCACATTGAACATTTTGGCCGAACACTTTTGAATCGCTCTGCGACTTTTCCTGGCTTCTAGAACTCGTGCGAATCCTAGCACTATGGTTGATACTAATCACCGAACAGGGGGCCCTCATAGTGATGCCATTCATTCCTGATCCAAACCACTCGTAAGACGTTGGTTAGGACAAGTGAATTGCGTGTATGAGGCGTACAGTGTCGTACAGTTGTTGCGTTCCTCTCCCCTGCAGCTGGTCTACTGTCTGACGGTGCCCACGATCGTCCCGGTGCCCTTCTTCAAGTTTGGGTGGACGCTCGGCCTGGCGTGGGAGCTGCCCAGCGACGGCAAGCAGATCGTGGAGTACAAGAAGAAGCTCCGCCAGGCGCTCCGCAAGCCCACGACCGAGCCGCCGCCCCCTCCACCGCCGGACCACCACGACCACGACCACCACGGGGACGGGTATCCGGGCTTCGACGAGTATAGCCACCACTTCGGCTACGACCACATGCACCAGGGCGAGGTGCTGATGCACCGCAGAGACCGTAGGACGCTGTACGCCAAGGCAGAAGGCGCTTTCAGCAGGTAGGTGCTGGTCCGTACTTGGAGAATACTCGCGTTTCACATGAGGCACCTTGGCAAAATTTACCTGTCACTGCAGGCGACGGAGCTACGTAGAACTCCGACTGTACCTTCGAGCTTTCACATTAGTTTTTGGAACTACACTTGAGCATCTTTTAATTTCTGTAAAAAACTGGGCGCTCAATGGTCAGTCACTTATGTACACCGAGCGAAGTGGTGCAGTGGTTAGCACACTGGACTCGAGTTCCGGAGGGCGACCATTCAAACCCACGTCCGGCCATCCTGATTTAGGTTTCCGTGGTTGCTCTAAATAGTTTAAGGCAAATGCAGGGATGGTCCCTTTGAAAGGCACGGCCGACTTCATTCCTCATCCCTGCCTAACCCTATTGGACCGATGACCTTCCCCTCCCACAAACCAGCCAACCAACTTCTCCACACATCACATGAATACTGTCGTGTATCTTTCTCCTCCTTCTCCTACAACGAATGGCTTAACCATCCCCTAAGCGATGTTTCATGAACAGATTTTTCACTCAGATGAGGCTAGGCACGTGCTGTTTAAGCTTTCTGACAGCTAAAAGCTGTTTCTCAGACCAGTATTAAAACTGGACTCTTAGATGGGAATCATACCACACTTCACAGACCGACTAAGGTCTTGGATTTGCCAGCCGCTATCCTACCATGACGCATGTGCAGAGCCCATTCAAATTGTAAACAAGCGGTTCAAATCCGGGTCGCGTGAGAAAGTTTTCATCACTAATATTTAGCTGGCACTGAGTGAAGCGATTGTACAGTAAAATTCCTGATCGACAGACTTCACGTTAATACCATGGACTAAATTCCAAAACTGTGTGCAGTGTCTCGTTCAGTGAAAGTATTGGCGCTTCACTGTTCTGTCTGCCAGATGGAGGCCCTAAGCTTGAGGACCGTGTTTGTGCTACTCGACTGGAGCTGAGTATGTGCTGGCATTGGATTTTGTCCCCTCCCCCCACTCCCCTCTATGCATCCTCCATGGCAACACAACACTGCAACTGCACAAAATCTCATCACGGTCTCCCAAACAACGCAGATACTTCCACACAACACAGACACTTCACGATAGATCGCTGGATGGCAACACAAAACCGTCACCACTAGGCCCTTGGCCATACCCGTAATTCGGGATTCCTGTATCTGCCCACCCTCTACCCCTTCCTAACTCATTCTCTAAATTGTCTACATGTAGCTACATGAAACAACTTTTACTGGTGCTTATGAAACTTTTGTCCATTTGATAACGTCCTTGTAACAATTATTGTGTGAAAATGTTCACTGATTCATTGTGGAACACGTAATGAAGTAGATTACCTACAGTAACTAGCGAATAATTTCCTAAGGCCACTAAAAACAGCCAGGATGGAAATCCATTTCAGGGTCTTCAAGGATAGGACCTACATCTCTCGACGTTATCTAGTTGCTGAGTACTGTTCTAAATGTGCAGAAATGCGTGCTTAATGTCTTCCATTCATGTGACCAAACTTTCAATTTACATTGGTGGTTATGAGCATTGCGGCCAACAAAGTATAGCCTGTCTGTAAACTTAAGGCCCAGCAGCGTTTGTATTGGTAGTTTCTTTTGTCCAGTGGTGTGCCAATCTTAAGGACGAAATTGACTTTCGCATGCGAAGTAACACAGGTCGATGCAAGTTGGAACTGCTAGAGCATAGTATAGTGTAGAAGGTAACTGAAAGAAACACGCAATGAGACAAACAGAAATAACAGTTTTATTCAGAGATAATAAGTAAGCTGAAGTCGTCACCATGTATGATGGTTCCTGGACATTACAGGAGATGGAACATGATTCCTAATAGGGTGTGTGATTACCACAGACAGCAATGCACTGTCCGCAACGTGTTACCATGCTAGCCACGGGCTGGTATAGGATCTCTTGTGGCACGGCGTTACGTTCGTCCACCAGTGCAGCTGATAACTGCTGTATGGTCACTGGTGCCTGTGGACGTGCTGTGATACGTCCCAACGCATATCAGACACTTCCGGTGGGATCTAAGTTGGGGGAATGGGCAGTCCATCCTCTCATTCCAAGATCTCCAGACGTGCGCTATTGGATGTGATTAGGCATTGTCATCGACAACAACAATGAAAAGATACACTTAGTGAAGGAGCAAAGTATCAGAATAACGTTGACCGGTGTGTTCAAACATTTCGACTTCAGTCCGCCAATGTAACTTTATGCCTCCGCACTCTGTAACACCTGGGCCACGAAAAACTATCACGTTCGACAGTGTCCCGGGACACATTACTTCTTCCCACCTCTCACCATATTATGGTACTTCCAGTATCACTACTCAGACCGAATCTGCTCTCTTCCGAGGAAAGGACGCGGTCCCACTGCTCGCTGGTCCAGAAGCTCTGTTCGTGGTACCATGGCAAACAGTGCCTCCGATGTGCGGGTGTCAGCTGAACGCACCATACAGGTCGTCTGGCGAAGATGCCACCACCTGCATTCACTGCCAAGCGCGTTAAGGGTTTGTAACTGCACTCGCTGTTTGACAGTTGTTCCTTCTCGCCTGTTGGCCAATGAAGCGGTCGCCTGTTGGTCTAGTTGACCATGGTCGGCAACCTCCTCTCCTTCGGGCAGCACTGCCTGTGGTTCGGAACGCTCCCCATGCACGTGAAACAATGCTGTGAGCAGTGCCAAACTCCTGGGCTACACTCGTCACACTTCGTCCTCCTCCCAGTTTTCCGATGATTCTTTTCAATGCGTAGTCATCCAAATATTGTCTCCGGGCTACGTTATAATGAAGAACGCCACCACAGAACGTCGTAGCTCCTTGCAAGTTGACACACACTTGTCTTCTTCCGTTCCTAAACCTGCCTTGTGCAGCGGGGCCAGGTCCATTTGGCACTATACTCATACTGACCTCACATTGTGTGTCGTCAAGCTATCTGTACACGGCTAGAAGGCTTCTGGCAACATGCTCCCGCTCTTTCATCAATTTCGACAGCGTTATTAGTATGTCATATTACTTTATCTACCTCTTCGTTGAGATTTGGAGGGCAGTGTACTTTTCGTTGAGATTTGGAGAGCAGTGTACTACAAACGAAAGTAGTGCACTTTGATTTTACGAGTGTGGGAGCTCTATATGAAGGACATGAAAACTGATAGAAACGTTCCACCATTGCACAACATCTTTAACTAAAAGCTGCACGATCTGCAAATATTTTTTTCATGAAACATTCATTGTATCGTTTTTATTTCTTTTTCTTTTTTTTTTTTTACTTTTCAATACTTTTTAAAGTATGTATGTAGAACTATAAAGGGATCCTAGCCAAGGCTCGACATGCGATACGTACTAAGAATAATGGAGATGTAACCCTTGTGCGCAATCTCTGGTTAAGCCACCTCACAAGGACAATTATAAATATAAAAATTATAGGGTCGCCACCAGCCCAAGCCCTTCCTAATAATTAAGAAAGACCGAACTGGAAATTATCAGTTCAATTAAATTAAGAATTTAATTACAAGAATGGAATTTTTTAAAGACACTAACAAGATGAACAGCATTGTATGTCGTATATCAATAAGCTTGTTTAATTAAGTCGATTTTTCCTCCCAGTTTTGTTCATCACAAGCAAGCAGATTAACTTAAAAAAAATCAGGGAATAGAAAATTAATTTGAAAACTGGCATCAATGAGAAAGATGAAGGACGCAGAGTTTATCTTTTACGTAGCACATTTATTTCATTACTGAATTTGATGTACATCCTATGAATACACATGACTGGTGCCTGAATGAAAAATTTTACTAAATAATTTGCCAAAAATGGTAGAATAGCGCAATTAAAAAAAGGAAAAACACAATCATTCAATCATTCCACCTACATACCCACGACAGAAACAGTTCAGAGAGATACCTATCACCATTATGCTCATGGACTAGCTTGGAAAGAGGTTTATCCGATTCGCAAGGTTTGTATAGTAGATATACGACATGGAATCCGCGCCTGCCGCTTACGAACGGCCGAACTTCAGCACGTGGTAAACTTGATTACGAGTAAACTGTTCAGAATTTAGACGTTAAACCAGGCACAAATGTAAGAAATTTTAATGGTGCAATAGCAGAATGATTTTGCCGTCACGATATAAAATTAACTCGGCAAGACAGAAACCCTCTCTAGGAGCTACGAACTGTACTCACCAACCGCTAGCTGCAAAGTGTCATTTCTCCACTGAGTTTCGCCTAACTACCGGTGCAACGGAAGCTACCAGAGGGGTAGGCTTTCGCCACCAACCTGACGGACAAACCAATCTCAGACTAAAAGGAGTAAACCTCTCTGTCCAGGTACTGGGATCCTAAGTTGGTCATCCTGTGCTACCCTCCAAACGAGGAGCAAACATCACCTGCTCCTAGGAGACGACAACCAACTCAGCGTCCCTCACAAAAGAAACCCGAAACCACTCGTAAAAACACTCATTCGGTCACATTCACGCACACATAGGGTAGGGTGAGGGGAAAAACGTAATAAATACAGGACATGATTTCCTATGGAACACAAAAAAATAAAAAAAATCATTCAATAAGCTTTACTTTGATTGCTCAGTCTTTCTGGGAGAGTTAATAAATTAAACTGCAATCAGGTGGTGGACAGAAGACGATGCACAGAATTCAGCGAGACAAGCGTCTATGAAACGACTCCACAGAGACGTTTCAACTTGTATTACCAAGAAGACTGAAGGAACGAGTGAAATCATGTGGTTCGTTCCTCTTAAAAAGCGTCTTGTTACCTGAGACATTTTGAACGTAATAACGCCATATGAAAATAGATTTTGCACTTTTTATCGACGCAGGCAACACTGAAAGACCATTATCGCGTGATATTACACATCAAAAGCTGCTCATGGCATATAAAAACCGTCTTTTTGTTTCTGCGTAAAATCCAAGTTCAGGTAACAAATACCTGAGAGGAGATCAAAACATTGAAGCTTCTAGTTGTGACCCAGAAAGTTGAATCAACCTCTTAAGTGGACGCTGGAATTCCAGTTGCATGCACTGACGTCATAATTTGTTATAAATGCTGCTTAGCCCACCAGTATTTGTTAATGGGTATCATACTAACTTTATTTGTATTAACACAGTTTTGCAGTATATTCGCTGATAAAGTAAGCAGGGAACGAACGAAAGAAAGATTATTCAACGTCCCGTCGACGTCGACATCGAGGTCATTAGAGACGCAGCATAAGCTCAGATTGGGGAAGGATGGGAAAGGAAGTCGGCGGTGCTCTTTCAAAGAAAACATCCGGCATTTGCCTTAAACGATGTGGAGCAATCACGGGAAATCTAAATGCGGATTACCGGACAGGGATCTGAACCACCGCACTTCCAAATGCAAGTCCAATGTACTGACAACTTTGCCACGTCTTCGCAAAACAAGCAGGTATCCGGTGATGGTATTTGGTTCTTAAGGCAATGTAGTGGCAGCAACATTCTAAATTTCGAACAATCATCATTGTGAAGTCATATACAAAAGAAACAATTGTGAAGAAATATTGTAAATATTGACAAAAATATTTATTCCTCACTAACTTTACATGGTCCAGTCCCATTAACGTGACCAACGACTGTGATCAACGTCAACGTGCAGTGACCACTCACAGGCAGCAGGTGGCACCAGTCGGGGAGACGCGGAAAACAGTGCAGCCGTTGTCGTAATGCAGAAACAGAGCGATTTATGCCGAATGGATGATCATTGGCTTTCGGAACGAGCTGTTAGTCTGCCACCGTACTTAAAGTATATCGTGTACGCTACCCAAAACCGGTGTCCAGGTGGTGCACCATGTGCTATAGACGATAGAAGTGAACGGCGGCTGTGAACATATGTAAGGGAGTACAGACGTGGGACTGTCTAGCAACTGACCTCGCAGATAAACCAAAAGGGCTACCAACAGTGTCTCCACAACGACCATTCAGCAAACGTTGCCGTGTTTGGACTCGCCAGCAGGCTCCTGGTTCATGCACCCATGCTCACTGGTGTTCATCGGCTACGAAAGCTGGAAACTGTACGCCAGTACGACAAGTCGAAGCCCATTGAATGGTGACAGGTGGTCTTTTAAGATAAATTACGCTTCATGCTCTATCGCACAGATGGCCATAGGCAACTGAAAGCAAGCACCCAGCAACGAGAGGGAGAGTTAAAATCTGTGGAATATTTTCTTGGCGTTCGCTGGCTAATCTCGTCATTTCGGAAGGCACAATGGATCAATGCTAGTATGCATCTATCCTTAGGGACCACGTTCATGCGTACATGCAGTTTGTTTCTCCTTGGCACGGTGGTTTCTACCAGCAGGACAATACGACGTGTCACACAGCTCGCAGGAGTACGTTTTTGATTCGAAGAACACGACGATGACTTTACTGTACTTCTCTCGCCACCATAATACTCAGATTTAAACCCAATAGAGAATCTGTAGTACCATCTCGATCGGGCTGTTCGCGTCATGGATCCTCAGCCGACCAACCTATCGCACTTATCCACAACACTGCAGTCAGAATGGCTCCACAGCCCTGTCAGCACCTTCCAGAACCTCACTGAGTCTCTCCAGGCACGTCTCGCGCTACGAAAGGTGGTTACTCAGGTTTTTGACGAGTGGTCACATTAAGGTGGGCAAGTGCGTTTACGAGAAGACAGTCGTTAAAAAATTCAAGCAGCATGCAGAATATAGCTGTAACATGGAAAGAATTATGTGCAAATAGACGAACAGTATTCATGAGTGCTTAGTATATGAACTGAAACAGAGAACATTTGTTAAATCTAATCTTGGGCTGTGTTATTCTTGTAGACGTTTTCAAGACGTTAGAATGACGTTGAAATCAATATTATTATATAGTTAGCGTGAAATATTGCGTAGGCATTTACATAAGATGTTTGAATCGTGTGTTACTTGGGGCTGAGTGGAAGATGGCTTGAAATTCACAATAAGTTTCGCAGTAATACCAATTAGTATACGACACTTTTCAGAAGCATTCTAGTAGTTGAACTGATGAACATCTTCCATAAATCATGCTACACTGTCTATTTCTTGTTCGCAAATACACACACACACACACACACACACACACACTATTTTCTGAAAATGCGACACATTGTTTTGGAAATAAATGACAAATAGTTCCAGTCACCTGGATCTGACAAAGGTCTTTTGGCAGTTTTCGTTGGTTATTTGGCATATACCAGAACTGATACTCTCCTCCCCTTTAATCGCATCCGTGATTCAGTTTGCTCCATTGTCAGCTCTCCTGGTAATCGGTTGAAAAGACCTGTGACTTTATAACGAACCAAATCTCAGAGAGATTGCTTTACTCCACGGAGTGGAGAATGAAAAGTAAAAGAACAATCAACTACATGTTGTTAAACGTTAAATCAACTGTTCTGTAGGACAAAATTGTGCCAATTACACCCCCCCCCCCCCCACACACACACACACACCAGCTCCGATAAAGGTTTTTGGGAGATTTTCACTGGTTAGAGAAATGTCTGAACCGGCTTTCCCCATCCTAAACATTTCCAATTGGAATTGCTCCACCACCAACTCGCTGGGATTTCGATGAAAACTGCTGAAAGTTCTACAATGCCCTGACCTGCCCCAGCCATTTGGAATAAAACATCAACAGTCATCTACACTTCCCCATTAAGTAGAGCTCGTGCAAGGTAACGTGGCCCCACAGCAGATACGCATTCTAGTCTTGGGCATTGGCTGTGTCCGTTCATATACTCCAAAGTGACGGCCACCTCTGCTGACCTTTCGCTTCCCAGCCGCTGAGCTTCGAGCGTTAGGGTTACCATATCTTTACTACAGCGCATGGCAACGCAGTCTTCACGCACTAAAGCTCCAGGGAAGATTCTTCACAATTAGGCGCGTGTGTCTCTACGCAACGTCATTAAAATTTGTCGGAGGAGCGAAACAAGGGAACAAACGTTTCATCTAACAGTGTACTTGGTCAGCTAGCAGGAACTGTTAGCCACTCCAGTTGCACAGTAAAGAGGATAGGGAGTTATTGGAAACATACATACAAACACTATTTGTGCACAATGCCCTAAATTCTGGGTTGGCAAACGTCTCCAGAAATCGGTCGATGCAAACCTGCTGATATTTTGTATCCGACCACTGCCAGCTTTGGCCACCTAACCATACAATATCATTGTGTGCCGTAGCTGTTATAAAGTGACTGTCATCCGTGCCGTGTAAAACTAGCAAGCAGATGTGTAGTGCCAGCAACACTGCCTGCCTGAAGCATAGTGTCTTACTCCCTGCAGCGCTACCCTCCCTCTGCAGCCCATGTGCTGAGATTCGGTGGGAGGAGCATGCTTCCTCCGCTCCTTGCAGCCACCTGAGAATTCGTTCCGCGCGCTGTGAATGAGCTGTACGTCGGAAGGCTTCAGAGGCAGAAGTGAGAGAAGAAAATGTTGTACTAAAGTAATATTGACGAACAGGTTGTCAGGGGTCTAGCACATAATTTCTGTGACACAGGTTCTTTCTTTTCGTAGTAAGCGTCATAGTCTGCTGTGCTACAATTTTGTTTTGTAACATTTACTACTGGCAGCGTATGACCAGACTGGTTTCACTCTGGTTGAGTCAGACTCTATGCGATTATTTCTTTTCGGTATTCTGTTGCGAAACAACTGACTTTGGACATGTACATGTGTCAAATTATATTCTCACTGTAACATTATTATCCCAACAGAAACTTTTTTCTACGGTTCCCCTTGCCGGAATTGGACATCTTCAAAGTCGTTCCAGCTGGTACTATGACACCTGCATTTGATTTCACATATTTCTTCGATTTTCGAGACTTGCTTTTCGATTTCTCTGATTAATCAACGAACATAAGAGTATTCCTGTACAACACATGAATGTGACTTCCAGCTGTTCACTTTTATCTGACTCATTCAGTTATTTCAAAAAATTGCAGTACATTTCATCTTGTCATCTAATTTGTTTCATAAGACTTCTAACATTCTGCGTGGTGTCTGTTTGTTCTAAGTCGTGTCTCCCTACAACTTTCGCGCAACGACGCTCTGAGCGTGTTTTTTAGGGAATTGACTAGTTTGAACCTGGGACCTGTTGCTGGTAAGGAGACGTCAGACCACACATGACATGTAGAATTCAGAAGAGTTCAGTGAGACTAGCGATGATATAATCAAACACTTAATGATTTCAGCGTCAGCTCCACTGCACTCCCTGTAAAAGAATCTTAATACTAACTAAATTTAGCGGAAGGGGTTCAAGGCTTACCTACTTTTAGTTAGCTGGTAAAATAACGTCGAAAAAGCAGCTAAGTTTACCATTGGAATTTTTATTCTACTCACAAAACATTGTTTATAAATTACACTATTGATGAAAGGAAATATTTTAATACAGGATGATAAAAACCAACTGCATTCAACAAAAATGTGAACGAATATTCCCTGAATGGGTTTCCAAGTTCTATAATGGATCGAAGGATGACCTATGCCATATCACATCTATAATCTAGATTTAAATTAAGTTTCCTAAAAGTGAAAACTATCAAAAATGGTCTACAGTGACCCTCAGTTATCTTTAATTACTTATTTAACTTGTCGTAAATTACAGTGGCTGATGTGGCTTCTCAATAATTATTTAACAGAAAAATCATCGCGTCTCAGATTTTAACTTCAAGTAGCAAATGTGAATACCACGAAGTTTAGTTGACTATCGACACTAGTATTACGCAAAAAGGGGATGTAACAGATGAGACTTCTGCAGTTTTGAGTGAAGCCTTATGCGCTCTTATGTGGCATCACATGTGTTCATTACCTTGTCGGTGGTTAGGCAGCGTCAGGGTCGGCGGGCGGCGCAACTGCACACACCTCGCCGTCTCGGTAGCAACTCTCTCGAACGTATCCTTACTACTGTTTACCGAAATTGGTTTAAGAAAAAGGTATCTGGCTGTGTTTTCAACTGACCAATCAGGGTCTCAAAGTTAACCTTAAGCTCCGCCTACAAAAATTCTGTCTATCCAATAGAAACGTTATATTTTTCATGGTGGGGCAATGTTTTTAATGTTTGCTATGTAACATACACTTGTCTACTCTCAAGCTAAAACTTGGACCTGGTGTGGCCCTTTCAGTGTTATCGTAAGATCTATACTGTTCTTCTGGAGGGCTCTATCTTTTAACATGGGCTGGGGGCTGCTCTTGGCCATCGGCCGGCGATGTGGGTGTCCCTTATCGTAAGGCCTTCTAGCCTACACAGCTCTGCTCTCAGCTTCTGTTCTCGTTTCTCCCCTTGGGACTGCGTCTGTTTCACGGCGGGAAGGTATGACATGAATTTAGGCGTTCTTGTATTAGTCTGTGGTATTCCTTTTGCTCACTCGTTGATCATATTACTTTGGTTAATTTAATGTCAGGATTTATTCGGACCTATGTGACATACTGCCGGATTTGCTATCATGTCAGGGTTTTCATGGAAGGTGTTGGATTTGCCTCACGCCTTACAGACTGACTATGGCTGCATGTAAGTCTGCTAATGTGTTCTGGCAATTGAATTTCTCTTCCTCGAGGTGCGTATGAATAAATAAAATTTAATGTTAGAACTGTTAAAGAGAACGGGACAGGTTCAAACAGGAACATTATGGAATATGCTGAACTAAATTATCAGTATACATCTTCCATTGGATATAAAGTATAAAAACAGCTTGGTGAAATTAAATACAAAAAATATGAAGGAAGCAAAAGAGAATTTTACATTAGGTGGATATCGTATTTTGTCAGTCAAGATAGCAGATGGCAAGGGAAACAACAACAAAGAGGAAATTGCACAAGTATCAGCAGATGTCATTGACGAAGATTCCATCATGCCTGAATCGAAAAGTTTATAATCAATGTGTATAACAGGCAATGACATATGACAGTGAGACATGATCTCAGAATGCGAAATAAATTAAAAATTTATTGTTGCTCAGAGTGCATGCTGAGACTGATAGAAGAGAGAAGCAAACAACTGCAGTAAGGAAAAGACAGACTGACGGATGTGAGTATGAATATGAAGGACATACAAGCGGGACACGCAGCTAGATGAACGAATTGTAGGGCGGCCAAAGAAACTCTTTGTTTGATTCCTCTAGAAAAGAAAAGACTCTGATGGTGATCCAGTGGAATGCGGTGGTGGTGGTGTTGGTAGTGATGATGATGATGATGTTGATGTCGATGATTGCTCTTACAAATAGGCAGAAAAGTATTCTACAGCTGGCTATAGCTTCCGGTTGCAAACAATAAAGAATACATCACATTTGGGCATGTTAATTAACGTAAACATTATTATTTTTTTCATTTGTCTGGTATTATTAGATGAGAATTAAATATCAAGATTTCCCTTTTTAAAGCCTCTTGTTATATCTTGTCTGCATTCCAAAGTTCAACTGATTCACTAATTACAGGAGAAACTTAAAGGAGATAATCAGCAGAAGATATACGACAGAAGTCAACACGTTAACCGTTACTGTGAAGTCTTGTGGCCAATCTCCGCCAGACACGAGCGCAGTATGCTTACTTTCTTCGGTTTCTCTTCAGATCTGATCTCTACAAGAATGCCATTATCTGACTCCGTAAGTCGGTAGGCACTATTGTCGAACAAACGATGGGGACATCGGAAAACTTTTTCGATAGAAAAGTGGTTTCGCTGTACGTGCGGTAAAGCGAAGCACTTGGCGATACTTCGTGGACCTGCTCGCTCTTGGCACCACACGAGATCTTATGCGTGTGCGTCACGAAAGAGTTCTACCTCTCGGAGCGTTCGCTGCTGCAGCTACGAGTAAAATTTCTGGTATACGCGGGGGTCTGCTGATTTATAGGGACGCAGTGCGTGCTGCGGCGTGATGCGTTTGCTGTGCGTCAGAGCTATCCACTGTGCGTGTGCCTTCGTGCGGAAGTGGCCGCGCGGCTGGCGGGAAGGGAGGGAACAATGCGTGCAACTCGGCGCACGCACCACGCACCCGCCGCTCGACGCACCTGTAGCGATAAGGCTTAGCCGACAAATGCGAAGCACGCGTCGATTTTATTCGGATGAGTTTCTGTAAACTGTAGAAAATTCACCGGTACAACAATAATATCTACATGGGTATTCGGCGTGCCTCCCTGCGCTGCGAGGCCCACTTGACTTCGGGTGCCACTGAAATTTCACCCTTCTCTATTCTGCCTGCGAATCGTGCACTATAAGAGCGACTATCGTTAGGCCTCCGAATGAGCCTCAGCTACTCTGACAGTCGCCTGTGGCAGTACAAATATTGCAACAGTTCGCTACACTTTCCAGCTACTTCTCTACATAGTCGCTACTCTGACGTAGGCGTTTATGGTAGCGTTGTACGAGGCGTGTTTTTAAGTAAGTACCGTTTTGAAATTAAAAAAAGACATGCTAAGATATCTCAATAATTTTATTTTTACATGAAAGCCTGTACCTTAATGTACTTTTCTACATAATTTCCGTTAATATTGACGCACTGGTCAATACCAGTTTTTGAATACCCTCCTCATAGAAGTCTGCCGCCTGACTTGTTAACCACTACATCACCACTGTTTTGACTTCGTCATCTTCTTGAAAACGCAGACCGCCGAGGTGTTTCTTCAAGTGCAGGAACAAATGGTAGTCACTGGGCGCAAGATCGGGGCTGTACGGAGGATGATCTACAGTTTCCCATCGAAAAAATGTGATGAGATCTTTGGTCTGATTCGCCACATGCGGACGTGCACTGTCTTGCAGCTAAACGATGCCCTTGCTCAACTTCCATGGACTGTTGCTTTTATTCTGGTGTGACGTAGGCTACCCATGTTTCATCGCCCGTACCAATTTGGCTTAAGAAATCATCACCGTCGTTGTGGTACCGCTCGAGGAAAGTCAATGAACTGTCTAAACGTTTGGTTTTGTGCACATCCGTCAACATTTTCGGTACACAACGTGCGCACAATTTTCGGTAATTCAAGTGCTCGATCGCAATACCATACAAAACAAAATGAGAAACATTAGGAAATTCATCGCGCAAGGAGGAAATCGTAAAGCGTCTGTGTTCTCTCACCTTATTGTCCAGTTCCTGCACCGAACTTTCATTAACGACCGAAGGACGCCCACTCCGTTGTTCATCATCCACATTTGTGCGCCCATCTTTAAATGCTCTCACCCACTTTCTTACTATTCCATCACTCATAATGTTTTCTCCGTACGCTGCACAGATCTCACGATGAATATTGATCGCGTTTAGGCCTGAAAAATCTTATAACAGGCCATACTTCACAGTCGGGGGGACTCACGATTATCTGAGGCATCTTAAACACTTAGTACACAACGTAAACGCCGACCTGAGTGTCCAAGCGGTTCTAGGCGCTACAATCTGGAACCGCGCGACCGATACGGTCGCAGGTTCGACTCCTGCCTCGGGCATGGATGTGTGTGATGTCCTTAGGTTAGTTAGGTTTAAGTAGTTCTAAGTTCCAGGAGACTGATGACCTCAGAAGTTAAGTCTCATAGTGCTCAGAGCCATTTTGAACACAACGTAAACAAGGAAGAATCAGAATGTAACGGCGTCAGTGCGTAGATTAAGGTACAGGCTTTCATGTGAAAATAATATTACTGAACTATCTTAGCAAGTATTTTTTTTAATTTCAAAACGGTACTTACTTAAAAAACATGCCTCGTACTACCTTTCCAATACCGTCGTTATAGAAGGCAGCCCCCTGTGCTTTCCGTCACTTATCTACCCTGATCTGTACTTCGTCGTCTGTGCCAAAATGCTGCCAACGTTACCAGCGGTTCATGTGAGCAGAGAAGAAAATCAGAGGGGCCCCAGTCAGGTCCGTATGTTGGCCATCTAAAACGCTGCAGGGGCATCCTCTTTGTCCCTGCAGTGCGCGACCGAGAACTGCCATGAAGAAAGAAATATGTGGGATAGCATGAAATCAGGCCAAACCTCGGAGCAGGCACCCATACTTGGCGGGCGACACAATTGTTCTAGGGATCTTTACGTGTTGTCTGTTTCTTTAGAACTGTAAAGAACGACGTGACGAGATCGACAGGCATACTGGACACACAGCGCGAAACATCTGCGCAAAACTTCGCCGGATTTTCACTTTCCATTTCCATTTCGCGAACTATCGGAACTTACTTTCCCAATAGCCTTGGTATTACTGGAAAAAAAACTAAATTTTACGTATTGAGCGCACGAATAAAGTGTAGTTGGAAGGGTAAATGAATAACTCTAGATAGCCTGAGTGTATGAACGCCATCCGACAAAAAGTATCCGGACAGCCCTGTGAGATGCGAAACTGACCAGTAGATGATACGAGAGACTAGCCAGCCACTACAAAAGGAGGCGGCGAGTAGTGTGTTGTGATTAGACAAACAGGAACACCAAGGTGGGTCAAGTTACGACAGTTACGTGACTTCCAGCGTCATTGGGTGACACCTGAGTAACACACCCATCAGGGACGTCTTCTTCAAGTCGACTTTTTGTGACGCGACTGTGAACTGAAAACGCGAAAGAACTACCACACCCAAACTTAAACTTCGCGGGACTAAGGTAGTCACCGACAATGGCCTTCAGCATTGCAAAGTGTCGTGATAAAAAAATGGTATGGAAGGAGCGGAAGGAAGCACTCGTGAGTTCCAAAATGATACCAGCACTCCATCTAGTATAATGACTATGCACATGGAGTTAAGAAGTGTAGGGTACAGTTGTGGAGCACCTCTTCATAAACCATATATTTCTGTAATCGACTCTAAGCCTCGCTTTATGTCAGTGGTTGTCAACCTGATCCCTACCGACCTCTAGTAAACGTTCCTGCAACGGTGGTAAGCGGTAGGTGGTATGGGTTTTAAAGTTTTTCATTAGGTTTACATTAAATTTTAGTGCGTATACATTATTATATACAAACATCGAAAAAAGTTTTGCATCAAACCGGTTCCCAGAACTCCTGAAGATAGATGTTGACTGTGGATTTTTTATCATAGACACAGACCCTTTGACTGTTCAGAGATGTCACTAAACCCTCCCAAACATGTAAACAACCATGCATGAGCAGCGCCTATTAGAGGGAGGGGATCCGACAGTCGATCAGTTGCAGTCATTCCACCAGGTAGGTGATGCACGGCTCGTGTTGTCTGTAGTTCAATCATGCCTACGGTCAATACCACAGTTCGATCGCTTCCCCGTTGTTACTTTGTGCCAGGAAGGGCTCTCAACAAGGGAAGTGTCCAGACGTCTCGGAGTGAATCGAAGCAATGTTGTTCGGACATGGAGGAGATACAGAGAGACAGGAACTGTCGATGACATGCCTCGCTCAAGCCGTCCAAGGACTACTACGGCAGTGGATGACCGCTGCCTACGGATTATGGCTCGGAGAAACCCTAACAGCGACGCCACCATCTTGAATAGTGCTCTTGGTGCAGCCACAGGACTTCGTGTTACGACTCAAACTGTGCGCAACCACGACACCATGCAGCGCAGTACAGATGGGCCCAACAACATACCGAATGGACCACTCTGGATTGGGATCACGTTCTCTTTAGCGATGAGTGTCGCATATGCCTTCAACCAGACAATTGTCGGAGACACCTTTGAAGGCAACCCGGTCAGGCTGAACGCCTTAGACACACTGTCCAGCGAGTGCAACAAGTTGGAGGTTCCCTGCTGTTTTGGGGTGGTATTATGTGTATTATTTGTGAAACCGAATTGGGATTCCATTCGGATATGGCGAGTCATTTGTTTTTAACTCTCTCAGTTGTTTCTCTACGCGAGGAATGCGTATTACTATGTCGTCCATCTTGGAGTATGTTCCATGATCAAACGACGGCATCTTTGTACGATTTCTTAACAGCGAAATTTAAATTTTTGGCTTTCGTATTAATGTCTTCAACCGTTCATAGGCTGTACCAAAAATGTCATACCGCTATTTCGGTATCTGGAAAGTTCGTTAACTATGGCTAAGGCCTAAAAAGAGCACCAGAGACTGCTACATATCCTGTTACGTATTCGATATAATTGACCGATCAAGATGACACAGCGATCCTGGATAACATCATCTCAAACGTCCGTACAACACCGTTATTTTGGTTTTCCGTGGTTTGCTAAAACGGTTAAGGAAAATGCCGGAATAGAGGCGAAGTCCATTCTCGTTGCTGATGACCATCAAGATACCTTGCGACTTGACAGAATAGAAGTTTCTATTTAGGGAGCAGCAGTAGGCAGTTATCTCTCAAAACTCAAAGAGGAGTCTTTGTATGAACCACTGCCTGCGTATGAGGGCCTGTACCTTAGGTGAATACAAAGTTCTGCTCGTGTGTCCGTGTGGATTTGTGACTGCACACGTTTGTAGAAGAAAGATTGTGGTTCAGCGTCCCACCGTACACTTGACATTACAGATGCAGCACGTAGTTGGACGGGAGAGAGATAAGGAAAGGAAATGACCGAGCGCTTTTCGAAGGAAACATCCTTGCACTTGGCTTTAACTATTTACAGAAATCACGGAAAAACCAGCACTTTATGGCCGGATAGATATTTGAATGGCTGCCCCCCAAAGTGCGAGTCCAGTTTGTCACCACTACGATACGATACTTGGTTAATCTGTAGAGAATGTACATCTTTATTCCACTGGAACATGTACTGATGCTATCCAAGAAGACAAGCTTTGAACACACAGGGTTTGTCTACTGGATTAGAATTTTCAACTGTAAACAGGCAGTCTTCATCTCCGGATATTACTAGGCATGCTGTCCTTGTCCCAGGACTGCATCTGACTTGATACATCCTTGTTAACAGAAAAGCGTTTACTTTCCAATGGAGATCACTACACACTATCGTTGACATCACCAATTACTATAGAGGGTGTAATAGGTATAAGTGCTGATATATCTGTTGGTGACTGAGGACGATGTACTGAACAACATTACATCAGTCTTTACGTTATCTGCAGAACAATAATTATAACTATTACAAGTCGTAATTTTTTACATTATCTGCAGAATAATAGTTATAACTATTACAAGTCGCAAGATAAGCCATTAATGCCTTTGTTCCCCTGGAAATCAGATCAAGTGTTGAAGTGTGGACGCGTGGACACAAAGAGATTAGTCTATACTGGCAGGTGTAGTCCACTTAGTGGTGTGGTTTCGATAGTGAAGAAAAAATCAGGTCGTAAGGCCTATGGCGTGTTCGTGGGAAGACTGCTCGACGCAGAGAAAAAACAACGCACACAATGATGAGTACACATATTTACGTATCACATATAAAACTGTCTGAACTTACACCGGTTACACTCTGTATGTACCAGCAACATAGTAGAATGGAAAAAAAAAATTGTTAGATCTCTCCTCAGGGAGGCTGAGTTTGACTTCCAGTGACCACTCCAGGCAATGCTCACACCATGACTTACTTTAAAAGATACCTTAATGGAGGATAAACTACCTTTTATGGCATTTGTAGATTTGGAGAAAGCGTTTGACAATGTTGACTGGGCTACACTATTTGAAATTCTGAAGCTAACAGGGATAAAATATAACGAGTGAGAGTTTGACATAACTTGTACAGAAAGCAGATGGCTTCAAACGGTTCAAATGGCCCTGAGCACTAGGGGACTTAACATATGAGGTCATCAGTCCCCTAGAACTTAGAACCACTTAAACCTAACTAACCTAAGGACATCACAGACATCCATGCCCGAGGCAGGATTCGAACCTGCGACCGTAGCGGTCGTGCGGTTCCAGACTGAAGCGACTAGAACAGAAAGCAGACTACAGCTTTAAGACTCGAGGCATCTAAAACGGACCCAATAATTGTGAAGTGGGTGAGACAGAGTTGTAACCTGTCCCTAATGTTATTCACTCTGTACCTTGAGCAAGCCGTGAAGAAAAGCAAGGAGAAATATGGTAAATGAATTTCAGACAGGAAGCAGAGGAAAAAATCTTTGAAGTTCTTTCCATTCTATCCCGACATTTTCCTTAGGCGATGTAGGATAGGTCCAGTGGAGCTACACCAGGATGTCCGGAGTGATTTTTAATCGCTGTCCACCTCAAAGAGAGTCCAGTGTGCCCCCACATCGCTCGCTCGATCTCTTGACATTCAAACCCTTCCTTTGAAGCAGATTCGCAGCTCTTTCAGAAACAAGGCTCACATTTCACAATTACTGCTGACTGTTTTAAGACACAGACAAGAAAATAACAACGTGCGACACCTGGCCGCTAATTCTGAAGTCTGTCGGATCGGAGGTGCGAGAAGTGTGGAAGAATGAGTTTCAGATCCATTGTAGGGTTGTTGTCTACCACACGTTACACCAATGTCACCTGAACAATGGTTAAACTGAAAGAGATCTATATGCAGTAACTCAGGGTTCCACTTTGCCGTTTCAATATGTGGCACTGTCTTCAAAAAAGTGTCGATAGTTTATCCTGTGGATTCGTCTCCAACGTGAAAACTGCACAAGATGCAAGTGTGTATCTAAGACGACTGATCAAATTGCGTCCGACTGCGAATCACTGGTCCAGGAAGAAAATTTGAAGGGACACAGTTAAAAAGTCAAAATCGTATAACAACACATCATGGAGACCACAATAAAAGGTTAAATTAAAACACCGTTCTACAAATGCAAATCGTTTGATAAGTTCCAAAATACAGATTTTCCAATCTGTGCTGACTGCACAGTTCTTCAACGTATGGTAGATCAGTAGAGCGCAGTAGAACAGCCATCAATATACTTAAAAAAAATTAAAACTGTCCTTATTTACGTAGCTGTTCCACTTCGCTGAATCATTCAGAACACTTTGTGAAAGTGTAAAAACAGACTAAAACTGGAATTCTCTCAATTACACTGATGATAAGAAATCGAAACATCAAGGAAGAGTTGTGCAACATAAACGAAAGCTTGTAGGGAGGTTTCTGCACCTGAAAGATGATGTATACGCAAATTTCGCGCCATTCGCATAAGATTTTGCTTTAAGTACACGCTGAAAATATCGTGACCGTTACCTACCTTTGAGATTTTACGTGATGAGTTGATGTTAGTCAAGAATTCCTTTAAGGCGGCAAAGTAACTATTATAAACACCTCAGTTTGAACGAGGTTTTGTATTAGGGCTACAGGAGGCTGGATGTTCTTTCTGTGACACTGCATAAAGAATTGGCAGGAATGTAGCCACTGTACGTGATTGCTGACAGTGGTGGTCGCGAGAACGTAAGATGGCAAAAAGATCGAGCTCCGGATGATCACGTGGAACTACCGAGAGGGAAGATAAAGGGTTGAGTTGCTTGGGCGAGGAGACCAAACAGTGAGGTCTCATCGGATTGGGGAAAGAAGGGGAAGGAAACATGCCGTGCCCTTTGAAAGGAACCATCCCGGCATTTGCCCTGGAGCGATTTAGGGAAATCACGGGAAACCTAAATCAGGGTAGCCGGATGCGGGATTGAACTATCGTCCTCCCGAATGCGAGTACAGTGTGCTAAACACTGCGCCCCCTCGCTCGGTGAGAGGGAAGACGATCGTGTTCGGCGTACGGCTCTGGCGCATCATACTGCATCTGAGCAGCCATATGAGCAGCAGTTGACACCACGGTGACACGACCAACTCGTACAAATCGATCATATCGAGGGCAGCTCTGAGCCAGATGCCCTGTATGGTGCACTCCACTGACCCCAAACGACCGTCATTTGCAACGTCAGTGGTGTCAAGCGAGAGCTCATTGGATGGCATGGTGGAGGTCTGTTGTGTTTTCTGATGAAAGCTTGTTCTATCTCAGTGCCAGTGATGGCCGCAAGTTGGTTAGAAGGACACCAGTTGGGGGCCTGCAACCAACCTGTCTGCGTGCTAAATATGCTGGACCTACACCTGGAGTAACGGTCTGGGGTGCGATTTCGTATGACAGCAGGAGCTCTCCTGTGGCTACCCCACGCACCTTGACTGCATATTTGTACATCAGTCTGGCGACTCTACCTGTTGTGCTGCCATTTCTGAACAGTATTCCAGGGGGTGCTTTCCAACGGGATAACGCTCGCCCATGCACTCCTGTTGTAACCCGACATACTACACAGAATGTCGACATTTTACCTTGGCCTCCTCGATCACCAGATCTATCTCCAATCGAGCACATGAGGAACATCACCGGACGACAACTTCAGCTTCATCCACAACCAGCATTAACCGTTCCTGTATCGACGGACTAACTCTAACGAGCCTGGAACTCTAACCATCAAACTGACATCCGGCACATGTACAGCACAATGCATTCACGTCTGGATGCTTGCATTCACCATTCTGGCTGTTTACACCGGTTATTAACGTACCAGCATTTCACATTGGCAACAGTTTATCTCGCGCCTACATTAGCTTAGGATCTTGCAATGTTAATCACTTAAATATGTTATTGTGGTGTCACCGCCAGACACCACACTTGCTAGGTGGTAGCCTTTAAATCGGCCGCGGTCCGTTAGTATACGTCGGACCAGCGTGTCGCCACTATCAGTGATTGCAGACCGAGCGCCGCCACACGGCAGGTCTAGAGACACTTCCTAGCACTCGCCCCAGTTATACAGCCGACTTTGCTAGCAATGGTTCACTGACAAATTACGCTCTCATTTGCCGAGACGACAGTTAGCATAGCCTTCAGCTACGTCATTTGCTACGACCTAGCAAAGCGTCATTACCAGTTACTATTGATGCTGTAGAACATGTATCGTCAAGAGCGATGTTCACCATTTACGGATTAAAGTTAAATATTCCAACAGCTACGTCCTTTTTTGCTAAAGTCTAACTTCCTTGTCCTGTTCCAGACCTCACGCCAGCCTGCGTGAGCTAAAACACGTGCCTTTCGGCTTCCTCTCATAGTGGGTTGAGTCTCTTGCCAATCCACAACAGTTATCTACACCAATGCATTCCCGAAATTTCATTACTCTACATTAACTGATTTCTAATGCTGCGCTTTTTCTTCGGTTAGTGTGCCATGTGAAGTTATGAAATTGTTCGTAGAAGGTTTCCAAAAAATTAATCGTAGTTTCGTCTCAACTAGAGATAACTACACGGACCTCATCTAGAAGCCCAAGATGGATCGCTTCAAATTTTACTATAGGAAAATTAGTCTATCTCAGAACACTTTCATCTCTAGCCACTCTGTAGTATAACTGCAATATCTTCCTCATCCCGTCTCGAAATGAAGGCATTCACTTTATGTGTGAGTATTCCCTGTATGTGCACTGCAGTCTTTTTCTGAAATTATGGAAATAACTCGGAAAAATAAAGTCCTTCCACATTTGAAAAACGTTCTCGGGTACAACATGATATGAAACTGGGACAAATATTCTATTCAGATTTAAAATAGTTGCAATCTAGAAAATCTTGTCAGTAGTGTCTCTAGTGCGCATTCCTTCATTTTATTCTAAAATCGGCCAATAGATTGAAACAGCGCCCCGGAAAATATCTTGTGTTCCTGGGTAAACTATCCGTGTACAACACGCTCCCTTGCACTGCAATAGTACGAAGCCATATTAATATTACTTCCTATGCGTGTTTCGATATTTTTTAGCGGCTGTGTCTGGTTTACCAGCATATACCTTTGTACCTATCAAAAATTTTGTGTATGTTCCCCATAAATGTTTTTATGTATAATTTCTGTAAAATATGTAAATCCGTGTGCGTCTGTGTCTTTACTCTTTTTTACCGCTACTTATCAACTAAAATCCTACTTAATCACGACAACATCATTAATACAGCAAAAACATGAGTATTTGTACGCTTACTCTGATACAAATACTCGCAAGACACTTTAAACACTGTAGGATTTGTTCCAAAAATTCTTCATGTCGCGAAAATAATAGAAAACGTAGATAATTTAATATTACCTTCATTGTTACTAATAACGAGAAATTAGTCTCTCCTTAATACATCAGTGATACCCGAAAACCTAGTTTCTTGTTAACTGGATTAAAAATATTGCTGAAATTAGGAAATCGGTTCGCCTCTAGCTGGTAACGTGAGAAAAAAACCAAGGAGCATTTTGTTCCGAAAAAGCCAGTAATATATTTCAACATTTTTCCGAAACTCTGCTATTGTGGTTTTTATACCACTGTCTTCATCCATTTTTCTCGATTTAAATCTCATTAGAGTCGAGCACTGTTCGAGCACATGTATGGAAACGTGTGCATGGTTGTATGAAGACATTGGAATCTGGAGAAAAGAAAAGTTGACGACATTAATCTTATGCTAGAAACGTTACTTTCGAGCCTTTATTTTCGAAGCTCTACAAGGATGCAAATCAAAATTCACTGTTTTTGCAACAGTGGGTGAAAAATTTAAGCAGATGTTCGCCTGATGATATTTCACTGGTAGGCACCAATAAATTTCTTTCTATACAAATATTTTGTTTCACATTAGTTATTTATCCAGAATAATATTATAGTGATTGACTGTAACAAATTAATGTGTGACATAATTAATATAAAGACAAATTATGGATTGACTGTTACAAATTATTGTATGACATAATTAATATAAAGGTAAATAATCATAAGAACAGACAGATTAAGAATTAGGGAGAGATATAATGACAAAAGCAACCACTATAACAGCAGAAAAGCAAACGTACCTTCACATCCCCTCACTACGCGCTCACACATACGCACGCACGTACACCCGTAACGGTGCGATTTAGATGGCTTGAAAAGGGAAGAGAACGACCTGCATGAGAAGGTTTTCAAATTAAATAGAGAAAATGGCGTCGTTTGCTGTGAAACGGGCTTTTCGCTATACTTACTTAAATATATCCTGAGTATGCTAGAACATGTCATTGTACTGAATGTAGATGAAATCTTCATGCATGGAATAGATGAAGAAGACGTTCGAGCGTCGCATCTTTCTCTCCTCCCATCCTCCCTCCCCTCTTCACCCAATTAATTACGACTTGATTACCTGTCTGTTCACTACTGTCCATCATACCATATTGCAGTCCTATTCGTACTTCATACGACGAAAATCTCATTAGTTAATGATTATTTACCTACAATGTGCAATTTTTGTCCTAATTAATATGCACAATGATGTTGAATTGTGGTCTCGAAAGGTATCTCGCAGTTGTTCAGTACGAGAATCCATTACAGAATGATAAAGATATTTTCATACCTTCAAAATGGTTCAAATGGTTCTGAGCCCTATGAGATTTAACATCTGAGGTCATCAGTCCCCTAGAACTTAGAACTACTTAAACCTAACTAACCTAAGGACATCACACACATCCATGCCCGAGACAGGATTCGAACCTGCGACCGTAGCGATAGCGCGGTTCCAGACTGAAGCGCCTAGAACCACTCGGCCACACCGGCCGGCTACCTTCAAAAGATGAGAACCATATTTCGTTGAACTGTACGTACAAGCAGGTCGTAGACTGACTTTACCGTTGTTGGTGATGACAGTGGTTCATGTTTTACTGGGAAGAAGGAGAAGAGACTTTCTCTTTACTTCGAGGATGAGGTATGTAGAACGTATCAGTGGGTATTTTCGAGAGACAATGTTTGATAGACGGAGGGGGCTCAATGATAAGGAACAGGATTCTGAAAATGGTTCCTGGAAAGGGGAGAAAGTAAGTGAGGAGGAGGAAAAGCAGATACTAAACAAAGGTTTATTGTAAGAATTCTTAGAAAAAACACAAACATGAGAGAGATGACGTCCAAAACTCTCGTTTAACAAACACGTCTGTGCGGGTCTCTTATCAGGTAGGATTGTTAGAGAACTAAGAAAGATTTTTTTAAAGCCTTGTCTCTTGTGTCACCGGTCCAGTTAGTAAGAGTGAAAGCGCCACGGAGATGCTCATCCAGCTCAAATGGCTGATACACTTTGAGCATGAGTCTGTGGTTTGCTGTTAAAATTCCAAGAGCAAACATTCTTAGACGAGTCAGTCAACATTCTACTTCTTGTTTCATATACCTCGCGAGGTATTTAAAATAGAGAGATCCGAGTTCATAGTGTGGTTTAGCAACTGTCGTTTCCCTGTACGCTGATCGCGACTGAAGAAGGAAGGAAAGTAACAGTGGTTCACAAACTACCCTCACACACTCACGACTAGGTGGCTTACGTAGTAGGTGCAGAGAGCAGCCGTGACATGGAGAAAGAGTTTTCTGTTAGATCTAAAATGAAGATCTCTAAATGGATTCTGTAATCAGGAAGGTAGAATGATTAGAAATTCGTTCGTGTAAGTTGTGGAGATTGAGCAAGTGTAAGATTAGAGGACAGGAAGAGGAAGAGGGGAGAAGGCGAAGGTGCTTCGGATAAGAGGATGTGGAGGATTTGGAGTGATAGAACCTTGGTGGGCGGGAATCTCGCGCCACACTGGCGTACAGCAGAATATGTCGGATCGAGGCACTGCAGCCGTAGCTTATGATGGTTCGTAGTTTGTTTTTCCTGGGATTTCTGTTGGATTAGTAGTGGATGGGTATTCTGCGTCAGTTTGACATTAGGTTAGTCGACGTATTTTTAATTTATTTAGTTTTTTTTTATTTTACTTAGTTGGATACAATGGTTGTGATAGGGTAATTACGGGAATCCCCACGCACAAATTAATATAGTATGTATCAATCTAGAGGAGAAAATAGAGGCACGAATCACTCTTCTACCCCTAAGTTTGTGAAGGATGTAAATGGCTTTTACAGGTTCACCTTCTAGAAAGCACTTAAGAGCGCCACTGCAGTTCATAATCTCATAATAACTACCTCTTTACATGGATTTTTTCTTTGTATCGCATTCCTTCATCACGCTACCCTTTCGGTCCTATCTATCCGGGTTTCGTAGTATGTTTAAAATTATCGTTAAAAATCACTCTCATATCTTGTAGAGAAATATTCCGATAAACAAAAATCTCTTCGTCATCCATTCTGAAGAATTAAGTAAATTATCTAAGAGTGAAAATGTAAACTAAAAAAGATAGATGGAGATCTCGCGGCCAGTTACGTATAATAATGTGCCCTTCAAAATGGAACGTGAGCACAACCTTCCAGAAATCCCTAAGAAACTTTTACCCTTCTATTTCCACCAGTACATCTTTTGGAGTAGGCAGTGACACTTCAGTACCAGAAATGTCAAGACTAATCTCCTACAGATTTAATGGCTTGTAATTCGTCATTTACAATCGACCTGTTAAATTGGATGACTCACTAACATGCCTCAGACAAATCCTAGACTTCAGTTAAAGTGTTAACTGCACCTATTCAACGTGCTATAGGAGGCTCACTGAAGGCTACTAGGATCTGTCCTCTACTTTGTGATTGTTGTTGCTGTCTCCAAATCCTCAAAGTCCAAGCTCTCTGCCTCGTTTTCTGCACCAGTCTACACTGGCCCATATGAAATTTTTATCGCTTTCTAAATTTCCCGTGTCTGCTTTTCACACTTAACGGCTGTGGATGCGTCAGTGTCTCACACATCTCACTGTTTCTCACATCATTTCTCGTTACATCTAACGTCTGTGACACAGTAATATAATTTCTGAGGTACATTCAGCGGAAAATGTGGTCACTGTCTACAAAATGTGTTGGGACTGGAGTTAGTAGCAAAGAAGTAATGCATTTAAACGCCATGCACAATGTGGAAGTGTTTGTGACGTCATATCTCTTGAACTATGAGAGGCGGTAAGTGTTGCTCGGCAGATACTGTTGCCTGGCAGTAAAGGATATGAATAACAAATGTCTGAAAACGGAACAGTGGTTTAAGAGGAGATATGGAACATAAATCATACAAACATCTAGAAATCCATTTTTATAATATGTATCGCTACGATACTTCTTAGTTTACCAGTTATACTAGTTTTTCTTTACGCTTTCCAAACTAGCTTTACATATCAGCATATGTTGACCACTGTCAACTCTTTGGCTGCATTAAAAATTGAACTGAGAGTCATATTGTAACGTTCTTTAAATATTTATCTTTGTGATTACGTTGAATGAATGCCTGAACTGTGGACTGGATACATAACTCGAGTTATCGTGTAGCGTCTTCTCACTGTAAGTGTTGTACTTACTCTGTGTTGCCGACAGCGAAAAGTTTATACTAAGTGACTGGCACTGCAACTCCCAATACCAAGAAAGAAACACAGTCACCGCAAAACACATTCAGCCCCTTAGGCACTGAATACTCTTGTCCTGTTCTGAGCTGATAACATTGGTCCCTGTGCACATACTTACCTCTAAGGCGGAAACTCTGGAACGCGATATATTCTGGTATCTCATAAAAAAATATAAATATGCTAGCTGCAGACTCAGCGGTGTGCAATGCTGGCCGTAATACCTTGAATCCCCCCGTTGGAGGTTCGAGTCCTCCCTCGGGCATGGGTGTGTGTGATGTCCTTAAATAGCTCTGAGCACTATGGGACTTAACATCTGAGGTCATCAGTCCCCTAGAACTTAGAACTACTTAAACCTAACTAACCTAAGGACATCACACACATCCATGCCCGAGGCAGGATTCGAACCTGCAACAGTAGCGGTTGCGCGGTTCCGGAGCGAAGCGCCTAGAACCGCTTGGCCACCGCGGCCGGCTCTGATGTACTTAGACTAAGTTAGTTTAAGTTAGATTAAGTAGTGTGTTGGCTTAGGGACCAATGACTTCAGCAGTTTGGTTCCACAGGACTTACAAAAAGTTTCCAAATTTCCAATACTTTGCCGGCCGGAGTGGCCCAGCTGTTCTAGGCGCTACAGTCTGCAACCGCGAGACGGTCGGGCATGGATGTGTACTTTGAAATGCACATGAAATTCTTTTGGCTGATGAATAAAAACGTCTGAGAAAAATTCAATGTATTTGAAAAACGTATGACTGATTGAGGTGAATTACTAACGCTGATATTTTTAATGAATTATTTTCCAAGCTAAGTTTGACATTTCAAAAACTTCTTACAATTGAAATTACATTACTCAGCAGATTACATCATATTTACCAATTGATCCACAATCAATGAGATTTATAAAGCAATTATTATCTAACCTCAATAAAAAAGCATAAATAAAAATCATCAAGTTACATATACCTGTGTTAACAAATCTTAGAAACGTTAAGAAAGGGAAATATCTAACAAGCCTTTTCAGCAAATCAGTTTAGATACATTCTATGGTTACTCAACAATTACAAATTATCAGCCAACTGATCTATACCAACACGCTGGCAAAACGTAAGTCATAAATATTCAACATCTTTATCTTGCTTGAGTGAAGACTTCTGCTTCCACGTTTCTATTTCCAATAATACATGTACTCATAATACATAAATTTTAATCTAACTCTTGTTGGCTTCACAGAGCACACCACAAAAATTGCCTAGTCCATCCTCTTTCTCTCACAGACCGCTATCCACTACTACGCGCCAAGCCCTCTCTTACTCCAGTAGTACAATTTCAGACCAGAAGCAGTACATTTGGCTCTGCAGTCGTGCACAGTCAGCGATCCGCTTTATAGAGCCTATAAGAGACATATATCGCTTACAACATAATAGTTTCGTTTTAGTTTACATTACTGTTAATATCAAATTCAGGTACCACATGCAAGTGTACCCCAGTAGACGCCCTTAAATATGTTATTCACATTTTTGGCATTCTTCTATCAATCAATTGGTATCATTATTGTTGCGACCGAGACCTCTGGCCATTCTCCTGTTTCAGATCATTAAGAGAAATTAAAAATAAGAAAACTGGAAGGTGTGAGATCGAGCCAGCGGATGGTGTGGCCGCAGTAATGTGTCTTGCGCGTGTATGTGTGTGAGTAGCGGGGGAGGGTGAGGGATGCGGGCTGCTGTGGTCGGAACAGACAGCGCAGTGCTGGCTGGCTGCGTCCCCAGGGCGGTGTGGCCGACAAGCCGCTAATCAAGGGCGCCCCGGGGACTCCGCCTAGGGCCGCTTCGTCCGCACCAGCTGACTTAGGCCTCCGCACGCTCCAGGATCCACTGTCTGACACACCCGCTCTCTGCCGTTTTGTCCACGAAATCTAATGTTGTCTCCTACGTCGTTCTCTTGCAAGCGGTTAACTAACCGTGGTTTAGTGTTAACACAATCCGTTTCAGAGCATGAAACTCAGCATGATTTTTACGCTTTCGCTGGAGATATATCTGAAATTTAGCGTTTATCATGGACTGACTATAGGGCAGAGCCGGGCAAAGTCGCCAGGCTAAGGTATTCCAACTATTTTATGTTGGGCAGCAATGGACGGAAATGGATATAAATATATAAATCAGTCATTACTATCTACAACTATTGAAGTATAATATACGAGGTTTGATCAAAAATAGGATGAATAATTTTCGTATAAACAACGTAATAAGCTTACATGGAATTTTCAAAGTACTGTCCTTGGCTAGCAATTTACTTATCCCAGCGCTGAATTCTTGACTGGAAGCTTTTCTGGAACGTTTCTTCTGGAAGGGCTTTCAGTGGCTCTGAGGTGGGCCTCTCAATGTCTGGAATCGTGTCAAAAAGTTTTTCCTTTAAACACGGTTTTAACTTTGGGGAAACGCGAGAAGCCACATGGTGCTAAATATTGTGGAAAGAATAGAATCTTTTTTACGGCCAAAAATTCGCGAATAAAAAGCGAGGCATGCAGTGGCACGTTGTCGAGAAGAGGAAGGAATCCATTGGCCTGGTCTCTTTCATCGTATATCTCTTCGTGAGAGTTGCAGTACGTCATTGTTAAATTCGGCGTTTGCAGCTATTCCCCTTGGAACCAACTTTGATGACACAATACCCTCAATACGCATAAAAAAACTTGACTTTGATATTCGATTTGGACTGACGTGCCTCTTTTAGGACGAGAAGATTCACTGGTTTTCCATTGGCAAGTCTGAATTTTCGTCGTAGGGGTCATACCAATAGACACGAGCCTGATCTCTAGCTACAATTTTGGATATGAAGTTCGGATCTGAATGAAGACTATCCTTCAACTTCAATTGACACATGATTTTCCATCTGTTCATCACTCAAGTTTTGCCGCTTTTTGTACATTTTCTTCAGATTTTGAGGTTAATTGACGTCCCGATTGTTGCTCGTCTTCTACCATCTCATTTCCGTTTTTAAATCCCTCATACCACTTGTAAACAGCCTTCAGAGTTACAGATTTATCGCCATAAACTAATTTCAACATTTCATAAATTTCTTTGGAACTTTTTTGCAACTTAGAACAGGACATAATGCTCTCACTTGTTCGACATCCATGATGCGCGACAGAAAAGATAAACACAACCCAACTCCAACGTTTCTAGCCGCCGATTGACATGTCAGAACTTGATGCTACCTCTCTCAACGAATCAAGCTATCGGCTAAATTACATCAAATGGTCGGGGCGCCAACAGTTGCTGCTAAAGGAATTTATTTACCTTAGGATCAAATTAAGAACTTTAAGTACATGAGCAGGCAAAGAAAGGCACTTTGCGTTGAACCGAAAAAGAAGGGAAAAAAAATGTTTTAACGAAGAACCAAAAATATTTTACAGAAAAACATGATTCGGCTTACACTTTTGACAAATAAACGTCAAACTGTCTTCCTCAACTGCAATACAGAGTTCGTGAGATCAGAGGGAGTATAGTTGGTATACAAATAATTGCTGTTTTGGTCTCGAATTTCAAAATTTATCTTCGCGAGATATGCACACTGCTGTCGAAAAGAGCTATTCCAGAGTTGGATTTCCTACTTTTCGTAATCTTCTTTTTACTGCCTTCCTTCTCTTCGGCTCCTTTCCATTTTTCCTTCTTTTAGATTTCCTTATTCGCCGCTTCCAAGTAACTGTCATAAGGGCTTGCTCTAAGTATCGCTGCGGAGGCTTGTTTTCCGTCGCTGCTTTTACATTTTGCCCCGACACAAAATAGCCAGAAGCCACCGCCGGAAAGCCCCTCCGCCCTCGTTGATGTCTTAACACAAAATCTTCATACCTTCTAATAGCATGACTGAACATTCAGGAACTAGAGTAAGATTATGGGGTCAACAAAATTTCATCAAAAAAAGATAAGTGGCATTCCCTCTCAATAATAAATACACAAAGGGACACTTACCCTATAGCAGTATTATTAAAATCCACAAAAATATTATAGCTCGGAGAAGCGGTACAGTAGACTGACTGGTTAAGGCACATCCCGCGCGATGCCGCTCCTCATAGCTTCCGGGGATCCAGTAGCACTTTGCTCGCCATGGCCAATTTGCTAAACTCTCACCTACCTAACCAGATGTCACAGCTGTACTAGCCTTCTGGAGGAATACGGTTCAGTTATATCATCCACGCAACTCTGAAGACTGCAGTGTGAGAATTATCGAACAATCAGCTTAACAGCTCGTACATCCGAGCTGCCGAGAAGAATAATATACATTAATACAGAAAAGAAAATTGAGTATGTGTTGGATGACGATCAGTTTGGCTTCAGGAAAGGTAAACGCACCAGAGATCCAATCTAATTTTGCGGTTGATAATGGAAGCAAGACTGAAGAAAAATCAAGACACGTTCATAGAATTTGCCGACCTGGAAAAAGCTTTCGACAATGTAAAATAGTGCAAGATGTTCGAAATTCTGAGAAAATTATGGCTAAACTATAAGGATGGACGGGTAATATACACTACTGGCCATTAAAATTGCTACACCAAGAAGAAATGCAGATTATAAACGGGTATTCATTGGACAAATATATTATAGTAGAAATGACATGTGATTACATTTTCACGCAATTTGGGTACATAGATCCTGAGAAATCCGTACCCAGAACAACCACGTCTGGCCGTGATAATGGCCTTGATACGCCTGGGCATTGAGTCAAACAGAGCTTGGATGGTGTGTACATGTACAGCTGCCCATGCAGCTTCAACACGATACCACAGTTCATCAAGAGTAGTGACTGGCGTATTGTGACAAGCCAGTTGCTCGGCCACCATTGACCAGACGTTTTCAATTGGTGAGAGATCTGGAGAATGTGCTGGCCAGGGCAGCAGTCGAACATTTCCAGTATCCAGAAAGGCCCGTACAGGACCTGCAACATCCGGTCGTGCATTATCTTGCTAAAATATAGGGTTTCGCAGGGATCGAACGAAGGGTAGAGCCACGGATCGTAACACATCTGAAACGTAATGTCCACTGTTCAAAGTGCCGTCAATGCGAACAAGAGGTGACCAAGACGTGTAACCAATGGCACCCCATACCATCACGCCGGATGATACGCCAGTATGGCGGTGACGAATACACGCTTCCAATGTGCGTTCACTGCGATGTCCCCAAACACGGCTGCCACCGTGATGATGCTGTAAACAGAACCTGGATTCATCCGAAAAAATGAAAGTTTTCTATTCGTGCACCCGGTTTCGTCGTTGAGTACACCGTCGCAGGCGCTCCTGTCTGTGATGCAGCGTCAAGGATAACCCGCAGCCACGGTCTCCGAGCTGATAGTACATGCTGCTGCATACGTCGTCGAACTGTTCGTGCAGATGGCTGTCGTATTGCAAACGTCCCCATCTGTTGATTCAGGGATCGAGACGTGGCTGCACGATCCTTTACAGCCATGTGGATATGATGCCTGCCATCTCGACTGCTAGTGATACGAGGCCGTTGGATCCAGCACGGCGTTCCGTATTACCCCCCTGAACCCACCGATTCCATATTCTGCTAACAGTCATCGGATCTCGACCAACGCGAGCAGAAATGTCGCGATACGATAAACCGCAATCGCGATAGGCTACAATCCGATCTTTATCAAAGTCGGAAACGTGATGGTACTCATTTCTCCTCTTTACACGAGGCATCACAACAACGTTTTACCAAGCAACGCCGGTCAACTGCTGTTTGTGTTTGAGAAATCGGTTGGAAACTTTCCTCATGTCAGCACATTGTGTGAATGCTCTGAAAAGGTAATCACTTGCATATCACAGCATCTTCTTCCTGTCGGTTAAATTTCGCGTCTGTAGCTCGTCATCATCGTGGTATAGGAATTTTAATGTCCGGTAGTGTTCAATAGTACAAGAGTCAAGACGGAATAACAAGAGTGGACGACCAAGAACGAAGCGCTCGGATTAAAAAGGGTGTCGGACAGGGTTGGGTTGCTGTGGGGGAGGAGACCAGACAGCGAGGTCATCGGTCTCATCGGATTAGGGAAGGACGGGGAAGGAAGTTGGCCGTGTCTTTCAAAGGAACCATCCCAGCATTTGCCTGGAGTGATTTAGGGAAATCACGGTAAACCTAAATCAGGGTGGCCGGACGCGGGATTTTACTGTCGTCCTCCCGAATGCGAATCCAGTGGTAAGCAAGGAATTTAATCTTTCCCCCTACTGTGCAGTCGGTACATCGAAGAAGGAATAATGGAAATAAAAGAGAGATTCATGAGCGGAATTAAAATTCAAGGTGAAAAGGTATGATACGATTCGCTGATGACTTAGCTATCCTGAGTGGAAGTAAAGAAGAATTACATGATATGCTGAATGGAATGAACAGTGTAATGAGTACACAATATGGATCGAGAGTAAATCGAAGAAAGGTGAAAGTAATGAGCAGCAGCAGAAATGAGAACAGCAAGAAACTTAACATCAGGATTGATGGTTAGGAATTCGGTGAAATTAAGGAATTCTCCTACCCAGGCAGCAAAATGACAAATGACGGAGGGAGCAAACAGGACATCAAAAGCAGACTAGCACTGGCAGAAAGGGCATTCCTGCCAAGAGAAGTCTAATAGTATGAGACATAGATCTTAATTTAAAGAAGAAATTTCTGAGAATGGTTGTCTGGAGCACAACTTTTTATGGTAGTGAAACATGGACTGTGGGAAAACCAGAACAGAGAAGAATCGAAGAATTTGACATGTGGTGCCACAGGTGAATGTTGAAAATTAGGTGGACTGATAAGGTAAGGAATGAAGAGGTTCTGGGCAGAATCGGAGAGGAAAGGCATATGTGCAAAACACTGACAAGGAAATACGATATCTGTTAAGACATCAGGGAATGGCTTCCATGATACTAGAGAGAGCTGTAGAGGGCAAAAAGTGTAGAGGACGACCGGGACTGGAATACATCTAGCAAATAAATGAAGACGTAATTCGGATGCTACTCTGAGAAGTTTGGCGCGTGAGATGAACTGGGGACGGGCCGCATCAAACCAGTCAGAAGACTGATGCTGATGGCCCAAAAAAGAAGGCGGCTCAAATTTCGGTCTTGCCACTTTGATTTGGGTTTCCGCGGACTCACTCAGTCATTTGGCCTGAATGCTGGTTTCATTTCTCAAAAGGACAGCAAAGCGCTGTTCAACATAGTCTTCCGTATCTGAAGAGTAAACCGTTGTCGAATAAACGTTAACCTCGAAACCTCGGACCTAACAGCGTTCGTCGTATGCAGCAGTAATTTCATGCAGTCTTCATAATTAATTTGTGCAGCTGTTAGATTTCAATTCATTAGAATCCTTTAAAATAACAAATAATTAATGTGAAAAGCACTCCGCAAGTACAACTGGAAGTGAGCTATACGTGCATTAAGTTCTAACGAAATGTTTTCATTAATTACCAATGTGGACTGCAAGAAATGTTTTATGGTATAGTACCAATTTGCATCCGAAATGTCGTCAGTCCCACGCAACAGGAGGCGAACTTTATGCGTGGGAGTTGGCACAAGAACGCATGGTTAAAGTTCACCATAATACGCAGCAAAAAAAGCACGTGTTAATCAATTTGTGATATTGTAGGTATTGCACTTCTTAAACGTAAGCCGTCTACTAAGTTATTCAACATGGAAAGCACTAAGCAAGACATAACAATTACGGCACCACAAAACACCATTATTTCTCTGTACCAAGTTCTGTCATGCATTCCCAAGCACCAATATATTCCACCGCTCATTAACGCCCACTCAGATATTCCGATACTGTTATGCGGTGGTTTTAATTTGCTCGTGGGTACCAATTCCAATCCAGTGGGATTCATTAAGGAAATATACAATTTGGTTCGCGTATTTCACTGGCGTGCTTCAGCGGCTCTTGGTGGAACAAATCTCGACCCCAATTTAGAGAGCCTCATTAGCACGGTAACCGTTAGGTATATATTCATATGACTGCCCTACATTAATAAATCATGTGTTCGAAACATAATACAAACACAATTAAAGTTTTTTTGTTAAATTCGTTGCCACTAAAAGTTGGATATAATCCATCCGCATGTGTGTGTGTGTGTGTGTGTGTGTGTGTGTGTGTGTAAGTTCCACGTTTCGTCTTAAAGTACTGGACCGATTTGAACCAAACTTGGTACTCTGTCAGGCAAGAATAGCTGTGGCTATAAGAACCACCTATCTATCATATATATCAGTAAACAGAACGTCGTAAATCCTGAGAAGCATAAAAAACTGCAGCATATACGTAACGTTTAAGTTTATTACTTCTTTTCTGCTAGCTCTATTCGTAACATACTTCGCAGAAAATATCCAGATACGCCACTGAATGTAAAAAGTGGTTCAAATGGCTCTGAGCACTATGAGACTTAACTTCTGAGCTCATCAGTTCCCTAGAACTTAGAACTACTTAAACCTAACTAACCTAAGGACATCACACATACCCATGCCCGAGGCAGGATACGAACCTGCGACCGTAGCGGTCGCGCGGTTCCAGATTGTAGCACCTAGAACCGCTCGGCCACACTGGTCGGCCACTGAATGTACTACGTACACAAATATGTCACTCTACCAAATATAGTTCAAGAGACAGATGTCATTAAAATAGAGATGCGTGAAAAGGTGCCGCATTACGCATATAGTTTTAATACATTTATTCGTTTCTACTAAGACGCTCCTACAGTCGAGTCAACTTAAAGACATCCCTAACACTTGGTGGCACTTTCCATAGCTTTGAACTGCTAAGCGTAAACTGCGGTAGACAGGAACAATAGCCGTCTGCAGAGCTACATTACGTGATCACAAGTATCCGGACACCCCCAAAAACATACGTTTTCATATTAGGTGCATTGTGCTGCCACATACTGGCAGGTACTCCATATCAGCGACCTCAGTAGTCATTACACATCGTGAGAGAGCAGAATGGGGAGCTCTGCGGAACTCACAGACGTCGAACGTGGTCAAGTGATTGGGTGTCACTTGTGTCATACGTCTGTACGCGAGATTTCCACACTCCTAAACATACCTAGGTTCACTGCTTCCGATGTGATAGTGAAGTGGAAACGTGAAGGGACATGTACAGCACAAAAGCGTACAGGCCGACCTCGTCTGTTGACTGACAGAGAGCGCCGACAGTTGAAGAAGGTCGTAATGTGTAATAGGCAGACATCTATCCAGATTATCACACAGGAATTCCAAACTGCATCAGGATCCATTGCAAGTACTATGACAGTTAGGCGGCAGGGAAGAAAACTTGGATTTCGTGGTCGAACGGCTGCTCATAAACCACACATCACGCCGGTAAATGCCAAACGACGCCTCGCTTGGTGTAAGAAGCGTAAACATTGGACGACTGAACAGTGGAAAAACGTTGTGTGGAGTGACGAACCACGGTACACAACGTGGCGATCCGATGGCATGGTGTGGGTATGGCGAATGCCCGGTGAACGTCATCTGGCAGCGTGTGTAGTGCGAACAGTAAAATTCGGAGGCGGTGGTGTTATGGTGTGGTCGTGTTTTTCATGGTGGGGCCTTGCACCCTTTGTTGTTTTGCGTGGAACCCTCGCAGCACAGGCGTACACTGATATTTTAAGCTCATTCTTGCTTCCCACTGTTGAAGAGCAATACGAGGATGGTGATTGCGTCTTTCAACACGATCGAGCACCTGTTCATAATGCACGGCCTGCGGCGGAGTGGTTACACGACAATAACATCCCTGTAATGGACTGGCCTGCACAGAGTCCTGACCTGAATCCTACAGAATACCTTTGGGATGCTTTGGAACGCCGACTTCGTGGCAGGCCTGACCGACCGACATCGATACCTCTCCTCAGTGCAGCAATCCATGAAGAATGGTCTGTCATTCCCCAAGAAATCTTCCAGCACCCGATTGAACGTATGTTTGCGTGAGTGGAAGCTATCACCAAGGCTAAGGGTGGGCCAACACCATATTGACTTCCAGCATTACCGATGGAGGACGCCACGAACTTTTAAGCCGTTTCCAGCCAGGTGTCTAGATACTTTTGATCACGTAGTATATGAAGAGGCGTTGCCATAGGGACGTTTAAAAAATCACGTTATTGGTACACGAAGCAGCTGTACTTTTATATCTGAATATAATGAGTATATTTTTGTACGACTGTTTCATAATTCGCAAGGTGTTTTCACGAATACATGAGAATGAAATTTATACTACTAACACAGTTCGTTTTTGTTTTCGTTTCTAATAGCAAATTGGCAAAATAAATACCCGGGTAATGGAGGGTTTGTCAGCTGGTAACATCTACATATACGCGATTACTCTCATATTCACAATAAAGTGCCTGGCAGAGGGTTCAATGCACCATATTCAAGCTGTCTCTCTACCGTTCCACTCTTGAACGGCGCGCGGGAAAAACGAGAAGTAAAATTTTTTGTGCGAGCCCTGATTTCTCGTATTTCATCGTGATGATCATTTCTCTCTCTGTAGGGGGGTGCCAACAGAATGTTTTTGCAATCGGAGGAGAAAAGCCTGCCGTTGTGGCCGAGCGGTTCTAGGCGCTTCAGTCTGGAACTGCGCGACCGCTACGGTCGCAGGTTCGAATCCTGCCTCGGCCATGGATATGTGTGATATCCTTAGGTTGGTTAGGTTTAAGTAGATCTAAGTTCTAGGGGACTGATGACCTCAGAGCATTTTTTTAATTTTTTTTTATTTTTTTGCAGTCGTATTGACCAATTAGGATCACGTTAACAACTTCAGTTCCTCTTCTTCCTTTGATGTTGTTTCCTATTTTTCCAGTATTCCCTCATTTTCTCCCCATGAAATCACTTCCTTTCTTCTGTCCATGTTGTTCCCGATTTTTTATTTCTTCTGCTTTGAAAGCCTTCCAAATTTAGTATTTTGTTTTTAAAATGGTTTCTTTCTGCTATTTCTGATACTTTGATGTTGTTTCTTTCAAGATCTTTTCTTACTTCTGTAATCCACGCTATTGTTGATTTCTTCTTCCAGAAATATAGGAGTATTTGTTTTGTTAGTCTATTTCCATCCATTCGGTAGAGATGTCCAAAAAAGGTTAATCTTCCGTTGGCCATTACTTCAGATATTTTCTCTGTATTTTTGTAGATCTCCTCATTACTTCTTATTTTCCAACCATCTGCAGTTTTTATTGCACCCATTATTTTTCTAATAATCCTTCTTTCCAGTACCTCTAGTTTGTCCATTTTATAGTTCATCGTTAGGCATTCAGATCCATATAAACATTCTGGTCGTACCACTGTGGTGTAGTGTTTTAGTTTTGTTTTTCTAGATATACATTTCTTGTTGTAAATATTTTTGGTCAAACCATATGCTCTTTCCATATTTTACCTATTTATGTTTCTGTGTATTTTGGTGCATTTTTTATATTTGACATGAATTTTGTTTTTTCAGCTGAAATTTTCAGACCAGTTCTGTTTGCTAATTTTTCCGGAATGTTTATTTGAGTAACTGCTTCTGTCAGGTTTTCTGAGAGTATTGCGAAATCATCCGCAAAAGCCAAGCAGTTTACCTTAATTCCATTTGTTTTCCTTCCCATAGTTATTGGTTCAATTTTGTGATTTTTTAGCTCCAAATTCCAGATCCTTACAATTTTTTCTAGAACACAGTTAAACAGTAAAGGTGATAAACCATCACCTTGTCTAACAGCAGTTTTTATTTCAAAAGGCTGAGATACTTTTCCCATAAATTTGATTTTAGATACTGTACCTGTTAGTGTTTCACGAATTATGTTTGCTAGTTTTGATTGGCGTGAACTCCAAATGAAAATAACTCAAGCAGCAGAGAAAACTTTAGGGTTAGCCAAGAATAAAAAGAAGACATGGTGGAATGAGGAGTGTGAAGAAGTACAAATACGAAGAGCTCAAAAATGGAGAAAATGGAGATGTTCGAAAAAAGAGGAAGACCTTGAACAATTTAGACAACAAAGAAAAGAAACATCAAAAATAATCCGGAAAATCAAAAGGAACTTTGAAAATTGCCAGCTTATTGAAATAGAAGAAAATTTCACCAAAAATAATTCTAGAAATTTTTACCAAACCTTTAAACACATACTGAAAGGATATCAGGCACCAAGTATTTGTTTCAAAGATGAAAATGGCAAAATAGGATTAAATAATAAAGAAAATTGTGAAATTTTAGCAAATTTTTTTGAAAAGTTGTTAAACTGTCCAGTTCCAACAGATAAATTAGAATTTCCATTGACACCTCAAAATCTAGAGGAAGATTTCCCGCCAACAGAGCTAGAAATTCATGAAGTCATCAAAACATTCAAAAACAATAAAGCAAGTGGTGAAGACTCCATTACAGCAGAATTATTGAAGTGGACAGAACCAAAAATCATAAAGGATCTACAGCTGCTTTTTGAGAACATTTGGAAAAGTGAAAAGATTCCAGTTGAATGGAAAACAGCATTAATCCACCCGCTACATAATAAGAGAGACAAACAAAATGTCAGTAATTACAGAGGAGTGCCACTTCTACCAGTGGCATACAAAATATTATCAAAAATTCTCCTCGACAGAGTGCTAGATACTTTAGACAAACAACTAGGAGAATATCAGGGTGGTTTTCGAAAGGGAATATACTGCGCAGAACAGATTTTTAGGTTAAAGTCAATAATTCGCCATAGAATGTTAACCAGCAAACCAATACTAGTGTAATTTATAGATTTCTAAAAGCATTTGATTGTATATACAGAGAAAAACGATAGATAAGGTCATTAGAGCCTTTTTTTTTTGAGGAGAAAACTTGTGACTGAAGTTTTATGAGAAGATCCCGTTGCAAAGAAAAACGCCTTTGTTTGAATGATTGCCACTCCAATTCACGTATAATGTCTGTGACACCATCTCTCCTATTTTGCGATAGTAAAAAACGAGCTGCCCTTCTTTGAACTGTTTCGATGCCATCCGTCAGTCCAACTTGATTCGGAACCCACACCACACAGCAATACGTCAGGATAGGACGGAAAAGCGTGGTGTAAGCAGTCTCCTTAGTAGGTCTGTTGCACCTTCTAAGTGTTCTGCCAATGAATCGCAGCCTTTGGTTTGCTCTACCCACTACAATAACTACGTGATCGTTCCAGTTTATGTTATTTGTAATTGCAATCTCTAAGTATTAAGTTGAACTTACACCCTCAGATTTGTGTGACTGCGTAATCGAAATTTAGCGGATTTCTTTTGGTACTGATCTGAATAACTTCACACTTCTCTTTATTTAGGGTCAACTGCCACTTTTCGTACAAAACAGATATCTTATCTAAATTATTTTGCAATTCGTTTTGGTCATCTCATGACGTTACAAGACGGTAAATGACAGGATCATCTGCAAACAATCTAAGAGTAGTACTAAAATATTCTCATGTTCGTTAATATAGATCAGGAGGAGTAGAGGGCCTGTAACACTTCCTTAGGGAACGCCGGATATTACTTGTGTTTTACTCGATAACTTTCCGTCTATTACTACGGAGTGTGACCTTTCTCACAGCAAATCACGAATCCAGTCGCACAACTGAGCCGATATTCCATAGGCACGCAGTTTGGTTAGAAGACGCTTGTGAGGAACGGTGTCGAAAGCCTTCTGGAAATCTGAAAAATACGGAATCAATTTGAAATCCCCTGTCGATAGCACTTATTACTTCGTGAGAATAAAGAGCTAGTTGTGTTGCACAAGAGCGATATTTTCTGAATCAGTGCTGACTATGTGTCTATAATTCGTAGAGTTAATTCGTAATGTTCGAACACTGTATATGTTCCAAAACCCTACTGCAAATCGACGTTAGTGATATGGGCCTGTAATTCAGCGGATTACTTATATTTCCCTTTTTGGGTATTGGTGTGACTTGAGCAATTTTCCAGTCTTTGGGTACGGATATTTCTACGAGCAAGTGGTTGTGTACAATTGCTAAATATAGTGCTTGTATCAGCATACTCTGCATGGAACCTGACTGGTATACAATCTGGACCGGAGGCCTTGCCTTTATTAAGTGATTTAAGCTGCTTTGCTACACCGAGGATATCTACTTCTATGTTTCTCGGCAGTTGTTCTTGATTGGAATTCAGGAACATTTACTTCGTCTCCTTTGGTGAAGGAGTTTCGGAAAACCGTGTTTAATAACTCTGCTTTAGTGGCACTGTCACCAGTGACTTCACCGTTGTTATCACGCAGCGAAGGTATTGATTGCGTCTTGCCACTGATGTGCTTTATGTATGACCGGAATCTCTTTGGGTTTTCTGCTAGAGACGACAAAGGGCTTGGGATATTAGCTAAACGGAAGGCATAGCGATTATAAGCGAATATCAACAGAACTCATAGAAGGGTAACGAATTGGAGTCTGATTAAAACAGGTTATTGTGGAATAATTAGAACGGGACGAGTTTTGCTATTTGGGGATCAAACCAACTGACAATGGCTAGGAACAGGGAGGTATAAAATGCAGAGTGACAATAGCAAGGAAAATGTTTCGAAAAAGAAACAACTCTAACATGTTAGTAAGCCTCTTCTGAATGTAGGGGTCCGGGGTGTAGTCTTGTACGGAAGTGAAACTTGGATGATGAACAACTCAAAAGAGAAAAGAACAGAAGTTCCTGAAATGTTGTGCTGTATAAGAATACTGAAGATTGGATGGGTAGAGCGGTTATCTAATCAAGAGGGTCAGACTCGAAATGGGGAGGAAAGAAATTTACGGCTCAACTTGCAGGACAAATTCTGAACAATCAAAGAATCATGATCTTGGTAACGATGGGCGGAGTGGAGGTAGATACTGTAGGGGCAGCCCAGAGCTTGACAACAGTTGGCAGTTTCAAGTGGACGCAGGTTGCAATAGTTATGCAGAGATGAAGAGGCTTGCCCAGGATACAGTAGCATGGAGAGTTGCATCAGGCCAGTCTTCAGGACTGAAGACCACAGTAAAAACATCAAATAAATGTAGTATATTGTGAAACGATTTAGACTTACTTCATCGCATACTGTCCTCACGGCAGTATGGACGGAAGGGGCTGCCATGTCTAGAAAGGAATTTCAGCAAATTTTAGCAAAGCTAATACGCAAAGAGAACAAAGTACCGGATAGTTGGAAAAAGGAATTACAATACCATTGTTTAGGAAAGATACTGAGTAAAACCCTAGAACATAAATGTGAGGAAAAACAGTATGGCTTCAGAAGTAACAAGGGAACGACAGACCTCATTTTTTCCCTCCGTCAGTTAATGGAGAAGTATTGCAAAAGATGAGAGGAACTGCTAATAGTGTTTCTGAATTTGGAGCAAACGTTTGACAGTGTACCAAGCGGCAAAATATGCGAATGCTTGAGCAAATATTACGTTCATGAATCATTAATGAAAACAGATCACATTTTGTATGAAATTTGTTTAAGCAGTGTAGAAGTAGGAGGTAGAAAACCAAAATGCGTTAAGGCAAAGGGAGATATTCAGCAAGGCGGTTTACGTTCCCCGTTGCCATTCATTAGACTTATGGGCACAATAATGAGAGAAATCAATTGAGTAAAAAAAAAAAAAAATCAATTGAGTGAAACAAAAAAGATCTCCGTGCTTTTGCTTTTGCTGATGGTATCGCCATTTGGGGAGAGGCGGGAATGAAGGTTCAGAGGTCGTTATGGAGAGGTTTGTTTGCAAAGGGGTCTAAAAGTTGTTTATATTATTTGCACGCAATTGGTGTGTTTGCAGCCTCGGCGTGGACGGCCGTTCCTGTGTGTACCGCTTCCTGTGCGAAGCGGAGCAGCGGGTCGCCGGCACCGGCACCTTCCTGCAGGAGATCCTCAGGGTGATTTTCACGTGAGTACTCACTCCTTCATCAGACCACAACAGCTGACTGCTGAACAGTCACTGGCAGTCAACCAACAAGTACTAGCAAATCGCACTGACGATAACAATTATACTCCTTCCCGACACACGAAGAGACTATTATTGGGTTATAAAATGTTGTTTCAGTTGCAGTCACTTTCATTCCACAACATTTACTAGCATGACGGGTCTTACAGCATGCTGATATTATCAGATGATTTACAGTTAGATTTACTTTAATTCTGAAACGTTTCTATATCAGCCATTTCATAACGTTTCGGCAATATTTAACTTCATTTTCCATGTCTTTAGAATCTAGTACTTCAGGGGCATTTCATAAATCAGACTGGGAGGGAGAGTCAACAGCTGAATGTGTCATTATCAGTCACCAAGTTATACATTCCCTGAAATCATGTGTGTTCTGTATCTGGTTTACAAGCATATATACTGAAGAGTAAAAAAAAAAACTGGTACACCCACCTGATATCTTGTAGGGCCCCCGCGAGCACGCAGAAGTGCGCAACATGACATGGTATGGGCTCGACTAATGTCTGAAGCAGTTCTGGAGGTAATTGACAGCATGAATCCTGCGGTGTTATCCAAGGGGGTGGAGATCTCTTCTGGACAGCACGTCACAAGGCATCCCATATGCTTAATAATTTTCATGTCTGGGGAGTTCACTCGGTAGCAATTCTGGACGTGTGGGGTGTCAGATTTTACTACTAGAATGTTCCAAGTCCGTCGGAATGCGAAATGGACATGAATGGATGCAGGTGATCAGACAGGACAGTTACGTGCGTGTCACCTGTCACAGTAGTATCTAGACGTAGCAGGGATCCCATGTCACTCCGACTGCACACGCCCCATCGCATTAGGGAGCCTCCACCAGCTTGAACAGTACCCTGCTGACCTGCAGGGTACATGGATTCATGAGGCTGTCTCCATACCCGTACAGGACCATCCACTCAATACAATTTGAAACGAGACTCGTCCGATCAGGCAACATGTTTCCAATCATCAACAGTCCAATGTCAGTGTTGACTGGTCCCGGCGGGGCGTAAAGCATCGTCTCGTGCAGTCACCAACGGTACACGAGAGGTCCTTCGGCTCCGAAAGCCCATAGAGATGATCTTTCGTTGAATTGTTTGCACGCTAACACTCTTTTATGCCTCAGCATTGAAATCTGGAACACATTTGCCGAAGGGTTGCGCTTCTGTCACGTTCAGTGATTCTCTTCCGTCGCCGTTGGTCCAGTTCTTGCAGAATCTTTTTCCGGCCGCAGCGATGCCGGGGAGTTGATGTTTTACCGGATTCCTGATATTCATGGTAGACTCGTGAAATGGTCTCACGGGAAAATCCCAACTTCATCTCTACCTCGGAGGTGCTGTGTCCAATTGATCGTGCACCGACTATAACAAGAAGTTCATACTCACTACAATCTGGATAACTTTGACATTGTAGCAGCAGTAACCGATCTAACATCTGCGCCAGACACTTGTTGCCTTATACAGGCATTGCCGACCGCAGCGCCGTATTCTGCCGGTTTACCTATCTCTCTATTTGAATACGCATGCCTATACTAGTTTCTTTGGCGCTTCAGTGTAAGTCGATTTACGAAGTGTCTTTGTTTCCTTCCATTTCCCCCACGCTTGATCATAATGTTTTAATGGTGTACTCCTATACTTCTTTCCAGTTCTTACCCTTTTTGAATGATAGAGCGAGTGAATGCGTTTATGTATTGAGTTTTCATAGGGTCCCGTAAAGGATAAACTTCTCGTCTGCTAGTGTAGCAGTTTAGCCAACTCAACTTCAGTGTAAGCTTTGAGTGAGGGAAAGAGGTTTCGTTGCTTCTGGTCGAAGCACTAATGTGGTTGGCAGGGTATGGGAAGGGATTCCTCCGACTACTTTCTCTATGTGAGTGTACCCCGATTTGACTTGTGTGTTCTTCACTGGTTCCTGAGATTTTGAAAAAAGAGGTTATTGGTGGGTGCTGGATTGCAGCAGTAGGTATGGTATCTGAGTTTGTGTAGGTTTCAGCCTGAGTGAAGTCTTAACCTGTTCCTTTTGCTGCTGCAGACCTTTGCAATCATGCAGAATATCTGTCCGAAAGAACAGATACCATCTTCATATAGTTAAGGCTAACCGGCCATTGACCTCCTTCTTCTGTGCTGGATGCACACGCATTTCTCGAACTCTTACGGGACTCGGTAGGATTGTCTGCCGAGAGTAATGAGTGTAATAGGCAGGGGCACTACGAATGTAGTGTGTGGACATTAAGTTGGGAATGTGGGTCTCACGGGAAGCGTGCAAGGGATAAATCCCTGCACTATCTTCTGTGCTCTCGGTGGCTCAGCTGGATAGAGCGTCTGCCATGTAAGCAGGAGATTTCGTGTTCGAGTCCCTGTCGGGGCACACAATATATACATCAACTGTCCCCGTTGATGTATATCAACAACTGCCGACAGCTTATGGTCTTGATTTAAATTATCAGAACTTGGGAATGTGGGAGCCTAGAGTGGGAGCTATGCTTAAAGTCACTTATAATTCATGTTTTACAGTGTAAATGTCCGTGTGTTTGTGTTTATTACAGTATTAATTATTCTGTTTCGTTAGTTCCACACATATTCTTTAATATCTATCCGTTAGCACGTGTGTCTTTGTCTGTTCAAGGCCAAGTGTTTGTCGTCGGTTGGAGAGCCTTCAGTTCTTGGAATCTGATTTATCTTTCAGTTATTTCACTGTAATTTACTTGTGTAGGCAATTACTTCCACGGATTAACCGACTGTTCGAAAAACGAACTAGCCTTGAGCTCGTCGGTTTCTAGCTCCTCTTCTCTACTGGTAAGGCTCAAATTACATTACCTGCACATGTGCAGTAACCTGCGTTTCCGACTGATCTGAACTCAGGATCGTAATTCTCATCGTGTTCCACGGTCTGAGTTCTGCAAGTTGTACCAGGCGGTTGAGCAAACCTTCTTGTCGACTAGATGTATGTATTTGTGATGCATGTTGCAGTTTTTCTAGTCCGTCTTCTGTTTTCTGTGCGGTGTTAGTATGAATGCGAGGTGCTTGTGCGATTCCATACCATTACGTTATCCTTGTTTTAAGAGAACCCAATGACTTACAAGCTCATGAGACAACACATCTGATTATTTGCTGCGTTCACATGATTACTTCAGGCAGGACCATCAACCATTACGTTTTTGTATAAATGTGTAGTGCTTTCCTAAATGTGTTGCACTGGTTAGTGAAGGTTGAACTGAATTTCACTGTTACTGCTGGTAATTCTTCTCACACATCCCAGTTTTTACTCATATTCTGTATGATACATCCTACAGAGTTTTCCGTTGGGGTAATGTATGCAGGTCCATTTATTTATTTATTTATTGGCTTATTTAGTAAAGTTTTACGTTATATAGTAATCTACGTATTGGATGTTTTATTAACGATCGGTTTGACCCGTGATTAAATTCATTTCAGCCTGTCGTATAACCAAGGAACTATTCACTGATAAGTGGCTTATCCTCTGATTGTTGAAGAAAAGTTATTTACTGTTGATTAAGGAAAGTACAGTACGTGATACTGGACATAATTTGAATTGACCGAACGGTTGATCCAGCAATTGCGCCTCTGGTTCGTTTAATCTATTAATTTTAGCTAATATATTTGATATATCCGATTATTTTATTTTATGGGACCCTGAATCTAATTCACATAGGGCCAAATTTTAATGTACACTAATTTCACACTTAATATATCTCTTAGCTGAGTAGCGTGCGTAACGCAAGAGTAAATTACTTCGTAGCGTAAATATTGAATAAACAAGTAAATGAATGGTATTACATTGTATCTCCTGTAGTGAGTGTCTAACGATATGAGTTTGTACGTGCATTCAGTCGTATAAGTACATAGAGTCTAAATATGTGTTTCATGTAGAGTTGTTAGCAAAGAAGTAATAAATTGAAAGGGTATTATGATGCTGAAATTTTACTGCATAAAGAGCAAAAATATAGTGTTTTATAGATATTCTTTCTTTCCTTCCTTGTGGGGGAGGGGGGAAGGGGAGGGGGGAGAACGTCAGCGAGAAAAAGTATGGAAAAAGTTTGAAATGATGTATGTAGCTTGTTGGGAGTGGGTAAATACTCTCGTTCTCAACTAGTGTATGAATGTAGTTTGGATAATTTGCGCCCCATGTGGTAGGCTGTCTCAAACAGAATTGCAATTTCTCACTGTAATACTAATCTTATTGTCTTAAAGCTTTTAACGTAAGATTATAACAGAGTTTAGGTTTTTAGATTCGGTTGATAACTATATGAAATACTGTAAATCAAATTATCGCTGTTGTACCTGGGTGCAACTAGTCGTTTCAATGTTTAAGTTGTTTAGCGATGTAGATAAGTACCTACTGAACAATGTACGTCTACGATAAGCGCTCTGTAAGCTTCGTGACGCACTGGTGACCTTCCAGGCTGCCGGAGGCTCGCGGGCGGGACTTGGACAACGCCGACATGCGCCACTACGACGAGGCGCACCGACGCCGGCGCCGCGACGCCACCGCCGCCGCTCGGGACTGCGACCTCCTCTACCCGGAGTGCGACATCGACTCCATCTTCGACTACCAGCTGCCCCTCGACTAATGCGACCAGTGCCCGTTCTCTCAACCATTTCATTAGCTGCCACATCCTCTCTGGAATAATCAGTCAGCTCGTGAAGCTATAATAGTGGGGCGGCACCCACTGATCACTCATTTGCTGTCTACGCCTCTTCGTCTATATACAATAGCTATGCCCTTCCCGTCCAATTTCACACGTGCGCTATAGACGCCTCCTCATCTGCGTACGATAACTCTGCCCCTTCCCTCTAATTACAGGGTGGGCAAAATGATCATTTCATGCACATTGAGATAGGCGACCCAACCTCCCCTGGGTGGGGCTGATGTAAGTTCCTTTGCCTGTCTCAAAGAGCACTTTCTGGACCAGTTTCATTTTTCCCACCACGTCTGTCCATGCTTTGGCTGCGCGCAGATGCACTTCTTATGCTCGGAGTTCCCCGTAGGAGCTGTCTTTGCCGCAGAAGTATTCATATGCTGTGTCTTCATAACATTGGTGGATGGGATGGCTAAGGCACGCCAATACAGACGAGCTCAATCCGGTTGAAGCATGTTTCAGTCCTTTGGATTGAGAGCCATTAAAGTGCAGGTCTTGATCACTAAGCTGTCTCAAACCACAAACCACTCCCCAGTGTCCCTCATGGACACCGTATTTTACTCGGTCGGTAGCGATCTCTCCAAGAAAAGGTGCGCGATCGGTGCAGCTGTATATCAGTTGGCTATGCACTGTCAGCGGATTACACACTCTCACTTCTCTGTCGCAGTGATGAATAACAGACACTCTAACACATCTCAGAAGTCTTACTGCTGACCAGTTGGGACGATGGAATTTGCTGACTGAGAAATGGCGTAATTTTTTAGGTCAAAACATTGTCGTCATAAACTGAAAAACTATTGTTCATATCGGATATATATACATACAGGATGTAACGTGTACAAGTGCAGATATTTCTATTGGTGAGTGACGACAGTGTACTGAATGCAATATTTTCGTCATTTCCATACTACTAATTGTGGCCATTAGGTGTAGTAACCATTTAGGTTGGTTAGTACCTCCAGGTATGTATGACAAGAGCAAGTTATTAATGTTAATTTTCCCCTGGGTAGCAGGCCAGGTGATGACGTGTGGACGTGTGGGCGCAGAACTGTTAATCTATACCGACTGCTGTAGTCCACTTAGCAGCGTCGTATGACCATGCAGAAAAAGTACAACCAACACGTTCATGTGTGAGCATGTTAAAGTACCAGCAAAATGTATCAGCACTAAATGTATCTGTACTTATACCCATTGCACCAAGTATGTTCCACTAATGTCAATTATCAATGAAGATGAGAATAACTGAGAAGAACTCCCATATACCGTTTTCCATTAGCATTCAGTACACAAACATCTGAGACCCTTCCCACCTGTAGCACAGTATGTCTCAATGGCTTCTAGCTATAACACAAAACCGCACACAGTGTTAAAGTCGGTAGAAAAAAAATAATTGCTTAGTAAATATTTATTCTGATTTTCAGCACCGAGCCCCGCATGCAGACGTACTACGCCAATCCCTCTCGGCACGTTTTCCTCAGTTTTTACAACTCAGGTAGTTAGTTTCCATTTCTGGCAGCAGTAATGATTCGTCCCATTAGTTCAATATGCAAACATCACGCAGGATTTTGCAATAAATCACCACATTAACAATTCGCGATGGAGTCGTATCAGTGCGGTTCAAGAAAGGGGTACTATCAGGTAGCTGAATCAAACTCTCCCTATCTTTCAGCCAAAGTACCGTATGTTTTACTTTCACGTTGTGTACTTCAGTGTGTATGCTTCGTAAACGCGAGCTTCACGTAAACTGACTTCTGCGACACTAACGCTCGATGAGAACACCTCCTCCCTTTATTATTGTGGCACTTTAACCAAATCTATTTTTAAAACATCTCCTCCCTCTATTATTGTGGCACTTTAACCAAATCTATTTTTAACAGAGAACCGTTTGCGGTGATGTGACATCAAAACCGCCTCTGACCTGCACCTGTGCCTTTTATCACGCTATTTGGTTATTATTTCAGCATTTTACTGCGTTGGCCGCGACCGTGATACACGTATGTTCGGCCTCAAAGTGATTTTGCTCACTTACCCTGCGATAATAAACAAAAAGCGTGAGAAATATCGCAGAGTGTTGTAAAACGTCAGTTAGGGCAGGAGCAGAGCAGGGAGACAGTATTCGCGAAAAAAAATTTCCAGACAGACTCAAAAACACAGAGCGTAGTGAAATGTTTCATGAACTGTGAAGATAATTGTAGATTTGAACCTCTGGATAGAAATAACGCCAGTTACCAAACCCATAAATAAGAAACTTTTATTTACAAGCGAAATTTACAGCTGTTTTTAACAAATAATGTGGCAAAATAAAGTGAATAACAGCAAATGCGGTGTTTCATTTATCTTCTACTGTCGAGCTACCCTTACAAGCAGTTTCGCGAACATAGGTTAAGCAAAGCTGTTGTAGTTAGTAAGCTGGCTGGAGCAAATACCTAGCACTTTGCGTTGAAAAAGCTGTAGCCGGAGCAATAGGGACCAAATCTGTTCCATACAGTAGCTACGAATAAACATTACATAAAGTAATTGTAATGGCAAAAACAAGCGCGTGGATCATTCAAGCAGGTCTCTCGCTAAAAATGGTAAGGGAGTGTAAAATTTTTTCTTGGGATTAATATATTATTTATTTTATAGGTTTATTCCTGTGTTAGCAGGTGAATTTTCTGACAACTTTGAATCAAGATTCTCACTCCGGTTACACATCTGCAGAGTACTTTAAGTCATGTAAGGCGCAGGTATTAATAAATATTGGAATATGCCTCTGTTATAGTAGAAGACAATGGCTTGTTTATTTTTTTCTCTTTTCACTGTGAAATAGAAGGAAAACTCTGAGCCAGAACAGAAAGAAAGTCAAAATTTACTCAATAAATTATTTTGTCGTGGTAAATGAGGAAATTTCAATTTCGCTTTACTTTTCTCATTCCTAAAGTCTTCTGTACAGCAATGAAGGAATCTCCCCTTCAGCAACGGAAGAATCTTCGAAAACATGACATTACTCTTTTCATCTTATTTTGTATCTTACAAAAACGAAAGAATCGTAGATGAAAACAATTCTGATACAGGTGCCAAAAGTACCTGCGACTTGATACTGTGAACCGCTGTTCAGTTGCTATGCCTTCAATTATTCACTTTGTTGATACTTTATAATTAATATAATTAAGGTTAAAATTAATAGAATTAATGTTGCTATTTAATTACCTTGGCACAATAGTAACCTCTGACAACTCCATAAAAATTGAAATAGAATCACGAATTCAGAAGGCTAACAAATGCTACTATAGTCTCTTGACAGTTTTCAAAAGCAAGTTAATTTCTAGGAACACCAAACTACAAGTATACAAATCATTGATTATACCAGTACTCACCTATGGATCTGAAACCTGGACTCTCACAAAAAAAGAGGAAAACAGATTAAGAGTATTTGAACGAAAAATTTTGAGAAAAATATTTGGACCCATAAGAGATAGGATCAGTGATGAATGGAGATTGCTAAATAACAATGAAATTTACAAATTATATAAAGACTCCGATATAGTGGCCAAAATTAAAGCCAAAAGACTGAAATGGATAGGGCATGTCATCAGAGCACCACCAAACAGGACCATCAAGAAAGTGACTGAAGAGATTCCCACCGGAAGACGACCTCTTGGACGCCCACGCATGAGATACTTGGACAATATTCAAGACGATCTCAGAAAACTAGGACATGACAGACAGTGGCAAATTACTTGTAAAGACAGAGCAAAGTGGTTCAACATTGTCCATTCTGCAGCAAAAAGCCTTCATGGATTGTAATGCTTAATAATAATAATAATAATAATGTTGCTAGTGCGTGGTGAGTATCTGCTTTGTATGCACGAATCAGAATTAAGTGTGGTGACATTACTTCCTGAGGCACCTAAACTACTCTAATGTAGCAGCAACTATAGCATTAATGGAACAGATAAACAATATTACTCACTTCTGAAAATCGTTTTGCAGCGAAGGTTGTTTCTGAAACAAATTTATCTGTCCGGTAAATGTACAAGTACGAGGGCGGGCTGAAAAGTAATGCCAAAGAATTATTATGTGGAAATTCTTGTACCTTTTTAAATTAAAAAAAAATGTTGTTCACTTTCTACGTCTTTATTCTTCACGTCTACATGTTCATTTCTCATTTCTCAACATAGTCACCCTGGCAACGACCACATTCCTCGCAATGAGAGAGCAGTTTGTTGATACCGTTACTGTAGAAAGCTTGACTTTGTTGACGGATCCAAAATTTCAACTCTGCTTGCATAGCTTCATCGCTCTAAAGGTGAAGTCCTCGAAGGTGTCCTTTAAGTTCTGGAAATAGATGAAAATTGCATGGGGCCGAATCAGGAGTTTTTGGAAAATGATCTATGACAGTGAGCCCAAGGCGTCGGCTTGTTGCAGATTTCTCAGCGTTAGTGTGTTGTCTGACACTCATGCTGAGGACAGGGTTTTCCATGCGCTGTCGAACTGTTCGAATTCTAAACTCGATTACAGCACACTGTTTCTCGCTCACCAACATAGTTACATTAACACCACTATGTTACACGGAATAATCTGGAGCCCTGTAGTGGCCGAGAGCTGGAAATAATACACAAGGGGAATGAAGACGCAGAATGTTAATAAAATTTGTTTTATTTAAAAAGCTTTAAGAGTAACTCTTGATTCGTTACGAAGATACGAACAGAAGTATGCCTCTTTCAAATAGCACCCTACCTGTTTATTCGGTAATGCACTTCCTCCTAAAAACCTATAGCATGTACCACATGACGCTATTAAAACGGTAACACATAACTATCACTCTTCTGTGCTGGCGCATAGTGAAGCTGTCTAGGGTAACTTATCCCGTCCGCTGGTTGGAATAAACAGTAAACGACTCAAAGCATAAGGAAAATGCACATCGATCGTTACTGTTATGCTAACTTATGTTCTCCACAGATAAGCAGCATTTCTACCGCAGTCTAACGTAAGAGTCGCGATGTATCGCCTCGATTTTGTCGCCTGCTGTGCCAACAGCGCACGAAGCGGCCAGTAAGTAAAGCTGTGAGCTCGGTGCGATCGCGAAAGCGAAAGCGAATAGTAGTTGTCTATTTTTTGTCTGAACAATTTTTTACGAAAGGGAGCGTCTGTAGTGCAATAAATTGCAGCAACAACAAGAACAAGACACATCATCTTCCTTTTTTTAGGTTTCTCAAGGATCCTTAGAGATATATACCATCATGTTACTAAATTGTATCGTCAGGATTCACTTGCAAACTACATGTGTATTAATGATTAATGTTCCGTTTTAGGAAAAGAAAATGGCTAGTGAATAGCAGACGAGACGATCTTCTGAAAAAGCATCCTGTTTGCCTTGATAATAATATTAAGTTTTGTTCGCCACACTTCGAACAAAACTAGTTCGTGAATGCCTACAATTATAAAATCGTGTGAAATGTAGTACTCACACTGTTTGACATCCCGAATAAGCCACTTCAACTGACGAAGAAGAGGAAACTGCCACAAAGTTTCGACAATCCGTCTAAAGCTGTAAAACAGTCCTATGGCACAATCGGAGCCAGTTCAACACTCTTTATGTGAGTACCAGATTTATCTGAATCGTCAACACAGACTTGCTTTGACGATGAAGTGTTTGGATTAAGTACAGTTGCTCGTGCCTTGCAAAAGTGTGTGAAGTGTCAGAATCTGCAGATCGCTAGACTTCGTGCAAAAGTATTATGGGACAAGGAAACTGCCTATCATTTTAAGTACAGACTGTACAGACTGTAACAGAAACTGTATCAGAAGGATCAAGTTAAAGAAGTGGTTCAAATGGCTCTGAGCACTATGGGACTTAACTTCTGAGGTCAGCAGTCCCCTAGAACTTAGAACTACTTAAACCTAACTAACCTAAGGGACATCACACACATCCATGCCCGAGGCAGGATTCGAACCTGCGACCGTAGCGGTCGCGCGTTTCCAGATTGTAGCGCCTAGAACCGCTCGGCCACCCCTGAGGGCATGGATCAAGTGAAGAAGGACAAACAAATTTCGAAGACTACAGGAGCCTGATATTTACAAAAAGATGCCCTTGACTTGTTGTTCAGCCAGATTAGCGTGCCATTAAAAGAGGAACATGCTGCAAGATAGAAAGAGGAAAATAAGTTGTTTGTTCAAAATTTATTATATTACAGCACTCAGGCATACAGCTTTCGTCAGAATGTTCTATGCTTCCATTATTTCGTTCATTACAGAGGTATGTGGAAGCCATATATTCCACCTTTTAAAGCAGAACATACAGCATTTCTCCGATACTGATAAACTTATGAATATATCATTAGATGAAATGTTTCTAATGGCAAATTTAACATATGACAGCACTTCCGACAGTGTTGTTGGCTTTGAGGGCTTGGGGTTTACACGCACAGCATATTTCTCCCAATAGTTGGCAGTTGCTTGTCCCATTTAGAATAAAATAATGTGGTAACAGGCAACATTAACTAAAACACAGCCGGCCGGTGTGGCCGTGCGGTTAAAGGCGCTTCAGTCTGGAACCGCGTGACCGCTACGGTCGCAGGTTCGAATCCTGCCTCGGGCATGGATGTGTGTGATGTCCTTAGGTTAGTTAGGTTTAATTAGTTCTAAGTTCTAGGCGACTGATGACCTCAGAAGTTAAGTCGCATAGTGCTCAGAGCCATTTTTGAACTAAAACACAGTAGGCCTACGGGACGACAAATGGGGCGTCGATCCCTTTTGCACTTAGTGGTACATGTCTGTACTTCTTACGAGTGAATCTGTGTGTTTATATTCTTTTGACACCAAAGTGGTAAGCTGCAGTTCTATCCAATGTCAGACGTGTTTCTTCACTTATGTGTTGTAGCTTGCCACTCAAATCATAATTTTTATACCTACTTGCGCTTACTTTAGAAGCATTTTTAGAAACATCTATGTCGTCTGATATTACACAAACTCATGGAAGCAAAAAATAATTAAAATATTTCGTAAAGCACGTAGGAAAGGGATGCAAAACATTATGCTTAGGGCGCATGTGACGTTCTCCTTCCTCGCCGCTTGGAGCGCTAGTGTCGCTCCAGCTGTCAAACAGCAACAACTTTTACAATAGTGAGTGTCGCGACTGTTATGTTAGACTGTGATTTCTGCTTGTCCCTCGTTGGTCTATTTTGTACTAACACAAACCGTCGACGTATGACATCGATGTGCACTTTTCTTGTGTTTTCATTTGTTAAATGTAAACTATAGCAAGAAGATAATTTACTGTAATGTGTTCTAGTATCGGTGAGTCAATGTCAGCTTTGTGTTAGTTTTTAATAACGCCATGTTCATGCGAATACGTATGTTACGTTTATGAAAACTGCTTGAGGGGGAGACGGGATTGCCAAATAAAAAAATGTTGGGTAGTATTTGAAAAAGACGTATTGCTTTTCATATCTTCGTAACGAACAAAGTCACAAGAAAGGCAGTCATTGTTGTTAATGTTCCCTTCGTAGACAAACAACATTTGCTTCGTCGATATTTTTTAAATTTGCTTGTGAACAAAAAGATATTTGGAGTGGTCAAAGTAAATAGGCAACCTTTTTAATGATCAAGTTGTGAAATACTCGAACTCCAGTGTATAATAATATCATAATGCAGAGTTTTATCATGGAAAATGCAGTATTCTATCTGGGTATTCCGCCATATTACTCGCCTTGCTGACAGGTGGAACGAGTGTTAATGAAGAAATGGATTCATATCCCTGTACGGGCACCCTGACTGAGGTTTTTCATTGTTTCTCTAAATCACATCAATCTCATGTCGGATGGATTCTTTGCAATAGTCCTTCCGATTTCCTACATCATGGTTTGTCTCAGTCGGCCACGTTGTTGACGTTACATTATATCGTGTCATACAGTCGTTTCCTTGAAGACATGTTTCTGCGCTTCTGCGGAAATATCGTTACGACTTATTTCAGGAGACAGGAGAGGTACATTTAAAGTATTATCGTTTGCTGACGTTGTAGTTGTACCCATCGGCTCGTGAAATTCGGAAAATGTCGAGTAGAAAATAGTGGAGTAAGTGACAAGGGGAATCGTGTAATCGCGAACGTGAAAGAAACAAACCAATAGATTTCAGCTGATGTTAATATTTTTTAGTAAAATACAAAAGCGGTACAGCAGTGAAAGAGAGACTGTTAACTACCCTTCTCGTGATTAGATGCCTACTTCGCGATTTTTTTTAAAAAGAAGGTGATGAAGATTACGGTTCCACTTCCTGTGTACGATAAGACAATAACGGATGGAACAGAAGCTCGGGTTGCGTAAGGATCCGAAAGGAAAACCTTTTCAAAGGAACGAACCTGACAGTCACCTAAAGCGATTTACGGAAGCGATGGAGAACGCAGGTCTCGTTGGTCTGACCGAGATTCGATCTCGTGTACCCCGGCTTGCTAGCGCACTGTGTCGCGACGCTCGCTGCCTTTCTACATACAAATATTTATCGAACTATGACACTGGTCCGCAAAGGGCAGATCTCATAAATCTCTCTGTAACAGTAATGTTTCCAACAGTCGGCCGCTGTGGCCGAGCGGTTCTAGGCGCTTCAGTCCGGAATCGCGCGACTGCTACGGTCGTAGGTTCGAATCCTGCCTCGGGCATGGATGTGTGTGATGTCCTTAGGTTAGTTAGGTTTAAGTAGTTCTAAGTTCTAGGGGACTGATGACCTCAGATGTTAAGTCCCATAGTGCTGAGAGCCATTTGAACCATTTTTTTTTTGTTTTGTTTCCAACAAACATTTCAGCTCTGTTGGGTTTCTTTCAATACAACTGATAAGCTTTCGCATCTTGTGTGTCCTACGAAATCAGAAATTGTTGCAGTATATCACCTCCTTGTAACGCCTAATTTAAGAAATGGCTTCACTAATCGGCTATTATCCCATCGCTGTCCGGAGCATCTCCAGACACGTCTTCGCTGGCCGTCAGGTCTCAGTTCGAAACCGGACTCATCACTGGAGACACTTCTATTCCAGTCAATGAGATTCCAATCCGAACACGTGTTGGGAGACGCCCTTGCAGAGGTGGGATACCAGCCTGACGGTAGCCCGCCATACGGCACGACAACCAGGAGTGAAATTTCATGTCAGGTCCCCTTTGCTTATCATCCGCGGCACAGCGGTACGTCGACGATATTCTACGCGCCGTTTTGTTGCCCCACATGGCAAGCTATCCTGGGCTTACCTTTCAGCAAGATAATGCCCGCCCGCACACAACGAGAGTTTCTCCTGTTTGCCAACCCCTACCTCCGCCAACAAGGTCGCCGGATCTCTCCGAAGTTTGGAGCATTACAGGCCGGTCCCTGCAGTCTTCCCGGAATTTTGACGATCTAACGCACCAGTTGGACAGAATCTGATACGATATCCCTGAAGAGGACATCCTGCAACTCTACCAATCAGTGACAATCCAAATAACTGTTTACGTAAAGGCCCGAGGTGGACCAACGCGTTATTGGCATGCTCGATTTGTGAAGCTCTTTCTCTTGAGTAAATCATCCAATTTTTCTGAAATTTTAATGATTTATTTTTCTGTAATTGTGTAACACATCTACCGATTTCGATCCAGTTCGGATAATTCCTTTGCGGGGTGTCATTTATTTTGTATCTTAGGGTGTAAGAATTTTACCAGTATACTTAATTAATGTAGTAGGAATTGTTCATAACATTGTTGATCCCAAGTTCAAAATTAATGGCCGGTCTCCGTTACGATTACCGTCTTCAGATCGAAACAAGTTAATCTATGTCAGAAGGCGACTAAAACGCTCGCCGGGTTGCAGTAGAAGGTGCCTGCCTAACGACTTCCAGGGGCAACAAAAATTGGCTTTTAATATTTCATATATACTCCTGGAAATTGAAATAAGAACACCGTGAATTCATTGTCCCAGGAAGGGGAAACTTTATTGACACATTCCTGGGGTCAGATACATCACATGATCACACTGACAGAACCACAGGCACATAGACACAGGCAACAGAGCATGTACAATGTCGGCACTAGTACAGTGTATATCCACCTTTCGCAGCAATGCAGACTGCTATTCTCCCATGGAGACGATCGTAGAGATGCTGGATGTAGTCCTGTGGAACGGCTTGCCATGCCATTTCCACCTGGCACCTCAGTTGGACCAGCGTTCGTGCTGGACGTGGAGACCGCGTGAGACGACGCTTCATCCAGTCCCAAACATGCTCAATGGGGGACAGATCCGGAGATCTTGCTGGCCAGGGTAGTTGACTTACACCTTCTAGAGCACGTTGGGTGGCACGGGATACATGCGGACGTGCATTGTCCTGTTGGAACAGCAAGTTCCCTTGCCGGTCTAGGAATGGTAGAACGATGGGTTCGATGACGGTTTGGATGTACCGTGCACTATTCAGTGTCCCCTCGACGATCACCAGTGGTGTACGGCCAGTGTAGGAGATCGCTCCCCACACCATGATGCCGGGTGTTGGCCCTGTGTGCCTCGGTCGTATGCAGTCCTGATTGTGGCGCTCACCTGCACGGCGCCAAACACGAATACGACCATCATTGGCACCAAGGCAGAAGCGACTCTCATCGCTGAAGACGACACGTCTCCATTCGTCCCTCCATTCACGCCTGTCGCGACACCACTGGAGGCGGGCTGCACGATGTTGGGGCGTGAGCGGAAGACGGCCTAACGGTGTGCGGGACCGTAGCCCAGCTTCATGGAGACGGTTGCGAATGGTCCTCGCCGATACCCCAGGAGCAACAGTGTCCCTAATTTGCTGGGAAGTGGCGGTGCGGTCCCCTACGGCACTGCGTAGGATCCTACGGTCTTGGCGTGCATCCGTGCGTCGCTGCGGTCCGGTCCCAGGTCGACGGGCACGTGCACCTTCCGCCGACCACTGGTGACAACATCGATGTACTGTGGAGACCTCACGCCCCACGTGTTGAGCAATTCGGCGGTACGTCCACCCGGCCTCCCGCATGCCCACTATACGCCCTCGCTCAAAGTCCGTCAACTGCACATACGGTTCACGTCCACGCTGTCGCGGCATGCTACCAGTGTTACAGACTGCGATGGAGCTCCGTATGCCACGGCAAACTGGCTGACACTGACGGCGGCGGTGCACAAATGCTGCGCAGCTAGCGCCATTCGACGGCCAACACCGCGGTTCCTGGTGTGTCCGCTGTGCCGTGCGTGTGATCATTGCTTGTACAGCCCTCTCGCAGTGTCCGGAGCAAGTATGGTGGGTCTGACACACCGGTGTCAATGTGTTCTTTTTTCCATTTCCAGGAGTGTAGTTACAGACCGAATTTAAAAATATAAAATGCGGTGATGATCTACCCATTAATAATCTTGTGTTAAAGGTTTACCTCAATAAGTCTATAATTAAAATAAGAAATGATGAAGATGAAGTCCCATGTTGCTTGACAGAGCGTAGGGGAACGATGCGGGAGAGCCGCACCGCCGCACTAGTCAAGGTCCTAGGGGAGGTGGTTTGCCACTGCGTTCCTCTGACCAGGTAAAAATAAGAAAGTGTGAATAAAAATTGAGGCGTCGTAACTAACGACGCGCAAATTACCCAGACTACTTTCATACAGTATTTGAGAATGAAAGCACTCACCAACTTGCAGGAGTCTTTATACATAACTTCAAACCATTATGAAACTTTTCTCACTGACACAAAATAATGAAAGGAAAAAATGTTTAACGCTTACTACATTTTAGCCGTTCATGTATTAAAACTTCGGGATGACTCATGACGTTTTAATTTATTACTTGTTTATTACTGAATCTAGTCCCAACACATTTTGCAGGCAGCATCCACATATACCACTGATGTACTCGCAAAATTGTGTAACTGTACGACACACAGTTCGGGAGATACGACGTTATAAACACAAAGATACGTAAAAAACTAGCTTCTTTTGCGAGGGTAATCCCAAAAGTAAGGTCTCCTATTTTGTTATAAGTACAGAACTCTGTTTGTGTGGCAATTGGTTACACTGTTATGAAGAGTGCTTCACGCGCTGTGTGTAAACACGCGCACGCCGCGCTGAGGCTCTCAGTCTTGGCTTGGCAGCCGTTGAGAATGGAGCTCTCGTTCGATGTTACCGCCAAGTGCGAATTGCGCGCAGTTATTCGATTTTTGAACGCAAAGGGCATTGTGCCGATTGAAATCCATCGCCTATGGATGGAAGTGTATGGTGAGTCGTGCATGGATTGCAAAAATGTTCGTAAAAAAAAAAAAGTGGTGTAGAGAGTTTACAAGTGGTCGGACCGAAATTCACGACGAAAAAAGGAGCGGGAGGTCGTCAATTTCTGAGGAGACAGTGTTGAAGGTTGAGCAAAGCATGCGTGAAGATCGGCATGGCGGCGAGCTGGTATGACACGGGCGTACAAAAGCTGCCACAGCGTCTACAAAAATGCATCAGCAGAAATGGTGATTACGTCGAAAAATAGATAAATGTTCAAGCTGTAAACTGATGTAAACCACTGTAGAAATAAACAGGTCTATGTACTTATAAAAAAATAGGAGACCTTACTTTTGGGATTACCCTTGTAAAATGGAGCGGAAATTACCCAAGCTATATTATTCCAGTGAATAATCTGAAACTAATCAGACCAACATAATTAAGGTTTTTACCTTCAGCCATGGAAGTTTTACATGCTGAACGTAAAATACTAAAACCATGAACACATTTCCATAGTAATTAGACGCGAGAAGCTGTTCTACACGAGGGAGATCGATTCTTTCAAGAAACGGGGGAACAGGGATGGGGAGGGAGGGAGGAGGAGCTGGAGGAGGAGAAGACTAGTGTTTAATGTCCCGTCGACAACGAGGTGAGGTCACTAGAGACAGATCACAAGCTCGGATTATGGAAGGCTAGGGAAGGAAACCGGCCGTGGCCTTTCGAAGGAACCATCCCGGCATTTGTCTCAAGCGATTTAGGGAAATGACCGAGAAGCTAAATGAAGATGGCCGGAATGCGGGTTTGAAAAATCGTCCTCCCGAATGCGAGTCCAGTGTGCTAACCACAGCGCCGCTCGCTCGTTTCGGGGGGCGGGGGGGGGGGGGGAGGGAGTTCTGGTTATGTATACAAGGCGTATTTATCTGATACACCCAAATGTTTCGTCAAAATGAAACTTTCAGCAGTTAAGTTCGGCCTAAGAAGTCTGCTCTTTTAGGCCTCATGCTTAATGTGTGTAATTAACTTTTCAGTTGGTCGTTATTACCAAAATATCGATTACGACCTGTATGCTCCTGCTCTAGACTGATAATAAACATTTATTTTGTAACAACAAGTCATCTCGGATGGTTCTCATTAAGAAATATTCTAATTTAAAAAAAGTGTACTGAGTAGCGATAGTTCAGTGATTCCTTATGTGTAGTTTAGAAAGACAAAATATCGAAGCGAAAAGGAGAGAAGACAGCTGTGGCTCATAACGTGAACAGTGTGTGAACGTGCACGGTCTTTCAGGGGCGGCGTTTCTCCGCCGGGCAACGTCGGGGGTCTCTGAACGCTGCTATCAAATACCGTGACGGGAATAGCTTTCCAATAGCAGTCACGAGGATGTCTTTCGGTGGAGCTATTTAAGTCGTCTGTGGCGTATCCCTGACCTAGCTGCGAATAGCCGCAGGGGGTGAGGGGCAAGGGTTGAGGGGTGAGGGGCGTAGCCACGTGCTCCACTGTGGGAACGGGGCCGCCTCAGACATGTGCCGCCTCTCGCCGCAGGATTCGTTCGCAGCAGGCTGGTGTAAGGACGACAGCCATTCCGAGCTGCATCCGTATTGTCACTTGAAAAACTGCTGCTGTTCATTCGAAAACTTATCACAATATTCTAGAGGCTTTCTCGGAGATTTTGAAAGCCATCTGCTTTAGACAGTGTGGCGTTCGCTGTTTTATTCAGTGGTTTGGCATTTTACTAATTTGTAAATGAAAATGATAATGTTATTTTATTACAGTGGGTAATTACAAAATAATTTTTTCTCCCGGCTAAAGATTTGGTCAAGTTGCTGAAGAACTCCAAGTTAACGTTGTGTTAAAGTGTTGTCTGTAAACTGTGTAAGCGTCACTAAATCACAGTTCATACAACAGATTCTATACAGCTATTGATTATGATGGAAACAGTTATCTTCAGCAAAATTATCATTTAAACCACCGAATATCAGCCGCGCACAACACTGACGTATGTTACCTGAAACAATATTCTTCGCAATTCGTGCGTAATTAATTTCGGTTCCATACATCAACAAGAAAAAGTTTGTTATATGGATCGTGCAATGAGCACTGTTTTAAAAGAACCAATCTGATTCGAATTATTTTCAGTAAAATGAGTTCGGAACCACCGGTGCACATTTATTTTTACACAGTTTTATTACCTTCGGCATTTATGTCTGCAGAGTTGCGTAATTTGAATTTGCCGCTGAGATAATTGTTAAGATTGCGGCAGACAATTGATAGAGACTTTCTATTGTTAGAGCAAATTTCCTTTTAACAGGATAAGTATTTCAAATGCTTATTAAACTTTACTTTCATATTGTGCACCATTTAGACTAAGTTTCATCAAGCAAACCTTTGATACTTTCGTAAGAAACAGATAAAAATGCGATACAAATCGCTATCATCAATGGCTGCGCTCCTTGCATATATATTCGGAAAGAAATAATTAACACAGATAATGCTTATTGAGAGAGGAATTAAAGTTACAAATAATTATTCACTCATATTTATAATAATAATGAACTCTATTCTCAAGTAATAATTAACAAATAATTACAATTTCTTAACAGACCTCAGTTTGATATGCGTCTTGATGCGCAACCTACAAAAGCCAACCAACAAAAGGTAAAAACAAAGGAAGACAAACGCAGATCATAAAAGGAATTTAAAATTATCATTGTCTTTGTATGATACACATCGATAAGTCCAAGTACATTATAAAATCTTCACAATAAAGGATGACAGCCAAAAACAGTTGCAGGATAGAATTTTTTTTATTAATAAAAAAAATTCTATCCTGCAACTGTTTTTGGCTGTCGTCCTTTATTGTGAAGAATTTTAACAGGTGCTGCTGCAGCCATGTTTAAAATCTTGAAACATCATAAAATATTATATAAATAATTAATATTTATCATCGTTTTATTTCACTGTTTTTTCATATGTCGGATAGATAATGTTTATAACTGTTAGTCATAATTTCCTCTCGTCGCACTGTAGCTAAAATTTATCTCGTGGATGTTACAACAGCTTTCACGCTGTGTATTCATACGACGTATCGATAGCATTTTCATGTCTCAAGGAACCTATAATCACTCTCTGTATGCTAGAGCAGCTATATCTTTGACTGGGAAGCGCAAAGGCATGCCTTAAACAAGTCTCCCGAACTCTGAGATTAACCAGCCAATTGCATTGCTTGGCGCGGATAAGCACTTACCAAGTGTAGAAGAATGAAACAATTTACCTATAGATGGTGCTAGCCGAAGATGTGGGGCCCTTGAGACCGCGTCTACAGCGCCATCTCCTTCTTGTAACGGGTGACGACGAATGTCAACACACAGAACCCAAATTCCATACATCGGTATCTACTTCAAAGCCATAAACATGTCGAGTTGTGTGCCTACGAACTACGATTTGCGGACAGCATTGGTTTTCTGTTATCATTTGAAGAAATCTGAGAATGGCATCGAATGCCTGCCGATGCTTCGGCGAACATGCTCTTGGAAAAACACAGTGTTTCGAGTGGTTCAAAAAATTCAAAAGTGGTGATTTTGACGTGAGAAACGACGAGCGCGGCAAACTACCGAAAAAGTTCGAAGAGAACGACTTACAAGTCTTGTTGGATGAATATGATACTCAGACTCAACAGGAACTCGTGGAACAATTGAATGTGACACAGAAGGCCGTTTCTCTTCGGTTGAAAGCTATGGGAAAGGTGCAGAAGTGGGTTCCGCATGAACTGAATGAAAGACAGCAAGCAAATCGAAAGACCACTTATGAAACGCTGGTCTCCAGACACAAAAGAAAGTCCTTTCTCCATCGAATAGTGACAGGTGATGAAAAATGGATATATTTTGAGAATTCTAAGCATCGTAAATCATGGGTGAATCCAGGAAAACCATCGATATCCACTGCAAATCCAAATCGCTTTGCAAAGAAGACAATGCTCTGTGTCTGGTGGTATCAGAAGGGTATCATCTATCATGAGGTGGTAAAACCTGGTGAAACCGTTAACACTGATCGGTACGAACAGCAAATGATCGATTTAAATTTAACCTTATTTGACAAACGACCAGAATATGGAAAAAAGCAACGCAAAATCATATTGCCCCACGATAACGCCACGTCACACACAGCAAAACGGCTCAGGGAAACACGATCGAGGCGTTCAGTTGGGAAATACTAGGGCATGCAGCTTACTGTCCAGACTTGGCTCCTTCCAATTATCATCTATTTGCGTCACTGGTACACGTCCTCGGTTTACAACGCTTCAGTTCGTAAGGAAGTGTACGAAAATGTCACCATGTTTTTTTTTTTTTTTTTTTTTTTTTTTTTTTTTTTTTTTTTTTTTTTTTTGCGTGGCATTCATAGCCTGCTGCAGAGATGGCATGTATTAATAGCAATGGAGATTATTCTGAATAAAATATTTTTATCAGTTTCGAACAACAGACGTGTCATTATTGAAATCAAATTCTGGCTTCATACTTCTGCACCTGGTAGAGGCTCTTCGTTTACGCCTGCTGCGTTGAACATGCTGTGCGTTCCTGCTTTCTGTTGCACGATCGTGCCGAAGTGTTTAGTATAGACACTTTGTCTTGCTATATGGAAATAGGCAGACTAAAGTGAAATCATCCACGATTCTAGTGAGACGGTTGCTTGCTTGCATGGTCTTTGTTTAGTTACACATTAAACGGTTTTTCGCATTTATTCACCTGAGATAGTTTACAATTGTATTTCATGCGAGGAATGTTAATTTAATTGTTCAGTTCCACAACTTGGGTGGAAAAGTGGAACACTTGGAGATCAGTATAAATTGCTATTCAGTAATCTTCGTCTGCAAGAGGGTTATCTCATTGGTTTTCGACTCGTTAAATAATACCGTATTATGGGCGTTAAAATGAATAGTGGATTAGTTTTCTTCATTTTGTAGACGCATGGTCGTGTTAAGTCACATGGTCCATTGAAGGGTACATGCAGAATCTGTGTTCATTTTCTGCACAATACAAAGTGTTTCTAAATTCGATGGCAAAACTCCAGGAATGGTTTCCTCATAACAACACGAAAAAAAGGCTATGTTTACATGCGTTCTTAAATGCATAGATAACTAGTTATTCGAGTATGTTGCTGTTGGGCTGAGCGTGTTGACAAGGGCTGTTTGCCCGAGGAAAATGTACGACGCTTCTTTCAGTGATAGATAATAAAATACGCAGCTGTCACCGTATCCGTCGTAATTGTGGTGTACAGTCTGCTATAAAGTAACACACACGAAGGTGAGTACCTGAAACGTTAGAGATATTAGAAGTCATTATCAAAGATGTGTAAGGGAATGGCTTGTAATTGCCTGTGTCCGTCGTTTGCTGATTGGAAATGTACACCAACCAACAGGATGGCGCTGCAGGCGGATGGCAATGCATTGCAGGCAGGTCGCCTCTACCTGGAACGCTACCCATAACGCAGATTACCAGAGCCAAAGGCTATTCAGTATTAAGGAATTAATTGCTGTCTCTGTAAATACAGGAGTTTAACTCGTCCACCCGGCCCCAGGGGTCGGTCAAGACGCGTACAACACCAGAGAATGACGAAGGTGTGCAGTGGAAGGAAGTTTTGGAATCGGGACAAAACGGTTAGGCTTGCAGAGAAATGTAACACACGTGACATTTTGGGCGCGTTTACGTGAAAATGTGCTGTGTCCATACAATCTGGAGCGTGTAGAAGCCTTTTTTTTGCCATGTTTATCCTTCTAGAGTAACTTACTGCCAATGGTTCCTGGAGCAATGTGCCATGACGCCCAATTTCGCAGCTGTGGTTTTATTCACAGACGAAGCGATATTCACAAGGGACAGAATCCAGAATTTGCACATCCAGCACGTGTTGGCGAACACAAATCACCATGCAGTTATCCAATCATCTCACCAACAGAGGTTCTCCATCAACATCCGGGCAGTCGTCGTTCGCGATTGCTTGTTGGAAAGCCTGCGGCCGAGCAGTTCTAGGCGCTTCAGTCTGGAATCGCGCGAACGCTATGGTCGCAGGTTCGAATCCTGCCTCGGGCCTGGATGTGTGCGATGTCCTTAGGTTAGTTAGGTTTAAGTAGTTCTAAGTTGTAGGGGACTGATGACCTCAGTTGTTAAGTCCCAAAGTTCTCAGAGCCATTTGAACCATTTGATCTTGTTGGGACGCTACGACCTTCATGGGAGACTTACTGGACAGAACTACACAGATTCCTCGCGCACGGCATTGCCCTTCTACGTAGAACTCATGGTACTTGTGTCACCTCAAGAACTGTATTTCATGCACGATGGTGCTCAAACACATTTCCGTCTGTCTGCCCGGAGGCACTGAATGCACAATTCCTGAGCGCTGGATAGGCAGAGATGGACCGATTGCTTGGTAACTTCATTAGTCTGATTTAGACCCACTGGCCCTTCACCTGCGGGAACAGATAAAGCCTCTCGTGCATTCGACTGCTGCTATGGATGAACCTACTCTCCATGCACACATTGTGGAAGCCGTTTAGACAGTACGAACTACAGCAGGCACTTTTCATTGCGGGCGGATTTCAGTCAAGCGACGAACGGAGGTTTATATTCAAGCAAGAGGAGTCACTTTGAAGATTTCCCCTGATACGTAACGAGAATGTGCCGGTTAGCGTTACGGTCGTACAGGGCAGATTGTAGGAACTGAAGGTCGAATACATTTGTAATGATGCATTTCCACAAGCACGTTGACATAGTCTTTTCTTTTTTCTTCTAATTATATGAAGATTCCATTCCTGAAGTTTTGCTGTCGCGTTTTGAAACATCCTTGCATATACATGCCTATTCAGTGTTCACATAACTTGCGATTTACCACTCTTCCGATCTTTATTCAAATACTCACGTGTGCTCATTTAAGGACCTCGTTACGAGAGAATTACATACTGTTCCATTATGTTTCGAAATAAAGAATAAACCACTTTCAGTACAGAGGAGACTTTTATTTTGAAATGCAATTTCCAGCTAACAAGGTAAGTGCGTGTTGCAGTGGACTATCAAGGCACGTGGCCGTAGTGACGAAGACGTCGATATTTACCGACCACAAAAGTTCATTTCAATTTATTATGCGTTGTAGCATATAGAGTGCTAGTACATTTGTACTGCATGAATCACTCCTGCAAAAAATTATTCATTAACATAAATGGGAAGCAGCTACATGAGACGTGTTGTAAAACGTATGGATTCAATTTGTTACTGTTTAGTTCATGTTAAATTCCCCTTTCAATACTGCATTGTACTGTAAGAAAGTTCCTGGTCACTAAAGTATATAAATTAAAGTTGATCAGACCGCGTTGTTGTTCACATTGTATAAAGGGAAATGTTTTAGGACACTAAAATGTGGATCATAGAATCTTGTGAATTCATAGGTTAAAATTAAATGTGGTGACAGGGTTTTAATGTTTTCTACAAAATTCTTTTAAATATTCCGGTGGTGCTGTTTACCCATAAGCGCTTCCGTTGACGAATAATAATCTATTATTGTTTTCCTGTAATTTCTACAGATTACCAAAAACTTATTTCTGTCGGTTTTGCACGCATGAGGGAACATTCCTGAGTGAAATAACCGTTCTTGATGATGATTAGCGGGTATTTAGAGGGGGAAAAATAACTCAGTACGTATTTTGTTTGTATGTGTCAAATTTTACTTTTAAGAGGTAAAATACACCCCAAATGCTAGATTGTCACATTATGTTTAGGGGAATAACTTCGAACCAATGGTAATAAAAAAAAAAGTTTTTCATATCAAAGTTGATATGTAATTAGTATTCTTGCAAACTGTATAATAAACTTTTTGAATAATTAATTTTGTAAAATACCCCAGCACCATTAATGAATTATGAGAAATAAGAACTTAAGTTACAACACAAAGTAAAGAAGCTTTCAAGCCATGTACATCCATGTGCAATAAAGTTGGTTTCTGATATACCATTTTTGGAAAATAATCTGTACACAATGGGTTGTCGGAGTATTTTCATGATACCTAATTCAATTATCTAATCATTCACTATTATTCTAATTATTTATTTCACTTTTGTTTGTTTTACGTTTTAAATATTTATTTTACGTTTTACATTAAAGTTTTTCTGTTATTTAGTTTACCGTTTCACAGATATGTATTTTGTCAATTGAAAATAATAAGTAACCCATTATTATGACACAAAATCATTACAATAATTATAATCTGTAAAGAAATACTTAAGATATAAGGTTTCTTTTTAAATCACGCACATAAATTGAACGAAATTTCTTCACATAATATGCAAGACGAAGTACACAATGTAAAACAAAATTCAGCAGGAATTCAAAATGGCACTGCTGATTCTTAAATATCCTGATTTGTATCGGGCATATTTCAGTACGCTGGACCTTGGCGAAGAGAACCGATTATGGACTAGTGACTGCGATTTGATAATACTGTTTCTCAAGTGGTGATTGACGTCATAGTCAATCAACAAACTAAAATCTTCTAACAAAGTTTACGGCAAGTTGAAAAAAAGACAGTGAGGGAAAAGTGATATGTACGTGTGTATGATAAACCCTTTCCCTCAAAAATATTTCTCTACTTCGTACCCCCTCTGTGATACCACAGATGGCGTGTCACTGATCTCACTTGTACTAAGATTGCAGTACACGCGAGGCGCCTATTTGCTTCAACCGCCTTGAGTGGAATGCATGAGTTCTAACAAATGTTCACCAACCTGTAGTCTTCTACAGTTGTTGCCCCCTGCGCAGAAAACAGCATGTAGGTCGTGAATCCGTAATCTTGAGGCTGTAAGAAACTCTTAGAGAAGAAGTATTATTTTAGAAAAGATTAAATTTCCAATCAGTTTGTTTATACTGGTTCCCACTCGCTTTTTACTAGCGGAACACGAGAAACAACACAATTACATTTTGCTTTAGAGTCACAAATGATTTCTATTTTTCAAGAAATTGATGAACTGCATATTTCCGTAATTAGTATCACACTGTTCCCAACTATATGTCCAGAAAACCATACATTGCTAATAAAGTCATTACTAACACTGACCGCGACAGACAACATGTCTGTCCTCCGACATTCCCCAACCACCTCTATTAACAAACCATATATTACTAACAAAAACTTAACTAACATCAACCGTGTCAGACAACATCTCTGTCCTCCGACACCGCCGAACTAGCCCTGATGTTGCAGCCGATCCACTTCGTTCGCCATCCAAGTTAGGCGTGAACCGAAAATCACCGAAGTGCTTCGTCTGCCTTTTCGTTTAGCAGTTGTTTATCATTCTGCTTGTTATTAATACTTGTCAAATATTGGAATGATAGCACGTTATTGAGAGATGCTTTAAATATTAAATGCAAGTATATACGCCGTTTAGTTTGCCTAACATTAACAACAGAAGATGGTCATTTTGGCGCGCAACTACCGAACGCAGCAGCCAATCGCGGAGAAGGACCACAATTTAGGCGGTCTTTGCCACGATACCCGTAACGAACAAAGCATCTGCCACCGGTACGCCACACCACATTACGTCATCGTACCACATCTGCCTTCCCAACTGCTCTAAGAAGAGCTTCTTGTACCTGAATATGATGGCTGCGAAGCCAGAAATATTACAAGTTCTTCCAACGTCCTAAGGTTGTACCAGACCCGTCCAGCCGTTTGGGATAACCAGATGAAAAAATTTATTGTCCTCAGATGCGATGCTCAAGTCCGTTTTTCACACTGACTGGTAGCCTTTTCATGTAGTAAAATAGCGACTTTAGACCAGGAATTCGAGAATCCATTTTTAATAACCCACATGTCCTTGTAACATCACTGAAGTCTCGTCAACTAGCGTCTGACCTGGTCAAAAGACATTTGAAAGATGTTTTCTTTCCCAGAGAGGGAAAGAAAATCTCTATTATTGTTACTTTTCTGGGGTCATCAATGTAAAAAAATCGAAACCATATAGAACCATTTATTCGTTCCGAGACTATTGGAAGCAACTTCCAGGCGGCTTCCAATCCTGTGTGCGTGCGTGCGTTTGTGTGTGTGTGTGTGTGTGTGTGTGCGTGTGTGTGTGTGTGTGTGTGTTTGTATCTACACTTGGCTTCGAGAGATTTTGTGAACACTTCTCGCACTACGTTGCGTCATCCTACTCACACCCCTGTACACACAGTTAAATGCCAAGCAACTACTGTAAATGTTAAAATAAGCGTCATCACTGAATTTTTTCATTCCGGTTTTTGTGGAGATATTTTCCTTGCACTATTCTAGAAATGGGCAAAGTCGTTCATCCTTGGGAACTAGTTCAGTGGCGATCTCTCTTTTTTGGGAACCGTTCATTTTTACTCGTTCACCGTTCATTGTGCTTGGTGTATGGTTCTTATGAAAAATTAAAATTAGTGGTATAGGTGACTGAAGATGGAAGGCGCCAAGAGGGGCCACTTGCCTCCACCGCTGGAGTACAGAATTCTCACACACTTGTAATTTTCGTGGTTCTGCAAAACATCTCGTTTAGCCAACTGTAGCGTTATGTGGCTGATCGCAGTGAAATAATATAAGGTGGTGCACGAAAAACTGGCCCCGAGTACAAACTGCTCGCCAATTACGCACGATTTGTTGACCGCTACGAGGAGAATAGGTAAACATGTAATAACTAGGCAGTGAAGAAATAACAAATAAGCTAATGCAAACAACTTCGAAACAATAGATAACGATTGGTAAGCCACAATGAGCAGTCTAGTAATCGGGGCCGATTTTTCGTGCGCCGCTCTGTACCACTGAAATAATATTGTAGGGATTATCATATTCTCTTTACAAAATGTGACACCATACACTCGATTACGAAGCACGGGCTTCATGCGGTTGTTAAGTCTATCTTCCTTCCATAACAATGAACATGCTGTTTTACCTTGGATCAAAAAAGGACGGAAAATGGCCACTCGCGTGTGCCGTGCCGACGTCCTTTGCATGTGTAATAACAAAAAATCTTGCCTTTTTACAAATATTTCTTCTGCTGTTTATCGAAATAGTGAGTTAAGCTGATACGCCGCTTTGTTACCTGAAAAGACATATGTATTACGTACCACGTAATTTTTATGTAATTTACGTAATTATAAAATACATTTTAATCACCGATCGTGGACGCTGAATAGAATACGATAACACCCAGAAGTTCAATGTTCAAAAAATGTTTGAAAAATATCTATAATGGACGTGCGAAGCGAACGAAACGAACAACAACTTGATACTGAACTATAAGCAGTCGGCAGTGGAACTGCGACGAGTGGCCACGCGAAGAAGGACGCGGCCGGCCGAGCGAGACCGAGACCGAGACAGACGGAAACGAGACCGGCCGACTTGCCGTTCGAGAACGAGACCGACCGTTTCCCGTTCCTTGGAACTATAAGTAGAAAGCCGCGACGGTGGTGAAGTATGAGAGACCGTTCCTTTGAATTCGGTCGTCGCTCGTTCCGTTCATCTTGGTGAACCGTTCCTTTGGACCCGCTCTTTCGCGAACGACCCATCTCTACACTGTACAACAGCTGCTTCACTACGTCGAAGTAGTGCACTTACACATACTAGCTTTAAAACCTAGGAGACATCAGTCATTTATGATTTTGTGTGAGCACATGGGTATCTGGACCCACTTTATTTTTGACGTGAACATTCATAAAAACGACAAAGTGCAGGGACCGATTCCCGACTGGAAATGTAGGAAAAAAGTTCCGATAAACATGTGTCCGGAAATGGATCGTAGCCACGATAGATGGCGTTGACGAATGAAAGTTCCTCTGGCCACAGCGGATTGTAAGCAGGAATATGGTCCGTTATTCATGTCGGGAACAAGCAGATCGAAACGGTGGAGAAACACGGCTGTACCAAAATAAGTTCCCTCACAGACACCAACCACATCACACAATATTTGAAGCCCTTTTTGAGCGTTTGTGTGATCATGGGTCCTTTCATACAGACGAACGTGCGTTCACCAGATTTGGAGGACCTGGTTCTACAGGATGTTGAGACAGATCCTAGTAGAAGCTCCAGGCGAGTGGCCCGCAAACATGGTATAAGGCAAAGAAAGACAATGCGTACCCTGAATGACAACCGCTTCTATCTTCACCGCTCGCATCGAATACAAGGATTATCAACAGCAGATTCCCTTCTACGGGAACGATTTTGTCAATGATTTTTCCAGCAGACCACGACAATTATGGGGCTTTTGACATCAGTTCTCTTTACCGACGAAGCAGCCTTTACCATAACTGGCATCATCAATCTACATAATCGTCATCTGTGGCGTACAGAGAATCCTCGAGGAATGGCTGAGGCGTCTCATTAGATCGGTTCAGCATTAGTGTGTGGGCAGGGATTCTTTGCGACCACATACTTGGACCGGTTATTTTTCCACAACTCCTCGACACAGGAGCGTAGCTGGACTTCCTGGGGAATATTCCGCCTGGGCTGCTTGAGAGCGTGCCCCTCCGCGTTACTGTTCGCCGACACCTCAACAACATCTTCCCTGGACTTAGGACAGGATGCAGACGCTCTGTAGCATGTGCTGCTAGATCACTAGACTTTACCATCCGGATTCGTACCTCTGCGGGCATCTGAAAAGCATGGTGTACTACGAAACTGCTCCAGAAGTGCAGACTCTTGAACAGCGTAACCAGGACGTCTTTGATGCTATTCGCAGAGAGGCCGGAACTTGCGAATGAGTGTGGCAACCCACGACGCGACGTGTGAAAGCATGCATTGCATCCAATGGAGGGCACCTTGAGCATATGTTGTGATATGGATACACTGCAGCCCTATACTGTGTTCGGCGACGTTTTGTTGTCGGTGCACGAACACCGTCCATAACCGCACACATGTTCATAGGACATTTTTTTCTTCAATTACCAGTTAGGAATCCATCTCTACAGTTCGTCGGCTTTATTAATGTACACCCTGTACAGATGGTTTTTAAGCTAATTTCAGACTTCACGTCTATCCAGCGGACTGTTTGCGGCAGACATTAAACTAAATTTTACGCATTCCAGAATTAAATGACTTGTTAACTTCTGTTGAAATTTTGTGTCGAAGCCGGAATCTTGAGTTATTATTAGTAGTAAAAATAATATTGACGTCAGATATTGGAAAGTACCGCTCTTATTTATCAGAATTACAATCGTTTTGCAATCTACCACATATTAAACTATAATCTCATTTGACTTTCCTCAGCTTCCTTGTATACCTTTTATATTAAAACCGTGGTCAGCATTCACCAAAAATTTGTATTGTGATTCTGGCTACTAATACACTGTTTTTCAGAATCAGTAATCACTGGTTTCCCTTTTGTATAACGTCAAAGACACCTTTATATATTTTTGCCTATTTTTTTACTTAAATTGAATTTTCTATATTTGCATAACATGGAAATGTGACAATTTTTTCGGTAATAGCAGGTTTCCCAAGTTTCGCTTCCTTATCAGAGGTTTCTTCCTCTACCTTTCATCTAGCAATTCAAAGTTAAATAAAAGTTTGTTCTTGAATGAGCTTCATCTTTTTCGTTAGTGTGGTAACGACGGGATCTACCTTGGCCCATCTCGCCATTGTTTGAATATCGGCAGCTCACTTTGTGATGCTTGTAGAGGTTTCTCCTTTAATTTGACGCAACATGGATCACTTTTCTCTACAGGTAAATAAGTTTTCTTGTATTTATCGTCCTTATAAAATTCGCTGTGGAAATTATAATAACGTAATCTGCAGTGGAAAAACAAAGGGACAACAGCTCCTCTGTTTTAAGGGGTTGGCGACAGAAGGGCTACCATCCACCCTCTATCACTAACACTGCCAAATCCAGAAATAACATGACGACACCTTGAATACACGACGTAGGGCCAAGAAAAAGGAGTCGCTGTGTGTTTAATTAAAAACGGTAATTAGCATATTCAGTGGTTTTACATTATTATTTTCATTCGTTACGCTGTCCGAGTGGGTGAGTATATGAATGCAGCACGTATGTGTCGTATGAATCTTGGAATTTAATATTAATTAAAAGTGAATGTGCGTGTTAATCGATTTGTGCAACAGAGCTGTGAATGCATTAAGGATTGAGGAAGCAAAATATTTCCTTCTCTCCTTAAGATTTAAGTAAACCTGAATTATCTAAGTATACGTAGTTTCCGCAAAATAGTAAGTTTGGAAAATGATTAAAGTAAATTCAGTCTTGAGGATTGGTCATGGAAAGAAATTTCTGTGTTGCCTACGCAAAAGATATGAATCTGACTGGCTAAAAAACGGCCCAGTGAATCAGGATGCAGAACGATTGCGCATACTGCAGGAGGGAATAGTTTGTTCACGCTCATGTGAGGAGTCGTAATCCAACTGTAGTAGCATGACGACTTATGTTTCCGTGTTCCAGGAGTTTTGTAGTAATGTTGCAATTCACTTTCTGCGAGAAGTTGCCTTGGTCGAAAAATAATGAGAGAGGGGCATACAACATTTCCGCAAGTTTTTGAGAACCTTAAGAGAATTTCTCGACTTTCTTTCGATGTAATACAAAATTCCACACGGCGTGTTTCACAGTCGACGTTTCGAAATTTCAGACCACTGAATATTCGTGATCTGCACAGTACTGAGCGAGAATACCAAAACTGGCAACCAAAGAGTGAACTTTCGAACTGTTTGTTGACCAGTAAAAGATGAGGTTTTTCGGACAGCAAGTGCGTGTTCTGTGCTTATTTTGTATGCTGTGGAGAGAATGTGCTATGTGAATGAACGTGACAGTACTGACAGTACAAGCTACGAGCAAGTACATGCTTTGACGTCAAGAACTGTGTGCCAGAGCTTATTTGGTAGCAAAGATGCTACTAGTATTGACAAGAAGGCATTAAGGACGCTGCATACCAAACCAGCGCTGGCGAGCGAGACATCCCTGACGCATCTGGGACAGTATTTCAGGGGCAGTCTCCAAGGAAGCGAGGGAGAACTTCACGAGGCATCAAACTGACGACAGCACACTACCGTATTTGGGAGTTGAGAATCTGTACAGATGGAGAGAAGGCAGCTCGGTTAACGAAGGTCGGAGCTAAGATAGTAAACGCAGAATTGACCTCCCTAAATCTACACAGAGGGTTACAGTAAATTAAACTTCCCACCTTAAAAATGTTCTGGGATTAACGAACACTGTGAATTTTTGCAGGAAATGTCTGCGATCACATTCCCTAGTACAACTGGAGGCAACTTGCTTACATCAAATTTTCTAAAGGTGTCTCGTAGCCGCTGCCTCGCTTCGATTCCTCACCGTCGGCCGCGAACTCTTAAGCTTCTGCCATGAACAGTGCGTAATAACGTGACAGGTGGTTATATTTAAATACTAAGCATAATAAGAATCGTAAAATGTTAGGATGACAACTAATATTGTTTTATTTTATTAATCGCAAATTAGTAAAACATTTTCTAGAGCCAGCCTATCGTTAATATTCATAACAAGATTCTCAGTCATTAATCATTAGTTTACAAGCACCACAAAAGTTACAAAAATGCTTCACACGATCTTAGAACCAACATGAGATCGCACAAATGTCTTCCGAGGCAACTTTAACAGTTAATTCCTTCCCTTCTTTAAGCGGAGCTGCACTTCACTCACTAGTTTGCGTGTTGCTACCTCCAAAACTGATCGTAGATTGCCTTGTATTTGCACAACATCACACAAGTACGTCATACGAGGCTATCTTTCAACAAACTGTGCTGTCTTTACATGAGACCAGATTTTATACACGGATTCATGTATTACCTCCTCGGTAATCGATCGTAGGCTAGTAGTGAGTCATCTTAACGGTTTGATGCCTGCCGTTTCAGGGCGCACTTGCGACAGGTCCATGCTTTCCATCAATAAGCACTGACAGTAACCAAAATTTTTAATTAGCATTTGCTGATCAATTGAGTGATAGTGAAATTAATACTAACAAGTTCTCAGTGCAAGTAACGTCATCAGCACAGTTGGAGCTGTATATCAATGTTTAACCAGCAAATATAAATAAAGAAAGGTGCGGCACTTTGCTCCCAGCGCGCTACGTGAAGCCCCACTGCCTCTTTCTGTTTCAGTCAGATACGGCTCTTTCTCGCCCGGTCGCTTTTATGCTATGTGCCCATGTGTCACGTAGTTCGCTGAGTCTGTGATCATACCCACTCGCTAGCCTACAGTAACTAAATCTTCCTACTCTGTGAATTAAAACATAGCCGCGCGGGTTTAGCCGAGCGGTCTCGGGCGGTGCAGTCATGGACTGTGCGGCTGGTCCCGGCGGAGGTTCGAGTCCTCCCTCGGGCATGGGTGTGTGTGTTTGAATTTTGGATAATTTAGGTTTAGTAGTGTGTACGCTTAGGGACTGATGACCTTAGCAGTTAAGTCCAATAAGATTTCACACACACACACACACACACGCACGCACACAATTAAAACATAGCAACAAATATGTAACAAACGTGGTCAGTGTCGCCGACCACTGAGGGAAACGGTATTCAACCCTGTCCCTCCATCGTATCGTGGATTACAGGAACGCGGATCCTGAGATGGTACAGTGTACAATGAATAGAAAATCAATTGCTCCAGTGTAAATGCTGCTGAGGTTCTGCCCTGTGAACGAGATATCCATCAGTTTGACGATGGATCCAGAAGAGAACCATTCACCAATAGTTTAGAGAAAGAGCAAAGGAGCGTAGCAATACAATTGGTTCAAATGGTTCAAATGGCTCTGAGCACTACGGGACTTAACATCTGAGGTCATCAGTCCCCTAGACCTTAGAACTACTTAAACCTAACTAACCTAAGGAATAACACACATCCACGCCCGAGGCAGGATTCGAACCTGCGACCGTAGCGGTCGCGCGGCTCCAGACTGAAGCGCCTATAACCGCTCGGCCACACCGGCCGGCGTAGCAATACTATTCCTAAAAGCAATATTATAAACGGGTAGTAGTAGTAGTAGTAGTAGTAGTAGTAGTAGTAGTACTAATGGTAGTAGTAGCAATAAGTAGGTCAGATGTCAAAATTAGCAGCCCCCAGGAGACAGCGCGCTAATACTGTACGGCCTAAACCGTCTCTAGCCTTGATAATGGCTTCGATTAGGCGGGGCAGAGAGTCCAAAACTTCCTTTACGTGTACCACATCCCGCTGAAACTATTCGTCAGTAACTAGTGTAGTGTCAACGCCAGACACCACACTTGCTAGGTGGTAGCCTTTAACTCGGCCGCGGTCCATTAGTATATGTCGGACCCGCGTGTCGCCACTGTCAGTGATAGCAGACCGAGCGCCACCACACGGCAGGTCTAGAGAGACGTACTAGCACTCGCCCCAGTTGTACAGCCGACGTAGCTAGCTACAGTTCACTGACAAATACGCTCTCATTTGCCGAGACGATAGTTAGCATAGCCTTCAGCTACATTTGCTACGACCTAGCAAGGCGCCGTATTCAATTGATATTGAGATTCTATTAATGTATCATCAAGAGCGATGTTCTACAATTGTGGATTAAAGTTAAGTATTATATCAACTACTTACTTTATTTGCTACTATTAATTCCTTTTAACTGTTCCAGACCTCACGCCAATCTGCGTGAGCTTAACGCGTGCCTTTCGGCTTCCTCTCGTTGTGACTTGGCTGTCTTGCTAAGTCACAACAACTAGTACTACCAAATTATTAGAATGCTTACAGCTGCTTTTCACTCGCTGTATCAATTAGTTTCAGGCGTTTTCTATGACAATGAGACCGGATGATATAGCGGGCCAGCCAGGAAGCCATAGGATGGGAGAGTAGTCGTGAAAATCGGGGACGTATACGTGCAGATCAGTGAACATGTATGTGGTATCGATAGCAACGATGCCACGGTGTAGGTGCAAGTTCATAAGTTGGCACTACGACACACCGACGACAGCGCCCTCTAGCCGGCGCTGTGGAGCTCTACGAGCGTCGCTCCGGATTCAGCCCATTTGATCAACAGCAGACGGCCTGGAAACATCGCTTCAACTTCAGAGGGTGTTGGCTGGCTATTGAGACTTTGTACTACTTACGACGGGTCTAAGGCTTCGCTCATCATTGCAAAGTTATGTAACCATTTATTAACTTGTTTTTGCCCATAGTAAACATCTACAATTTGACACACAGTACCGACGTGTTTTACCTTCTCCTGCTCCTACTCACTTCTTACATTCGGCCTACCCTTCAGTTTACAGGAGCAGACCCACGCGCCGCCTTCCAGGCGGGATACAAAAATGTATGTCGTCTTCATCGAAGACTGCAGAGTCACAGCATACTCAGCATGAAGCTGTAGAAGGAAGGTCATCGAGAATGTTGAAATAAACGTAGTGATTCATGTTTACAGTAACTGAAATGAGAAAGCTCGAGTCATGGCACGAAAGAACACTTTGAAAACGTCGCAGAACCACCTTCATCCTGCAGGTTATATATACAGGGTGTAACGGGTATAAGTGCAGATGTTTCTGTTGGTGACTGAGGGCGGTGTACTGAATAACATTAAATCGGTATTTAGACTAATAATTATGCCCACTACAACTCGTATGTTTTTGGATGGTTAGTGCCTCCCAGTGTATGTTGCAAGAGCAACTGACTAATTCTCGTTTTCCCCTGGGCATCAGGTCAGATGTTGAAGTGTGTATGCATGGATGCGAAGCGATTAGTCTACTGTGACAGATGAAGACCACTTTGTTCATACGCCCATGCAGAAAACATCAGGTCGTAAGATTTGTGATGTAGTTGTGGCAAGACTGTTCGATGGAGAGAAAAAACGAGCAACACACTGATGTGCGTAAGTGTTAAGCTATCAGGTACAAAAATATCTACACTGATACCCGTTATACTGGATGTTTCTCAAAAGAGTAGTCAGGTTTATTTGCTCTGGTATTTTAGGAGATATCTGCGATTTCGTTCCAGCAATGTGTAGCTGAAGTCGTCCCAAACAAATACTGCCCGTCGCGCCTTTCATGTGACACTCATCGTCGACGGAAAGCTTCGAGTTGCTTCCCACTAAAAACAAAATTATTTTCAAAATCAGAATTTTACATACCCATTCGACAGAGAGGACCCAAATTAGTTAGTGCGAGTTTCATTTTATCGACGCGTGTTAATAGGGACAGTAAAAACTGAAGAATAACAAGTACTCCAGCAGTCACAACACTGCCCTGGGTCACGCAGACTGCTGACGCCATACAATAGTGCTGCTCAGTCCCTGCTGGTGTCCCTGTTAACACTTACAGATAAAATAAACATCGCACTAGGGTAATTTGGGATTGCTCTATAGAATGAACACTTAAGTTTCCCTTTTTTAAAAATTATTTTGCTTGTTACGGGACACAAAACGACGCCTGGAAGACGTGGCGACCCGTACTTGTTTCGGATGACTCCAGCTACACATTGCGGCAGCTAAATTGCAAATGTTTTCCGAGACATCAGAGAAAATACACCTGGCGACTCTTAGGAGAGACTGCCTGCGTATATCGCGATTGTTCAGAACACACTACTTGCCTCCGCTCGGCCGCCATCCAGTTTCTGTGTCGTTTTCCCCACTGAAGATGATCAGCCTTATGTCGTGTTGTAATGTCCCTTCACCAGGCACCTGACTCCGGATGTTCTGTGTATTATAGTCCACTTCCAAATGATAGCTCGGAAACTGTTTGAAATGGACCTGCATTCACTTGTTGTTGTTGTTGTTGTTGTGGTGGTGGTGGTTGTCGTCGTAGTGGTGGTGGTACTGGTGGTGGTGTTCATCAGACCGAAGACTGGTTTGACGCTACTCACGATACTAATCTACCAGTGATAGCCTCTTCATCTCTGTGTAACTACTGCAAGGTGTGTCCATTACACTTTGCCTTCTCTATTTATCCTTTGGTCTCCCTCTACGATTTTAAATGTCTCTGAGCACTATGGGACTTAACATCGGAGGTCATCAGTCCCCTGGAACTTAGAACTACTTAAACCTGACTAACCTAAGGACATCACACACATCCATGCCCCAGGCAGGATTCGAACCTGAGACCGTAGCGGTCCCAGACTGAAGCCCCTAGAATCGCTCCGCCACAACGGCCGGCTACGATTTTAACACCACACTTTACCTCCATTACCAAATTTAGGATTGCTTGATGCTTCAGGGAGTGTGCTGACAACCGATTCCATTCCCTAGACCAGTTGTTCCATAAACATCAATTTTCTACATTTCTAATCAGTACTTCCTCGTCAGCTATTCGATCTACCCACATAATCCTTATCATTTTTCTGTAGCACTGCATTACAGAATTTGCTACCCTCTTCTTGACTGAACTGTTTATCGTCCACTTGGTACTTCCAGACAAGTCTACGCTTCAAACAATTACCATGAGGAAAGACTGCCTAACACTTAAATTTGTTTTAAATGTGAACAAATTCCTCTTTTTCAGAATTTTCTTTGCTCTATAGCCAATCTATTTTATATCCTGTCTACTTCGGCCATCGTCAGATTTTTTTCTACTCAAATCGCGAAACTCATGTACTGCCCATAGCGTGTCATTTCCTAATTCAATTATTACTTCATTATCTCCTCATTTAATTCGACTATATTCCATTACCGTTGGTTTACTTTTCTTGATTCTCGCCTTATAATATCTTTCGAAGACACTATCTTTCAACTGCTCTTTCAAGTCCTTTGCCGCTGTGACGGAACCACAGTGTCATAAGCAAAACTCAAAGATTTTACTTCTTCTACCTGAACTTTAATTTTCTCTCCAGATTTCCCTTTGGTTACCTTTACTTCTCGCTCTTGGTATTGATTGGATGGAGGAGGGGCTAAGCTAAAACTCTGTCTCAGACCCTTCTGAACCTTTACTTCCCTTTCATGTACTCCGGCACTTATAACTGCAATCTGATTACTATACAAGTTATAAGCAAATTTTCATTATTTTTATTGTATCCTTGCTATCTTCAGGATTCAAAGATTGTACTCCAGTTCGCAGTGTCAAAAGCGTTTCTTTAACCTATAAATGCTATAAACGTTGGTTTGCCCTTCTTTAACCCGTCTCCTACTATAAGTCGTCGAGACAGCACTGCCTCGCGTATCCTTTTATTTCTTTGGAACACAAACCAATCTTCTCCGAGATCAGCTTCTACCAGTTTTTCAACATTAGAGAATCAGCAGCTGAGCAATGAATATGATATGAGAAATTGCTGGCGAGCATGGGTACGAAACGTTCCTATCACATCTTCACCAACTTCCAGTGGGTCGAAGGGGAATTATGTATGTGTGTGTGTGTGTGTGTGTGTGTGTGTGTTTGCGTGTGGCGCAGAGAGAGAGAGAGAGAGAGAGAGAGAGAGAGACTATATTCAAGCGGGGGGGAGGGGGGTGCGGCAAATAATGTAAGCGCCATCTCACGAAGAAGCACTAACTTCAAGGTAACTATATTTTACGATGCCAATTAGCGAACTAAGGTGGTAACTTAACTTTTCACTTATACCTTTACTTTAAAAAATTTTTACAGCTATTATCTGTTACTTGGTCTTAAAAGGCTGCCGCTAGGTCTAAGGCCACCATCAAATTGCTCTTCTGCAAAGTCTTTACAAACTAAAGGAACAAATGAAAATCACTTTCTAAAACTCAAACTGTTATCAAGAAAGATAAGTGGCCATATTTTATGTGTAGAAGGCGTTGCGTCTTTGTTGTGGATAGAAATGATTTATTTGGGAACATTCTACGCGTTATGCGCTGATGCGCAACACACAGGTTTCTTACCATAACACAATACCATGTTTGCTCGGTCATAAGAAATAACTGAACAAAGTTGAGTCGTCGGTGTGGCAGTGCGGGTCTAGGCGCTTCAGTCTGGAACCGCGTGACCGCTACGGTCGCAGGTTCGAATCCTGCTTCGGGCATGGATGTGTGTGATGTCCTTAGGTTGGTTAGGTTTGAGTAGTTTTAAGTTCTAGGGGACTGATGACCTCAGATGTTATGTCCCATAGTGGTCAGAACTATTTGAACCATTTTTGAAAAATTATTTCACTGGGTAGATATCTCACGGCTTGAGTGCTTCCGAAGGTCTACCTAATATACACTGTCTGCATTGAACATTATGAGGATGTGATCTTTCTCTTCGTAAGAATTTTTGCCTTCATCTCGTAATCTGTAAAATTAGGAAGTCGACCATTACCTCTATTGTTCTGAAAATTCTATCAGTAAGCATCAAAATTTTCATCTAATTTTAAAATAATTTGATCAGTCTTTCAGTTACATCACTGTCTTCACTTATTTGACAATTGGTATACGTTGATCTGACGTTTCTGTCCGCCTAGAAACGAACGAAGGGTGTTACTCAACGCCAGTGCATACCTCTGTAACTATTACATCAACGATTAAAAAATAATATGGTGCATGTGCATCCTAAATTTGCAGATCAGATCGTGTAGTGGAATTATTTGAAAGCTTTGTTTGTGAATTATGATCTATTTTTCATTAACGTACATTCTTCTTCTGTTTCTTCTTCTCGTTTCTGTTCTGGACGTCTAAGGACTGCGGTAATTCAGATCAGCTTCGGTTCTTCAGATATTTATCCATGTCCATTATTTTCCCAGTCTCTTAGTTTGTAGTGTTACTCTGTTCTATGCATGATGTTTTTGTTCTCCGTCTAATTCTGCTCTGGAGAACAACGTCAAGTTTTATATTTGAAAGTCACACTGTTGTAAATATAGGTTTCGTATATTCCCATTCCTTTCAGAGCTCTTTGTACCTCTTGGATCCAGGACATTTCAACTTATTATCCACAAAAAACTTCATTGTCTGATGGGTCAACCTCAGCTCGTCCATTCTAAGTATACAAATGAACAACGTTCCTTTTTTTCTTGAGGATGTCCTTGGTCATATCTATCTGTGTATACAGCTCTATGTTAGACGGCCTTCTTAAATTGACTACAGAGTGCCAATATCCTCGAGAGACTCCTCGCTTCTGGTAGTTCCAACTTCCAGTTTTTGCAAGGTAGTGATTTTCTGCAGCGTATAAAGTATCAGGGCGGATCACTGTCAGAAAATGTTTTAATTTTGCGTTGCTCCTAAGCTGCTTCTTATTGTAGTTTTTCATAGCCACTATGTACGCTAAATTCATCTTGTTCATCCATGTCCCAATAACTTCGTTTTCTATCAGTCCAGTTTCTACCGACTCTCCTAGGTATTTTAACCCCTCTGCATTCTGAATTTTTACTCCTTCTGATGTCATACACCCGGAAGCTGACGCCATGTTCGTCACTTAGTGTGTCTTCTAGACAGAGATCTGTTATTCTGCTGCGGCTGTTTGTCTCTGAAGCCTGGTGCTATTAATGGTAAACTAAAAGCTGCTCAATTTAGCGGTTCAGTTTCGATCAACGCTTGCACTGCAAGGGATTGTGATTAACTTAGTTTTTCAGTGAATCTAGATCAATAACTGCAAAGTTCTTGCCTTTTGGGAGACTATAAATTAAAGTGAGAATGTATTTAACATGTGTGTCCAGGCGTCAAAGAAGAACGTATAAGATTATATTTATTCTTGCACTGTGTGAATAACCAAAGTGACTCTTCTTGAACAAATCTAATAAAATGCATAGCAAAGGTTATATTTTATGGCTGAGTCAGTTAATATTTCGAGATTTCTCAATAATAAATGACATTAATCCCTATTTTTCTCTCGTATTTTTCCCATTTCGCTACTGGGTCGGAATTGCTATATCTGTTTTGGCGATGTTAGTGGCATTTTGTGGACGGGTGCCCTTCCTGACGCCACCACTTCCCCCGGGAAGAAATCTGCGTATCCCATATGTCTGGGTCTAGTGTAGATCTCATGTTCAAGCGCGACAGTTTTCACAGACCTGTGCTGTGTATTTGAGGTATGACTTGTGTGTCAATTCGGTAGTTTCCTATTGGCTGTGGAGAACCGCCTAAATACGACCTCCATGCTGGCCTGTTCCCCAGCCCTCATCGTTAATCCGCGAGGCGTATGCGCTCCGGGGCCGGTTCGCCTTCCCGTGACCAGGAAGTGGTCGCTTTAACACACTCTGCAATGCGGGAGGGTTGTATGTGGGAGTACAGAAACACGATTACACTGATTAGCGAGAACGTTATCACCACCTTCCTAATAGAGGGTATGTACATCTTTGGCAAGAATAACAGCGGCGACGCGTCGCGGCATGGGAGCAATGAAGCCTTGATAGGTCGCTGGAAGGATTTAGCACCACATCTGCACACACCAAGTCACCCAGTTCTCGCAAATTCCGGGGGCGATGAGCTCTCACGCAATATTCAGTCATATTCCACATGTGTTCGATTGTGTTCAGATCTGGCGAGTTGCGGTGCTAGGTTGGAACTCGCCACTGTGTTCCTCGAACCATTCCATTACACTTCTTGCCTTATGACATGGTGCGTTACCTTGTTGAAACATGCTACTGCCGTCGGGAAACATGATCGTCATGAAGGAGTGCACTTGGTCTGCAACAAATGTACGATACTCCTTGGCCGTCATGGTGCCTACGTGAATGGTCCCCAGCGCATAAAGGAGCTGTCGCCACCTTGACTCCGTCCCGCAGCATGGGTGTCAAGTTGTCGCTCTGGAAGACGAAGAATGCCCTCCGTCCCATTGGCATGACGAACAATGTATCGGTATTCATCAGAGCATGCAACGCTTCCCCATTGCGACAGTATCCAGAGCCGATGGTCACTTTCATTCGTAGTTGCCGATGTCGTAATGGTAACATTGGCATTTGCGTGGGTCGTCGGCTGCGGAAACCCATCGTTATGAGTGTTCGGTGCGCTGACTGTTCAGACACACTTTTAATCTGCCCAGCATTGAAGTTCCACCATTAGTTCCACCACAATTCGACTGTGCTGTTTTACGAGTCTGCCCATCTTACGACGTCCGACATTTGTAATAAGGGGTGGTCGCCCAACCTTGCAGCTTCTAAACGCGGTTTCACCATGCTTTCGTCATGAGTTGAAGACACTCACCACAGTTCACCTCAAACACCTGTCAAGTCGTGGAGTTTGCGAAATGCTCGTGCCGAGCCTCAAGGCCATCACAATCTCTCCTCGGTCATACACAGATAGATAGAGAGTCTTCCCCATTCTACACACGGACTGTACGCTGACGGATACTGCATGTACCGTGCGTGTGTCTGACTAGTATTCATTCCTCACCAGGTGACGCTGCTATCACCTGGACGGGTTTATATCGATAGTAGGTTGGAGGTCATAATTTTCTGACTTTTTGAAAGGCTCTGACAGAAAAGTGGAGAACCAGGTGCCTCTCTCGTCATTCCGCCTTCCTCACAAGAAATTTTGTCATGTGAACATATTCGCGCTCTTTTAACTCCGAACATTCTAAGTTCTTTTACCCAGTCTCTCTGTGTAGTTAAGCCTTCGTCCTCAGCATCTCCCTCTCGCTGTCTATGTGTGGCTCTCTCACACTACCTCCTGTTTCTCCCAGAATTTACAGCAACTATACCCCATTGCCTCTGTCTCCTATCTCACTTTTACTGTCTCCTTTTGTCTTTCCTTCCCACCGCCCCTGTCTCCCCCATACCTCGGATGCTCAAAACTCTGTAGAGTCCAACTTACCTCCTCCCCTATGTCTACATGTTTAAAATTTCGTTACAGTATCTTTACTCCCCTATACCTACGTGTTGAATTTCGCCGGTCTGGGAGGGTCGAATCTCTCCCCCCCGCCCACCACAATCCTGTGTATGGTCTTCACTCATCTACATTTTTTATTTCCACTTTCTTCCCTCTCTTTCTCTCCCACTAACACTGTCTCCTCTAATACCATTGTCACTGTCATTTCAGCTATTCCCTTTCAGCATAAAAAAGCGAGAAAGATGGAATGAAGACAGGCAGCTGGTTCCCAACTATTCTGTCAGAGTCTTTTAAAAAGGAACAAAAAATGGTTCAAATGGCTCTGAGCAGCATGGGACTTAACATCTGAGGTCATCAGTTCCCTATATCTTGGAACTAATTAAACCTAACTAACCTAAGGACGTCACACACGTCCATGCCCGTGGCAGGATTCGAATCTACGACCATAGCAAAAACGGAACATATTCGCCTTTCTTGTGCTCTGTCAGTGGCATTTCTCTATTGGTTCGCTTCTTTCCCCGCCCATAGCAGAGTGTGCTATGTATATAAACGAACTTTATATGATATTAATATTTGGAAACTTTATTTACATACTTCAACACGTTTATATACTTTCACACATACAAAAAAAATACGTGTAATATAAGGTTAAAGCAAAATCTTCGGCTCTATATTATTTGTGAATACTATGCCTGTCGACCACATTTCACCGGAAACTCTCAACATATTATTTGTATTCTAAAACAATGAAAATGTTATTAGAAATGTTTTACTGAATTTGTAGTCCTTCCAGATTTACAAAAATTTTGACAATCCCTTTAAGTTCCTCTCCGGCGTGTTACGACACTTCTTAGCCCTTTTTTGTTATTGCAGTACCACTCTGGGCATATTTGTAAAGTGCCCAGTAAACAGAAACACCTCGTCATAAAGTTTTATCGGTGAAAATATGCTTACTAAAAACGTCGTTTGGTGACCTCGGTACTCTTGCGATGCCCCTGAAAGCATCGACATCTGTTCACTTCATCAGTTGAAACAATATTTATGATTCTGAATTTTGCTACTCATAACTAGTGGTTTTTCTGGCGTATCTTGATAACGTATACAGATTTTGAAAAACGGGAAAACAGCGTTGTTAGATGACTGTCTAAAGAATATACAATTGGAATTTGAGCTATTTGCTATGCTTAAGTCATTTTAGTTCATTACCACACACGGTGCAAAAACCGAAAAGGACAACTTTTTCCTTATCCTGCATAAGAACCGTAACCTTGAACCTCTGGATTTCGGTAACGGATAATGATATCGAAAAAAGTTTTGGAGTTCTCAGAGAACATCACGTTAAGAACATGTAAAGATTTCGGAGCTCTGCTACGACTAGAAATTATGGAGGTAGCCATCCTCATAACTGGCACGAAAACCATAATTTATCGGGGTTTCCCCAGGAACCGACTACGAATAAATGGTACTTTTATAAGCCACCTAATTTGCACGCTAGATCACACCTACTGGAAAAGAACGAAGCGATTTGCTCAATTTACCTGACCTAGGGAGGTGTTTAATATTTAAATTTTGATCCTATAGTGTAGTGTAGATATCGTATGCGTGTTCTTCCTATAGGTATATAACTGATCGGTGGTCTAAGGGATATACAGAACACGTGGCCCCTTACCTCCATGATAAATAAAAGCCTACATGTGACCTGTGAAATATCGCATTTTCATACTTACCTTTTTCGAACCTATACAACAATTTGTTTCCCTAGTTTCAGTAAAATGTACGACGGAATGAAACGGGAAATTGATACTTATTCATAGAACCACCACGAACAGAGAGTACTAACACACTGAAGGTACAATTTGAGAGCATGTTTTGGGCAAATAATGGAGCAAAATTACTGTGCTTCTTGGCGCGTTCTCCGAGTAGTGGACAACCATTCTGCGTTGACGTTACATCAGTATTCCACGAGAACTCTAAATTGCTAATAACGCCTCTCTTAAACATGTTCCAGTGATCGTCTGTCGCAAACGTGTAGCCGGTTTATTGACATGCAATGGCTGGCTGTCACTGTGCTGTTTCGCTCCGCATATCCACACTATTGCACGTGCCTCTCTTGCCTCGTCTGAAAATTGAGGCGTGTTCAGTTCGCTCGGGCAAACAGCGGGTTGTCGGCAAATCAAAGGAGGCAGCTCACAATAAAATCGCGTTTGACACTCGGGCGCATGGCCGGGTTTGACCAGCGTTGATCGTCACCGATAGTTCCACGCTGCCGGCCAATCAGGGCACGTCGACTGGCTGTCGGCGACATCAAAGGCCGCCGGAAAGCGCGCACCGTGCGGGCGTGGCAGCGGCGACCAAAACCTGGTGGAGGGTGTGGGGGGGGGGGGGGGGGGGGGAAGAGTGCATGCAGCCGTGCAGCATCCTCGTCACGGAGACAAGAGGTACACAACTCCCGTAAGTTAACATACAGGTGCACCACTCGGATATGTAAAGACTCTGCCCAGAGAAATTTGCGCGTATAGAAGAATCTGTGAAATTTGCGCTCGGTGTTCGTGGAAACTACGTGCTCACTACGCCACTGGCCACTTGCGCCCCGTGAGTACTCGCCCACAATACTCGCTCCGTATCCCAGCAATGTGCCTCCCTCCCCGAGCCCCGCCGGTCATGCAAACGACCACAGACGTAAACATGATGCTGCCGTAAGAAGGTTAAAAAAATGGCTCTGAGCACTATGGGATTTAACATCTATGCTCATCAGTCCCCTAGAACTTAGAACTACTTAAACCTAAATAACCTGAGGACGACACACACACCCATGCCCGAGGCAGGATTCGAACCTGCGACCGTAGCGGTCACGCGGTTCCAGACTGAAGCGCCTAGAACCGCTCGGCCACACCGGCCGTAAGAAGGGTGCCAGCACTTGTCGATATAACTTTCTACACTATCGCTTCTGACATACCCACATTGTACCATCTCAAGTTAAACAAGGTTTATATCCTACGTTTCTTCTTTACATACTCTGACGTGTCATGAAATTTCATGAAACTTCCTCGCAGATTAAAACTGTGTGCCGGACCGAGACTCGCACTCGGGACCTTTGGAAGGTAGGAGACAAGGTAATGGCAGAAGAGGACGGGGCGTGAATCATGCTTGGGAACTCAGACGGTAGAGCACTTTCCTACGAGAGGCAAAGGTCCCGAGTTCGAGGCTCGGTCCGGCACACAGTTTTAATCTGCCAGGAAGCTTCGTATCAGCGTACACTCCGTGAAAATCTCATTCTGGAAACATCTCCCAGGCTGTGGCTAAGCCATGTCTCCGCAATATCCTTTCTTCCAGGAGTACTGATTCTGCAAGGTTAGCAGGAGAGCTTCTGTGAAGTTCGGAAAGTACGAGACGAGGTACTCGCAGAAGTAGAGCTGTGGCGACGGGACGTGAGTCGTGCTTGGGTACCTCAGACGGCAGAGCACTTACCAGCGAAAGGGAAAGGTCCCTGGTTCGAGTCTCGATCCGGCATACGGTTTTAATTTGCCAGCTCACACACCGCTTTAGAGTGAAAATCACATTCATGAAAATTCATGTTATGCATTGCCCCTATAAAAAAAAGTTGTTTTCAACATGTTGTTGTTGCGGTCTTAAGTCCGAAGACTGGTTGATGTAGCTCTCCAAGCCACTTTACCCTGTGCGACCCTATTCATCTCCGAATAACGACTGCTACATATATCCCTCTGAATCTGCTAACTGTATCTCTTGATCTCCCTCTACGAGTTTGACGCCCTCCCACATCCCACTCCAATACTAAACTGATGATCCCTGGATGTCTCAGAATGTAACCCATTAGCCGACTCGTTTTTTGGTCAAATTGAGGCACAAATTTCTTGTCTACCTAATTCTGTTCAGTACGTCCTCATTAGTTCCGTTATCTACCCATCTACTCTTCAGCATTCTTCTGTAGCACAACTTTTCAAAAGCCTCTATTCTCTTTTTGCCTAAACTGTTTATGGTTCAAATGGTTCAAATGGCTCTGAGCACTATGGGACTTAACTTCTGAGGTCATCAGTCCCCTAGAACTTAGAACTACTTAAATCTAGCTAACCTAAGGACATCACACACACCCATGCTCGAGGCAGGATTCGAACCTGCGACTGTAGCGGTCGCGCGGTTCCAGAGTGTAGCGCCTAGAGCCGCTCGGCCACCCCGACCGGCAAACTGTTTATCATCCGTATTTCCCTTCCATACATTGCTACACTCCATACAAATACATTCAGTGACGACTACCTAACACCTAAACCTATATTCGATGTTCCCCTCTTCAGTAATGCTTTTCTTCCCATTGCTGCTCTACATTTTATATACTCTCTATTTTGGCCAACATCAGTCATTTTGCTGCCCAGATACCAAAACTACTTTAAGTGCATCGTTTCCTAATCTTATTCCCTAGACTTCGTCTGATTTAATTCGAGTATATTCCATTGTTCTTGTTTCGCTTTTGCTGATGTTTATCTTAAGTCCTTATTTTAAGACAATGTCCATTCCGGTCAACTGCTGTTCCAAGTGCTTTGCTGTCTCTGACGGAATTACGATGCCATCGGCAAACCTCAAAGTTTTCGTTTCTTTCCCTAAATTTTAATTCTTACTACAAATTTCTCCTTGGATTGCGTTACTGATTGTTTAATGTACTGATTGAATAGCATTGGGGGCAGGCTAAAATCCAGTCTCATTCGCTTCTCAATCACTGCTTCCCTTTCATGCCCCTCGACTCTTATAACTGCCGTCTGGTTTCTGTATCAGTCGTAAATAGCCTTTCTCTCCCTGTATTTTACCCATGCTACCTTCATAGTTTCAAAGAAAGTATTCCAGTCAATATTGACAAAAGGCTTCTGTAAATGATAAAGGGCTTGGTTCAAATGGCTCTGAGCACTATGCGACATAACTTCTGAGGTCATCAGACGCCTAGGACGTAGAACTAATTAAACCTAACTAACCTACGGACATCACACACATCCATGCCCGAGGCAGGATTCGAACCTGCGACCGTAGCGGTCACTCGGCTCCATACTGTAGCGCCTAGGACCGTACGGCCACTCCGGCCGGGTACAAATGATAAAAACGTAGGTTTACCTTACTGTAACCTATCTTATAAGTTAAGTGTTAGGATTAGTATTGCCTCTCGTGTTCCTCTGTTTCTTCTTAATCCAGACTAATCTTCCCTGAGGTCGGTTTCTACCAGTTTTTCCGTATTTCTGTAAGGAGCTCATGTTAGTATTCTGCAGCCATGACTTACTAAACCAACAGTTCGGTAATTTTTTCACCTGTCAGAAAGTGCTTTCCTTGAAATTGGTATTATTATATTCTTCGTAAGCTCTGAGGGCATTTCGCCTATCTCGTACGTCTTGCACACAATATGGAAGAGTTTTGTTATGGCTGGTTCTCCTGAGATCGTCAGTTGTTCTGACGGAATATCGTCTTCTCCCTGGACCTTGTTTAGACTTTGTCCTTTCAGGGCTCTGACATATTCTTCTCGCAGTATTGGTCCACTTCCCTTTCTGTAATACTACCTTCAAGTTTATCTCCCTTCTATACATCTTCGATATACTTCTTTAATTTTTCATCTAACCCTTTCGTGGGTAGGGCTGTTTCACATCTGAGCTCTTGATATTCATACAACTGCAGTCTTTTCCCCAAAGGCCCCTTTAATCTTTCTGTAGGCAGTGTCTATCATCTGTCTAACCCCTAGCGGCATATGCTTCTAAATCCTTAGATTTGTCCCCTAGCCATTGCTACTTAGCCATTTTCCACTTCCTTTCAATCTCACTTTTTAAACGTTTATACTTCCTTTCGTCTGCTTCATTTGCTACATTTTTATATTTTCGCCTTTCATCATTTAAATTCGGTATCTCTTATGTTGTACAAGGATTTCTGATAGGCCTTGTCTTTTTACCTATTTGATCCTCTGCCACCTTCACTATTTCAGATCTTAAAGCTACCCATTCGTCTTCTACTGTCAGTCATGGACTGTGAGTCTGGTCCCGGGGGAGGTTCGAGTACTCCCTTGGGCATGGGTGTGTGTGTTTGTCCTTAGGATAATTTAGGTTAAGTAGTGAGTAAGCTTAGGGACTGATGACCTTGGTAGTTAAGTCCCATAAGATTTTACACACATTTGAACATTTTCTTCTATTGTATTCCTTTGCCATGTTATAGTAAGCCCTCTGGTGATCGAATATGCTCTCAATTTCTGGGCCTGTAAGTTTTTCTCTCCTCTAGTGTTTAACATCAGGGTTTCTGAGCGTTTCTTTATGCAAAGTTTGCTTCCTGAGATGTGGTGTGAGCGTGTGGGTTTCTATTCTGTTATTCTGCGCAACGGATTAATCTGAAATGTACCCTTTACCCTGTGGTTCCTGAAAGATGCAAATTTCCACCCCCACACTACTACAGATGTCAGACAGATGCTCCTAACGTTCTAAAGAGAAATGCCAGGAAAACTTTCAGCAATAAATATCTTCTGTAAGGAAATGACACAAAAATTTACAAAATTTCTTACGTAACTAGTGGGATACTTGGGTACGGGAGTAGTGCTAGTTAGTGTAAGAAAAACATGAAACTAACGAAAATTACTATTTATTTTGCAAAAATTCTGAGAAATCACAATGGCACTTTCAGTTATGAACTGAACACGTTACTTCCTGGTTCTTTTCGGAATGTGAAGTTACCTCTCAAGGATAGGATTCGCTAATGAAATTTCTATACAAAGTTTAATTGTTATTGACTTGGCAGAATGGCTGTGAGGCACGCCTACTCAACTTGAATAATTATCTGTTAGTATGTTGCTAGGTATGGTTGAGGCTGTCACGTGTGAAATTCAGTGAAGTGTACTGTTGTGGAGGAAATATGGGGCTCGCAAAAGCTGTAGCGCACAATACCGTAAGCTGCGATGACTGCTGTCTGCGCCGCTCGCTGCTGACAAATAAGTTAACTCTCGTTCTATCTGGATTGACCTTCACCAATCAAACTCTCCCTACACCTTGATGAAGTCAAGGATTCCTATTCACCCCTAGTCTAACTATTGGCGTGGTACACCGGTCAAATAGCCAGTCCACCACGATGCCACTCAAAATTCGCTCGCAGGCATGTAACTATAACTCTGTCCATTCACACCGCACAATAAGTGTGGCGGCCAACACAGTGAACAACACTTAATCGCAAGGACTCAATATAGAGTCGCATTTCGATTAGCTCTCGACAGATGTGCTCTCCCAGTGAAGTACTGAGGAGACACTTGTTCCTCACTCTTTGAGTAAACGTACGAGCGCTCACGCTCTCGTTACGTGTTCTCGCTCCGAGAGCGACAACGGAACGGCCCCTCTCCACACCAGACGTGAAGCGGTATATCTTTCGGTCTCTTCCATTACTCCTTCAGCTCAAGGTGTCAGAAATATTGTCTGCCAATCAGTGTTGCTCTTCTAAAATGGGAGAATGACGTTTCGTTTAAGTTGACCAATCCGGAAATCTGTAGTATCGGCGTTTGGCGTTTGTTGTCTCCCTGAGGAAAATCTCTGAAACTGCGTGCTATGTGTAAAGAATGCGTAGGCTCGCCGCTCCCACACAATGTAGCCGAATTTACTTTTAAGCCGAACACGGGGTCGTCCTTTCAGTCCGGCAAATGCTGTCTGCTCTATGGGCGGTAACCGGCCGACGTATACGGGTTGGGACCGGCCTCATGGTGTGCGGTTGCCTCTCTCGAACTAAAAGCTCCTGTGACCGTCGTGTCTGGAATGTATGTGTGTACGCCAGCCTCGAGTATTTCAACCAAGGTGCGCACTTGCGATTTATTAGTTATTTGCATATCGTTTACATGAATTCATACAACATTGACTTTATCTAATCGAGTTTGGGTTCGAATGAAGCGTCTTGATGTGTGGAGTATGATTGTGAGGGCGGAATATGTAAGCAATGAAGGTCAGGAGACCACGGCGTCTTACAATGTTCTTATGACATCTTTTTTAAGTGCAATTACTACATATACCCTCTGTACAGTACAGCGTTCTGGCCCCTAGAGCATGGGTGGCTTCATTGAAGCCCATTAAGTCACCCCCTGAGCCCCTTTGTGTCGATTCTGAGTGGAGGTGTGTCTGAAATGCTTACGTCGGCCACCCATATGAAACCCGCGCGATTTAAACACTAGACGTCGCGGTTCTGACGCCCAATGCAGAGGCGTCAAATGAAGAGGTGAACAATGTTTAAGAGGGGGTGTAACAATCAGCCTGTCATGTGACACGTCCAAGTGCCGTTGGTCAGAATTGTGGTGAAACTTGGTGGTAATGTGACATCATTAACCCAACTTATAGCTTATATTAACTTCTGAGTTCTGGCCTTTCTTTCACATGTGAGCACAACTGAGTGTTTGAAGCGTCGCCGAGCCAGAGCGTGACACTGTAGGGCGCCACACTTTTCCACCGCTACAGGGGAAGGTTGTAGACACCCCTCAGCCAAATTTCAGACTTCTGTGTTGACATGGGAGACAATTACGGAATTTCAAAAAAGTTACCCTTTAATTGTGTTGTGCAGTGTAATTAGTATGACGACGCACCTTTCTATACAGAGCATGTCCCTCTTAAAAGAGTCTTCGGCCAAACTTTCTGTGGTATTTTCGAAGTGGTTTGCTATTTCGCTTTTGCAGTGTGTAGCTGGGATCAACCAAAACAAACACTGCTCATCACGAATGATGCGTCGGTTCTTTTCCCTTTACAAACGAAATTATTTTTAAAGTGGAATTCTGTTTGCCGTATCCATAGAGCATGCCGAAATTAGTTTACCGTAATACTAGTTTTATCGACATGTATTCGCAGGGGCAGCAGAGCACGAAGAGTAGCCCATAGTCCAGCAACGGCAGCAACGCCTTGGGCCAAGCTGAGTGTTACTGGCGTGCAGCAGCGCTGCTCAGTCGCTGTTAGAGTACTGGTTATTCTTCACGTTTTCTTCTCCCTCTTAATACACATCGATTAAAAGAATATCGCACTGCACTAATTTCGGACTGCTCTGGCGAATGGCCACGTAAATTTCCGCTTCAAATATAATTTTGTTTGTAACGGGAAACGAACCGACGCTTTCCGTCGACGCTTGGCGTTGCCTGATAAGTCGCAATGAGCAGTATTTATTGGGCTACACATTCCAAAAGCGAAATAGCAAATATCTCTGAAACCACTAGAGAAAATGAGCCTGAAGACTCTGCTTGTACATAAGATGCTTTGTCATATTAAGTACACTGCACGTCTCTACAGCCATTTTCTTCGTCTCGTGTTTCTGTTTCTAGCGAGAAAGAAAATACAGTGGAAGGCGACGTTCAAAAGTGTGTACAACGCACGTCGAAGTCGTCAGCTCTTACAAAATTGGCAAGTAATTTGTGGATTATGAATGTATTTCGAAATAGAATAAATACAAGTAATACTAATTAAGCTAAGTGCTACTTATGTATATTAAGAAAATATGCTAACAAGCCTAAACATCGATTTGTAATACGTTTTAAAATTTCATTAGTATTATTGAGAAACGGAAAACAAAAATTCTTTGTGAAGCGTGTATTTGTTTATTTTTAACAGTTTGATACGTGGTTATTAAGGATCTTTGCGCTGGCCTTATGAGTCATAGAAGTCAGGATGACTGGTTAGAAATCCAATTTTATGTTTTATACAATATTTACTACCAGCCTAGAGTTGGTACTTTCGATGAACAGTTGTACCTGTGTATCAATATAATAAAGAAGTACTTACTACATGATTGAAAATTTACGTTCTTGCTTGTGGCTTGACTCTTAGGCGCTTGTATCGGCGATTTTCTAAACCACCAGTCCCAGATTCCGAATTTTCTGCAAATTAGATCTGGCAACAACAATGGACGCAAAAAGTAAACAAAAAATAAGAAAAGAATGGGGGCTCTGTTTCAGGATTATGCTGTAAAGATTCGCTTATGCGTCTAGTTCAGGTTAGCGTAAAAAAGAAACTGCGCCGAAAACAAAATTTGTCGTCTTCTGTGAATCGTGTGACAAACCAAGCAAACTAGGTTGTGATGCTACTGCGAAAGCTATAATACCTTGTCGCGGCCGTTCACGATGTCTTGCATCGCGTACACCTGCGGTTTAAGGGCTGATATACATGGGTACAAATAAGCTGATGTAACTTTTACTGTTAGAGACATAACTGAATCAAAGTTCATATCTGTCGTTATTCTGTTATTGGCTACAATCCCCATTTTTTAAATTTCTTTTTGTCAAATAATTTGAACAGGACGTTGCCGGATACTTTCAAAAATCATACTATCACATGAAGCTCATTTTCTAAAAAATTACTGTACTTATCACTTTCAAAACGTGTCAAGCTATTCTTTTTAATTAAATAAACAAAACGGTGTGCTTTGTACCACAGGAAGTTGTGTCATAGTATTTACAAAGACTGTAGGAAATCTGACATTTTCATCTGCAATGGCTTGGCAGAAAATGTCCCCTATACAATGAGAAATGACCGTTACAAGCAATGCAGGAAACCCTTTACTAATATTTATGCCATAAATATGTATCTTAATGTAGGTCATAACCATACATTTGGTCTTTTTGATGCTCATGAAACTTTTTCTAGTTTTATCCTTCTGGCGTGCTCTTTTGGCAATATCCTTCACTGACATCTTAGAATTAGTAATATGCACATCATCAATCCTCTTCAATAGGTTTTCAGTGAAGCAACCTGCATTCAACCCTAGTCTTATAAAGGACCTGATTCGTCCATTGTTGCCATCATTCAGCACCAGACAAGCGGCAACAAAGAAATTTTAACAATAATAATAGCGTGTGACGAGGGCCTCCTGTCAGGGAGACCGCCCGCCGGGTGCAAGTCAATCGATTTGACGCCACTTCGGTGACTTGCGCGTCGATGGCTATGAAATGATGAAGATGATTAGGCCAACACAACACCCAGTCCCTGAGCGGAGAAAATCTCCGGGATTCGAACCCGAGCCTTTAGGATTGACAGTCCGTCGCGCTGACCACTCAGCTACCGGGGGCGGACTAGTGGATGAGCAATACGTTCCCATCTAAATAAGAACATTTAAGCTTTCATTCGGGCTTTATGTTCCACCATGCGTGTATTTCTTTGATAAATCATTAATTCGCGTCGTACGTGGACTGACAGCTTTGTACACTCTACAGATGACTTCTCCGATAGTTGTTGTTGTTGTTGTGGTCTTCAGTCCTGAGACTGGTTTGATGCAGCTCTCCATGCTACTCTATCCTGTGCAAGCTTTTTCATCTCCCAGTACCTACTGCAACCTACATCCTTCTGAATCTGCTTAGTGTATTCATCTCTTGGTCTCCCTCTACGATTTTTACCCTCCACCCTGCCCTCCAATACTAAATTGGTGATCCCTTGATGCCTCAGAACATGTCCTACCAGCCGACCCCTTCTTCTGGTCAAGTTGTGCCACAAACGTCTCTTCTCCCAAATCCTATTCAGTACTTCCTCATTAGTTATGTGATCTACCCATCTAATCTTCAGCATTCTTCTGTAGCACCACATTTCGAAAGCTTCTATTCTCTTCCTGTCCAAACTATTTATCGTCCATGTTTCACTTCCATACATGGCTACACTCCATACGAATACTTTCAGAAATGACTTCCTGACACTTAAATCAATACTGGATGTTAACAAATTTCTCTTCTTCAGAAACGCTTTCCTTGCCATTGCCAGCCTACGTTTTATATCCTCTCTACTTCGACCATCATCAGTTATTTTGCTCCCCAAATAGCAAAACTCCTTTACTACTTTAAGTGCCTCATTTCCTAATCTAATTCCCTCAGCATCACCCGACTTAATTCGACTACATTCCATTATCCTTGTTTTGCTTTTGTTGATGTTCATCTTATATCCTCCTTTCAAGACACTGTCCATTCCATTCAACTGCTCTTCCAAGTCTTTTGCTGTCTCTGACAGAATTACAATGTCATCGGCGAACCTCAAAGTTTTTATTTCTTCTCCATGAATTTTAATACCTACTCCGAATTTTTCTTTTGTTTCCTTTACTGCTTGCTCAATATACAGATTGAACAACATCGGGGAGAGGCTACAACCCTGTCTTACTCCCTTCCCAACAACTACTTCCCTTTCATGTCCCTCGACTCTTATAACTGCCATCTGGTTTCCGTACAAATTGTAAATAGCCTTTCGCTCCCTGTATTTTATCCCTGCCACCTTTAGAATTTGAAAGAGAGTACTCCAGTCAACATTGTCAAAAGCTTTCTCTAAGTCTACAAATGCTAGAAACGTAGGTTTGCCTTTCCTTAATCTTTCTTCTAAGATAAGTCGTAAGGTCAGTATTGCCTCACGAGTTACAGTGTTTTACGGAATCCAAACTGATCTTCCCCGAGGTTGGCTTCTACTAGTTTTTCCATTCGTCTGTAAAGAATTCGTGTTAGTATTTTGCAGCTGTGACTTATTAAACTGATAGTTCGGTAATTTTCACATCTGTCAATACCTGCTTTCTTTGGGATTGGAATTATTATATTCTTCTTGAAGTCTGAGGGTATTTCGCCTGTTTCATATATCTTGCTCACCAGATGGTAGAGTTTTGTCAGGACTGGCTCTCCCACGGTCGTCAGTATTTCCAATGGAATATTGTCTACTCCGGGGACCTTGTTTCGACTCAGGTCTTTCAGTGCTCTCCGACAGTAGGAAATAGTAAAATACAGCAAAAATATGACAGAATCGTGTAGAAAGGAAGCGTGGTGCTGCGCATTAGTTACACGCGAATTTGTTGCACGAATTAAACTTTGAATATTGGAGCAATATTTCTAACATGCTGCACATCTATTTGATGCAAAGAAAATTTTAAAAATTTTCAATATTTTTGATTTTATGGAGTAGTGGTCAATCATTTCTAGAAGTGTATGAGAATTCTGTTTTGATTAAAAAGTTTGCGCAAGTGCGTTTCCCGTTCAAGTGAATCACAAAAACAGCGGAAAAAAAAGATTTAGAGAACGCTTCTCCGGGTGAAAATAGGGTCTGAGTTCTTCCGTGACGAAAAACATGCACGCAGCGCCAGCCCACTGCGCTGCGGGAATCGCATGCGTGCCGGCACTTGGCCGTTATACGCGGCCGTCGGGCCAGCCGAAAGTTGTGGTGAGCCATTCCCAGGCCGCTCCGCTCTATTGCTTTGCTACTTCCCCCCCGCCCCCCCCCCACTCCACCCCCCCCCCCCCCCCTCCCATCAGGCTGGCGTGAAGAGACTCGTTCTTATTTCCCGCACAACTAACTGCTCTTTCCCAAACTTTGTTGATTCTCCAGAGTACGGGAGTTCCCGCCGAGCGCTGGGTTGTTCTTACTTTACGGCGCTCTGCAGCTACACATGGCAATAACGCAGTTAAATGCGAGGCCCAAGAAGTTGGTTCCGCAAGTAGCCTGCCGCAGAGTACTGAATATGCGTAAGTGCTTAAAAAGGCCGCAAGTTTCGCGCGCAAAGAAAAACGTTGGTGAATGGCGCGGAGTATAACGAGTTCTCCAGTTCTGATGCCTGTTTCTGAGACGGGCCGCGTACACTTTGCTCGTTAGCTGCTTGCACTGCCGGCAACTCTTTAAAACCATTTTACACTGCTCCCGTCCCCCATGGGAAATTTACCTGTTGGGTGACTTTCTACTCTTCAATATAATTTCACAAAACAGGGACAAAAAAGAATCTTATCAAAAGGTATCAAATAACTGCAGCATGCACTGAATGAACACTTGGACGAAACTTGTCAGCCACTGTATTACTAGGTATTCACTATTTCGATAGTTCCATTTTCAAAAGTCTTTCAACAGGAACGCAGAATTCGGATGATACACCCCAGATATGGTAACAGGCCATAACGCCTAATCCTGTGTTTGCTGTGCCTGTAGAAAGAGTCGGCGAAAGAACATCCCTGACAGGTGGCAGCACTGTTGCCACTTTCAACGGCAAGCACAAGCAGCTGCAGGCGAAACAATAGTCATCTAATATGCGGCCACGATATTATTGTGCTTGGCGTCCGGTGGTCGTTATCAGAAAGGTTCAGTGGCGTTTCAGTAAACAAGTGCAGTGATGACTAAGGAAAGCACATCGCACCGTGAATGATTTCACGCCAGTTGTGCGTATACTATCAAGTGGTTCAGGGTGTCTTCGTGACATACGAGGGTTACTCCAAAAGAAATGCACACTATTTTTTTTTTAAATCCCTCTTTTATTCTACATGTTTCAAAGTTTTACAGTGTTTAGATACATCCTTTAGGAACAATATTTTCATTTCTCCACATAATTTCCATCCTTCTCAACTGCCTTACGCCATCTTGGAACCAGCGCCTGTACACCCGCACGGTAAAATTCTGAACCAACCTGTTGGAGCCACTGTTTGGCAGCGTGCACAAGGGAGTCATCAACTTAACCTTGTTCCACGAAGAGAGTCTTTCAGTTTCCCAAAGAGATGATAGTCACTTGCAGCCAGGTCAGGACTGTAAGGCGGGTGTTTCAGTGTTGTCCATCCGAGATTTGTGATCGCTGCCATGGTTTTTTGACTGATATGTAGCCGTGCATTGTTGTGCAACAGCAAAACATCCTGCTTTTGCCGATGTGGTCGAACCCGACTCAGTCGAGCTTGAAGTTTCTTCCGTGTCGTCATATATGCATCAGAATTTATGGTGGTTCCACTTGGCATGATGTCCACAAGCTAGAGCCCTTCGGAATCTAAAAATTCCGTAGCCATAACTTTTCCCGCAGAAGGTGTGGTTTTGAGTATTTTTTTTCTTGGGTGAATTTGCATGATGCCACTCCATTGATTGCCTCTTCGTCGCTGGTGAAAAATGATGGAGCCATGTTTCATCACCCGTCACAATTCTTCCAAGAAAATCATCTCCACCATTCTCTTACCGTCCCAAAAGTTTGCTGCATACTATTTTTCTTGTTTCTTTGTGAGCCACTGTCAACATCCTGGGAAACCACCTAGCACAAACATTTGTTTAACGCCAACACTTTCAATATTCTGCAAACGCTTCCTTCCCCTATCCCAGCGTAGCGTGACAATTTGTTCACTGTGATGCGTCTGTCAGCAGTCACCAATTCTTTAACTCTCTGCACATTGTCTGGAGTGTGTGCAGTACGAGGCCTGCCGCTGCGAGGACAATCCTCAATATTGCCGTGCCCACTTTCATCACGTAACCTGCTCGCCCGCCGACTAACTGTACTGCTATCGACAGCAGCATCTCCACACACCTTTTTCAACCTCTTGTTGATGTTTCCCACTGTCTCGTTTTCACAGCACAGGAATTCTATGACAGCACGTTGCTTTTGACGAACGTCAAGTGTAGCAGCCATCTAGAAGACATGATGTGACGACGCCACTCACGGGAATAGATTGAACTAAGTTTAAAAACAAGCGGGAAGGATGTATCTACACACTGTAAAACTTTCACACATGCAGAATGAAAACTGTATTTTTACAAAAATAGTGTGCATTTCTTTTGGAGTGACTCTCGTATTACGACAAAAACTCACGACGAGCATATCGAAGCACCTTAACTCCCAGGTGCAATAATGCTGTAGACGACTAATACAAAGCTGCGACAACACAGAGACATTACCACAGAGAAGTACACAAAATCCCCTTACGTTATTGCTTCAGGCAGATGAGCAGAAGCCACTGCAAATGTCAACGATAGTCTTTCACCGACCGACCGAACTTGTGCATTACTTAGCCCACCGGACTCTCATTTGGGAAGACGACGGTTCAAATCTGCGTCCAATCCTTCAGATTTAGGTTTTCCGTGATTTCCCTAAATCACTCCTGGGAAATGCGGGAGTGACTCCTAGTTTACTGCTCGATAATGAATCCTTAATACAAATGAAAGTAGCCGATCGTTATAGAATTTTGTACGTTGAACTCGACAGTGAGAATAATAATTATTTTTTAGCTCTTGCTATCGTACTTCATGAAGTCCTTAGTTCTTTTCCTTAGGTCTCGTTTTCTTCTTATATCAGGAAATCAAACGTGAATGCTTCGGTTCACGCAGTTAAAAGATACGCATACCGTAATATTAGACGACGACCTTGGATCACATCGTCAGTTATGTCGACCGGCGAGCACGTTAGTGTTTTGTTTCCAGCTAACGCTGTCTGAGATTGCTTGTCTTCCAGAGTGCTCCACTGTGTACTGTGACCATTACGTGAGTTTATGAGTTACTGTGTGGAATCAAAACTCTTGTTTTACCTCATAGACGTGTTAATAAACCCATCAATTGTTACATATGTGCATATGCAATGTTTGGACAAAGGAAGCAAACATTGCCGCAAGAAATGAATAAAGCTTACTTTTTATATTTCACACGCCGTGTAGGGGACCAATCTAAAGCATGTTGTTGTACGACAAGTTCATCAGCTCCAAATTCATAGATGAAAGAAAGATAGGTTCCATCCGTTTTGAAGCGCCGGCCATTTGGGACGAACCTACAAGCCACATATCAGATTGCTACTTCTGCTTGGTGTCTCCGCCCAGTAAAGGATTTAACAAGAGAAGGAACAGCATCGTACAGTATCCTAATCAACCAAGTACGATGCCACCAGTGCCTCATGGCATGGGTCTTCCAGTTCCGGATCCTCCAGTACCCTCAACAACGAACTTTAGCAGTGATAGTGAAGATGAGGACCAGTCAGATACGTGCCACCCTTCCATATTGAACGATCCCGTCTTTACGCCAATATCATCTAATGAAATGCATGGAATCACGCAAAGTGAACACAATGATCTTTTTAGAGAGTATGACCCTCCAAAACATAAATCCGAACTCTTAGCTCACGCTTCACGGGGTAGAATCTTCTGGAAGGTACAGCTCTAGTAAATACACTATGTGATGAAATGTATCCGGAACTTGGCTGAAAATGACTTACAAGTTCGTGGCGACCTCCATCGGTAATTCTGGAATTCAATATGGTGTTGGCCCACCCTTAGCCTTGATGACAGCTTCCACTCTCGCAGGCATACGTTCAATCAGGCGCTGGAAAGTTTCTTGCGAAATGGCAGCCCATTCTTCACGGAGTGCTGCACTGAGGAGAGGTATCGATGTCGGTCGATGAGATCTGGCGCGAAGTCGGCGTTCCAAATCATCCCAAAGGTGTTCTTTAGGATTACAGTCAGGACTCTGTGCAGGCCAGTCCATTACAGGGATGTTATTGTAGTGCAACCAACCCGCTACAGGCCGTGCAATATGAACAGGTGCTCGATCGTGCTGAAAGACGCAGTCGCCATCTTCGAACTGCTCTTCAACAATGAAAAGCAAGAAGGTGCTTAAAACATCAGTGTAGGCCTGTGCTGTGATAGTGCCACGCGAAACAACAAAGAGTGCAAGCCCCCCTCCATGAAAAACACGACCACACCATAAAGCCACCGCCTCCGAATTTTACCGTTGGCACTACACACGCTGGCAGACGACGTTTACCGAGCATTCGCCACACCCATACCCTGCCGTCGCATCGCCACATTGTGTACTGTGATTCGTCACTCCACACAAAGTTTTTCCACAGTTCAATCGTCCAATGTTCACGCTCCTTACACCAAGCATTTACCGGCGTGATGTGTGGCTTTGATCAGCCGCTCGACCACGAAATCCAGGTTTTCTCACCCTCCGTCTGATTGTCATAGTACTTGCAGTGAATCCTCAAGCAATTTGGAATTCATGTGTGATGGTCTGGATAGATGTCTGCCTATTACACATTACAACCCTCTTCAACTGTCAGCGGTTTCTGTCAGTCAACAGACGAGTCGGCCTGTACTCTTTTGTACTGTACGTGTCCCTTCCCGTTCACACTTCACTGTCACATCGGAAACAGTGAACCTAGGGACGTTTAGGAGTGTGAAAATCTCGCGTACAGACCTACGACATGAGTGGCACCCAATCACCTACCTGACCACGTTCGAAGTCCGCGAGTTCCGCGGACCGCCCCATTCTGCTCTCTCACGATGTCTAATGACTACCGAGGTCGCTGATATGGAGTACCTGGCAGTAGGTGGCAGCACAATGCACCTAATAAGAAAAACGTATGATGTGAAACTTGATTTCAATATCGTATACAAACAGCACAATTGGAGATTTTTCATAGGTGGTTCGAAAACTGCGTAGTGGCAACTTGCTTCCTTCAATCCCAGTGGCATATGTGGATCTAGAAAAGGAAATATACATCAGGATGAGAGACAGTTTACACAGCACCGACTACGATAAGCATCAATGGCTCATAGATAGATATTTAAATGTCATCGCTATGCGTATGGGCCTTCACGTTGGGTACCCTAAGTACTGTTGCTACGTGTGTGAGTGGGACAGCCGTGCTAAGCATTTTCATTACTAACAGAATAACTGGCCAGGTAGAAAATGTTTAAGGCCTGGCAAGCAAAATGTCGCATGAGAATATCCCAGTAACGTCTTATTACTACCACTACATCTGAAACTAGGATTGACGAAATCATTTGCAAAATCAGTGAAGAAGAGCAACAAACGAGCTTTTGAATACTTGCGTGAAAAATTCTCTGCATTGAGTGCTGAGAAGATGTAGCAAGGAGTATTCCTCGTTCCACAAGTAAGTAAGTTCATTGCGGACAAGAAATTCGAATGTGCCCTCAGCCCTGGTCAGCTAAACACGTGGCAATGATTTCAGAAAGTTACGTCATTATTCTTGGGCAGTAGGAGAAATGAAAATTGCATTGAACTCGTGATATGTGCCCATGAGAAACTGAAATGCAACATGTCACTCAAAATGCACTTCATTCACTTACTTATCGACGTTTTTCATGACGATTGTGGAGCGCTTATTGATGCACATGGTGAGAGCTTTCATTGACATATTTCTGTAGTAGAACATCGATAGCAAAAAGATTCAGTGCTTCAGTGTTTGGCAGATTTCTGCTGGCTTTTCCAAAAAACTCTTATCTTCCCCACAAGCGGCGGCCGAAGAGAAAACGTTTGTTGTGAACAGGGTAGCCGTTAATAGCGTAATTTCAATTGAACTAAATTGACTGTAACTTTTCGTCTGCTTAGTCTAAGACACTTTTATTTATTTCTCCACATGATTTGTGAACAGGTTGGACTTTACAAGTTTGCATTGATCATATATTTCAGTAATATACGCTACCAAACTTGTAAAACGCTAGACACTAGCTGACAAAAATGAATTGATATTGTAAGCAGGCTGTTTAGGTTTTTATGTTGGTAACGACACGTAGCGCTCTGTATGAAAATCACTGGCTGTGCAGTGTGCAGTCAGTGGCTGGTTGGCATTGTTGGAATATTCGCTTGTGTAGTGTTGGGCATTTGGATCTGAACAGCGTGTAGCGTTGTGAAGTTGGAAGTGAGCCGCCAGCAGTGATGAATGTGGGTAGAGAGATGCCAGAGTTTTGAGAGCGGACGATCTGGGCGTGTTTCCGACAGAAAAAGGAAATTTATAAGACTGGATGTTATATATATATATATATATATATATATATATATATATATATATATATATATATATATATATATAATGACTTCTGACCGAGCGGGGTGGCGCAGTGGTTAGACACTGGACTCGCATTCGGGAGGACGACGGTTCAATCCCGCGTCCGGCCATCCTGATTTAGGTTTTCCGTGATTTCCCTAAATCACTCCAGGCAAATGCCGGGATGGTTCCTCTGAAAGGGCACGGCCGACTTCCTTCCCAATCCTTCCCTAATCCGATGAGACCGATGACCACGCTGTCTGGTCTCCTTCCCCAAACCAACCAACCAACCAATGACTTCTGAACACTATTAAGGTAATGGCTCTGAGCACTATGGGATTTAACATCTGTGGTCATCAGTCCCCTAGAACTTAGAACTACTTAAACCTAACTAACCTAAGGACATCACACACATCCATGCCCGAGGCAGGATTCGAACCTGCGACCGTAGCAGTCACGCGGTTCCGGACTGAGCGCCTAGAACCGCTAGACCACCGCGGCCGGCACTATTAAGGTAAATACATTATTTGTTATCTATCAAAATCTTTCATTTGCTAACTATGCCTGTCAGTGGTTAGTGCTTTCAGTAGTTAGAATTTTTTATTTAGCTGGCAGTATTGGCGCTCGCTGTATTGTAGTAGTTCGAGTAAAGAAGATTTTTGTGAGGTAAGTGATTCATGAAACGTATAGGTTATTGTTAGTCAGGGCCATTCTTTTGTAGGGATTACTGGAAGTCAGATTGCGTTGCGCTAAAAATATTGTGTGTCAGTTTAGTGATGATAAGAATAAGTAAAGAGAGAAATGCCTGAGTACGTTCAATTTTGCTCAGCTGTTGGAAAATCAAATAACGGAAGAGGTTTACCAGCACAGTATTGGATAATTTTTCTAAGGGGACGTTTCAATATGTGGATTCAGCACACCTTAAACTGCATAAATCCATTTAGACAGTCCTGTAAATATTAAGAATTTTCAACAGAATATGAAAAATATATTTAACAGTATTTCAGTAAAAATGTGACCATCAATACCGTGTACCTAAGAAAATGGAGCCATTCTACAAAAGCGTATGCCATATTTGTGATCAGTGCATCGTACTAACCCCAATGCACTGTGAATGACAGGTAGATAAATGTATGTTGGAACGTGGTAAGCTTCTTAGGCTGTGGCCAAAGACAGTAAATAAAGTACGTAAAAGCTTTAATAACATGCAAATCTGAGCTAATCTAGATTTTTAAATCTCATTTTCAACTAAAGCACACCCAAATCAATATAAATCAACTATTTCGGCCTTTGTAAAAAATAAAAGTTACAATTGATTGTCTACTGTTTCCTTCCACGTCTGAGTTGTGCTCTGTCTATAATGAACTCGATGTCGGCACTAATGTTCCTTCCTTCTTCTTTTACGGACTGCACTACATTGCCAAAGTCATGTGTCTGTTAGATTATAATACAGCTTGATCTTATTCGTAAATGGTAGAACGCATATGGCTCTTATTTCGCACGAACAACAATCGTCGCGATCAGCAAAATAGCTGACGGTGGCCGAAATAGAGAGGAAATAACATACCAACTCACAATGGTGAGAGGAAAATTTCTGAAACAGTAATTTATTAACAAGGAATATAAATTTAAGTGGCAGCAAGTATTTGTTGAAGGCTCTTGTGTGGGGTGTAATATTGTACATAAGTGAAATGTGGACAATCAGGAGATTAAAGAAAAGAACAGAATCTTTTGAAACATGATTACATAGAAGAATATTGGAGGTTAGATGGTTAAAAACATGGTTCAAATGGCTCTAAGCACTATGGGACTTAACATCTGAGGTCATCAGTCCCCTAGAACTTAGAACTAGTTAAACCTAACTAACCCAAGGACATCACACACATCCATGCCCGAGGCAGGATTCGAACCTGCGACCGTAGTGGTCGCGCGGTTCCAGACTGAAGCGCCTAGAACCGCTTGGCCACAACGGCCGGCGTTAGATGGTTAGAGGGAATAACTAATGAGGAGATAATGAATCCGACTGTGAAGAAAGGAAATGTATGGCACAGCCTGACCAAACGAAAGGATCAGTCGATGTGACACCATTCTGAGGCATCAAGTAATCGTGTATCTGGTAACGGAAGGAAGACTGAGGGGTAAAAATTGAGGAGACAGCCAAGGGCTCGAATACTGTTAGCGCGTTCAAATGGTTGAAGTGTACTGTAATTGTGCAGAGACGAAGCGATCTGCACAAGAGGGACTAGTATGGAGAGCTGCATCAAATTATTCATCCGACTGACGACCACAACAACAGATTTGCGACACTAAAATTTTAGTCTCTCACTTTTGTAGCGATGTTATCATAAGGCGCAACGCACGTCGGAGCTACATTCGGTTTCCGCAGAGTTCTACCGAAAAACTCTTCTCCAGCCTTTTTCCATTCGTCTGCAGGCTTCGTGTTCTGTCGGTAGTCGTAACTCGGCCGTAACGGTGCCTTCTTTGTAAATCTGGTGCACGGACAAAGCGAGAAGCTGAGTCGTGCAGTAAGAAGACAGTGACGACACGTGACACCGGTTCTAAGGACAACGTGCGCCCCGTTTGCAGGTGTTTGTCTGTGTGCCACGCGCAGCAGAGCGTGCCGTACTAGTCAGCGCGAGCGGTAACAAGTAACAACGCGCTAACAAGGTAGGGGCAGGTGACGCGGCAGCTCTGGCTGAGGTGAGTGAACCCTAGCACTGGCGCGCACCATCCGGCAGCTGATAGCACCACGGTAGACGCCTGATCAGGCAGTGATGCATTTCACTCCTTTATCAAAGTTAGCAAAAAGTCTTCTTTATCCTTAATTATAATAATAATAATAAGGTCATTTCTGAACAGGACTCGCGCACTGAGGCTTACATTATTGTAATAATGAATTTTGGATTATTACACAATTTTTCTAAGAAAATAGTTATTTCTTGACAATTAGTTTAATTATTAATATTTATAGTTTCGGCATTTTTAAACAAGTTCATACACATTATTATATCTAAAACAATTAATCAATATATACTATAAAATGTTCAAATGTGTGTGAAATCTTATGGGACTTAATTGCTAAGGTCATCAGTCGCTAAGCTTACACACTACTTAACCTAAATTATCCTAGGGACAAACACACACACCCATGCTCGCGGGAGGACTCGAACCTCGGACGGGACCAGCCGCACAGATATTATAAAAGTAAGTGTATAATGTGCGTGCCGCTAAAAATCAGTCCGGTACGATCAAGGGAGTTACGAGTATATGGTGTGGTAGCGCCCTATCTACCATCCATGAAGAAGGTTCCAGTTTTTACCTGAAGGGCGTCCATTTGAAGATATAAGAGCTTGGAAGTTTCGCCCTCAAGAAATTTCTAGAACATTCGAGAGCATTCCACAAGTTTTCTGAATGATCCGGAATGTTCCACAATGATCTGAGATGTTCTAAAATGTTCGGGAATAGTCTGGAACATTCGGCTGTCAGTAGTTGTAATGGAATGTTGTCTACTCCCGGTGCCTTGTTTCGACTCAGGTCTTTCAGTGCTCTGTCAAACTCTTCACGCTGTATTATATCTCCCATTTCATCTTCATCTACATACTCTTCCATTTCCATAATATTGTCCTCAATTGCATCGCCCTTGAATAGACCCTCTATATACTCCTTCCACCACTGGGTTTCCATCTGGGTTCTTCATATTCATAAAAGTGGTTCTCTTTTCTGGAAAGGTCTCTTTAATTTTCCTGTAGGCAGTATCTATCTTACCCCTAGTAAGATAGACCTCTACATCCTTAAATTTGTCCTCTATCCATCCCTGCTTAGCCATTTTGCGCTTCCTGTCGATCTCATTTTTGAGACGTTTGTATTCCTTTTTCCCTGCTTCATTTTCCGCATTTTTATATTTCTCCTTTCATCAATTAAGTTCTATATTTCTTCTGTTACCCAAGGATTTCGACTAGCCCTCGTCTTTTTAGCTACTTGATCCTCTGCTGCCTTCACTACTTCATCCCTCAAAGCTACCCATTCTTCTTCTACTGTATTTCTTTCCCCCAATCCTGTCAATTGTTCCCTTATGCTCTCCCTTAATTTCTGTACAACCTCTGGTTTAGTCAGTTTATTCAGGTATATGTTGTTTATAAACAAGTATTGTAAATTGTTAGAGTATGTTTTCAATAATATTCTTGTTCCTCTTATACTTTAAAGTTTATCCTTTTATTCCACCTAACACACAATCTCATATCAACTTCCTGAACGAAGCTGGGTACCCCAGATACTTCTGAATGAAGACAGGTCATATCGACGATTTTTGCCTGTTATCGACATTGATAGTGGCAAGATATTTGTCCCAGGAATTCCAAGACTTTCGAGAATGTTTCAGGATCAAGTTTGAGTCGGATAACAAATGACAAAGGAAATATGTTTTTAGGATGAGGTAATTATAAATTAACAAATTTCTGATATTGTCCTTTTCTTGTACTGTGAAACCGTTCTTCTTACCAAATTTCATGATTATACGTCAAGGAGAGGTACCCTATAGGTGAGTTAGTTTGCGAGCATCAAAAAATATGAGACAAATAGCAGTATCTTTAGGTTACGTTGACTTAGAAGCATACGTTTATTAAACAGCCAAATGATTATAGACCTTAGTATGTGACATAAATTTCAACTTGTTCTGTTTACCCGTTCCTCAGAGAAATGGTTTTAGCAGCCGGATGGACGGACAATCAGATATGACAAAAGATTTTTCCTTTCATTTGATACAATTATAAAGTAAAAACTTCGGAGTTTTTCCTTTGTTTGTACTGTGAAACTTTTCTTCTTTCCAAATTCCATGATTCTGGAGCAACAGGAACTTCCCCACAGGCATTGATGTATGAGTTTGCATCAAAATGACATGAATGGCCGTGTATTTTGATTGCACTGACTTAGAAGCGTACATTTATTGCACCGGCAAGTATAGACCTTTGTATGTACTTCAGCTTGATACGTCTACTCGTTCCTGAGAGAAACGGGGCTTTAAAGGTGGATGGACAGACACACAACCAGTTAACAAATGACAACATATATTTTTGGTGTGATATAACTACAAATTAACAATTTTCGAATTTTTTCCCTGCGGTTGTACTGTGAGACCTGGTACCTTACGAAATGTAATTATTCTGTGTCAACTGCAAGTACCCTATAGGTTCTGAAAAGTGAGTTTGCGAGTATGAAAACATGTGACGTAAATGGCCGTATCTTTTGAAACGTCCCCTTTTTGAAGAATTATACATGACTGTGCTTATCCTGACACACAATATTTTTAGCGCAATGCAATCTGACTTTCAAAAAATCCCTACAAAAGAATGGCCCTGACTAACATTAACCTATACCTTTCACAAATCACTTACCTCACAAAAATCTTCGTTACTGGAACTACTGCAATACAGCGAGCGCCACTACTGCCAGCTAAATAAAAGATTCAAACTACGGAAGGCACTAACTACTGATAGGCATAGTTAGCAAATGAAAGATTTTAATAGAGAACAAACAATGTATTTACCTTAAAAGTCATAATATATATAGCAGTTAATGACAGTCTTACAAATTTCAAAACTCCGCCATCTCTCTCCCCACATCCACCACTGCTGGCGGCTCACCTCCAACTGTGCAACGCTACGCGCTGTTCACATCCAGCTGCCGCTGCCCAACATTACAATGGCAGACAACAATGCAAACTAGCCACAGACTGCACACAGCACAGCCAGGTGATTTTCATACAGATCGCTACGTAACGTTGCCAATAAGAAAACATAAACAGCCTACTTACATAGCCCCCATGCTCCCCACAAAAAAATTTTACAAATTGTTTTGGGCAGTGGCCAATAATGATTTGATAAAATTTTCCATAATTACAATAACAAAGAAATCAAATGCACAGACTTATTGATACAATGTTGGTCAAAAGCTAAAATTTTCTCACAGTCCATAAAGACAGTCCTGATCGTTCATCACAGTAAAATAGCAGTGTTTTTCTCAAAGTCTGAGCAGTAGAAGAAAATGCACACAGAAGTAGTGGATTTCCATGCAGTCTTGATGAAGTAGTGTTGTCCTTCCAACGAAAAGACAGTGCTGACTCTCGACATGCAGACAGGTAATGGGCCACAACAGAGCAAACCCACAGCAGAGTCAGTCGAAATTTTGAAGAGTATTGGTAGGTAGGTCATCACAGAGCAGACCCACTGTAGTCCTGGTAGAGATTACGGTACTGGTGGGCCACCAGAGGTGCAGATCCACTGCAGTCCTTGTAGAAATAATGGTACTAGTGAGTCAGCAAAGGTGTAGACCCACTGTAGTCCTTGTAGAAAAAATGGTATTGGTGGGTCATCAAAGATGCAGACCTACTACAGTCCTTGTAGAAATTGGTGGGCCATCAAAGATGCAGATCCACTGCAGTCCTTGTAGAAATAATGGTACTGGTGAGTCACCAAAGGTGTAGACCCACTGTAGTCCTTGTAGAAATGGCCAGCAGCCATTTGTTGTGACTGTGCAGGTGCACAATCACCATTGAAGAGTCTTGCGGATAATATAGCAAGTTCATAAACCACCACTTGTGCACTCACAAAGTTTTTGAAATTGTCCTTAGAACCAGCAATGCTGTTATCCAGTCCCTTGCTGAATTATTAACACACGTGTAAACACTAACAGTCCCTACTTCTCACATATTGTCCATATACTATGATCAACAGAAACGTGTGGAGTGAAATGTAACTTCCAAGTTACTTAATTTGATGAACTGGTGTCAATTACAATTTTATAACATAAGAATACAATAACAAAGGTACAAAATACATCATTAAAGAACATAACAATACAGATAACATTTGTAGTAAAACAGGCTTTACAAAAGAATAGAAATAAACATATACATCAGTGTTACAAAAATAATGACATAAGTACATACATAAAAGATCAGAATAACTTTTGAAACATCACCTTCACATGTGAGCAACAAAACAGAATAAATAATGTCTAAACATCTTTACAAAGTAAATAACATAGTATTAATGCAAATTATATTTGAGGATAACAGTATTCCTCATCATAGTGAATGTAGCTTAGTATTAGAAGAGAAAAAAATTCTATGAAACAGTACACAGAGACAGGAAGAAAACAAATACACAAGGGTACACAAACACATAGGGGGATAACACAAAAGGAAAGGACATGGTTTGTTTTCAGTGTAACATTTGGTACTGCAGTCCAACCCAGAACTTCATTCCATAGATCGTCCCTCTTATTTCAACATTTGCTCCAGCCAAAAAAAATCCTATCCAAGCATGCTGAATTCCATCAAAACTCTTTCAAAAATAGTTTTTCTCCACTGTACACTACTTTTTTGGCCAAACCATTTTCTTATAGCTTCTCAATGCATTTCTTCCAATCCATCATAGCTAGTTTCTTATATAGTCTACCCCCTCTTAAGCTAACTTAAATCTACTGAGCTCAGATGCTAAACTAAGGGATGAGGCAATGCAGCAGCACAAAACAATTAACACAAACAGCAATGACAAAATATTCAAATGGCAAAGCAAGCTACAGTAAATCTAAATTACCAAGCAATGCAACATTACCACTAATATGAGCCAATGTGCAGCAACAAGAAAAATAAATCAGTAGTAAAACTAGCTTAACAGAGTAATACAAAGTGACATTCAGTAGCACTATGCATGGCAAACAGCAGCAGCAAATGCTATAACTAATACCTAAGCATGGCAAAGGTCAAGCAGAAAAAATATTACACTAAAGACAACAATGCAGATAAGGGACATGTCTATTCACATCTTAATATCTATATCATTAAAGTGGTGCACCACAACTTATTCTACAAAATAAATTAGCAAGTACCAGAAAAGAAAATTATGTATGCAGTTCCTGTGAAGGTAAATGTCTTTTTGTGCTCCATCATTTGTTTGAAAAAAAATATTATTTACTCGATATGTAGACAGAAAATATTTATATTAGTACATGTATAAAATCTTATTTTAACCATTGCTGCAGTGCAGCTTGAAACTAGATATTAAACAAAATAGGTGAAGCAAGGCGTGAAACGTCATTCACTAGCCATATGGCATTTCATAATGCAGTAAACAATCTTTCAACTAGCAAGACAATATACATAAAATGTTTCTCATCATTTCATTTCAGTAAATATCATAAATTAAGAACTCTAGAGTGTAATCATGTTGTCAAGTTTGAGTGTGCCGTATTTACGATGCTTTGTACAAAGGAGTGTCAATAGTGAGGATAATGGCCTCCCTTTTTTTTTTCTTTTCTACCTGTGCCTCTGAAAAGGCACGCACTAATGGCTTTTTCTCCAGGTGTCCGACACAGCTGGGTGCCCACGACGCATTTCTTACGGAAATATTTACGACAGCAGTTTCCGCTACAGTGGCAGTCTCATATAAAAAATTTCAGAGGTCGAGAATTTGCGTTGCAAATGTGTAGATACAAAATCTTATGAATATAACAGTGTCCAAAAATTTTCGCCGGCATTGTGATACATTCACGTGTTTACATACATTTCATAACTTGTAAAGTACGATTCTTGGTATCCAACATACTTTTTCACAAGTCAGAGTCCCTAACCACTACTCATTATTCCTTACCTTATTCGTCGACACTTCTTCAATATTTCATCATAATAAATACATAGCATAATCAAATTCCTCATATAGTATCAGATTATTGATCATAAACATACCTCAACAGCATAATACACATCGTCGTCGTAAAAATAACATCATAACACCTCAGTCAAATCTCGAAAACGTCGTAGCTTTCTGCAATAATGTCATAACCTAAAAAAAAATTCTCAGCTCATGTCAGTAGGGTCATTTACCTCAAACTTACTTTAAAAATCATGCTCCCTTACCAAATACATCATTCAAAGCTCTCATAGTATCACAATGGTTCCGGAAAAATATGAGCATTTCACAAAGTACAGACAAAATACAATTTCATAAGTGTGAAGTTATCCAACTGTGTAATTACGTAAACATCTGCCACTGATGTAGTAAAATAAATATTTGTCTCTCTCAGTTAAATGATCAGATAGCTGTGTAATTCTGTGTTAGAGAAATGTGGTACCAATGTGTAAAGTTGTATAAGCAAATACCATATTAGCTAGGGCTCAATGTGCTTGCCAAACACATGGTACACAAAGTAAGCGTGTACCCCCCCTGAGGATTAATGTAATTATACCCTCAGGTATTACAGATTACAGCAATGGAATGAAATGTATCACGGAAAACCTTTGTATCATTGTACTTCAAATATCTTTAAAAAATAAATGTTTTAAGTACAAAATTAATCACTCAAATACGTGTACTGTAGCGCTAAACTGTGTGTCTTGTTGTAAGATAATCTCTGTGGAAGTGTCGTAGTTATCGTCCTCCGAAAGTTAAGTTCTGCAGAAGTCAATGTACTTACCTCATCATAAACGAAAGTGAAAATCTTTGTGTACAGATATCGTAGTTATTACGTACCTGACCGTGATCAAGAAAGTACTATAATGTAACGTATTGTTGTGCTACAGAAAAGGCTGTCTCATTGTAGCTATACCACAAAAGTTACTACTAAAACATGTTTTACTTTCCGGAATAATTCAGAAAAACTGTGCAGATATAAAACAGAAACACCGCAAAAGCAACATTGTAAATAGTCACTCATCAGTAGTGTCGTGATAAAATCGTGTAGCTGTCACATAAACTAACCACTGTGTCATCTGGTATCTCACAGAAAGTACTTTAAATCCAGAATGTATTTTCAAGTAAACCAAAATGTTGCATTAAAATCTCATTAGCAGTACCAGTATATGTTCTAAGTATGTAAGCCTTATAGTCGTTACGTAATCGTGCAACTAACAAGCAAGAATGTACACACACAATAACACTGTCCCGTCTGTTCACAATAACAATGTATTCGTAATTTCTGTTTAAGTAAGTTCTCTTGGTTCTTGACTGGATATTTAACTTCAAACATTGTTGCATGTTAACAGATTCTAAGTGTGACAAAGCATACTAGTAATGTAAAGTGAAAAATTTTATAGCAAAGACTAAGTTAAAAAACAGATTATCTTTAAATAAACGGTTTTACATGTGAAGTGTGGTGCTATTCTTTACTCTTCATAGTACCCACAGCTTGATTTGAATGCAATTATCATGTTGTATACGTCGGTAAAGAATATTGAAATTTTTTTCTCAAGGTTAGCGTGTATGCTATTTTTCCCTGAGACAGCCGGCGCAGGTGGCTGCCTGCGGTGCGAGTCATTGTCTGTTTCTTTGTTGGCGCGCGCCGTTATTGGGATTAGGAGACCTAACTTCTACAAATTCACCTTGACGAGAAGGCCCTGCCCTGTTTGAAGCTCGCCAGTTTTGATGGAATTCAGGTCTGTCGTTTTGTCGGTAGTTAACATAGTTTCTTGTTTGTCGGTCATGTGGTGGAGAATTTCTCCCTGAATCGTAACTGCACACTGAACTGTTGTGTCTGAAAGTATTCTGTCTCCCTTGATAAAAATAGTTCTGGTTACCATATTGTCTGTTTCTATGATTGTCTCTGTCATATTCATTACTACGCAAATGCGATCTTTCTCTGTAACTATTATTACTCTGCCAGTGGTTGTCATATGGGTGGTGTCTGTTTTGGTCACGATTTGTGTTGTGAGAATAGCCTTGTCGTGTCCAGTTATTATTTCTTTCATCGTGGAATTGTGACGGATGAGACCTGTAATTGTTGTGTTCCTGTTTTCGCATTCCGCGATTGTCAGTGTCAACTTCTAATTCTTGTAAGAGTCCCTGAAAAGCTTCAATGTCGTCTTTGCAACGTCCTGCCAAAGTAATATGTCGTAAATGTTCAGGTAATTTGATTAAGCAAATGCGGATGAGTTCTGAGGGGCTGTATGGGTTTGACAGGTACTGATTCTTGTGCAACATGTCTTCAAAATATTTCACAAGACTGGAGAATTCAGATTGTTCGAAATGTTTCCTCATCATGATACTATGTTTTACTCGGTCTTGTGTAGCTTGAGACCAACATGCTGAGAGGAAGGCATGATAAAATTCTCCTTCACTGTGACAGTCGTGAATGACTGATCGCATTCTTACAGCTGGTTCATTCTCTAAGTAGCCACACATAAATTCTAATCTGTGTTCTAATGACCAGTTGGGAGGAAAACAATGAGAGAATTGATGGAGCCACGCTTGTGGATGAATGTCGTTGGCAGAATTCTTAAACGTTTTGAATTTACGTTTAGTAATGAACAGCTTATAGTCAAAATCATCGTGTCGGCGAGTTGCATATCGGTCATTGGTACGTCGTGTCGGCGGTTCCATCTCAAAATTCGGTGCACCTTGCCAATTTCTTTCATAATTTCCGAAATGCCCTGTGTTATTATTTTGTGGCTTTTCCATATTTCTAAGTTCCTCTTCCCGTGTTGGAGTGCGAGTGTTCTCTGAAATATGAAATTTTTGTATTACTTGTGCCAACTGATCTTGTACTTCCCGGATTTCTCTTTTGTATTGCGTATTAATTTGATTTTGATTGAATTTCCTAATTTGTTCGCACTCTTCTGTGTCATTAAAGACTACTGGTTTTGTGTCATTCAGATTATCATCTACCTTCGTAGATAAATTAGTGAACTGATTCGAAAGTTCGGCTACTTTCTCCGATAGTGTACTTATTTACTCAGTGTGTTTTTCTGAACCAAGTTTCAGAGTATCTACTGTGTCCTTTAAGTTTTCCTGAGTTTTTGCAAGTTACGTAACCGAATCGGTAGATGCAACTGAGTCAAATTTAGTTTGCAAGGTCTCATGATTTTCGTGAACAATAGTTTGCAGTTCTTTTATGGCTGCTTCGTGATTCTGTAATGCATTTTCATGCCGCGAAAAAATAGGTTGAAAATGCTCACAAATTTGAGTTTTTACGTCATTACAGACTTTTTGACATTTCGATTCAATGTTATGTAACTCAGTAGTTAAATCTTCACGTGTTTGTTCAAGAGTTTGTTCCAATGAGTCTAACTTTTGAAGCTTTTGCTGTGTTTGTCTCTGATTTTGTTCCATTGTGTCCAACTTTTGAAGATTTTGTTCCGTTGTGTCTAACTTTTGAAGCTTTTGTCCCATTTGTTGCATTAATTGTAATAACAATGCACTGGTGTCTGAAACATGTTCCTCAGTGCTTTTCGGCAGTGAATTTGCACCGGCAACATTCACATTTTGACAAGCGGAAAATGTGTCTTGACTCATTTGAGAAAACGGTGAGAACCCAAAACCTGAATCTACAGTATTTGCAATATTGTGTTCTGTCATTCCCGATTCCTGAGGCGAGCTGTTGCCGACCGATCGTTCGATAACGCTTCCCTGTGCACCACCTGTTTCACTGTCTACACCATTATTTGACGCCCGCTCCATTTCCCTATGCACAATCACCAAATTAGTACTTCGAATGTCTGTTAATTCATTACACAGTGGTGCTGATAAGCTATGCTCGTCGTCACTATTATTTCTCAGTTTACTTTAGAGCCTAGTGTTGCGTTTTCACACGCCATTATTGTCACAATATTTCACACGATAACACAGAAAAGCACAATTTGAAGAGCAAAAATAAGAGAACACATTAACATAGCACTGAAAATCATATGTAGTTAATTGCAAGCGCAGCTGCGAAATACTTGGTGCAAATCTACATGTTTTACTGTACAACAATGAAAGACTGCAACTACAAAGGAGATTCTGTCTACAATTCGCGCTAGCAATAAACAAAATCTACACTAATTACATAAACTACAAGAAAAAAAATCAGAAGATTCCAGTGAGGTATTCTCGGCTAAGGGTCGACATATGAAACGTCCCCTTAGAACAATTATACATGACTGTGCTTATCCTGACACACAATATTTTTAGCGCAACGCAATCTGACTTTCAAAAAATCCCTACAAAAGAATGGCCCTGACTAACATTAACCTATACCTTTCACAAATCACTTACCTCACAAAAATCTTCGTTACTGGAACTACTGCAATACAGCGAGCTCCACTACTGCCAGCTAAATAAAAGATTCAAACTACGGAAGGCACTAACTACTGATAGGCATAGTTAGCAAATGAAAGATTTTAATAGAGAACAAACAATGTATTTACCTTAAAAGTCATAATATATATAGCAGTTCATGACAGTCTTACAAATTTCAAAACTCCGCCATCTCTCTCCCCACATCCACCACCACTGCTGGCGGCTCACCTCCAACTGCGCAACGCTACGCGCTGTTCACATCCAGCTGCCGCTGCCCAACATTACAATGGCAGACAACGATGCAAACTAGCCACAGACTGCACACAGCACAGCCAGTGATTTTCATACAGATCGCTACGTAACGTTGCCAATAAGAAAACATAAACAGCCTACTTACACTTTTGGTTACATTGACTTAGAAGTTTATATTTATTAAACCTCCAAATGACTGTATACCTTAGTATGTGACGTAAATTCATCTTGATACGTCCACTCGCTCCTGAGGGAAAGGGTTTTTAACAGTATGAGAGACAGACAGATGGATAGCAAAGTGATCCTACGACGGTTCCCTTTTTTACCGACTGGTGTACAGAATCCCGAAAAGCTACGAATAATATCAGAGCGCTGCCCTCTTCTTACGAGTCGTGTTTTTTAAGTAAGTACCGTTTTGAAATTAAAAAAAGACGTGCTAAGATATCTTAATAATTTTATTTTTACATGAAAGCCTGTACCTTAATCTACTTTTCTACATAATCTCACCGCGCGGGATTAGCCGAGCGGTCTCGGGCGCTGCAGTCAGGGACTGTGCGGCTGGTCCCGGCGGAGGTTCGAGTCCTCCCTCGGGCATGGGTGTGTGTGTGTTTGTCCTTAGGATAATTTAGGTTAAGTAGTGCGTAAGCTTAGGGACTGATGATCTTAGCAGTTAAGTCCCATAAGAATTCACACACAGTTGAACAGTTGAACATAATTTCCGTCAATATTGAGGCACTTGTCATAACGTTGTACCAGTTTTTGAACACCCTCCTCATAGAAGTCTGCCGCCGGACTTGTTAACCACTGCATCACCACTGTTTTGACCTCGTCATCGTCTTGAAGACGCTGATGGCCCAGGTGTTTCTTCAAGTGCAGGAAGAGATGGTAGTCACTGGGCGCAAGATCGGGGCTGTACAGATGATGATCTAGAGCTTCCCATCGAAAAGATGTGATGAGATCTTTGGTTTGATTCGCCACATGCGGACGGGCATTGTCTTGCAGCAAAACGATGCCCTTGTTGAACTTCCATGGACTGTTGCTTTGATTCTGGTGTGACGTAGGCCACCCATGTTTCATCGCCCGTAACAATTTGGCTTAAGAAATCATCACCGTCGTTGTGGTACCGCTCAAGGAAAGTCAATGCACTGTCTAAACGTTTGGTTTTGTGCACATCTGTCAACAATTTCAGTACCCAACGTGCGCACAATTTTCGGTAATTCAAGTGCTCGGTCAGAATGCCATACAAAACACAACGAGGAACATTAGGAAAGTCACCTCGCAAGGCGGAAATCGTAAAGCGTCTGTTTTCTCTCACCTTATTGTCCACTTCCTGCACCAAACTTTCATTAACGTCCGAAGGACGCCCACTCCGTTGTTCATCATGCACGTTTTTGCGACCATCTTTAAATGCTCTAACCCACTTTCTTACTATTCCATCACTCATAATGTTTTCTCCGTAAACTGCACAGATCTGACGATGAATATCGATCGCTTTTAGGCCTTTACCACTGTAACAGCCCGTGCTTCACAGACGGCGGGACTCACGATTATCGGAGGCATCTTAAACACTCAGTACACAACGCAAACAAGGAAGAATTAAAACTTCCTGGCAGATTAAAACTGTGTGCCCGACCGAGACTCGAACTCGGGACCTTTGCCTTTCGCGGGCAAGTGCTCTAGTGGTAGAGCACTTGCCCGCGAAAGGCAAAGGTCCCGAGTTCGAGTCTCGGTCGGGCACACAGTTTTAATCTGCCAGGAAGTTTCATATCAGCGCACACTCCGCTGCAGAGTGAAAATCTCATTTTGGAAGGAAGAATTAGACTGTAATGGCCTCAGTGCGTAGATTAAGGTACAGGCTTTCATGTAAAAATAAAATTATTGAGATATCTTAGCACGTCTTTTTTTAATTTCAAAACGGTACTTAATTAAAAAAAACACGCCTCGTCGCAAACAAAACTTATATATTTACAATGTGCAAACACAGACGTACATTTTGTACAATGCGTGTTCATAGTTCCTCTTGTCAAAAAAAGGTAACTTTGGATAATGGGTCAGTGTCTATTCTAAAAGCCGGCCGAGGTGGCCGAGCGGTTCTAGGCGCTACAGTCTGGAACTGCGAGACCGCTACGGTCGCAGGTTCGAATCCTACCTCGGGCATGGATGTGTGTGATGTCCTTAGGTTAGTTAGGTTTAAGTAATTCTAAGTTCTAGGGGACTGATGACCTCAGAAGTTAAGTCCCATAGTGCTCAGAGCCATCTGTTCTAAATCTGGTAAGAACCTCTTCCTTCCATCTTTATGGCTGGGGGACGTGCGCAATAGTCGACCGATGGTCTTTATTGGTCGAAGCTTCTGGTTGGTCACCTTCAGTGAGTCATATTCCCACTGGCTGATGAGCCAAATCCTTATGACCACTCCCCACCACGAGGCTGAATGCCGCGTGGAGGCGTATCGGAAACGTAACTGGGTGAAGGAAGTACATAAGTGGAGCAGAGATGTAGGTGAAATTATTCTAACGACGCGATGGGGCGTTAATAGGGGGATCCTTTGACATAAGGGATTTTGACAGAGGGTAGAATGATATGCCCCAGTACCTGCGAAACTGTGAAGTTGGTCGGCTATTCTCGTGCTGCTGTCGTTAGCGCAAAATGGCTGAAGGGCGGTGAAACTATGGTTATGCTACAAGGTGTTGGAAGTGACGCCTCATTACAGGGCGTGGAGCTCGGTGGTTTGGCCTCTCTGTAAAACAGGACAGGCTGCGATGTGCGGCGTATCTGACGACGGAGAACATTGCTGTGTAGGCGCAAGCGTTTCGGAGACAAAATGTTAAACATACAACACGCATCTGCTCCAAACAGAAGTGACGTAAGAAGCACTATATACTGCGCGTGCCCAAAGTCTGCTCTCCCCTCCCCTTCTCAAACAATTAAATATTTGTGACAACGATGAATGGAAAGTCAGTGCTGGTCGTTTCACAAGAAGCAGTTTAAGCTGTTCTCTTAGGTTTCTGACTGATCACATCCTCAGATATAGCGACATATTCAGAAACGAACAGCATAATGCTTCTGATAAGCGAGGAATTTCAAAAATGATGCCGTTCGTTACACATGCAGCCATTTAAGTTGTCCTCTTAGGTTCCTGTCTAAACTAACACTCGGAAATCGCCACACATTCCGAAATAAACATTGAAATATTGTGACAATGAAGAACATGAACTTTATTGGCGCTCGTTTCACTCACAGCAAAATAAGCTGTGTTCTCGGAATCTTCTGCTGTGACATGCTTCAATAGAATCTTGTCGGTTTACAAGCCCCGTCATTTCGAATAAATAAAAATGTTAGAAGTAGTCACAATAAAGCTACAGTAGTCCATTACAAACAGTGTTGTAAGGTGCTGAAAAATGTTATTACGAAGGCAAAGAGAATGCGGTATGCAAATAGAATAGCTAATTCACAGGATAAAATTAAAACCATATGGTCAGTTGTGAAGGAAGTGTCTGGTCAGCAGCAAAATGTCGACGATATAAAGTCAGTTCGTAGTAAAAATATTTCTGTTACTGATAAATCAGATATATGTACAGTATTTAACAATCATTTTCTGGGCATTGCTGGTGAATTAAATAAAAATTTAGTTTCTAAAGGAAAACATTTTACATTCTTGGCAAATGCCTTTCCGAGATTGTCTGAAATACTCCTCTTTGATACAGACAAGAGGGAGACTGAGTTCCTTAATTACGTGAATGATACGCCCCCTAGTGTTACGGGTAATTCTAAAATATTTCTGTTTGCTGATGACACTAGCTTGGTAGTAAAGGATGTTGTGTGCAACATTGGCTCGGTTTCAAATAGTGCAGTACATGACCTAAGTTCATGGCTTGTAGAAAATAAACTAACGCTAAAGCACAGTAAGATTCTGTTTTTACAGTTTCCAACACACAATTCAACAAATCCTGACGTTTCAATTTCACAGAATGTGCATATGATTAGTGAAACTGAACAGTTCAAATTCCTATGTGTTGAGATAGATAGTAAGCTGTCGTGGAAAGCCCATGTTCAGGATCTTGTTCAAAGACTTAATACTGACATTTTTACTTTTCGAACGGTATCAAAAGTGAGTGATCGTTCGACAAGAAAATTAGTCTACTTTGCTTATTTTCATTCGCTTATGTCGTATGGTACTATATTTTGGGGTAACTCATTCCATTCTAAAAGGATATTTTTGGCTCAGAAACGGGCGGTTCGGGCAATAAGTGGTCTTAAGTTCACGAACCTCTTGTCGACACCGAGCGAGGTGGCGCAGTGGTTAGACACTGGACTCGCATTCGGGAGGACGACGGTTCAATCCCGCGTCCGGCCATCCTGATTTAGGTTTTCCGTGATTTCCATCAATCGCTCTAGGCAAATGCCGGGATGGTTCCTTTCAAAGGGCACGGCCGACTTCCTTCCCCGTCCTTCCCTAATCCGATGAGACCGATGACCTCGCTGTCTGGTCTCCTTCCCCCAAAACCAACCAATCTTGTCGACCCCTCTTCACGACTCTGGGTATTCCGACATTGGCCTCTCAATATATATATTCCTTACTGTCATTTCTTGTTAAAAATATTAGCTTATTATCAGAATAAGCAGCTTTCACTCCGTTAGCACTCGGCAGAAATCAAACCTGCATTTGGATCGGACTTCCTTAACTCTAGTGCAAAAAGGTCTGCAGTATACTGCTGCATCCATTTTCAATAAGCTACCACTCGAATTAAAAAATCTTGGCAGTAATCCAAGCGCTTTCAAATCGAAACTGAAGAGTTTCCTCATGGGTCACTCGTTCTATTCTGTCGAGGAGTTCCTCGAAAAATTAAGCTGATTCATGTTGCATTGTTGATTCCGTTTATTTATGGATTGACTTTTTCCGGGTTCATAAACATTTATTTTTATCGTATTACTTTTATGTTGTAATTTCATGTACTGACACGTTCCATGACCTCTGAGATTTGCTCCTCAATATGGTCCTACGGAACTTGACGTGTAAAAAAAATGAATAAAATAAAAAATAAAACATTCGAGCTCTCGTTTGTTGCCTCCGCCATCGTCATCATTAGCTGAAACCACTGACAACTCCTGATGGAGATGACGAAGCTGTTGTGTTTTATTCAAAGTGAGGTGGTTTGTGAAAAGAGAAGATTTTATTGAAGCAATTTAAGCTGCCTCCTTAGGTACCTGCCTAACGACACACTCGGTAATCAGCACATACTTAGGTATAAACAGCCAAATATTTGTTTCATTCTTCGTTTTGTAAACAGACAAAAACATAAATAACATCAAATATTGCTGAACACACTTTTATTATATTCATAAGAAAGCACGAGTATGTGGCAACCTCGCTAAGAACGCGATCCTGCTTCTCTTGGTACTGTAATTCAGGACATTACTCATTAAGCCACGATGTAGCCTTTAGTCATTAGTACTGAGTATGATAGTATCTTTGATGCCTCACTAACTGACTTAACGATAAGAGTGACATGTCCGTGATATTCAATGCGCTGTTACCTTGAAATGGCGTACTGCAAGTAATAATACGAAACAGCAAAATTTTGTCAAAATAAAAATGACGTGTGCTGCATCGAGTCGCTTCTGTTTGGAGCAGACACGTGTTGTGGGTTTAACGTCTCCAGTTTCGGAGCACAGCATTCAGCACACGTTCTTCATTGCGGGGCTTTGTAGCAGACAGACTATTTGTTTGCCCCTCGGCCATATCAGTTACGATTGCAGTGGGCAATGGATCATCGAGATTGGGCTGGAGATTACTGGAGGCGTGTGGCCTTTTCGTTTCTTGTTACACGAGATCGGTGTCTGTAACAGGATACGTTGTCATTTAGGCGAACATCTGCTTCAAGGATGCACAGTGTCATGGACGAAGACCACTGGCACAGCATCACGCTGTCGGGAACGTGCAGTTGGGCTTCTATGGAAACCGTGGTATTAGTTCGCATTATTGCGGACCATCTCCATCACTTCATGCCTGATGTCCACAATGACGGGAATGCCTTTCTCCTTGCAAAATACCTGCCAGTGTCATAAGGCCAGCATCGTACTACTTTGGTTTGGGGAGCTTGATAATGAACTAACGTTGATGTCCTGGCTACCATAGCCTCATGGTTGAACACATCTGGGAAGCTATAGGGTGTCAGTGCCACGCCAGCAAACTGCCGGCCTTTAATTTACTGGAACTACTTGACCATTGGGTAAACTTCGGGTACAAAGAACCTTCGGGTTGAATTTTCGCCATGTAGAATCGTAATTGCACTACAGTCCAAAGATGGAGCAACATGCTACTAAATGAGTGGTCATAATGTTTTGGCTCATGAAGCGAGATAAGAGCATGCACGTGGATAGCATCATCTTGTACAGCGTGCTTGGATGCTGGGTCTGCTATAACTATGCCTCTAATTCCCAGTGAGTTTAGGTGTGCCGGAGGGGAGTGTCGTAGGACCGTTTGCTATTCACAATATACATAAATGACCTTGTAGATGACATCGAAAGTTCATTGAGGCTTATTGCGGATGATGCTGTGGTGTATCGAGAGGTTTTAACAATGGAAAATTGTACTGAAATGCAGGAGGATCTGCAGCGAATTGACGCACGGTGCAGGGAATGGCAATTGAATCTCAATTTAGATAAGTGTAATGTGCTGCGAATACATAGGAAGGAAGAGCCCTTATCATTTAGCTACAATATAGCAGGTCATCAACTGGAAGCAGTTAATTCCATAAATTATCTGGGATTACGCATTAGGAGTGATTTAAAATGGAATGATCATATAAAATTGATCGTCGGTAAAGCAGATACCAGACTGAGATTCATTGGAAGAATCCTAAAGAAATGCAATCCGAAAACAAAGGAAGTAGGTTACAGTATGCTTGTTCGCCCACTGCTTGAATACTGCTCAGCAGTGTGGGATCCGTACGAGATATGGTTGAGATCCAACGGAGAGCAGCGCGCTTCGTTACAGGATCATTCAGTAATCGTGAAAGCGTTACGGAGATGATAGATAAACTCCAGTGGAAGACTCTGCAGGAGAGACGCACAGTAGCTTGGTACATGCTTTTGTTGAAGTTTTGAGAACATACCTTCACCGAGGAGTCAAGCAGTATATTGCTCCCTCCTACGTATATCTCGCGAAGAGATCAGAGAGATTAGAGCCCACACACAGGCATACCGACAATCTTTCTTTCCACGAACAATACGAGACTGGAACAGAAGGGAGAACCGATAGTGGTACTCAAGGTACCCTCCGCCACACACCGTCAGATGGCCTGCGGAGTATGGATGTAAATGTAGATGTAGATGTGTTGTAAACCAACAGAAAGACACTTCTTTCCCTCGGTTACAAACGTTCAGAACAGTGTCTTGAACTTTATGAAGCAGCCACTCTGTTCGATATATCTATGCTGTCGATTGTAGTGCGTCATGAGTGTCTGGTTTGTTGAGAAATGTTCTGATAGGGGTGATTTCTCGTTATCCCAAGTACAGTTTTTTTCGATAGCATAATCTTCCATATCATATTGATGAAAATTGCATTAATCTGTGTCGAAGAATAACAGAAAGCGGAAAATATTCGCCCTCTTCAACCCATCAGCATATACGAGGGCTATTCGGAAAGTAAGGTCCGATTGGTTGCGAAATGGAAATCGCTGTAAAAATGGAAAATGTTTTATTTGCAGCAGGAAGCTACACCTTCAAGCTTATTCTCTACATAATCGCCGCTCCAGCTTAGACATTTGTCGTAGCGTTGAATCAACTGTCCAACACCCTCGTCATAGGAGGCAGCCGCCTGTGCTTTCCGCCAATTCTCTACGCTGGTCGACAGCTCGTTGTCTGTGCCAAAAATTGACTTCATAACTAGCGGTTCATGTGATCAGAGGTGAGACTCAGAAGAGTCAATTACACGATGTATTGTGGGTGATCGAAGACTTCCCCTTGCAAACGCTGCTGGAGCATCCTCATTGCCTCTGTAGAGTACAGCCGAGAATTGTCATGAAGAAGGAAACGCGTGACAGTCGTGTTACGTGGGATGCATGATATCAGGCGAAATCTCTCATCAGGCCCTCATACATGGAAAGAGACTCTATTGTTTTAGACATCTTCATGTGTTCACTGTGCGCTCAGGACCGAAGTTAGTGAGATGGGCATACTTAAGACACTGCCGAGCACATCTGTGCCACGCTTCATCCGATTTTCACCGTGGTTTCCATTTCACGCCCGATCGGACCTCACTTTCCTAGTAGCCCTCGTAAAACTTTCGGATTGAAAATTAGATTAAAATTACAGTTATAAAAAACTGTATGGGGTTTGCACTGCTTTTCGTGTTGTCTTATCCATAGTACGACAACGTTCGTCAGTTCTGACGCATTGTCCTGCTCTTATTCGGAGTGATATTATTGTATGCCGCCTGTTTCTAAACGGGCAGTCAGAACCTGAATTAACGTCTTCATTGTACGTCAAAGTTGTCGGTGGTGACATGACCCTCCATGAGAAGACGCCGCGGTGAGGGGGGAGTTTGTCCACCAGCCTCGGCGCATGTGCTGGTTGAATGGTAACTACTGGTTACTTAGCCTAGCGTTCACATTGCGGACAGTGACTAGATTGTTAGATACACCTTCCTTTCAGATCCATATGTATAGTGCAAACGTACTCAAGTCGGAACCCGACGAATGCTTTGTGAAACTGGTGGAAGCGAGACCTATCAGGTGTCCAGGTTCGTTTGCAAAGGCACATCAGGACGTTGGGTGATTTCTACCATCTGATTTTCAGTTCCTTAAGATGAGGCAGCTGTGTTAATTTGTCATCGCAAAGCAGATCCCAAAAAATCTAAGAGAGTTACTAAAATTTAAAATGCGTTCGTGTGGAATTGAGGTATGCTGTAATACAGCTCAAACCATTAAACTGCATACAAATGGTTTTTCCAACGTCTGAAGTTGACACACTGTTGTTCTGAGGTTGTATGTGGAACAGAAGCTGAGAAATCGCTTACAAATAGCGGCATTGGACCTTTGATGGTGACTGGTGGGGTAGGGGTGGATGGTGGGGTGCAGGAGAGGCACGCTGAATACACTTCCCTAGAGCATATTGTTCTATTGAAGAAAGTGATCTGATGTGCAGCTTCGGTTTTGTAACGAAAATAGCGTTCAGTGAGGAAAGATAATGTGAGAAGCAGAAGGTGACCTCATAATTCCATTCAATAGATGCGGCGCTATCAAGCAAGCTATTGTTTGTAGAAGAAAGCTTTCAGCACTGTCACCTCCAGCAGGTGAAGTTATCCAAGGTGGAGTGGTATCTCGTAGACAAAGGGCAGCCACATCGTGCAAAACCACACACATGCACTTAGTGTTGCCCGAATGCGGTCGGAAACTGGTCCTGTCTTGGAACTGATTGATACGTGTTGGTTTTGGTCGATCCTTCTCCGAACTGTGGCGTATAGCGCGACATTTCGTTTAGCAGTGGTGTGTGGCACTTTCTTCGGCATTTGGTGTGGTATTTTTCAGTGGACACAACTTTCTTCAGTTCGGCGGAATCGTAATTACTAAGCTGTTTTTCCTTCGCTATTTGTCCTTGATATAAAGGAATTTTACAGGTCCGGTTGCTGTTTGTGCAAAAAGAGGCAATCTAGCGATCCATCGTCACAGTCCTTTAAAAAATTAATGGCTTTCACAGAAGAGAAGTGTGGCAATTCTGAAAACCTATTATCCACTCATATAACTGACAGGCAACGCAAATTTGTTGTGCAATACAGCACAATACAATACAGGAAAATCAGACATTTAGTTGGTGATGAAAGAGAAAAAATTACGAAGATCGACAAACAATGTGTACGGCATCAGTACATTGTTTTATACATCAAGAAGCACCTTGTACTAAATTTGCAGGGATGGAGCATCTGATGAAAGCTAGTGGAAAGAATAGTAAATTTTTTGAAGTCGCACGCTTTAGTATATGGTAAGCTGCAACGGTTTTTGATGGAACAGAATGCAGAATATAGAGACGTTATACCTTGAAGAGCCAAAGAAACTGGTACACCTGCCTAATATCGTGTAGGGCCCCTGTGAGGACATAGAAGTGCCGTAGCGCCACGTGGCATGGACTCGACTAATGTATGAAGTACTCCTGGAGGAAACTAACACCATGAATCCTGCAGCGCTGCCTATAAATCCATAAGAATTCGAGGGGGTGGAGTTTTCTCCTAAACAGCACGTTGCAAGACATCCCAGATATGCTGAATAATGTTCATGTCTGGGGAGTTTGGTGGCCAGCAGACGTGTTTAAACAGAGAGCAGTGTGGTCGGAGTCACTCTGCAGCAATTCTGGACATTTCGGGTGCCATGTTGTCCTGTTGGACTTGACCAAGGCCGTCTGAATGCACAATGGACATGAATGGTTGCAGTTGATCAGACAGGATGCTTACGTACGTGTCACCTCTGAGGGTCGCATATAGACGTATCAGGAGTGCCATATCACACTAACTGCACACAGCTCACACAACTGCGGAACAGATAATTTCTGACATAAAACATCATCCATTTTCCTAAGCTCATTGGTGTTTAAGGCAAGGCGAATTTTTAAGAACCGATTGTGTCGCTGAAGAATTACAAGAACAGATTTTTTTAAACGTTTTGAGGTCACTGCCTGTCTTGTATCCGTTTTTGTGCTATTTTCGAGTACGTTCGACTTTTCATTTGAAACCACCACTGAGGATGTGCAGATGCCACCGATCGATCTGCAGTGTAATTCCCATTTAAGGGAAGCCGGAACGATCCATATCCTCCATGTTAATTTTAGGAAACAGAAGGAACATTTTTTCTAAAACCATTAAACATATTGCTCTGAAATTTGGACTAAATGTTCAGTGAATATTTCTCTACAAAGCTATAACGCCATGTTGAGAAATATTTCTTGGTTTTTGTTTTACAAAAAAATGGTTCAAATGGCTCTGAGCACTATGGGACTTAACATCTGAGGTCATCAGTCCCCAAGAACTTAGAACAACTTAAACCTAGCTAACCTAAGGGCATCACAAACATCCGTGCCCGAGGCAGGATTCGAACCTGCGACCGTAGCAGCAGCGCGGTTGCGGACTGAAGTGCCTAGAAACCGCCCGGCCACAACGGCCGGCTTTTGTTTTACAATTTTTGAAAACAGATTATTATTTTTCTCTCTAAAATTTTGCACTTTTTCTTCTATAACTTTTGAATTATACAATATTTTTTTACAATTTGTTATAAAAATTAAGGAAAAGAAGTAAACAATTTTGTGTATAAATTTAATTGATATACTGTTAGCACTTTTTGAGAAAATGTTCTTCAAGGATGAAAGTTTTAAAGTTATAAGAATTGGCTTCCAAAGTTTTTTAATACATTCCTGCCCCATATGATGGATTATCAGCATCCTCTTCTTTTCCAGTGTTAGTTTCCTTTTACCTGGTCTTTTCTTCCCTTTTGCTGCATGTTGTAGCCTTTTGTCTCTTCTTCCTGCAACTCTTAGTCTTTCTTCATCAATTAGGCGCATTGTGGAAATGGTATTGTGTCCTAGTTGGAAACCTAAATGTTTCAGCACATCACATTTGATAATGTTTCCTTCATTGTATGTTGCCACTGCATCATACACTCCAAAATGCAATGTTTTTATCTGAACAAACACTCTTTTGGGAGTCCTAATCCAAATTAAATTATTTACACTTTCATTTGGATTTTGTTTTTTCCCATGTAAACACTTTTCCAATAAACTTGGTGGTGATAAATCTCTGAATATGGGCTTGATTACTTCAATTACAGCATTGGACAAACTTTTTTTATGGGCATATTCCTTTCCTGGTTGGTACTTACACCATGAGTCATCACCTATGGGGCACAGTGCATGTTGTGGGTGCTCATTTGTTGATGCAGTATGGAAAAATTATGCTCATACTGCTCTCCTCATATGCTCAATGATTCTTGAATTTTGCCTAATTGCACACCCATAATACCTCTGCAATCTATCAATTGCCTCAACTGTCAATCTTCCTCTTCCTCCAAGGGTCTTGCCATCAGTAAGCTTCTGCAGTCCTAATGTCTGCTTTAGTTTGCACAAGCGAGCCCCCATGCGCTTCTGCATGATTACAATGCACTCCTGTTTTTTAATGTGAATTTCATTGCCATAAGGTTTGAGTTCCTCTACAGCTTTATATCCCTTAGAATCACCATCTCCTAGATAATTAGTGTATCGTACATTATACCAAGCCTGTGATCTGGAAAAAATTGCTTTCACTCCCTCTACTTCCATCACTCCACTCGTGCCGTGAAAATTTGCTTCACAACTTTCACTATGTTCGTCCTTCGTGTTGCCCTTACATCTACAATGTTTTGAGAAAATAGCAACATCAATTACTTTGCAACTGTCTCAACTGGTAGCTGTCACAACTCCATTTGGAGATTTATGACCTCAACGTTGCCATGATCCATCTAAAGCAACAGTCAAATCTCTACAATTCCCATTATCTGTCACAGCTTCCTCAACTGCTTTCTTCATTGTTGCTTGAGCAATATCTTCAGCAGAAGATCCCACCAATTCATTATAAAATCCAAACTTGGTTGGTGGTTTTGGCAAATTCATAATTCCACATAACATTGTCCCTGCAGCACTGCCCTTGCCAATGCAACCCAAGCCATACACTAGCCTAACATTTATATCATACACCTTCTTTCCACTATTACCACTATGAGGAATACTGTTGGAACTAGAAAACGAAACTTCTGCAGCACATTTGTTACACTTCAATAACATTTTAGATGCCAAACCAATGGGTGAAGTTATTTTCAATTCTAGTCCTCTTTTTTTGAAAACTTGGCATAATACGTTATGTTTCAAAATATTAGAGAGCAAAGAAATGTTAATTATTTCATTCACATCATTACTGTCACTTTCATAGTTTTCAAATTTTTCTTTGTTGTCACAAAGTTTCTTGCTGGAAGAAGTTCTATCACATTCATTTAGAGTAGTCGGTGAAGCAGTCTGAGCAGCATCTCCCTTCGAAACAACAACAGATTTCTTCTTCTAGTCATTGTGCCTGTTCTTAAAACACTCGATTGCTGAAACGGGGCATATTGATATCGAAAAACCAAATACGTAAAACAGGTACGAGCAAAATTCGTCAAATCCGCAGAATTTAACAGCTAAACAACACAAAGAAAACTCCACAAGTCAACACACACGGTATAGCGTTTATGTTTACCAATATGAACAGTCATTTGTCACACAGATAAAGCCATACAACGATGAAAAACAAAACACTGTCTAATTCGGCAAAGATACCCTGCTTGTAGCCAGTGAGCGGCGCCGTCAGAGATGACACACCAAGTCGCTACAACCGTTTAAGTGGCGCGTCAATTTTGCAGTGATAAGAAACACACTTAGAATTCACTTAGAAGGGTGAAATTTGATTTTTTATTCAGAAAACTCCAAATAATTTTATAATAAAAAAAAACAAAAAATGTTAATTTTTGTCATTTTCATCGTTCCGGTTCCCCTTAATAGGCTTACGGTTTACATTACAACTGAACATTTATGAGTTGCTTTCCTGGGGAAGAGTTTTCACGTCTCCATGATGAGGTTGCAAACGTTATACAAGGTCCTGATCTACATGTGTGCTTGAAACGCTGTTTTCGATCATGAAATTCAGGAAGTCACGATTTCTTTGCAGCATGAGTGACGAAGATCTGCGTTATTGTCTGCGTCTGTACATATGCTGACAGTTTTCATGAGATACAAAGTTTTGTTATGACTTTAGCGTGCCAAAAATAATTAAATAATGGAAAACTAATATTTTGTTTGTGATCTTTGCGGTCAAGGAACACAGAATATGAAAGGCAGACAAATGCAAGGATTTCAGGTTCCTTGCACGACTGCATTTCAACGTGGAGCACTGCGACCATTATCCATTCGTTCAAGTGTTTCTCCCACACAAAGTGCTAAGACATGGCTGTGGTGGCTGCTAAAGAGCATACAATCCTTTTACATTTCCCTGCTTTTTGGGAAGGTATAAAAATTGCTTTGTTCGAATATCTGTGAGTAATAGCCATCAATCCAGTTTTTGTTGAAAGCAGCTTGAGTGTTTCTTTTGATCGCTAGTTGAGGTATTATATCATGCTATGTAAAAGGTTAAAGCTATTCTGCGCCTGAGAGTTGGTTTGTAAACCGCAGCGGACCAGTTGTCGGTGTTATCCCCTTGCCTTCCTTCAACCTTGATCTGACTTACTATCCAGTTACAGCAGGAATTTCATTTTAACGTGTTCATCGTACAATGGTGTAACACTGCATTATTCACGTACAGAAGTTATTACTATGCTACACTGAATCTTACCTAGTCCAGATGAGAGGCCATCGATCATTAACAGAGCTGATTCTGGATTCCACCTTGGGAATCGAGGGCGGTACATCTCTGGGTTGCACGACATAAAATTCAGTCTGTTAATCTCCCCTGTTTTTCGAGACAAATGAAATGGGGATTATTGGCTAGATGAGCTGGTGGTTTACAAGAAACGTTCTTTCATTGACTGAAGTGTACCTTCTGGAGTATAAACTGTGATGTTCTCATTTACTAACGTTGTTGTGGCCTTCAGGTTTCCGTGCTGCTCTATCCTTCACCAGACTCTTCATATCCGAATAAATAATGACCCTTACATACATCTGAACCTGGTTACTGCATTTATCCCATAGTCTCTCTCTGGAGGGTAAAAGGTGACGCTCTCCAGGCTTAACACCACTACTAAAATGGCGATTCCTTCGTGCTTCGGCCGGCCGAAGTGGCCGTGCGGTTAAAGGCGCTGCAGTCTGGAACCGCAAGACTGCTACGGTCGCAGGTTCGAATCCTGCCTCGGACATGGATGTTTGTGATGTCCTTAGGTTAGTTAGGTTTAACTCGTTCTAAGTTCTAGGGGACTAATGACCTCAGAAGTTGAGTCCCATAGTGCTCAGAGCCATTTGAACCTTCGTGCTTCAGGACGTCTCCTACAAACCGATACCTTCTTTCCGTCTAGATGGGCCATAAATTTCTATTTTCTCCGATTATATTTAGTGCCTCCGCATTAGTTAATGGAACCACCCATCTAAACTTCAGCATTCTTCTATAGTACCATATTCCAAAACGTTCTGTTCTACTCTTGTCTGAACTGCTTATCGTCCGAGTTTTCATTTCCGTACAAGGCGACACCCCACATAAATGCCCCCAGAAAAGGTTCCCTACGACTTGAATGTACACTGCGCAACAGAATTAATGGATTACTTCTTCGAAACCCCATAACTGCTTCCCATTGCGAAGCATACATTCGAGATTCGGACTCGGCGACTGTTCAGACAGTAAGGTCTCGACACATGTTAATAAGAGGGCACAGCCCTGGACTTCATGTGAGCTGTCGTGTTACATTGGTACCAAATTTCACCACAGTTCTACATAGCACCATCGAAGACGTGTCACACGATGAGAACGTCGTCGCAGTTCCTCTTATTCACATTTCAGCACTTGTTTTGACGTCTCTAGGATGGACGTCAGAAACGCGACACCCAACGTGGAAATCACGTGGTTTCCCTTATGGGCGACCTTGGAAAACAATTCAAGCACGCCGCCACTCAGAACTGACACAGAAAGATCTCAGGGTGTGGCATAAATGGCAATCAATGAAACCACCAATTTCTCTGAGGCGCTGATTCACACATATTTCGCGGAGAAAATGACAGTTCGGAGTGCGATGACCAACAGGGAGATGTTCTTGAACGTCTGCGACACTACTGACGCCCTCGGGCTTTTTAGCCCTTCAGTAAAGACAGTGTGAGACTGCTTCCCCAATTAACGTGAGCACACTCCTTTCGAGAGCAAGACGACCGCAATATTTGCTCTCGTGTAGAGGCTAGAACCACCAGGGACCACCATAAACCATTCGGCAAGTTTTTAACGTGATCCGAAGCTGCAAAGGGTAATTATGCTTTCTCAACCCTCTTGTTTTCCGCTCTCCTATGCCGTGATCACGCAGGAGTGCACTAGTACCATATGCGTGAATAAAAATGCACAGTGTCCCTCTAAGGTCCTCCAGTTTGGCAACATCCTTGGTGCTATCCACGCATCTTTGTTGAGCACGTCACATGTGTACATGTCAGAAACTGTGACATCAATGAAGCCAGGCGGATGCTATAGCGCTCGGACGTAGGGTAACCGGATTCAAGAGATATCGAAGGGCTTGCCTAACCCTCAGGTGCTAGAGCAGCTGCCAGGTTGATTTGATGTCGAAATTGTTGATGGTGCATTCCTACCGTAGTCAGCAAAAGTGCCTGGGTGGCAGGCGAGGGTATTGCCGAACTGCAGGCTATTAGAGAGTCTGTTTGCGATTTCATTCACATACATGTTAATCCTGCATTCTCGTACGATCATGCCATAGGAGGGAGGAAAACACGGGTGTTGAAAAATTATAAGTATTCTTTTCTGATTCAGATCACGTTCAAATTTTGCCGAAAGTTTTTGAAAGGTCCCTTGTGGCTGTGAGGGTACAAGCTGTGGGGGGAGATTACAGCGGCAGTTTCCCGCCGCAGAGCACAAGGCCGGCGGTTGCTACGGGGCCGTGGCAAGCGGCTAGCTTTTACGCGGTCTTGGAAAAACCCAAGCGGGAGCTAGGCAGGGGCGCGTATGGCCGTGTTTGGGCGCTTGGAGGAATTTATATTCCAGAGAAAAATTAAGAGTGACACGGAGATGCCAGTTGGCACTCACGGACAGAAAAATATGTAAAGCTAAATTATCTAGACGCGCCACAAAAAAATAATAGTTTAAAAGTTATTGTTGTCTTAAAAATTGTTTTGGCCGATTTGTATAAACAAAGTGTCTATGAAACTGTCGTTTTGGTAATAAATAAATTTTAAGAGACGAAACTAACGGCAAGATTCTAAAGTTTAAGGAGCTAGATGAGTAAAAAAAGTGTGTATTTTTATTTGTTTATTTATGTTTATTGACAAAAAGCCGGAAAAAGCGAAATCACGCCACAAGAACATTATTTGTTAAAAAACGGTGGCAGATACAAAAAATTCGACTTTATATTGTTATTGCTCGGAAAATTTCCATTTTTTCAGTGTATTATATGTGTTTTTGTGTCTAGTTTTAGAATATTCGTAATTTTTTGTCAAACATTGTTTTGAGTTAGGCAGTCGTTTCGAGGGTGCATAGGGTGGCCATCTTTGACCAGAGGACAGTTGAGTTTAAGCGACACGAAGATCCAAACGTGCCGCCCATCTGCGGGTAGTAGTGGCTTGGTAGCCACATTCGCGGACAAGTATGTATGTAGCAATGTTCGAAAACGATCAAGCAGAGCGCTATATAGTGGATTAGGACAGCAAACAACAGCGTACTTTGAGAACTGTGAACAGACTCGAGTGCCGTGATTGCGACATACGAATTTTATAATGACGTGCTGTAGTATCAGTTATTAACGGACGCCTTTGCGTAAAAGCCCCTCAGACTGCATTTTAAATGTTTAGTGAACATATTGAAGACTTTCGTGGAAAAATAGAAATTAACTACGTGTTAAAATTATAAATCAATGTGAGTGACTCGATATTTTTAAATTTTACCACAGTACCTGCCTGCATTGGTTTTTTTATATATTTTATTTCAGCTTGAAAATTGAGTTTATGACATTTGTGAGCTGGCACCCTATGACGAAAAACGTAGCCAAACATTGAGACCATCCACATCTCTGGGCAGCTCAATTAAGCTGAGTGTTGAGTATAACAAATATGTATATTTCCGTGCCATAGCACGTGGGGGCTCGAGCTAGCCCCTCAATCTACAGTGCGTAGTGCCCAGTAACGTCGTATGGTTCCAAGCCACCAGAGCGAAAATAGCGGTCGCCCTGCGCTACAAAGGGATGCGATCACATTCATTGGCGATGCAGCGTCACAGTGTCCTTAAAGAATGGTTGAAACGACCGAAGGTGTCAGCAGTGTCAAAGGTCGTGAAGAACATCTTGCTGTTGCTCACCGCACTGCGAACTGTCGTTTCCAACCGAGAAATGAGTGAGAATCAGCGCCTTACGGAAACGGGTGGTTTCATTGACGCAATTTATGCCACCACATCAGGCCTTTCCCTGTCAGTTCTGAGCGGTGGTACGTCTGAAATATTTTTCTCCGTGACCCATAAGGAAACCGCGTGATTTCAGCGCTGCATGTCGCGGATCTGACCTCTATCGCACAGACTTTAAGAGGGTCTGTAGGCAGCTTTGAGTCAAATTTCAAACTTATGTGTCGCATTGAGGGTTTCAAAGGAGTGACCTTGTAATTTTGCTGCTCAGTGGATATTAGATATCAAAAAATTCCTCTTTCTCAGAAATGACTTTTGTGCTGTATCCATTCTCCATTTTATACCTTCTCCACTTAGGCCGTCATCATTAATTTTTCGGCTCAAAAAGCAAACCTCGTCTACTACTTTTAGTCTCTTATTTCCTTATCTCATTCTCTCAACATCACTTGATCTCATTAGATTACATTCCTTAACTCTTTTACTTTCGCTGTTGTTCATCTTACACCTTCTTTACAAGACACTGTCCGGTCCATTCAGCTGCTCTTACAAGTCCTTTGTTGTCGCTGAAAGAATCATAGTCTCATTGCAGACCTCAAAATTTTTATTTCCTTTCCCTCTAAATATCTCCTTGGATTCCTATTCTGCTTGCTCTGTGTCCAGATTGCACAACATCAGGGATAGTCTACGACCCTGTCTTCTGAAGCATTGCTTTCCTTTCGCGTCCTCCGCCTCTTACAACTGCAGTCTGGATTCCGTATCAGTTACAGATAATTTTTCGCTCCATATGTATTATCCCGGTACCTCCAGAATTTCAAAAAAAAAAAATTCCAATCAACGTAAGGTTTCTCTAGATCAATGAATGCTATAATGCTTACCTTTCATTGCTTACTTAAATTTATCCATGTTGTATGAATGTTATTTCGTAAAAATCATACCTTGATTTAACCTGTTTTCTAAGCTAAGTGGTATGGTTAGCATTGATTCGCGAGTTCCTACATTTCTCCAGAACACAGACTGATCTTCTCTGAATTCGACTTCTACCAGTTTTTCCATTCTTTTGTACATAATTCGTGCCAGATTTTGCAACCATGAGTTATTAAACTGGTAATATTCGATAATATTCACACCTATCAGTACCTTTCTTCTTTGTAATTGGAATTATTATATTCTTCTTGAAATGTGAGGGGTATTTCGCCTGTCTCATAAATCAAGCAGAGCACGTTAAATAGTTTTGTCATGGTTGGCTGTCACAGGCATTGGAATTCTGGTGGAATTAATCTGATCTAGGCAATTGGTTTTGACTTAGGTTGAAAGACTCGAAGTCCTTTGAACTCGACTTTTCTTCCACTTTGTTTATTTGCTCAGGCTGACAAACATAATTGGGATTTAAGCATATTGTGGTAGCATTCCGATTAGCAGTTCACAATCACTACCAAACGAAACAGCTACAGTCAGATCGCATTATACATAATTGAAGCCAGATCTAGAGTCAATTTTCCATCCTCATTCCAAATTTGTCAACTGCACATCAGTATACACTTCATTTTAACAAGCGGGAGCACGAATGTAATTGATGTGTTATGTTGATCAATGTCCCATTTCGTTAAGTGTTTTGGAAAAAAATTTGTCGTTATCTTGAACATCATATGTTATTCAATTAGACAATCGACGTGCTATGTTGATATATGCCCCACGTCAAGTGTTTTGGAAATGGATACGTCGTTATCTCGAATATCATATGTTATTCGATTAGAAAGCATGCCTTTGGCCACTCCTATTAATTTCATTTATCTATTTACAAAAAGATAAAAGTCATCTTGGAGAGAATACATCACGTCAACTTTAGTTTCATTGCTCGAGGCCAAATATTTCTGTCATTCGCGTTTGGATTCCATTGAATGTAATTTTACATTAGTGTAACTGAGGGATGGGTCATTAGAGATATCTCCATATCACCCCACCAGACTGGGCATGTTGTAAAGTCTTTCAGTGTTATCAAATTTTGTCTCGCAATGTTACGTCTCCCAAATCATCTTTATCTACATCCTCTTCCCTCTCTGTAATATTACCTTCAAGTTCTTTCTTTTGTATGACACTTCTACGTATTCTGTCCATCTTTAAAGTTTCCCTTCTTTGTGTAGTATTGGCTTGCCTTCTCAATATAGTAGACCTATTCTGCCTCTCCTATAAGTCCCACTTATTCATCACTTTTCCTTCGTTTAGGTAGTGAAACGGTATGTCCAACACAGGAATTCATGACATGGCCTTTTTAGTTCTTCCAGAACTTTTTTTTTTTGTTTTGTTTCAGCCCTTTCTTTCCGAAACGGTGCTAAATGTTCTGGGGATGGACTACTTCTGGATCTTCAAAGCACTCCCCTTATTTTCTTCAACACAGACTGTTCCATAATGGAAGAGACCGTCTACTACAATGCAATAAGAGACAGCTAGCTATCAAAAGCAATGACTCGCTTCATTGGAAAGTTGTCTGAAACAAGACAGAGGGGGATCGAACCAGAGATAGCGGTACAATTTTCACCGTTTCACCGTCATTACTAGACCGGCAAGGGAAGGAGGCTCATCAGAAAAGGAGCCAGTTAGTACATGAGCATCGGGCTGTGCGAAACGTCTCAGTAGAATCTCAAAGTCGTCCGCATTGTCAGTTGGAAGGGTTGGATGTGTGTGATTGTTGTTGTTTCGTCCTCAGCGTCAGATTGCGGTGTTAAATTGGTAGCACCTAGTTGGCTTTCACAAGGAGTAGAATACTTTCCGACTGCAGGTTCCACTCTATCTCTTCTTTTTAATTTGTATAATCATCTACAGCGAATTAATTTAGTATGGCACAGATTCACGTTTGATTCACTTCACTGTCAAAGAACACTGATTCTACCTGATTTAGTCCCGTGAACACGCGTGTGGTGTGCGTACTGTAAGACCTTCGGTACACACACCATCAGATTATTTGACTTGTCGCTCTAACGAAGCAGGCGAGTGTCAGCAATATGTCTCGTGGTCTTATCGTGGCATGTTTGTCTTCTGCCGTTCGGTCAGATGATAGAAATGCCACTTGCACGCTTAGAGTAGCAGATTGACGGTGACCAACTTTAAACAGAACTTGATTAAGTTTCACACACATTTATTAAAATAATAAAAATCATAGATATTACGTAACTTGATTCTGGATGCTGTTTACAATTGACAATCTGAAGCTCCTTTGGTGTTGGTACGTTAATCTTATTCTCACATGTCTCTGATACTTGACAAAGTGTCCATTCATTTATCTTCATGGATATGCACAGGAATATGGTAATATTATTAGGTGCAGACTGAAACTTGACTATAGACTGGTACAGACAAATGCAGACTAATGCAGACAAATGCAGACTGACTAATCGGAGGTCTGTACACTCGTTATAATACGTCGTGCGTTCACGATAACTGCGCGAGTGTTATCCGCGAGAAGAAAAGGTTCTACGTTAGCAGCAATCTCATTGGCTGCGTTACATATTAATACGGCGGAAGCAGAATTTGGTCCGTCTTTAAGGCAGCGCCATCTCGTAGTGCAGAGACGGACGAGCGCTGCGCCTGCGCTGTTGTGCTTAGCGGGGCGCGCTCTAGTGGGGAAGTTGTGTGCGCGCTGACTACGCGGAACTATGTACACAACAGCGCGTTTCAATGTTACAATTCCAAGGAATAAATACGTACACATTTAATTCAATAATAGCCTTTCATTTGTCATATTATTGAGAAAAACTGATTATGGTGAAGGCCACTAACTGTTTTACCCTTTGGGTCAATCTATGATATGTGACTGTAAATATCATCAAAAGAAGATCTAATTAAAGGTGAGTGTGATGTGGCCGAGCCCGATTTTTGTTAGTGTTATCGATGATTAGAGATATCTGTTAATGTCCAAGACACATGTGAAGCGTCGGTAGCCGGCCGGTTTTGCCGAGTGGTTCTAGGCGCTTCAGTCTGGAAACGCGCGACCGCTACGGTCGCAGGTTCGAATCCTGCCTCCGGCATGGGTGTGTGTGATGTTCTTAGATTAGCTAGGTTTAAGTAGTTCTAAGTTCTAGGGGACTGATGACCTCAGATGTTAAGTCCCACAGTGCTCAGAGCCAATTGAAGCGTCGGTAAAGTGGTACGTAAGGACCAAGAAAGTTAATTACATATCTGGATCTGAAGTTCTGTAATACCATATGCATAACATTCCATTTCGAGTGACGAAGGTTGAGTTGGTCAAAAACGTTGCCCGCATTTCTTTAACGTCACACAATTTGCATGCAATGTGTAACTGAAGACTGTACATGATTTATACTTTATTGAAATACCCAACAATTAATACAGAATGGAACTAGATGCATTGTTTCCGAAAAGAGATTCGAGACAGTTTTGTTTTAGTTTTTTACTTTTCCTCTTGAATTTTAGTTCTATGCCTGCAGACTGCACGGTTGGAAGTGCAGTAATGTAAGGCTATATTTTGGATTTTCGCTTCATGAGAACGAGTAATTTTTGAAGGAAATTCTGGATATTTGCAGGTCCTGCATCTGCATATATTTGTCCTTGTTTACGGATCTCAATGGACTGAAGTTCCTTTACATCTCACGGATATAATTTGGCATCCTAAATCATAATATTTTGAGTCATTAAGACATACTACAGTTAGTTAAGATGTGCAAAAATTCCACAAAACTTTCACGTTCGTCGGAGCTGAAGTTTCCAGATATGAAACGAGGGCAAGGCGTCCGGTGACGTGTGGAACAGAAGTAGAGCCTCGCCCATCTGCGGTTAACAGTTTTTCCGTGGTAGCAGACACATGCTGTCAGAAGTCCGTAAAGCGAAAAATATCAGAACGAAGTCACGGCTCGGACGGAAAATTGCACTACTTGCACCGAATAATAAAAAGGTTCACTGGCCGGAAAGCTGCGCTGCGAACGAACAACTTATTAGTAAGCAAACAACGTATTGCCGGGTGCGTGAGACAAATTCCGAGAGGGACCAGTAGACAGCGGTTGGTGTAACAGCACTGAAGGCTAGGTTACCCTAGAGGAGCAGTCGTTGGGCGGCGGCTACTTTCGCAAGATGTGCGTTCTCGACTTGGTGGTCATTACTGCTGTGATCGTCACAAGTCTGTCCTGTGCTGTAAATCCACAGCCCTGCGGAATGCGTTCCAGAGGGGCCAGGCATCTCGTCTTCCCTGAAGGCAGCACTTTTATGGTATGTAAGGGCACGAGACTATCCTAGAATGATATATCCCCCCATCCCCCCCCCAATCTCTCTCTCTCTCTCTCTCTCTCTCTCTCTCTCTCTCTCTCTCCGTCTGTCTCTCTCTCGAACTCTCCCCTTCCCTTCCCTCTTTATAAACAAGAATATATATACATATATATATATATATATATATATATATATATATATATATGTGTGTGTGTGTGTGTGTGGCCCCGAAATGCGCGCAGGTGATCAACTACTGATATATCTTCCTCCTTCCTTTGTATATCTATATCAAAAGTCTGCGAGTGGTTTTCTGTAAAACACGAAATGCTTATCACTATTTCTACAGATACGCTACTTTTTCGTAGCTTACGCAGAGATGTCAGTAGATACGGAATACTCACTTGCTTAGTTACTTCCATATTGTCCCTGAGGAACTGTAACCTAACTCTCTTGGTGTTATTCAAGGGAAATATGGAAACAAACAAGTCCTGGCGATAGAAATGAATCGGAGCGGTGACACTCCGCTTACGAGTGCAGAAGCGAACCTCTTAACCCCGTCCTAGCAATCTGGTTTACGATAAAGCACTCGTATTGTAGTTACTGCGGCGGATTTGCGTTTTATTTAGGGTCTCTATAGCAAAGTGCATGAACTGGGCTTGTAAATTTGGCATGGATTATACATTATTGTCCAAATTTCTATATGTCCTGCCTTCAGTACTTCATATCACATTGTCGACCTCCAATCAATTAACAGATTCATTGCACTTATGTCAATAGATAATGACAATGCTTTCAAAACTAAGACTGAGCTGTATCAGTGAAGACCTTAATGGAGAATTACTTTAAAAATCGTTAGTAAGCCTCACGCAAAGAAAATCGCGAAATTTTTGGTTTAATAAATCTGATAAAACAGCAAGAAGAAGTGTTTGTTTCGTAAACAACTCACTTACTCCACGACATAATCTCATTTGAGGAATACAAGGTACAAATGGCTCTGAGCACTATGAGACTCAACTTCGGAGTCCCCTAGACTTAGAACTTCTTAAACCTAACTTACCTAAGGACATCATACACGTCCATGCCCGAGCCAGGATTCGAGCCTGCGACCGTAGCAGCCGCGCGGTTCCGGACTGAAGCGCCTAGAACCGCTCGGCCACAGCGGCCGGCCATGAACTATGCTTGTAAATTTGACATGGTTTATACATTACTGTCCTATTTTATATACGTCCTACCTTCAGTAATTCATATCACATTGTCCACCTCTAATCAATTGACAGATTTATTGCGCTTACGTCAATAGATAATGACAATGCTTTCAAAACTAAGATTGAGCTGTATCAGTGGAGACCTTCATGGAGAATTGCTTGAAAAATCCGTCGTTAGTAAGCCTCACGCAAACAAAACCGCGAAATGGCTGGTTTGATAAATCTGATAAACAGCAAGAAGAAGTGTTTGTTTCGTAAACAAATCACTTACTCATCGACATTGTCTCCCTTGAATATACACTTGGTACAGTGATTCTCCAACTTTTTCATCCCATGTGTAAAACAATTTCTGTCAAACTCTGCAAAGTACTCACTGACTGCAACTATCATTTCCTCATTTTACAAAAATTTCTACCCAGCAAGACAAATTTTCAAGTTATGGAACAGAAGAATGTCACTTGGGGGCGAGGTACGTTGAGTACAGTGGATGAGGAACTAATTCCCAGACCAGTTCATGCATTTTCGTCATTTTTATCGCTAATGTGTGGGATGGAGCATATTCCTAGTAAAAGAAGGATCTTCCTGCGTGCCAACCTTGGTCTTTTTTGCAGCCAACGTATGTTTCAAACGATCCACCAAAGAATCAAAATAGGAAACACGGTTCTCCATTTTCCAAGTTAACTGCGAGAATTATTCCTTGGGAATCCCAAAAAAACCAGCTGACAAAATTGTCTTTGCCTTTTTTGGTGTCCTACAGCTATCCCGTGCAGTTGTTCTACTTTATATCCCTACGAAGTTCATGAACTACTCAGTTCATATTTACTTATTGCCAAATTATAGACCTGATGTTTAAAACAGGTCGCACATCTTACAATTTTCGTTTTTCATCTTTTTACAGTTTTCTTTTGTTTTATCCACAACATTTACGAAGAATGATACTTTTCAAAATAACAGTAATTTAATGTTGAAATGTAAATAAAATTTTGTTGCTTTTTAAGAAGAATATTCATATGGAAATAAATATTCATATGGAAAAAACCCTTTATGCTTTCTAGAGATCATTGTTTAATAGGTATAATATGCAGGAATTAGCGCTACGATTGACGGGAACCGCGAGGAAAATCCAGTCGCTCCAATGCACGAGTACAACAATGAGATGACTGAATTGCAAAAAAATTGGGAGACAGTGTGGTAGACTGAAATGTGATATCTGTACCGTTAAGGACAGCGGAAAATACTGGAAGTAGTTGTGGGTGCATAAGTTCTATTGATTACACGTGCGTGCGAAGCCTTTAATATTCTGTAAGGAAGCAATGTTTGTCTTGAGAGCACTAAACTGGAAACAAGTTTGAGCGCAGAAGGACCTTAAAGACCATCAGCTATTTGATAGAAGAAGATGTGGTCTTTAGTATGTCGATTCTACGTTCCATCTCCGTTAGAATTGACTTTCACAGAGTGGAAACTGTTGACGCTGTTTACTTGAAGTCACAAAATTAAAGGGACTGAGACGCTGACTGACTCTGACAAGAAGAGGAGGAGAGAGAAATGGCGACCGAAGAGCCAGCAAACGTCGCTTCCGCCTCGGGACTCAATTTACCCGGCGGGATTGATACCGGAAAGAGGTGGCTGGTTCTTCAGGAGACCTTTCAATGCGGAGAGTGTCTGCCTTGAAACAAGAGTTCGGTTGCCACAGGAAAGTGAGAAATTTCTATAGAGAGATGATGAAGGGAGAAAAATTGAATTTTCTCAGTGACTACACTGTTTCTTTCGCGAAATACATCTGAATATGGGTTCGTCTCAGTTGAACGTGAAGTTACACGATTGCAGCGCCTGTTACTGTGTTTTTCTGTCGTACTTTGGAACCGGAAGACTGTGAGATCGATAAGCTCAGAGCGCCCTCTGCTATAGCTGGATGGACGTTTTATTCTCTGGCTCTCGCTGGAAGTTAACCGTCTCAAGGAACAGAAAGCCTGATCGGAACCCTTGTACCAGTCATCCATGTTCCTTACCACGGAGCGTCCCAAAGCGCCCTCCGGGAAAGAAGTCATGTTCTGGAAACCACTTACTACTTCAAGTTTTTGTATGTCCATCCTTTTGACTGGAGGTCTGGTGGACCGCGGTCGTTCACTATTGTAAGAAAATGAAACACCTACCGCCCTCCTTGCGATGTCATTTATTGTTAGTTACCAGATTCGGCGCTTCAATGCACCATCTTCATGCCTTAGTTCATCCTGAAGGTACCGGTCCATATATATATATGATGTATCAGTGACCAACATAACTAGTTTACACAGACTGTCTGTAACTGTGATCTCGTCTCTCCAACCATCAACAGGGATCTTGATAATCCCTACAGCGTCTGCTGAGGTCTGAACATGTTGCATTGAAGCGCCGAAGCTGGTAGCTACACAATAAATGACATCTCAAGGGCGTCTGTAGCTATTTTATTTTCTTACAACTTATTACTTCAGATTCTTGAAAAGACCAATTAAAAAGTTGTATGGTGTCAATAGGAACATATATGAATGAAAGTTCTGTTATCTTCGAAATCCCACCAGGTAGTAATTAAGATCAATGAAGTTCTATGACCTAGGTGTACATCCTATGGTTGTGTTGTTGTGGTCTTCAGTCCTGAGACTGGTTTGATGCAGCTCTCCATGCTGCTCTATCCTGTGCAAGCTTCTTCATCTCCCAGTACCTACTGCAACCTACATCCTTCTGAATCTGCTTAGTGTATTCATCTCTTGGTCTCCCTCTACGATTTTTACCCTCCACGCTGCCATTCAATACTAAATTGGTGATCCCTTGATGCCTCAGAACATGTCCTACCAACCGACCCCTTCTTCTGGTCAAGTTGTGCCACAAACTTCTCTTCTCTCCAATCCTATTCAATACTTCCTCATTAGTTATGTGATCTACTCATCTAATCTTCAGCATTCTTCTGTAGCACCACATTTCGAAAGCTTCTATTCTCTTCTTGTCCAAACTATTTATCGTCCATGTTTCACTTCCATACATGGCTACACTGCATACAAATACTTTCAGAAATGACTTCCTGACACTTAAATCTATACTCGATGTTAACAAATTTCTCTTCTTCAGAAACGCTTTCCTTGCCATTGCCAGTCTACATTTTATATCCTCTCTACTTCGACCATCATCAGTTATTTTGCTCCCCAAATAGCAAAACTCCTTTACTACTTTAAGTGTGTCATTTCCTAATCTAATTCCCTCAGCATCTCCCGACTTAATTCGACTACATTCCATTATCCTCGTTTTGCTTTTGTTGATGTTCATCTTATATCCTCCTTTCAAGACACTGTCCATTCCATTCAACTGCTCTTCCAAGTCCTTTGCTGTCTCTGACAGAATTACAATGTCGTCGGTGAACCTCAAAGTTTTTATTTCTTCTCCATGGATTTTAATACTTACTCCGAATTTTTCTTTTGTTTCCTTTACTGCTTGCTCAATATACAGATTGAATAAAATCGGGGAGAGGCTACAACCCTGTCTTACTCCCTTCCCAACCACTGCTTCCCTTTCATGTCCCTCGACTCTTATAATTGCCATCTGGTTTCTGTACAAATTGTAAATAGCCTTTCGCTCCCTGTATTTTACCCCTGCCACCTTTAGAATTTGAAAGAGAGTATTCCAGTCAACATTGTCAAAAGCTTTCTCTAAGTCTATAAATGCTAGAAACGTGGATTTGCCTTTCCTTAATCTTTCTTCTAAGATAAGTCGTAAGGTCAGTATTGCCTCACGTGTTCCAGTGTTTCTACGGAATCCAAACTGATCTTCCCCGAGGTCGGCTTCTACTAGTTTTTCCATTCGTCTGTAAAGAATTCGTGTTAGTATTTTGCAGCTGTGGCTTATTAAACTGATTGTTCGGTAATTTTCACATCTGTCAACACCTGCTTTCTTTGGGATTGGAATTATTATATTCTTCTTGAAGTCTGAGGGTATTTCGCCTCTTTCATACATCTTGCTCACCAGATGGTAGAGCTTTGACAGGACTGGCTCTCCCAAGGCCGTCAGTAGTTCCAATGGAATGTTGTCTACTCCGGGGGCCTTGTTTCGACTCTGGTCTTTCAGTGCTCTGTCAAACTCTTCACGCAGCATCATATCACCCATTTCATTTTCATCTACATCCTCTCCCATTTCCATAATATTGTCCTCAAGTACATCGCCCTTGTATAGACCCTCTGTATACTCCTTCCACCTTTCTGCTTTCCCTTCTTTGCTTAGAACTGGGTTTCCATCTGAGCTCTTAATGTTCATACAAGTGGTTCTCTTATCTCCAAAGGTCTCTTTAATTTTCCTGTAGGCAGTATCTATCTTACCCCTAGTGAGATAGGCCTCTACATCCTTACATTTGTCCTCTAGCCATCCCTGCTTAGCCATTTTGCACTTCCTGTCGATCTCATTTTTGAGACGTCTGTATTCCTTTTTGCCTGCTTAATTTACTGCATTTTTATACTTTCTCCTTTCATCAATTAAATTCAATATTTCTTCTGTTACCCAAGGATTTCTACTAGCCCTCGTCTTTTTACCTACTTGATCCTCTGCTGCCTTCATTACTTCATCCCTCAAAGCTACCCATTCTTCTTCAACTGTATTTCTTTCCCCCATTCCTGTCAATTGTTCCCTTATGCTCTCCCTGAAGCTCTGTACAACCTCTGGTTCTTTCAGTTTATCCAGGTCCCATCTCCTTAAATTCCCACGTTTTTGCAATTTCTTCAGTTTTAATCTACAGGTCATAACCAATAGATTGTGGTCAGAGTCCACATCTGCCCCTGGAAATGTCTTACAATTTAAAACCTGGTTCCTAAATCTCTGTCTTACCATTATATAATCTATCTGTTACCTTTTAGTATCTCCAGGTTTCTTCCATGTATACAACCTTCTTTCATGATTCTTAAACCTAGTGTTAGTTATGATTATGTTGTGCTCTGTGCAAAATTCTACCAGGCGGCTTCCTCTTTCATTTCTTAGCCCCAATCCATATTCACGTACTACATTTCCTTCTCTCCTTTTTCCTACACTCGAATTCCAGTCACCCATGACTATTAAATTTTCGTCTCCCTTCAGTATCTGAATAATTTCTTTTATTTCATCATACATTTCTTCAATTTCTTCGTCATCTGCAGAGCTAGTTGGCATATAAACTTGTACTACTGTAGTAGGTGTGGGCTTCGTATCTATCTTGGCCACAACAACGCGTTCGCTGTTCTGTTTGTAGTAGCTTACCCGCATTCCTATTTTCCTATTCATTATTAAGCCCACTCCTGCATTACCGCTATTTGATTTTGTGTTTATAACCCTGTAGTCACCTGACCAGAAGTCTTGTTCCTCCTGCCACCGAACATCACTAATTCCCACTATATCTGACTTTAACCTATCCATTTCCCTTTTTAAATTTTCTAACCTACCTGCCCGATTAAGGGATCTTACATTCCACGCTCCGATCCGTAGAACGCCAATTTTCTTTCTCCTGATAACGACATTCTCTTGAGTAGTCCCCGCCCGGAGATCCGAATGGGGGACTATTTTACCTCCGGAATATTTTATCCAAGAGGGCGCCATCATCATTTAATCATACAGTAAAGCTGCATGCCCTCGGGAAAAATTACGGCTGTAGTTTCCCCTTGCTTTCAGCCGTTCGCAGTACCAGCAGAGCAAGGCCGTTTTGGTTATTGTTACAAGGCCAGATCAGTCAATCATCCAGAAAAGGCTGCTGCCCCTCTTCAGGAACCACACGTTTGTCTGGCCTCTCAACAGATACCCCTCCGTTGTGGTTGTACCTACGGTACTTCTATCTGTATCGCTGAGGTATCTGTATCTTAAGGTAACCGCTTTATAATACAGGGTGACTAAACTGATTTTAATTAAACTTAAACTTTCAAAACGCTGTAAAAATAACACCACTGGTCAGAATGACGTCAAATTGCAACGGAATACTATCGAAGAAGGGGGAACACGTATGGCACAAGGAGAAAATAGCGTGAAAACTGATCAATAGATTGCCGGCCGTTTTGGCCAAGCGCTTCTAGGCGCTTCAGTTTGGAACCGCTCTACCGCTACGGTCGCAGGTTCGAATCCTGCCTCGGGCATGGATGTGTCTGATGTCCTTAGGTTAGTTAGGATTAAGTAGTTCTAAGTTCTAGGGGACTGATGACCTCGGATGTTAAGTCCCATAGTCCTCAGAGCCATTTGAACCATTTCATCAATAGATGGCGCTGTATGTGTCACAATACGCAAATGAAAGCACCTGTCATGCGCACGACCCATTGAAGCTGGTATAAACGCGTCGGGTATACGGCTTTTCCTCCTTTCGTGTCTGCGACTTTCGCCATGACTGTCTCAATGCAGGATCATGCTCTGCTTGTAAAGATGTATAACAAGCATTATGACTGTGCACACGTCGCTCTGAAGAAGTTCCAGACACTGAAGTGTTTGAAAAAAGGCTTCGGTCCGATGGCTTGCATGAGTCTGAGGAAAATGATTCGGAAATTCGAAAAGACGGGATCTTTCGGTGTGCAACCTGGGGAAGGGAGGAAACGAACTGACTCGACATCAGTGGAAGCAGCGGCCACAGCAATGCACCCAGGAGACGAGTGGTGGTGTGCAAATGTGTAGTGCATGGAGAATTGCCCGAACATTGGAACATTGGGCATATCCTTCTTTGTATCCATTCAAAATTACTCGTGTGCATGAGTTGCTTCATGTTGACTTGCCAGCAAGAGAGACCTTTGATTTAGAATTTCTTGCTCGCATGGAAGTGGACAATGATTGGCCGTGGAAGATTTTGGGGACACACGCAAATCAATCAGTACCACTACCACTTCATCCTGAAAAGGTCACTATGCGGTGCGGGTTTACGGCATCATTTATCATAGGGCCATATTTTTACGAAGAGACAGGTGCTTCCGGTCCCGTTTCCTGTGCCATCGGTGGTAATCACTATGAGTGTCTTTTGTGCAACCACGTCATTCCAGCTCTCCAACAGCGTGAATGTGTGGATGAGATGATTTTCATACAAGATGGGGCACCTGCGCACATTGCAAATCCAGTTAAGCAGCTGCTGAAGCGCCATTTCGGAAATACTAGAATTATCAACCGCCATTTCCCTAAGCCAGGTCGTCCTGATCACCTGATCTTAATCCGTGTGACTTCTGGCTGTGGGGCTATCTGAAAGATGTTGTGTGTAGTGTTCCGATTACAGACTTAACTGCACTGAAGGCACGAATTGTGCAACGCATCCTGAAAATGACCACGGAAACACTTCGATCAATTGTGGAATATGCTGTTTCTCGATTTCAACTTGTTGCAGAAAACGGTGGGCAGTATATTGAACGTGTTTTGCGCCAGTCATATGGAAATTAATAATCGGATTTGATATAGATTGATACTTTTTATGCGGTTTTTTGGTCTCAGTACAGTTAAAAACCGATTTTTCCCATCTGATGTGATATGACATTCCCGTGGTGGATGGGCTTACGTAACTAACAGTATCACACCTGTACACCCATGCAAACTGAGTAGTACAGTTTGTTTAACGTCAAACGTACACCTTATGCATTGTTGTATGATTCATTTGTCATTTGTAGTCGACCACTACTAAATTATGATGCTTGCAGCGCCATCTATTGCCACATTTTACGCCCGGGTTCTCGGGTTCGATTCCCGGCGGGATCAGGGATTTTCTCTGCCTCGTGATGACTGGGTGTTGTGTGCTGTCCTTAGGTTAGTTAGGTTTAAGTAGTTCTAAGTTCTAATGGACTGATGACCATAGATGTTAAGTCCTATAGTGCTCAGAGCCATTTGAACCATTTGCTACATTTTGTAACTATTTACTTTTGTTCTGTCATACGTTTTCTCCCTTCTCCGATAATATTCCGTTGCAATTTGACGTCATTCCGATCAGTGGTGTTATTTCTACAGCGGTTTGAAAATCAAATTAGCAGTAACATAAGTTGAAAATAAAATGGTTTTGTAGGTTGTGTGGGATATTGAGGGAAACGCAAAGAATTTCTGGAGAGAGTAAATCGTAAGCGGGGTTGATAATCCGGAATTAAATGTGGGCTTTGTGCCACTGTTCGATGACTTCATGGGACACCAATACAGTCAGTTCTCGTGGTATATGGGACTGTAGTGAGGGATGTGACGTTCAGAGTATCTATTCAGAAAACACAGAGTCAGACTTCTATAGTTTCCATTACATTCACGTTCCGCTAATTACTAGCTATGACTCGTCTTGCTGGACCAATGGAAAACTGTTTACAATCATGGCATGTATTTTTTTTTTGTATTCCACTGTTCTTTAGTATTATTTTTAGGTTTTCATTCTCCTAGCTTCGCAATACATGTTACAGACGTAATAATTTTACTCAAGCTTTTCGTGAGCTCGCGAGTAATGTCTTGGTTGCTGACAGCTATTTAATATCTGGCGAAAGTCTTTTATGCTGGCAGCTGCTTGAAATGATAAATATCGTTGAATGTTCACTCCCAGATGTTCATTAACAGTTATTTATTTCACCGATCACTGGCGGAAGTATCTGTCAACAATAAATATCCTGCACAGTACCTGACTGCCCTAGCGCCACGAGTGCGTTGTGGGGCGTTTGCTTGGTAGACGGTAGGGGATGCTTTCGGACGTATTCGGGGCGCGGTGCTATTTATAGAACCTCCGCAGCACGCGACAGCAGCGAAAGTATTTGTGGAGCGGTTGGTTCCAACTAGCGGGCGGTAATTAACGTGCGACACAATGCGGGCAGCGCGCAAGAATCCTCAAATTAGGAGCCGACTGCAGTTTCGCGTGACTGTTTACTTCCCATTAAAGCCAGGGCGGACGGAAGTTGCCTCGTGGGCAGTTCAAGGCCGAAGTCAGCATTTTAATGGTTCACTTCTAAGGGAAGAGTTTTATTCGAAACATGCCTTGTTGGTTGTTTGCCCCTTCCTTGAGACACAACTTTTTTATTCTAAAGTTGGCTGCTACGGCTCTGTTATTTTTTCCCCCAATTACACACGTTCATGCTAATGGGTGCCACAAATTAATGAGTCAAAGGAGTCTTCGTCTCTTACTACGCACAGAATCTGACATATTACACAATACCTCAAATCATCGTCGTAATCGTCTACGGACAAGTTCCTGACGCCATTACTGTCCCCATCTGATCTCGTTACAGTCGAATTGCTTCGAAGTCTGATACCTTCCCCTTTTCACTACATCAAGCAGTGTTATTCTTCTCCTTCCTATTTTCTTTTATCCTTCCACTGTAACTTCCGTCGCTTGAATTCAGTTCCCACGCATTAGTGTCTCGTCCAGCTTGCTTTCCCTTCCCTAACTAACTTTAGGAGAGTTTCCTCATTTCTTTTAACCCTTTCCAGTACTTCATTGTTCTTCGCTTTACCAGTACTTCATTGCTCATCATTCTATCTACCAATTTCAAAAAATGGCTCTGAGCACTATGGGACTCAACTGCTGAGGTCATTAGTCCCCTACAACTTAGAACTAGTTAAACCTAACTAACCTAAGGACATCACAAACACCATGCCCGAGGCAGGATTCGAACCTGCGACTGTAGCGGTCTTGCGGTTCCAGACTGCAGCGCCTTTAACCGCACGGCCACTTCGGCCGGCTATCTACCAATTTCATTTTCTCCTTTCTCCTCCAAACCCATACATAGAATGCTTCAGTTTTATCTCCTTTCCTCGTCTTCGGAGTCGAGCCTTTACAGTCATACAGAATAGCATTACACAAGGGGCATTTACCGTCGCTTTTCTCAACTCCTACCCAAAGCATTTCTTTTCCTGGAAAGACTTTTTAGCCATTTAAATTCCTGTTCTTATTTATGTTTCACTCAGTTTCGATTGACATGTTCCCCAAATTTCTGTACGGTGGAGCGTGTTCAATTTGGCAGTCTGTTGTTTCCACTTTCATTCCTTCTTTGTTACGTAGTCCTGCCTCCTTAGCTTCCTTTGTGCTGATTTTCATTCTGTGCAATTGCAATCCTTCTCCGAGTTTGGACAGTGTTGTTAACATGTCACAACACGCCAGAGACAGTCAGAACTGATTATTTTGTAGTGATTGTCATTGGAGATAATTGTGGTCCTTAGTCTGGTTTGATGCAGATCGCCACACTAGTTTACCTTATGCTACCGTCGTCATCTCTGCATAACTACCGCAACTTACAGCTGTTTGGATCTGCGTGCATCTAAATCTATACTTACTCTGCAAGTCACCTTGCGGTGCGTGACGGAGGGTATTTTGTGTACTAGTGTCACTTCCCATTTTCCTGTTCAATCGCTAATAGTTTGGGGGAAAAAACGATTGCCAGTAAACTCCTTGTTGTCTCGAAGCTCTCTAATTTCGGGTTCACGGTCTTTCCACTAGATATACGATGGACGAACCATCATACACAACTGACCATTAAAATTGTTACACCACGAAGATGACGTGCTACAGACGCGAAGTTTAACCGACAGGAAGAATATGCTGTGATATGCAAATGATCAGCTTTTCAGAGCATTCACACAAGGTTGGCGCTGGTGGCGACACCTACAACGTGCTGACATGAGGAAAGTCTCCAACCGATTTCTCATACAAAAACAGAAGTTGACAGGCGTTGCCTGGTGAAACGTTGTTGTGATACGTCGTGTAAGTTGGAGAAATGCGTACCATCACGTTTCCGACTTTGATAAAGGTCGGGTTGTTGATTATCGCGATTGCGGTTTATCGTATCACGACATTGCTGCTCGCGTTGGTCGAGATCCAATGACCGTTAGCAGAATATGGAATCGGTGGGTTCAGGAGGGTAATACGGAATGCCGTGCTGGATCCCAACGGCCTCGTATCACTAGCAGTCGAGATTACAGGCATCTTATCCGCTTGGCTGTAACGGATCGTGCAGCCACGTCTCGATCCCTTAGTGAACAGGTGGGGACGTCTGCAAGACAACAACCATCTGCACGAACAGTTCGACGACGTTTGCAGCAGCATGGACTATCAGCTCGGAGACCATGGCTGCGATTACCCTTGACGCTGCATCAGACAGAAGCGCCTGCGATGGTGTACTCAATGACGTACCTGGGTGCACGAATGGAAAACTTTCATTTTTTCGGATGAATCCGTGTTCTGTTTACAGCATCATGATGGTAGCATCCGTGTTTGGCGACATCTCGGTGAAGCACATTGTAAGCGTGTATTCGTCATCGACATACTGGCGTATCACCCGGCGTGATGGTATGAGGTGCCATTGGTTACACGTCTCGGACATCCCTTGTTCGCATTGACGGCACTTTGAACAGTGGACGTTACATTTCAGATGTGTTACGACCCGTGGATCTACTCTTCATTCGATCCCTGCGAAACCATACATTTCAGCAGGATAATGCACGACCGCATGTTGCAGGTCCTGTACGGGCCTTTCTGGATACAGAGAATGATCGACTGCTGCCCTGGCCAGCACATTCTCCAGATCTCTCACCAATTGAAAACGTCTGGTCAATGGTGGCCGAGCAACTGGCTCGTCACATCACGCCAGTCATTACTCTTGATGAACTGTGTTATCGTGTTGAAGCTGCATGGGCAGCTGTACCTGTACCCGCCATCCAAGCTCTGTTTGACTCAATGCCGAGGCGTATTAGGGCCGTTACTACGGCCAGAGGTGGTTGTTCTGGGAACTGATTTCTCAGGTTCTTTGCACCCAAATTGCGTGAAAATGTAATCACATGTCAGTTCTAGTATAATATATATGTCCAATGAATACCCGTTTATCATCAGCATTTCTTATTGGTGTAGCAATTTTAATGGCCAGTAGTGCATGTCTTGTCTCTTCCAGGAACGGACGTTCTCGGAACTTTACCAGTAAACCACACCGTGATGCAAGACGCCTCTCCTGCAGCGCCTGCCACTAGAGCCGCCTGTTCATCTCTGTGACGCATTCGTGCTTGCAAAATGAACCTACAACGACCCTGCCGCTCTACTTTTGTATCTTTTCTAGCTTCTCTAATGATCCTATCTGGTACAGCTCTCATGCTGACGAGCGATACTCAAGTATTGGGCAAACGAAGGGTTTGAAAGCTACCTTCTTTGTTGATGGACGACGTTTCCTGAGGAGTCTTCCGCACAGATCATATAACTCGAGTAAATAACGGGTAGCTAATTAGCGTACGCGGTGGCAGCATCAGATCGCTACCAAGACATGCCCCATAGGATTTACATCGGGCTAATTTGGTCGCTGAGACAGGAACGTGAGTTCGCTATAATGCTCCTTAAACCACTGTAGCACGGTTCTGACACCAAGACACAGAGAGTTATACTGCTGAATGTTGATATCGCCGTCGGGCAGGACATCAATCATGAGTGGATGCAGGTGGTACGCAGCTGTCCCGCGTTTTCGATAACTACCACGGGTCCCACGCAACTGCAGGAGAATGTCTCCCATAGCATACTGCTCCCACCGGCCTCCGTCGAGCCGCCGTTCACCTCGATGTCCGTGTTTGTGGAGACGAACATCGATCTAGTGTAGCAAAAATGTAATTCACCCGAAGACCCGACACGTTTCCATTGATCGACGGTCGAATTCCGACTGTCACGTTCCCACTGGAATCGCAACTACGATGTCTTTAGGTCAAGATGTAAACAGGTAGAGGTGGTCTGCTGCGGACCTCCACGTTCAATAACGTACGATGAATGGTATGCTACGAAACACTTGTGCGTGCACCAGCATAGTGCTCTTTCTACAGAGATGGCACAGATCACCATCTATCCTACTTTACAGAGCAGTCTAGCCTCCAAACTCCACGTTCCGGATGTGTGTGACGTCCTTAGGTTAAATAGGTTGAAGTATTTCTAAGTTCTAGGGGACTGATGACCTCAAAAGTTAAGTCCCATAGTGCTCAGAGCCATTTGAACCATTTTGAACCCACGTTCTGTGAAGAGTCCTGCACATCCAACCATTTAGAGCTTCGTGGTAAGTTTCACTGTCCTTCTACCTCCTTCCGTAGATACTCACGACAGTAACATGTGGACATTCGATCGGCTTCGCCGTTTTCGAGATACTCATTCACAGGCTCTGCGTAATAGTAATCTGCCCTTTGTCAAAGTCGCGCATGTCAGTGGAGTTCCACATTAGCAGCCCATATCTTCACTAGTGTGATCCCCAGTACGCGTCTGCTTCGGTTACTTACTTCTGTTACCTCGTCACGTGCCCGCAAGACCACTAGGTGGCGTTTACCGTCGAGATGGGCAGTGGCCTTAGCATATCAGTCTGTCTCTGTGTGTGTGTGTGTGTGTGTGTAGTGAAAAGTAATGGACCTGTAACTCTGCCGGCCGAAGTGGCCTTGCGGTTCTAGGCGCTGCAGTCTGGAACCGCGTGACCGCTACGGTCGCATTCGAATCCTGCCTCGGGCATGGATGTGTGTGATGTCCTTAGGTTAGTTAGGTTCAACTAGTTCTAAGTTCTAGGGGACTAATGACCTCAGAAGTTGAGTCCCACAGTGCTCAGAGCCATTTGAACCAGCCTGTAACTCTACCTTGGGGTTCGTCCAAAGTCACTTTTACGTCTGAGGTCTTCATCTCCATTTAGAATTACATTCTGTGTTCTGTTTGCTAGAAAATCTTCAATCCAGTGAGAAAATTGGTCTGATATTCCATGCGCTTGTATTTCGTTCGTTAGACCGACCTTTATAGAAAACTTCATGGGTGTCAAGGAACACGGCACCTATCTGTGCGCCGCTTCTGGGTCCCGTAGACTCACAGAGCGGGCTGGGTTTCACACTATCATTGTCTTCGGAATCCATGTTGATTCCTACACAGCAGTTTTTTCGGTCTCCAAAAATATCACAATATGCGATCATAAAAGATGTCCCAAAATTGCCGACCGATGTGACCGAGCGGTTCTAGGCGCTTCAGTCCAGAACAGCGCTACTGCTATGGTCGCAGGTTCGAATCCTGCCTCGGGCATGGATGTGTGTGATGTCCTTAGGTTAGTTAGGTTAAGTGGTTCTAAGTCTAGAGCACTGATGACCCCAGATGTTAAGCCCCATAGTACTCAGAGCCATTTCAGCCATTTTTGTTCCAAACTTCTACAACTGACCGGCGTCAAAGATATAAGCCTATAGTTGCACTTGCCTACTGCAGTCAAGCCTTGGATTTCGTGCACAAGTTTTGACATTCACAGTTCCCTCCATTACCAAACTGACGATTTCATGACGCCTAATGATGTGTCCTACAGACCGATAGTTGTGCTATTTTCACTGCCGGAAAAAAATTAGTACACACTTTTAGCGTTTTCTAATTCACTCAAGGTCTATTGTTGCAAGAGTGCATATTGAGTATATGAAATGATTGCATTTAAAGATCAGTAGCACAAGTGGTTCTGAGGTACCAGGTATCGACCAATGCTGAAACACCCTGTTAGTAGGTGGTGTCGCCTCCACGGACGGAAATACAGGGGCTGACTCTAGCATCCAGTCGATCGTACACATGGCGAATACCGTCCTGGGATACTTTATGCCACGCCTGCTCGAACTGTTCACGTTGTCCTGTAAGACTTGTTGGTTGACGAGCCGCACGAGACACTTCTCATCCCATCACGTCCCATACGTGCTCGATTGGAGACAATTCTGGAGATCGTACTGGCCAGGGAAGTTGCCGCTCGCCTTGCAGAGCACGTCGAGTTTCGCGGGCAGTGTGTGGGTGAGCATTATCATACTGAAACATCTCAGCACCTTCCTGCTGCAAGAACGGCAAAAGGAATATTCTGCACGCAGCGAGCGCTCATTAGCGTCTCCTCCAAAAACACCAAAGGTGAACAAAGGTTGTAGCTTATCGCACCGCAGAACGTAAGGTCTGAGATGGGGCCAGTATGACTGAGACGAAAGCACTCTCCGAGACACCCCTCACCAGGTGTATGTCGTACGCGCACATGACCCTCACTGCTTGCAGACGGAATCTGCTTTCATCTCTCAAGACCACAGCGCACCATTCCATCTTCCAAGTGATCCTCTGACGGCACGAATCGAGCCGTGCACGTCGATGCTGTGGCGTGAGTGGAAGCTGGGCTAGAGCTGTGCGTGCCCGCATTCCCACTGCTGATAACCGGTTCGCAACAGTTCGTGTTGACACTTCTGGACTCACAAGACATCTTATCTGCCACTGCTGCCCTTACAATACGACGTTGCACAACTGACGCAGCACGTCCAATGAGTGTGATAATTCTCCGAAAGGGCCAGACCGCCACTCGGGAAGACACAATTTGACCCATTCCAAACTCGCTCAGTTGGCTGTAAGAGGCACGAGTGCGTCTCCGTGGGATGGTTGCCTGCTTGCTTCCCACGTTTGCACCACGCTAAGCCTTCTGGCTGTGAGTATTCCATATTAAGGGGTAGACACAGATGGTGCTCTGGTAGCTATGCCACCACGCTATCTGTTGGCGGACGAAGCTGAAAACACTACCAGTACATCTACTATCCCTATGTGGCATGTGACGTCGTCCGATCAAAATCGAAGTGATCTTTCCAGGTGTACTTATCTTTTTCCGGCAATGTGTTTATTAGTTATCCGATATACTCATCCAATTGTCAGTAGTGTTTCGTCATACCAAGTTTAAAACGTTACTATTCTCTCAACCACTTATAGTCCATGTTTTGTATCTGTACAACGCTACACTTTAGAAAAGTATCTTAAGAAAAGATTTCGTGTAGCTTTAATTCATGTGCGATGTAGACAGATTACTTTGTTTCAGAAATGGTTTATTGCTACTGCTAGTCTGTATTTTACATCCACTCAACTTCGGCCATCATTAGTTAAATTGCTGTTCAGAAAGCATACCTCATTTAATACTTGTAATGTCTCATTTCCTAATTTAATTTCCTCGGCGTCGCCTAACTTCGATTACATTCCGTAACATTGTTTTACTTTTGCTGACATTTCCCTAATAATCTATTTTAAACATACTATCGATTCCGTTCAAGTCCTTCGCCGTATCTGACAGAACTTAAAGGTCATTAACAAATATCAAAGATTTTATTTCTTCTTTCTGAACTTAAGTACCATTTGCAAATATTTCATTGGGTTCTTAAATTGCTTCCTTGATGAACAGCTTGAATAACACATGGGATGGGTCTATAGCCCTGTCTCACTCCCTTGTCAGCTACTGCTTCCATCTGAAACTTCCTGGCAGATTAAAACTGTGTGCCGGACCGAGACTAGAACTCGGGACCTTTGCCTTTCGCGGGCATGTGCTCCACCGTCTGACCGACCCAAGCACGACTCACGCCCCGTCCTCACAGCTTTACTTCTACCAGTACCTCATCTCCTACCTTCCAAACTTTACAGAAGCTCTCCTGCCAAACTGCACTGCTTCCATCTCTTGCCCCTCGACTATTATAGGCGCAGTCTGGCTTATGTTCAAGATGTTGATAACCTTTCACTCCTTGTAATTTATCCCTGCTTCTTTCAGAGTTACAAACACATCTCTTTACCTACAAATGCTATACGGGCGGCTTGTCTTTTTCAAACCAATGTCTTGAGATAAGCCATAGGGTGTGTATAGCCTCGAGTGTTCCCAGATTTCTCCAGAACCCAAACTGATTTTCCAGAAGGTTGGCCTCTACTAGTCTTTCCACTCGTCTATAAGAAACCTGTCTCAGTATTTTCTAACTATGTCTTATTAACCTGATGGTTTGTACTATTCGCAACTGTCAAGGCTTGTCTTCTTTGGAAACTGAATTACTACATTCTAGGTAAAAAGCTTTCTAAAGCCCAGATCGCATAAATATTTCTATCTTTTGAACAAGTGGTTTCGACGGACTTTACTATGATCTTCAGGTCTGTAAAATAGTGCACATAGATGGAATAATCTCATATAATGAATTAAGATGTAGTATTTGAGAAAAAAGTTTTCTGTTTGACGTTACAAAAACTGAAAAGGAAACTGTACATTTACATACCTTCAAAATTTTTGTTACAAAATGTGCTTATTGTCAGCTGGAACATCACGCCAAGTTGTAATGTTAGCAGATGAAACGTAGCAAGATACTTAAATCAAAAATTTCCTTTTCCCTTTGTTGAGATGTCAAAAAAAAACCTTTTTTCCTCAAATATTGCGTCATAAATCATGATACGAGATATATTCCATTTATATGCACTGTGCTACAGAACTGAAAATGGCAGCAAAGTTGGCAGTTGAAGTTAAAGAAATATCTATGTGATCTTAGCTTTAGAAAGTTTTTTTTTACCAAGTAAAACAGGTCGCTCCTTCTCATTACTCAGCATGAGAAGATGTCATATTACATTCTCTTTGGAGTTTCAGAATGTTCCGCCTGTCTCGTGTACATTTCATTGTAAATGGAACTGTTCTGTATGTCTTGATAATGAAGATCCGAAACAGCTGTTAAATGATCCTTTATTGAAACAAGTGGTTTCGCAATCTATAACTGCAGCCTCAGGTATACATCGGTGCGAATGCTTGTTTTGCCCCTCAAACAATTCAATGGAGCCGTCACATCTTACATCGGAGAGCTTCTCTATACCCAAAAGAAAAGTGTAATAGTAGAGACATGTTATATTTACAAAAGTAGCTCAAATAGATAATTATTAAATTATATATTTTAATTTACAATTAGATTGAGGTTACTACACTGAAGAGAAAAAGAAACAGAAACACCTGCCTAATATCTTGTAGGGTCACCGCGAACACGCGGAAGTACCGCAACACGACGTGGCATGGACCCCACTAATGTCTGAAGTAGTGCTGGAGGAGACTGACACCATGAATCCTCCAGGGCTGTCCATAGACCCGTAAGAGTACGAGAGAGAGGTGATCTCTTCTGAACAGCACGTTGCAAGGCATTCCAGATATGTCCAATAATGTTCGTATTTGGGGAGTTAGGTAGCCAGCGGAAGTGTTTAAAGTCAGAAGACTCAAATGGGCTCTGAGCACTATGGGCCTTAACTTCTGAGGTCGTCTGTCACGTAGAACTTAGAACTACTTAAACCTAACTAACCTAAGGACATCACGCACATCCATGCCCGAGGAAGGAGTCGAACCTGCGACCGTAGCGGTCGCGCGGTTCCAGAATGTAGCCCCTAGAACCTCTCGGCCACTTCGGCCGGCGCTCAGAAGACTGTTCCTGGAGCCACTCAGTAGCAGTTCCGAACGTGTGGGGTGTTGCATTATCCTGCCGGAATTGCCCAAGTCCGGCGCAATGCACAATGAACCTGAATGGATGCAGGTGATCATACAGGATGATTACGTACGTGTTACCTGTCAGAGTCGTATCTAGACGTATCAGGGCGACCATATAACTCCAACTGCACACACCCCACACCGTTACAGAGCCTCCGACAATTTGAGCAGTTCCCTGTTAACATGTAGGGTCTATGGAATCGTGAGATACATGTACACGCCCATCTGCTCTATACAATTTGAAACGAGACTCGTCTGACCAGGCAACATGTGTGTAGTCATCAACAGTTCAATGTCGTTGTGGACGAGCCCAGGCGAGGTGCAAAGCTTTGTGTCGTGCAGTCATCAAGGGTACACGAGTGGGCCTTCGACTCCGGAAGTCCATATCGATGATGTTTCGTTGAACGGTTCACACGCTGATGCTTGTTGATGGTCCAGCGCTAAAATCCGCATCAATTTGCGGAAGGGCTGCACTTCTGTCACGATGAACGAATTTCTTCAGTCGTCGCAGACCCTGTTCTTGCAGGATCTTTTTCCGGCAGCTATACCGAAGATTTGATGATTTACCGGATTGCTGACATTCACGGTACACTCATGAAATGGTCATACGGGAAAATCCCCACTTAATCGCTACCTTGGAATGGTGTGTCCCAGGCCAGCCGCTGTGACCGAGTTGTTCTAGGCGCCTCAGTCCGGAACCGCACTCTGCTATGGTCGCAGGTTCGAATCCTGCCTCGGCATGGATGTGTGTGATGTCCGTAGGTTAGTTAGGTTTAAGTAGTTGTAAGTCTAGGGGTTGATGACCTCAGAAGTTAAGTCCCATAGTGCTTAGAGCCATTTCAAGCTTTTTTGGTGTGTCCCACCGCTCGTGCGCCGACTGGAACACCACGTTCAGACTCACTTAAATCTTGATAACCGGCCATTGTAGCAACGTTAACCGATCTAACAACTGCGCCAGACACTTGTTGTCTTATATAGGCGTTGCCGACTGCAGTTCGTATTCTGCCTTATTATATATCCCTGTATTTGAATACGCATGCCTATACCAGTTTCTTTGGCACTTCAATGCATTCCTGAACGAATTTTTATTCTTACATCTTCTACAGTTCTTCTCAGTGAATGGCTAGTGTCGTTTTTCTTATTTTACATGTGTGAATTGACTACTTTTTTCGACATTCAAAGGGTGGCGTATTGTTTTCTTCGTCAAGCTGAAGCCGCTTCGATTAAAAAGCGAGCAGCGAGGAAGAGATCACTGGTAGTACTGCTCAATCAGACATACAGCGGCGAGTGGCATGTTTATTAAATGTTGCTGACCATTTTGTTCTGTTCATACAGCATAGATTTACTCAATACAGCGAGATATTTAATGGCATACTAATAACACGGCTAACTTCTTGATACTACGTTTCATCATTAGTTTTTCTAAAATCAAAGGCCCCAACTGCAACTGAACGCTGAAATACACTCCATCATCTCTACAAGTACAGGACGGGGATAATTCTTTAGTCTCTCTGTTCAAAACAACATTTCCACCTAAGTTTATTCCTATTTGCAACGGGGCCGCTATGTTTTACAACGCTGTATATAATCATACCATAGCAAGGGGCCAGCAAAGAACAGACAGAGCACACGAAGTGACTATAGACCATGGTCTTATCATATTGAATTCATTACAAGTGGTACAATAGGGGATTGTGGCAGAAACTCGAGGGAGATCCTCCCCATCCTATACGTATTACGTTTGTTTATGAGCCACGTCACTTTCACTGGTATTACTAGTGGTAAACCAGGGAACATTGCTGGCCGGAGTGGCCGTGCGGTTCTAGGCGCTACAGTCTGGAGCCGGGCGACCGCTACGGTCGCAGGTTCGGATCCTGCCTCGGGCATGGATGTGTGTGATGTCCTTAGGTTAGTTAGGTTTAATTAGTTCTCAGTTATAGGCGACTGATGACCTCAGAAGTTCAGTCGCATAGTGCTCATAGCCATTTGAACCAGGGAACATTGATAGCACAACAAGCCATACTTTACCATTTCGACTATACTAAAATTATCGTAAAGTGTTAAAATAGTTGCATGTAAGAAAGAGCCCAATTTGTGACGGATAGCGATGCAGTTAAATTGGCTGAAACTGTATGTCAATCTCTGTTGCAGGTTCGAATACAAAATGTGAAGAAGCTGCAGACGGAGAAACCGTACGAGAATCAGCCGTTGTGGCAGCAGGTGATAGAAGTGGAGGAGCTGTTTCCCCTCCCGAACAACTACAGCTTCAAGTCTCCCCAGCGTTCCAAGCGTCCTTCCAGTTCCTCACACCAGCCGCACGACAAGGGCAAGTGGAACGCCACCGGTTCCTCAAATGAAACGCAGCACCGCCCGTGGCGCGGCCACACAAACAATTCGTCTCGCTGGAAGAATTCTGGGGGTGCAGGCTCTGCCAGCCAGTGGCCGCGTGATCCTGGATCCAGGGCGACAACGCATCGGCCTGGTACAGGCGGACCTGTGCAGAAACCGAATGGAAGTGCCAAGCACAACAACAATAATAACAACAACAACGGTACAAGAAACAACAGTCCTGCTGTTACTACAGAGGAGAGTAATGAAGTCCGAGAGCCTGTTATGCACCCTTTTGGACCGTGGTTATTATGGTTTCCGGGAAATTATTACGATATTCATCAGATTAGACCTGATTCTGGTAAAGGTTCTTCTGAAACTGAGACTGCTGACAAACAAAAAGGGTCCAGTGGCAAAATGGGAAATGCTGACCACGCTCAGACAAATTATATGTATGGCCCATTCGCCTATGTACCCGCTACAGATCAAAACCAGCATGATGTTACACCTGTAGAAAAATGGACACAGAGCGCGGACGGTATGCCGAGAGATTACGAACAACATTACGACATTTCCGTCAGCCACGAAGGAAAAAATAGTGCTTCTGTGGCAGCAGACGAAGCGTTCTCGTCGAGACACCCAGCGCCCAATCATCACGGGACGTACTTTTCTGCGGAAGACTACGGCACCAGTTGCTATCCGGAGCCATATTACCTTCATCGACGTCAGAGAAGGCAACTATACAGCTTTCTGGAGAGTGCGATAGACGCGTGAGTATACTGAAGGTGACAGATGAAGACAGTTCCTCATGTTAAAATGCATTTCCGTTTGAGATTTCATGTTTTCTCAGTAGTCACAGACGTAAAGGGGATATTCTACATTCACATTTATACACATCAGCCACATTTCCTCGTCTCTGCTATACAGGAATATATACGATAACATTTATAACTTATCACGGTGGCGCAGGTGAAGTCGAGAGACAGAAATTGGTGTAGGTCAGTTGCGGTCTACAAGCCGGGAAATAGCCTCAAACAGGCCTACAAAAACCGTCTAAGCTACAGCGCACACAGATTGCTCGAGATTTTGACTAAAATCGTTCTTGAATCTGAAAAACCAGTTGTTTTTGCACTTACTAATCGTAAACTTGAAGTGTTACCTCAAAATATTGTGTGTTTTAACGGGACAAAAGTAACAATTAAATACTTTTGTTTGTCTAGCATTTTTACTACAATAAATTTCCTTTACTTCACGTCTATGGTCACAAATGTTTTGTCATCAGACTACCGGTTTAAAACTATAATGACAATCTTCAGCTCTGTTTTACAAAAACATGTCCTAATGAGAGCCATTACCACAAAATTACTGCGCCTGTAAACTTAGATCTAGATTGTAAAAGTAATTAGATCTTCCACAATGTTTGCAAAAAATATTTTTGTTTCATTTTCCTCACCAAAGTTTAAATTAATAATCATCATCTTCACTTCAAGCATTAGGTCTTTTTTTTTGTTTTGCTCGTTACAGTACTCGACGCTCACACGAGTTTCCTTGACTTCGTCTCCCAACTGGCTTAAATCTTCTTATTTGGAGATGCAATCTTCCTCGATTCATTCTTTCGAGATGTTCGTTCCACTTTCTTCTCTTTTCTTGAATTGTATTGAGGATGTTAACAAATAGCTTAGGGCATAGAAGACATTATAAATCTCGCGCGTTGAATGCGAGCCGTACCTTGAGTGGTTTTTGTGGGTCAGTTTGAGGTCATCTCTCGTCCTGATAGAATGTAAGTGTCCTGCATCAAATTGTTCGTCCCGACTTTCCGTTGCCACTGTGGTAAAAGGGCACCCACACTCGCGGTCCCACCCCCTCCCCCTCCTCCTCTACAGCGCTCAGTGTAGTGTAATCTTTTTCTTCCGAGAAAAGATTTAAAAGTCGATTTTACACAGGTTCTTTACAGGTTCGGAACTGGCAATTCCTTATGGCTACTTAAAAATCGCCGTTCGTCGTACATAATATTAAATATTCTCCATAGTCCCAGGTCTAAATCTCCCCGGCCCTACAAACTACGGCACGGGCGCCCTTGCTTTAGTAAGCTGTAAACCGTTGTCGTTCATACCCTGCGGTGTAGTCCACGAGAGACCATCCCTGGCAGCTGGCAGTGCTATTGCCAGTTTTTGGCTGCGAAACGCGAACAGCTCCAGACGACAGCAATAGTCATCTACAGAGCTGCGACAACGCACAAGCGCTTCCGTAGAGAGGCACACAAAATCGCATTACGTGGCTGCATGAGGCAGTCACACGAGGCAGCCGCGCCAAGCACACTGTAACTGTCAGGGTTCCCCTTGCGTCGACTCTACTGCGGAAATTTCTGGTACCACAACGACTCACCCGCTTTCCTGGTACAGTCGGTAATGGTAGACGGAAAGAACCGCTGTGGGTAAGTTTAAGCACCGTCATTTTTCATCATCATTTGAATACACGTGGTTTCCTTCCTTCAGACCATGAAAAGCTTTTGCATCTTACACGGCATTACTTCCGACATGCTAGCTTCGTTACAGAAGGAACGACACCCTGTATTCACTGTTAATTGTAACAGGTGTAAGTGCAGATCTTCCTATACGTCATTTGCAGACTCGGTGTTATAACTATTAGAAACAGTACACTTTTAGGTTGGTTGGCACTTCCAAGTACATGTGGCAAGAGCAAGCCATTAACACTTACACTGAAGAACCAAAGAAACTGGTACACCTGCTTAACGTAGTGTAGGGCACCCACGAGCATGCAGAAGTGCCACAATACGACGTGGCATGGACCAAATAATGTCTGCAGTACTGCTGGAGGGAAATGACACCATAAAACTGCAGGGCTGTCCATAAATCCGTGACAGTACGAGGAGGTGGAGATTTCTTCTGAATAGCACGTTGCAAGGCTTCCCAGATATGATCAATAATGTTCATGTCTGGGTAGTTTAGGGGCCAGCGGAAGTGTTTAAACTCAGAAGAGTGTTCCTGTGTTGCTACAATTGTGGAGGTGTGGGGTGTCGCATTGTCCTGTTGAAATTTTCTAAGTCCGTCGGAACGCACAATGCACATGAATGGATGCAGGTGATCAGACAGAGTGCTTACGTACGTGTTATCTGTCTGAGTCGTATCTAGACGTATCGGGGATCCCATAACACCCCAACTGTACACGCCCCACAACATTACAGAGCCTCCATCAGCTTTTACAGTCTCCTACTTATATGCAGGATCTATGGATTCATGAGGTTGACTCCATACCTGTATACGTCCATCCGATAGATATAATTTGAAACGAGACTAATCCGGCCAGGTAATGTGTTTCCAGTCACCAACAGTCCAATTTCGGTGAAGACGGGCCCAGGCGAGGTGTAAAGCTTTGTGCCCTGCAGTCATCAAGGATACACGAGTGGGTCTTGCTCCGAAAGTCCATATCGATGATGTTTCGTTTAATGGTTCGCACTCTGACACTTGCTGATGACTCAGCATTGAAGTCTGCAGCAATTTGCGGAGGGGTTGCAATTCTGTGACGTTGAACGATTCTCTTCAGTGGTCGTTGCTCTCGTTCTTGCAGGATCTTTTTCCGGCCGCAGCGAAGATTGATGTTTTATCGGATTCCTGATTTCACGGTACACTCGTGAAATGGTCGTACAGAAAATCCCCTTCATCGGTGCCTCGTAGATTCCGTGTCCCATCACTCGTGCACCGACTATAACACAATAACTCACTTAAATCTTGATAACCTGCCATTGTAGCAACAGCTACCGAACTAACAACTGCACCAGACACGTGTTGTCTTATATAGGCGTTGCCGACCGCTGCCACGTATTCTGCCTGTTTACATATCTCCGTATGTGAATACGCATGCCCATACTAGTTTCTTTAGGGCTTCAGTGTATTTTGCCCTGGGAACAGGTCCAGTGTTGAAGAGCAGACACATGGACGCAAATGTCGTCTATAATGACGGGCGTAATCCACTTAATAATGCAGTTAGAACCAAGCAGAAAACATCAGATAGTAAATTATGTGACGTGTTTGTGGGCTGACGGTTAGCTGCAGAGAAGAAACAACCAACACACTTATGAGTGTACTCATAAACTGCCACATTGCGAGGTGCCAGGGTGGAGAAGAGTTTGTACCTCTTTAATTCAGACGAATATTGCATGAGAACGAGACATGCACTAGACCCTCTCCTTATCTACCACCTAATTAATTATGCGCACAACGGTAACGGAAGGAAATGATGGTGGACCCTGCTATTTGGTAAAATAAGGAGTGCACAGTCACAATAATTTAATAAAAATCGTAATCTGCTCAAAAAAGAGAACTTTATAATAATAAACAACAGGAAATGGGATTCTGCCTATATATATGAAGTGATATTCGGATTAAATGAGATTTATTATACATCAGAACAGAAATGCACATGATTGTCGACACACACAGTAGGTTAAAGGATAAGGTACAGTGAAATATTATGAGAATAAGAGTTGGCTCAAGAACAAGGGGCTCCTACTCTCTGTGATGCAATAGATTGACGATAATGACTGGAGGTCCAAATGAATCAAATATTAGTCTCGCGACAATACAGGGTGTTACAAAAAGGTACGGCCAAACTTTCAGGAAACATTCCTCACACACAAAGAAAGAAAATATGTTATGTGGACATGTGTCCGGAAACGCTTACTTTCCATGTTGAGCTCATTTTGTTACTTCTCTCCAAATCACATTAATCACGGAATGGAAACACATAGCAACAGAACGTACCATCGTGACTTCAAACACTTTCTTACAGGAAATGTTCAAAATGTCTTCCGTTATCGAGGAAACATGCATCCACCCTCTGGCGTATGGAATCCCTGATGCGCTGATGCAGCCCTGGAGAATGGTGTATTGTATCACAGCCGTCCACAATACGAGCACGAAGAGTCTCTACATTTGGTACCGGGGTTGCGTAGACAAGAGCTTTCAAATGCCCCCATAAATGAAAGTCAAGAGGGTTGAGGTCAGGAGAGCGTGGAGACCATGGAATTGGTCCGCCTCTACCAATTCATCGGTCACCGAATCTGTTGTTGAGAAGCGTACGAACACTTCCACTGAAATGTGCAGGAGCTCCATCGTGCATGAACCACATGTTGTGTCGTACTTGTAAAGACACATGTTCTAGCAGCACAGGTAGAGTATCCAGTATGAAATCATGATAACGTGCTCCATTGAGCATAGGTGGAAGAACATGGCGCCCAATAAAGACATAACCAACAATTCCTGCCCAAACGTTCACAGAAAATCTGTGTTGATGACGTGATTGCACAATTGCGTGCGGATTCTCGTCAGCCCACACATGTTGATTGTGAAAATTTACAATTTGATTACGTTGGAATGAAGCCTCATCCGTAAAGAGAACATTTGCACTGAAATGAGGATTGACACATTGTTGGATGAACCACTCGCAGAAGTGTACCCGTGGAGGCCAATCAGCTGTTGATAATGTCTGCACACGCTGTACATGGTACGGAAACAACTGGTTCTCCCGTAGCACTCTCCATACAGTGACGTGGTCAACGTTACCTTGTACAGCAGCAACTTCTCTGAAGCTGACATTAGGGTTATCGTCAACTGCACGAAGAATTGCCTCGTCCATTGCAGGTGTCCTCGTCGTTCTATGTCTTCCCCAGTTGCGAGTCATAGGCTGGATTGTTCCGTGCCCCCTAACACGCCGATCAAGCGCTTCGAACGTCTTCCTGTCGGGACACCTTCGTTCTGGAAATCTGTCTCGATACAAACGTACCGGGCCACGGCTATTGCTCCGTGCTAATCCATACATCAAATGGGCATCTGCCAACTCCACATTTGTAAACATTGCACTGACTGCAAAACCACGTTCGTGATGAACACTAACCTGTTGATGCTACGTACTGATGTGCTTGATGCTCGTACTGTAGAACAATGAGTCGCATGTCAACACAAGCACCGAAGTCAACATTACCTTCCTTCAATTGGGCCAACTGGCGGTGAATCGAGGAAGTACAGTACATACTGACGAAACTAAAATGAGCTCTAACATGGAAATTAAGCTTTTCCGGACACATAACATCTTTTCTTTATTTGTGTGTGAGGAATGTTTCCTGAAAGTTTGGCCATACCTTTTTGTAACACCCTGTATAGCAGTATCGCAATTAGTAGTGAGAGCTGAAATGGGATCACATGGAGAAACAAGCAAGGTGGACTTGTAGCAAAGCGAGCGCGCGTGTTGCTGATGGATTCAGTATAAAATTGATAAGGTCCTACAATGTCGGAGCCGCAAAATACTGTACCAGTACTGAGTTGTCTTGTGACAGCCAGAGCGAGAGCACCAGCAGCAGCGAGTACTGTTTGTATAAAGCGTTTATTTTGCATTTTGTTTACGACCTTCCACTAAGGAAGGGATTCTATTTGTGTTTATCTGCTCTGCATAGTAAATAACAGTTCTTGATAAAACTTTACGTAGTTTTCGTGTTAGATTTCTTAGTGTTTTCTTGATCGTGTAGAACAGAAAGCGCCCTAAAACCGTCTTTTGTTTGTTTCGCGGCCGTTAGCCACTAGTCACTTGAATCAGCAGTTGTCTTGTGACAGCCAGAGCGAGAGCACCAGCAGCAGCGAGTACTGTTTGTATAAAGCGTTTTTGTACTTATTTGCTGCGCTTAGCTTTTAAATAGTTTTTCTGGGAAAACCTAGCGTATTTTTCGCGTCTCGTATTTCAGTGAGTGTTTCTTGATTATCAGAGTAGCTCATCAGAAGATTATCTTGGGAATTTGTCACCGTATAGAGTAGGGTAAACATAGTCATGTGTAGGGACTGTGGTTGTTGTGAGCGGACGCAAGGAGAATTGGCTACTCTTCGGGGGCAGGTGGAGGCTTTGTCTGTTAGGCTCATCGAGCTCGAGGCGCAGGCATCGGCTCGTAGTGGCGTTGGGGCAACTGTGGTGAGACCTATGCCTACTTCGGTGGCCTTGGAATCACATGGAACCCCTGATGTCGCTGCGTCTTCCGGCAGTGAGCATCTTACCAGTCAGCCATCACTCCAGGGTGAATGGCGGACAGTGGTGGGCTCGCGCGTGCCTGGCCGAAAGGCGAAGGTGGGATCTGGCCGCGTGGCAGCTGCCTTACCCCTTTCCAACAGGTACGGGGTGCTTCCTAGTGGTGATGACATCGTTTCCGAGCCACCACAGGATGCCTCGCCTGTTGGGCCAGTGGCCGATTCTCCGGCAAGGTCCCGACAGTCACAGAGGGCGGGCCTATTAGTTATAGGGAACTCCAACGTTAGGCGGGTTATGGAGCCCCTCAGGAAAATAGCGGGTAGGTCGGGGAAGAATGCCAGTGTGCACTCGGTGTGCTTGCCGGGGGGTCTCGTCCGTAATGTGGAGGAGGCCCTTCCGGCAGCTATTGAACGCACTGGGTGTGACCGGCTGCAGATAGTAGCACATGTCGGAACGAATGACGCCTGCCGCTTGGGTTCTGAGGCCATCCTTGGTTCCTTCCGGCGGCTGGCTGATTTGGTGAAGACAACCAGCATCGCACGCGGAGTGCAAGCTGAGCTTAATATCTGCAGCATAGTGCCCAGAGTCGATCGCGGTCCTCTGGTTTGGAGCCGTGTGGAGGGTCTAAACCAGAGGCTCAGACGACTCTGCGACTATAATGGTTGCAAATTCATCGACCTCCGTTATTGGGTGGAGAACTGTAGGGCCCCCCTAGACAGGTCAGGCGTGCACTACACACCGGAAGCAGCTACTAGGGTAGCAGAGTACGTGTGGCGTGCACACGGGGGTTTTTTAGGTTAGAGGGACCCCCCCCTTGGGCGAAACGATAAAATACCTGACGGCTTACCAGAGAGGGCATTATCATCGTTGATAAAGAACGTCCGTCCTCAGAGACCAAAAACAGGAAAAGTTAACGTAATATTGGTAAACTGCAGGAGTATCCAGGGCAAGGTTCCTGAATTAGTATCTCTTATTGAAGGAAATAGTGCGCATATAGTATTAGGAACGGAAAGTTGGTTAAAACCGGAAGTGAACAGTAACGAAATCCTAGACACAGAATGGAATATATACCGCAAGGATAGGATAAACGCCAATGGTGGAGGAGTATTTATAGCAGTAAAGAATTCAATAATATCCAGTGAAGTTATTAGCGAATGCGAATGTGAAATAATCTGGGTTAAGTTAAGTATCAAAGGTGGGTCAGATATGATAGTCGGATGCTTCTATAGACCACCTGCATCAGCAACCGTAGTAGTTGAGCGCCTCAGAGAGAACCTGCAGAACGTCGTGAAGAAGTTTCGTGATCATACTATTGTAATAGGGGGAGACTTCAATCTACCAGGTATAGAATGGGATAGTCACACAATCAGAACTGGAGCCAGGGACAGAGACTCTTGTGACATTATCCTGACTGCCTTGTCCGAGAATTACTTCTAGCAGATAGTTAGAGAACCAACTCGTGAAGCTAACGTTTTAGACCTCATAGCAACAAATAGACCGGAACTTTTCGACTCCGTGAATGTAGAAGAGGGTATCAGTGATCATAAGTCAGTGGTTGCATCAATGACTACAAGTGTAATAAGAAATGCCAAGAAAGGAAGGAAAATATATTTGCTTAACAAGAGTGATAGGGCACAAATCGCAGAATATCTGAGTGACCACCATCAAACGTTCATTTCTGAGGAAGAGGATGTGGAACAAAAATGGAAAAAATTCAGAAACATCGTCCAGTACGCCTTAGATAAGTTCGTACCGACTAAGGTCCAAAGCGAGGGGAAAGATCCACCGTGGTATAACAATCATGTACGAAAGGTACTACGGAAACAAAGAAAGCTTCATCATAGGTTTAAGAGTAGTCGAATCATAGCTGATAAGGAAAAGCTGAACGAAGCGAAAAAGAGCGTAAAGAGAGCAATGAGAGAAGCATTCAACGAATTCGAACATAAAACATTGGCAAACAATCTAAACAAGAACCCTAAAAAGTTTTGGTCATATGTAAAATCGGTAAGCGGATCTAAATTCCCTATTCAGTCACTCGTTGACCACGATGGCACCGAAACAGAGGACGACCGAAGAAAGGCAGAAATACTGAATTCAGTGTTCCGAAACTGTTTCACTGCGGAAAATCGTAACACGGTCCCTGACTTCAGCCGTCGCACGGACGCCAAAATGGAAAATATTGAAATAAACGATATCGGAATTGAAAAACAACTGCTATCACTTAGTAGCGGAAAAGCATCCGGACCAGACGAGATACCCTTAAGATTCTACAGTGATTATGCTAAAGAACTTGCCCCCTTTCTATCAGCAATTTATCGTAGATCGCTGGAAGAACGTAAAGTACCTAGCGACTGGAAGAAAGCGCAGGTCGTTCCCATTTTCAAGAAGGGTCATAAATCAGATGCGAATAATTATAGGCCTATTTCGCTTACGTCAATCTGTTGTAGAATAATGGAACATGTTTTGTGTTCTCGTATTATGACGTTCTTAGATAATACAAATCTCCTTCATCATAACCAACATGGATTCCGCAAACAGAGATCATGTGAAACTCAGCTCGCCCTATTTGCCCAAGAAATTCACAGTGCCGTAGACACTGGCGAGCAGATTGATGCCGTATTCCTGGACTTCAGGAAGGCATTTGATACGGTTCCGCACTTACGTTTAGTGAAAAAAATACGAGCTTACGGAATATCGGACCAGGTTTGTGATTGGATTCAGGATTTCCTAGAAGAAAGAACACAACATGTCATTCTTAACGGTTCAAAATCTGCAGATGTAGAGGTAATTTCGGGAGTACCGCAGGGAAGCGTGATAGGACCTTTATTGTTTACAATATACATAAATGACTTAGTTGACAACATCGGTAGCTCCGTGAGGCTATTTGCAGATGACACGGTTGTCTACAAGAAAGTAGCAACATCAGAAGACTCGTACGTACTCCAGGAGGACCTGCAGAGGATTAATGCATGGTGCGACAGCTGGCAGCTTTCCCTAAACGTAGATAAATGTAATATAATGCGCATACATAGGGGCAGAAATCCATTCCAGTACGATTATGCCATAGGTGGTAAATCATTGGAAGCGGTAACGACCGTAAAATACTTAGGAGTTACTATCCGGAGCGATCTGAAGTGGAATGATCACATAAAACAAATAGTGGGAAAAGCAGGCGCCAGGTTGAGATTCATAGGAAGAATTCTAAGAAAATGTGACTCATCGACGAAAGAAGTAGCTTACAAAACGCTTGTTCGTCCGATTCTTGAGTATTGCTCATCAGTATGGGACCCTTACCAGGTTGGATTAATAGAAGAGATAGACATGATCCAGCGAAAAGCAGCGCGATTCGTCATGGGGACATTTAGTCAGCGCGAGAGCGTTACGGAGATGCTGAACAAGCTCCAGTGGCGGACACTTCAAGAAAGGCGTTACGCAATACGGAGAGGTTTATTATCGAAATTACGAGAGAGCACATTCCGGGAAGAGATGGGCAACATATTACTACCGCCCACATATATCTCGCGTAATGATCACAACGAAAAGATCCGAGAAATTAGAGCAAATACGGAGACTTACAAGCAGTCGTTCTTTCCACGCACAATTCGTGAATGGAACAGGGAAGGGGGGATCAGATAGTGGTACAATAAGTACCCTCCGCCACACACCGTAAGGTGGCTCGCGGAGTATAGATGTAGATGTAGATGTAGAAACCTGCAACACGTCGTCAGTAGGCAGCGTCCTTATGATGTGGGCGCCGCCTCTTGCGGTGCAGCAACTCTGTGTCAACCCCTGGCCTCGAAGGCTGTCAGAGAATTCTAAGTTCTTCCGAAAGAGAGCGACCATGCTGCAAGACTGTCCGACTCCGACGAAGATCAGATCCCGAATTCGCTCTCTGTGATGCGATGCAAGAGCGAAGCCAGCACTGCTCAACTCCCTACTCTCCTCAGAAACCACGAATCAGCATTCAATTCTGATTCAGAAATTCCACCACACTGTCTAAGAACATCATTCGTGCCAATAGCGACCGTTCCCTCCAATGACGTCAACTAGCTTCAGTTTAAGTTGACCAATCATACCTCTACTATTCAGCTGAGGGCACTGAACTTGGCGTTTGACCGGCTACGAAAACAACCTGCCTAGACCACCGAACATCCGGGGCCAGACAGTCGCACCCAGCAGGGCACAGTCCACAAGTATTCTCAGAATCAAGAGGACAATGCAGTCAGTCGGTGCAAGGAATCTTCATTCCGGATGGGCCAGAACGGTAAACACATAAACTGCGGCGACACTCCGACGTCTCACAGGTCGTTTCGCCATGCATACAAGAGGCGAAACTCGACCTACGTCAGTCGTTTCGCCAGGCGCTTAAGCCTATTGAACGAACCCCATAGAGTTCAGGGGAGTGCAGCCCCCAACCGGAAATGCCGTGTGCCGCGTCCTCCGATGCTTGTCTCGCACAGGCCACCTAGGGAAGTAACCCAGCATGTTTAGGAATCAAGTGAAAAGTATTTTTTTGAGCTCTCAGTACAAATCCTCTCATTACAATAACCTTATTCGGACTGTTACTACGGTGTAATGTCACAAAACATTAATAAAATTCATGAAAATGAGACATGTAAAAGATGCCATGGAACCTCTCAACATACGAAAATATCTACACTTATACCCGTAACACCCTGTATAGCTTATAGTGCTGGGCCTAATGTCGCACAAGGCAGTTTCCTTACGCGTCCGGCGGCTAATTTGCAAATATTTTAATTATGAACACGTATAACCAGTAGAGGATATTTATATTGAACCATGATTACTTATAATTACTTATAATACTCTAGTAACATTAATAATTAACACTGCCTATGGTAATAACGACTACAAAAGCAAGCAAGGAGTCTGCATATGAAACTTCCTGGCAGATTAAAACTGTGTGTCGGACCGAGACTCGAACTCGGGACCTTTGTCATTCGCGGGCAAGTGCTCTACCAACTGAGCTACCCAAGCACGACTCACGCCCGCCCTCACAGCTTTACTACTGCCAGTACCTCCTCTTTTACCTTTCAAACTTCACAGAAGCTCTCCTGCGAAGCTTGCAGAACTAGCACTCGTGGAAGAAAGGGTAAGGCGGAGACATGGCTTTGCCACAACCTTGGGGATGTTTCCAGAATGAAATTTTCACTCTGCAGCGGAGTGTGTGCTGATATGAAACTTCCTGGCAGATGGTCAAAGAAACAGACAAGTAGAGATCGTTTCGTGATTAATTCTGGGGCTTTATACTTTAAAGTGAGACAAGAAACGCTTCAAACTATAGTTACTCAAGTTCATATGAGTGGAAGAAAAATTTTACCCAATATAGTAAATACTTCATGATGGATATGAACTAAAAGAGAGCAGGTGTCCACCAAAAAAGTTTTTTTAAAGAGGTTTTCTTCCCAGTCATCATTGTTCTGACTTGTTCGATGCTGCTCCCCACTAATTCCTTTAACGTATCAATCCCCTCATTTCAGAATAGCACTTGCACCCAACATCAGCAATTCTTTGTTGAGTGTATTTCTATCTTATCTTCCCCTACAGTTTGTTTACCCTCTACAGCTCCCTCTAATACCATGGAAGTTATTCCTCGATGCCTTAACACTTGACCTGTCACCCTGTCCCTTCTTCTTGTCAGTATTTTCCATGTGTTCCTTTCTCCATCGATTCTGGGGAGAATTCCTCCCTCCTCATCAGTGCACATAATTTTCAACATCTTCCTGTAACACCACATCTCAAACATTTCGATTCGCTTCTTTTCCGGTTTTCCCACATGCAGTGATCCAATTCCATATAAATGTGTGTTTCAAAAGTACATTCTAAGAAATTCAGATAGAGGCCCATGTTTGATACCAGTAGACTTCTCTTGGCCAGGAAAACCCTATTTGCCTGTGCTAATCTGCGTTTTATGTCCTCCTTGCTTCGCCCGCCACGTGTTATTTTACTTCCAGTGTAGAAGCAGTTCTTAACTTCGTCTATTTCGTGATTTCCAATTTTGATGTTAAGGTCATTGCTGATCTCATTTCTGTTTATCCCAATCACATTCATCATTTTTAGTAAAAATAAAAAAAAAGAAGCAAAACAGTCCAAAGAATTACTACACTGTACTTAATATATCATAAGCAGAATTCGATAACATATCCTACATTACAACAAATAACACGGATTTTTAAAACAATGAAACTCCTCTTTCGCTATTACATTCTCTGAGCCATTGAGAAAGAGATAAATTCACTGTTTCTTGACTGTAAAGTTGAATCCACCTGCATGTTACATGTGTATGCTTAATGAAAGGAGTGTTTATATATGTGGTGTCACCGCCAGACACCACACTAGCTAGGTGGTAGCCTTTAAATCGGCCGCGGTCCGTTAGTATACGTCGGACCCGCGTGTCGCCACTGTCAGTGATTGCAGACCGAGCGTCGCCACACGGCAGGTCTAGAGAGACTTCCTAGCACTCGCCCCAGTTGTACAGCCGACTTTGCTAGCGATGGTTCACTGACAAATTACGCTCTCATTTGCCGAGACGATAGTTAACATAGCCTTCAGCTACGTCATTTGCTACGACCTAGCAAGGCGCCATTATCATTTGCTATTTATCTTGTGATGCATGTACCATCAGACCGATGTTCACCAATTATGGATTAAAGTTAAGTATTCCAACAGCTACGACCTTTTTTGCTAGTCTCTATTCCTTTAACTGTTGCAGACCTCACGCCAGCCTGCGTGAGCTTAACGCGACCATTTCGGCTACCAATCATTGTGGCTTGGCTGTCTTGCCAAGTCACAACAATATACATCAACAGTTGCTATGTAATGCAATTGATGACAGCGTATACAAATATGTCTTTCATCACGTCTTGCAAAAATACTTCATACCCTGTGTATGCAGCATAAAGTCTACGAAGATGAGTTGGAAGTCTTCTATACCGTCTATGTAATTATGACAGTGTTGACTCAAACGATGCGACAGTATAAATAATGTCTTTATTTCAGCAGGCAACGAAATGTTTCGTCTACTGTGCACAACATATTGCCAGTTAGTACTAAAAATAAACTGAATACATTTTTGCAGTTAGATTTTTAGTAGTAAGCTAAACATTGATGTAGCGTGAACATGTGGTCGGTTAACAGTGTTACGACTTTCCATGTGATAAGACTGCTGGCTCTCTATTTCCCAGTCACGGCTTGGATGGACGAGCATGTATCCTGCGCGCAATCTGCGAAGCGCGGGACCTTCCCGGGTTTGCAGCCGACACCAGTTCGGTTGTTGCGGACATTCTGCGCCTCGTCTTCACGTAAGTAACGGACTTTCAATGAGTCTTTGGATTATGATCATGCACGTCCGAAAAAAATCAAGGAAGGCTCCAAATTCTTCACTTCCGATATAATTGATTGGATGAATTTGGAGACATATTTTGCCCCAAGAATTAAAGTCAATAAAAATCACTCTAAACACATTATAAGCTAGATAACTGACAGTCATCCATTAAATACGTCTTTGGTGGTCTACATACATTTTTATGTTATTAACATGAGCATAGATGAGAACTTTTTTGAGTTAATGATCTGAAATTGAAACCTCATACGATAGTATGAAGTGCTCAACGAGTTAATAAATAAAACTAAATGTGTATCAGTTAGGTTCGTCCTCAAGGTGGATGTCGGACAGAATCAGGACGAAACTAATAACGTTGCTGGCTATCGACAGAAATAACAAACAACAAATACCATTGATTTATACGGTAAGATATGGTAAAACGTTAAATGAACTTTAAAAATATCGCTTGTACTGTTTTTATCCTATCTGCAATACTTTGTTTAGAAAGCTAAATATTGTTTCATATTGATGAGTCATCGAATTTTTCTAATTTATTCTATGTTTTAATGTTCAGTGGCATGATTAAATTCGAACAAAAATGTGTTATCAAAGTTACGTTTTAAGTTATTTATATAAAGTGTAGGCAATCACCACAATCAATTAGGTGAGTGGGAATGCCAAAACAACACTCAGATTGGCCAGCAGTATTGATATAAGAGCCTAGGACTGAAGAATTTTTAACTGTATTGCTACACGTTTCTCTGTTTTGCAGTCCATACAATTCCAGGTGATACTAATTCCAGGTGCGATCATCTCTTTCGACCTAGAAAATTCACAGTTTCCTTCTCTTTTCTAGCCTAGAGAGTGCCTTCTGTCTTTCCGACTGTTGTACTTGGACCCACGCATGACGTACAACATAAAATGCGGTGTTCCTCAGTAAAAGGAATGTAGTGTCACCACATACCACTGGTTGTTTGCCAAACTTGTGTAGTGATGAAGTTGTCCAGAGGAGAGCGGGGGAGTGTCATTTTAGGAGTTGAAGAAATATGTCGGCTAGGTAGTCTACAGTCGTGATAACGTAAGGTTTCGCGGCGAATTTCTTGAATAAATGCTTCAGAGATTTTTTGCTGCGTCAAATTTGTCACTCTTGAGCTTTTGAAGACATCGTCTGTTGCCATCTTCAGGGAATGTTTCAGTATGGCATCAGGTCCTTCAGTTGGCGATTATCTGAAAGAGACGTCACGGAGAATTTATTTATTTATTTGCTACTTTCTTTCAGTCTGTTATCTATATAAAAATAGAGCAGATGTTGCCCGTGAATTTGCATGAACATAGCACGTAACATTTTGACATAAATTCAAATGTCGTGACGTCATGGACTCCTGAAACTGCCACATGGTGTGTCTATGTGAGTGAAGAACATTTTTAGCGATGCTGATTTGGTTAGGTGGTGGATGACACAGCTGATTTCCCTGTTGTCTTTAAGCACCAAGCGCGCGTTTCCACTAAGGGCGTAGCCACTGCCTCGATTACAGTTATTTTTAGACATTTTGATTTCAACCGTTTTTTCGTTGGCAGATCTCCAGTTGGGAGATGCATGGGATAATAAATCCGTTTTATCACACAGAATCGTATGCTTTTTAATCGGCCTGTTTGGCAACGGCAAACTTCTCGAAAATCGATGTTTCATTTGGCGTGTCTGTTACTTATATCAGTAAATAAAATTTGCCCCTGTCACGCTTTTCTTTCGAAGACTAGTGACATCCTGGAAGTCATGGATCAAGTCAGTCAGGTAGGTGCAGTGTTTCTTGATTTAATTCAGTCCCACACATCTGATTATTATTGAAGCAACGACTGGTGAGTGGAGTGAGGCTTTCTTGGCAGGGAGGGTGCAGCACGTTATATTGGATGGAGAGTCACCGAATGTAACTTTAGTTGTGCCCCACGTATGTATGTTGGCACCCTTACTGTTTATCATATATAATGACCTTCCAGACAATACTACAGTAACCTCAGATTTACAGATATGATGCGTTTATCTAAAAGGTTGTGCAAATATTCATTTGAATCTCGATATGATTTTAAAGTGCTCCAAAGACTGGCAACATGTTTTTAATATAGCGAAAAATAAAATTGTGCTCTTCAGAAAATGAAAAAAAGTAGTACCTGTGACTACAATATCAACGAGTCGCAATTCGGATCTGTCAAATTATATAAACACCTTGGAGTAACAGTCTATAGGGATATGACACGGAGTGATCGTAAAGCCTCAGTCGTTGTTGTAGGAGGTGGCAGACTTTACTTCATTGGTCGAATACTAGGGAAATTAAGCAGCCTACAACGGACATTATTTACCAAACAGTCGAATGATCCATTCCCGAGTGTACGGGAACCGTATAGAATTAACAAACCTGGTAAGGATCTCAGAATGATGAGCAATACTCAAGGACCGATCAAAAGAGGAAAGGCCGCTGGACCTGAAGGGATACCAGTTCGATTTTTCACAGGATACGCGAAGGAATTTGCCCTGCTTCTTGCAGCGGTGTACAGTAGGTCTCTAGAAGAGGGTAGGGTTCCAAAGGATTGGAAAAGGGCACAGGTCATCCCCGTTTTCAAGAAGGGACGTTGAACAGATGTGCAGAACTATAGACCTATATCTCTAACGTCGATCAGCTGTAGAATTTTGGAACATGTATTATGTTCGAGTATAATGACTTTTCTGGATGATAAATTACATTTCCTTAAGTTTATACCATTGAATGTCAGCCTGGCATTTCTTTGTTTTATGCTATCATTACACTTTAGTTCGCTCTAGATTGTTACTTCTAAGAACTTTTGGGTAATTACCGTTTCCAGTGATTTGTAGCCTATAGTGTAACCGTACGTACTGGACTTCTTCGCCTATTTATGCGCACTAAGTTATGTTGGGTGGTTAGCATGTCTCGACGTCTTGTCAGAAAACATTTACAGAAAACATCCAAAATAATAAATGAGTATGGTTACGATATAAGAAACTATGGCTGGTGCTAGTGTATGATAGCGTGGTTTTTCTTATCCGTAGGTGCAACAGGAGTTCACTCAGAAATTTCAAAAGCCACGACCAACAAGAATAAATATCTGTTCACTTGTCAATAAGTTCCAAAGAAACGGAAACACCGGCTGCGGTGGCCGAGGGGTTCTAGGCGCTACAGTTCGGAACCGCGCGACTGCTACGGTCGCAGGTTCGAATCCTGCCTCGGGCATGGATATGTGTGTTGTGCTTAGGTTAGTTAGGTTTAAGTAGTTCTAAGTTCTAGGGGACTGATTACCTCCGATATTAAGTCCCATAGTGCTCAGAGCCATTTGAAACGGAAACAGTGGCAACGAATCACGCTCAGGGAGACCTCCTACACCACAAGAAGTATCCAGCGAATCGGAGGAGCAATCGAAAGACGTCAGACTGCATCAACTAATGTTTTAAACAACATGTTAGGCGTACCAGAATCATCGATTATGAACGCTTTTCACTTTACACTAAAGAAGAATGTGTATCACAATCAGATACTTCAAAAACTAGACGACAAAATTGCGCACTTTGGCAGGCTGCGTATTACGAAACAGGACCTGCACAAAACGAACACCTTATACATCACATTTTGTTTCACTGATGAAGCCAAATTCCACATCAGTGGGAAGATTAAGTAACATAACTACCTCATATGGGGTAAGAAGCCACTTCATGCTGCCACTGAATGCCAAAGAACAATTCCTGGAACCACAACTTCAGCAAGCAGGCATTGCTGACACTTCTGTGTTCTATCATGATGTAGCGCCCTATCATTTATTCCTCATTGTGAAAGGGTATCCAAATCGAATATTCATCAATAGATGGATAGAAGAGATTCAGCAAGACTGTAGCAATCGCCTTGACCTGATTTTATACCCTTGGATTTTCTTGTATACGGATACAGAAAGTCAAGGGTGTACAAAACAAAAGTAAGGGACTACCAGTATCTAAGTGCCCGAGTCCAGCATACAGGGTCGGCTGTTTCACAGGATGGACTACACAATATACTCAGGTCTGCTCTCCAGCGATATGAGTAACGCTTCTAAATGGTCGGAGGCAATGTTGAAGTGTGATGACAATATATACATACACTGACAATAAACATATATGCGTATTATGTAAATGCGCCCAGTAATTTCTGGGGGTGGATCGAGACTTTATGCCCATCCTGTATACATTTATGTTCAGGGCAAACTCACAGTTCCTGCACCAATAAACATTCTCCTGCTAGTCTTCCAGCAAATTCGCGACTGCCTTCTGACGTTTCTACCTTCTTATAGAGAACGGCTTCATCCGAAAACAGCCTAGTTTGAGGCTTCGACGTTATCCACTAGATCATTTATGTACACTGTAAACACTAATGGTACTTTCAAACTTTTTTCGGATACTCTAAAATTACTTTCACATCTGTCGATTTCATCCCGTTAAGAGCGACGTGTTCCAGAAGTTGTGAATGCAGTCACAAATACACTGAAGCTCCAAAGAAACTGGTACATGCATGTCTATTCAAATACAGAGATATGTAAACAGACAGAATACGACGCTGGTGTATATAAGATAACTGGTGTCTGGGGCAGTTGTTACGAGTAGATCGGCTACTGTTGCCACAATGGCAGGTTATCAAAATTTAAGTGAGTATGAACGTGGTGTTATAGTCGGCGTACGAGCGATGACACACAGCATCTCCGAGGTAGCGATGAAGTGGCGATTTTCCCGTATGACCATTTCACAAGTGTATTGTGAATATCAGGAATACGGTAAAATATCAAATCTCCGGTACCGCTGCGGACGGAAAAAGATCCTGCAAGAACGTAATCAACGACGACTCAAGAAAATCGTTCAAAGTGACAGAAGTGCAGCCCTTTCTCAAATTGGTGCAGATTTCAAAGCTGGGCCATCAACAAGTGTCAGCTTGCGAACAGTTCAACGAAACATCATCGATACGGGCTTTCGGAGCCGAAGGCCCACTCATCTACCCCTGATGACTGCACGATACGAAGCTTTTTTCCTCCAGGGCCCGTCAACACCAACATTGGACTATTGATGACTAGAAACATGTTGCCTAATCGGACGAAACTCGTTTCAAATTGTATCGAGCGGATGGACGTGTACGGATATGGAGACAAACTCACGAATTCATGGACCCAGCATGTCAGCAGGGAGCTGTTCAAGCCAGTGGAGTGTGGTGTGGGACTTTTGAAGTTGGAGTGATATGGGACCACTGATACGTTTAGGCACTATCCATTCATGTCCAGTGTGCATTGTGACGGACTTGGGCAATTCCAGCAGGACAATGCGACACCCCACACTTCCAGAATTGCTACAGAGTGGCTCCAGGGAGACTTGTAGGAGTTTAAATACTTCCGCTGGCCACTAAACTCTCCAGACATCATTACTGAGCGTATCTGGGATGCCTTGTAACGTGCTGTTCAGAAGAGATCTCCACTCCCTCGTACTCTTACGGATTTGTGGACAGCCGGGCCCGATTCATGGTGTCAGTTCCCTCCACCATTACTCCATACATTAGTCGAGTCCATGCCGCGTCGTGTTGCGGCACTTCTGCGTGCTCGCGGGGCCCCACACGATATTACGCAAGTGTTCCAATTTCTTTGGCTCTTTAGTGTATTTTCCGTAAGCCCCTTGATTGGTCACTAAACAGTGCGCAAATGTAGAAGATGCCATCCTGAAATCAAGGGACACGACATCAACTGGCCGTCTTTGTCTGGTGCCATCTAGACCTCCTGGACGAACAAAACAAGCTGAACTCTGCAACGTCTGTCTTTGTGGAACCCATGTTCTTATACAGCCGATTTACGTTCTCTACAATGTTCGTAATACTTGAGCATAGAATATTTTTCATAATTAAACATGAGTGACATCAGCGATATAGACCTATAAGTATGTGCATCTCTGACACGACCCTTCTTGAAAACTGGGATGACCTCCGTCCTTTCCCAATAAGTCTCATGGCTTTTGCGAAGTTGGATAAACACTTAGTACAGTTTAGGTACAATCGTTAAAAAAGACGTAAAAGATCACACCGCATACATTTGGTTTACAAATTGCATGATCCCAGCTGAGAGTTTAGCGTATTTTAACGAAAACTAGTAGGTGATTGGGTAAGTTCTTCAGTTATTATTAAGTGTATGTAATGTTTTACAAAACTGTTAAAGAGTACACTACATTCAGATTATAAGAAGTGTACAGAACTATACAGAACAACATTTCGACACGGCAGAAGCTGTCATTAACTTTCAGGTAAGACCAGGAATTAGATTCAGTACGCAGTGAATGCTGTACAGTAGGACAGCTGGGCGAGAACGTGCTGGAATTAACATTCCGGAAAGTTTGCACAAAGACACAGTCTTCCGTATTTATCCTTATTCCAATTATCACATAGAAGAATACACACCAACTGGAAATATTCAGTGTCGAAGCTCTATGTGTAACGGAGGCGTTCAACTTTACTAACTTGTTTTTATTTCTCAGTAGGCAGCCTTCCAACTCCACTATTAATTTATTTTTGTAAGAATTCTGATTGGAAAAAAATCAATGAGTTACGAAGATAAATATGTTAAATGATACTTTTATTGAAGCATATTAATTCTATTTTCTTGCTCTCCCATAAAATGTAGGCTTGTACACAACTGTCAATGAAACTGTGTGCCGGCAGGAGAAAGTGATTATCACCTGGAATTACTTTTTCTGGGATATTATTTCTGTTGACAAAAATTCGCAACGCAGACGACATGATGTTTGGCAGATGTGTAAATATGCTATTAATCTGAATCAGATTCACTCCTGCAATATGAATTTTTTTCTAAAAGTAACATAAATTTTCATTGCGACTGAATGAAACTTGATAAACATATCGACCAGACAATAAATCCAACGCGGTGTACACTAATTTAGGCTAGCGCGACAAACCGTCATTTGCTAACCTGTTCACTATTGGAACTCGGTGATACATGGCTACTTCAAAATGTTAGCTACATTTCATTGCAGCAAGTGTGGCTTAAAGCGCACCAAACATGAAGCATCACACAGAATTATTTTACCGAGGCATAATCACAATTATATGCAATCCGTAAACTTCAGAAACGTAACAAATGTGACAAATAAAGAATTGATAATCTTTTACTCATGAACTGCGATTAAAGTTTATGATGAATGTCATTTCACCAGTTTCACACTGAATGAAAAATAAAATACGATTTTCAGTTGTTTCTACTAAAAGTACTTGCTAAGAAACAGACTTATTGACTTGCTACATTTACTTAAGATAATTTCTGCAGAGTTGTAACTGACGACAGCTACCCGGAGACAGTTGGCCCGTGTGAATGGCTAAATGCCTCGCAATATTACGAAATTGTTGAGTCTTTCGTGACCACTTATTGGCGCATAGCCTGTTCGCTTTAGTGTCACGATCTCGGCTAACGTTTGTTTGTCGATTTTCCGACGTTTCGCCAGCACAGGTGGCTGGGATTCTCAAAGATCTATCATCCATTGCTGATTTCATTCACCTTGAAACAGGACGTATCGCAGCTGACGGAACGTCGTTAACATTTCGGATTCAGTCCGTCATATATGTTCAGTGATACCGTTCCGTCCGAACAGCTACACCCTACGGTAAATGTTAGTTTGGTGAGAAGACAATTTTACGACAGTACTTTGTTCAAACACAATTTTCTCTCTTCACTAATGTGCGATGTTCGTTCAGGGGTGTATCCGGAGATATGTTGCCATACGGCGTATTTACGTCTTTCACTGTGTGGCCGACAGCCGACGTGAGTATTTATGCCAATCACCAACACTCACGTTTTAATGTTTAATAGTGACGATTGTTACTGTGGCAAGAGGTATGGAACTTCATTGAACCATTTGAAACAATTGTCGACAATGGATTAATTCTTCTACATGGACTAATATTGAAAAAGAAGCAGAGAATGAGTAAGAGAAAGAGAGAAATAGAGAGAGAGAGAGAAATAGATTATACTTCTCCCATTACCCCCCCCCCCCCCCCACATACACACACACACTTTTCTAGGTGCGTTGACTGTGAGTAGAGGAGAGTGTTGTTCTTGGGACAATTTTCAGACTTCCGCTTCTAGCTACCTCTGAATTACAAACTTTATACATGTTCTTGCTTCATTTTTAAATGCCGGCGTTTCCTTTTTATGTGCTGCACTCTTTTCCTGAAATTACAAAAATTACTCCGGAAAATTAAGGTTTCTCCCAATGTAAAATCTCATTCTACGGTACAACACGGTCAGGTACCAAGGAACAAAAATTTGATAGCAACGTAAAAGCATAGCGATCGAGAAAGTGTTGTCAGTACAGTATTTAGTCGTATATCTGTTACATTACTACGTTGGTACACACCAGTTGTCATCGGTAAGTGAAGGTAAATTAGGCAGAATCTTTATCGAAAACCAGTTGCAACTTAAATACATTTTTAAACTGAAGCGGTTGGGAAGGAATACAAATTTCCATTTCCTAGACAGGAGAAACTGTAAATACGTTAAGTAAACTCAGTTGTTTTCGCGAGTATCCCATTTTTCGTGGTAAAGCAGCACTTAAATGTGCAGAACTAAAAATATTTCCAAACGCTGGACTCAGCACAGCCTCGTGTCTGACAATAACAAAAACTGTACAAAATCGGCGGCCTGTAGTGCGCATCTCTTCATGTGATTCTAAAACCAGTCACTAGACTGATATACCGACCAGATATCATGATGTGTTGCTAGGTACACTATTCTTTAAGCGCAACGCTCTCCCCTATTGTTTCAGTCACTTGTGTTTCAATGCGATAGACGAAAGTGACCAATCTTATTGATCTGCGGACCTAGTTATGCTAACTACTGATTACTGCAGTTTTAAGATCGTGATAGATCTGTCAGATCTATTATACACTCCTGGAAATTGAAATAAGAACACCGTGAATTCATTGTCCCAGGAAGGGGAAACTTTATTGACACATTCCTGGGGTCAGATACATCACATGATCACACTGACAGAATCACAGGCACATAGACACAGGCAACAGAGCATGCACAATGTCGGCACTAGTACAGTGTATATCCACCTTTCGCAACAATGCAGGCTGCTATTCTCACATGGAGACGATCGTAGAGATGCTGGATGTAGTCCTGTGGAACGGCTTGCCATGCCATTTCCTCCTGGCGCCTCAGTTGGACCAGCGTTCGTGCTGGACGAGCAGACCGCGTGAGACGACGCTTCATCCAGTCCCAAACATGCTCAATGGGGGACAGATCCGGAGATCTTGTTGGCCAGGGTAGTTGAATTACACCTTCTAGAGCACGTTGGGAGGCACGGGATACATGCGGACGTGCATTGTCCTGTTGGAACAGCAAGTTCCCTTGCCGGTGTAGGAATGGTAGAACGATGGGTTCGATGACGGTTTGGATGTACCGTGCACTATTCAGTGTCCCCTCGACGATCACCAGTGGTGTACGGCCAGTGTAGGAGATCGCTCCCCACACCATGATGCCGGGTGTTGGCCCTGTGTGCCTCCGTCGTATGCAGTCCTGATTGTGGCGCTCACCTGCACGGCGCCAAACACGCATACGACCATCATTGGCACCAAGGCAGAAGCGACTCTCATCGCTGAAGACGACACGTCTCCATTCGTCCCTCCATTCACGCCTGTCGCGACACCACTGGAGGCGGGCTGCACGATGTTGGGGCGTGAGCGGAAGACGGCCTAACGGTGTGCGGGACCGTAGCCCAGCTTCATGGAGACGGTTGCGAATGGTCCTCGCCGATACCCCAGGAGCAACAGTGTCCCTAATTTGCTGGGAAGTGGCGGTGCGGTCCCCTACGGCACTGCGTAGGATCCTACGGTCTTGGCGTGCATCCGTGCGTCGCTGCGGTCCGGTCCCAGGTCGACGGGCACGTGCACCTTCCGCCGACCACTGGCGACAACATCGATGTACTGTGGAGACCTCACGCCCCATGTGTTGAGCAATTCGGCGGTACGTCCACCCGGCCTCCCGCATGCCCACTATACGCCCTCGCTCAAAGTCCGTCAACTGCACATACGGTTCACGTCCACGCTGTCGCGGCATGCTACCAGTGTTAAAGACTGCGATGGAGCTCCGTATGCCACGGCAAACAGGCTGACACTGACGGCGGCGGTGCACAAATGCTGCGCAGCTAGCGCCATTCGACGGCCAACACCGCGGTACCTGGTGTGTCCGCTGTGCCGTGCGTGTGATCATTGCTAGTACAGCTCTCTCGCAGTGTTCGGAGCAAGTATGGTGGGTCTGACACACCGGTGTCAATGTGTTCTTTTTTCCATTTCCAGGAGTGTAATTCACACTCAAGAAATCAGGAAAACAGCATTATTCACACCTATAACATTGGATGCGACTGCCGTCTGCTACTCAACATGCTCAGCAATTGTTCACGAGGCGTTGGCTGTCATCCTCTAACAGCCTCCTGCAACTGTTTGACATCTACCTTAATTGCTTTTGGAACAGCAGACAGTTGTTATGCGAGTAAGCTTCCTTTCTGCCTAGCCCGCAGTAAGCAGCAGTTGGAAGAACTCAGCAAATCGAATATGTGAGAACAGATGTCCATTGCTTGACAACATGACAAGAATTACCTTACGTTTCAAAGAGCCACACCTCATCATCCGTATTTCTGCAACAGATCTGCCTTAACAATTGGTGTTCACATGTTGCTATGTCCTCCATATCGCCAACGTACCGGTCAGAAACGTCCACAATGAAATAGTAGGTCGCGTAAAACTGCGAATAACGCTGTTCGACGACCTTCAAAAAGACCTGATTCATGAACGCTGACCAAAAGTTGCTGAGTGTCGGATGTTCCTTTCTGTGATAACGATCACAAACTTGGCAACTCATCGCATTCTCAGCAACGGCACCTACATTGCTTGACGAAAGGAGTATAGCTCCCTGAAGGGAAACATGAAATGAAATGAATCTGTTTCAGAGTTTATGTGACATCATTTCAGTGATTACAGAATCGATCAAATGTACAAAAAACTTAGCAGCATGAACTCTCTTATGAATCTGAGGATGCATCCTTGTGGCCCGGATGGATGGATTGATTCGGTTGGTAGTGGAACCAAAATGAAGTTGTATCTTGATAATTTTTATTTATGGACCGTCTGACAGCAACTGAATAAAACACAATTTTAGTGCTATACGCGTTTCGCGTTTATTTTCTGCAAGGCATCATCAGTGGCAGGTTGCGTGGACAATTTCTTACATATTACGTTCCTGTTGCATTTTTGGTGTTGTTCTTCTTCTTATGGATGCCAATTTGCGGTTTTTTTGCCACATTCCACAGCACTATGAACTGAACGCTTGTTTCAATGCAATGTTTTGTTTTTGTTACCGACTGTCAAATGTTTTTGCCAAAGATCGAATGTTATTGCCAAACTTTGGAGTGTAATTATTGAAGTATGTGTGATCTGTTCGTGCATGCATTTGTGTGTCAGACGGTCCATATGTAAAAATTATCAATATACCATAATATTACACGCAACTGAGGAAGACAGGACTACAAAAGTTGATGAAGTTGTATCCTTTCTTGATGCAACCTGGCGCACAACATCTGAAACAGATCCTTGATATTTTGGATAGTGGGACTGGGGCCGAAATGCCATCCGAATTGGTCCGACAAATATTCTGTTGGGTACAGATGTGGGGATCTAGTTGGCCACTGGAGCACTTCAACATCAGGCAGACATTTCATACAGACACTTGCCATATGCGGACGAACATTGTCCTCTTGAAAAATGGCAGCACTGTATATTGTCCAACGAGAATCAACATATTGGGAGACAGGAGGTCCGTGAAGTAGCGCTGTGCCGTCAGAGTTCCCTCAGTCAATACCAGATGTGACCTTAAGTCATAACCAGTGGCTTCCCACACCGTGACACCGCAGTGCACTCTCCGAAACACTGAAAGTACGGGCCGTCTCTTCCGATCGCCAACGATGGTCATCTTTGGTAGAACAGAACCGCGACTCATCGGTGAACACAATGCGACGTCATTCATCAACAGTCCATGTTTCTCGGTCATGTCGTCACTCAAATGCGGCCGTTAGTGTTGTGGTGTTGACGTCATCCTTCACGTGGGGCAGTAATTCCCTTGTCCAGCTGCTGCTACATCCTGAAAAATGGCACGGGATGACGCACAGTGTTGCAGGGATTCCGTTACTTGTACTCGGATAGTTGGGGCAGATGTGAATGGGTCACGATGTGCTTGGTGGATAATACGGCGATCCTGCCTTGCAGTGGTCACACGTGGTCGAGCGGAATCATGACGAGGACTATGTCTGCCCTCGTGTTCTCACAGAGTTCCGACATCGGGCAACTGTCACATTCGCATGCCCCACGAATCCAAGACTCAACCTCCCGGACAACTCCGGATCCACAAGAAGGCACCTTTCAGCCTATGTTAGGTTCCGTATCCACACACAAGTACGCAGCATCTTTGTGTAATTCACAGTGATCACTCAGTATCTGATTCTGTTTACGCTCTCCATATATCCTACGGGGCCTGTTAACAACGCTAAACACGAATAAGACTATTGTACTCTGGTGGCCGCTCTACCTGTCACAGAGAATTGCATTTGTAACGCGCGCGCGCGCGCGCGCGCGCGCGCGTGTGTGTGTGTGTGTGTGTGTGTGTGTGTGTGTGTGTGTGTGTGTGTGTGTGCATGCGTTTAAGAACTGTAATGGACATCCGCCGATGTCTTTTGGATGCTCCAGGCAGTGTATTGCACGCAATGCATCACATTAAAAATAAGTGATCGTAAAGAGAAAAGGTTCGATGTTATACAGGGTGCTGCAGAACCGACTAAGCAGTTTCGATCGATTACCGCTGGGGCTGTGTTGGGGATAGCCAATTGCACGTGGTCTGCCTTTTGTTCAGTCGTTGACCGCATTTCAGTATCCAACATGGTCTGGACCGGTGGCACATCGTGGTTTTGCCGTTCGCACTTATGATCAAAACAACAGATCTGTGATCGCTACACAACAAGCTTACTGTGTGCGTGAATAAGAAAAACTTTCGCTACTGAACTGAAAACATGAAAGACCTCAACATCCTCCTAAAGTGACAGTGTGGCGTGCCATAGCACAGTTTGGCGTGGTAGGCCCTTACTTTTTTGAGGAAGGAGTGACTGTCACAATGAATTCCACACGTTAGCCGGCCGATGTGGCCGAGCGGTTCTGGGCGCTACAGTCTGGAACCGCGCGACCGCTACGGTCGCATGGTTCGAATCCTGCCTCGGGCATGGATGTGTGTGATGTCCTTAGGTTAGTTAGGTTTAAGTAGTTCTAAGTTCTAGGGGACTGATGACCTCAGATGTTCAGTCCCATAGTGCTCAGAGCCATTTGAACCACACGTTATGTTTCAATGTTGCATAATTTTTTGCAACCCAGAGTGGACGAGATTATTGAAGAACATGGAATGGGGGACTTGTGGTTCCAACAGGACTGAGCTACTGCTCACACAGCTCGAATTAAACTTGATGTTTTGAGAGAAATGTTTCCGGGACGCCTTGTTTATCTGAGGGTTGATGTCGGGTGGCCTGCGCGGTCACCGCATTTCAGCATTTGTGACTACTTTCTTGGAGGATATCTGAAGGTACAGGTTTTCAGAACCCGCCCTCACACCCTACCAGAGTTAAAAGAGCGGATTATTGACGAAATGAATGCCGTACCCCGCGATATGTGTGCAAGAGCTGCTCGAAACTTCAGGGATCATCTACAACAGTGCATTGACGCTAACGGCCGCCAACTTGAGGACATTATTTTTGAAACTAAATGAATGTAAAATGGTATACTGTGCTAATTTAGAAAATAAAATCATTTATTCCTATACATCCAGATTCATGCGATTGCAGTCTTTCTCGGCGTATTCCAGTGATTCGGGTTATCAGCCAACTGCTTAGTCGGTTCTGCCGCACCCTGTACTATAGCTATGCAAAGTGTATTCCTTACGTCATGCAGTACGCGTCTATGTGTTGGTCTAGTTCACTGCTGCCGCGCTGGAGTGCGTTGCCATCGATGGATATGAACATAAGTGTCAGGTAGCTACGAGACCAATTCATTGTTGTTTACGCTGTTTTGTAAGACGACGTATCTACAATACTCATTGGTACATTCTCTGCGCATGGCCCAGTCAAACACTGGTGAATTCATTACCCAATCAGAGAAGGACGTCGATATGCCCCACCTAGCCGCAGAATGAAGGACACTGTATCACCAGTGTTACGCCAAACTAGCGAAAAATGCAACATATCGTGGTAAGCCATAGAACACAGGATCATTACTTAGGCCATTTGGTAAACAGCGATCGTGGTGTCACGTGGTAAACGATGAAGAAAATTTTCAACTGAGAATCTAAAATGTCAAATGTGCTGTATAGATATGCGATGGGTTAAAAGCAAATTATCGAAAGTTCAAATCCAATGATCCTTCTATAGATATCCTATGTTCATATGCGGTGTTCCACTTACGAAGCAAGCGCTGTCTGTGATCTTGTGCGGGAATGGGAACTAGTACCTCCGTAGGTTGGACGTGATCATTGTATGACAGGGTGGCAGGTGGTGTATCGGTTTCAACAAGGAATAAAGTAGATGAGCTAAGAGCGAATTTGGAACGGAATAAAGATAAAAAAAGCTTTCTGCCATTTAGCACTTCAGCTGTCTGTTGGTACTGTCTATGCACTAACTCGAACTGAAACATTCAAACGTATCGACAGGACATCAACTGAACAATTCAGATAATGTTGCTCGACGTCGGTCCCGCAACTGGATATTGCAGTTTGCCCATGACAGAGACCATGATCCTGAAATACTCCTTCTTTCAGATGAAGTACGGCCGTATTTATGGGGGTAGGTGAACTCCCAGGACAATCGACGATGGTGCACACATCAAGAGTCTTTGCATGATGTGAAAACAGGAGTGTGTTGTGCAATCTGTGCTACACGAATTAAAGGAGCGATCTCTTCGAACAAATTGTAACTTCTGATATGTATGTGTACAACATACTAAAACTTTTGTTTGAGACTACAAACAGGAAACGAAAGAAGACCTACGGTTCTTATATGCAGGATAATTCATCAGAACTCGCCGTCAGTGCCCCAACAACACCAATATGAGGTATTTTTTAATATACAGAAGTTTCGAATAGTCTTTAGATAGCAAATATTGATTGCGCAGTTCAACCGGTTGGGAGTTTTAGGAGTAAAATCTCATAAATGTTCATCTAACTTTCTTTTGGGAATTCTTACAGTCTTCTACAAGCACGTGTTAACTATGAGTTACCTCGCCACAGCTGCGACGTACGATGCAAGGTTTAGTACAAGCGTGGTGTCTTTCACTGATTACTAAAATTTGTTTCTAAGGAACTGTGCTAGAAACAGCTATGCAGTTTGCTACAAATTATAACTTAACTCATGAAACTTTCGTGGATGCTTTTCTACTTGCTCTCTTACAGCATCTGCCTTCTTTTTTCAACCATTGATAGTGTTTTCAGTAAGATGGTGTGCGGAGGGGGATTACTTGTTCGCCAGTTCCAGGATGAAACCTTTCCGGACAGATGAACCGTCGGAGACGGCTACGAAGTTCACCGCACATGACCCCTCTTGAACGTATAAAGTGTGCATTCGCCAGTTTCTGATGTACGAATTCTTAGAGCTCGAACATGAGATGCTGTAGAGGCGAGGACGGAAGAGAGGTTGGTAAAGACATGAGGAGAAACTGAGTATCGTCTAGACGTTCTACTTGCGGGTAACGGGAGCACATGCATTAGTGTGTCCATAGAAACCTCTATGAGTTAATCTAACAATTGCAGTAAACTGCATACTTGTTTCTAGCATAGTTCCTTAGAAAAAAATGTAACCAAGAAAAGAATTTATGTTCAACCTGAGATCTATAGACAACTTACGAAAACTATCATATCTCCTAAGACCAGTCTTTTTCATCCAAGACGAAAATTTTATTACTTTCCCCTTCATTGCATTGAAAACCGGGAAGAGACTCACACAAAAATTGTACACAATACGTAAGTTCTCAAACGTGATTATCTGTCTGCTGAGGTACATAATATTGACCTACAGTTGAACGATCAGTAATTGATGAGGTATAGTCTTTTTACTCTATCACCAACAGAGAAAAAAAACCACTAAAGCATTCCAGCTTGGAACTTAGTCCAACAAAAAGGTCGAGAAAAGATGTTATGTGTATGAAGGCCTTCTGAAACATTACGTAAAATGATATTTCGATTCTGAAAAAATAGTTTTGGATGTTTTTTGTGACTGAAGGAATAGACTTAACTTCACCAACATACTGGATACAACAGGATTATATTCTAGATGTTAATTCAACCTACCTCATACAGCAGCTCCGTCAAGTTCACGGCACCTCGCCGTCGAAGTTGCGCTGCTCCATGGACCGTTGTCATCAGGTTTTCTGCAGCGTCTTCTTCGATGGCGCTGCCTGGAGATCGGTGCATCCACCGAGAATTTTCAAACCAGCAGTCTCGAACTACCCTGCTGGTAGTTTGTCGCGATGATCGACCAGAAAATTCGCCGTCGATTAGCGACGAAACGCTCCAAAATATTCGTAAATGTTATCTTACTTCTTGTGTTTCGATCTGAATAGAAACTGACAGCCTGTAAGTTGTTTCCAGAATCATAGACTGTTACTATAAAGAGAGAAGATGCGGTACCCTGCAAAATTTTGTCTCTTTGGGCAGAAAAGCTATCGTTCTTCCATGTAGCTCTATCATTACATGTAATGTGAAATACGATCTGTGGTTGATACTGTATAAATATTTGTTCGATAGGATCGCGAAAATTGCCTTTACGTAGAGACCACAAATTCTGAAAGCCGTTGGTCATACTATATTATCGCAAGCTAATCAGTCTGAGTAACAGACTTCGTCAAAGGGAAAAGCCGTACTGAAGGATTCTCTTCTTTCATGTTTCCCAGTTTATGGTTGTGCTTGGTATCTACAACGACAACCTAGTCCGGTAAGGCGCACTCGTTAACGAGAGTTCTTCTACGAAAACGATACAGCATTGCTTAGGAGTCGGTTTGGGAATTATTGTGGCGTGAAGTGACATCGTCAGGGCGCCGCCTGTTGATTCTGCAGCTGTGGAGAGATTGCAGATGGCAGCCAGCCACGGGTACTCACCAGGAAGGGTGTGGGCGCCGAAACACCTACCGGGCGGAGCTCTTGCCTGCTGTTTGTCACTCCAGCGTCACCGTGCAGGCTCCCGCCGTGACGCAGGTGGCGGAGAAACAGACAGCAGAAACAGACACGTCTTTCAGTGGAGACTGCCTAGCGCAGACTGCCGGCTGAGCTGGGCGGTTGCGTGGTAACGGCGGGGGCGGTTGTTGGGCCACGTGACCTTGCAGCCGGGGCAACTACCGACGCTTCCCAGCCGTGCGACTAGCCACCCTGCACGAGGTGCCTCACCTCATTTCTGTTTTGTCGTTCTGAGACGGAAAACTGCAGATGACACTGTAACGTAATTCTATTGAGTGCTCCATTCTTTTCATGAATCCTAGATACAATGCCACCACTCGATCTCTTTATAATTAACTGCTTTAGACGGAGTGCCCTTAATTCTTCATAATCTATAATATTACCTAACAAAAGCTGAACCTGTTCTGACATGAAAGACATATCGACTAATTTACCAGAAACGTTCCCTACTGAACGCGCGATCTCTAACGGTATACAGGTTGACAATTTTTGAACTACATGAAATAAAATCGTCATAACTTCTGAACGGTTTGCGTTAGAGCGTTCAAACTGTACGGTGGGCCGCGGGGCGTGTTGGTAATTAGTATGCGCATGCGCACGCGCTGTGTTGCTGTCGGCAATTTTCATTCGGATGGGTTCGTCAATAAGCAAAAAAATTGTCAAATGTGTGTAATCTTATGGGACTTAACTGCTAAGGTCATCAGTCTCTATGCTTACACACTACTTAAACTAAATTATCTTAAGGACAAACACACACACCCATGCCCGATGGAGGACTCTAACCTCCGCCGGGACCAGCCGCACAGTCCATGACTGCCGAGCCTTAGAGCGTCAATAAGCAAAATTGGCGCATTTGGGAGACTGAGAATCCGCATTTCGCGATCGAGAAGTTTCTTCACCCTCAACGGGTGACTGTGTGGTGTACAATGTCCAGTCACGGAATAATCGGTGCGATATTCCTTGATGGCACGGTGACTACCGAACGGTATGTGAAGGTTTTGTAAGATGATTTTATACCCATTATCCAAAGTGACCCTGATTTCGACAAGATGTGGTTCATACAAGACGGAGCTTGACCCCATCGACTGTTTGATGTCCTGGAGGAGCACTTTGGGGGACTGAATTCTGGTTCTGTGGTACCCAGAAGCCACTGGCACGGTCCTCCATTGGCCGCCACATTCTCCGGATCTGAACACATGCGACTCCTTTTTGTGGAGCTATACTTAATACAAGGTGTAAAGCAATAGTCCCAAAACCACCGCTGAGCTGAAAACAGCCATTCAGGAGGTCATCAACAGCATCGATGTCCCTACACTTCTGCGGGTCTTGCAGAATTTTGCTATTCGTCTGCGCCACGTCATCGCCGATGATGGAAGGCACATCGAACATGTCATAACCTAAATCCGACTATCTCTAGTGAGTGCATGCCGTATTTCGTGACTAATTCACTTTTTTTCATATAGTTCAATAATTGTCACCCCGTATATCGATCAACGAAGTACATAGATCGCACGGCTGTAGCGGTGGAAGGTATGGAAATTGTTTAGTACTTTGCCAAGGGAGCTCGGTGTAACGTTTATCGCTGTGAATAGGAATGAATGAATCTGTTGTACTCTCGAGTCCCGAAACTCCTACCTGGCGAAACTTAATTTCTCAAGTGCGTAGTGTGCAATTTTGTTTGAATATCTGTTAGGAATGTGGACTGCTACTAAATGATGATTTCAGGAATTGTGTGAACTGTCACGGAGGCAGCTGGGGTGACAGTGTAAGAAAGGCGCCGATGGTGATTTCCCATGTCAGTTGTACTTGCGCAGGGTGTCAGAAAAGGACATTGATAAGGAAAAACACATGGTTCTACATTTGAAACATTATAATTTTAGACTGATAGTGGGTAAATTATTATACCTCACGAGTGACCGTTTCCGAAACTGAATTATCGACAAACACGGTTTATGGCTTGTACAGGTTCTGTCGGCAAGTTTGTTATATGATGTACACGAATGACGGTGTTCCTATCCTACCGAATGATCTGGTGCAGTGGGTTCACACCCAGGTCCGGCCATCCTGATTAGGTTTTCCTTGATTTCCATAAATCGCTTCACGTAAATGACGGGATAGTTCCTTTGAAAGGGGAGGGGTGACTTTCTTTTCCATCCTTCCCTAATCCGATGGGAACGATGATCTCGGTGTTTGGTCCGTTCTCCTAAAATCAACCAACCTGTCCCTATCCATGGACAAAAAATGGTAGCTAAATTAGACGAATCGCGTGTAGCCACTCGGAAATACAAGACAGTGAGATCACTAAAAACAAAATTGAGAACATATGAATATTCAGAGGCAGTGAAAGGAAATTTGGGAATTGCTTCGTAGTTTGAGTGTATTCGAGGGACAAGAAAACTTTAGTGTCTCTCATGGCTTTAAGTCCTCCAACACCTTGAAGAAAGAAGGAGTCCAACATGAATTTCTAGATAAGTCAGTGGCATTTGTCTTTTTGGACGATCCTTCTGTCCACACACAGAATACAGAGCGCCTCTGGAATTCTGTCAACTCGTCGATTAAAAGAAGGGGCCGATTGGGAGACAGGGACAAACTGCAGTTCTTCCAGTACCTTTTCTTGCACAATCTGCAGTTGCACAGGACAATTCAATCTTGTGAGACTCTCCCAATATTCCTGAGAGATATAACTAGAGTGCACCCGGGTTAAGGGAAACAAGGATTGCGTCCGGCAGCGCATACAACCTGCGGAATAGTCCGTAAAGAAGATGTGACCGACGAGTAAAGTAAGCGAAATTACTAGTTTCCCTTGTACTTAATGTTAACTTAGTAAACGTGAGTCATTTTTCGTCGATTTATTCACCACTTCCAAGAGTACTCATATTTGACGCCACGAGTGTGGCGCGGTCGATATAATTACATCGCTCGGAGCCCGCGTGTACGATAGGCAACCCTTCTTTGAAATTACTCCATGTCCAAATCTTTACTAGTATTTACGTGAAGAGCTTGGTTCACGTGATTAAAGTTTTCGTATTTGGCTTCTCTTTTAGAAATTTATCGTTAGCTTTACTAACATGTTTTGGAAGTCAGAATCACTTCTTCCTTGCAGTGACATGGTACATTTTGACAGATTTTGTGGGAATTGGCTTCCATGAACTAATCCAAGGAGATCTGCGTGTTCAGGAAAGCCTTTTTAAGCAGCTCAGGTGTTTCAGCTGTTGCAAGAGGCCAGAATACCTCGACTCTGATAACTAGTTTTACTTAAAAGACGATGTGTTGATTACTGTTAATTAAATAAAATATCACTAACTCTCGTAACACTTTGTCTAGATAAAATCTAATTTCAGTGTCGTAGTCCTCTGATCAATTGGAATCGTTTGAATAGATCACAATGACACTGTTTGAATTGGATTTTAGTATTTTTCTAGTGGTTTTGACTTTTGTGGATTTTTAGATTTACTGTCTCTCCTTCCTTTCGACGCGGTTCTGTGATTAAATTAGAAATACGATTTAGATGCGAACGGAACAGAAAATTAGTTAAATACTCCGAATGTTATTTAGATCAACTGAATTATCAGTATAATTAGCCATCAGCATACCTTAAAATTATGTGAAGCTTAGTTTTAATCAGAGGGAACACTATCTGTATCTATATCTACATATACGTAGATATTCTGCAAGCCAACGTACGGTGCGTAGCTCAGTGTAGTCTTTACCAATACTAGTTATTTTCTTTCTTGTTCTGCTCGCAAATAGGGCGAGGTATAAACGATTGTCTATATGCCTCCGTATGAGCCCTAGTTTCTCGTATCTTCTTGGTCATTATCCATAAGGGAGTCTGTCCGACGGTCAAGTGACGTGTGTGCACGATTGTCCTGTGTGAGTGATTTCTGGAACGTGAAATTTGAAACTTCTGCTTTCGTTTTACTGTCTTCAACTGGCACACCAGACTGGTCAACAAGGGACCCGCTTATCGATTTTATATAAGGCCAGGCTTTTCTCGGGCTCTATGCCAGGACTTTTGCTATGGTGTGACGGTGGTTGTTCTACGCTTTACACACAAATCTTTTCACAGACGCACGAATCTATATTAACCTTCGCTTGTCGTCATTTGTGCTTTCTCCTTTGCACCGAGACTGCAACGGCCTCTGCTTCCTCAGCATCTGACGTTCTTAAACCATGGAGAATATCCATCCTTGATCCACTTACTAGGCACACAACTCTCCAGACCACGATTTACAGTCTGCTTAAACTGTCCAGATGTCAGTTCTCTGTGTAAATGAGATGCTAACAACTGCTTATCTGCTCTGTCTACTTGTAGCTACAACGTCTAAGATATTTCCATTACGTGCGGGCTGCTGAACTATCTGCTCAAGAGAGCTTTCAGAAAACGTGTTCGAAAGTATTTCGCATGTTTGTCTGTCTGTACCCCCCCCCCCACCTCCCCCCGCAATGAATCACTAGACATCCCAGTCTATACTCGGTAGGTTAAAGTCGCCTGCAACTAGTATTGCATGGTCTTGGTATTTATGCGCTATTGAACGTAGACTTCCTTTGAATGACTTTGGAACTGTCACAGCAGAATCGGATGGGCGGTAAACATATCCAACAATTAACTTTGTTTCACGTACACCTATTATACGCCATCAGATGACTTCACTGTCACACTCAACTTCGACCTCAAGACAGACAATATTTTTGTCAACTGCAGTGAACACTCACCCTCCTATGGCCTCTATCTGTCTTTCCGATATACGTTCTTCCACGACTCGCTAGATATCTCAGAGCTTTCCACTTAGGGTTTCAGCCAGTTCTCGATGCCGAGAATAATTTGAGCACGGGAACATTCCCGAAGGGCAGTAAATTCAGGAACTTTATTACTAATAATTCTACAGCTTCCTTATAAAATTTTGACAATCGAAGTGTCTATATTTTGAATGTCATCTGACTTCCCTTGCTGCTTATCGCCTGACGAGTGTTCATCAGAGCACCTCAAACTACCGCCTTGCATAAAAAAACCTCATGTGCACTCCACAAGAACTCTGCTACCCGAGTAGCTGCTTCCTTTGTGCAGTGCACCCTGGTCTATCAAGGGGAGTCTTAAAAATCCCCACACGATAATACAGGTCTAGAAGTCTGCAGCCGAGACCATCGCAGTTTCGACGAAACCTTCGGTCGAGATTTTCCTCCTGACTCCAAACCAAAGGACCCCAAAACAATTCTGAGACCAATGCTGCAAATTGCGAGCTGTGCTGTACCACACGCGCGAGGGCAGCAGTCTTGACCAGCCGCCAGCAGCCTGTATGAACTGAGGACGGCCTCACAACCCGTTCCACAGGCGTCGTCAGTGCCAGCATGAGTCACAACCTGCAGCCGACTACACTTTGCACCTTCGGTAGCCGCAGACAAGGCAGCCTCCACAGCCCGGCAGATACATCAGAGAACACGATGGCTTTCGTATCAGTCCTGAACGCTATCTGCCTAAGTGGCTCCATAACGTTGTTTTCTTGTTCCCAAGAAACAAGTGGGATTCTTAGCCACATATATAATAGCTCTCTGAAGCAGGGTATTTTCCCAGATAGACTGAAGTATGCCATTGTTATACCACTGCATAAAAAAGAGGATACGTCTGATGTCAACAACTACCGCCCAATCTCTCTTCTGACTGCCTTATCCAATATTCTTGAAAAAGTTGTGTATTGTAGAGTAGCTTCACACCTTTGTAAAAATAAAGTTTTAACAAAGTGTCAGTTTGGTTTCCAGAAGGGTTTTTCAACGGAAAATGCTATATATACTTTCACTAATGAAATATTAAATGCTCTGAGTAGCCGGAAGTCACCCGTTGGGATGTTTTGTGATCTTTCAAGGGTTTTGACTGTGTAAATCATGGAATACTTCTAGATAAGCTCAAGTATTGTGGTATGAATGGGACAGTGCTCAAATCGTTTAAATCATACCTAACTGGAAGAGTGCAGAAAGTTGAAATAAACAGTTCACATAATATACAAAAAAACTGTTGATTTCTCAAACTGGGGAACAATCAAGAATGGGGTGGCATAAGGTTCGGTCTTGGGTTCTCTGTTGTTCTTGATATATATTAATGACCTGCCATTCTATATTCACGAAGATGCAAAGCTGGTACTTTTTGCCGATGATACAAGTATAGCTATCACACCCGACAGACAAGAATTAACTGGTGAAATTGTAAACGATGTTTTTCAGAAAATCATTAAGTAGTTCTCTGCAAATGGGCTCTCATTAAACTTTGACAAAACACAGTATATACAGTTCCACACAGTAAATGGAATGACCCCCATTAATAAATATAGACTTGGATCAGAAGTCGGTAGCTAAGGTAGAATATTCAAAATTTCTAGGTGTATGCATTGATGAGGGGTTGAACTGGAAAAAACGAACTGAGGATCTGCTGAAACGTTTGAGTTCTGCTACTTATGCTATTAGGGTCATTGAAAATTTTGGCGATATACATCTGAGTGAATTAGCTTACCACGTCTATTTTCATTCTCTGCTTTCATATGGCATCATATTCTGGGATAACTCATCATTGAGTAAAAGAGTGTTTATTGCACAAAACCGTGTAATCAGAATAATTGATGGAGCTCATCCAAGATCATCCTGCAGACACTTATTTAAAGAGCTAGAAATCTTCACTGTAGCCTCACAATATATATATTCTCTTATTAAATTTGTTATTAACAATCCGAACGAATTCAAAAGTAATAGCAGTGCACATGGCTACAACACTAGAAGAAAGGATGATCTTCACTACTCAAGGTTAAATCTAACTTTGGCTCAGAAAGGGTAAATTATGCTGCCACGAAAGTCTTTGGTCACTTACCTAATAGCATCAAAAGTCTGACAGATAGCCATATAGCATTTAAAAGGAAATTAAAAGAATTTCTTAATGGCAACTCCTACTCATTGGATGAATTTTTGGATATAGTAAGTGGGTAATTTCCCAACCTCAAAAAAAAAAAAAAAAAAAAAAAAAATTATTGAATGTCATGTAATATTTTGTCTAATGTAATATCTTGTATGGACACCTTTTATTAACCTGACACGTTCCACATCATTACGAAGTGTCGTATTCATGATCTGTGGAACAAGTACTAATCTAATCTAATCTATCGCGCCTAACGTGTTCTATCCTATAAACTCTATTGACACCTAACAGTGACGTCACAATTCGCCACGTTAAAAGCAGATCCGTCTACTGGGGGAGACTTTCTCAGCACGATATCGACATCTGCAACCAGCAGAAGCTTTCACACTGCAGATGTAGATTCTTCGAGAGGCGGTGCAGTGTTCTTGTTTAATGTGAAGTTAGTAACACTGATGCAGCTAGATAATTCGGTGCAGGTCGTTTGAGTTGTTATTCATGCAACCTCAACTATCATTTGAAACGTAAAATGAAGCGATTGACGGGCAACTGTTAAGGGAAATACAGCCAGCCAAGACACGTTGGGGGCCTTTATTAACACCATTTCCAAGTAACACACGTGTATCTCAGTACCGAAACAACATTAAAGATAAATAGGAAGCTACAATACGACAAAACAGCATTTCTCAGAGCAACAAAGCAATCTTACAATTATGCGCGGTAAAAGACTTTTGAATTTTATCGGCTGGTAGCTTCTGAGTCGCAGCTGCTGACGTCAGTCACAAAGCTGATCTGTAAACCCAAATATTATTAACTGAGAGACACTAAGGAACTGTTTTGGATACTTTCCGAAAAACAAGACACTTGACATCAACCTCGGCTCCATTATCCACAGCCATATGTATCTCATGAACAAACACAGATCTCTGTTTCAGGAATTTACAGGGTTAAACGGTAATTACTTACAACGTACCACAGTGGTTTAAAGAAAGACTAAACGATGAACTTGATAGATGACAATGGTGGTCTGTCTAGTAGGGAAACTATCTCAAATTGGCCTTTATAAGCCCCTTAACTTACAGATATGCGTGCCGCGAGAGATTTTTCAGTATTCTCTTGCAGTCTTAGATCAGGCTATTAGTCCTAGCGAAAATACATGAATTGGATCTTTTTTGCAGGAAATTTAATGCAGTTTTGTTTTTACCGGGATACGATTTCGCTATAATCAGCGGTTTATGACTTATTCAAGGAAAACGTACAAAAGCGTCCTTAAAATGCAAAGCCACACCTATACTCATCCCCCACTGGTCAGGATTTGTAGTACATTATTCATGGTACTGCCGTCTACCATCGTAAAAAATTTGCTATTACACAAGCTATTTCCCAAATTCGACCTTTTTCATCTTCATTGACTGGATTATTAGGACATCGGCTTGGTCATGCACATACACGTTGTAAAATTGTCATTTGTGTGAATTGTACCTCAAAATTTTGTGAATTTTAGCAGTATAAAACTAACTATTGAATCGTTTTGTTTGTATGAGCATCTTACTATGAAATTAATGTGCTTAGAAGGGTTTGGTTTAGACTGAATTGTAAAAGTATATAGTTTTTGCATGACGTTTACAGAAGTCTTCTTTCTTCATTGGCGTCACGGGAAGGCTTCAGTTAATAATGAGAATGAAATAACGAACTCACCCGACGGTGTAATCCAATCAATTAAGACCAAAAATCTCTAATCTGGGAAATAATTCATGTGCTCCAAAATTTTTGTACACAAGGGATGTCACAAGCAATCCTGACCGGTAAGGGCTAAGGGTAGCTGCACACATGCGTCTGAAGGGCATTTCAGTAACCTTTTCTTGAATAAGCCGAAAACCGCTTTCCTTAGGGAAATGATGAAGTGTTCTGGTCTGTGACAGTTAACCTGTATTGTTCTCAAATCATATACGGCAGTCGGTTCTTTTACTAACTGTTCGAGGTAATTTTCATAAAAGACGTAGAGAGCAATTACAAATCAATCCCTGGATCTAGCTCCAGTTTTATTCGCATGCTTCTCCCAATCTTCTTTCTTTTTTTGAGTCATGAGTAAGAGTTCTGACTTGTTTGACGCGACCCGTCACCAATTCCACTCTTGTGTCAACTTCTTCATCTCAGAGCAGCACCTCCAGTCAATGTTCACAATTATTTGGTGCATATATTCCAGTCCCTGGCTTCACCTACAGTTTTTCTCTCTGCAGTGCCCTAAAGTGCGAAGAGAATTATTCGCTGATGTCTTAGCGCGTGTTATATCTTCCGGTCCCTGTCTCTTATCGGAGTTCTTCATATGTCCCTTTCTTGGTGAATTCTACAGAGAACATGCTCATTCCTTACCTTATTAATACACCTAATTTTCAGCATCCTCCTAAAGCAACACGTCTCCTTTCCGATTTTCCCACAGTCCGTGACCCACTACCATACAACGCTGTGCTCTAAACGTACATTCTCAGAAATTCCTACCTCAGATTAATGGCTATGTTTGATGCTAACAGAGTTCTTTTGCCACGATTGCTCTCTTTTCATGCCCTAGTTTGATTACATTACCAGCCACATTAAATTTTAGGTATAGTATGTCACATTTTCCAGGCGATGGTTACCGCAAACACACTTCTATTTATGATAAGAAATTTATTGGAAATTGAAACAATAGATGGAACTCAAGTTCCTGCAAATAAAAAGCGATGCCAAGTGCGTGGACCGATGAACCTCTCGGCTGCCTTGATAGGCGCGTGCGTTACGGGCTGCAGAAAAACTTCATACGTCTTCTTATAGTGGTACGAACTGCGGGAGCGATCATAATGCCTCGTCAACCTATGACCGGGTAACGGAATTTCAACGGCAACAATAGAATCTCGGTATTGTGACCCATTCGGTGTGTAATGGTTCTAAAATGATGGATATGGGATAAATCATGGAAGGCACAAAAGAGGAACAGCCGTAAACCCGGCAGTTGAACGAGGAATCTGATGTCAATATGCTCATACGGACAATTCATAACTCTGTAATTTTGTTGCCTGTCAGTCCTCCGTTGCCAGAAATATCATATTAACTGTTTTTATTATTGTTTGTCTAAATGTAAGTGAAGGAATGCAATTTATGTTGCGCCTAAACGCGTCTCGTAGACATGTACCGCATTTCCTGTGTTGCACATAGACAGATATAACCTACAAATCATTAATATGTTAGCGAACTGTGCTGCATGCAATATGGAGTAGTGTTTAGCGTCGCTGGTTGGCGTGTTGAGTGTCGTCAGTTCAACAGTGATGACGAGAAATAATTTGTTATTTGGCACTTATCACTTCTGGAAGGCTCTTGAGATATCAAATGTCTGTTTACTCCTATATGGAATATTCGATGTTTGTATAAATAACTACACTCTTCGTCAGTAATAAACGTTCTTACGGCTCTGTGTGCTGTAATTCATTGCTGATCCTGCCTTCAATTTGGACTTGACTGTGGTTACAAAGTGGCGTCGATGGAGACGCCGGGTACTTCAAAACACCTACATCGTCGTGATCGGATTCGACCTGGTGTCCAAATACGACAGGAGGGATGACATGATTTCTCTGACAAATAAGTTTCTTTACTTGGACGGCAACGCCCAGCAGTGGTTTGAGAACAACAAATAGATATTCTGACAAATTCCAGGATGAAATGAAAAAACATGTCGTGAAAATCAAATCAATGTTGTAGGGCTGTCCATAAATCCGTAAGATTATGAGGGGGTGCAGATTTCTTCTTAACAGCACTTTGCAAGGCATCCCAGATATGCTCAATAATGTTCATGTCTGAGGAGTTTGGTGGCCAAGGAAAGTGTTTAAACTCAGAAGAGTGTTCCTGGACCCACTCAGTAGCAATTGTGGACGTTTCGGTTGTCGCCTTGTCCTGCTGGAATTCCTCAAGTCCGTTTGAATGCACACTGGACATGAATGGATGCAGATGGTCAGACAGGATGCTTACGTACGTGTCACTTCTTAGAATCGAATCTAGACGTATTAGGGGTCCCATATCACTCCAACTGTACAATCCGCACACCATTACAGAGCCTCCACCAGCTTGAACTGCTGACATGCAGTGTCCGTGGACTAATGAGGTTTTCTCCACACCCCTATACGTCCATCTGCTCGATACAGTTTGAAACGACACTGCTCAGAGCAGGCAACATGTTTCCAGTCATCAGCAATCCAATGTTGGTGTTCACGGGTCCAGGCGAGGCATAAAGCTTTGGGTCGTGCAGTCATCAACGGTACACGAGTGGGCCTTCGGCTCCGAAAGCTCATATCGATGATGTTTCGTTGAATGGTTCGCACGCTGTTAATTGTTGATGACCAGAATTGAAATCTGCAGCAGTTTGCGGAAGGGTTTCACTTCTGTTACGGTGAACGATTCTATTCAGTCGTCGTTGGACCAGTTCTTGCAGGATCTTTTTCCGGCCGCAGCGATGTCGAAGATTTGATGTTTTAGGGGATTACAGATATTCGCAGTGTACTTGTGAAATGGTCGTACAGAGATGCTGTGTCGCATCGTTCGTGGGCCGACTATAACACCAAGTTCAAACTTAAATCTTGATAACCTGCCATTGTAGCAACAGTAACCGATCCAACAACTACTAACTATTTTTTACTCAGTATTTATCATTGATGGAAAGTTCTAGAAATTTCTTATGCACCTAATGGTTGTAAAAATAGCAGAACGCTCTGTCCAAGAGTTCAGTTCTGATCTATCTGTATGATGATGTTTATAATAGAAGTGCTTTGAATTCATCATCGACAACCCTGCTTTCGGATTTGGCTTGACTGTCGTTACTGCAAGCTACCTTTCCTTTCTGGTGGATAAAAGAATAACAGAAATGTTTAAATGTTGTTAAAATTGTGAAATGCATGAATAAAGGTTTTCCTTGGGAAAGGTACTCTCAAAAAGCGTTGGCACAGTGTAATTTTATATGTAATACACATCTAGCAATACGTATTGTACGTTGTTATTGGTTCAAGGCACATTTCCACTAGAAAGCGGTAATAAATGTTTAATCGGACTTCATGAAGAAAAATTTGCTGTTTCAATATGCGGTTGATCAAATATTTAAATGATACAATACAATAAACAACCAGTCATTCAGCCTTCAAACAACGTGAGCACAATATCCTGATAGACTACATACATCTGGCAAATAATAACACATAAACACATTAAAATATATTTGTGACATTCGAAAGGAATACTACAGTGATTAGTAGGCACCATGTAATTAAAATAACAGTAATTACTACGCGTAGAAATTTTCGTAAGCATCGGCAGCTTGCCTGTTCATCTTACAACAGGCGAGACAGAAGTCGGTCGAGGAAAAGGAAGTCAGCACCTCCTTCCTTCAATCGTTTCTTTTGGAGAAAAAGTGAATGTTTCGCCATAGAAATGTTTTTTAACCTTGTACAAATATCGTCAGTGGATTCTTTTTCACTACTTTCTGGATAAATGTTATGATTACGCGTTACATAGCATATAACAATTTTTATAAGATGCATTTAACTGAATTAAAGAAATAATGGTTGTATACAATAAGATTTGCTGCCCCATGAATTCTGGAAGTTATGAGTTGACAGCACCACACTCCCAGGATGCAGATGAATTTACTTATGTTGGAGAGGGACAAGGTGACTCGATTTCTTACAAATAACTTTTTTATGGCACATTGTTAGTGATCGAAAACGTTAACCCTTTATGCCCAAGGTTTGAGCTTTTCTTGGTTCGCTCAGGAATTGATTTTAATTGTGGTCCAGATCAATATTGTGATTCGTTTACCCATATAGTGCGGGATCGAGGAAATCTGACCTAACTACCTCAATCTGAACCTTCAGGCTTCATTATTTTTGACGTCCTTTTAATTACAAAATTTTCAATGGAAAACATATATATGTAAAATGAGAAGGTGTGAAGCGAGTACTCGATTCAGAAATAACAAAACATAATGTAAGCTTTTTGCGTGTCCTTTTGGTATTTTAAACTGGTCATACAGTAAGTACGTTTCATGTATACTATTTTCAGTAATTTCATTATGTCTGTTAGCGATGCCATTCACGTTGAAATTTCCTATGCTGTTTAGTATGCATTATAAAAATTTTACTTTCAGTTTAAGGGTATTTGACAGTTTGAATTCATAGTTCTATTTTGACTAGTGGAATTCACGAAATAATAAATCTTGGTTGTCCTTTTTATATAGCAATGGACAGCATGGGGTGTGGTGTGTCGTGACGTTGGCCTGACGTGGATTGTTATGGTCGGGTTGCCGTAGTTGACATTTCTCCTGCTGGCCGTCCCGTTGACGTCAATACCAATCGGTCGGTCTCCTCCAGAGGGGTTGAACAGCCTCTCGTTAGGGTTCATTACTCGTAACAAACGTACAGTGGTATCAGTTCTCTACAGCCTAAAGTCTATTTCACTGTACGCTGAAAAACAGTTTTGTTAGAACATTAATTCTTGGTTCCATAATGCATTAGAATGTTTGTTAAAAGTGTACGCTTTTATTTGCTTCATCTGTATTTGTCATTGGAGATTTCAGTTGGTATTCACGAACATTGATGAGTTCATTAAAAGTTAACTTTTTACTGTTATTATAAACTTAAACAGTTTTTATAACTACTATGAGGTGTCATGTCCTCTATGCACAAGTGTTCGGTCGTTTTTCGATCATCACCACTACACATTCTTGTTTAAAAGAATCCTTGCATCGTAGTTTCGGAAATAGTTTTCATTCAGTTCACAGCTGCACTGAGCACGCGCGAACGTTTTAAAAGTGACAATTAACTCACGGCATTACATGTATTGTCGAGTCTGGCCGGAGCACTCGTAGTTGTACGGCATAGACACTTGTGCACATGTGTGCTTAAGTCCCAAAGTGTTCTTCGTCGTAGTTAGGAAAGTGCATAATTTTAGCTGGACAGTCCATCCACCGCAGAATCTGCTATTGGATTCTCTCTACACTTCACAGTTTGCGTTCACAAGTAGGTGATTACTTCAGTACTTTGCCACTCACTGTTCCATGAGCTATTGCACCTACGCTGATTTATTAGTGTCACTCGTAGGAGCGTCCAAAATTGTTCTTTTAATTTAACACAGATCCTTTACTTGCGCTATCGCGCTCACTGTAACACATGACTACTTCTTTTTTTTAATGCACTTCACGTCTTTCATGTCTGTGTTTTATTTTGCCAATCCGTATGTATGTTTATCCCCAACATATCAAGTTTTATTCTTGTCAACAAGAAATTAACATTTTTTAAAACATATCGCACGTAGTAGCTTATCCATTGATATTTAAATTAAAATTTTAAATTTCTGTAGTGGAAGGAGAGTGTCAGAACTCTCCATTACGTTGAAAACAGTATATCCGACTTAACGCTATTCTTTGAATTGTGTAAGCACTCAGAGATCGATAGTAACAATCTGAGAGCGAAAAATGGGAGTTTCATTCTATGCATTGTTGTGAGACGAGGTCTGTCTGCGAGAGTGGAAGTAGTAGTGTCGGTCGGGAGCTCGAAGACAGAAGACGTGTCACGCTGTCCTCACGTCTGTGATGGCAGATCTTACCACACTCAAGGCCTGATTTCATTTATATAGCCAAGAGAGATTTAGATGGCTTAACTACGCTTGAAGATGGAATTCAAGGTAAAATTCGCATGCATAGCGCCAAAGCAATTGCAGCGTTAGGTACGTGATTGTTAGTCCGAGTTTGCAATAATCCCATGTTTTGCTTGTCAGCTAAAGAAGCTTCCTTATCCTCCAGATAATAATAATTATTCTCCACATCTAATTAATAAATATGCTGTGGTTGTTAAATGTAAATGTAGCTTTGAAATTGAAATAAATCGTTAATATGCCACTCAGCCATTATTGTTACCTTTGTCATTGTAATTGTCATTGTCTATTATTGGTTATGGGTTATGATGATTCTGAAGTTTTAAACAGACTTAGTTAATGAAATCACTTCTCACAAGTTATTTAGTAGTTAACACGACCCAAGCAAACTCCTTTTTATGAAATTCATTCTTTCTAACAATAAGCTTTAGCCGCTGCTGCTGCATGCTGCTGCGAATTGCTGTAAACCACACGAAAAATTGCAGTCATCTAAACAAGTGAGAACAAAACTTAGTGCCAAGAAAGAGACACTCACACCACAACATTTCATGTACTCTAATCCAGTAAATTTCGTTGCACCAGCCATATTCTGTATCACTTGTAAACTCTTATTCAAAAACGCAGTCAGATAGCTTAGTGAAATGTTAGTTTTAAGTTTTTCATGTAATTATCTGTCGAGGGCTTAAATGACATTGAAATTGACACTCATACAACACACACACAGTGTTATGCAGATTACATTCCGTTTACTGATAGCACAGGTTGCTTATCGAGTCCATTTTCACTGACAAACAGAGGCAATATTGGTTGTAGCTACGTTACATATATTAGTTGCACATATGTTATGGTTCTCATCTCCTTGACTTTCGTACACTACGAAGAACCCTACACGTACAGATGGCTTTTTGCATCCCTTCTACTTGTAGCATTTGTTTTTCTCTTCAGCTGCAAGGTCTTCGCTTTCCATATTTTGGGGGGACGATGAACTGACCAGAAAAAGGAAAAAAGTCTAGCAAACATGGGTCTGAAGCTCATACTTTAAGATTTATGAGCACTTATTTATCTTCGCCAGTGTAAAACACATCTCTTCTACTGAACAAGTGCTCATAGCTCTTCAGGTACGTATTTTAGAGCCGATATTTACTGACATTTTTTCTTGGTTTGGTCCATTCTACCGCCTTCCAAAATTTGAGAAGCAAAGAGCTTACAGTGCAAGAGAAGCGTTTAATAGTATCGAAGATGAACAAGTGCTCATTATCTCTTAAGGTATGAGCTTTAGAGTCGTCTTTTACTAGACATTTTTCTTGTTTTGGTGTAAGGAAAAGTTTGTCGTTGTTTTTTTTTTTTGGGATACCGTGTATTTTAATTTCGTTAAGACATCCTTGTTCGTTGCTAAAGATATCAAAATTTTACTTTACGGGGATTGACGAAAGTGGATAAATACAGAACATGCCATACACGAGAAACTATAGCGATAGACAAGCGTACATGCTCTATTCGGAAAAGTCCTTGAATCTTCAATCCCATTGAAGACCTATCATAGCCCATCGAGTTTTATGATCAGGTGAATTATACATATATACATATAATGATAAATATGTAAAGTGACATAGTAACCACTTGTACAACGTTTTTCTCTCATTCATTTAAATAAACTAGGTACGCGTTCATTTACATTCCTCTGCATTTGAGTGATGTTCTGTCAAATTGTCCCTGTAGTTGTTTTTCATACTAACTATACTTGGTCCTACTACTAACGGCGAATGCTTTCAGATTCAATTCGTCAACTTCAGTCTTTTATTTACGCGTCATCAAATTTACAGTATATAATCTACAGTTGTTCTTCTCTATGTGCATTCATGTATAGTTCCATTTTTTATACATGTGTCATACAAGGACATCACAAAAGGAATTCTTTCTTAATTATATTTCTTGTCTCTTTTATACTAGATCACTAATTTCTTATACATTTATGTATTAAAACACATTCCTATACTGCATTACACAGAAAGCAAATTCACAATATGTAGAAATTTTTGATAGTTATCAGACTATGTGCAACATCAACTGTACAAAATGGTTTACATAAACATTATTCTCATTTGCAGCAAGATTTTTTCGTAAAAATCATGGTGTTTAACATAATAGGTATGCTGCTTATGGGTTGCTCATGCACCCATTCATGCTTTGTGAATCCTTACAACAGTGTACACGTATGACAGCATATAACCCACTGCCAGTAACGGCCAGTGTAAGGCGATAGCGACGTGTCATTCACCTACCAGTGCAACATTTTACTGATCGCTGCCTTTACGGCTTCTCTTTTTGTTCACAGCATGAGTTAAGTAGGCGACAGTATACCTCATGTGCGATTACCTCCATGTTGTACTGATAGTCTTTAATTGTACCAGATTTGATGGAAAAGACACTACTCACAGGTTGTCCAATTCGGCTTGCTGTATAGCACTGAGGTATCTTGATTGTGCTACATTATTCCGAATGCGGTTCCAGTTAGATCCCACTTTATTGTCATCTACATGTGTTTTCGACTCTTCATAACAGTTGGACTGTATGTCACTGATGTATAGTAACTTTTTGTCAACAATCCTTAGCATATTTCATGACAGTACCTGTAATACTGTGCTTCAGTTTTCAAGAGTTGCACAATAACTTTCACGTCATCAAATATCAAAATTCATTTACCATGTGAAAGATCACTGACACTTTTCCTCTAACACATAAATTCTAGAACTATTATGCAGCTCGCAGTAAACCCTTTGAGTATGAAAATGTGCATTTCATTGCTATTTTCCTATATTCAAATTAACCTGTGCTTGCACTTTTCCACTTTGTGATTTCCCATAGATAGCTCAAAAAATCTTTTTTGCACTGACGCTGACACTGTGCGTATCACTGATTTTGTCAAAGAAATTACTAGCTATGACGTTCACCATTGCATCTGTGTCTGTTACTATAATAGCGGGAACTTCTTCCACTATCGCATTAACAGATGTCTAGACAATATCCTCAGGTTTTTGGTGCATGAATCACTGCCACTGCAAAGTTCATCCTGGACATGTCGTGATTGTATCTCAGCACATTTATGCAGCGCTTTTGTCTACCGTCCTCACCCCATCCTGCGACATGCACCGGAGAACTCTGTGTAGTCACGTTCAGTCTTTTGGGCCTCTTGGGGTCGGTGGAGTGTGATCTCCTGCAACCTCCAGTATATTTACGGATGGAGTTTCCAGTGGCGGTCAGTTCTGTCTTTCTGGTTGCAACCAGTTTTGGTTATTATTTCTATTAGGTCTTAACCAGTCATTCACGTTGGAATTATTTGTGTGGGACTATCGTGTATTTTTGGGAGTGAGTTGCCCCCATGAATTGTTATACCTGTTTTATCAGTTATGGTTTCCATTCCCCTATTGATTAGGTTTGTTATACCCTGGGTTGAAACGGTGTTCGTTCCTCCTCTTTTCCATAAAATATGGAGTACCATTTTGATGTTGTGTTCGGTTTATGTCGTGCACGTTGCCGGCTGCTGTCTGCTGCCTAGCTCCGTTGCCAAAGCCTCCTTTCAATTATTCGAGGATCGAATCCAGTGGATCAAGAACGGACATAAACTGATCTATATTTTCTTCCTTTCCATGACTTAGCTTCTCTTTGATATGAGGTGAACTTCGACTCTATTCTTAAAATGCTCTGTTGTTTCATGTTATAGAGCTCAGAATCATAGACTTCCTTCTGAAGTCGCTCCAGTACAGATACTGACCAATACTTGTTTAAGAAAGCCATTTCGATTCTTTGTAACTTTTGCATTTTTCGGCTGTTTCAGTAACCCAGAGGGCTCCATCCTCCTGTATATAAGGTGTGACGAATTTAATGTATTGTTGATTGTCTCATGTTAGAGGTAGCACACCCCTGAATCCTCTTTCGAATACAACTGGGTGAGATGGCTCACAACTGATTACACTATAAAAGGCTCTCTCGTAGCAGTATAGAAGATGTCTATCCTGCCCGCCCCCCTCCCCCTCATGATCAAATGAGATTCATTTACTTCTTTTTTCCACTGGGGTATTTAGCGCTTTAATTTAGTTTTAATTTTTGTTTGTTCACTCTTTACTCTATCATTAGAGACGTTACTCTTGTGCACTACTTATTGCCTTACTTTTTGCGCAGCAGTACAGAATTCAGTGTTTAGAAATTCGTTGACATACGTCTCTTGCGCTCTTAACCAGAACTAAAAGTCATTTGCAAGTTTCTGGCATTGTCCATGATAACTTCCTTTGATCTTACCCTCTCGCTACACAACTAAATGTTTGAAACTGGATCAGTAAGGTGTTGGTTTCCGTCGTTGTTTCCGACATCTTCAATGCAGTCACTTGATCCCATGACTATTTTATTGTGTCCACGATACATTTATATGCTTCTTTTAAGGCTCTTCCTATGAAATTTACGTCGATCTGATCGGGTTGTTCATTCACGACCTGATCAAAATCTCTTTCTCCGACAGATCTATATTTTTCGCTAAATGTTCCAAATTATTTTTTATCTGACCAGATGGTCTCCTAGATAAATGGTCTAATAGTGTTTGAAATGTCTGAATATTCTTTTGCGTTGTTATTTAATGTGGCACTTGTCATAGTACCTAATCTTTCATAAAGCATTACAAACGGGTCTCGAAATATGGGTATTTGCTGAATTGCTCCATTAGAGGTAAATGTACTTTTCTTAACGGTTGCCGCGTCTGTAATTTCTACGTTCGGCTACGCCATATTGCCATTTTCGATATTTTATTGACTCTGTAGTTTTGGAATATGATCCACATTGTCTACTTTGGCAACTTTCCTGAAAACACACATAACGATTCTGAAAACTAATGTTATTCACTCCACTCCTGTATGTGTGCGTATAAGTAACGTAGTTATCAACAAAGAAATTCTTGACGGTTCCGTCGTTAAAACTACAAAATAATACGTTTTCTCGCCAGACGCATTTCGCTTCATTTAGGTGAAGCATCATCATTGATGTGTAATTAAAGCCGGCCGTGGTGGCCAAGCGGTTAAAGGCGCTACAGTCTGGAACCGCGCGGCCGCTACGGTCGCAGGTTCGAATCCTGCCTCGGGCATAGGTGTGTGTGATGTCCTTAGCTTAGTTAGGTTTAAGTAGTTCTAGGGGACTGCTGACCTTAGAAGTTAAGTCCCATAGTGCTCAGAGCCATTTGTAATTAAAAATATTTACGATCTTACTTATTTTTAAGATTGAAAAATAGATCGAGAACAAATTGTTGGTTTTTAGTTACTGTGGTTTCTGCTTTGTTTCTCGCCTACATCAAGAAAAGCCGTCTGCTAACTTGTCTTTGATGTCTTTCTTCACTAGACACTTATGCTTGCAGTCTCATTTTTTGCTGCTCTGCGGGACTATGCATTTCTTACGCTTTATACAGCAAACTTTTTCGTAAACTACTATTTACTGTTTATTTTTATACTTCCAAGTCTGTACTGTGTTTTGTAGTGTTGCCAACACAACATTGCCACTAGTTAGTCTTTGACCTACATTTAATTATGTTGCTGTGTAGTTATACGCTGTGTAAGAGCAATGAAGGAATAGTTATGTAGTATTTTTTCTTTTATGAGTGGACATTAGTGTATAGTTAGAATTGTATTAAGCCCTTCAGCTGCTGACGGGCGTTGATATATATCAACGGGGACAGGTGAAAATGTGTGCCCCGACCGGGACCCGAAGCCGGGATCTCCTGCTTAAATGGCAGACGCTCTATCCACCTGAGCCATCGAGGGCACAGAGGACAGTGCGACTACAGGGACTATCTCGAGCACGCCTCCCGCGAGACCCACATTCTCACCTTGTATGTACACACACTACAAAAATGGTTCAAATGGCTCTGAGCACTATGGGACTCAACTGCTGAGGTCATTAGTCCCCTAGAACTTAGAACTAGTTAAACCTAACTAACCTAAGGACATCACAAATATCCATGCCCGAGGCAGGATTCGAACCTGCGACCGTAGCGGTCTTGCGGTTCCAGACTGCAGCGCCTTTAACCGCACGGCCACTTCGGCCGGCTCACACACTACATTCGTAGAGTGCCACCCCCACAGACTCATTACTTGTGGAAGACGTTCTTACCAAGTCCCGTAAGAGTTCGGGGAATATGTGTGCATCCGCACAGAAGAAGAAGGTCATGGCCGGTATTGCCAGAACTAGATGCTTATATGGGTATGGTGTCTGTTCTTGGGTGTCTGTTCTTAAACATTTTCACTGCATAGTACATAGCATATAAGAATTTTATAAAATGTAGTTCGTTGCATTGCAAATTGGCTTTACACGATACGCTTTATTACAACGTGAAACGTGATCTCATACCTCACCGGCACAGGAGGCGCCACCCATAGACGTTCTTGTGGAGTGAAGAAGTGCTGCTGGGAGCGCTACAATCATTAACCCATGTATACTCTTTCTTTACCGATTTGACGTTTCATTGTTGAGTAAAAGCGTGATCAATCAACCGATCCATTCTTGCAGTGAGATTGTGCCACAAAGTTCTATATCCCGATATCATTTCAGTTTCTCCCATTAGCTATCACATTTACCTATTTAAACTTCAGCATTCCTATGTAACACCAAATTTCGAAAGCTTCTATTCCATTCCTGCGTGAGCTGTTCATTGTCCACTTTCAACTGTGTACAAGGCAACAGTACAGGCAAACACTTCCGAAAACAATTTAGAAAATTTAAATTGTATCCTTTGTTCACAAATTCCTATTTTACTGGCTGCTTTTCTTGCTATTGGCAGCTACGTTTCATATCATCTGTACGTCGGCCACCATCAGTTATATTGCTCTCCGATTAGCAGAACTCATCTACTGCTTTTCTTAGTCATATTATCTCTGCATCGGCTGGTTTAATTCTACTGCATACCTATACCCTTGTATTGCTTTTGTTCATCTTGTAACCTCTTTCCAAGAAGCTACCATTCCATCAGCTGCTCAACAGGTTTTTCTAGCCTCTCCACAACTGTACTTCTATTGTAGTTGAAGCTACGGTACGGCTATCTGTATCGCTGAGCCACGAAAAGCGTGCCACCTCGGCAAAGCTTACGGTTCATGGAAAGCGGGAGCGGGATGTGTAACAAATAAAATTCGCATAATTGCGAGTAGGACTCGCACAATCAGGGCCCCGTACAGTCTAAATTACGTATACAGATAGTTAATCCAACCCGGAAAAAGAAAATCGCTACTACTTTTGCCTGTTATCGACATTAATAATGGCAAGTTGATAAGCCTGCGTGTTCCTGAGCAAAAGGGGTCTGAACAGACGTACTCGGATGAAAAATATCCATACCTACACTACTTGCCATTAAAACTGCTACACCAAGAAGAAACGCAGATGATAAACGGGTATTCATTGGACAAATATATTATACTAGAACTGACATGTGATTTTCACGCAGTTTGGGTGCACAGATCCTGAGAAATCAGTACCCAGAACAACCACCTCTGGCCGTAATAACGGCCTTGATACGCCTGGATATTGAGTCAAACAGGGCATGGATGGCGTGTACAGGCACAGCTGCCCATGCAGCTTCAACACGATACCACAGTTCATCAAAAAGTACTGACTGGCGTATTGTGACGAGCCAGTTGCTCGGCCACCATTAACCAGACGTTTTTAGTTGGTGAGAGATTTGGAGAATGTACTGGCCAGGGCAGCAGTCGAACATTTTCTGTATCCAGAAAGGCCCGTATAGGACCTGCAACATGCGGGAGTGCATTATCCTGCTGAAATGTAGGGTTTCACAGGGATCGAATGAAGGTTAGAGCCACGGGTCGTAAGAGATCTGAAATGTAACGTTCACTGTTCAAAGTGCCGTCAATGCGAACAAGAGATGACCGGGTGATACGCCAGTAAGGCGATGACGAATACACGCTTCCAATGTGCTTTCACCACGATGTCGCCACACACGGATGCGACAATTGTGATGCAGTAAACAGAACCCGGATTCATCCGAAAAAACGACGTATTGCCATTCGTGCACCCAAGTTCGTCGTTGAGTACACCATCGGAGGCGCTCCTGTCTGTGATGCAGCGTCAAGGGTAACCGCAGCCATGCTCTCCGAACTGATAGTCCATGCTGCTGCAAACGTCGTCGAACTGTTCGTGCAGATGGTTGTTGTCTTGCAAACGTCCCCATCTGTTGACTCGGGGATCGAGACATGGCTGCACAATCCGTTACAGCCATACGGATAAGATGCCTGTCATCTCGACTGCCAGTGATACGAGCCCGTTGGAATCCAGTACGGCGTTCCGTATTACCCTCCTGAACTCACCGATTCCATATTCTGCTAACAGTCATTGGATCTCGACCAACGAGAGCAGCAATATCGCGATACGATAAACCGCAATCGCGATAGACTACAATCCGACCTTTATCAAAATCGGAAACGTGATGGTACGCATTTCTCCTCCTTACGCGAGGCATCACAAAAACGTTCCACCAGGCAACGCCGGTCAACTGCTGTTTGTGTATGAGAAATCGGTAGGAAACTTCCCTCATGTCAGCACGTTGTAGCCATCGGCGCCAACCTTGTGTGAATGCTCTGAAAAGGTAATCATTTGCATATCACAACATCTTCTTCCTGACGGTTAAATTTCGCGTCTGTAGCACTTCATCTTCGTGGGTGGTTCAATTGGCTCTGAGCACTGTGGGGCTTAACATCTGAGGTCATCAGTCCCCTAGAACTTAGAACTACTTAAACCTAACTAACCTAAGGACATCACACACATCCATGCCCGAGGCAGGATTCGAACCTGCGACCGTATCAGAATGTAAGTGCTCCGTTTTTATCGATTGAGGTACGAAACAATGGACTATAATAAAAAACTGACATGTATCGTTTATCTTCTGCAAAGTTTCTTATGTGTTATGACACATTCTAAAGCTCACTGACTCAGTTCTGTAAAAGACAGGTAGTTTTTTAATCTTGCCACCCGCAAGTAAATATTTCTGTCCACTCACGCCGCCTCCCATGTGATGTGCAGGTCTCTGTGGGGCGCCCTTGCCATACAACGTGTAGCACTCGAGGGCAAGGGCTGCCAAATCTTTCATGTGGGCTGCCGGCATAACTAACAAAGGGAGGCAACGGTGTTGGGGTCACAGACGCGCTTCAAGCTTTGTACACCTTTAGCAGTCCATTAAAACAACATAATGTGCTAGTAGTAAGGTGCATTAGTCTCGAAACTGCGAGAAAATCGCAGGAGTAGTTTTATGCCTTTGTTACGTAACTGATGTATCTGTGCGTAGATGCCGGACGGTAAAGTTGCGTGGTGGTCCAGTGCAAGCCGGCACGGTAGCTCAGCGCGTTCGGTCACAGGGTTAGGTGCCCTCAGGAAAAGAAAGAAAAAGAAAAAAGAAACTGAGTGAGTAGATCAAGGTGAAATTGAAGAACGGGTGTCATGGGACGTCCGCCCCGAACAAATGCAACAGACAATAGCGAACACAATGAGATTAAGAAATAAGTAGTTAGCGTCCGAGCTTCATAAGACTATCGAGTATGAGGTGACTGTTCGACTCCCGCTCAAACTTTTTAATTTATTTATATTTTCATCACAGATCATATTATTTAAATCGTATGACGTTTGAAAGGCAATATAATGAAAAAAAGTGTATTTGTATGAAGTTTCAATTAATGTTTTCCATGTCTGTATGACAAATACCATCAGGAGACCTGCGATGTCGACAGGACATCGGATGAGTAATTGTACATCAGTTTTCTGGTATGGCCCATTGTGATTTATCACACTGAAGAGCCAAAGAAATTGGTACACCACTAAGTACCGTGTAGGACCACCGCGAGTACGCAGAAGTGCCGGAACAAGACGTGGTATTTACTCTACTCATGTCTCAAGTAGTGCTGGAAGCAACTGACACCATGAATCCTGCAAGGTTGTCCATAAATCCGTAAGCGTACGACGGCGTTGAGATCCCTTCTGAACAGCACGTTGCAAGGCATCCCAGATACGCTGAATAACGTTCATATCTGGGGAGTTTGGTGGCCAGCGGAAGTGTTTAAACTCAGAAGAGTGTTCTTCGAGCCAATCTGTAGCAGTTCTGGAGGTGTGGGGAGGTCGCATTGTCCTGCTGGAATTGCTCAAGTCCGTCGGAATGCACAATGGACATGAATGGATGCAGGTGATCAGACAGGATATTTACGTACGTGTCACCTGTCAGAGACGTATCTAGACGTATCAGCGCTCCAATATCACTAAAACTGCACACGCCCCACTCCATTACAGAGCCTCCACCAGCTTGAACAGTCCCCTGCTGACATGCAGGGTCCATGTAGTCATGAAGTTGTCACCATACCCGTACATGTCCGTCTGCTCGATACAATTTGAAACGAGATTCGTCCGACCAGGCAGCATGTTTCCAGTCATCAACAATACAATGTCGGTGTTGACGGGCCCAGACGAGGCGAAAAGCATTGTATCGTGCAGACATCAAGACTACACGAGAGGGCCTGCGGCTCCAGAAGCCCATATCGATGATGTTTCTTTGAATGATTTTCGCGCTGACACTTGTTGATGGCCCAGCATTGACATCTGCAGCAATTTGCGGAAGGGCTGTACTTCTGTCACGTTCAACGATTGTCTTCAGTCGTCGTTGGACCCGTTCTTGCAGTATCTTGTTCCGGCCGCAGCGATGTCGGAGATTTGATGTGTTACCGGATTCCTGATATTCACAGTACACTCTTGAAATAATCCTACTGAAAAATCCCCACTTTCCCGCTACCTCAGAGATGCTGTGTCCCATCTCTCGTGCACCGACTGTAACGACACGTTCAAACTCACTTAAATCTTGATAATCTTCCACTGTAGCAGCAGTAACCGATCTAACAACTGCGACATTTTTTTTAATTGTTATTTTCATACCTGTACAATCAGGTAGGCTGCCAGCGGCATGCTACGCCGCTCTTCAGCCATAGAGTTGACGATGATAAACACATAATGGAGATCCAGAAGAAACATAGTGCCCGGCAAAAAATAGTTGTCACAGAAATACAAAAAACACGGAGCCGTACACACTCGACGACAACGACACTGAAAACATGATGACACGGCGCACATAACACTGATGAAACCGACGGCAACAGTGAACGTAGGAGCGCGACGGCGGACACTAGAAACACAAAACGACGGCATACACAAGCGAAACTGATGCCTATGATGTCCGGCGCGCGAATATCCACAGATTCTGTACGAGTCCAGGGACCTGCCAAGAGGGGAAGAAGGTGGAGTGGTAGGGAGAGGGGTGAGCAAGGATGCCAATGGCGGAGGAGACGGAAGTAAAAGGTGGAGGAAGGGCTGGAGGGAAAGCCCGGGGGAGGAGTGGGGAGAAAGGAGGGAGGGAAGGGGGAGAGAAGGGAGGGAGGGTGCCCAAAGGAACAAACACAGGAAGAGGGAGGGAGGATCAAAGTTGGTAGGAGGGGTAGATGGAGGGGAGGAGGACATCATCAGGGAGGGGGAGCTGGCGGAAGCCACCTAGGGAGAGGGTAAGGAGGATGGAGTGATGGAGACCGGGTGGGACGTGGGATTACAGGTGCGGCAGTGGGCAGGGGTGGGAGAGGATGGGCGAGACAAGCAGGTGAGGAGGATCGAGTTTATGGGAGGTGTACAGGATCCGTATATTTCATGGAAAAGGAGCAGGTGGGGGAACGGAATGAGGTCATACAGGATCCGTGTGGGGGAGGGGAGACAGATGCGATAGGTGAGGTGGAGAGCATGGTGTTCAAGGACCTGAAGGGATTTATAAAAGGTAGGGGGGCGGTGATACAGGCCGGGCGTATCAAAGGATAGGATCGATGACGGATTTATAGGTGTGGAGTATGGTGGAGGGGTCTAGACCCCACGTACGGCCGGAAAGGAACTTGAGGAGACGGAGTCGGGAGCATGCCTTGGCTTGGATTGTCCGGAGATGGGGGGTCCAGGAGAGTCGACGGTCAAGTGTGACGTCAAGGTATGTAAGGGTGGGGGTGAGGGCGATAGGACGGCCATAGATTCCACGACCTTGCTGAAGACCGAGGTAAGGCTGATGGGATGGTAGGAGGAGAGGGCGGACGGCAGTTTACCAGGTTTAAGAAATCAAGGAGGCGGAAGGAAGCAGTGGGTTTGCCTACAATGATGGCCTGGGTTTTGGAGGGATTGACCTTGAGCAATCACTTGTTGCACAAAGCGGTGAACCGGTCAAGATGGGATTGGAGAAGGTGTTGGGAGTGCTGCAGGGTGGGGGCAACGGCAAGGAAGGCGGTGTCATCGGCAAAATGGAGAAGGTGGACGGGGGGTGACGATGACGGCATGTCTGCCATATACAAAAGGTACAGAAAGGGGGGAGAGGACGGAGCCTTGTGGCACACCGGCGGAGGGAAAAAAGGTGTAGGAATCCGTGTTATGGATGGTGATGTAGGAAGGACGGTGGGAGAGAAAAGAGCTGATCAGACGGACATAGTTAATGGGAAGGGCGAAGGTCTGGAGCTTGAACAGGAGACCAGAATGCCATACGCGGTCATAAGCCCGTTCGAGGTCCAGGGAGAGGAAGATTGCGGAGCGACGGGAATTAAGCTGCTCTGAAAGGAGATGAGTGAGGTGAAGGAGAAGGTCATCAGAAGAGAAGGACGGCCGAAAACCACACTGGGTAACGGGAAGGAGGTGGTGCTGATGGAGATGCTGGTGGATGCGGCGGGTGAGGATTGATTCCACGACCTTGCTGAAGATCGAGGTAAGGCTGATGGGATGGTAGGAGGAGAGGGCGGACGGCAGTTTACCGGGTTTAAGGAACATCAGGATATGGGAGGTTTTCCACAGGTGGGGATAGTAACCGGTGGACAGGACTACATTGTAAAGCCTTGCCAGAGTGGAGAGGAAAGAGACAGGAGCTTCACGAAGGTGGCGTTAGGTGACACGATCGTGACCAGGAGGGGTGTTGCATTTTGTGCGGAGTGTAACAATGAGATCCTGTGTAGTGATAGGGGCATTGAGTTCCGTGTGTGCAGTGTTGTCCAAATACTGGAAACCAGGTGCAAGGGGAGGAACAGAGGTGTCAGTTCGATCGCGGACATCCGGGAAGAGGGAGTAATCGAACTGGGGATCATTGGGGATGGAAAAGATATCGGAGAGGTAGGAGGCAGAGTGATTGGCCTTACTAAATGTGTCAGGGAAGTTGTGATCATCATGGAGAAGAGTGGGTGTGGGAGGGTTTAGTTCTGGTAAGGCGACGGAAGGCTGACCAGAACTTGGACGAGTTTATAGGTAGGGTAGCATTTAAACGGGTGCATGTCTGTCGCCAGTCCCAGCGTTTCTTAGCTGTGAGCAAATTTCGAATGTGTCGCTGGAGTTGCCGGTGGCATCATAGTGTGTCCGGGTCACGCGTGTGGAGGAAGGCACGATAGAGACGGCGGGATTCACGGAGGAGGAGGATGGCCTGTGGGGGTAAGGTAGGATGGTGGGGGTGGATGGTGATAGTAGGGACGTGGACCTCCACGGCCTCAGGGTGGTGGTAGGTGAAGGGGTGGCTATCGACCTGAGTGGAGAGGGTATCCCGGTAGGCATTCCAGTTGGCACGGGAATAGTCATGGACATACTTTGGGGGAGGGTCATTACGAGGGTCGGGGCGGGGGCGACGACCGTCTGAAACGGTGAGTATGACAGGGAGATGGTCGCTACCAATAGGCTCCAGGACATCCATTGATATGCGGCCAAGGAGGTTAGGGGAGGAAAGGATGACATCGGGAGTGGAGTGGGATTCGGGACGGGTGTGCTGGGGAATGGGAACGAGATCGCCTTGAAGGGAGGAGAGGAACCGATCCCACTGCCGTAACTGGGCGGCGGAATGACTATGGATGTTGAGGTCGGCGCGATCACATAGGAGCAGAAGGTATGGTCAATGTGGGAGAGGAAGTCAAAAGGAATAGTGGCGTTAGGGCGAACATAAATGGTGGCACAGGTATTCGGTGGGGTCGGGAAGGAGAGGTTGGAGCCGAACTGGGATCTGGTGGTGGTGGCCACGCGCAATCGGGAGGTGATTATCAGAGTGGTGAAGGAGGTAGGGTGAAGTGTGGATGGTGTGGTGGGGTTGGAGGAAGGTCATTGAGGAGGAAGGCACACACGCAGAGGGTGGCATGGGTGTGCCGGAAGAAAAATGGTTCAAATAGCTCTGAGCACTATGGGACTTAACATCTGTGGTCATCAGCCCCCTAGAACCTAGAAGTACTTAAACCTAACTAACGTAAGGACATCACACACATCCATGCCCGAGGCAGGATTCTAACCTGCGACCGTAGCAGTCGCACGGTTCTGGACTGAGCGCTTTGAACCGCTAGACCACCGCGGCCAGCTGTGCAGGCAGAAGAGGTTCTTGTTGGGGGGAAGGGAGTGGTTGTTGTTGAAAAGGATATGGTGCTGTCGCGCTATGACAGGGATTTAGATGGGGTGTCAAGACGGGAGAAGGTGAATTGGGCATGGTTGTTGAAGTAGGTGGCATACATTTTAGGTGGAAAACGGAACGGGTGGCGAGGGATATCTGTCAGAGGGTGCGGGGGCGCTGGAATGGGTGAACATTTTGGAGGACGATGGTGAGGAATCTGATGATGTCCTCAGCAGTAGGGGGTAGGCGAAGGGAATTGCCGGGAGGGGTGGGGGCGACCAGAGGGCGGATAGGAGCAGTGAGTTCAGGGGTGGTAGGACGGGGTCGTGTCTCACATTTCTGGGAGTAAGAAGATGAGGGAGTTTACAGGTATTACAGGAGGGGGGGGGGACTGGAGATTGGGGCACTACCGTAAGAAGTGGGCTTGCTTACAGTGCGGACAGGTGGGGGCCTCGTGGCACTCAGATGTTGTGTGTGCATTATACCGCGAGCACCTCTGGAGGCGGAGGGATTGATTAGGGGAATGGGAAGGGTCGACTTGGTAATGTTGGTGAAAGAGAAGGGCACCCTCCTTCAGGAGACAGTCTATGGAGGGGGCGTGTTCGGAAAAGACCCGCATAAGTCAGGTGGGGCTGGCTGAGTTGTGGATGCGGTGAACTGCACACACCTCCGGATGGGGATGCGCCTTGAGCTCTGCCAACACCTCTTCCTCCGTGATCGTCGGACTAAGCCGAGTGATTATGGCAGTGAGGGTTGGCGGGAGACATGGGGATTGGGGTTGGCAGGAGGGAGGCAGGGAAGGAGCAGGGGTGAGGGAGGCATTGGGGCCAAAGCGGATGACAGGGATGCGGGAAAGGAGATCTGTGTGAAGGGTAGGGCTGGTGGAGGAGATGAGGACCGAATCACAGCGAGGAGTGAGGAGGAAGATGGGGGCACCGGGAAAATGCTGGCGAAGGAAGAGGGTGAGGTTCCAGGCCTCAAGAAGGGAGGGATCAGGACGGGAGAGGAGATAGCGGTAGGAGGAGGGGGAGGAGGAGGAGGAGGAGGAGGGGGCAGGGACAGGTGGGGAGACATCCATGGCTTCCTGGGCAGGGGAAGGGGGATGAGGCGGAGCCTTTTTAGATGCTGAGGAGGCAGGGGTGGCACCGGGGCGTTTGACTGCGGTGGAGGAGGTGTGGGGGATGGGAGCAACTGGAAGGTGGCGTGGAATGGCAACTTCCGGTGCTGGAGTCGGCGCCAGAGATGGCGACAGCGATGAGGAAGACGATGAAGAGAGCGAAGGAGAAAGTTGAGCGTAGGCTGTGCCCAAACAAAAACTGAGGGAGATGGGAGAGTGAGGATTGGGGGGGTGGACTGAAGGGGGGTGATTGGGCACACCACGTGATAGTGGCGATGGCGGCGGAGGGAGATGTGTATATGATGGCAGTGGTGGTGGCTGTAGTAGTGGTGGTGGGGGTTGACATGGTGAGAAGGGGAAAAACACAGGACAGGACAAAGAAGCAAACGAGGGATGGGCAAGGCGACGAGAAACACAGAGTAATAGGGACGGAGAACGATGAAGGAGACTGGGGACGAAGCCCCACTCTGCTGCTGCTGGTGGGGGGGGGGGCGACTCGGCTGGCTGGCCGGTGGGGACGCCACCACTGCTGCTGCTGCTGCTGCTGGTGGCTGGCTGGGACTGTTGCCGGCTGGGACCACTGCTGTCTGGGACCACTGTTGGCTGGAACCGCTGCTGGCTGGAACCACTGCTGGCTGCTGGCTGGGACCACTGCTGGCTGCTGCTGGCTGGAACCGCTGCTGGCTGCTGGCTGCTGGCTGGACCGCTGCAGGGTGGCTGGCTCCTGCAGTAGCCCTATCGCTTCGATTAGAGCCAGAAAGGCACAATCGAAGGGCGGTATCCTTTCGGATTACCGCCAGAGATGCCCAACTACGCCAGACACTTGTTGTCTTATATAGGCGTTGCTGATGGTAGCGCCGTATTCTGCCTGTTTACATATCTCTGTATTTGAACATGCATGCCGATACCAGTTTCTTTGGCGTTTCAGTGTGTATTACTGATTGTGAATAACTTCATTTGCATCATTATTTATCGAGGTTTGACTTAGGCTTTCCAACCCTGACACTTGTCCTTGAATATATAATGACAAGGAATAACTAGCCAAATAACGTATAAAATTCACTACAACTTCATGAAAATGCACGTGGTGTTGTTCGTTATATTACATCTCAAATGTCATATAAAGTACATAGTGTGATTAATGATGAAAGAAATAGCTATTAAAATGTAAGTGTTAGAGGGATAAGAGCCAGGCCGGCCGCTGTGGCCGAGCGTTTCTAGACGCTACAGTCCGGATCCGCTCTGGCTCGTGTATGGATGTGCGTGATGTCCTTAGGTTAGTTAGGTTTAAGTAGTTCTAAGTATAGGGGAGTGATGACCTCAGATGTTAAGTCCCATAGTGCTCAGAACCATTTGAACCATTTTGATAAGAGCTATCGGCTGGTCAACGACCTTTTAGCAAAGCGTTAATGCTTACCGTTTGACCACCATGACTTCTTACTTTTGACATTTTCGCATAAATACATCCACGACATAATAGACGCGTAAAACGTCTCTTGCGATATTTTCGGAATTGCCACAGTAGTTAACCTTACTACTTGCACATTATGTTGTTTTAATTTTCTACTAAAGGTGTACAAAGTCTGAAGTGAATCCGCGATACCAACGTCGTGGCCTGCCCTTGTGAGTGGGCGAAACAACGGTTAACGCCAGTAGTTGCGACCTCGTTAACTATTTACGTTAACAGCCGTCGCGGAGTGGATTGTGATGCAGTAGTAAAGAGAGGAAGCGACTACGCAAAAGTTTAGAGTGGAATGGCTGCTGCGAGGCTGCCCGCCTCCGAAATGTTAACTTGCCGAATACAGCAGCGTCAGCAGCTGCACTGGGTGGTCGCTTACAAAGCAGTGAGGCGCCTCTGCGTAAGCCGCGACGCAAATTTCCCTCTCCACTGCCTGTGTGCTGCGCCTACCACATCGCTTTGCTTTGCGCTGGCGATAGTTCTGGCAGGTATAATGGATCTAAATAGCCCATCGTAACTTCTGCTCAATTAACGCACTGTGCGATACGACCTAAATTTAGCCAGACGTGAGCTGATTTTCTTACGTAAATTATATATTTCTCGTCTGTGGATTTCGTAGAGTTCTCTGATTGTCACATACAGTTTCAAGTTTCCTTTAATTTGCGTCTATGGTCACAAACCTTTTGTTAACAGATTACCGGTTTCGGCCTATACTGACCATCATCAGATCTGCAGCAAAAATGGGGAAAAAACATAAATACACTCGCAGATTGTCTACAGATTAAAAACAATAAATAGACCATAATGAAAAGTACTACTGAAAAATTTATGCATTTGTGCCCTTTAAGTATGAAGAGCCATATCTGTTTTATAAAAACAGTCCTAATATTCTGCAGCCATAGTGGCAATGTTAAATGCAATATCAGCACCAGCATCGTCAAATATATATAAATAACATCATATGCACGAGTCATGTTGTCAGTAGCACTACTGTTCAAAACAAGCTGCCGTACAGTAGCCACACGATGTTTGTGTTGTAAGTTCACCAGATGTCGCTAATGTCGGCATACACTAATTTTCAATAGTTGATTGAACAGCGTAAAATAAAGGTGGATACAATAGTTGAAGTCTGTAACGAGCTTATAACGTATAAAAAGCATTACAGTAATAAAAAGCGATGAAATAGAACACGAAAAAGTCAGATTGTTAAAAAAAGGAAGAGTTAAGAGACAGTAGTTGACATACGCTCAAGTGCCAATATTCTAGATAATGACACAAGTAATAAACACTTTTGATAGTGCACAGGATAATATTAATAACCATAAAACAAATTCGCTAAAGAACCCACAATGAAAGAAAACACAGCGTTGCACATATTCAGCGCCCTCTGTTAGCGCTAACGCCAGAATTACCCATAGGAGAAAAGTGGTTGGAGGAACGTGGGCGCCAGAGGGCCCCTCGTATCCTGCGCCACTCCGTTGCAAGACAAGAATGATAAAATTCCGTAACACTGCATGACCCACATTATCTGGTTAATGCAGTCTGTGAAATGAACAGGAAAGGAACAAGAAAATACTAGAGTCCTGCGTAAAACGTACGAAAACGAAGTAAATATGTGAGGCACTCAATACCAGATGAAACTATCAACAAACTATATATAACAGAGGCGTGCAGTGAAAAAGGCGGAGTTGCCATTGGTCACCACCGCCAGATCCCAGTTCGGTCCAACCTCTCCTTCCCGACCCCACTGAACACCTGATCCTTAGTCTCTCCTTCCCTGGCCTTACCGTCACCTGCGCCACCATCTGTGTCCGCCCTAACGTCCTCTCCCCTTCGACTTCCTCTCCCACATTGACCGTACCTTCTCCTCCTACGTGATCGCCGCCGACCTCAACATACACAGTCGTTCCGCCGCCCAGTTACGGCGGTGGCATCGGTTCCTCTCCCCCCTTCAGGGCGACCTCATCCCCATCCCCCAGCACACCCGTCCCAAATCCAACTCCACTCCCGATGTTATCCTTTCCTCCCCTAACCTCCTAGGCCGCATCACGGTGGATGTCCTGGAGCCTATTGGTAGCGACCATCTCCCTGTCCTACTCACCGTTTCAGACGGTCGTCGCCCCCACCCTGACCCTCGTAATGACCCTCCCCCAAAGTATGTCCATGACTATTCCCGTGCCAACTGGAATGCCTAACGGGATACCCTCACCACCCAGGTCGATAGCCACCCATCCATCTACCACCACCCTGACGATGTAACCCATGCCCCCTCCTTTCTCCAGCAGACCTTGTCTGAGGCCGTGCAGGGCCACGTCCCTACTGTCGCCATCCACCCCCACCGTCCTACCTTACCCCCTCAGGCCGTCCTCCTCCTCCATGAATCCCGCCTTCTCTATCGTGCCTTCCTCCACACACGTGACCTGGATACACTCCGACGCCACCGGCAACTCCAGCGACTCAGTCGAAATTTGCTCGCGGCTAAGAAACACCGGGACTGGCGATGGACATACACCAATTTAAATGCTACCATACCTATAAACTCGTCCAAGTTCTGTCAGCCTTCCGTCGCCTTACCGGAACTACGGAACTAAATCCTCTCCCTACTATCCTCTTCTCCATGATGATCACCCCTTCCCTGACACTCTTAGTAAGGCCAATCGCTTTGCCTCTTACCTCTCCAAAGTCTTTTCCATCCCCGATGATCCCCAGTTCGATTACTCCCTGTTCCCGGATGTCCACGATCGAACTGACACCTCTGTCCCTCCCCTCGCACCTGGTTTCCAGTACTTGGACAACATTGCACACATGGAACTCAATGCCCCTATCACTACACAGGATATCATTGCTACACTCTGCACGAAACGCAACACCATTCCTGGTCACGATCATGTCACCTACTGTCACCTTCGTGAAGCTCCTGTCTCTTTGCTCTCCACCCTGGCAAGGCTCTACAATGTAGTCTTGTCCACCAGTTACTACCCCCAACTGTGGAAAACTGCCCATATCCTGATGTTCCTTAAACCTGGTAAACCGCCGTCTGCCCTCTCCTCCTACCATCCCATCAACCTTACCTCGGTCTTCAGCAAGGTCGTGGAATCAATCCTCACCCGCCGCATCCACCAGCATCACCGTCAGCACCACCTCCTTCCCATTACCCAGTGTGGCTTTCGGCCGTCCTTCTCTTCCGATGAACTTCTCCTTCACCTCACTCATCTCCTTTCCGAGCAGCTTAATTCCCGTCGCTCCACAATCTTCCTCTCCCTGGACCTCGAACGTGCTTATGACCGCGTATGGCATTCCAGTCGCCTCTTCAAGCTCCAAACCTTCGCCCTTCCCATTAACTACGTCCGTCTGATCGGCTCCTTTCTCTCCCACCGTCCTTCCTACATCACCATCCATAACACGGATTTCTACACCTTTTTTCCCTCCACCGGTGTGCCCCTAGGCTCCATCCTCTCCCCCCTTCTGTACCTTTTGTGTATGGCGGACATGCCGCCGCCGTCACCCCCCGTCCACCTTCTCCAGTTTGCTGATGACACCACCTTCCTTGCCCTTGCCCCCACCCTGCAGCACTCCCAAAACCTTCTCCAATCCCATCTTGACCGGTTCACAGCTTGGTGCAACCAGTGGTTGCTCAAGGTCAGTCCCTCCAAAACCCAGGCCATCATTGTAGGCAAAACCACCGCTTCCTTCCGCCTCCTTGATTTCTATCTCACCATCTATGGCCGTCCTATCGCCCTCACCCCCACCCTTACGTACCTTGACGTCACCCTCGACCGTCGACTCTCCTGGACCCCCCATCTCTGGACAATCCAAGCCAAGGCACGCTCCCAACTCCGTCTCCTCAAGCTCCTTTCCAGCCGTACGTGGGGTCTGGACCCCTCCACCATCCTCCACACCTATAAATCCCTCATCCGCCCTATCCTTTGTTACACCCATCCGGCCTGGATCTCCGACCCTCCTACCTTTTATAAATCCCTCCAAATCCTTGAACGACATGCTCTTCACCTCGCCTATGACATCCGTCTCCCCTCCCTCATGCAGATCCTGTACGATTTCATTCCGTTCTCCCACCTCCTCCTTTTCCTTGAAAGGATACAGATCCTGTACACCTCCCGCAAACTCGATCCACCTCACCCGCTTGTATCGCCCATCCTCTCCCGCCCCTGCCCGCTGCCGTGCCTGTATTCCCACGTCCCACCCGGTCTCCATCTCTCCACCCTCCTTACCCTCTCCCAAGATGTCTTCCGCCAGCTACCTCTACCCCTTGTACCAACTTTGATCCTCCCTCCCTCTTCCTGTGTTTGTTCCTTTGGGCACCCTCCTTCCCTTCTCTCCCCCTTCCCTCCCTCCTCCATTTCTCCCCACTCCTCCCCTGGGCTTTCCCTCCAGCCCTTCCTCCGTTTTTCCTCCGTCTCCTCCGCCATTGGCATTCTTGCTCACCCCTCTCCCTCCCCCTTGGCAGGTCCCCGGACTCGTACACGATCTGTGCACTATCGCACACTGGAGATCATAGCCATCAGTTGCATGTGTGTGTGACGTCGTTTGTGTTTTTAGTGTCCGCCGTCACGCTTCTACGTTCACTTGTGCTGTCGGATTCATCAGTGTTATGTGCGCCGTGTCAACGTGTTTTCAGTGTCGTTATCGTTGAGTGTGAACGGCTCCGTGTTTTTTGTGTATCTGTGACCCCTTTTTTTTGCCTGTCACTATGTTCATTCTGATTCTCCATTCTGTGTTCCGTTCTTGTCAACACTATGGCTGAAGAGCGGCGTAGCATGCCACTGACTGCCTACCTGATTGTTTAGGTATTAAAATAACAATAAAGGGAAAAAAACAGTGAAAAGAGCGCAACATTATCAAACAAAGCAAAGTAGGCATGGAACACAAAGTTGTTCAGTCAGGTAATCAGTTTTTTCGGTTCTTTCTTTTTTGGTTTGTAATTTTCAAGCCTCTTAACAATTTAAGAGGTCGGCGTTTTTCCGCGATGTGGAGAATATGCATACAATTCTCAATGCTTACTGTGGAATGATCAATATCAGACAAATGCTGTCCCAAAGCCGTTTTGTTTCGTGGCTGTGAGTGTTCTTTAAACCTTAATTTAAAATAGCGGCCTGTTTGACCGATATAATATTTGTCACAGTTACTGCAGTCGGTGCTGCATACTCCAGAGCTATCAAATTTATCATACTTCACTTTCAGTTTATGTTTTATTCCCAGTTTTAGGGTGTTGTTGACCTGAAACCCACACCTGACATCAGACTTTTCAAAGCATTTTTCTATTTGCAGGGACATTTTGCAATTAAATTTCATAGGAATGGTTTTCATTCTATTTTTACCGGTTCTATTTTGTGTGTTGTTGGTTGTGTGTGTGCCTGCAGTTTATTATACGTTTCTTTAGCATACTGTGCCGGCTGGAGTGGCCGAGCGGTTAAAGGCGCTACAGTCTGGAACCGCACGACCGCTACGGTCGCAGGTTCGAATCCTGCCACGGGCAAGGATGTGTGTGATGTCCTTAGGTTAGTTAGGTTTAAGTAGTTCTTAGTTCTAGGGGACTTATGACCACAGCAGTTGAGTCCCATAGTGCTCAGAGCCATTTAGCATACTGTGGGGGCGCATGACGTCATTTACAGAGAAGCCGTTAGCTACCGCATTCTGCTTTAAAATGCTGAGTTCTTTGCGTATTTCGTTTTCGTCCAAAGATAGACGAAGGAGCCGGTGAAGCATGGAGGTGAAGAAAGCTTTTTTGTATCTGGGAGGATGGCATGAACTGGCATTGATGACACTATCTGTACAAGTAGGTTTTCTAAAAATCGAAAACTTATGTTTGCTGTTACCTTTCCCTATAGTAAGGTCATGGTAGTTAATGGAGCCATGTTCTTCAGTTTCATGGTCAAAGCTATTTTTGGGTGCATGCTACCTATTGCTTGGGCAAATGTGTTGACCACACTGGTGTCACCTTCTATCAGTAATTTGCTGCAGATCTGATGATGGTCATTATAGACCGAAACCGGTACTCTATTAACAAAATGTTTGTGACCATAGACGTAAATTAAAGGAAACTTATTGTATATTCGGGCCACTGTTTTATTCGCGACAATGTCGCAACTTGTGAAGATACAGTTCTTTTGTGAATATATTTTTATTATTCATGGTTCAAATGGTTCAAAAGGCTCTGAGTACTATGGGACTTAACATCTGAGGTCATCAGTGCCCTAGAACTTAGAACTACTTAAACCTAACTAACCTAAGGACATCACACACATCCATGCCCGAGGCAGGATTCGAACCTGCGACCGTAGCGGTCGCGCGGTTCCAGACTGTAGCGCCTAGAACCGCTCGGCTTTCATCCAGTTCTCTACGCTGGTCTGCCTTTCGTTGTTTGTGCCAAAAGTTTTCCCCGTAGCCAGCGGTTCATGTGAGCAGAGATGAACGACGGAGGGAGCCAATTAAATGCTTTATTGTGGGTGATCAAACACTTCCCATCGAAAACGCTGCAGGAGCGTCTTCATTGCCTCTGCAGAATGCTGCTGAATATATTATCTTGAAGAATGAAACGCCGGCCTCTGTGGCCGAGCGGTTCTAGGCGCTTCAGTCCGGAACCGCATTGCTGCTACAGTCGCAGGTTCGAATCCTGCCACGGGCATGGATGTGTGTGATGTCCTTAGGTTAGTTAGGTTTAAGTAGTTTTAAGTCTAGGGGACTGATGACCTCAGATGTCCCATAGTGCTCAGAGCCATTTGAACCATTTTTGAAGAATGAAACACATGACGTTTATGTTATGTGGGCTGCATAGCTTCAGGCAAAATGTCTCACCATATCCACGTACTGTACTTGGCGGGAGACACTGTTGTTTTGGGGAATTCTACATTATCACTTTGCGTTCTGAACTGAAAATCGCGACGTGCAGTAATCGATAGGCACACTAAAGGCACTGCCCAAAATATCTGGGCAACGTTCCATCGGATTTTCACAGTGGTTTCCATTTCGATCGTAATTGGACCTTACTTTGCGAATTCGCCTTCAGCAAATACGATATTAATTAAAACTGATAAATAATTCCAAAGCTGGAAGGTATCTTTATCTCACTTTGACTTATGGTATGCTCTTGAAGGTACTGTATACACTGCATAGTGTACTGTTTTGGAGCCAAGAGCTTCAGAATAGGATTAGCCTTATTCAGAGTTGTATGAGAATTGCACTGTAGTTCATAAGATATTTTTAAGGTTGTATTCAGAGTTGATTTAGGTCAGACTTCTACAGACCGAAATCGAGAAAATGTCTTTGGAACACACGTTCAGTTTTGAAGTGTTATGGTTGGTTTTTTATCTGTCATATTTTGGAAAAACTGTGATATGTTATAGTAAAAGATTAATGAACAGCGATTTTTATCACGAAGCTGTTACACTCTCAGCTTGGCCATTGCAAAGAACCCTGCAGTCGAACTGGATAGTGTGCCGTAATATTTACCTAGACAATGAAGCCGTCTTGATTTTAAACTAACACGCGGTGTGGCTATAAAACAACGGGATTGATGCTGTCACAGAGTAAGTATGCGCGTGTCAAAGTTAAAAGACCAGTAGCTGCGAAGAGCGATGCCTTTTCAGTCAAAAGCAACATCTGTTCTGCATGTAGACAAAGCAATGTGTAACAGCTGTTATTTTGTTTTGGCGCAACAACTAACGGCCGTAAGTTTCTCATGAAGCGTGCAAAAAGAACTACTGAAACCTACCTTTTACTACAGAAGGTGTATGGTGATCACTGTTTATAGCGTAAGCAAGGTTTTCTTGAGTGGTTGGAGCGTTTCCAAGCTGGCTGAAAAGATGCGTCGCACCCGGGACACACATGAGCATCAAAAACGGATGGAAATGTTGAAAGAGTAGGCAATCTGATACAGTCTGTCCGTCGAATGAGTATTCAGACAATTCCTTAAACTGTAGGGATTGACAGAGAATGCATGAGATAAATTTTGGATAACCAATTTGATATGATAAAAGCGTGTGCAAAACTGGTGACGAAAAATCTGACGATCGACCAAAAAGAATTTCCTTAAAACGTTTGCACTGACACTTCGAATATCATTGAAAACTGCCATAATTTCTTGTAAAGAGTGAAAGAATGTTAGGTTTTCACTGATGATCCAAAAACAAAGCGCCAGTCCATGTACTGGCAGGACCTAGAGCTCGGAAGAGCAAATTAAGATTCAAAGTAATGACGACTGTCTTTTTTTTTTCAGCATTTGTGGAATTGTATTGGCCTATCTTCTGTGTGTTATTGAAGGACAAACTATGAATCAAGATTACTACGTTGAGATTCTTGCTCAACTCCCTGAGAAAATAGGAAAAAAAGGCCCAACTTGTGGAAGAACAAGTCATGATTTCTGCATCAAGACAACGCACCGGCCCGTGCTACATTGTCTTTTAAGATGTTTCGATGTACAGCATCCTAGTGTTAGCGCATCCGTCTTCTTCGCCTGAACTAGCACCATCCGATTTTTGTCTATTTGTCAATGTCAAATATGCATTAAAAGGAACAAGATTTCAGTCCGTTGGAGCAGTGAAACTAGGCCCGTCATCAAGGAGCTTACAGTGGAAGACTTCCAGCACTGTTTACATCAATGCAAAATTCGCATGGAGAGTACATTGAGGGTAGCAGTAACTAACCGTGTAAGTTTTTGAAATAAAATGTTTTACAGTAATACTCCCTTGGTTTTATGCCAAACCTCTTAGGTAATGTGGTCTACCTTTAACCAAGGAAATAATTGCTTACATTATGATAAACTTTATGTAGCAATGTTACTATGAAAAACGATTTCAGCATTTAAAATACTGGAATAATTAAGGGAGGTGCATTATAAATGGCAAGTCTCGAGCGACTTAATTGTGTTACAGCCAATGGGTATAGAATGTTTTGGCGGCAGTGCGCCATTAGTCGAGAGCTGTAAGTACAGTCTGTGAACGTATTTGGCTAAGTTCGTTAACGTAGCGATAAAAAATAACGTATTCGTGTAATCGCATGTGTTTGTTTTTCTGTAATTGTTTAACTCTCGCACTTATTACCATTCTGTCTCTTTCATGAGATTCCATTCCATTTATGAGTAAAGTGGTAACTGATTGCAGTAGCTTGTTAGTGCTCCCATGGTAGGACACAGTGATGGTCCAAAACATTATAAACATTGCCCACCGTGAGATTCATTGCCGTGTCGTCGCATTGTAGGCCTGGGATGTGGTACGGAAATAACGGCACGCAGATGGGGAAACCAACTGTCATAAGCGACTTTGATAAGGATTGATTGTTATTACCCAGCGCCCGGGTTCGAGCATCTCGGGAACGGTGAATATAGTCTTATGTAAGAGCCTAATATTTGGTATAGGAGTAGACAATACATAATATTTAGTGACGTACTCGTGCCTAAAACTATTTGCCAAATAGTTGAATGGTCAGCAAGAAAAAAGTTAGTTCTACTAATTCTTTTAAAAATTTATGATACTTTGGAAGTACACATTCCATTAACGCAATAATTTCTAACTCAGACATAATGGTTCACACATGTAATGAAGTTTTAGAAGAAAGAAGGATCTACAGGCGGAAGAGACCTGGAGATCCAGGAAAGACAGAGATTTCAGAAACAGATTTGAAATTGTAAGATATTTGCAGGGTCAGGTGTGGACTCTGACCACAATGTATTGGTTATAAACAGTAGACGAAAACCGAAGAAACTGCAAAAAGATAGCGAGTTAATGAGACCGGACGTGGATAAAATGAAAGAATTAGGCAAAGACTGACAAGACCAGGGAAATGGAATACAGTAGAAGAAGAATTGGTAGCTTTCAGAGGTGAAATAGTAAAGGCAGTAGAGGATCAAATAGGTAAAGCGACAAGATCTAGCAGGAATCCCTGGATAACACAGGTGATAGTGAATTTAACTGATGGGAGGAGAAAATATAGAAAATCAGTAAATAAAGCAGACGAAACAGAATCCAAACGTCTAAACGAGAAGACTGACATAAAGTGCGAAATTGCTTAGTCAAAGTGGCTAGGGAATAATTTAAAGATTTAGAAGAATGTATCACTAGGGGAAAAACAGATACCGCCTACGGAAAATTAGAGAGAATTTTCGAGAAAAGAGAAGTAGCCGTATGAACATCAAGAGTTCAGACAGAAAACCATTCCTAAGCAAAGAAGGGAAAGCTGAAACGAGGAAAGAATATACACTGGGTCTATATAAAACAGATGCAGTTGATGCTAATATTATAGACGTGGAAGAGGACGTAGATGAAGAAGAACTGGGAGATATGATACTGTGAGAAGAATTTGACAGAGCACTGAGAGACCGAAGTCGAATCAAGGCTCCGAGAGTAGACGACATTGCGTCAGAACTACTGATAGCCTTGGGAGAGTCAGCCATGACGAAACTATTCCACCTGGTGCGCAAGATACAAGATACATGACGCAGGCGAAATACACTCAGATCTCAAGAAGCAACTAATAATTCCTATTCCAAAGAAAGCAGGCGCTAACTCGTGTGAACATTACAGAACTATCAGTTTAATAAGTCAAGGTTTCAAAATGCTAACACGAATTCTGTACAGAAGAATGGAAAACATGATAGAAGCTGATCTCGGGGAAGATCAGTTTCGATTCTGGAGAAATGTAGGAGCGCGCGAGCAGTACTGGCCCTACGATTTCTTTTAGAAGATAGGTTAAGAAAAGGCAAACCTAAGTTTATAGCATTTGTAGACTCAGACAAAGATAAACCTCACGAACTCAGTAACATTTACTACAGAACCATTTTCTCCTTAATTACCCACCTTAATAAATGCTACTTCCGATAGTAATATTGTATACACTGAAGCGCCAAAAAAAACAGGTATATGAATGCATATTCAAATACAGAGAGATGTAAACAGCGGTCCTAGGCCCTTCAGTCAGCAACCGCGCTGCTGCTACGGTCACAGGTTCGAATCCTGCATCGGGCATGGATGTGTGTGATGTCCTTAGGTTAGTTAGGTTTAAGTAGTTCTAAGTCTAGGGGACTGATGACCTCACATGTTAAGTTCCATAGTGCTTAGAGCCATTTGAACCATTTTGACACTCAGTAAACAGGCATTTAGGAAACATTGTTCTTGTGAAACACAGTAAGATCTTTACTCACATGAAGTGTTGAGTCCTATCGATAAGGGATTTCAAATTGATTCTGGCTTTCTAGTTTTACAGAAGGCTTTTGATACCTGTACCTCCCAAGCGGCTTATGAAATATCGCCTCAGTTACGCAAGTGAATAGAGGATTTTCTGTCAGACAATTCACAGTTTGTAGTAACCGCAGGAAAGTCATCGACTAAAACAGAAGTGACCTCTGGCGTTCCCCAAGGTAGTGTTATAAGGCCCTCTGCTGTTCATTATCTACGTAAATGATTTGCAAGACAATATGAGCAGCCTTTAGGTTGTTTGCTGCGGTTTATCGCCCACAAAAGTCATCAAAAGATCAAAACCGATAGCAAAACGACTTAGATAACGTATCTGTATGGTGTGAAAATTGACAATTGACCCTAAATAATGAAAAGTGTGAGGTCACCCTCGTGAGTGCTAGAAGGAAACCGTGAAACTTCCGTTACACGTTAAATTAATCAAATCTAAAAGCCTTAAATTCAACTATGTACCTAGCAATTACAAATACGAACAACATAAGTTGGAAAGAACATGTAGAAAACATTGTGGGGAAGGCGAACCAAAGACTGCATTTTACTGGCAGAACAGAAGATGCAACTGATCTAAGGAGCTGTCTACATTACGCTTGTCCGTCCTCCTTTCGAGTACTGCTGCAACGTGTGGGGTCCTTACTAGACAGGATTAACGGAGTACATCGAGAAAGTTCAAAGAGGGTATCACGTTATGTATTATCGTGAAAGGGAGGAGGGAGTGTTACGGACAGAATTTGGGGTGGGAATCATTAAAACAAAGGCGTTTCTCGTTGCAGCAGGATCTTCTCACGATTTCAGTCAACAACTTTACACTCCGAATGCGAAAATATTTTGTTGACGCTGACCTACATGGGGAGGAACGATTATCATAATAAAAGAAGGTAAATCAGAGCTCGCCCAAGAAGATATAGCTGGTGTTTTTCTTTTTTCTTTGTTTTTTTTTCTTTCCGCGTTGTTCGAGAGTGGAATAATAGAGAATTAATATGAAGGTGGTTCGATGAATCCGCTGCCAGGCAGTTAAATGTGATTTATAGAGTAACCGTGTACAGGGTGGCGCACGAAATGTGTTACCATTTTGTTTTTGAGTATAAACTTTATTGTCAATACAATCTGAAAGGTACATATACTACAATGAAGAGCCGTCCATGGAGATTTGTTCTAACTCATCATATGCTCAATATGTCCACCATTTCGTTTCCTAACTTCCTTCAAACGAACACTGAAGTTAGTGATTACCCTATGGCACATGTCTTACGTAATTTCACTGCAAGCTTGAAGAATAAGTCTTCTGAGCTCCATTAAATCACGTGGACGTTTGGGGAAATTTTTTTCCTTTAGGTACCCCCAAAGAAAAAGGTCACATGGATTGAGGTCTGGGCTATTGGGGGGCCAATTTTGTCCATCATTGAAGCGACCTGGAAACCTGAGTGAAATGATCCGCATGTCGAAATGCTCGTGTAAAAACTCCAACACAGTGTTTGCAGTATGTGGCCTTGCTCCATCTTGCATGAACCACTGTGTGTTGAAGGGCAAGGCAGTAGCAAGAAGCTGTGGAATGAAGCTATTGCGAAGCATGCTCAAATAATGCTCGCTGTTCACAATTTCTTCAAAGAAAAAGAGTCCAAAAAGTCCGTGACTGGAAATTGCTGCCCACGCTGCAATATTCGGAGCGTAACGTTGTCATTCATGAAGCACTTGTGGGTTTCAGTGGCCCAAAAGCATACATTTTGTTTGGTAACCACACCGTCTAATTGAAAATGCGCCTCGTCTGAAAACCAAACGTTGTTGAGAGTGTCTTCCCTATCCTCCGCCCACTGAGCAAACAGTAGTCTCTGCTGCTTGTGTTCTTCAGTGAGCTTCTGTGCACAGGTCATCTTGTATGGGTACACTTTTAAGAATGCGTTGAACGGAGCGTCTGGATATTCCCAGTTGCACTACTGCCTTTCTACACGATTTCCCGGGACTTTTCTGTACAGCAACTCGTACCGCTTCAGTATTCTACGGCGAACAAACAGGCTTAGGCCGAGGTCGCTTCGCTTCCAATACTGTTCCTTCCTGTACAAATTTGTCGTACTACCTGTGGATGGTCTTCTTGCAAGGGACCCACCGTGTATTAAACTGTTGTCGAAAACGCCTCTGAGTCACAACAAGGCTTTTCGTTTCATGAAAAAGTAACACGATTGCCGATTGTTGCTGTGTCGTCAGTCTTCCATTGTCAGCCATTGCTGCTTACTAGTCTCCTAGCGGCAGTATCGTGATTTACACGTCATTTCGTAACTCATTTGTTTTTCCAAGCTCTGCTGGTACTGCTGTAGAGACCCCAGCGGGATTTGTAACACATTTCGTGCGCCACCCTGTATATGTAGATGTAAATGTAGACTGTTGCAGCTGCTGTCTTCTTATTTTTCCTCACTGTCCTCTACAATAATCGTCTGTCACGATCACTCAACACACATTTTCGTCCGCGTTGTGACTTAGCCGATGATGTTTTTCCGGTCTCTCTGTATATGACATGTCTTCGATAAGGCGCCTCTTAAACGAAATACTTTGGCTCCAGTGGTTACAATAGTACCCACCATGCCAATACCAACACTCTGCTTACGTTGAACTACAATTAGTTCCGAGACAATGCACTCACAACTACACAGAACGCTGTTCTGCAGTTCTGATCACGTCTGGCACTTGCAACGTACTGAAGACATCGCACAGGTGCCGCCTGCTGGTAAAATACAGCAGCACAACCTGCAGCCTTGGCTAGCATCTGCATTTATGTTCCAGCACACATATCTCGCGGTGTTTCCACTTTTTTTCCCAAGTGTGCAAAATCTTCCTCTGTGAGTACCATAACGACAAAGTCACAGCCTATATCCTACCCCATTTATCCTCAATTGGGTTCACACACTTCTCCTTCCAAAACAACTGGTCTAGCGGGCTTTCTGCCACTCAAAATTGTCGTTTTCCGTTTCCCATGAAAAGTGGTGAAAACTGGCCAATCAGGTGCCTTTACTTTCCCCTATAATTTCCCTTCATATCCTTTATCTGTTAATTATTACACATCCAGACTCAAGGTATGTATCGCTGCTGTACTGTCCTACACGGCCGAGCATGCAATATGTCTGGCCTCTCAGGCGCTAGTCGCTTGGGACTGCAGATATTGTGGATTTCGTATGACTCTTCTGCACTCACTTAGTCCGTGTTTGCATGATAGCTTCGGGATCGCAACCAAAGCGGCCGACAAAATCACAGAAATTGTAAATTACCCCTTCTGTTCAAGCCACATTTTGTTTTATTTCCTTATATCCCAGCAGATATCATAGCATTCAGTGAATAAGACGGTACTGCAGCAAGAAATCAGTCGGGAGTAAGATTTCAGCTTTCACACTGGCTGAAGGAGCCGGTGGACCATATGGCGCTGCCATTGGACCGGGTTGTGAGGTGCTGTGGCTAGACATGAGGACGACCTTTACGTCAGCAGCGAAGTACGTAGGGGAAAATAGTTACTCTGGCGCGAAGGAAGTAATTTTGTTTAGTAAATTTTTGCTAATAAAAGATCCGCAGCTCGTGGTCTCGCAGCAGCGTTCTCGCTTCCCGAGCACGGGGTCCCGGATTCGATTGCCGTCTTCGTCATCATCATTCATGCCCATTACGGTCGGAGGAAGGCAATGGAAAACCACCTCCACTAGGACCTTGCCTAGTACGGCGATGCGGGTCTCCCGCTACGTTCCCCTACGCTCTGTCAAGGAGTATGGGACTTCATCAGCATCTAATTAAAGTCGTTCGTCCGATACAGATATTACAGGAAGATGATAAGTACTTTCTTATAACAGTATTACAACGCCAAAAATCGATTATCTTAATAAATAACTGAGTAAAGTTTAAACTAACGAAAATGTACGAAGGGCTGGCTACTCGCCATAGTCGCCAGTCGCCGTTAGGATGTCTTCCGATCTAGTTATGTCATAAGACCATTTTCTCAGGAAATCGTTAGTTTTCTGTTAATCATTATTAATTCTGTCGATACTATCAGTTTATGGTGTTTGGGAAATAAGTGCATCATAATGGAATTCCTTTCGGCCGATATTCCGAATAAGATGGCCTCCTACTTCATCACTTAGAATCACAGGAAGTAGAACTGCACTTCACAGAGAATCCGATGCCGCAAACTTCCAAAGCTTCTCGACATAACAGGCAGAAGAAACCCTACACGGCGACTCCGTAAGATACTTCGAGGACGGATTGTCTCAATATCGGCAAAACTCGGGTGGAACAGTCCGACCAATAATACTGTACGTCTTTTACATCACGCTCTACGGACTCGATTGTTAAACTGTCACATTTATGGAGATTTGGTACAAATGGGTGGTTTTTGCATGTTAAACCGAAATCTCCATAGGTCACAACATAGTCGGTGTCGAATTCCGACTCATGTCGCATGACCTTTCTTCTCGCTACAAAAAAAACAACTTTCAATAGAGTTTCCTAAATGAGGAACCTGCTGTCCTTATATACTCGGTGTAAAAGGGCTATATATACAAAATTTTCGAGCCTTTAGAAGAAATTTATTTATGCGACAAAATGTCAGAGGTGCACCTGTCGCCGCTAGGGTCCATAAAGGCTTTGACGCTTGTGATGTTCGTCAGAGACGATGTTGGAACTGTCGTCTGACGTATATTGTTTTCGAAATGTCGCTGAAAATGTCTTACGTTGACGTTAATGAACAACTGCCATCTGCTTTCTAATGACTGTCTAATACGCTCAATACAACCAGATGTTTCACAAATAATGGTTGCAGCTTCAGCCAAAATGGGAAACATCAGTTGTGGAGTGTTTGTCCGTGTTCCGCACACTAAAAACATTACCTCTACACGTCCCCCCCCCCCCCCCTCAAAAAAATATCTATAGGATGTCAGCAACATCTGTAAAATAATGTGCATCACACGATAGTTTGAACACCGTAAGTCAGCATCACTAATGTCAAAAGACTCCATAATGTTGTATGCATAGATTTTTACGTGCTGTGCAGAATACTGATTGTTTTATTTATACATATTTAGTGTAGTTGAACTGAGATACCTATATTTTCCTATTCAATAATGCAGTATACTCCATGCCAGCCTGTAGTGTATTGTATACTGCTCTCATGCAGTTGTGATTTTAGTGACAAGGAGTTTAAATCAAATGCTTCAAATAATAACTGCAGAAGTATTATTGGAAGTACATACTGCAGCAATGGTAGTGGAAAGACAGGAGTACTATAGAGAATACTCGTGTGAAGGCCAAAACTATGGAGAATGGGGTTAAACACTACATCACTGGTAGGGTAACACATATACTACACCACTTTGTTAGTGTGGATTATATACAATCAGGGATAAACTTGGCTGTTTCATGAGCCCCTCCCCTGATTTATGACACCCTGGGGCTCATCCGTCCTGCTGAGAAACCCCTCCCCCTCCGCCTCATGCTCAAAATGTTCAAATATTCAAATGTGTGTGAAATCTTACGGGACTTAGCTGCTAAGGTCATCAGTCCCTAAGCTTACACACTACTAAACCTAAATTATCGTAAGGACAAACACACACACCCATGCCCGAGAGGATTCGAATCTCCGCCTCATGCTTTCCCACCCCTCTACCCTCCCCCTCATCGATACAAGCACACTTTTGATATAAAATAAATTGACTAATTAATTGAATCAATACATTAATTAACCCCTCACACTGTGGTAAATCCCCTACCCGCCTCCCCTCCCCACCTGGAAATCGGTGGGAAAGAGATTTCGTTTTAGACGTAGAGGAAGGATGTCGTGACAGAAAATTAAAATCAATATCAATAGCACGGCAAAGGATATACTGTTTGTTTATAAAATTCAGTTGGGATGGTTTGGATCTCTCTTGTATTAGGTGGGAAAAGCTCGCCATTCTCTGCTGTTTTGGAAGGTTCAGGTCTTGTAAAATACGTCAAAAAGAAGTAATTGAGTAGATTGCATTTTTTTCCGGCCGTACAAGGAATACAGTAACAAAATCGACTTCAACATAACTCACTGCAAGTAATTATACTGCTAAAATAAATCTTTCGAAAGCAGCTTGACACCGACCGCAGGGTAGAAATGCTGGCCGCCTGTGTAAGAGGCCCACACTACTCCCACTTGGGCCCCGCAGCCACTGTTGGCCCCCGCACAACCAGCCGTCTCGCAGTATCAGCACACCTCAAGTGATTAATTATTGCTGTGTGCCACTGCTTGGGAAAATTCCGACCAACGTGTCCAAAGCAGCAGACCATGGTGTCTCAGTTCACTGCATTCCCTCTTTTTTGTGACTGTCCGGCAGCCCGATCGCCCCCACAGTCGCGGTCCCCTTCGTTCACTGTGGCGTCCTTTTCCACCTCAAGTGGCTACTTGCTGCTGCTGCACGTGCGCAGTCTGCTGCCAAACACACACCTTCCATACCAGGGCAGTGGAAGCAGCTGCTCCATGCGCTCTCCCTGCTTCGCAGACACTGACTGTAGTGATGGGGAGCTCGTGAATGAGTCGTTCAAATGAACGCTTCACTCCAGTGAAGTGTGAACTAACCACTCAATTTCAATGAACTGGTACTTCAAACTCTTCACAGATAGCACACTCCACACTTTTTTCCAGTTCACTCACTCTCTTCCCCTCTCCCTCCCCCAGTACATCGGCGCTACGTCACTCATTCTCCCTTCACTTCAGTCCCCCCTCTACTGCCTGTCGACGAATCGCGCGGTGTTTCTGGGGAACGATAGGGTTAGGTGGGGTACAGGCGGTGAGGGGCGAGGGGAAGGTAGCGTCAGCTGCTTCCTGCAGTGCTGACATCATTACCAGCGACTATTTGTGGAGTTGTACTTCGCGTCTACGGGTAAGCTACCGTTGGCAGCGCTTGCAGACAAATGAATATTAAAATACAAAAGAAGAGGCTGGCTGTGTGAGCACGCACAGCCAACATGAAAATAAAATGCTTACCTTGTGAGTCTGGAACTGAAGCATGCATGGAATCCACGCTTGAAAGATAATCGTTCATGTAGGAATGTTTATCTCGTACACATTATTGAAATAATTACACTAAATGTCAATTTGAGGATTGTTCTAATTAAATTTTTAAAAAAATACACATATATATTTATGAATAAACACCAACGGATTTGGTGAATCTTCAGAGATTTCCGTTTAAAAACATAATTTGTTCCACTTTTTTCCCTGTCAGGCGATTTCTTCTGTCAGTTATAAGGTGTCCTGCCTTCGAGAACACTCTTTCACACGGCGTGGAGGTTGCGACAATACACAGTCGTATTTTTGCAAGTTCAAAGAGCGAGGGGTATACTGACAGCCGTTCAGACCACCACTGAAGTGGATTGCCTTGTCTCTGTAGCAGGGGCTCTTGTAAATATTTGTCCACTTCCACTATTGCAGCAGCTCTCGGGTGTGGATTACTCTGCAGCCTGGAAAACACTTCATCAAATTCGAGCCAGAGACTGGAAGTTGATTCAGTGGTTGGAACTGAGATTGTTGCAGTAGCAGTGGATGTGTTCGTCACAAATTTCTCACAGTGCCTGATCAGGTTTAATTTCACCTTCTCAGCAGAATTTTTATCAGAAAAACCATGTAATTTGAACCGGGGATCCAATGCAGTTGCTTCCGCGAAAATGGAATTTTCCTCTATATTTCTAAATCGTCGTTTTAGGTCTTCAGCTAACTTTCCGGCCATCTGTTGCACGTCTACATGAATTTCAGTGTTATTAACAAACCTGCAACACCATTTTTTCAACGACCGACTAAGTAGTATAACTTTAGAAGCAGTGACAACATTTTCACTTGACATTTCCTCAGTGCAGTCTTTGAAAACTTTCAACAGGTCACAGGCTTGTGTTACACTTGCAATGTCCTCTGCAGTCAGATTTGGAAGATCTGGATAATTCAGAGTGATAACTGTCATTAGAGAATTCTTAACCTCGATTATTCTTCGCAGCATATCATAGGTTGAATTCCATCTTGTAACAGTGTCCTGTTTTAGTGTCAGAACTGGCTCTTTTAACTGTTCCTGCATCTTTTTCAGTTTCGTGCAGGCCTGCGAACTTCTTTTAAAAAATTCAACAATTTTTTTTACTTTATTCAGAATGAGTTGAATGTGCGGAAGCCCATTCTGAACAATTAAATTGAGTGTGTGCGCAAAGCAGGGGATGTGTTTCCAGGCTGTGAGTCTTATAGCTGCCACAATGTTAGCAGCATTGTCGCTGACAACACAGACGACTTTTTCTTGAATGCCCCATTCCCTTGTGACACGTAGCAGTTCTTCCGAGAGTTTTTCTGACGTGTGCCTTTCGTCGTATTTAAAGCACTCTAGGAGGGAAGACGCCAGCTCCAGGTCTTTAACGTAGTGTGCTGTCACCGACAAATAACTCTCATTTGTAGTTGAGGTCCACCCATCCATTGTCAGCACAACCGCTTCCACAGAATTAATTTTGGCTCTCACAATTTCTTTCATCATGGCGTACTGTTGCTGTAGCAGCGTATTGGAAATGGTCTTCCGAGATGGCATTCTGTAAGCACCATTCAGTTTGCCTACAAAACTTTGGAAATGTTTGCTTTCCACTATGTTGAAGGGCAAATAATCCTTTACAACAGTCTGCAGAAGTGCGAAATCTATCTCCTGATTTCTTTTGTTAGAAAGAGGTTTCGGAAAATACATGGGTAATGTACCGTGATATGGAGGTCTGCTTTCTGATACTGAAGTGGTACTGTTATTTTCTGGCACCAACTGCTGTTCGCTTCTGGCATTAGCTGATGTTAGTTCCGGATTGTGCGGGTTTTTTATCCAAGAAATATCGGAAGATGCAGGAGCAGGGGGCGCTAAGCGTCTGACTGACAATGACACTGTTGGATGCAGCACTCGAACATGACGCGCTAGATTAAATGTATTTCCTCCTTTATATGAAATACACTTAGAACAGTAATTGCACTTTGCTTTCCCATCACCTAAATCGGCGAAGAAACCCCAAATTTCACTACTTTTACGCGATCGCGAGTTGCTAGCCATTGTATAAGAGTGAACAGACACAAAAACTGCTTTCCAAAGAAAATAAAGAGGGATTTTACCTTAAATCGTACCAATGACAACAGGTGACAGTTTACGTTTTGAATTTGGTGGGTTATTATTCTCAACAAAAATAAAATCTACAGGAAAACTTCTGAATAATTACTTAACGTAGGTATATAGAACAGTGGTAAACATACTCATTCTATTTTGGTTTAAATTTTAAAAGGAACAAAATTGGACTGCATTACGTTGGTAGCCCTAGTTTTCAGTCCATGAATACAACAAATAAGGTTTCACTTGGCGGATAAAGACTTTTTTGGGCGCTTCATGTGAAAATGTTGAGAAAGATTAAATGTAATCCCTTCTTTATATGTGACAGGTTTCTCTGTTTATCTTTCCTTTGTCCCCTTCGACCATGCTCTATTTAACTCCCAGACACTGTAAGAGTGTAAAACGTTGCGTTCACGTTACTGCATAGTTCGGCCATCTGTTGATAAAATTATGAAGTATTACGAAGCTTCATTGTACGAGCGAGGCGAAGCCAGCGTAGCCGCGGCTGAGCGGCGAACTGGGCAACTTCGCCAGCCATCCGTACTTCGTGAATGAACTACTTCATTTGAACGCTTCACGGCAAAGTAGGTCGGCCATCTGTTGGTAAAATTATGAAGTATTACGAGCGAGGCGAAGCGAGCGTAGCCGCGGCTGAGCGGCGAACTGGGCAACTTCGCCAGCCTTCCGTACTTCATGAATGAACTACTTCATTTGAACGCTTCACGGCAAAGAGTGAAATGAGTGAAGTAGTTCACGAGAATGAACGAGCTCGACCCACCTCTAACTGACTGAGTTAGTTCACAATGCCACCGGCAGAGGATACTGCGAGAAACAGTCCCCCCACCCCTCCTCCCTTCAATTCCCTCCTCTCCTCCTCCTTTCCCCTCCAGTTGCTTCCAGTCAGACAAAGAATTAGGTGGTGGCAACTCCTCGATACAGGTAGCGGCAACACTTTGATACTGATACCTGAGAAATTACTGTCGAAACACATGCTGTCTCTCTCTCTCTCTCTCTCTCTCTCTCTCTCTCTCTTTCTCAAGTGGCTACATCCTGTCGAGTGGACATCTGCCGCGTGCCACACTAACCAGTCTTTTGTCATTAACAAAGTAGTGGATACCTGGTAAATCACCAGCTGTAGATGTCTTGGAAATATTCCCTCACTCTATGAGATTGATTGACGAACTAATTAGATCGAAACCCTCTGTTTGGGGGAGTTTTTCCTTGCACCCTATTGATGGATAGTAGGACTGATGTATTTGGTAGGATTCGACCCCACAACTGCCTGATTTCCAAACTCTTCCGGATTTTTTCTCTCTTGCCTGTTATCGGAGGATACTGACACAGTTACATCATTTGAATGAAGGTAGCTGAGAATTTCAAGTTTGAACTCAGTTACATGCTATGTCCTTAAACAACTTGCAGAGGGATTGGATTGATGTATATGCTCTCAGTGCCACTATTGCCGTTAGTAAATTGACCAAACGGGGATTTAATGTCTCGATTGGAAGTAGTGCTACGTAAAATGACAGTTGGAATTTCAAATTTCGGCGTGAATTTATACTGTCGTGGTTTTTTTAAATTCCCGACTACTACAGGTCTCCTAAGTTTATTTTATAAAGCAGTATGGGATTCTTAACTTTGTTCTATCAGCTGCACCAGGACGAAGAAGGAGGAGGCAAGTGTCTAATGCATGGTTGAATAGTAACAACAATAAATAGCACTGCAACACAGAGTGTATTACAATGTATTGAGAAGCACTAAACGACAATCCTAGTAGTTTTCACGCCTAGATGCATGAGGTCGCTGAAAACACTTTTACATACAGCCCACTCTGCCCCCACCTGTTCACACGCAGCTTGGCCGTCACCTCGCACATCGCCAGCACCGATGCTCATAGGTCAAGGAAACTGCCGCAGTCGTGGACACGCGTGTGCGCCAGAGTGCATCATCCCAGCCATGGAGGGCACACGGAGATGACTGGAGTTGCAACAGTTTGGATGTTATCAATACGTCCAGTGCCACACTTGGCAGTGATAGATTCATATTGAATCACTCAATTTTCCACACACGCGACCGCAGGGACAGGTTAATGCATACTGAGTATTAGTTCACTGTTCAGATATTCAGAGTGGGTCGCGAGGGCCGACGCTAGGACTTGTACTTGCAGATGTGGACGAGAACGAACTAGCTGGCCGGCCGGAACTTTTCTTTGTGCCCGCCGCTCATGACAGCTTTAAGCCGGAAATGACAGTTCCTTCCTGTCGCTGGCTACCTCCACCATGCCCTCGAACAGCTGGCAGGGTCGCCCTAGGAAATCAGCCACATATTTATCACTCTAATTACAATTAAACATAACGATTCCAGCCCCATTATGGTGACATACAACAATGAGCAAACTATCGTACATAATTCTGCCAGACGACTGTCGTTCTGGAAATATCAATATCTATATCCTTCCTACGACTGGACATAACTGTCCACGTAAAATCTTTCCGCGTCCTTACGGCTATCGGTGCGCTGAAATCGCAATTTTTCACGTCATATCCATACTTCCCTTACGACCAGACATAGTCATTTTCTGAGCACATGTCGTAACACTGACCACTAACTTTATACCTCATCACAGCAGATCTATCACACACCCCCTACTAAGTATAATAGAGCCGGCCAAGGTGGCCGAGAGGTTCTAGGTGCTACAGTCTGGCACCGCGCGACCGTTACGGTCGCAGGTTCGAATCCTGCCTTGGGCATGGATGTGTGTGATGTCCTTAGATTAGTTAGGTTTAAGTAGTTCTAAGTTCTAGGGGACTGATGACCTCAGAAGTTAAGTCCCATAGTGCTCAGAGCCATTTGAACCATTAAGTACACTCCTGGAAATTGAAATAAGAACACCGTGAATTCATTGTCCCAGGAAGGGGAAACTTTATTGACACATTCCTGGGGTCAGATACATCACATGATCACACTGACAGAACCACAGGCACATAGACACAGGCAACAGAGCATGCACAATGTCGGCACTAGTACAGTGTATATCCACCTTTCGCAGCAATGCAGGCTGCTATTCTCCCATGGAGACGATCGTAGAGATGCTGGATGTAGTCCTGTGGAACGGCTTGCCATGCCATTTCCACCTGGCGCCTCAGTTGGACCAGCGTTCGTGCTGGACGTGCAGACCGCGTGAGACGACGCTTCATCCAGTCCCAAACATGCTCAATGGGGGACAGATCCGGAGATCTTGCTGGCCAGGGTAGTTGACTTACACCTTCTAGAGCATGTTGGGTGGCACGTGATACATGCGGACGTGCATTGTCCTGTAGGAACAGCAAGTTCCCTTGCCGGTCTAGGAATGGTAGAACGATGGGATTGATGACGGTTTGGATGTACCGTGCACTATTCAGTGTCCCCTCGACGATCACCAGTGGTGTACGGCCAGTGTAGGAGATCGCTCCCCACACCATGATGCCGAGTGTTGGCCCTGTGTGCCTCGGTCGTATGCAGTCCTGATTGTGGCGCTTACCTGCACGGCGCCAAACACGCATACGACCATCATTGGCACCAAGGCAGAAGCGACTCTCATCGCTGAAGACGACACGTCTCCATTCGTCCCTCCATTCACGCCTGTCGCGACACCACTGGAGGCGGGCTGCACGATGTTGGGGCGTGAGCGGAAGACGGCCTAACGGTGTGCGGGACCGTAGCCCAGCTTCATGGAGACGGTTGCGAATGGTCCTCGCCGATACCCCAGGAGCAACAGTGTCCATAATTTGCTGGGAAGTGGCGGTGCGGTCCCCTACGGCACTGCGTAGGATCCTACGGTCTTGGCGTGCATCCATGCGTCGCTGCGGTCCGGTCCCAGGTCGACGGGCACGTGCACCTTCCGCCGACCACTGGCGACAACATCGATGTACTGTGGAGACCTCACGCCCCACGTGTTGAGCAATTCGGCGGTACGTCCACCCGGCCTCCCGCATGCCCACGATACGCCCTCGCTCAAAGTCCGTCAACTGCACATACGGTTCACGTCCACGCTGTCGCGGCATGCTACCAGTGTTAAAGACTGCGATGGAGCTCCGTATGCCACGGCAAACTGGCTGACACTGACGGCGGCGGTGCACAAATTCTGCGCAGCTAGCGCCATTCGACGGCCAACACCGCGGTTCCTGGTGTGTCCGCTGTGCCGTGCGTGTGATCATTGCTTGTACAGCCCTCTCGCAGTGTCCGGAGCAAGTATGGTGGGTCTGACACACCGGTGTCAATGTGTTCTTTTTTCCATTTCCAGGAGTGTATAATAGAAGAAGAAAAAAGATTGTGTTTAACGTCGAGACAGAGCACAAGCTCGGTTTGTGTCAAGGATGGAGAAGGAAATCGGCCATCCCCTTTCAAAGGAATCATCCCATCACTTACCTGGAGTAATTTTGGGAAATCATGGAAAATCTCTATCTGGATAGCCAGATGCGGGTTTGAACCGTCGTCCTTCCGATTGAGCCCAATGTGCTAACCACTGTACCACCCAGCCCGGTTAAGTATAATACTTCGCCAATAACTGGATGTTGATGTCACCAAACAATATTGAGCGAAAGTCCTGGGTGGAGGACATGGCTCATTTGATACCACTGTGCATTAGGAAAAGTTATATAACCATCTTATAAGCATCCAGCTAAAATAAAAAACGATCACAACGACTATGTTACTGTCACCCCTGCATAAAAAGCGGTCTTGGTTATACAGGCACACACAAGTATCGCTAACGATATCCATTTTAAAAACTATACATGCTTTGTAAACCGAGGTGTGGTAGTGCTTCTTAATAAAGTGGTCTTCCACACAAATACCGTTACAATGAATATAGACGGCGGTCGTGCGTGTGTGTGTATTAACAGAACGAAAGTGCGGGTGCATGTGGCCAGAGATGTAAGCTCGTAATAAAATCATACTTCTCACCAAATCTAAAAATTGTTCGGTTAAGGAGTGTGGTATTAAGCCGACATTTGCAATTCTCTCATGCCACTGCTAGATATTTCCCACGCAAACAAACAGTATTTATAATGCATTCCATCTCGATACGATGTAGATAGTCTAACATAAATTCTGGGATATTAGCACAGGGATATAGGCGAGGATGGCTGGTTGATATTGATCATATTCGGCAGGTGGTGTGCTATGTGAGGAATTCCTTACAAAATGCAATGCTAGGTCAGAGTAATAAGTAATGTACAAAATCCTATGACCATAACACTGGATTTTCAGATCTATAGTGTTACCCTTTCCGGTAATTCTGTCTGGGATTTGGAACCAAGTTTCTTCATTCAGACATATACTTGCGTTAGGTCCTATGGAGATGTCTTTTAATAATTACAGCCACAGGTGAATCATGTTCGTGGCACTCTCATATCTCGAAACGAGTCACCGTTTTCAAACCTGTATGCTAAGGACCTCACACAGCAAGACTCCAGCGTAGTTTCAGACAGTCTGTCTGCATCTTGTCACTGTTCCTCATTCTCTGTTCCGTCCTTCCTGCAGCTTTCTCCACGTGATCGTTCCTGTTTAAGTCAGAACTGAGCAGAAGTTGGACAGCGCTATATCTAAGATCTTCTGCAACCAGTGGAGAAACATGGTGAGCTGAGTTAATGCGACAGGACCATGTTTTGGTAACTTGGTGAAAATGAGAGCATGTTGTCACAGGTCTGCCGACCATGTACAATGTGAAAGGCTAGCGCCAAACGAAGCTTTCTCTTGCAACACGAGGTAGTAGAAAAGACAGTATGAGCAGTTACAGATCCATTTCTTACTGGGAAAGTTATCGAGACTTCAGATCATATGGGAACTGGATGAAGGATGAAGATTTTGCTACCGCTCTGCCGTGTCTTTCCAAACTCCATACAAGTACTACAGCCTGAAGGAGATCTGTATCTCTCAGCGTGCAATCATGTTTGTCACCCAAAAATTCTCTCCTTCCTCATTATTCTGTATCATCCAACAGAGAAAAACTATGAACTACAAAGACTTCAATAATGTCACCTAATAGTGAAAATGGTTCAAATGGCTCTGAGCACTATGGGACTTAACACGTGAGGTCATCAGTCCCCTGGAACTTAGAACTACTTAAACTTAACTGACCTAAGGACATCACATCCCTCTTTTACCATACATCGAAAACAACTACCGTCTGCATGCTGACATCGAACATATGTGTCGCTCCTGTTAAATATGCAGCTATTGGTTCACTGGAGCATGTTCCTAGTGATCGAACTCACTTGCACACACCAGTGTAAAAGATGGCTCCTGTGTTGTTTTTTCATAAGCATTTGATGCATTGTTTTTCTTCTGTAATACACCAAAGCAGTGTAGACTACAGCTTTGCACATCGCCATACATTTTGCCATTCCGCCACGACTTCGAGGTACGCGTCAGGTGCTAAACCGACATTAACACATTTTGATCTACTGGCCGACAGAAATCTGGACATCACATGATGTATACTATGCCGCTCCCACATCACACGGGATGGTTCAAATAAAAGACAAAGGTGGTGTTTCTTATTGACAAACATGTGGAGGACAGCACAACATATGGAAACAAGGGAGGGTTTTGCTGTGTTTCTCAGAGGGACAGATTAACCCCATGGGATCATAAATCAACCCCCAGGGGATCAATCAACAGAACAATGGGTTAAAGGTAGGGGAGGTAGTCATAAATCAGTCATGTTTGCACCTTAATGTATGCAACCCACACTAACAAAGGGCCATAGGTCATAGGTTACCCATCCACTTACATCAGCGTAACCCAAACTTGTTCTGTAATTAATGCTGAGATTCACATAATGTACAAAGTCCTATATTGGATTTCAGGAACTACTTTTGAGACTGATTGTCATACATTCCATAGACGTTTTGGTTCTCGCTGTTATTACTGTTATTATTATTATTATTTTTATTATTAGACGTCCCAACAACAAGTGAAGCACCCAGAAGACGTGGTCGGATGTCAATGTAACCTTGTACGAAGATACATCATCGATGTGTGTGTGTGTGTGTGTGTGTGTGTGTGAGTAAAGCTCACAGTAGCAATTCGCTGTGTTTGAGTATTTGGAGATTATCAGCGGCCTTACACATATCAAAAGAAAGGAATGTGGAAAAAATAACTAAAATTATCACAGAGTGGGAAGGAAACGTAAAATAAGACTCATTCACTCACTTCCACCACACAAGCGTTAACCCCAAAAATCACTCTGGTGCAGGGCTCAATACAACAGAGATGGGCGAAAGGTGGTAGTCATGGAATTATAACAAAAGTATAAACACAGATGAGTTAAAAGAAAGGTACAGTGAAATGTGGCTGACCACTTACGAAAAACACGGGTCAGCCAGTATCCATGTTAACACATTAAGAACATCTCTCAAGAATTTGTAGGAACAAACTGTACAGATCAGAAAACGTTAAAACTCTAACGACATTCATTTCAGTGTCACTTTTAATAGAGAGCAGATCTGTCAACAAGTCTGCCACAGCCTTCTGGTCCGAAAATAAAATACAGTCCAGTAAAATGTGGCGCACAGTGCTCTGTACACCTCAAGAACCACGTACTTGAGTGTCGTCGCGCCAGAGCAAGAAACTGCATGTCAGAGGACTCTGCTATATGCGAAGACAAGTAGGCAGGACCTCATCCCATCTTCGTCGCTGGAAGGATGTATGCCATTGGGAAGTAGTGGACTTTACTAGACGTAGCTTATTGTCTGTCACTTCCCCCCCACGCGTCTTCCCATCGAGACATGACTGTACCTCAACAGCGGGCAGACAGCATGCAGGGGGATGGCACACTGAACTAACTGAACATCATGCTGGGCTGCTACATCTACCTTTTCATTCCGCACAATACCCATGTTCCCTGGTACCCAACATGAATACTCCTCCTTCCCTAGCCGTTGTAGGTGGAGGAGGGTGTCCTGGATATTCTGGACTACTCTACCTACTGTGTACAAGCGGGAGTGAAGGGCGTTCAGAGTATCGGAAGAGCAAGGAATTTAGCAGTCACCTGCTCCAGTACCCACAAGATCGCATACAAATCAGCAACGATTGAAGTAAAGTCTTTAAGTACTCAGACCTTGAAGACACGATAAGGGAAAACAATAGAGCAACCAACGCAATCTCCCTGTTTTGGCGCACCCTTAAAGACCACTTCAGGTGTGGTGCTCCATTAAAATGTCATAAAATAAAGTATTAAAAAATACACATGAGTGAAATCTTCCCTGTACTGCACCAAATCTAAAATTGCCCTGGGCCTTTGTAGGAACCATGGCCGCAGGCAGTTAAAACGATAGATTTGGTGTTAGATATACTCCACACCAAGTCACTCCAGCATATGCTGCATCGATCCCAAGCTGCCTTGTAGCTTGTGAACGATTGGGGAAAAGGCGTTCCAGAGTTGGATGAGCAACAGTATGGTATGCAGGTGAATTCAGGGCTGTGTAGAAGTTACCTGACGTATCATGAGGACCTGCCGCTGGATGGTGAGGATGGTGAGTGGTGGTTCCCCAGCCTCAGTACAGAGACTGGGTATGGAGATGGTTCTGAAAGCACCTGTAGCCAGCCTAAGCCCATCATGATGGATAGCGTCAATAATCGTCAAGTAAGAAGGCCTCATTGACCCGCACACTGCGCATCGTAGCCGAGCCGTGAATGCACAAAAGCCCTGTAAAACTGGAGCACACGTTCCCTGCTTGCTCCCCATGATCTGTGACTAAGGCGTTTTTTAATATTCAATGCCTTCTGTGTTCTGGCTTTCAGGTCTCTCTCACGTGTGGTAACCACGATAGTTTGGAGTCAAAAATGAGGCTCGGAAACCTCACTGAGTATTAAAAATGTAGAATGGTGTCCCTTATATGGAACTCAGGGAAATTACAAATATGACAAGAATGATTGAAATAAACACACATACACTTATATGCAGAAAATTGAAAAGCTGTCTCTGCAGTCTACTCTTCTAACTAGTGCACTGTATGTTCCAACTGACGAGTCGCTGTTGGGAAGCTGTAGGAGAAACAGGAAACAGCAGAATTGTCCTTAAATAAGGAACACTTTACAGGACTCCGTATGCTAGACTTGATACTATTGATGGCTATGGCAAAGAGGGTACCACTTAAAAGACTAGCGTCGCTAAAACGTCTGGGCCAATAGGCTGTCGATGTATACAACATTCTCCAAGTGTTGCCTCTCCGAAAGCAGCTGCTCTGAGGGACACCATTCTCCTGCTAAAAATGACCTGAGAGCATGTCATCAACTCGGGACCTAACAAACCACTGAGAGAGGAAAGACTGTATGAAGATGGTGAGGTGTTTGCAATTTTCTGTGAAAGGTAGAACTGCCACCAGCGTACGTTAGTACCGTCTGTGTTTAGTGTTGTTACCAGGCATGGTGGCTTATACAAGAGACGTGAACAGCGTGAGATGTTCAGTGTTCACTGTAAAGGACGCGAAGGTCGCACATACTCAATACAGCGCTTTCAGCACCTGGCAGACTTCCAGCGTGTCTTCACTGTGGGTCTCCCGTAGGTCGGCTGGTCGAATGGTCGAATCACGAAATATCTAGATTGCTGGAGCATTTGGATATGACTGTGGCCCATTTTGAACAGCATGGGAACGGGAGGGCAGCCATGTTCATCGTCAAGAATCGAGTCGAGCATGTCTGACCATCGCAAGGGACGATCGCTGTATTGTGCACCAAGCACGTCTTGGCTCCTTCAAATCTGAAACAATGGATCCCATAGGACATTCTTATCATTCCACATCACTGGTCTGAGGTTAGCAACAGCCGTCCAACATGCAGCCTACCATTAACACAACAACACCAACGGCTACATCTGCACTGGTGGCTGATTGGGAGGCATGGGCTGTTGTTGAATCAATTTACAGTGGTTCTACACTACCCCAGAAGATCATCTTGGCGAACATAGCGGTGACTTGGGGAGGCGTCCCCTTTTTCCAATATTTTGGAGAGACACAGCAGTGTTACTTCTTGCTTCGTGGTCTTGCAAGCCATCAAGTATGACTTCAAGTCAGAACTGGTAGCTACTCAGAGGAGTATGATGGCTTAATGGTATGTCACGGACATGCTGGGTCCTCACGTGTTACTCCTCATGTGACAGTGTTGTGGCACCAATTTTCAGCAGGACAATGCGTGCCTCAGTGAACCATCTAAGTGTCATTGAGGTACTCCTGTGGCCAGTACGACGCCCATATTTCCCCTTGTTAAGACATATATGTGACCAGCTCGGATGTCAACTCCATTTCATCTTCAGTATCCAGGATATCAAGGCTCAGCTGCAATAGTTGTGGGCCAGCTTACCTTAAGGCAAAATACAGCGGCCTTCTTACAGCCTTCCTAACCGAATCAGTGCATGCAGCCGGACCACAGAGGATGCAGCGTCACACCGGTAAGTGGCTCATACTGCCATGTTCTTTTCCTTATCCGACTCCGTTTTGCTCTCACAGAAATAACTCTCAACCTGGGAAGTTCTTCCTCCCTTTGTGGTGTTTCACCTTCTTGCGTGGGAGTATGTTATTATCGGTACAGATGCAGTGTATCTGTTGCAGGTAAGCACTCATTTCTGTGTCGTTCGTACTATCGTTGCGTATTTATGGGAAAAAGAACAAAAATGAAGAAGACTTCTGTTGTGGCGTAACCACAAGCGCCGGAATGAGGACGAAGAACGCAAGACCTGAGAAGGTGGTGAAACAATGACGGCCAATGGTGCGCAGAAGAGGACCGCACCACGACAGGGGCGCCCTCAAGCCGAAGTGAATACACGGGCCGCTTCTGCCAGCCTCGGCCGCTCAGATAGGCTCAGTATACGGACATTAGTGGAACGTATTCACGGAGCATAGCACGGCCCAGCCGAGAGCGCTAGAAGAGCAGCCAGTTGTGTTCCTTATCAGCTGCTTGTCTGGACTTCGTCAGTAGCGACTGACATGACAGTTTGCATGTTATCTGCGACTCCTTTGTAAATACAAGTTAAGTATTGTCAGTCTGCCTTATAGAAATAAAACTACTAACATTATTTGCTTGAATTGCTGTATGCATTCCGATAACGCAGCATCCCTTAGTCACCCTATACGAGTGGGCAAGACCCAACAATTTCAATCTTGAATCCACGGTCCATCTTTGATAACTATAATATCGCGGTAGTAAGGGCATAATTTTACCGTTTCCAACACGAATTATTTTTGTATGTCTAACACTGAGATCAAAGTCCTCTTAGGACATTTATCTCAAAACTGCCGTAGTCTTGCATTAAACGGAATAATCCTCCGATAGGCTTCAGTAGGAAGTTCAGTATTTTCCTGTGGAAAAGCTTTTTTTTCTTGGCGGTTTATTTCTTGTCTGCTGCAGTCGAGTCAGAGTTTCAAATCCTCGTCAGAAAGTTTTAACGACTGGTGGCTGTAAGTTGCTGAGAATAAAACTGCACACAGCGGCGGACAGACGCCACGCAAGAGGTTCTGGAGAGGACAATATACTCTTGCCCTGGTTTCCGGTTACAGACGGGCGCTTCTTTCGTCACCGCTACGCTGTCGTGCCCTCCCCCCCTCCCCTCACTTGCCCATTGAATCCGTGCACCATCATTACTGGCGCCTGACGTCGCATCATACCGTCAAAGACCAGGGCACAATGACTTCTCACTGGTCGCATTTTGGTTCAGCTATAAGCAAATATTTATTTTAAGTTTTATAAATTCATTTTGTCTGCTGCGTAAGTAAAGAACTGTTTCCTATTTTTTTAAAAACTGGCCGAACATTTCACAGATTCCAACTAATGAAAACATAAATTGTTCCATATTATAAACGCAAATGCATTTTAGCTTTGTTTTTAGCACATTAAAGTAACAAGAATAAATTACAAAGAAAATTTACAAAGTTATAATTTGTAAACTAGCTGAAGGAGATGGTGCGTGTCAACTGTGAACATTTCTGTACGGAACAGACGGGAAAAGTTTAAATTGTAAATTAATGGAAGGAGGCAGCGGGTTTTAACTAGACAAATTTCAGGAGGGATAAAGAAAGTGGATGGAGTAGTATGGAAGTAAGCTGGATACTTTCTCCACCAATGCCAATCGGAGGTGGAGACCTTGGAATGTAACATGGACCTCTAGTACGTTCCGCTGGTAGTCTGTGATTCAGCGGTCTTCTAGAGTGGTGATGATTGTGCGAATGGCTAGTGTTGTGTCGGTAGCTGGGCCGACACCGTGAAGTTGAGATGGCTGAAAATGCACGCTAGACTAACGCAGACGGGCGTGAAGTACTGGAACAGGCTACGTTATTAATGTTAAGAAGAAAAGTACGTAGCTTGATTAATACTTATCTTTAATATCATTGTGGTACATCGATCTTGACGATACACAGGAGACTTTAATTACAATCACTGTATGGCTAATGGCGCCTTGCTAGTTCGTAGCCATTAACTTAGCTGATGGCTATTCTGTCTCTCGGCTAATGAGAGAGAAAGGCTTCGTACATCTGGTCGGTAGCTAGGTTCTCGTACAACTGGGGCGAGTGCTCTCTCGTATCACGAGACCTGCCTTGGTGGTGGCGCTAGGTCTGCGATTACACAGTGGCGACACGCGGGTCCGACATGTACTAAATGGACCGCGGCCGATTTAAGCTACCACCTAGCAAGTGTGGTGTCTGGCGGTGACACCACATTCCTCCCCCGCAAATCGGCGAACGGTCGTGTGATAAGGCTTTCCGCCCGCCGTGGGGAGGACCACATGTTGACGTATGCGATGAGGTGGGGAGCCTAACAACAGGCGAGGCTGTGCCACCCGCACCCGGCCATTCGGTCCGAGGGGAGCTAGGAAACGCCTGAAAAACTAGTCCAGGGTGCACGTCAACATGCGGTGTATGCGCCCGTAAAGAGACAGGAGGGACCGAAGGATCAACCTCCATTGCGTCGGGGTAGCCGACGCGCGATGACGTCATGTGGTCCGGAGCGGGCGGGAGTTCCATGGCGGAGGACAGCTGGTCACGGGAAGCGATCGGCGGCGCGTGACCCTGGGAGGCGCGTGGCGGCTGCAACGAAGCGTCGAATGCGGGCGGCGCCGGCGGGAGAACAAGCGGCGGCGGCGGCGGCTGCTGCTGCTGCGGCGGCGGCGGCGGCGCGTCGCCATGGGGCAAAATGGAAGGCATCGTCGGTAACACCTGGGGATGAGGCGAGCCAGTAGATGGGTCCCCAGGGCGCTGACCGGACGGCACCGTCGCTGAAAGCAGACGGGGAGCGGCAGAACCCGAGCGACGACAGAGGCGCAGCTGATTGAGATGCCGACGCACCTCACCAGAGGCCCCCAAAACCAAATACATCGCGCGGCCGAGGCAGCGAAGAATGCGCCCTGCGAGCCAACGCCGTGAACCTCGATAGGTGCGATAAAATACAACGTCGCCTGGAGCAAAAGCAGGAGTCTGCCGCTGCACAGGAACCTGATGCGGCGGATGCAGCAAAGACATCAAGGTGCGATGAGGACGACCGTGGAGCAACTCAGCCGGCGAGCGACCATCTCGGGGCTGAGAGCGATACGAAGACAAAAAGAGCAACAATGCGTCCTCCCGAGAACGCGACTCTTTCAATTTCAACATCTGTGACTTGAAAGTCCGGACCAATCGTTCAGCGGCACCGTTGGACTGAGGCGAAAACGGCGCGGATGTCAGATGTTGAATACCATTGGCCTGGCAGAATGACTGAAATTCTGCGGACATGAATTGTGGGCCATTGTCGGAAACAATAGTCTGCGGAAGACCTTCAATGCAAAAGATAGCAGACAACGCTTGGATGGTGGCGGAGGACGTCGTGGAAGACATCCGGACAACAAAAGGAAAATTACTGAAGGCGTCGACCAGAACCAACCATCGAGCATTCCAGAATGGACCAGCAAAATCAATGTGCAAGCGTTGCCAAGGGGAAGTGGCTTTTGGCCACGCAAAGACTTTCCGCGGCGGTGCGGACTGTTGTTCGGCACACGCCGGGCACGAAGAACACATATTCGTAATCGCAGCATCGATTCCGAACCAAGTACAGTGCTGACGAGCAAGTTGTTTCGTACGCACTATACCCCAATGTCCTTGGTGAAGAAGCCGTAAAACAGAGGACTGTAACGAACGTGGGACCACGACTCTGGACTGATCATTATCAGAACGCAACAACAAAACACCACGGCGAACAAAAAGTCTCTCCTTGTGAGCAAAAAATCGGCGAACCAACGGATCCTCGATCCGAGACTTTGACAAAGGCCATTGCGTAGCAACAAAACGTAAAACAGTAGCAAGGACAGGGTCAGCAGCTGTGGCTGTAGCGACACGACGAAAATCAATCGGAAACGATTCGACCACTTCATCGGTTTCCGAATCAATGAACATGCAAGCAAGTTCGGAAGAATCGAATGCTTTATCCGCAGCAACAGGCAAACGGGACAACGCATCGGCGTTTCCGTGCTTAGCAGTGGACCGTTACAAGATATCGTAGCGGTACTGCGAGAGGAAAATAGACCAGCGAATGAATTTCTGCGCTGTACGTGGAGGTACAGGCTTGGTCGGATGAAAAAGCGATGTCAAAGGTTTGTGGTCTGTGATGATGGTAAAGTGACGACCATACAAGAAATCATGGAACTTAGTAACACCAAACACGAGAGCCAAAGCTTCTTTCTCTATCTGTGAATAATTTCTTTGCGCAGACGAGAGCAATTTGGACGCAAAGGCAATAGGGCGATCATGGGAGCCAACTTTGTGCGCAAGCACAGCACCGATCCCGAAATCCGATGCATCTACCATCAACAAAAGGGGTTTCTGGGGATCGAATGGCGTAAGGCAAGTATTAGAAAGCAACGCCGATTTCAACTGGCGAAAGGCGCGTTCACATTCCGTCGTCCAGACGAACGGAACACCTTTACGGCGTAAGCGATGAAGCGGAGCTGAAATGGAAGAGGCATTGCGCACATATTTATTGTAATAATTAATTTTACCCAACACACTCTGTAGCTGTTTCACATTTTGAGGGGAAGGCAATTCTTGTATGGCACGGAGGTGCTCTGGACTCGGATGTATGCCTTGGGCATTAATGACATGTCCCAGGTATGGTAAGTCACGAGCAAAAAACACACATTTGTCCTTCCTCAAGCGAAGACCATTTTGTCGCAAGACCTGAAATAATGTTCGTAAGTTCGCAAGATGATCTTCTTCTGTCTGTCCGGAGATCACTATATCGTCCAGATAGTTTGCTGCAGTAGGGACCGACGCACAAATAGTTTGTAAATATTGCTGAAACAAGGCAGGGGCGGATGCACACCCGAATGGCAGTCTTTTGAAGCGGTACAATCCAAGATGCGTGTTAACCACCAATACGCGCTGGGATTCGTCGTCCACCGGTATTTGCAAGTACGCATCGGCGAGGTCCAACTTTGAAAAATATTTTCCCGGGCACAGTTTAGCAAAAAGATCTTCCGGGCGGGGCAAAGGAAAAGTAGCAGTCACTAGCTGTGGATTCACTGTGGCCTTGAAGTCCACGCAAAGTCTCAATTTTCCGGAAGGTTTTGGCAAAATTACTAAGGGTGAGGCCCAGAGAGAAGCTTGCACACGTTCAATTACACCCTGTGATTCGAGATCGTGTAACGTTCTTGCGACCTCATCACGCAATGCGTGGGGAACATTGCGCGCCCTGAAAAATTTCGGTTGCGCGTTTACCTTCAGTTCTAAATGTGCTTCATAGTTTTTAGCGCAACCTAAGCCCGGTGCAAAAATGTCTGCAAATTCGTCACACAGCCGAGAAACACTGTCTGTAGGCACAGTCTGATTCACTGTTATGACCTGATTTACAATAGACATGTTAAACAACTGAAACAAATCGAGACCAAACAAGTTCACAGCAGAAGAAGAACGAAGAACGTAAAATGACACAAGTTTTGTTTGTCCCTTGTATGTTGCAAGAAGGCTGCACTGTCCTAACACAGGAATTTTCTGTCCAGAATATGTAGTTAGCTTAACATTTGCGGAACGCAACGGAGGTTTGCCCAGTTGTGTGTACGTGTCATGATTGAGCAATGAAACTGCAGCTCCGGTATCGAGCTGGAATGGTATCACTTTGCCTTCAAAGTCTAAGTCCACAAAAAGTTTATTGTCCTGCTGACGACAAGAGCGACTGTTTTGTGCAATTGGAACAGACACTGGTACAGAATCACTTGCTAATTGACGTGATTTCCGGCGACGTCGACGCACAGTTTTTGTGGGACGAACACAGTTACTGTTAGAGAAAGTGTCACTGGACGAAGTGGAATTAACGACATGAATGTCCATAGGCGAAGGTCCACGAGCCTGAGTGTCCTTGGTTCGATTCCGGCGCGAAGCAAAGGGCCTGGAATGATTGTGATTGTCTGATCTGAGCTTTTTCTGGCAAACACTTTGAACATGTCCTTTCTTATTGCAGAAAAAGCAAATAGCTTGGCGTGACGGGCAATGTTCACGCGAATGTCTAGTAGCACACCGCGGGCACGATTTCACTACTTGTGTGGGCTGGCGCGGCACACGTGGCTTAGCGCGCGGCGGCAGCTGTGCGGACGTGCGCGAGGCCCGGTTACCGGGCCGCGCAGCGCGTCCAGCGGGCCGGTTAATGTTACACACGGCTGGCGAAGTTTCAAAAGATTCCTGAGCACAGTCAAGTGTGTCCTGTCTATCCAATATGTCTATCACTTGTTGAAGGGAGGGATTAACTAGTTTCAAAATTTGCTCCCGTATGCGAACATCAGAAACGTTCTGTGCAATTGCATCACGCACCATTGTATCTGAATAAGAAAGACCACAGTCACATTCAAAGGCACAGTCCCTAGTAAGTCCTTGCAATGTTGCTACCCACTCCCTATTAGTTTGACCGGCCATACGTTTTGTACGAAAGAACGTATACCGTTTTGCAACCACATTAACTGTTTCTTTGAAATAGGCATCTAATGCAGACAAAATTTCCTCGTAGGACAGAGTTGCTACGTCGCGTCGGGGAAACAATTTCACTATCACACGGTATGTGGACACACCGACACAAGAAAGCAAAAACGGCTGCCGCTCTTTACCTTGAATTCTGTAGGCTGCTAGATGAAAGTTGAACTGGCGAGACCACTCGTGCCAGGTCTCATCGGCTGCCACGTATGGTCGAAAGGGAGGTGCAACAGCGTTTAGTGGCAGCGGTAGCGAAGAAGCGGCGGCGGCCGCATCGGTTTGAATGGTACGTTGACCCTGGACGAGCTGTCCAAGGGCATCCAGTAACGCCTGCGTCTGCTGATTCTGCAAGCGATAAAATTCGGACAGTACATCTGGAGAATGTGGCGAAGCCATGACACAATTAAATGTAAGCAATCAGGAAGAATACTTTAAATCGTCGCCAATGTTGTGTCGGTAGCTGGGCCGACACCGTGAAGTTGAGATGGCTGAAAATGCACGCTAGACTAACGCAGACGGGCGTGAAGTACTGGAACAGGCTACGTTATTAATGTTAAGAAGAAAAGTACATAGCTTGATTAATACTTATCTTTAATATCATTGTGGTACATCGATCTTGACGATACACAGGAGACCTTAATTACAATCACTGTATGGCTAATGGCGCCTTGCTAGTTCGTAGCCATTAACTTAGCTGATGGCTATTCTGTCTCTCGGCTAATGAGAGAGAAAGGCTTCGTACATCTGGTCGGTAGCTAGGTTCTCGTACAACTGGGGCGAGTGCTCTCTCGTATCACGAGACCTGCCTTGGTGGTGGCGCTAGGTCTGCGATTACACAGTGGCGACACGCGGGTCCGACATGTACTAAATGGACCGCGGCCGATTTAAGCTACCACCTAGCAAGTGTGGTGTCTGGCGGTGACACCACAGCTAGGATTTCCGTCCACCACACAAAGGGTCTGGAGTGACAGTAGCTTGTGTGTGCTGCTCTGTGTTACAGTTAACTGATAGCTGTCAGTAGATTAATCGTGTATTTGTACTTATTTTTTGTTAGTATTAGTCTACACTACTTGTAGATTCTACATGTCTATGTAGCTAAAACGACACTGACCCACAACGAAAATGTTTAGGGCTCAATAACAGCTGATTCTTATTTTCACCTGTTTGAATCCATATATAATCGCAAAAGTAAGAAATTATCTCGTATGTTGCTAATGAAGTAACAAGTAACTTTTTTAGGTTCTACATCATCTGTTTGATGAGAATTTTATTTTTGAAATTGGCACACCTGTCAAACGAAAAATCACGGTGTTCTGTTTGTAGGTTATAAACATACACATTGTTTCTGTGAGTGTAAGTTTAATATAGTTTCTGTTCTAATTAGCGAAGGATTTCTGGTGTTTTGAATCTTTTAAGTTATAAACGTTATTAAAATGCCACGAAATTGTGTAAATTGGGTGAACAACTCTTGTTACATTCGTTGTGAAGTAACATTTTCAGCACAGGAAAGGGTACTGCCACGTCATCTATTGGCATTATTTTGGTATAGAGGTGGGGGGCCACGATAAGTGATGAGCTACACATATATGCTGCAACTCTTGTTCTATACTACTACGAGAATGGCTGAAAAATAATACACGTTTTATCGCTTTTGCTGTAACTATGGTTGGGCGAGAGCCTACAAGCCATACAGATGACTACTATTTCACCTTGATTCCACCTATAAAGACAGGATTGTCAATGAAAGCAGACAAGAACAGTTCAGTATCCGAATCATTCATCCACAGATAATAAACCACACCGACTGAGTCTATCGGAATTGAGTGATCTCATTCGAGACCTTTGTTTGTCAAAGGAGCAAGGATAACTTTTAGGGCCGAATTACAGCAACGGAATCTTCTCCAATGTCATGTCAGGGTCTCACATTCCAGACAGTCAGAGGGAATTACTTTTTCATTTTGAGAAGAAAAACAATCTTAATATCTGCTGCGATAATAATGGTTTGATGAAATCTTTGATTCTGAACCATGATCCTATGGAATGGAGGCTATTCGTAGACTCCTCGAAACTACGTTTGAAAGCTGTATTACTTCGCAAAGGCAAGCGCCTTCCTTCTATTCCTATTGGTCACGCAGTTCACAAGAAGGGGACTTATGCTAACATGAAAGCCGTCCTCGACTAAATTAAATATACTGAACACAAATGGAAATGATGTGCCCATCTAAAAGTTATCGCTGTTTACTTAGGAATGCAACTAGGCTGCTTTTTATGTGTGTGGGATAGTAGGGACAGAAAATCACAGTATACTCAAGCAGAATGGCCTACAAAAATTCTTAACCTTACTCAGAAAAATGTCATTGCTGAGCCTCTCGTGGACCCAAAAGATGCAATTCTTCAACTCCTACATATAAGTCTGTGGTTGATATAAAATTTTATCTAAGCAAAATGGTTGAAATGCCTCTAAGCACTATGGGACTTAACTTCTGAGGTCATCAGTCCCCTAGAACTTAGAACTACTTAAACCTAACTAACCTAAGGACATCAGACACATCAATGCCCGAGGCAGGATTCGAACCTGCGACCGTAGCGGTCGCGCAGTTCCAGACTGAAGCGCCTAGAACAGCTCGGTTACCCCGGCCGGCTTATCAAAGCAATTAACGAAGAAGAACAGGTCTTTAAGTACTAAAGAGGTAAATTTCCAACATTAAATAATGAAAAGGAAGATAAGGTATTTTTGTTGGACAACAAATTTGTCAACTTGCAAAGCATGCTGTTCTTGATCGAGTTTTGGAGGGGGGGGGGGGGGGGGGCGGGAAGGAAGCTTCCCAGGCCTTCAAGGGAGTTATTCATGGAGCTTTGGACAACAAAACAGACGATAAGTATTCTTAGTTAGTGGCAGTATGCCTGCAGAAACACCATTAACTCGGATGCAGCGTGTCCTTTAAGGTGCATTTTCTCCACTCCCAAGCAGTCTTTTCCCTACTCGGTGTGTAGCTGTCAGTGATAAGCATGGTGAAAGGTTCCATCAGGAAATTATTGTAATGGAACCGAAATATCAGGGCCACTGGAATGAAGCAATGCTAGTAGATTACTCACTCACAAGAGTAAATTCAAAAGACAAAGAGCTCCTGAAGCCACCACTTGTTCCGAGTTCTTCCATCAATTTAGAACTCTTGGAATGTAATGGTCATTAAAAAAAATCGACTGGACTTCGAATGTAGTTGACATATTTCATTAGAAGTGTCTTTTTCTCTTAATCCGCTAAAATAAAATATTTCCACCCATTGTGAATCACAGGAAGCAGAGCTAAATTTTTTTCTCTGTCACTTTTGTTTTTAACCCAGAATTAGTAACATTTGACCCATGAAGCGACGTAAATACTCAGAAATAGCTTTTTTTCTTTGCCAGTGCGGTCATTTGTAGTCTGTAGCTAATTTCCTTAATTTTAGCATGACCTGACGGTAACGATAAATGTGGCACATATGTTCGTGTTTTTGAGTGGTTGTATTCTCGTATTTCCATATGTATGTATGGTGTACCGTCTGTTCAAAACTACATGGGTGATTTTTCTAACGGGATAGAACTGGAAGAAATGCAGAAGGGATATGCAGGCCAAACAGGAGGGAAAGTTACTGTGTGTTAACAGTGAGGAGACCCAGGTACACACGCTGGAGAAACGACTTCTCATGAACAGCAATTCGGTTCTCACACTATGTTCAATACTTGCTCGTCGGCGTCGGGGTCAAAGACAGCAGAGGAAGTGGTGAATCCACCATATACTAGCTGACAGGTCAACAGAGGGAAAGTCCGTTCCCTTATATTAGACACCGAAAGGAATATTCGATATATATTTTTGAGTATCATCAAATGTCAATTAATTCATTCGAAAACTTATTTCGGTAGTCAAAACTGACATTAAAAATAAATATCAGGACTTGTTGTTTTTCATTGTTCTGCTGGTTGTGGAAAACAGCAATTACTGCTTTAGGTATATTGATTTGTAAGGCTACGGCAAGTAAGGAGGATAGATTTGTCCAAAGCAGCAGACCTAAGGAAAAAAATTTACACATAGACATTACATTTGTCTCCATCGAAACCTCTTGAAAACTGACATAACCGCACACGTGTTCCATTTGTATTTGTGGCGGAGGAGGCATTTTTCTTACGGGCAAACATCTTAAGACCTGTCCAGAAAAAAAGTACCTCGACTTAAGAAAAAATTCAACTGCTGATGATCAGGAGCTAGGCGTATTGTTGAATCCACATTTGGCATTTAGCAAGTAAATGGCGGGGTTTGCACCAGCCAACAAATGCGAGTATTGAATTTGTTGACTTAATAGTTACACATGTTGCGTATTTCATAAATTATTTTGTGACAATTGTTAATGATAATAGATTTGACATGTCCATTTAACAAATTGCAAGCTATGTCTGCCTGAGGAACTAGAGGTAACACAAACGGAAAATTTGTCAAAGGCCACACTGTAGAGTATTATTTCTGTCGTAGTTGTAGATGAGAGCCTTGGCAAAACTGCTATAAGGAGTATATCTTGCATTGTTGTTCTACCCGGAATGTTAAGAAGAAATTGCTTCTAAATATACATTGGGGAACATTAATAAATAACATACCCAGAGGGAAGAAAGGCACAAACGAGAAACTTTGCAAATAAGTGCAGTGAGATCCGATATGCAGATGATCCAAGACTGATGCCATTGCGCATGCCCATACATTCTTCAATGCTGCTACGATCGGACAGGGAGCTCTTTTTAAATGGTGCATAGTTGACGAGTCATAAAAGTGACGATCAGGACTTTAGTGGTCTCAGAATGCCAAGTAGGCATGTTGCACGACGTTTCTCACAGTTAAACCAGTTTGAGGGGGACATAATTTAGCCGTGTTGGGCTCATGTATGCGTTGGTGTAACCATGGTTCCTATTCTGTGTGTGGTTTCCCATGGTTATTGCGATTAAGCTGTTGTTCGCTCTCTCTGTGAGAGGCAGCAATGGTGTGTATCGATATTCGTACCTTGTAAAATCTTTGGTCTGGTGCTTATAGTTTCCGGCTGCGCTGTGTGCGAGCGGTCGGTCGGTTGGCTTGGAGCAGCGAGGAAATCTCTGTGGGGCGTGGTTTCGCCGGGCCCGCTGGCGGTCTCTATGCAGTGTCGGAGTGTTTGCGGATTTTCCCATTGCTAGGAGGTCATTGGCTCACCGACCCTGGTTGAGTCTGGATTTAATTTATCGGCAAGTCAAGACTATTCACATTGTGCCATTTGGTTCTCGTTGTTAGCTGTTGGGACATTCCGACGAGCAACAACGTGCAACGTGTGTGTTCGAGTTGGCGAAGGTTTAGTGACCGTCTGGTGGATTCTAACTGTATTTGGGTACTTGCACCAGCGGAATTTTCTGCATTATGGCCGTTAACGTTCCGGTTACCTGCCCTGGCTGTTGACGTAAATTTAGGCAGAGTCCTTTCCTCACTGTGTTGTCGCTGTCCAGCACGGTGTGTAGTTCGACAGCTTAATGTATTCCTGGTTGTGGGCGTCCATGGCTTTTACGTTTGCATTGAACTCCCGGTTGTGTGCTGGTCGAGTGGAGCGCAAGTTACCTTGTCGGTGGGTCCATTGATTGTCTGTTGGTTGGGCTGTCGTCGGATCGAGAATGGTTGGGCCGACTGCCTGTCTCACCTAAGTGAACGTTAATATTTCAAGTGCAGCTCGACCCCCGAAACTTCTGAGCACCGTTAGCTGCACTGCCTTTTCTTATTTTCTGCTGTGTGTTTTTGTATGGCCCATTGCCGATGGTTCTGAATTAAATTTGAATTGTTTTTAATGGTGTTTTAAGTCATGGGCCTTCAGGTGTTTTAAATTTCCTTGCTTTTCAAGTGTTAGATTGTTTGGGCCTTCAGCATGACTAATATATTGTTTAAAGATAAAGCCTCGGGCCTTCTGCCTGATAAAAGTTATTTTAGTTGTGTTTTAAGTCATGGGCCTTCAGCCATTTTAAAATTAAAGTTCCTTGCTTGTCAAGTTTTATATTGTTTGGGGCCTCCAGCCTAATTTAAGGCTTTGTTGTTTAAATTTATTTTACCTTCAGTTTTACGTCATGGGGCCTTCAGCCGTTTTTAAATTAAGGATCTTTGTCTTTCGAGCACCAGACTGTTTGGTGCCTTCAGCCTAATTGAAGATAAGGCCTTCTGCCTTCTGGTCTTTTATTTAATTTTACCTTGAGTCTTAAATCATCGGTCTTCAGCCGTCTTTAAATTAAAGTTCTTGCTTTTCAAATGTTAGATTTTTGAGCCATCAGCCAAATTATAGAACTTACTTAAAGTGAGGCCTTCTGCCTCCTAAATATTCTGTTTGGCGTCTGAATTTTGAGTTAATGCCTTTTAGCCTTTTTTTTTTAAATTAAAGTGGTTGTGTAGCGTATTCAGCCGATAACTATGTTCAAGAATTTGTACTGTAATGTTTGGTCCAATAAATAAACTGATATGTGTTCGAGTGTAACTGACAGCCGCTCATTTTGGCAGCTTTCCACAATTCCAACTACCTGTCTTGTCCTGCGGGCATAGCAGGGCTTCTCAGTAATCACCGCAAGCTGGTCGACACGCCGTGTGGTTTGCCAGGCCGATCGTTCAGTGTGCTCCTTCAGACGACGTTGGCAGCACTGGACACGAAATGACAGCCACGTGCGCCATACCGGGTCTCGAATAACCGGTAAGAAGACGATGCGAGAGGATCGAATGTTTATCCGACAAGCGATCAGGGATGCTACAGTGACACGCTTCACGATGCATGCAAATTTACGGCTGCCAGTTGTACTAAAAGCGTTTCCAGACGCCTTGTGGCTGCGAATTTGCAATCCAGGCGCCCTTGTCAAGTACTGCCATTAACACCAAGACATCGACGACTCCGTCTTCAGTGGTACCAAGCCAGAACGACGTGGCCTGACACAGACTGGCAAAACGTGGTGTTATGAATCTTGATTTGTTTTGGGGACAGATCTTAACCGCATACAGGTATGGAGGCAACCTGGTGAACGGTACAGTTCCACCCACGCTGTCGCGCGGCACACCACCACCTGCACAGCCAGCATAATGGTTTGCGGGCCCACAGCCTATGATAGCCGCTCACCTCTAATTGTGGTTCGTGGAACCTTAACGAGCCAGCGTGACGGTGTTGACATTCTTCAACCCCATGTGAGACTTTTCCTGCATGGTCTACCAGGGTCAATTTTCCAGCAAGATAATGCTCGTTCGCATACAGCTCGAGTTGCCCAAGACGTGCTACATGGTGTTCCGACTCTTGCATGGCTGGCCCGCTCCGCTGATTTGTCCCCAGTACTGCATCTATGGGACCTGCTATGAAACGCCAGATACCTCTCTGTCACTTTGTACATTATCTTGTGGTGGCTGTTCAGAGCCTGTCGTCCAGTCCGCTTCAGAACGTCAGACTTGTAATCAGCTCGATGCCGGACCGTGTTGCGCCATGCATTTTTAATGTTGCACTGCATTTGTCTACTTGTATTCACTGTATTTTTTTTAAATGTTCTGGTTTTGTGATAAGGTCCTAGTAGGCCTAGTAAATTTCATTCCGATCCGATACTCCTCTCTTGGTGCGCTATTTTCGATGACTGAGTGTATGTGGAGAAAGTAGTTTTCACTCTTGTCAACTTTATTTCTTTCTTTCAGCTCCATTTTCACCCACTCCTCTTAATAAGTGCTATGGTAAGTCTTCATGCTGCTGTTTTTGTGGTCTGAACGCCTTGGTTCGTAAATATACGTATATTGTTCCATATACAGAAAACAGCTTACTGTCAACACAACCAATGTTGCACATCACCACGGAAATGCCGTGATCGGCAGCCCATAACGGACTGAACGCCGCATGGAAAACGGCTCTTGCGGCCACGCAGTCACGCTGCTGGACACTATGCTGGGAAATGGGCCGGAACACGTCGCGTTTGTAGCAGCGGCGTGAATTCCGGCGCTGAGTAGCCACCCTGGGTAAAGCCTCCTCTCACGGGAAGTGAAAACGTACATGCACGAACGAAGGAAGCAAGATTGGGTTTAACGTCCCGTCGACACCGTGTTCAGTAGAGACGGAGCACAATCTCGGATTGTGTCAAGTATGGTGAAGGAACTCGTCCGTGTCATTTCAAATGAATCATGGCGGCATTTGCCTAGAACAATTTAGGGAGGTCACGGAAGACCTAAATCTGGATGGCCGGACGCGGGTTTGAACCATCATCCTCCGTAATGTGAATCCATTGTGCTAACCACTGTACGCGCACGAGGAGCTTGTGACGTCACAGTGTGGAACTCTACGTTGCATTACAGTGCGACGCGTGGATGGAGAATGCGACATGTCAGATTTTAGCATCGTGGAGAGGAAAGTGGCAAACGAGATGTGTCATCAGTTATACTCCACAAACAGATCTTAGGAGACGCCATATTGCATCGAGTCAAACTGTACTTCGTGTTCCCTTTATTATGTGTTCGTGGTGTAAATACAAGCTGTTTCAAACTATCAGCACATTGAAGATTTCCCGAATACACGTAGTTTCGGATACGATTTGTTTCAGTACTATGATAGGACACTACATGTCGGTAGTAAATGGCTTCCCATATTTGATGCTCTCAGTGTCGTAACTTGTGTGCTATGATGATGATGATGATAGATGGTTTTCGGGGCCCCCAACTGCGCGGTCATCAGCGCCTGTACAAAGTCCCAATTTTTCACGCAGTCCAATTTTTTCACAGTCCAATATAGCTACTATAACGAATGATGATGATGATGATGATGAAATGATGAGGACAATACAAATACCTAGTCCCCAGGAAGAGAAAATCCGCGACCACGCCGGGAATCGAATCCGAACCCCGTGATACAGAGGCAGCAACGTTAGCCACCAGACCACGAGCTGTGGACAACTTATGTGCTATGAAAGTATAACGTTTCATTGCTATGGCACAATGATGATCTATCAAAAGCACATCGTTCCTGGTACAATTAGTCGTAGTTAAACATCAGGTAATGACATTCGTTGATATAGTCATTACACAATGTATACCATATTTCCAAGGCACTGCTACCATGTCAAGGACACAGTGTGGTTGATAGCGTTGTGAACTATAATGTGAGAGGTAGCAGGTTTGCATCTAAGTACAAAATATTTTTTTCACATTTCGTTTTCAAAAAGATTATGTAAGTTTCTAATTAATTTAACAGAAGTGTTATCTGCGTTGCCGGTGTTCTTCATGGCAAATTAATGTTTTTCCTGAAATTCTTGTTGCATAGGCCAACAACTAGAATCTTTGCCCAGAGTCCAGAAACCTGAACCTGACTGCCACTCTTTGTCAGAAAGTACACACAAGCTACGCTCTAGAAGTTTTTGTAATTATGAAACTTTATGTAAAATATATACACATGTCTCTTGCTTTTTATGGACTGAATCATGTTTGTACGAGGGAGGAGTGAAATGAAAATCTTAAATGTGTAATTAAAAATCAACAGTTCCCACCATCACTCCGTACGTTGGCTGTACAGTTACCAATGCTCTAGCAGCAGCATGCTACAGACAAGCGGAACACGGCCACAATACCAGTTCAAAATCTCTGTCCCACTCGCGACATTCACCAAGGAAAAACTGCTTTCTCTTACACGTTTCCTAGGGAATGAAGATAAGAAATATATTGAAATCGGCGAGTAGAAGTCCAGTGTTTGTCAGTGCACCAAGTGTATGAGTGGAGTAGAAAGTTCGGAAATGGCGTGAGATCTGTGACAGACACTCAGGAGTCGGGTGAGGCACAACGCGTTATGACGCCGGAGTCTACTGCAGCATTTGAAGCCATTGTGATGGCAAATCGCCAAGTGACAATGGATGAAATTGCCGTAAATCTGAACGGTACTCTTAACTCAGCACATCACGTAGTTCATGAAGTGCTGAAGTTTCACAAAGTTTCTGCAAAATGGGTGCTACGACAGCTCACTCCAGATCTGAAAGAGTGATGTCTTGACGTCAGTGGAGATCTTTCGCGGCGCTTTGAAGCAGAAAGTAATGGCTTCTTCATGAGGACAGTTACAGGAGACAAAAATTGAGTACAGTAGCGTCAATCCAAAACAAAGAGAACAAGAAAGAATGGGTCCAGTCCTCATCGCGAAACCTCAAGGAGTTCCAGACGCAGTCATCTGTAGGGAAGGTTTTGGCGACTCCTTTTTTGGGATGAACAAGGCGTTGTCTTGTAACACTACACAACCAAGGGAAACATCATCACCAGCTCGTCATACTCCAATTCGTTAAAAAAATCTGCTTTGGCCTGCAATAAAATCAAAGCGACGTGAACTTCTGATTACAGGTGTCCTTTTGGAGCGTGTGTAAGACGGCCATTGATGATGTTATTGTATGTGTTAATATTTGTAAAGGTAAATGATATATTTGAAGAATTCTGGTCACAGAAACAGTTGTTAGGCGACAGTATCTGTGTATCCGGGATCAGGCATCAGGATCAGGTTCGAAATGGCTCTGAGCACTATGGGACTTAACATCTATGGTCATCAGTCCCCTAGAACTTAGAACTACTTAAACCTAACTAACCTAAGGACAGCACACAACACCCAGCCATCACGAGGCAGAGAAATCCCTGACCCCGCCGGGAATCGAACCCGGGAACCCGGGCATGGGAAGCGAGAACGCTACCGCACGACCACGAGATGCGGGCTCAGGATCAGGCATCAGGGATCCGACAGTTCGCAGGTATGCGGCATTAGATGTCTCCGTGCGGCTGTCGTTCGGTCAGCATGTGAACACGTGGGAATGATCTACTGCAGAGATCCATGTTCAGCAATGTAGGATGAACGGCGTGCGTGCACCAGCGTTGCGTTGTATCGACATAGATGCCACAGATGATCATCTATCCTATTTTACAGAGCAGACAATTCTCCGAATCCTACGTTCTGTGAAGAGTCATGGATGTCCAACCATTTAGCGCCTAGTGGTAGATTCACTGTGCTTCTACCTCTTTCCGTAGATGCCCACGACAGTAGCACGTGAACATTCGACCAACTTCTCCGCTTTCGAGATACTCTTTCAAAGACTCTGCGTAATAATGACTTGCCATTTATCAGAGTTACTTAGCTCAATGGATTTCCCCATTTGCAGCTCATAACTTCGCTATGGTGGTCCCCCGTTCGTGTCTGTTCCGCTTACATGCTTTCCTTATCATGTGCCCGCAACGCCACCAGGTGGCATCCAACGTCGCGGTGGGCAGTGGTCATAATGATTTGGCTTACCAGTGTATTTGGAGTAACAAATTATTAGGACGATGTACAAACAGTTTGAAAAATTTCATTTCCTGATATCGTTGTCGAATTTTCGACATGCTGCTAACTCCTTTGTTACTGAAGTTAGGTGAACGCAGTAGTTGAACTAAATCTTGAAAATACATCACGGTTTCATTTGGTATAAACCATATCTCTGTCAGAGTTCTCCAACACGAGATAATTTAAGTTAAATATGACACAATGACCTGCTCTCGCATCGAGTACTGATCGGTCGACAGAATGGTTTCGTCATCAGAAGAAGATCGGTAGTTTCGTTATTAACCTTTATTTCCTGATCCGCTCAAGTCATTTCTAAGGTAACGTAAATAAGGGTTATAGTTGTTAATAGCAGTGACAAAATTTAACTTAAACTGTCCAAAGGATACAATAACAGTACCTCAGTATTGTGACAACTACACGCTCAAAAAAATAAAATAAAATAAAAGTTTGAGACTGGATGTTTAATTGGACTCCGGCGAACCGTGGGCAGTTACAGCGTCAAAGTACGATGTGATTGACATATTACAGAGACGACAGATGGAGAGGACCAGGTAATTGTCAGAGAGGCACTCAGAGCTCCAGATTAATCATTATCACTTATCCGACGTGGAACTACCCCTTCAGTGACCGCGGTAAGGAGTCAGATCTCATGGCGCCTTTTGCACCGACTACTACACCAACAAGCCAGTTTGCAGTAGTGTCGGGCACGTTCGGCCTGGAATCTGATTGACTCTGGTAGAATTGTCTTCAGTGATAAGTCCAGCGCCGGCCGGAGTGGCCGAGCGGTTAAAGGCGCTACAGTCTGGAAGCGCACGACCGCTACGGTCGCAGGTTCGAATCCTGCCTCGGGCATGGATGTGTGTGATGTCCTTAGGTTAGTTAGGTTTAAGTAGTTCTAAGTTCTAGGGGACTTATGACCACAGCAGTTGAGTCCCATAGTACTCAGAGTCATTTGAACCATTTTTTTTGATAAGTCCAGCTTCGAACTGAGTCTCGATGACAAGCAAAGAAGTGTCTGGAGACGGACCCCAAAGTGGTAGGATACCAACCTCAATGTCACTCGTAGAATGGTCTGAAACCAGGAAGATGGTCTGGAGTGCCATTTGATTTCATAGTTGGACCCCTTCAGTTGTCATCCAATGGCTCTGAGCACTATGGGACTCAACTGCTGAGGTCATTAGTCCCCTAGAACTTAGAACTAGTTAAACCTAACTAACCTAAGGACAGCACAAACATCCATGCCCGAGGCAGGATTCGAACCTGCGACCGTAGCGGTCTTGCGGTTCCAGACTGCAGCGCCTTTAACCGCACGGCCACTTCGGCCGGTCTCAGTTGTCATCCGTGGCACTCCCTGCACAGAGGTAAATCGATGATACTTAATGCCCATTTTTGTTGCCCTTCATGGCAAGCCACCCTGGGCTTACACTTTAGTAAGATGAGGCACCTTCCACACAAGAAGAGGACTTTTACTGCTTCCTCTGAGGTTGCTCAACCCTACCTTGGCCAGCGTTACCGTCACAGCTCTCCCCAATTGAGAACGTTTGGAGCATTGTGGGCAGGGCTCTCCAACCATCTCGGAATTTTGGCGATCTAACGCGCCAATTTGACAGAATTTGGCACGACATCCTTTAGGAGGGCGTCCAACAATTCTGTCAAGCAATAACAAGCCGTACAACTGGTTGCATAAGGAACAGAGTTGCATCAATGCGTTACTAACATGCTCAATTCTTGAAGCCCTTTCTCTTGAATGAATAATGTAATTTTTTCTGAAACTGTAATCATTTCTTTGACTGTACATGTACATAAAATCTACCGATTTCAGGCCATTTCAGATTATTCCTTTGTGGTGCATCCGTTTCTTTTGTCTTAAAGTGTATATTGTAAGCAATGATGCTTATTTTATGTGTTACAAATTGTATGAACTTCACTTGGAGTTATTGGCTAATATCAGCCAACTTATAAAAATGTCAACACTCACGAATTATATTTATGTTATGCATCTGCTTTCTACTGTAAACGGCACACTTCAGATATGCAACTGCATCTGTGTGTGCATTATGTCTGTGGTTATGTTGGGAAAACTCCACTGGCATCATTCTCATTGCCTGACAGGTGCTTGAAGTATCGCTGTCAAAGTTAGTCTTCTGATTTAATGAAATAATCATCTCCACTGCTTCACTCTTCCAATCTCTTTCCATTATGCTCTGTACATGACTGACAGTTTTTGGTAGTCTTCAGAGGTGATGTTCCTAACAGATTCCCTTCTGAGTGATCCGTCTCAATCCAGACTTTAATTTGGGCCCATATCAGGATTGGGGAGAAGTTTGTGGCACAACTTGACTAGAAGAAGGGATCGGTTGGTAGGACATGTCCTGAGGCATCAAGGGATCACAAATTTAGCATTGGAGAGCGGCGAGGAGGGTAAAAGTCGTAGAGGGAAACCAAGAGATGAATACACTAAACAGATTCAGAAGGATGTAGGTTGCAGTAGGTACTGGGAGATGAAGGAGCTTGCACAGGATAGATTAGCATGGAGAGCTGCATCAAACCAGTCTCAGGACTGAAGACCACAACAACAACAACAACATCAACTTCGTAGGATTGAAATGATAGTGATATGGCGCGAGAGGTGGCATGCCAGTCTCTCAGGTTCACAACATTGTCAGTGAGATTATCGTTCGTATTTTAGGTCATGATCTCGGTGGGCCCCAGTACTTTGTTTGGTATGTAAGGTTTATGCCTTTTTTTCATGGGGAAACTATGGGCAGAATTTTCTTATAACTGCTTGTAGAACCTGTAAAGAACTTATACCCAAGTGGCTGCGGTGGAGATGATGGAGGACGGGGAGAGAGATGAATAGGGGGCCATAAATGCTGAGTGCAGTGACCTGGCTGTGTGCGTGATTCTGGGAAGCAACACTCAGTCGATCGCGCCTACAGAGTGACTTCTGGTGGAAGCCCTCTCCTTCCACTTGGGGTCAGACAGAACGGCGCCAGTTCGCAGAACATTTTACCTGGGCCAGGTGGCAGTCCATTGTGAAGGCACCCAGTTGGTGGAGAGTGGCTGCAGGAAGAGACACTGCTGTATACTGAGCTCTCGTGCAAACGGTGGGAAGATCATAAAACACGTGCATACTCATGGCAGAAGCTGAGACAATAGGGGCAGAGAGCCTGGTGTACGTGTATAGCGGAGGCAAGATGGTAATCTCCCCAGCTCCCTGACACCAGGAATTAGCCAATTTTCTTTAGTCATGGCATGACTGGGAAGATTAACAGCCTTCTATCATAAACTGGGAATGGTCAGCCCAGAAAGACTAAATCTTTCCATAAATGATGTTTTTTGCTGCCATGCTTACCGTGGGAAAGATGCCTCCCTAGTCCACAATATTCTTTTTTCAGACAAAAGAGATTTGAAGTCGCTGATCGACTTCTTTTAGGACATGCAAGTGGATGCTTGCTCCTCATAGAGTGGGAACCACGGTGCTGTGTCTGGATTTGTTCCAGGCCAACAGGACAGAGATTTAATGAGTAGAGGATAGTTCGATTGGTTTTTGAAATGTGGGGTAGATTTTTTATTTGGTAATTCGGCTCCCGTACCGAGTCTTGGTGGAAGGTGGCTCTATTTCTTTGTCTTCTTCGTGTTCTGGTGTTTCCCTTGAGGAGAACTTCAGGTCTTTCCCTAGTTTGTGAGACTTGTGGTCTGTGTCTTGAGGTGGAGTAAGAGCCAGTATCGTAGTTTGCAGATTTTGGTGGATACGTCAACGCACCACTCCTCGCACACAGTGCGCCTTCTTCTGTTGACACCTGAATCAAGATGAAAGGGTAAAATATTACTGCACTGGTGTAGGGTTGTTAAATAACATTCACAACTCCCTGTTCTCTGATGAACGATAGTTTGTTATATACTTGGTCATAGTTGATTCCATTCGGATTGAGTCTAGCCTCACAGTGGACACATGTAAACAAAGTTAGGTTGTGTGGTAAATAGGATTAATTCAGGGGAGCATTTATATAGCTTCCACCCCAATGAATGCTTTGCCAATCAAACACTATTTCTTTTTGGACTTGTGTTTGTCATTTTTGTGTAAGGTTTTCAGATAATTGTGGTTACCAAAGGATTAATAAAACTTGTAATTATTTTGTAAACTTAAATATGCCACTGTTGTCATCCATACTCTCTGAACTATTTACTATTTTTAATTAATTTGTGGTGATACATGGGTACACCAGTAATTTAAGGTTCAACCACATTACGTTAACTGCTTTAATTATTAATTTGACCACACAGACATAGGCAAAAAAAGTGTCATGAATAAATTCATGAATTCTTGAATAATAATTAATGATGGAGCGCACGATTTGAAGGTTATTGAAAAACTGACACTTTTCTTCATGTAAAAATAAAAGAATTTCGCATCACTCGGACATATATTTATGATTTAAGCAAGTGACTACTTGCTAGGTGGAGGCCTAATGACTGAATGCACGTATGTTTCTCTTTTCTCGTCGATTTCGCACATGGGGAAATGTGATTAATAGAGGGATGTTAGTTTCATAAGCTCCTTCTTTCTAAGATTACGATGCCCAAACCGAACGATGTGCTTTGCAACAGTAGTCATCGACAACCGAAAAATATGGAGTGTTACCAGGAACAAATGTTGAAGGTTTCCGCAAATTTAGAATTAGTCGGTCTACAAACCACTTTATAGATGTAACATGGTTCATTTCTTACTGATAAGCTGCTAAGTACTCTAAGGATCCCCCTCCCCTCCCTCGCCGCCGTCATGGACCATGGTCCTTACCGTTGGTGGGGAGGCTTGCGTGCCTCAGCGATACAGATAGCCGTAACTTGGGTGCAACCACAAAGGATGGGTATCTTTTGAGAGCCCAGACAAACGTGTGGTTCCTGAAGAGGGGCAGCAGCCTTTTCAGTAGTTGCAGGGGCAACAGTCTGACCTTGTAACACTAACCAAAACGGCCTTGCTGTGCCAGTACTGCGAATGGCTGAAAGCAAGTGGAACCTACAGCTATAATTTTTCCCAAGGACATACACCTTTACTGTATGGTTAAATGATGATGGCGTCCTCTTTGGTAAAATATTCCGGATGTAAAATAGTCCCCCATTCGAATCTCTGGGAGGACGACGTTATCAAGAGAAAGAATACTGGCGTTCCACGGATCGGAGCGTGGAATGTCAGATACCTTAATCGGAAAGGTAGGTTAGAACATTTAAAAACGGAAATGGGTATGTTAAAGTTAGATATAGTGGGAATTAGTGAAGTTCTGTGGCAGGAGGAACAAGTCTACTGGTCAGGAGACTACTGAGTTATAAATGCAGAATCAATAGGGGTAATGCAGGAGTAGGTCTAATAATGAGTAAAAAAATATGAGTGCGGGTAAGCTGCTACAAAACAGCATAGTGAACGCATTATTGTAGCCATTATAGACTCGAAGCCCACGCCCAAGACAGTAGTACACGTTTATATGCCTACTAGCTCCGCAGATGAAGAAGAGATTGATGAAATGTATGATGAGATATAAGAAATAATTCAGATAGTGAAGGGAGACGATAATTTAATAGTCATGGGTGACTTGACTTCGATAGTGGAAAAAGGAAGAGAAGGAAACGTAGTAGGTGAATATGGAATTAGGGTAATGAATGAAAGAGGAACCCGCCTGGTAGAATTTTGCACAGAACGTAACTTAATCATAGCTTGGTTCAAGAATCATGAACGAAGGTTGTATACATGGAAGAGACCTGGAGATTTTGGAAGGTTTCAGATATATTATATAATGTCTAGATTTAGGAACCAGATTTTGAATTGTAAGATATTTCCAGTGGCAGATGTGGGCTCTGATCACAATCTATTGGTTATGAACTGTAGATTAAAACTGAAGAAACTGCAAAAAGGTGAGAATTTAAGGAGATCGGACCTGGATAAACTGGCTAAACCAGAGGTTGAACAGAGTTTCAGGGAGAGCATTAGGGAACTATGGACGAGAATGGGGGAAAGAAATACAGTAGATGAAGAATGGGTAGCTTTGAGAGATGAAATAGTGAAGGCAGCAGAGGATGAAGTAGGTAAATAGACGAGGGCTAGTAGAAATCCTTGGGTAACAAAAGAAATATTGAATTTAATTGATGAAAGGAGAAAATATAAAAATGCAATAAATGAAGCAAGCCAAAAGGAATACAAACCTTTCAAAAATGAGCTCGACAGGGAGTGCAAAATGGCTAAGCAGGGATGGTTACGGGACAAATGTAAGGATGTAAAGGCATATATCACAAGGATTAGATAGATACTGTCCACAGGAAAATTAAAGAGACCTTTGGAGAATAGAGAACCGCTTGTATGACTATCAAGACTTCAGATGGAAACCCAATTCTAAGCAAAGAAGGGAAAGCAGAAAGATGAAGGAGTATGTATAGAGGGTCTACACAAGGGCGATGTACTTGAGGACACTATTATGGAAACGGAAGAGCATGTAGATGAAAATGAAATGGGAGATATGATACTGCGTGTAGAGTTTGACAGAGCGCCGAGAGACCTAAATCTAAACAATGGCCCGGGAGTAGACAACATGCCATTAGAACTACTGATAGCCTTGTGAGAGCCAGCCCTGACGAAACTCTACCATCTAGTGAGCAAGATGTATGAGATAGGAGAAATACCATGAGGCTTCAAGAAGAATATAATTATTCCAATCCCAAAGAAAGCAGGTATTGACAGATGTGAAAATTACCGAACTATCAGTTTAATAAGTCGCGGCTGCAAAATACTAACACAAATTCTTTACAGACGAATGGAAAACCGGATAGAAGCCGACCTCGGGGAAGATCAGTTTGGATTCTGTAGAAATGGTGGAACACGTGAGGCAATACTAACCCTACGACTTATCTTAGAAGTTCCAGAAAAAAGAAGTTTACACACTGTCCAATTCTTTCTTCGCATTCCAGTAATGTCTCCGTTTGGTTACCTCTGTGCAGGATTCCGTCGGGGCAGACGCCGGACATGCGGGAGTACGAGTCCTTCCCGGAGAAATCCTGCTGGTCAGCTGCGTGTCCGTTCTCCCTGCTGAAACCCATGGTCGCAGACAAACCCTTCATGTGAAGCTCTGGACAGAAGACAGAAGCTGTGAGAAGCAACCGGTGACAAGCAGAACTTCGTTCAGCCGGCCGCTGGTGGCCGAGCGGTTCTGGCGCTACAGTCTGGAACCGCGCGACCGCTGCGGTCGCAGGTTCGAATCCTGCCTCGGGCATGGATGTGTGTGTTGTCCTTAGGTTAGTTAGGTTTAAGTAGTTCTAAGTTCTAGGGGACTTATGACCTCAGCAGTTGAGTCCCATAGTGCTCAGAGCCATTTTTTAGTACTTCGTTCAGGAAATACAGATGGAGGATTGCAAATGCTTGTTGAATAAATAACTTTAGCACTCAGGCATGTCGAGCTATACATTTTGCTCAAAGCAATTGTTGACAGATTACAGAATTACGCTGTTTCAAAAAATTGTTGTAGCCTTTCTTATAGATATAAATATTACTGCCGCTCTCGTTATGAAGAGCTAATCATACTTTGGATGTATTTTTGTATGATCTACGTGAATTTATATTCATTTGACATGAACTGAGATTCGTTTGCTCCTCACAAGATATATATTTATCTCTCTCTCTCTCTCTCTCTCTCTCTCTCTCTCTCTCTCTCTCTCCCTCTCTCTCCCTCTCTCTCTCTCCCTTTGGTGGCTATACGCTCTCTAGCCACTGTAATGTGACCACCTGTCAGAAACCTGAATAACCACCTTTTCACCCAATACGTGCTGGAAGAGAGCAGTGAAGTTCTGACAAGGACATTGAGCCGTGATGTTTGCAGAGCCGCTGCCAGCTGCGCTAGGATTCCCGGTTGAAGATCCATGGCGTGAACAGCCCGATCGAGGTGGTCCCACAGATTCTCGATTACGTTTAAATCCGGAGAGACTGGTGTGCAGGGGTGTATGCTAAACTCAACCTGGTGCTCTTCGAATTACGCACGTACACTGCGAGCAGTGTGACACATTTCATTGTCATATTGATAGATGCCAACATGCCGAGGAAAAGCAAAATGCATGTAGAAGTCGACATGGCCACAAGGAAAGATGCTTCATTGTGTTGATCCACTCTGCCTGCCAGAATTACGGGATCTTCCAAAGAACAAACTTAGCCTGTTCTGCCGCGCGGGATTAGCCGAGCGGTCTTAGGTGCTGCAGTCATGGACTGCGCGGCTGGTCCCAGTGGAGGTTCGAGTCCTCCCTCGGCCATGTGTGTGTGTGTTTGTCCTTAGGATAATTTAGTTTAAGTAGTGTGTAAGCTTAGGGACTGATGACTTAGCAGTTAAGTCCCATAAGATTTCATACACATTTGAACATCTTTTTTAGCCTGTTCTGAAATGTTTCCACCCTTGGCCCTACAGCCAATGATCATGCCCTTTTGTTTGGACGTCAGATAAATTGCCTGATTTCCTCATTACGACAACGACTGCACTGTTTCCCGCGCCCCCCTCCCCCCTCCCCCCCGCACACACACCGACTCGATTTATACGGCCAACTCTGCTAGTGCTCCCACCTGCCATCTATGAATGGTTTATTGCACGCTGATGTCGAACATACGTGGTGGTCACATTAATGTGATTTGACCATGTACTTTTTTCAACAAAACACTGATCCCTATGCATGTTAATACAGTACTATAAGAAAACAAACGTTGGATTGAACGCCAAACACTAGGGCTGATATTAAACTTGACAAGCTTATTTCGTATTATGTTTCTGATAACTGTGTTAAAAGGTGCGGCGGTAATTATCGAGAGTGAATTCCTTTCTTTTTAACGTTTGAAAGCGTTACTATCGATATGTGGTAGTCACTTTCAACCAGGTGCAAATTTCCAAACTTAAATCACATTGTGATACTATCAGTTCATTTACGTTGTAGTCATGTTTCACATACTGCCTCTTGACTATTAGTACAGAAAGATCCATGAAAAAGTAAATACGTAGTAGAGTTTAATGAATGAGGTATTGTCACGTCACATAACAAATACAAAAGAAAATTACTACACTGTTTTTAAATACAGTAACAAAAACTGAATAAATTTACAGAGCACGTTTCCAAATATGACTCCATGGAAGAAAATACCTTTTACAGTTTCTGTTAAAAAGGAAATATAATGCCAAAATAGATAGTTTGTAGTACTTATAGCTACAACAAATTTTAATTTACTCATGTTCCTGTAAGACAGATAAATAGATATGTTATCACGAGTACCTTTACAAAATTAACTACACTATTCCACCTAGTTATTTCCTATTTTGATAATATGCATTACGTAGTAATCTTTACAGTAGACGGTAAAGATACAGAACAAGGTAGTATGTATAAACTACAAGAAAGTGAGGATAAATATAATTTAAATTTAACATAGCATCAAACAGAAAAATTGAAAGCTACTTGCCAAAGGAATTGAACTATACTTCAAACAGTTAAGAGTAATAGAATGCACAGTACTCAGTGTGTAATAAACAGTTAATCATCAAGTTTTAACTCTTAGGTTTAAACGTTATGCAACGGAGTGCAACAGAATACACAATCATAACCACTGACGACATAGTTACCTGTCAGCATCATAAAAAAAGGTAAGAGGACATTTTTCCACCTATCTGCCCTCTTATTAGTAGACTGTCTATTGCCAGAGGAGCAGACTGAAACAAAATTAGTAGTGCACAATAGAAGAAAATTAGTTGTGTGATCGTGCTATCGACAAACTCCGGCCTGATCTTGTGTGGCACAGATGCGGGAACAAAAACACTCAGTAACAAAGTGAATTCTCATAGTCGAAATATTTTTGTGAAAATATCTTTCTTTAATAAACCTACATTTTAAAATACAGTGCACCATACGAACAACACAAACAGATCAAAACACCAGTGATAAATTGACAAATTCCCATCATGTTGTGGATGATGTCTGTTCTGCCCAATCATACAATAACTGCACTTCATAATAAATTTCCTAATTACTGTAGAAACATTTAAAGGATAATAATAGAAGCCAAGTTGAGGCAATTTACCACACAGTGTTTCATTATAGTTCATGCAGCTGGGAAATTCACATCCTTGCGCTGTGCAGACAGATTCGTGCTGAGTTATTCGCTGCAAAGGGAGAACAATTGTAGGGCCTAAAGCTCTAAACAAACTTTTCGAGAGAAAATTATAAACAGTTTCCATTAGCAAACTTGTCACATGATTTTTATAGCGTGGTACAGTTTCAGTACATAATAGTTACCCATTGCTTGTGATTGTTCCATGACAAAGCTATTCTGAATATAGTTGATAGCCATTCTCTGTCCTCCATCTCATTTACAGATAGTGGGATGCAGTTTAGATTCATACACATTGTAGGGATTTGCTCAGACATGTTCCTGTTCAAACGTAGGGTAGCGAAGGCTATTGTAAGCCGGAATACATGGGCGACACTGCAGTCAGAGTTTTAGAACATTTGTTTTCACATGTTGTTGTTGTTGTGGTCTTCAGTCCTGAGACTGGTTTGATGCAGCTCTCCATGCTAGTCTATCCTGTGCAAGCTTTTTCATCTCCCAGTACCTACTGCAACCTACATCCTTCTGAATCTGCTTAGTGTATTCATCTCTTGGTCTCCCTCTACGATTTTTAACCTCCACGCTGCCCTCCAATACTAAATTGGTGATCCCGTGATGCCTCAGAACATGTCCTACCAACCCATCCCTCCTTCTGGTCAAGTTGTGCCACAAACTTCTCTTCTCCCCAATCCTATTCAATACTTCCTCATTAGTTATGTGATCTACCCATCTAATCTTCAGCATTCTTCTGTAGCACCACATTTCGAAAGCTTCTATTCTCTTCTTGTCCAAACTATTTATCGTCCATGTTTCACTTCCATACATGGCTACACTCCATACAAATACTTTCAGAAATGACTTGCTGACACTTAAATCTATACTCGATGTTAACAAATTTCTCTTCTTCAGAAACGCTTTCCTTGCCATTGCCAGTCTACATTTTATATCCTCTCTACTTCGACCATCATCAGTTATTTTGCTCCCCAAATAGCAAAACTCCTTTACTACTTTAAATGTCTCATTTCCTAATCTAATTCCCTCAACATCACCCGACTTAATTCGACTACATTACATTATCCTTGTTTTGCATTTGTTGATGTTCATCTTATATCCTCCTTTCAAGACACTGTCCATTCCATTCAACTGCTCTTGCAAGTCCTTTGCTGTCTCTGACAGAATTACAATGTCATCGGCGAACCTCAAAGTTTTTATTTCTTCTCCATGAATTTTAATACCTACTCCGAATTTTTCAGATTTTTTCACATCGCTAGCGCAAACTTTTGAAACACTCAGTTTACAGTTGCTACCTGTAAGCTTGTAAGTTTAAAGGTGTGAGACTTTTTTATCTGCAGATAAGAAACAGTGAGAGGCAGCACACCTCATTTTCATCCGATCAATAGATGCAGTATCTATACAGGAGTTGTACGGTAGCGTATGTTTGAGATAATATACCAACTGAGAGGTCATTGTGGGAAATCTCATTCAGCAGCATTCCCCTGACAGCAGCATCAGCCCTTCCTTTGCTCCAAGGATTCATGACGCCTTCCCATGTACCAAGGTCAAGGAGGAAGAGGAGGGGAGGCGAGGGCACCCGTGCCCCTTGTACTTCTACAAATGTTGCATGAAGACCCCCTCTCTCTCCTCCCCCAACCCCCGGCCCCATTTCCCGTATACACACACACACACACACACACACACACACACACACACACACACAAGCCTCTCTAATCTCTATTTGTGGGATTGAGACTCGACTGCAGTTCGCACGCATGTCATATTTTGCTGACAGCAGCATCAGAGTCCAGCAACACGTACCCCAATCCCTCCCACCTTGCACTCCAGGAAGTTGCATGAAGCTCCGTCTCCACCCTACGTGATCCGTATTCCTGCCCTCCAACGCGCCTCATGCGTCCTCGCCCAAGAAGTCATGATACTATAATTGATATGTAAGAAGTATTGCTTATGTTAGAACTGTTTAAAATAACTGTCCACCAAGAAGTATCTAAGTATGGATTTACCTACAATCGTCATTATGTTGCGTTACAATTATAGCAGCAACTTGTTGTAGGTTCTTCTTCTTATTATTTTTTAAATCCATTCACAGCACTGTCTCGCTGCATTTGCGTCTTGACAATGACAACGACTGACGAAGACGTCAACTGTGATGGGAACGGTGATGACGAAATTACTGACATTGTTGTTGCTGTGGTGTTCTAGAAATTGTAATAAGAATATTGTCAGCAATTACGTAAGCAGCAATCAGCGCGCCCTCTCTGGCTCTGAGGCGGTTATCAGCCCTGTCACCTATATTTTCTAAGAATAGAAGTCCAGAAATATGCAAGATAATAATAATAATAATGGTAGTAAGAGGTTGCGAAAATATAGTTGCAGCGATTGATAAATAGTTCATCCACTTGTAGGGGAAACATCAAAAGGTAGGAATGTCAAGATGTATATCACCACTCTATGCTGCGTGGCAGTGTAAGTATTAACGCTTATGGCGAGGCATGGCAAGAAAAAAGCAATTTAACGAAACTAATAATGTGTGTTTCCCAGCCAGATGAAGTCGTTGCAGCAGCAGGCACCTGACCTGAGCAGAATGCTGCACAATCAAGCGTACTGCTGCAACACCACTGCATCTAGGCGTGTAAGTATCTGTATGATATCGAAAAGGTAATCCTATCGAGTGGTGGCATTAGAAAAGCCTCGATTTAGTGACGTCAGAGTAATAATATCCATGCATGAATGGGGTTGACTATGTAATGACTCAATGCAGACTGTATTCTTGTTCAGCGAAAAAGTTAACTCTCCGTCGATGATACTGGGTGAACATAAAAATGCTGTCTCTTCCACACACGCCATCTGTCAAGCAAATGTATCCACAGAGGTTGCAGTACCTCACAAACGCCTGTCACTAACTGAGAATCACTGCTGTTATGAAACTGAAGACTCGACTTATGCCCAAGACGTGGGAGGGGAAATGGAGTATCTCACATACATCTTCGTTCGTCTAGAGGTGGGTGTCGAAACAGGTTATCTATCGGTGTGATAGACATGATTAATCAAATAAGTATTGGAAGTCCTCTGCTGACTGCAATATGTTGAAGTTTGCTATTAACAATCGCAGGTAGATAGTGCTCTAAGTCACACACTAAACACACAATTGTATACAAGTCAAACGCTGGTTGTAACACACAACTGATCTGCCCTGAGAGAACAACAAAGAAAAATGGTTAAACGTGTGATAAATGACCTGCCACAATATCTCCCCCTCTCTCTAGAACGCATTAGCAGCCTACCAATGTATGATACCTCATTACAACTTCTCTTAGCTGATTAGTCCGTCTACTTTCTATCATCCTTTAACACAGATCCAAATCAGTTAAGAAGTAGGTGTTTCTCTTTTCCCGGAAAGCATCAAAGTCACGAGTCCACTTGTATATATCCATATTACTTTAATAGACATACAGCAGAATGTTGTTAAAAACCATGCAGCAACTGTTCCATAAGATATATGTTAGATGAGACCACATGCTTGTGATTGGTAGAGAGTACAGAAGAGAACAAAACTATTGTATGTTAGACTTAAAAACACGTAAACTGCCTTGCACAGGGTCAAACATGCGATCCATTCTATAGGTGTAAATTGGATCGGCTAGGTTGGTAATACAACTCTCTTAGGCTAAGGACGCTTTATAAAAATCTATAAGCTGGTTGTCAGTTAGTGTCTCGCCTAACGCTGCCACCTCAAATATCTCTGGAACAGCAACAGATATTCAAAAACGGTTTTCGCCAGCATGAACTTACGGCAAGGCCTTAGGAAACCAAATACTATGCGAAATTTTCAACACAAACTTGTGTACTTTTAAATAGACACCCCCTATCATTTCGTATGCAATTAATAGCATGAAAAATCACAAAAATAAAGGCGTTGGGTGCATCGCAATACGTCAATTACATCCCGAGAAATTGCGAAGCGAAGTTGACGCTTGAAATAAATGAAGCGCACAGCTAGCGCACGTCCTGAGACTCAAGCGTGCACCTCACGCTGCCGGTAATCGTGATGTGATTGACGTACTACGTCAATGGAGTGTTAATGTATGGTGTGATATTGTATGACAACGCATCATTGGTTCATATTTCATTGATGGCACTCCAAAAAGGGTATAGTTTAGCCCCTTTTTGAGCTGTACCTTACTTGAACCGGTCCACCTCTTATAATGTTTCAAATAATGCGGTATCAGAATGATGGATGTCCTGTGCATAATGTTTATTGTTGCGAAATGACAACTAGAGGTACAATTAGTGGTAACACATTTGGTTCCAGAGAGAGAGAGAGAGATAGAGCTTTGGATAGGAATGTATTAGGTATCAATGACAAAGTGTTGCCGCCACCTAATGCTTTGTTCGACGGGAAGTAAATGGAGAGGGCTGAAAGAGGGAGGAGGGGATTGGAAAGAGGAGTGGTTGGGAGTTGGCTTCTCCCAGCATTCTCTGCTGGTGGTATTGTTAACTAACTCAATCAGTATAAGTATATGTACAACAGGGCGAGCTCACAGAGCAGCTGCTTCTGTGGACATGATGTGGAAGGTGTATGTCTGGAAGCAGACTGTGCAGGTACTGCAACTGGAAGTAGTAACTTGAGGTGGGAATTCCGCAGCAAAGGGGACTGTGGCTGTGGGGGTGACTTGGCTGCTGCATGGTCACAAAAAAAAGTACTTGATTCTGATGCCATGGACTGTGGAGCTCTCTGGGTGCTGAGTATGCATCGAATAATTTCAATATTTATCAGCAGCCTCTGTGTGGTCAATGTACTAATAGCAGGAGATGTGTGCTTAATGGTAGATAGCTGGTGTCTCTCGTGGTACAGTGCGGTTTCACGGACCCGAGTGTGCAATGACTGCCAGCAGCTGGTGCATAATGCAGGCTCTTGGCTGGGTCAGACACCAACCCATGATGCAGCATGGCGATCACCAGATATACACTGGTGTCCAAAAGGAAAGAACGAACCCCTATTTCCCGACCTGTGTCTAATTCACGATATAATCATACAAACTGTTAACAGATCATGTTCTGCATGGAAGATAGCATTTCGGCCAACGGAAAACCATGCCAAAGATGATGCCAGGGCATCTGTTTTCTGGGTAGTTCCACGCCCACAACCGCTGTGTACACAGGGTCACGGACTGTGAAATATGGCTCAGAGAAAACGTCTACCAAACTCTGTGCAGTGAAGGGCCATAGCGAGAATGGAATCAGTCGAAAATTCAAGCGGGCCAATGACTCAATGTGAGTTGTTCTGTTGTTTCTTGGATGTGGCGACAGTTTATAAGGACCATAACTGTATCCTGAAGCCCAGGGCAGGACAGACTACGTGACCGTTATTTGGCTATAAGGGGACTACGGTACCACCTTAATACAATGAAGCTACTGGCAACTGACCTCGCAGCATCCAGTAGACATGTGGTATCGAGGCAAACGGTGTGGAGAAGGCTTCGACAGAGTAGCCTTCACTGTAGGGGACCTGTTGTATGTCTGCCTTTGACCCATCTATACAGAAGGGAACGTCTAGGCTGGAGTTGTCAACATGCCAACTGGACAGTGGAATAGTAGCCCAACATTCTTTTCACAGATCAGTCCTGATTTGATCTCGAGAGTGATTCTCCATGGACTCGCGTCTGAAGGGGATGTGGAATACGATATTGAGACCCCAACATTGTGGAAAGAGGTTGATATCGAGGAGGATAGCTAATGTTGTGGGCAAGAATTATGTTGACCACTCGAACACCTCTCCATGAAATTGTGCGGGCATTGTAACTGCTGTTAGGTATCGTGATGAGGTCTTGGGATCTCGTGTACAGTTATTGTGGGGTACTGTATGTCCAGACTTCGTACTGATGAACGATAATGTTCGGCCTCACGGAGCACGAGTCGTTGAAGTTTTCTTGGAAATGGAAGATACTGCACGCATGGCCCATAGAGCATGTCTGGGATGACCTAGGGAGATGGGTTACATCACATCAACATCCACCAACCGCTCTCCAAGACTTGTGAGCAGCACTGCAGGAAGAATGGGCAGCATTGCATCAACATGATAATGATGACGTTATTCCCAGCATGTACCATTGTTGTCAGATCTGTATTGCTGCCACAGGTAGTCACACTCCAACTGAGCCCATTAACCAGTTGTCAGAATGTGTGTGCAGAACTGTTAAGTTGGAAAAATCGAAGAACATTTTCGTCTACTGTTGTGCGCATTGCAGTTGTTTACATTCTTTCCATTGTTTCTAACTTCCTTTCATCTGTTTGTATTGTTTTGTAGCAAAATAAATGCAATCTTGCAAAATTTTAGTTTGTTTCTTTGATTTTGGGCACCGGTGTTTATATTGCAACCTGTGACAGTGTAAATGCGTGTTGTGTGTGTTTCATAATGGTATTCCTTGCGTGATCGGAACAAAAAAGTGCCATAGTTGTTTAAGTGTTCCATACTACCCTATCACCCGCAAAAGGTTTAAATAAACAGTATTCCATACACTTCAATAATTTCCTGAAAAATTCTTTAAATAAGTAAATAAGTTAACTGTATTTACACACTGCTTTGTATCCCATAAATTGTTTAAATAAACAATATTCGACACATTGCCTTGTCTACCAGAAATAGCTTAAACAATATTCCATACTCCGCTATCGATTTCCCATCAAATTCTTAAAACAAATAAATAAACTATATTCTGTACACTGCCTTGGATCACGTAAATTGTTTAAATAAACAATATTCCACGTGTTGCTTTATCTGCAAGAAATTGCTTATGCAATATTCCGTACATTACGATCGTTTTCCTGCCGAATAGCCAGTCAGTCAATATTTCCAGAAGCAGCACCATCCACCCAAGAAAAACTGTCCCACAAAAAAATTATCGATTCAATTAATTAGTCAGTCAAATTAATAGGATGGGATGACCTTTTCTAATAACTCAGGCATAACCTGAAGCAGCTCACGTTCAATGACAAAATACTGGGAGGGGAAAGTAGTGTAAAACTGAATCATAGGTTAAGGAGAGGGGAGGGCAAGGAACAGGGAAGGGTGTGTGGATTTCCCAGATGGGACGGTGACAAAGAAACGAGGCTCAGAACTCGCCTTTGATGGCATGAAAAATTAAAGGAGTGGCGTAGAACCATTGTTGGAGGTGGGAGCGGGGGCACATGCTGTCTGGGGAAACCTCTTGATGTCATCAGGGGCTGGGGTAATTTGCATAATTAATTTGGTGTCAATTTGATATAAAGTGGCGTAGATGACCAATAGGTCAAGGGGGTCACAAGCAGATCAATAGGTTAAGGCATGCCATAATCACTGCCCCTGAACGTATGCTTGCTCCTGATGTAGGCAACTTACAATATAGCAGAGAACTGGCTTTGCCTAACTACCCGCATCGTATAGTAAATATGTAGACTGTTGTTCATGAGCTTCACAGACCTGTATGCACAAAATTTCTGCACAGACTTGTGAGAATACGAGGACTGGATGATTTTTGGCAAGCTTATCTCGTAGATATTCGAGCCCACCCATGATCCAATAACCGTTTCAAGTACATTCCAGTGCTGATGGATACATATTCCAAATTCACTAGCGAAGGTACAGACGAGGAAGTAATTTTCGGAGGTTTCTGAACAGTTGTTGCAGCTTGCAACGAACAGCCTTCTGACTGACAATGGATGTATTTTACAATAGCCACTTCAAAGCAGAATGGAACAATACAAGATAAATCACTGCTGTGTATACATTCTCCCATTTGAAAGCCACAGTGTTCGAACGGCTGAAACAGGACAATCAAAAACCGGGTGTGGAAGCACTTTAATCTTCAAGGGACGTACAAATGTCTAAGCATCCCGCCACAAATCACTGACGAGTATAATCGCACTACTCCCTTGCAATTAAAAAGAGACCTGTGGAAGCCTTTGATTATGGGCTTCTAAACACGGTATATAATCGTATTAAGATGGTGGGTCCATGCAAGTAGAAGTTCAAATAGGTGACTTGATACATATTTTTAAAATACAAACAGCGTTTGAGAAGTCATACCTACGGAACTACTCACCAGTGAGGTTTATGGTTTCCATGGTGCAGCACACAACCCGAGAACATGCATCTTAAAAGACAATGATGGTGAAGAAATAGTACGCATTTTTAAAGCAGAGGAATTACAGAAAAGCTGTGAATCGAACGTGTCCACGTAGAGCGGACCATAAGACATTGAGGGAACAGGACACTGGTGGATTGGCTCGGCTTCTCATCAAAGCACAACAGTTGGATGAAAGCTTGCAATTGGCTGTATAAATGAAAAGGCAAGTCTCAAACGATACAGTAATGTGAATGAGTGTTAGGGCACATATAGGGTGACATTCATTGAACTGTATGAAATTGTCATCATTTCTGAACGATTTGCTTTAGGACGTTCAATCTGCATGCATGATTTGGGTTATGGACGAAGGCCACTTTTATTTGGATCGGTTCGCCAATAATCAGAATTGGCGCATTTGGGGGACTGAGAATCCACATTACGCGATCGAGAAGTCTCTTGACCCTCAATGGGTGACTGCATGGTGAGTAATGTCCAGTCACAGAATAATTGGTGCGATATTCCTTGATGACACGGTGACTACCGAACGGTACGTGAAATTTTTGGAAGATGATTTCATCCCCATTATCCGAAGTGAACCTGATTTAGACGAGATGTAGATCATGTAAGACGAAGCTCGGCCGTATCGAAGCAGGAGAGTATTTGATGTCCTGGAGGAGCACATTTTGGATCGTATTCTGGCCCTGGGGTGCCCAGAGGCCCTTGGCATTGGCCTCGATTGGCCGCCATATCCTCCGTATCAGAACAAATGCAACTGTTTTTTGTGGGGCTATATTGAAGACAAGGTGTGCAGCAAGAGCCCCAAAGCGATTGCTGAGCTGAAATTAGCCATTCAGGAGGTAATCCACGGCATCGATATCCCGACACCTCAGACGGTCATTAAGAATTTCGCTATTAGTCTGCGCCACGTAATCGCCAATGATGGCACACAAATCGAAAATGTCATAACCTAAATCCGAATATCTGTAGTGACGCTTACATGTCGAATAAAGTACGTGTACGCCATAGTTTGTAACTAACTTACTTTTTTCATGTAGTTCAATAATCGCCGTCCTGTGTCAACAGAAATGGAGGCGTTATTCTCGAGAATCTACCATTCGAACTTGATATCTCTGGATAAAATTTTTATGAACCTGGAACGAAATTCAAAAATTGTCTAGCTTTTGATAATATGGGAATTAATATCGTAAACAATGCATGCAAGGAGCACCACATTGGCTTACGTTAAATGATTGTCGCATTGCTGACCAAATATTAGAAGGTAAGGCTAGTCAAATATGTTGAAGAAAGTACATTAGTATAGGACAAAGTACTGCTGAATTTGTGGTCGATAAGGCAATGTGAGACAATGAAATAACCATCAAGAAAATAATGAACGCAGCTCATCGCACACTAAAGAAGAAGGAAAAATTTATGAAATATTTATAAAATTTCCTCGAATCAGTGGTGACAGGTGCAGTGATGGAGAAAGGAGGAAAGGAAAGGCTTGTTAAAACGTCTAGGGCCTTGTCAATACCAAAGATATGTGGCGGAATGATCCGTTACTTATTTCTGCATTTGCTGGTCTGTCTCATCCATTTGTGTATTAGCTGGGTAGCCGCTGCCATAAATCAAGCAGTGGAGAGTGCTCGAAACGATGAGAAGAATTACAAGAACCCCAGAGGCATAATATGACCATGGAGGAGATCGCTATCAGCAAAGGCCTGTATTTAAAACCATGCACGAAAGGGCTTGGGTTGTACTTAATCAAAAACAAAACAAGAACAGAAATACTGTACCGACACTACTGGAAAGGCTAATAACAAACTTATATCTTCTTAAACTCGCCAGACAACCGAAAATTGCGAGATGTTTTTGCGGGATACATTGCCTAAGGCAATGTTGCAATACAAGTGAAGTGAGATTGTCAATTTAGATGTTGCGGGGGATGTGGAACTCAATGGGTTGCGTACGTTAAAAAAAAGGAATACCATATACTACTTTGACTCTTTCGGCGATTTAAGGCCGCCTGATGAATTGCTTCGTTGCTTCACCGACAGCAACCAACCGTTGTACAATTTTCGGTGCAACCAAGACTTCAATTGATACCTCTGTGGACATTCCTGCCTAATGTTTCTCTTTACAATTGCATAAAAACAAACATTATGCATTTCAATGCGTCATTTGACGTTGGCATGCGATGTCATTAACTCTAAAAGAACATCCCTCTAAATTGAAAACCAACTACTACTCTCCAATAGATTTGAACATGGGGAATAGGAGTATAGCACTGATCGGTCTGCAGATACACAAGAGTATAGCTAATGTCACTGAGGTAGATAACAAACTGCAACTACAGAATGGGGAAAGTTGTGGTGGTACCTCCTGGCTCCTATGACATTGACGGTTTAAATTCGTATGTAAAATGATTCGTAAAAGGATTTGAGTGACACGCAAATGTTGATACGTTTGAAACAGTGGAAAATAGTTACAAATGTTCAGTAGGATCGCAACAAGGTTTCTAGAGGGAATAAGCGCTGGAGCACAATAGCGATAAGCTTTGTAAGTCTAACCACGTTTGCATGTGATACAGCAAGCTCCTGTGACACAACTCTCGACCCACAGACCGTGTGTTTTGATCTGACTGTTGATGGTCAGATATATGCCATCGACAGTGAAGTAAAGCCATTTTCCACTGTGAGTTCGTGGGGTTTCGATCAAGTTGTGGAAGAGCTACCGCAAGCAACGACGTCATTTGTTTCTAGCCGGAGCTCGTGGGGGATGACAGCAGCCATTGAGAGTAGGAGTATTACTGCTTCTTATGTCAACAATATTAATTCTTATGTTTGCATATAGTGTTTCATTTTGTTTTTTTCTGGATGCACTTGATGCTGATATTGCAAGGGAAGTGAAAACACAACTAGATTTAAAAAATATTAGAATGTAGCATGTAACAACATCGACGTTGTACTATTGTACATATAAATAATATTTTTTCCATCTGATTTTTCATTAAACTTATGTAATTAATGTTCTGATTTCATTTCTTTTTTTGTTTCATGTCATTGTGTTAAGAAAACTGTAAACAAGTTTCAATGTGAATATTAATGTTTATGTCAAATGTCAAGCAATATTGTAATAGAATTGAAATGTAACAAATGTTGAAACTGTTGTAAGATGTTTAAAATTGTAACTGTGCGTCTGGTCCATACGTAGGCAATGTGTTAGGATATGTAGACTGCAAAACTTCGGGTGAATACCCTGTCTGTAAGGGAGCGGTAAAAGGTGGATGGCAGGCGAGCGCGGGAAAATGCACGCGGGCACTGCACGGCACAACGGGCTCAGTAGTAGTAGTTGGAGTTTGGCACTGGTTTGAGCAACACCTTCTGGAGCGAGGAGGCTCTCTTGGAAGACGTAGATTCACTGAGCCTCGGGTATGCCGTTCCAACGCCCACACAGCATGGCAAAATTCCATAGGCACTAAATGGAAAAGTATTGCGGCGCTAAGAAGAATTAAAGTGCCGATACGTCAAGAGCCATAGCTGTGGTTGAATGTGTGCTCTGTACCTCGCCATCTCGACGCCCGCCAACCGCCGCATCGATACAAGCAGGTTGAAACTTTTAGTACTGTATTCGTATGGACCGTAGAGTGAACTGTTCAATGATAACCTAAATTTTACCAGAACATTCCCATCATTTAATTATCCTCACAACTAACCCAGACAGGGTCCTTTCCAAATGTTGTGCAATCCGAGTGTCCCGAAATGAAAAATTAAATTTTGTGTTAAGAATAATTACTTGCAGACCTAGCTATGTTAGAATGGTGTTTAAAGAACTGTTTTGTTAATGAACCAGTAAATGAATAACGAAGGTCTAACGAAGTTGAAAGATAACTTTAATACTGATATAGTAATGAAGTTTAATTATTTTGAGACAGATATAAAGGTATTTAAATGAGCAGTAAATGAGATAAAAAGAGTAGTAACTCATATACTGGAAATCTTGAACACATAATAATTTCAGTAATCAATTTTTTTAATATAGTGATCATTACAGTCTCAGGGTCTCCCCCCTCCCTTTTTATTCATTTGAATTCTGAAGTGTTCTAAATTGGTTTGACCAGCAAAAGTTAAAGTCAATATAAAACTCAAAATTTATCAATGTTTTATCTTTATCAAAATTGACATTTTGTGTGTGGCTCGAAAGTGCTATTTCTAGGGTAACTTATGCCCGATTTTAATCAGATTAATAGACAATATAAAGTTTTGTAGTATACATTGTAGTGTAGTGTTATGTATTCATGGGTTTTCCGTATCAGTACAGAACGTGAAACTATAAGTTCAATAGATTTTATGGTTCTAAAATCCTACTATATTATGCAGTGTTACTACGTGTTGTTTTGCATGAATATACACCAACCTGTACAGGGAAGAAACTCAGTTAATGCCTAATTAGTCTGGCGACCGTATTATTATTAAATTGGTAGCATCTTCAGTGTTGCTTTTGGTCCATACTGACGTGTAATTGGATTTCGAACTTACTTGACGGGTCATTGTTATTACAGAGTGGGTGTAAGTCTGATTTGCCACCATTCAGGTACACGCGGTCGATATCTATACGAAAATCCTTTCTCATAAGGTGAAACCCGCTCAATTACCATAGCACAGGCTTTAACGAGTATTGTGTGCCCCACGCGCACGGTACAAGCACACCTAATAATAGTATGGCGGTGTATATCTGAGATAACCTTGACCCCAGCCAAGAGATAACTCTGGGAAATCTCATATAATTTCCCATGTCATATTTTTCAGATAGCAACATCAGCACTTCTCCGTCTAAAAAAAATTCCAGAAACCGTGACTTCCTGCCACATGCCAATGTGAAGGACGGGAGGGGACCCCACGTCCCCTTAAATTCTGTAAATTTTGTGTAAAATGACTGATACCCGTAACCAAAGCCCCAAGCCCAATCGCTCTGCATTCGTGAGAGTGAAACATTTGTGTATATGTCTGTTTGCATGTGAACTGTATATATTATTATGTGTATCCTGTATATAACTCCACACTGCGTGCGTGTGTGTGTGTGTGTGTATATGTGTGTGTGTGTGTGTGTGTGTGTGTGTGTCTGTGGTTCTTTGCCTGCTGCTACTAATCTCTACACACTGCAAATATTTTAAATAATTAAAATTATCTTGGTATAGTGTGTCTCCCTTGCTGTAAATATTGTACGGTCGATCAGTTGCTGCTATGGAAATTAAATTATTCTGCATTTACCCAATCTTTTATTTTTTTTAAATTGTTACTGTTATTATTTATCTCTGCTGCTGTAAATATTGTATAGCTAATCAGTAGCTGTTAGATAAACATAAAATCATTATAAATTTACACTATCACTTTATTGAAAAAATGTTGTGCCCATTGTAATAAACCACGAGCTCATTTACTATACCTGTTATTATTATTATTACATGAATTTGCTACATCTGTTACTATTATTATTGTCTGATCCTTGACGATTAAAGTTATTGTAATTTGGAAGTAAATCAAAACAAGTTTACAGAACACTTTCTTTACACACAATCATGTATCTTTACAGAAATCAAATAATTTTTTGTATGTGCTTTGAATTCAACCCGAATTGTCGAGAAGTCTATAGGTGCAATGATATACACCTTCAGCAAATTCAGCTTCCACTGATTTTGTGGTTACAGGCTCGATTCGTACAGCTTTTGGTACAGGAGGAATACAGGCATCGATGCATTGTTCCACTTGATCAGATGTGCCACTTTTATTGCGAAAATGCTCAACAGATATTGATGCCAACGACTTTGAGATTAGTTCTAGTATTGCTTCAACATACATATCTACTATAGGTACTGTGAATGAAACATTTGAATGTCATTAGGGGTGTGAGATGCATCAGACTCGACCTCCATCTTCCTGTCTATATATTCCATGCTATAGCACAGTCTAACAATGGTAGACTTTCTGTGGACCACAGCTGCTGTTATGCGTCTGGAAAAGTTGCAGCAAAAAAACTAAATATAATGAAGTATACAAACCAATAATAATTAGAAATAGATTGACAAAACAGATACCCGTTAGCTGTAACCCACGCACTCTCATATTATCGATGAGACACTAAAATTGCATCACTATTGAAAGCAATATGCTCCTTGCAGACTTCGCTCCAAGAGACTAATGCGGCTACGGTCACTACATGAAACCCCTGCTGGGAGTCCAGGAACTTGAATCCAATGCTGGACCACCCATTAACTGTAAATAGAGCACAGTCACACTGTCGATACGACACCGAAATCGCATCGCGATTAAACACTGTAATCTGCATGCCAACTTGTAATGTAACTGCGGTCAGTGCATCGAGTAAAGACACTTTTATCCGATGCACGACGGCCCGTTTACTGTACCACTAGCAACCTGACATCGACGATGCGACACGAAATTGCATCGCGATTGAAAACTATAGGAACCTTGACGACTTATCTCCAAGAGTCAAATGGGGTTCAGGTCACCGCATTTAATCTCTCCGGGAGTCCAGTTCTTTGATTTCGATGCACCACTCACCGTTTACTGTAACCCTCGCACTCTCATATTCTCGATGAGACACAGAAATTGCGAACCATAGTGTCCTTGCCGACTTCTCTCCAAGAGACTAATTCGACTACGGTAAGCGCCTGAAAACCCCTCTGGGAGTACAGGAACTTGTATCTGTTGCACGAATACCCATTTACTGTAACCATCACACCATCACATTATCGATACTACACCGAAAATGCATCGCATTGAACACTGTAGTCTGCCTGCCGACTTCTTCCCTAGAAAGAAATGTGTCTATGGTCATAGCTTCGACCGTCCCCTGGGAGTCCAGTACCTTTTATCTGACGCATGTCAGCCCGTTTACTGTACCACTAGCAGCCTCACATTCACAAGGAGACACAAAATTGCATCGCTGTTGAAAACTATAGGCTCCATAAAGACTTATCTCCGAGAGACAAATGTGGTTAAGGTCACCGCATATAACCACTCCTGGAGTCAAGTTGTTTGATTTTGATGCACCACTGCCCGTTTACTGTAAACCACGCACATTTATATTCTCGATGAGACACAGAAATTATATCGTTATTGAACAATCCTAGTCTCCTTGCCGACTTCTCTCCGGGAGACTAATGCGGCTACGGTCACAGCATGAAACCCCTCCTGTGGAGTCCAGGAACATGTATCCGTTGCACGACCACCCATTTATGTAACCACTGCACCCTCAAAATGTCGATACGAAACCTAAATTGCATCGCGATTAAAAACTGTATTCTGCATGCCGACTTCCGTCTTAGAGAGTAATTTGTCTATGGACACAGTATCGGTTATCCCCTGGTAGGGAAGCTTTTTTTTTATGCACGACTGCCCGTTTACTGAACCACAAGGAGCCTCACACTGACGATGCGACACAAGATTGCATCGCGGTTCATAGCTATAGTCCCCTTGCTGACTTATATAGAAGAGACAAATGTAGCTACGGTCACCGCATGGAACCTCTCATGGAGTCCTGTAGTTTGATTCCGATGCACCACTGACAATTTACTCTAACCCTCGCACTCTCATATTGTCGATGCTACACAGAAATGGCATCGCGACTGAAAACTATAGCCTCCATGATGACTCCTCTCCAAGAGACTAATGCGCTACGGTCACCTGCTGGAACCCTTTCTGGGAATCCAGGAACTTGAATCCGATGCAAGACAACCGATTTACTGTAGCCATCGTACGCTCACATTGTTGATACAACACCAAATTCGCATCGTGATTAAAAACTATAGTTTGCATGCTGAATTCTTTCCTACAGAGTAATGTGTCTATGGTCATAGTGTCGATTATCCCCTGGGAGTCCAGTAGCTATTATCCAATGCAAGACTGCCAGTTTACTGAACCACTAGAAGCCTCACATTGACGATGCGACATAAAATTTCATTGCGGTTGAAGGCTATCGGATCCTTGTCGACTTATCTCCAAGAGTCAAAAGTGGTTACGGTCACAGCATTGAACCTCTCCTGGAGTCAAATTGATTGATTCTGATGCACCATTGCCCATTTACTGTAACACTCTCATTTCATATTCTCGATGCGAAAGAGAAACTGCATTGTGATTGACAACTGTAACTTCAACGCCGACTTCACCCAAAGAGAGTAAAGCAGCTGCGGTCATGTCATGGAACCCTACGTTGGAGTCCAAGAACTTGTATCCCATGCAAGACAACCGGTTTGATGTAAATATCACACCCTCACATAGTCGAGACGAAACCGAAATTGCATCGCGATTAAAAACTGTAGTCTGCATGCCGACTTCTTTCATAGAGTGTAATGTGTCTATGGTCACAGTAATGACTATCCCCTGAGAGTCCTGTTGCTTTTATCCGATGCACGACTACCAGTTTACTGAAATACTACTACCCTAACATTGACGATGCAACACAAAATTGCACCGCGGTTGAAAGTTATAGGCCCTATGCAAACTTACCTCCAAGGGACAAATGTGGTTACGGTCACTGCATGGAACCTATCCTGGAATCCAATAGTTATATTCCGGTGCAGAACTGCCTATTTACTGTAACCCTCGCACTCTCATATTCTCGATGCAACAAAGAAATTGCATCGCGATTGATAACTGTAGCCTCCACTCCCATTTCTCTTAAAGAGACTAATGCTGCTATAGTCCCCACTTGGAACCCCTCATGGGAGTCCAGGAAACTGTATCCAATGGAAGACGAACGATTTACTGTAACCATCGCACCCTCACATTCTCGTTACGACACCGAAATTGCATCTCGTTAAAAAACGGTCGTCTGCTTTCCGACTTCTTTGCTAGAGAGTAATGTGTCTATGTTAACAGTATAGATCCACCCCTGGGAGTCCAGTAGCTATTATCCGATGCGCGACTACCCGTTTACTGAAACACTGGGAGCGGTACATTGACGATGCGACACAAAATTGCATCGCGCTTGAAAGGTATAGGCTCCTTGCCGACTTATCCCCAAGAGGCAAGTTTGGCTAAAGTCCCGCATGAAACCTCTCCTCGATTCAAATAGTTTGACTCCGATGCAAAACTGCCCATTTTCTGTATCCCGCACACTCTCATATTCTCGATTCGACCAAGAAATTTCAACGTGATTCATAACTATAGCCTCCATGCGTACTTCTCACCAAGAGAATAATGCGGCTACAGCCACTTGATGGAACCCCTCGTGGGAGTTCAGGAACTTGTATCCCATGCAAGACAACTCTTTTACTGTAACCATTGCACTCTCACATTGTCGATATAACACCGAAATTACATCGTGATTAGAAACTTTATTCTGCATGTCGACTTCTTTCTCAGCGAGTAATGTGTCTATAGTCACAGTATCGATCCACTCGTGGGAGTCCAGTAGCTTTCATGCGATGCATGATTACCCACTCACTGAAACACATGGAGCCTTACAATGACGATGCAACTCATAATTGCATCGCGATTTAAAGCTATAGGATCCTTGCCGACTTATCTCCGAGAGACAAATGTGGCTGTGGTCACCGCATGGAACTTGATTCAAACAATTAGATTCCGATGCACCTCTGCCCATTTACCCTCACACTCTCATATATACGATACTACACAGAAATTGCATCGTGATAAAAACTAGAGCGTCCATTCCGAGTAGCAAGTGGCTACTGTGTGAACGGTAACCGCAGAGAACATCTCCTGGAAGTACATGAACTTGTATCTGATGCAAGGCAACCAATTTACTGTAACCATCGCACCCTCACATTGTCGATACGACACCGAAATTGCATCGCGATTAAAAACTGTCATCTCCACGCCCACTTCTTTCCTAGAGAGTAATGCGTCTACAGTCAGAGAGTCGATACTCACCTGGGAGTCCAGTAGCTTTTATGCGATGCACGAATTCCCGTTTACGGAAGCACTAGGATGATTACATTGACGATGGAACACAAAATTGTATCGCCGTTGAAAGCTATAGGCTCCTTGCCGACTTATCTCCAAGAGACAAATGTGGTTCCTGTCATCGAATGGAACAGCTACTGGAGACCAGTAGTTTGATTTCGATGCACCACATCCCATTTACAGTAATCCTCACACTCTCATATTCTCAATGCTACACAGAAATTGCATCGTGATTAAAAACTATAGTCTCCATTCCAACTTCTATCCAAGTCGCTATTGCGGCAACGGTCACCACATCGAACGTCGCCTGAAAGTCCAGGAACTTATATCCGATGCAAGACAATCAATTTACTGTAAGCAACGTAGCGTCTCATTGTCGATACGACACCGCAGTTGCATCCACATTGAAAACTGTAATCTGCACGCCGATCTCTTTTCTAGAGAGTAATGTATCTACAGTCAGTTGGTCGATCCTTACCGGGGAGTCCAGTAGCTTTTATCCGATGAACGACTGCCCGTTTACCGAACCACTAGAAGCTTAAATTGACGATGCGGCACAAAATTGTATCGTCGTTGAAAGCTATAGGCGCCTTGCCGACTTATCTCCAAGAGATAAAAGTGGTTCCCGTCATCGCATGGAACCTCTCCTGGAATCCAGTAGTTTGATTCCGATGCACTACATCCCATTTACCGTAACCCTCGCCCTCTTATATTCTCGATTATACACAGAAATTGCATCGCGATTAAAAACTATGCCCTCCATGCCGATTTATCTGCAGGTGGCTACTGCGGCAACGGTCGCCACATCGAACGTCTCCTGGATGTCTAGGAAATTGTATTCGATGCAAGACAACCAATTTACTGCAACCATCGCACCCTCACAATGCAGATACGACACCGAAATTGCATCGCGATAATAAACTGTGTTATGCACGCCGACTTCTTTCCTAGGAAGTAATGTGTCTACAGTCACAGAGTCAATCCTCCCCTGGGAGTCCAGTAGCTTTATGCGATGCACGACCGACCGGTTACTGAATCACTAGGAGCTTCAAATTGACGATGCGACACAAAATTGTACCACCGTCGAATGCTATAGCCTCCTTGACGACTTATCTCCAAGAGATAAATGTGCTTCCCGTCATCGTATGGAACCGCTCTTGGAGTCCAGTAGTTTGATTCTGATGCACCACATCCTATTTACGGCAGCCCTCACACTCTCATACTCTATACTCTCCATGTCGACTTCTCTCCAAGTGGCTACTGCGGCAACGGTCAACAAATCGAACGACTACTGGATGTCAAGGAACTTGTATCCCATGCAAGACAACCAAATTACTGTAACCAAAGCACCCCCCCCCACCCCCCACTGTCGATACGAAACGGAAATTGCATCGCATCGCATTTTATTTTGATGATCATTCCTACCTATGTAGGTTGGGCTCAACAAAATATATTTGCATTCGGAAGAGAAAGTTGGTGACTGAAATTTCGGAAATAGATCTCGCCGTGACGAAAAACTTCTTTGCTTTAATGACTTCCATCCCAACTCGCGTATCATATCTACCACACTCTCTCCCCTATTACGTGATAATACAAAACTAGCTGCCCTTTTTTGCATCCTTTCGATGACCTCCGTCAATCCCACCTGGTAGGGATCCCACACCGCGCAGCAATATTCTAACAGGGGACCAACGAGTGTAGTGTAAGCTGTCTCTGTAGTGGACTTGTTGCATCTATTAAGTGTCCTGCCAACGAAACGCAACCTTTGGCTCGCCTTCCCCACAATATTATCTATGTGGTCTTTCCAACTGAAGTTGTTCGTAATTTTAACACCCAGGTACTTAATTGAATTGACAGCCTTGAGAATTGTACTATTTATCGAGTAATCGAATTCCAACGGATTACTTTTGGAACTCATGTGGATCACCTCACACTTTTCGTTATTTAGCATCAACTGCCACCTGCCACACCATACAGCAATCTTTTCTAAATCGCATTGCAACTGATACTGGTCTTCGGATGACCTTACTAGATGGTAAATTATAGCATCATCTGTGAACAACCTAAGAGAACTGCTCAGATTATCACCCAGGTCATTTATATAGATCAGGAACAGCAGAGGTCCCAGGACGCTTCCCTGGGGAACACCTGATATCACTTCAATTTTACTCGATGATTCGCCGTCTATTACTACGAACTGCGACCTTCCTGACAGGAAATCACGAATCCAGTCGCACAACTGAGACGATACCCTATAGGCCTGGAGCTTGATTAGAAGTCGCTTGTGAGGAACGGTGTCAAAAGCTTTCCGGAAATCTAGAAATACGGAATCAACGGCTCTGCACCAAAGGTCCGCAGTCGGTTCTGTCAACGATGCTGCAGATGGTGAGCTCTGTCTTCATCTCGTAAGCAAGACCGGCAGCCTTCACCAAATAGCCGCTGGAATCCAGAGAGAATTTCCTCAGATCCAAAGCGACACACGTCATTAGGGCCGACATGTGCCACCACCTGCAGCTGGCTGCACCCTGTGCTCTTCATGACATCTGGAGGGACCCTTTCCACATGAGGAATGACTCCACCTGGAGTGCACACGGAGTGCACTGGATTTCTTCCCCTCCTTAGCCGCCATATCCCTAAGGGGCCACATTACGTGCCTAACATTGGAGCTCCCAACTACCAATAAGCCCACCCTAAGTGATTGCCCGGACCTTGAAGGCTGAGAATCATCCTCTGAAACAGGGCAGGCAGCTGCATCTGGCTCAGCCAGAGACAGTACCTGAAACCTGTTTGTCAGACACACCACGGAGACCTTCTGATCAGCCTCTGGGGACGTCTTTCGCTGCTTGCCAAGCCTTGGAACGACCTCCCAATCAACCACAGGCGAAGGCTCGGCGCCACTGCGGGCAGCAACTGGGGCAACCACAGCAGAAGACCGATCTGGGGACAGACGGGACGAGGTTGACATCCCCGTGATACCCAAGTCGGGCTCCCCACAGTGGTGCCCATTGGCAACAGCGTCAAGCTGCGTGACCGAAGTCAGCGCCGCCTGCAGCTGTGAGCGAAGGGATGCCAACTCAGCCCTCATCCGAATATCCATTCTAATCGATGTTGAACAACAGTTACTGAAACACGATTCCGTGCCAAGATAACGCAAGGGAAACATGCAAAGAATGTATTAACTAACCTGTACAAATGCCTAACGACTGTGCTACAATCTGCCTGAATTTACGATTACAGTAACTAAAACTCGAAATTACACCTCCTATACGAAACCCACATGCAATTTAAGTAAGAATCTGCGACGTAAACACAGAAAAGAAGCTATACGTATCTTTCTGCGCTGTCGATGTGCACCAACTGGGAGCTCCGGTCACACTGGTCTCTGGGAGCCTACTAGCTGGACGCCGACTTCTCTCCGACAGAGTAACTTGTCTACAGTCAGAGAGTCGATCCTCCCCTAGGAGTCAGTAGCTTTTATGCGATGCACGACTGACCGTTTGATGAACCACTAGGAGCTTAAAACTGACGAAGCGACAAAAAATTGTATCGCCATTGAAAGCTATAAGCTCCTGGCCGACTTATCAACAAAAGACGAATGCGGTTCCCGTCATCTCATGGAACTTCAATTGGAGTCCAGTAGTTTGATTCGGTTGCACCACATCCCGTTTGCAGTAACCTTCCCACTCTCATACTTCAAAGCTACACAGAAATTGCATCGCGATTAAAAACTGTTGCCTCCATGGCGATTTCGCTGCAAGTGGCTACTGTGGCCACGGTCACCGCATCGAACATCTCCTATACGTTCAGGACCCTGTATCCGACGCAAGACAACCAACATACTGTAACCATCGCAACCTCACATTGGCGATATGACACCGAAATTGCATAGCTATTAAAAAGTGTAGTCGGCATGCCGAATTCTTTCCTAGAGGGTAACGTGTCTATGCTCAATGAATCGATACTACCCTGGGAGTCCAGTAACTTTTATTTGATGTGCTACTGTCCGTTTACTGAACAAATAGGAGTCTCACATTGAAGCCGCGACACAATATTGCATCTCTTTTGAAGACAATTGGCTCCTTGTCGACTTATCTCTAAGCGACAAATGTGTTTACGGTCACCATGTAGAAAATCTACTGGAGTCCATTACTTTGATTCTGATGCACCACTGCGCGTTTACTGTGACCATCGCACCCCCAGATTTTCGACGCTGCACAGATATTGCTCCGAGACAGAAAACAATAGCCTCCATGCCGACTTCTCTCCAAGAGGCTATTGCTGCTATGGTCCGCACATGAAACCCCTCCCGGGAATCATGGAAGTATCCGAAACCAGACTACCCATTTACTTTAACCATAGCACAGTCACGTTGTCGATACGACACCGAAATATAATTGCGATTACAAACTGTAGTCTACATGATGATTTCTTTCCGAGAGACTAATGTGTCTATGGTCACAGCATCCATTGTCCCCTGTGAGTTCAGCAGCTTTTATTCGATGCGCGACTGTCCGTTTACTGAACAACTATGAGCCTCGCAACGATGCTGCGAACAAAATTGCATCTCTTTTGAAAACTATTGGCTCGTTGATGACTTACCTCCAAGCGACTAATGTGGTTACGGCCACCGCGTGGAACAACTCCTGGAGTCCAGTACTTTGATTCCGATTGACCACTGCTAGTTTACTGAAACCCTCGCACTCTCATATTCTCGATGCTTCACAGAAATGGCATCACGGCAGAAAACAATAGCCTCCATCCCGCCTTCTCTACGAGAGGCTAACGCGGCTATGGTTCCCGCACGTAACCCCTCCTGGGAGTCCAGGAACTTCTATCCGATGGCATACTACTCATTGTCGGTACGACTATGAAATACTATCGCAATTACAAATTGTAGTGTGCATGCCGAATTCATTTCTAGGGAGTAATGTGTCTATGATCACAGCATCGACCCTCCCCTGGGAATCTAGCAGCTTTTATAGGATGCGGGACTGTCCGTTTACTGAACAACTAGGTGCCTCACAGTGACGCTAAGACACAAAATTGCATCGTTTTTGAAAACCATTGGCTCCATGCCGACTTATTTCCAAGTGCCAAATGTGGTTACAGACACCGCGTGGAACATCTCCCAGAGTCCAGTAGTTTGATTCCGATGCACCACTGCCAGTATACTGTACCCTCGATCTCGTTGGGACACGGAAATTCCATCGCGACTGAAAACGATAGCCTCCATGCCGATTTCCCTCCAAGACAATAATGCGGCTCATGGAACGTCTCCTGGGAATTCATGAACTTGTATCGAAGCCAGATTATTCATTTACTTTAACCATCGCATCGTCAAATTGTCGATACAACACGAAATATTGTGATAAAAAACTGTATTCTGCATGCCGACTTGTTTCCTAGGCTGTAATGTGTCTATGGTCACAGCATCGCTCCTCCTCTGGGAGTCCAGCAGCCTTTATCCGATGCTCGATTGTTCGTTTACTGAACAACTAGGAGCCTCACATTGACGCTGCGACACAAAATTGCATCGCTTTTGAATACTATTGATTTCTTGCCGACTTATCTCCAAGCGTCAAATGTAGTTACGGTCATCGCGCGTAACATGATACACTGCCCCCTCGTACACTCATATTCTCGATGCTACACGTAAATTGCGTCGCAATTGAAAACGATAGCCTCCATTACGACTTCCCTCCAAGAGACTGATGCGGCTATGGTCCCAACCTGGAACAACTCCTGGGAGTCCAGGAACTTGTATTCGAAGCCAGACCACTCATTTACTTTAACCATCGCATTCTCACATTGTCGATACGATTCTGAAATATCATCGCGATTGAAAACTGTAGTCTGCATGCCGACTTCATACCTAGGGAGTAATGTGTCTATGGTCTCTGCATCGATCCTCCCCTGGGAGTAAGGTAGCTATTATTCGATGCGCAACTGTCCTTTTACTGAACAACTAAGAGCCTCACATTGACGTTGATTCACAAATATGCATCGTGGTTGGTAATTAAATGCTCCTTGGAGACATATCTCCTAGAGACAGCTGTGGATATGTTCACCACATAGAAGCTCCCCTGGAGTCAAGTAGTTTGATTCCGATGCACCACTGCCCATTTAGTGTAACCCTCACACACTCATATTCTCGATGCTACACAGAAATTGCATCGCGATTGAAAACGATAGCCTCCATCCCTTCTTCCCTCCAAGAGACTAATGTGGCTATGGATCCCGCATGGAACCACTGATGGGAGTCCAGCAACGTGTATCCAAAGCCTGAGTACTCATTTACTTTAACCATCGCTCGCTCACATTGTCGATACGATTCTGAAATATCATCGCGATTTAAAACTGTAGTCTCCATGCCGACTTCATACCTAGGGAGTAATGTGTCTATGGTCTCTGCATCGATCCTCCCCTGGGAGTAAGGTAGCTATTATTCGATGCGCAACTGTCCTTTTACTGAACAACTAAGAGCCTCACATTGACGTTGATTCACAAATATGCATCGTGGTTGGTAATTAAATGCTCCTTGGAGACATATCTCCTAGAGACAGCTGTGGATATGTTCACCACATAGAAGCTCCCCTGGAGTCAAGTAGTTTGATTCCGATGCACCACTGCCCATTTAGTGTAACCCTCACACACTCATATTCTCGATGCTACACAGAAATTGCATCGCGATTGAAAACGATAGCCTCCATCCCTTCTTCCCTCCAAGAGACTAATGTGGCTATGGATCCCGCATGGAACCACTGATGGGAGTCCAGGAACGTGTATCCAAAGCCTGAGTACTCATTTACTTTAACCATCGCTCGCTCACATTGTCGATACGATTCTGAAATATCATCGCGATTGAAAATTGTAGTCTCCATGCCGACTTCATACCTAGGGAGTAATATGTCTATGGTCTCTGCATCGATCCTCCCCTGGGAGTAAGGTAGCTATTATTCGATGCGCAACTGTCCTTTTACTGAACAACTAAGAGCCTCACATTGACGTTGATTCACAAATACGCATCGTGGTTGGTAATTAAATACTCCTTGCCGACATATCTCCTAGAGACAGCTGTGGATATGTTCACCACATAGAAGCTCCCCTGGAGTCAAGTAGTTTGATTCCGATGCACCACTGCCCATTTAGTGTAACCCTCACACACTCATATTCTCGATGCTACACAGAAATTGCATCGCGATTGAAAACGATAGCCTCCATCCCTTCTTCTCTCCAAGAGACTAACGTGGCTATGGTTCCCGCATGCAACCACTGATGGGAGTCCAGGAACGTGTATCCAAAGGCTGACTACTCATTTACTTTAACCATCGCTCGCTCACATTGTCGATACGATTCTGAAATATCATCGCAATTGAAAACTGTAGTCTGCATGCCGACTTCATACCTAGGGAGTAATGTGTCTATGGTCTCTGCATCGATCCTCCCCTGGGAGTAAGGTAGCTATTATTCGATGCGCAACTGTCCTTTTACTGAACAACTAAGAGCCTCACATTGACATTGATTCACAAATATGCATCGTGGTTGGTAATTAAATGCTCCTTGCCGACATATCTCCTAGAGACAGCTGTGGATATGTTCACCACATAGAAGCTCCCCTGGAGTCAAGTAGTTTGATTCCAATGCACCACTGCCCATTTAGTGTAACCCTCACACACTCATATTCTCGAGGCTACACAGAAATTTCATCGCGATTGAAAACGATAGCCTCCATCCCTTCTTCCCTCCAAGAGACTAATGTGGCTATGGTTCGTGCATGGAACCACTGATGGGAGTCCAGGAACGTGTATCCAAAGCCTGACTAGTCATTTACTTTAACCATCGCTCGCTCACATTCTCGATACGATTCTGAAATATCATCGCGATTGAAAACTGTAGTCTGCATGCCGACTTCATACCTAGGGAGTAATGTGTCTATGGTTTCTGCATCGATCCTCCCCTGGGAGTAAGGTAGCTATTATTCGATGCGCAACTGTCCTTTTCCTGAACAACTAAGAGCCTCACATTGACGTTGATTCACAAATATGCATCATCATCATCATCATCTTGGACAGTTTCCAGCCACTGGCTGGGTCTGTCGGGAACACAAGCCTCTCCATCGTGTTCTGTCTTTCCACCATTCCCCCTCTTCCACCTTCGTCCAGTTCTCTCTTCTTCTCGCTACACATTCCTTCACTCCCTTCACCCATCTATCTCTTGGTCTTCCCCTGGGCCTCTTCCCCTCCAGTTGCAGATCAAACATCCTCTTTGGAATTCTTCCCTCATCCATTCTCTTCATGTGTCCATACCACTGCAGTCTTGATTTTTCTATCCTGTCCTGTACTGGTTCCTCCTTTAGTCTTTCCCTCACATACACATTTCGCAATCTGTCTCGTCTTGTTACACTCAACCTGCTCCTCTGGAACTTCATTTCACTAGCTTGTATTCTACTTTTGTCGCTTTTATGCATTACCCATGTCGCACTTCCGTATGCCAATATGGGGACAAAGTAGGTTCGGTATATAATTCCCTTGGATTTCTGTGGCACCTCCTTGCTCCAAATAAGCCCCCTAATGCATTTGAAGAACTGCCCTGCTTTTCTGCACCTTTCATTTTTTTCCATTGCGTTTCCCCCCTTACTTTCAATCATGCTTCCCAGGTACTTGAAGTTCTCTACCACTTGTAGTTTTACCCCTCCACAAGTTATATCCACATTTGGCCTATTCTTCTTCCTTGTTGTGACAATTATTGCACTTTTCTTTGCAGAGAAATGCATTCCATATTGTGCTGCCGTTGCCTCCCATACATCTAACTGCTCTTGCACCTCCTTCTCGCAATTTCCCCATAACATCAGGTCATCGGCAAAAAGCACTGCTTTCATTTTATGATCTCCAATCGCATCTGATACTTGCTGTAGGATTTCATCCATAACAATAATAAACAATAAAGGTGAAAGTGCACTTCCCTGTGGCAGCCCATTTTCCAGCTTGAACCATGTAGTACGTTCCCTCCCCACTTTCACACAACTCTCACTTCCCTCAAACATTTTTCTGACTTTTTGTGTTATCTCTTCATCTATCCCTTTTGCTTTCAGCACATCCCAGAGCTTGTCCCTATAGATACTGTCATACGCCTTCTCAATATCTAAAAAGGCCATGATTAAGTCCTTCCCGTACTCATAGTGCCTTTCCTGCAGTTGCCTTACCGCAAATATGAGGTCCGTTGTTGATCTTCCCGGTCTGAAACCATACTGCTCCTCTTGCAGTCTACTTTCAATACTGCTTCTTATTCTCTTCTCCAGGATCTTTTCATAGATTTTTCCACAGTGGCATAGCAGGGTAATTCCTCTGTAGTTCTCACATCTCCTTTTATCCCCTTTCTTGAAGATCGGGACTATAATTCCTTTCTTCCAATCCTCAGGAATTCTGTTCTCCTTCCACACCACCCTCAGCACTCTGTATAGCCACTGGGTTCCTACTTCTCCTGCTGCTCGTATCATATCCACTGTTACTTCGTCCCAACCTGGTGCCTTGCCCCCTTTCATCCTCTTTATGGCTTCTTCCACTTCATTCCAAATTAGATCATCAATTTCCCCACTATTATAATCGTCTGCTGCCTTAGGCTCTCCATCGCTGTTAGTTACCCGCTTGGCGGCATTCAACAGATCTTCAAAGTACTCCTTCCAAATCTTTTTGAGCTCATGCATTTCCTCCACAACTCTTAAATTATTATCTATGATCCTCAGGCACTCGCTTCTGTCGTTTCCCTTATTTCTTATCATGGTGTAAAGTATGCATCGTGGTTGGTAATTAAATGCTCCTTGCCGATATATCTCCTAGAGACAGCTGTGGATATGTTCACCACATAGAAGCTCCCCTGGAGTCAAGTAGTTTGATTCCGATGCACCACTGCCCATTTAGTGTAACCCTCACACACTCATATTCTCGATGCTACACAGAAATTGCATCGCGATTGAAAACGATAGCCTCCATCCCTTCTTCCCTCCAAGAGACTATTGTGGCTATGGTTCCCGCATGGAACCACTGATGGGAGTCAAGGAACGTGTATCCAAAGCCTGACTACTCATTTACTTTAACCATCGCTGGCTCACATTGTCGATACGATTCTGAAATATCATCGCGATTGAAAACTGTAGTCTGCATGCCGACTTCATACCTAGGGAGTAATGTGTCTATGGTCTCTGCATCGATCCTCCCCTGGGAGTAAGGTAGCTATTATTCGATGCGCAACTGTCCTTTTACTGAACAACTAAGAGCCTCACATTGACGTTGATTCACAAATATGCATCGTGTTTGGTAATTAAATACTCCTTGCCGACATATCTCCTAGAGACAGCTGTGGATATGTTCACCACATAGAAGCTCCCCTGGAGTCAAGTAGTTTGATTCCGATGCACCACTGCCCATTTAGTGTAACCCTCACACACTCATATTCTCGATGCTACACAGAAATTGCATCGCGATTGAAAACGATAGCCTCCATCCCTTCTTCCCTCCAAGAGACCAATGTGGCTATGGTTCCCGCATTGAACCACTGATGGGAGTCCAGCAACGTGTATCCAAAGCCTGACTACTCATTTACTTTAAACATCGCTCGCTCACATTGTCGATATGACACCGAAATAGCAACGCGATTAGAAACTGTAGTTTGCATGCCGACATATTTCCTAGAGAGTAATGTTTCTATGGTCACAGCTTCGATCCTCCCCTGGGAGTAAGGTAGCTATTATTCGATGCGCAACTGTCCTTTTACTGAACAACTAAGAGCCTCACATTGACGTTGATTCACAAATACGCATCGTGGTTGGTAATTAAATACACCTTGCCGACATATCTCCTAGAGACAGCTGTGGATATGTTCACCACATAGAAGCTCCCCTGGAGTCAAGTAGTTTGATTCCGATGCACCACTGCCCATTTAGTGTAACCCTCACACACTCATATTCTCGATGCTACACAGAAATTGCATCGCGATTGAAAACGATAGCCTCCATCCCTTCTTCCCTCCAAGAGACTAATGTGGCTATGGATCCCGCATGGAACCACTGATGGGAGTCCAGGAACGTGTATCCAAAGCCTGACTACTCATTTACTTTAACCATCGCTCGCTCACATTGTCGATACGATTCTGAAATATCATCGCGATTGAAAACTGTAGTCTGCATGCCGACTTCATACCTAGGGAGTAATGTGTCTATGGTCTCTGCATCGATCCTCCCCTGGGAGTAAGGTAGCTATTATTCGATGCGCAACTGTCCTTTTACTGAACAACTAAGAGCTTCACATTGACGTTGATTCACAAATACGCATCGTGGTTGGTAATTAAATACTCCTTGCCGACATATCTCCTAGAGACAGCTGTGGATATGTTCACCACATAGAAGCTCCCCTGGAGTCAAGTAGTTTGATTCCGATGCACCACTGCCCATTTAGTGTAACCCTCACACACTCATATTCTCGATGCTAGACAGAAATTGCATCGCGATTGAAAACGATAGCCTCCATCCCTTCTTCTCTCCAAGAGACTAATGTGGCTATGGTTCCCGCATGGAACCACTGATGGGAGTCCAGGAATGTGTATCCAAAGCCTGACTACTCATTTACTTTAACCATCGCTCGCTCACATTGTCGATACGATTCTGAAATATCATCGCGATTTAAAACTGTAGTCTGCATGCCGACTTCATACCTAGGGAGTAATGTGTCTATGGTCTCTGCATTGATCCTCCCCTGGGAGTAAGGTAGCTATTATTCGATGCGCAACTGTCCTTTTACTGAACAACTAAGAGCCTCACATTGACGTTGATTCACAAATATGCATCGTGGTTGGTAATTAAATGCTCCTTGCCGACATATCTCCTAGAGACAGCTGTGGATATGTTCACCACATAGAAGCTCCCCTGGAGTCAAGTAGTTTGATTCCAATGCACCACTGCCCATTTAGTGTACCCCTCACACACTCATATTCTCGATGCTACACAGAAATTGCATCGCGATTGAAAACGATAGCCTCCATCCCTTCTTCCCTCCAAGAGACTAATGTGGCTATGGTTCCCGCATGGAACCACTGATGGGAGTCCAGGAACGTGTATCCAAAGGCTGACTACTCATTTACTTTAACCATCGCTCGCTCACATTGTCGATACGATTCTGAAATATCATCGCGATTGAAAACTGTAGTCTGCATGCCGACTTCATACCTAGGGAGTAATGTGTCTATGGTCTCTGCATCGATCCTCCCCTGGGATTAAGTTAGCTATTATTCGATGCGCAACTGTCCTTTTACTGAACAACTAAGAGCCTCACATTGACGTTGATTCACAAATATGCATCGTGGTTGGTAATTAAATGCTCCTTGCCGACATATCTCCTAGAGACAGCTGTGGATATGTTCACCACATAGAAGCTCCCCTGGAGTCAAGTAGTATGATTCCGATGCACCACTGCCCATTTAGTGTAACCCTCACACACTCATATTCTCGATGCTACACAGAAATTGCATCGCGATTGAAAACGATAGCCTCCATCCCTTCTTCCCTCCAAGAGACTAATGTGGCTATGGTTCCCGCATGGAACCACTGATGGGAGTCCAGGAACGTGTATCCAAAGCCTGACTACTCATTTACTTTAACCATCGCTCGCTCACATTGTCGATACGATTCTGAAATATCATCGCGATTGAAAACTGTAGTCTGCATGCCGACTTCATACCTAGGGAGTAATGTGTCTATGGTCTCTGCATCGATTCTCTCCTGGGAGTAAGATAGCTATTATTCGATGCGCAACTGTCCTTTTACTGAACAACTAAGAGCCTCACATTGACGTTGATTCACAAATACGCATCGTGGTTGGTAATTAAATGCTCCTTGCCGACATATCTCCTAGAGACAGCTGTGGATATGTTCACCACATAGAAGCTCCCCTGGAGTCAAGTAGTTTGATTCCGATGCACCACTGCCCATTTAGTGTAACCCTCACACACTCATATTCTCGATGCTACACAGAAATTGCATCGCGATTGAAAACGATAGCCTCCATCCCTTCTTCTCTCCAAGAGACTAACGTGGCTATGGTTCCCGCATGGAACCACTGATGGGAGTCCAGGAACGTGTATCCAAAGGCTGACTACTCATTTACTTTAACCATCGCTCGCTCACATTGTCGATACGATTCTGAAATATCATCGCAATTGAAAACTGTAGTCTGCATGCCGACTTCATACCTAGGGAGTAATGTGTCTATGGTCTCTGCATCGATCCTCCCCTGGGAGTAAGGTAGCTATTATTCGATGCGCAACTGTCCTTTTACTGAACAACTAAGAGCCTCACATTGACGTTGATTCACAAATATGCATCGTGGTTGGTAATTAAATGCTCCTTGCCGACATATCTCCTAGAGACAGCTGTGGATATGTTCACCACATAGAAGCTCCCCTGGAGTCAAGTAGTTTGATTCCAATGCACCACTGCCCATTTAGTGTAACCCTCACACACTCATATTCTCGAGGCTACACAGAAATTGCATCGCGATTGAAAACGATAGCCTCCATCCCTTCTTCCCTCCAAGAGACTAATGTGGCTATGGTTCGTGCATGGAACCACTGATGGGAGTCCAGGAACGTGTATCCAAAGGCTGACTTCTCAATTACTTTAACCATCGCTGGCTCACTTTGTCGATACGATTCTGAAATATCATCGCGATTGAAAACTGTAGTCTGCATGCCGACTTCATATCTAGGGAGTAATGTGTCTATGGTCTCTGCATCGATCCTCCCCTGGGAGTAAGGTAGCTATTATTCGATGCGCAACTGTCCTTTTACTGAACAACTAAGAGCCTCACATTGACGTTGATTCGCAAATATGCATCGTGGTTGGTAATTAAATGCTCCTTGCCGACATATCTCCTAGAGACAGCTGTGGATATGTTCACCACATAGAAGCTCCCCTGGAGTCAAGTAGTTTGATTCCAATGCACCACTTCCCATTTAGTGTAACCCTCACACACTCATATTCTCGATGCTACACAGAAATTGCATCGCGATTGAAAACGATAGCCGCCATCCCTTCTTCCCTCCAAGAGACTAATGTGGCTATGGTTCCCGCATGGAACCACTGATGGAAGTCCAGGAACGTGTATCCAAAGCCTGACTAGTCATTTACTTTAACCATCGCTCGCTCACATTCTCGATACGATTCTGAAATATCATCGCGATTGAAAACTGTAGTCTGCATGCCGACTTCATACCTAGGGAGTAATGTGTCTATGGTCACAGCTTCGATCCTCCCCTGGGAGTAAGGTAGCTATTATTCGATGCGCAACTGTCCTTTTCCTGAACAACTAAGAGCCTCACATTGACGTTGATTCACAAATATGCATCATCATCATCATCATCTTGGACAGTTTCCAGCCACTGGCTGGGTCTGTCGGGAACACAAGCCTCTCCATCATGTTCTGTTTTTCCACCATTCCCCCTCTTCCACCTTCGTCCAGTTCTCTCTTCTTCTCGCTACACATTCCTTCACTCCCTTCACCCATCTATCTCTTGGTCTTCCCCTGGGCCTCTTCCCCTCCAGTTGCAGATCAAACATCCTCTTTGGAATTCTTCCCTCATCCATTCTCTTCATGTGTCCATACCACTGCAGTCTTGATTTTTCTATCCTGTCCTGTACTGGTTCCTCCTTTAGTCTTTCCCTCACATACACATTTCGCAATCTGTCTCGTCTTGTTACACTCAACCTGCTCCTCTGGAACTTCATTTCACTAGCTTGTATTCTACTTTTGTCGCTTTTATGCATTACCCATGTCGCACTTCCGTATGCCAATATGGGGACAAAGTAGGTTCGGTATATAATTCCCTTGGATTTCTGTGGCACCTCCTTGCTCCAAATAAGCCCCCTAATGCATTTGAAGAACTGCCCTGCTTTTCTGCACCTTTCATTTTTTTCCATTGCGTTTCCCCCCTTACTTTCAATCATGCTTCCCAGGTACTTGAAGTTCTCTACCACTTGTAGTTTTACCCCTCCACAAGTTATATCCACATTTGGCCTATTCTTCTTCCTTGTTGTGACAATTATTTCACTTTTCTTTGCAGAGAAATGCATTCCATATTGTGCTGCCGTTGCCTCCCATACATCTAACTGCTCTTGCACCTCCTTCTCGCAATTTCCCCATAACATCAGGTCATCGGCAAAAAGCACTGCTTTCATTTTATGATCTCCAATCGCATCTGATACTTGCTGTAGGATTTCATCCATAACAATAATAAACAATAAAGGTGAAAGTGCACTTCCCTGTGGCAGCCCATTTTCCAGCTTGAACCATGCAGTACGTTCCCTCCCCACTTTCACACAACTCTCACTTCCCTCAAACATTTTTCTGACTTTTTGTGTTATCTCTTCATCTATCCCTTTTGCTTTCAGCACATCCCAGAGCTTGTCCCTATAGATACTGTCATACGCCTTCTCAATATCTAAAAAGGCCATGATTAAGTCCTTCCCGTACTCATAGTGCCTTTCCTGCAGTTGCCTTACCGCAAATATGAGGTCCGTTGTTGATCTTCCCGGTCTGAAACCATACTGCTCCTCTTGCAGTCTACTTTCAATACTGCTTCTTATTCTCTTCTCCAGGATCTTTTCATAGATTTTTCCACAGTGGCATAGCAGGGTAATTCCTCTGTAGTTCTCACATCTCCTTTTATCCCCTTTCTTGAAGATCGGGACTATAATTCCTTTCTTCCAATCCTCAGGAATTCTGTTCTCCTTCCACACCACCCTCAGCACTCTGTATAGCCACTGGGTTCCTACTTCTCCTGCTGCTCGTATCATATCCACTGTTACTTCGTCCCAACCTGGTGCCTTGCCCCCTTTCATCCTCTTTATGGCTTCTTCCGCTTCATTCCAAATTAGATCATCAATTTTCCCACTATTATAATCGTCTGCTGCCTTAGGCTCTCCATCGCTGTTAGTTACGCGCTTGGCGGCATTCAACAGATCTTCAAAGTACTCCTTCCAAATCTTTTTGAGCTCATGCATTTCCTCCACAACTCTTCCATTATTATCTATGATCCTCAGGCACTCGCTTCTGTCGTTCCTCTTATTTCTTACCATGGTGTAAAGTATGCATCGTGGTTGGTAATTAAATGCTCCTTGCCGATATATCTCCTAGAGACAGCTGTGGATATGTTCACCACATAGAAGCTCCCCTGGAGTCAAGTAGTTTGATTCCGATGCACCACTGCCCACTTAGTGTAACCCTCACACACTCATATTCTCGATGCTACACAGAAATTGCATCGCGATTGAAAACGATAGCCTCCATCCCTTCTTCCCTCCAAGAGACTATTGTGGCTATGGTTCCCGCATGGAACCACTGATGGGAGTCCAGGAACGTGTATCCAAAGCCTGACTACTCATTTACTTTAACCATCGCTGGCTCACATTGTCGATACGATTCTGAAATATCATCGCGATTGAAAACTGTAGTCTGCATGCCGACTTCATACCTAGGGAGTAATGTGTCTATGGTCTCTGCATCGATCCTCCCCTGGGAGTAAGGTAGCTATTATTCGATGCGCAACTGTCCTTTTACTGAACAACTAAGAGCCTCACATTGACGTTGATTCACAAATATGCATCGTGTTTGGTAATTAAATACTCCTTGCCGACATATCTCCTAGAGACAGCTGTGGATATGTTCACCATATAGAAGCTCCCCTGGAGTCAAGTAGTTTGATTCCGATGCACCACTGCCCATTTAGTGTAACCCTCACACACTCATATTCTCGATGCTACACAGAAATTGCATCGCGATTGAAAACGATAGCCTCCATCCCTTCTTCCCTCCAAGAGACCAATGTGGCTATGGTTCCCGCATTGAACCACTGATGGGAGTCCAGCAACGTGTATCCAAAGCCTGACTACTCATTTACTTTAAACATCGCTCGCTCACATTGTCGATATGACACCGAAATAGCAACGCGATTAGAAACTGTAGTTTGCATGCCGACATATTTCCTAGAGAGTAATGTTTCTATGGTCACAGCTTCGATCCTCCCCTGGGAGTAAGGTAGCTATTATTCGATGCGCAACTGTCCTTTTACTGAACAACTAAGAGCCTCACATTGACGTTGATTCACAAATATGCATCGTGGTTGGTAATTAAATACTCCTTGCCGACATATCTCCTAGAGACAGCTGTGGATATGTTCACCACATAGAAGCTCCCCTGGGGTCAAGTAGTTTGATTCCGATGCACCACTGCCCATTTAGTGTAACCCTCACACACTCATATTCTCGATGCTACACAGAAATTGCATCGCGATTGAAAACGATAGCCTCCATCCCTTCTTCCCTCCAAGAGACTAATGTGGCTATGGTTCCCGCATGGAACCACTGATGGGAGTCCAGGAACGTGTATCCAAAGCCTGAGTACTCATTTACTTTAACCATCGCTCGCTCACATTGTCGATACGATTCTGAAATATCATCGCAATTGAAAACTGTAGTCTGCATGCCAACTTCATACCTAGGGAGTAATATGTCTATGGTCTCTTCATCGATCCTCACCTGGGAGTAAGGTAGCTATTATTCGATGCGCAACTGTCCTTTTACTGAACATCTAAGAGCCTCACATTGACGTTGATTCACAAATATGCATCGTGGTTGGTAATTAAATGCTCCTTGCCGACATATCTCCTAGAGACAGCTGTGGATATGTTCACCACATAGAAGCTCCCCTGGAGTCAAGTAGTTTGATTCCAATGCACCGTTTCCCATTTAGTGTAACCCTCACACACTCATATTCTCGATGCTACACAGAAATTGCATCGCGATTGAAAACGATAGCCCCCATCCGTTCTTCCCTCCAAGAGACTAATGTGGCTATGGTTCCCGCATGGAACCACTGATGGGAGTCCAGGAACGTGTATCCAAAGCCTGACTAGTCATTTACTTTAACCATCGCTCGCTCACATTCTCGAAACGATTCTGAAATATCATCGCGATTGAAAACTGTAGTCTGCATGCCTACTTCATACCTAGGGAGTAATGTGTCTATGGTTTCTGCATCGATCCTCCCCTGGGAGTAAGGTAGCTATTATTCGATCCGCAACTGTCCTTTTACTGAACAACTAAGAGCCTCACATTGACGTTGATTCACAAATATGCATCGTGGTTGGTAATTAAATGCTCCTTGCCGATATATCTCCTAAGGACAGCTGTGGATATGTTCACCACATAGAAGCTCCCCTGGAGTCAAGTAGTTTGATTCCGATGCACCACTGCCCATTTAGTGTAACCCTCACACACTCATATTCTCGATGCTACACAGAAATTGCATCGCAATTGAAAACGATAGCCTCCATCCCTTCTTCCCTCCAAGAGACTAATGTGGCTATGGTTCCCGCATGGAACCACTGATGGGAGTCCAGGAACCTGTATCCAAAGCCTGACTACTCATTTACTTTAACCATCGCTCGCTCACATTGTCGATACGATTCTGAAATATCATCGCGATTGAAAACTGTAGTCTGCATGCCGACTTCATACCTAGGGAGTAATGTGTCTATGGTCTCTGCATCGATCCTCCCCTGGGAGTAAGGTAGCTATTATTCGATGCGCAACTGTCCTTTTACTGAACAACTAAGAGCCTCACATTGACGTTGATTCACAAATATGCATCGTGGTTGGTAATTAAATGCTCCTTGCCGATATATCTCCTAAGGACAGCTGTGGATATGTTCACCACATAGAAGCTCCCCTGGAGTCAAGTAGTTTGATTCCGATGCACCACTGCCCATTTAGTGTAACCCTCACACACTCATATTCTCGATGCTACACAGAAATTGCATCGCGATTGAAAACGATAGCCTCCGTCCCTTCTTCCCTCCAAGAGACTAATGTGGCTATGGTTCCCGCATGGAACCACTGATGGGAGTCCAGGAACGTGTATCCAAAGCCTGACTACTCATTTACTTTAACCATCGCTCGCTCACATTCTCGATACGATTCTGAAATATCATCGCGATTGAAAACTGTAGTCTGCATGCCGACTTCATACCTAGGGAGTAATCTGTCTATGGTCTCTGCATCGATCCTCCCCTGGGAGTAAGGTAGCTATTATTCGATGCGCAACTGTCCTTTTACTGAACAACTAAGAGCCTCACATTGACGTTGATTCACAAATATGCATCGTGGTTGGTAATTAAATGCTCCTTGCCGACATATCTCCTAGAGACAGCTGTGGATATGTTCACCACATAGAAGCTCCCCTGGAGTCAAGTAGTTTGATTCCGATGCACCACTGCCCATTTAGTGTAACCCTCACACACTCATATTCTCGATGCTACACAGAAATTGCATCGCGATTGAAAACGATAGCCTCCATCCCTTCTTCCCTCCAAGAGACTAATGTGGCTATGGTTCCCGCATGGAACCACTGATGGGAGTCCAGGAACGTGTATCCAAAGCCTGACTACTCATTTACTTTAACCATCGCTGGCTCACATTGTCGATACGATTCTGAAATATCATCGTGATTGAAAACTGTAGTCTGCATGCCGACTTCATACCTAGGGAGTAATGTGTCTATGGTCACAGCTTCGATCCTCCCCTGGGAGTAAGGTAGCTATTATTCGATGCGCAACTGTCCTTTTACTGAACAACTAAGAGCCTCACATTGACGTTGATTCACAAATATGCATCGTGGTTGGTAATTAAATGCTCCTTGCCGACATATCCCCTAGAGACAGCTGTGGATATGTTCACCACATAGAAGCTCCCCTGGAGTCAAGTAGTTTGATTCCAATGCACCACTGCCCATTTAGTGTAACCCTCACACACTCATATTCTCGATGCTACACAGAAATTGCATCGCGATTGAAAACGATAGCCTCCATCCCTTCTTCCCTCCAAGAGTCTAATGTGGCTATGGATCCCGCATGGAACCACTGATGGGAGTCCAGGAACGTGTATCCAAAGCCTGACTACTCATTTACTTTAACCATCGCTCGCTCACATTGTCGATACGATTCTGAAATATCATCGCGATTGAAAACTGTAGTCTGCATGCCGACTTCATACCTAGGGAGTAATGTGTCTATGGTCTCTGCATCGATCCTCCCCTGGGAGTAAGGTAGCTATTATTCGATGCGCAACTGTCCTTTTACTGAACAACTAAGAGCCTCACATTGACGTTGATTCACAAATATGCATCGTGGTTGGTAATTAAATGCTCCTTGCCGACATATCTCCTAGAGACAGCTGTGAATATGTTCACCACATAGAAGCTCCCCTGGAGTCAAGTAGTTTGATTCCAATGCACCACTTCCAGTTTAGTGTAACCCTCACACACTCATATTCTCGATGCTACACAGAAATTGCATCGCGATTGAAAACGATAGCCGCCATCCCTTCTTCCCTCCAAGAGACTAATGTGGCTATGGTTCCCGCATGGAACCACTGATGGGAGTCCAGGAACGTGTATCCAAAGCCTGACTAGTCATTTACCTTAACCATCGCTCGTTCATATTCTCGATACGATTCTGAAATATCATTGCGATAGAAAACTGTAGTCTGCATGCCGACTTCATACCTAGGGAGTAATGTGTCTATGGTTTCTGCATCGATCCTCCCCTGGGAGTAAGGTAGCTATTATTCGATGCGCAACTGTCCTTTTACTGAACAACTAAGAGCCTCACATTGACGTTGATTCACAAATATGCATCGTGGTTGGTAATTAAATGCTCCTTGCCGATATATCTCCTAGAGACAGCTGTGGATATGTTCACCACATAGAAGCTCCCCTGGAGTCAAGTAGTTTGATTCCGATGCACCACAGACCATTTAGTGTAACCCTCACACACTCATATTCTCGATGCTACACAGAAATTGCATCGCGATTGAAAACGATAGCCTCCATCCCTTCTTCCCTCCAAGAGACTTATGTGGCTATGGTTCCCGCATGGAACCACTGATGGGAGTCCAGGAACGTGTATCCAAAGCCTGACTACTCATTTACTTTAACCATCGCTCGCTCACATTGTCGATACGATTCTGAAATATCATCGCGATTGAAAACTGTAGTCTGCATGCCGACTTCATACCTAGGGGGTAATGTGTCTATGGTCTCTGCATCGATCCTCCCCTGGGAGTAAGGTAGCAATTATTCGATGCGCAACTGTCCTTTTACTGAAGAACTAAGAGCCTCACATTGACGTTGATTCACAAATATGCATCGTGGTTGGTAATTAAATGCTCCTTGCCGACATATCTCCTAGAGACAGCTGTGGATATGTTCACCATATAGAAGCTCCCCTGGAGTCAAGTAGTTTGATTCCGATGCACCACTGCCCACTTAGTGTAACCCTCACACACTCATATTCTCGATGCTACACAGAAATTGAATCGCGATTGAAAACGATGGCCTCCATCCCTTCGTCCCTCCAAGAGACTAATGTGGCTATGGTTCCCGCATGGAACCACTGATGGGAGTCCAGGAACGTGTATCCAAAGCCTGACTACTCATTTACTTTAACCATCGCTGGCTCACATTGTCGATACGATTCTGAAATATCATCGCGATTGAAAACTGTAGTCTGCATGCCGACTTCATACCTAGGGAGTAATGTGTCTATGGTCACAGCTTCGATCCTCCCCTGGGAGTAAGGTAGCTATTATTCGATGCGCAAATGTCCTTTTACTGAACAACTAAGAGCCTCACATTGACGTTGATTCACAAATATGCATCGTGGTTGGTAATTAAATGCTCCTTGCCGACATATCCCCTAGAGACAGCTGTGGATATGTTCACCACATAGAAGCTCCCCTGGAGTCAAGTAGTTTGATTCCAATGCACCACTTCCAGTTTAGTGTAACCCTCACACACTCATATTCTCGATGCTACACAGAAATTGCATCGCGATTGAAAACGATAGCCGCCATCCCTTCTTCCCTCCAAGAGACTAATGTGGCTATGGTTCCCGCATGGAACCACTGATGGGAGTCCAGGAACGTGTATCCAAAGCCTGACTAGTCATTTACCTTAACCATCGCTCGCTCACATTCTCGATACGATTCTGAAATATCATCGCGATTGAAAACTGTAGTCTGCATGCCGACTTCATACCTAGGGAGTAATGTGTCTATGGTTTCTGCATCGATCCTCCCCTGGGAGTAAGGTAGCTATTATTCGATGCGCAACTGTCCTTTTACTGAACAACTAAGAGCCTCACATTGACGTTGATTCACAAATATGCATCGTGGTTGGTAATTAAATGCTCCTTGCCGATATATCTCCTAGAGACAGCTGTGGATATGTTCACCACATAGAAGCTCCCCTGGAGTCAAGTAGTTTGATTCCGATGCACCACAGCCCATTTAGTGTAACCCTCACACACTCATATTCTCGATGCTACACAGAAATTGCATCGCGATTGAAAACGATAGCCTCCATCCCTTCTTCCCTCCAAGAGACTAATGTGGCTATGGTTCCCGCATGGAACCACTGATGGGAGTCCAGGAACGTGTATCCAAAGCCTGACTACTCATTTACTTTAACCATCGCTCGCTCACATTGTCGATACGATTCTGAAATATCATCGCGATTGAAAACTGTAGTCTGCATGCCGACTTCATACCTAGGGGGTAATGTGTCTATGGTCTCTGCATCGATCCTCCCCTGGGAGTAAGGTAGCAATTATTCGATGCGCAACTGTCCTTTTACTGAAGAACTAAGAGCCTCACATTGACGTTGATTCACAAATATGCATCGTGGTTGGTAATTAAAAGCTCCTTGCCGACATATCTCCTAGAGACAGCTGTGGATATGTTCACCACATAGAAGCTCCCCTGGAGTCAAGTAGTTTGATTCCGATGCACCCATGCCCCTTTAATGTAACCCTCACACACTCATATTCTCGATGCTACACAGAAATTGAATTGCGATTGAAAACGATAGCCTCCATCCCTTCGTCCCTCCAAGAGACTAATGTGCCTATGGTTCCCACATGGAACCACTGATGGGAGTCCAGGAACGTGTATCCATAGCCTGACTACTCATTTACTTTAACCATCGCTCGCTCACATTTTCGATACGATTCTGAAATATCATCGCGATTGAAAACTGTAGTCTGCATGCCGACTTCATACCTAGGGAGTAATGTGTCTATGGTCTCTGCATAGATCCTCCCCTGGGAGTAAGGTAGCTATTATTCGATGCGCAACTGTCCTTTTACTGAACAACTAACAGCCTCACATTGACGTTGATTCACAAATATGCATCGTGGTTCGTATTTAATGCTCCTTGCTGACATATCTCCTAGAGACAGCTGTGGATATGTTCACCACATAGAAGCTCCCCTGGAGTCAAGTAGTTTGATTCCGATGCACCACTGCCCATTTAGTGTAACCCTCACACACTTGTATTCTCGATACTACACAGAAATTGCATTGCGATTGAAAACGATATCCTCCATCCCTTCTTCCCTCCAAGAGGCTTATGTGGCTATGGTTCCCGCATGGAACCACTGATGGGTGTCCGGGAACGTGTATCCAAAGCCTGACTAATCATTTACTTTAATCATCGCTCGCTCACATTGTCGATACGATTCTGAAATATCATCGCGATTGAAAACTGTAGTCTGCATGCCGACTTCATACCTAGGGAGTAATGTGTCTATGGTCTGTGCATCGATCCTCCCCTGGGAGTAAGGTAGCTATTATTCGATGCGCAACTGTCCTTTTACTGAACAACTAAGAGCCTCACATTGACGTTGATACACAAATATGCATCGTGGTTCGTATTTAATGCTCCTTGCTGACATATCTCCTAGAGACAGCTGTGGATATGTTCACCACATAGAAGCTCCCCTGGAGTCAAGTAGTTTGATTCCGATGCACCACTGCCCATTTAGTGTAACCCTCACACACTTATATTCTCGATGCTACACAGAAATTGCATCGCGATTGAAAACGATAGCCTCCATCCCTTCTTCCCTCCAAGAGACTAATGTGGCTATGGTTCCCGCATGGAACCACTGATGGGAGTCCAGGAACGTGTATCCAAAGCCTGACTACTCATTTACTTTAACCATCGCTCGCTCACATTGTCGATACGATTCTGAAATATCATCGCGATTGAAAACTGTAGTCTGCATGCCGACTTCATACCTAGGGAGTAATGTGTCTATGGTCTCTGCATTGATCCTCCCTTGGGAGTAAGGTAGCTATTATTCGATGCGCAACTGTCCTTTTACTGAACAACTAAGAGCCTCACATTGACGTTGATTCACAAATATGCATCGTGGTTGGTAATTAAATGCTCCTTGCCGACATATCTCCTAGAGACAGCTGTGGATATGTTCACCACATAGAAGCTCCCCTGGAGTCAAGTAGTTTGATTCCGATGCACCACTGCCCATTTAGTGTAACCCTCACACACTCATATTCTCGATGCTACACAGAAATTGCATCGCGATTGAAAACGATTGCCTCCATCCCTTCTTCCCTCCAAGAGACTAATGTGGCTATGGTTCCCGCATGGAACCACTGATGGGAGTCCAGGAACGTGTATCCAAAGCCTGACTACTCATTTACTTTAACCATCGCTCGCTCACATTGTCGATACGATTCTGAAATATCATCGCGATTGAAAACTGTAGTCTGCATGCCGACTTCATACCTAGGGAGTAATGTGTCTATGGTCTCTGCATCGATCCTCCCCTGGGAGTAAGGTAGCTATTATTCGATGCGCAACTGTCCTTTTACTGAACAACTAAGAGCCTCACATTGACGTTGATTCACAAATATGCATCGTGGTTGGTAATTAAATGCTCCTTGCCGACATATCTCCTAGAGACAGCTGTGGATATGTTCACCACATAGAAGCTCCCCTGGAGTCAAGTAGTTTGATTCCGATGCACCACTGCCCATTTAGTGTAACCCTCACACACTTATATTCTCGATGCTACACAGAAATTGCATCGCGATTGAAAACGATAGTCTCCATCCCTTCTTCCCTCCAAGAGACTAATGTGGCTATGGTTCCCGCATGGAACCACTGATGGGAGTCCAGGAACGTGTATCCAAAGCCTGACTACTCATTTACTTTAACCATCGCTCGCTCACATTGTCGATACGATTCTGAAATATCATCGCGATTGAAAACTGTAGTCTGCATGCCGACTTCATACCTAGGGAGTAATGTGTCTATGGTCTCTGCATCGATCCTCCCCTGGGAGTAAGGTAGCTATTATTCGATGCGATACTGTCCTTTTACTGAACAACTAAGAGCCTCACATTGACGTTGATACACAAATATGCATCGTGGTTGGTATTTAATGCTCCTTGCCGACATATCTCCTAGAGACAGCTGTGGATATGTTCACAACATAGAAGCTCCCCTGGAGTCAAGTAGTTTGATTCCGATGCACCACTGCCCATTTAGTGTAACCCTCACACACTTATATTCTCGATGCTACACAGAAATTGCATCGCGATTGAAAACGATAGTCTCCATCCCTTCTTCCCTCCAAGAGACTAATGTGGCTATGGTTCCCGCATGGAACCACTGATGGGAGTCCAGGAACGTGTATCCAAAGCCTGACTACTCATTTACTTTAACCATCGCTCGCTCACATTCTCGATACGATTCTGAAATATCATTGCGATTGAAAACTGTAGTCTGCATGCCGACTTCATACCTAGGGAGTAATGTGTCTATGGTCTGTGCATCGATCCTCCCCTGGGAGTAAGGTAGCTATTATTCGATGCGAAACTGTCCTTTTACTGAACAACTAAGAGCCTCACATTGACGTTGATACACAAATATGCATCGTGGTTGGTATTTAATGCTCCTTGCCGACATATCTCCTAGAGACAGCTGTGGATATGTTCACCACATAGAAGCTCCCCTGGAGTCAAGTAGTTTGATTCCGATGTACCACTGCCCATTTAGTGTATCCCTCACACACTCATATTCTCGATGCTACACAGAAATTGCATTGCGATTGAAAACGATAGCCTCCATCCCTTCTTCCCTCCAAGAGACTAATGTGGCTATGGATCCCGCATGGAACCACTGATGGGAGTCCAGGAACGTGTATCCAAAGCCTGACTACTCATTTACTTTAACCATCGCTCGCTCACATTGTCGATACGATTCTGAAATATCATCGCGATTGAAAACTGTAGTCTGCATGCCGACTTCATACCTAGGGAGTAATGTGTCTATGGTCTCTGCATCGATCCTCCCCTGGGAGTAAGGTAGCTATTATTCGATGCGCAACTGTCCTTTTACTGAACAACTAAGAGCCTCACATTGACGTTGATTCACAAATATGCATCGTGGTTGGTAATTAAAGGCTCCTTGCCGACATATCTCCTAGAGACAGCTGTGGATATGTTCACCACATAGCAGCTCCCCTGGAGCCAAGTAGTTTGATTCCAATGCACCACTTCCAGTTTAGTGTAACCCTCACACACTCATATTCTCGATGCTACACAGAAATTGCATCGCGATTGAAAACGATAGCCTCCATCCCTTCTTCCCTCCAAGAGACTAATGTGGCTATGGTTCCCGCATGGAACCACTGATGGGAGTCCAGGAACGTGTATCCAAAGCCTGACTAGTCATTTACTTTAACCATCGCCCGCTCACATTCTCGATACGATTCTGATATATCATTGCGATTGAAAACTGTAGTCTGCATGCCGACTTCATACCTAGGGAGTAATGTGTCTATGGTTTCTGCATCGATCCTCCCCTGGGAGTAAGGTAGCTATTATTCGATGTGCAACTGTCCTTTTACTGAACAACTAAGAGCCTCACATTGACGTTGATTCACAAATATGCATCGTGGTTGGTAATTAAATGCTCCTTGCCGATATATCTCCTAGAGACAGCTGTGGATATGTTCACCACATAGAAGCTCCCCTGGAGTCAAGTAGTTTGATTCCGATGCACCACTGCCCATTTAGTGTAACCCTCACACACTCATATTCTCGATGCTACACAGAAATTGCATCGCGATTGAAAACGATAGCCTCCATTCCTTCTTCTCTCCAAGAGACTAATGTGGCTATGGTTCCCGCATGGAACCACTGATGGGAGTCCAGGAACGTGTATCCAAAGCCTGACTAGTCATTTACTTTAAGTATCGCTCGCTCACATTCTCGATACGATTCTGGAATATCATCGCGATTGAAAACTGTAGTCTGCATGCCGACTTCATACCTAGGGAGTAATGTGTCTATGGTCACAGCTTCGATCCTCCCCTGGGAGTCAGGTAGCTATTATTCGATGCGCAACTGTCCTTTTACTGAACAACTAAGAGCCTCACATTGACGTTGATTCACAAATATGCATCGTGGTTGGTAATTAAATGCTCCTTGCCGACATATCTCCTAGAAACAGCTGTGGATATGTTCACCACATAGAAGCTCCCCAGGAGTCAAGTAGTTTGATTCCGATGCACCACTGCCCATTTAGTGTAACCCTCACACACTCATATTCTCGATGCTACACAGAAATTGCATTGCGATTGAAAACGATAGCCTCCATCCCTTCTTCCCTCCAAGAGACTAATGTGGCTATGGTTCCCGCATGGAACCACTGATGGGAGTCCAGGAACGTGTATCCAAAGCCTGACTACTCATTTACTTTAACCATCGCTCGCTCACATTGTCGATACGAATCTGAAATATCATCGCGATTGAAAACTGTAGTCTGCATGCCGACTTCATACCTAGGGAGTAATGTGTCTATGGTCTGTGCATCGATCCTCCCCTGGGAGTAAGGTAGCTATTATTCGATGCGCAACTGTCCTTTTACTGAACAACTAAGAGCCTCACATTGACGTTGATTCACAAATATGCATCGTGGTTGGTAATTAAAGGCTCCTTGCCGACATATCTCCTAGAGACAGCTGTGGATATGTTCACCACATAGAAGCTCCCCTGGAGTCAAGTAGTTTGATTCCAATGCACCACTTCCAGTTTAGTGTAACCCTCACACACTCATATTCTTGTTGCCACACAGAAATTGCATCGCGATTGAAAACGATAGCCGCCATCCCTTCTTCCCTCCAAGAGACTAATGTGGCTATGGTTCCCGCATGGAACCACTGATGGGAGTCCAGGAACGTGTATCCAAAGCCTGACTAGTCATTTACCTTAACCATCGCTCGCTCACATTCTCGATACGATTCTGAAATATCATCGCGATTGAAAACTGTAGTCTGCATGCCGACTTCATACCTAGGGAGTAATGTGTCTATGGTTTCTGCATCGATCCTCCCCTGGGAGTAAGGTAGCTATTATTCGATGTGCAACTGTCCTTTTACTGAACAACTAAAAGCCTCACATTGACGTTGATTCACAAATATGCATCGTGGTTGGTAATTAAATGCTCCTTGCCGATATATCTCCTAGAGACAGCTGTGGATATGTTCACCACATAGAAGCTCCCCTGGAGTCAAGTAGTTTGATTCCGATGCACCACTGCCCATTTAGTGTAACCCTCACACACTCATATTCTCGATGCTACACAGAAATTGCATCGCGATTGAAAACGATAGCCTCCATTCCTTCTTCCCTCCAAGAGACTAATGTGGCTATGGTTCCCGCATGGAACCACTGATGGGAGTCCAGGAACGTGTATCCAAAGCCTGACTACTCATTTACTTTAACCATCGCTCGCTCACATTCTCGATACGATTCTGAAATATCATCGCGATTGAAAACTGTAGTCTGCATGCCGACTTCATACCTAGGGAGTAATGTGTCTATGGTCACAGCTTCGATCCTCCCCTGGGAGTAAGGTAGCTATTATTCGATGCGAAACTGTCCTTTTACTGAACAACTAAGAGCCTCACATTGACGTTGATTCACAAATATGCATCGTGGTTGGTAATTAAATGCTCCTTGCCAACATATCTCCTAGAAACAGCTGTGGATATGTTCACCACATAGAAGCTCCCCTGGAGTCAAGTAGTTTGATTCCAATGCACCACTGCCCATTTAGTGTAACCCTCACACACTCATATTCTCGATGCTACACAGAAATTGCATCGCGATTGAAAACGATAGCCTCCATCCCTTCTTCCCTCCAAGAGACTGATGTGGCTATGGTTCCCGCATGAAACCACTGATGGGAGTCCAGGAACGTGTATCCAAAGCCTGACTACTCATTTACTTTAACCATCGCTCGCTCACATTGTCGATACGATTCTGAAATATCATCGCGATTGAAAACTGTAGTCTGCATGCCGACTTCATACCTAGGGAGTAATGTGTCTATGGTCTCTGCATCGATCCTCCCCTGGGAGTAAGGTAGCTATTATTCGATGCGCAACTGTCCTTTTACTGAACAACTAAGAGCCTCACATTGACGTTGATTCACAAATATGCATCGTGGTTGGTAATTAAATGCTCCTTGCCGACATATCTCCTAGAGACAGCTGTGGATATGTTCACCACATAGAAGCTCCCCTGGAGTCAAGTAGTTTGATTCCGATGCACCACTGCCCATTTAGTGTAACCCTCACACACTCATATTCTCGATGCTACACAGAAATTGCATCGCGATTGAAAACGATAGCCTCCATCCCTTCTTCCCTCCAAGAGACTAATGTGGCTGTGGTTCCCGCATGGAACCACTGATGGGAGTCCAGGAACGTGTATCCAAAGCCTGACTACTCATTTACTTTAACCATCGCTCGCTCACATTGTCGATACGATTCTGAAATATCATCGCGATTGAAAACTGTAGTCTGCATGCCGACTTCATACCTAGGGAGTAATGTGTCTATGGTCTCTGCATTGATCCTCCCCTGGGAGTAAGGTAGCTATTATTCGATGCGCAACTGTCCTTTTACTGAACAACTAAGAGCCTCACATTGACGTTGATTCACAAATATGCATCGTGGTTGGTAATTAAATGCTCCTTGCCGACATATCTCCTAGAGACAGCTGTGGATATGTTCACCACATAGAAGCTCCCCTGGAGTCAAGTAGTTTGATTCCGATGCACCACTGCCCATTTAGTGTAACCCTCACACACTCATATTCTCGATGCTACACAGAAATTGCATCGCGATTGAAAACGATAGCCTCCATCCCTTCTTCCCTCCAAGAGACTAATGTGGCTATGGTTCCCGCATGGAACCACTGATGGGAGTCCAGGAACGTGTATCCAAAGCCTGACTACTCATTTACTTTAACCATCGCTCGCTCACATTGTCGATACGATTCTGAAATATCATCGCGATTGAAAACGGTAGTCTGCATGCCGACTTCATACCTAGCGAGTAATGTGTCTATGGTCTCTGCATTGATCCTCCCCTGGGAGTAAGGTAGCTATTATTCGATGCGCAACTGTCCTTTTACTGAACAACTAAGAGCCTCACATTGACGTTGATTCACAAATATGCATCGTGGTTGGTAATTAAATGCTCCTTGCCGACATATCTCCTAGAGACAGCTGTGGATATGTTCACCACATAGAAGCTCCCCTGGAGTCAAGTAGTTTGATTCCGATGCACCACTGCCCATTTAGTGTAACCCTCACACACTCATATTCTCGATGCTACACAGAAATTGCATCGCGATTGAAAACGATAGCCTCCATCCCTTCTTCCCTCCAAGAGACTAATGTGGCTATGGTTCCCGCATGGAACCACTGATGGGAGTCCAGGAACGTGTATCCAAAGCCTGACTACTCATTTACTTTAACCATCGCTCGCTCACATTGTCGATACGATTCTGAAATATCATCGCGATTGAAAACTGTAGTCTGCATGCCAACTTCATACCTAGGGAGTAATGTGTCTATGGTCTCTGCATCGATCCTCCCCTGGGAGTAAGGTAGCTATTATTCGATGCGCAACTGTCCTTTTACTGAACAACTAAGAGCCTCACATTGACGTTGATTCACAAATATGCATCGTGGTTGGTAATTGAATGCTCCTTGCCGACATATCTCTTAGAGACAGCTGTGGATATGTTCACCACATAGAAGCTCCCCTGGAGTCAAGTAGTTTGATTCCGATGCACCACTGCCCATTTAGTGTAACCCTCACACACTCATATTCTCGATGCTACACAGAAATTGCATCGCGATTGAAAACGATAGCCTCCATCCCTTCTTCCCTCCAAGAGACTAATGTGGCTATGGTTCCCGCATGGAACCACTGATGGGAGTCCAGGAACGTGTATCCAAAGTCTGACTACTCATTTACTTTAACCATCGCTCGCTCACATTGTCGATACGATTCTGAAATATCATCGCGATTGAAAACTGTAGTCTGCATGCCGACATCATACCTAGGGAGTAATGTGTCTTTGGTCTCTGCATCGAGCCTCCCCTGGGAGTAAGGTAGCTATTATTCGATGCGCAACTGTCCTTTTACTGAACAACTAAGGGCCTCACATTGACGTTGATTCACAAATATGCATCGTGGTTGGTAATTAAATGCTCCTTGCCGATATATCTCCTAGAGACAGCTGTGGATATGTTCACCACATAGAAGCTCCCCTGCGGTCAAGTAGTTTGATTCCGATGCACCACTGCCCATTTAGTGTAACCCTCACACACTTATATTCTCGATGCTACACAGAAATTGCATCGCGATTGAAAACGATAGCCTCCATCCCTTCTTCCCTCCAAGAGACTAATGTGGCTATGGTTCCCGCATGGAACCACTGATGGGAGTCCGGGAACGTGTATCCAAAGCCTGACTACTCATTTACTTTAACCATCGCTCGCTCACATTGTCGATACGATACAGAAATACCATCGCGATTGAAAACTGTAGTCTGCATGCCGACTTCATACCTAGGGAGTAATGTGTCTATGGTGTCAGCAACCATCCTCCGCTGGGAATTCAGCATCTTTTATCCTATTCGTGACTGTTCGTCTACTGAACAACTACGAGCCTAACATTGATGCTGTGACATAATATTCCGTCGCGTTTGAAAACAAATGGCTCCTTGCCGACTTATCTGCAAGCGAGAAATGTGGTTACGGTCACCGTGTGGAACATCTCCTGGAGTCAAGTAGTTTGATTCCGGTGCACCAATGCCCGTTTACTGTTCACGATGCTACACAGAAATTGCATCGTGATTGAAAACCTAGCCTCCATGCCGACTTCTCTCCAAGAGGCTAATGCCGCTACCGTCACCGCATAGAATACTTCATGGGAGTCCACGTACTAGTATCCGACGCAAGACAATCTATTTGTTCTAATCATCTCACCATCAAGTTTTTGATACGATACCGAAATTTCATCCCGATTAAAAACTGTAGTCTTCATGCCAACTTCTTTCCGAGAGACTAATGTGTCTATCAACCATCCTCCCCTGGGAGTCCAGGAGCATGTATCCGATGCGCAACTATCCGTCTACTGAACAGCCAGAAGCCTCACATTGACACTGCGACACAAAATTCCATCGCTTTTGAAAACTATTGTCCAAGCGACAAATGTGGTTGTGGTCACCGAGTGTAACTTCTCCTGGAGGCCAGTAGGTTGATTCCGATGCCCCACTGCCCCTTTACTGTAACCCTCGCACACTCATATTCTCGATGCTACGCAGATATAGCATCGCGACTGAAAACGATAGCCTCCATGCCGACTTCTCTTAAACACCCTAATGCGGCTACGGTCACCACATGGAACCCCTCCTGGCAGTCCATGAACTTGTATCCAAAGCAAGAGTACTCATTTACTTTAACCATCGCATAATAACATGGACGTTACGACACCGAAATAGCATCGTAATTAAAAACTGTAGTCTGCAAGCCGATTTCTTTCCTAGAGAGTAATGATTCTGTTGTCACTGCATCAATCCGTCCCTTGGAGTCCAGCATCATTTACCTGATGCACGACTGTCTTTTTACTGAACAACTAGAAGCCTCACATTGACGCTGCAACACAAAATTGCATAATTTAAAAACTATTGCCTCTTGCCGACTTATCTCCAAGCGACAAATGTGGTTACGGTCATCGAGTGGAACATCTCCTGGAGTCCAGTAGTTTGATTCTGACGCACAACTGCGCGCTTACTGTAACCCTATCACACTCGTACTCTCGATGATAAACAGATATTGCATTGCGATTGATAACCATAGCCTCCATCCCGACTTGTCTCCAAGAGGCTGGTGCGGCTATGGTAACTGCATGGAACCCCTCCTGGGAGGCCACAAACTTGTATGCAATGGAAGACAAACGATTTGCTGTAACCATCGCAACCTTACATTGTCGTTACGACATCGAAATAGCATCACGATTAAAAACTATAGTCTTCATGCCAACTTCTTTCATAGAGACTAATGTGTCTATGATATCAGCAACGATCCTCACCTGGGACTCCAGCAGCTTTTATCCGATGCGCGACTGTCCGTTTACTGAACAACTAGGTGCCTCACATTGACGCCGTGACACAAAATTCCGTCGCTTTTGAAAACTGTTGGCTCCTTGCCGACTTATCTCCAAGCGATAAATGCGGTTATCGTCATCGCGTGGATCATCTCCTGGAGTCCAGTAGTTTGATTCCAATGCACCATTGTCCGTTTACTAAAAACCTCGAACACTCATATTCTCGATGCTACACAGAAATTGGATCGCGATTGGAAACCATAGCCTCCATCCCGGCTTCTCTCCGAGAGGCTAATGCGGCTACGGTCACGACATGGAACCGCTCCTGGGAGTCCAGTAGCTTGTATCCCATACTCAGCTCCCATTTACTGTAAGCTTTGCACCGTCACACTGATGATGCGACACTGAAATGGCACCGCGACTGAAAACTATAGGCTCCATCCAGACTTCTCTCCAAGAGACTAATGCGGCTACGCTTATGGCATGGAACCTCTCCTTTGCGTCCAGGAGCTTGTATTCAGTGCACCACTGCCATTTTACTGTAATCCTGCACTCTCAGATTGGGGATGCGACACTGAATTTCCATCGCAACTGAAAAATATAGTCTCCTTGCCGACATGTCTCCAAGAGAATAATATGCCTACAGCCACTGCACGGACCCTCCCCTGGGAGTCCAGTAGCTCGTATCCGATACAGCAGTGCCCAGTTTTCTGTAACCATCGCACCCTGACATTGACGATTCGCCACAGAAATTGCATTGGGATTGGAAACTATATTCACCACGACGACTTCTCTCCAAGAGACTGAGGTGGCTATGGTAACCGCATGGAATACCTCCTGTGAGTCCAGTAGCTTTTATCCTTTGCTCACCTGCCCATTTACTGGAATCCTCGCATCGTAACATTGATGATTCAACATAGATATTGCATCACGATATCTGCAGCCTCCATGCCGACCTCTCTTCAAGAGACTAATGCGGCTACGGTAACCGCATGGAACCTCTCCTCGGAGTCCAACAGCTTGCATCTAATGCACCATTCCCTGTTTAGTGTATGTCTCGCAACCTCACGAGCTGGTGCGCTGTTTTCGCCAGTCTCCATCGACTGTCATCCCGATCGTGCTGAGTCGATTTTCGATGTCTTCTTGTTTTCCTCGCATCTTTGGCGGACCTCCAGTTAACTGCGGCGCGCGCTCTCCAGGGGCTTGCGTTCTGGTATCGGCATTGTGAGTGACGGTGTCGTGTTTCGCTGGCTAGTGACAGAGTCGGTACGACGAAGAAGCGTGGGCAGCTGCTGCGGAGCGCTCCGACGTTTGAATGCAGGTCCGCTGCCGATGGTGATTGGTATTTCCTAGAGATCTGAAGAACAGATTTCCTTCGCGTCTGTTACATGTTACTCAAAGTGATCGAACTGGAGTCGTCGAATAGTTTTTTGGTGGGTTCTGTTCACGTTAATTGAATATCCGAGTGCATTGAAAACTATCTTGGTTGTTTCAGTTATTTATCACCGGGCCTGATTTGTTGATGGTAGTTAAGGGAGTGCTAGTTATGCACAACAAATAGGCATGAAGCCGTGCGTAATGCGTAGCTAGAGGTCATGCCAAATAGTGCGTAAGAATGGTTCAAATGGCTCTGAGCACTATGTGACTTAACATCTATGGTCATCAGTACCCTAGAACTTAGAACTACTTAAACCTAACTAACCTAAGGACATCACACAACACCCAGCCATCACGAGGCAGAGAAAATCCCTGACCCCGCCGGGAATCGAACCCGGGAACCCGGGCGCGGGAAGCGAGAACGCTACCGCACGACCACGAGATGCGGGCGTAAGACTGTGCCTGACTCCACGAGCGGGTCCCAATAATTTTCCTATTTCCTATTCCTATGTTATTATTTTATTTCTTTGTTCTAGAGAATTGGCTAATCAAATTTTAAGAGCCGTTACTTGGCAAGTGGTCACCTAGGCTAGTCCGGCTTGGGTTCATTGGCGCTGATGTGTTGATGTTTCAGATAAATGGCAGTGGTCGACGCGAGTAAACTCCGATCGGGGTATCGCGGTGGAAGAGGGAAATTTAGGAACCTGGATCGGTGTCTGTGGTTACATTGAAACTTCCTGGCAGAAGTAAAGCTGTGAGAGCGGGCGTGAGTCGTGCTTCGGTAGCTCAGTTGGTAGAGCACTTGCCCGCGAAAGGCAAAGGTCCCGAGTTCGATTCTCGGTCGGGCACACAGTTTTAATCTGCCAGGAAATTTCATATCAGCGCACACTCCGCTGCAGAGTGAAAATCTCATTGTGGTTACATTGTTAGTGTCTTGCCATTCCATCTTTCCGGTGGAGCGTTGTGGTTTTCTGTAGGCTTAATTGTAGCCTAAAGATGGGTATAGTTCCATTTTACCTTCTCGTCCGTGAATCTCCTCTATCTGGTAGCACCTTTTGGTCTGCTCGCGTTCAGCACTAATTTTCAACTTAAAAATTGTAACGGCTCCATGTTAAGACTATGGAATATCCTGTTATAATATTCTGATTATGAAATGTATGTGAACCTCGTACCTGTGAGTAATACTAAAGAGGAGCTTAGTCGAGTGCATTAATCTGACAATACTTTTAATTTGTTAAAATTGATTAAAATCAGTCCGTGGAAGCAATTTTAGAATTTAATATGGAAGCCAGATCCTATGTAAGTGATGAAGCATTCAGTTTCGTCAGTTAAATTTTATTAATGAGGTTTATGAGCATTGTTTTAATTAATGAAAATTGCTTGAGTAAATTTTGAGAGATCTGGGTCTGGCACATTTAAATGCATTAATGTTCCAATCTGAGTACTGCTGTTGGTTCTGTAGGCCTCTTATAATAATCGTGTTACACTTTATTTCAATGACAGCATGTATTTGTAATAAAGAAGTGTTTACCAACTACAAACTGGTTATGTGTTTAATTTAGATGTGTCGAAAGGAATGATGCGTCACGTACATAGACGATGCGACACTGAATTGCATCGCTTTTGAAAACCATAGCCTCCATCCCGACTTCTCTCCAAGAGACAAATGTGACTACGGTCACCGAATTTAACCTCTCCTGTGATTCCAAGAGCTTTTATCCAATGGAAGACTGCCCACTTACTGTAACTATCTCGCCCTCACACTGACGATGGGACCCAGAAACTGCATCGCGTTAGAAAACTATAGGCTCCAATCCGCATTGTCGCCAAGAGCCCAATGCGACTACGGTCATCTCATGGAATCTATTCTGGGAGTCCAGTAGCTTGTATCCGCTGCGCCACTGCCCTTTTACTGTAACCCTACTACCCTAACATTGACGCTGTGTCATAAAGTTTATATCACGATTGGAAACTACAGGCTTCACGCCATTTTCCCTCAAGAGACTAACGTGCTTATGGTCGCCACATGGAACCCTCTAAAGAGATTTCAGTAGCTTTTATCCGAAACACCACTGTTCGTTTGCAGTAACGCTCGCACTCTGACTATGACATTGTGAAACAGAAATTGCATCGCAACTGAAAACTAACGGCTCCACGCTGACTTCTCTCCAAGAACCTAAAGTGGCTACCGTAACCGCACAGAACCTCTCCCGCGAGACCATTAGCTTGTATCCGATGCACCACTGCCCATTTAATGTATTTTTCGCACCCTCACATTGATAATGCGACACAGAAATTGCATCGTGATTCAAAACTATACATTGAATGCCGACTACTCTCCAAGAGACTAATGTGGCTACGGTCACCGCATGGAACCCTTCCCAGGAGTTCAGTAGGCTGTATCCGAAGCACCACTCTCCGTTTACAGTATCTCTCGCACCTTCACATTGACGATGAGAGACAGAAATTGCTTCGCATTGGAATCAATACGCTCCATCCGATTTCTCACGAAGTGTCTAACGCGGTTATGGCCATCAAATGGAACCTCTCCAGCGAGGGCAGTAGCTTTTATACGATCCACCACTGGCGTTACCCTCACATTCACGTCTCACACAGAAATTGCAACATCATTGAAATGTACAGTCATGCTCAAAAGTATCCGAACGACTTGAATTGCATTTCGCCTGATTCGCATGCAACACACATAACGCAGCTGTCTAGCAGGTCCTCTAATCGCTCCTTGGTACAGTTGTTTGACTATTGAAAATGGCTCCAACAAGTCACCACTAGAAAACTCGGCTCTGTATCGCAATAACTCAAGATGTAAGGTAATACCATGATACTACAAATATCACGGAACACCTTATCACAGATAGGACTGTCCTTAAGGCTTGTAAGCTCACATTTATTGCAACAAATGACTTACCTGAAACGTTACCACTCTCATTATTACGTCAGATAGGTAATGGACGTAGTAAGTTCGTCGTATTCATTATTTCCTCTTCAAAGTAACATACCGTACTTGTTATTTAACACAAAATGACATTAAAAATGTAAGTTATTCACGAGCAGCTAGTTGAGAATATGTATGAACTTCAAATGACTCGACGAGCCGTCTCGTTCTGCATATGGATTCAAACCCAGGTCATGCAGACTAATATTTCGTGACTGACGGAATCTAACGGTCATTCCTGACTAGGCATTCAGAGAGTGATATACCTCGATTTTAGACAGTATCAGTTAGCAAATGCCCGCATCTCGTGGTCGTGCGGTAGCGTTCTCGCTTCCCACGCCCGGGTTCCCGGGTTCGATTCCCGGCGGGGTCACGGATTTCCTCTGCCTCGTGATGGCTGGGTGTTGTGTGATGTCCTTAGGTTAGTTAGGTTTAAGTAGTTCCAAGTTCTAGGGGACTGATGAGCATAGATGTTGAGTCCCGTAGTGCGCAGAGCCATTTGAACCATTTTTTGAGTTAGCAAATATCAACTTTAAATTACATAACGTAAACATTTTTAACGGGCGCGAAATCCTACCCAGCATCTACTGTCCCTGTTAAAGAACTACGAGAGATGTTAAATATTGCTTCTTCACAAGTAACTTACTTGAAATGCCCTGATGTAAAGCTTTGTGTTGGACAGGGATTCGAGCCCAGAACCTAATCGGATTGTTATCGAAGCACAATCAACTATGACATATCGGATTTTCTCGGCAGTAGCTAGATGTTTCAATTGAAATGACGAGACGAACATTAATTTTTTCCTTCCCAGGACTCCAACCCGGAACCTATCGCTGTTATTTATTAGAGAAAACGAACGTTAAATATGGGCTTGTTACATCAGCAGCGACATGTGAGCATGTTTGAACTACAAATAATATGACGAGGAGTTCAATGCTGAATGGGAATCGAACCCCACTCTCATTTGCCGAGACGATAGTTAGCATAGCCTTCAACAACGTCATTTGCTACGACCTAGCAAGGCGCCATTACCAGTTACTATTGAGATTATGAATAATGTACCGTCAAGAGCGACGTTCACCATTAATGGATTAAAGTTAAGTATTCCACCAGCTACGTCCGTTATTTCTAAATTCTAATTTCCTTGTCCTGTTCCAGACTTCACGCCCGTCTCCGTGAGCTAAAACGCGTGCCTTTCGGCTTCCTCTAATAATACGGTGTTGGCTCTCCTGCCAACCCACAACAATTTTAATGAAAGATTTCTTTACATACGCGGTATTCAATTTCTTTACAACAGTTTTTTACCCTCTCTCTCATTCTTCTTTATCTTTATTTCTCTATCTCTCTCTCTCTCTCTCTCTCTCTCACACACACACAAACACACACAAACACACACACATTCTTTTTTTAGTTTTATTTGTTTGGTGTGCTCGACTATCGGCGAGGCACGAAAACGTCCGTGAATGAGTTTCTTAGATTTCAGTACAGTTACGGAAGAAATATAAAAACAACTATGAGAGTTACTGATTTATGTTTCTTAGTTTGCAGTCAGTTCTGAGTATTATTAGTAACCACGCTCCAGTCCCTAAACCTGGTTACAGAAATGCGAATCAGACGCATTACGTATTCCAGGCCGTCGCAGCCGCGTCTTTGAAAGGCCAGCTGTGGTCACTTCCCAGCCCGCTGTAGCCTCACATCAGTCCGTCTTTTTCCTGCTGGTATTGTAACTGAGATTTGGCAACAAGGCCAGGTATGTTTGGCAACCGTGTGATCGACGAGTTACTTCCTGGTGTGCACGGAATTAAGCCTCAAAGTTCACTTGATTTTTCCTGTCATTTCCATTGAATAATCTGAGTTATTATCGCTTGAGGTGTAACAAAAGATTGTAAATTTACGGTTTTCAGCCCAGGAAACTCGTTGCATGTGGAAATAGCAACTAAACTCGTCCTTTAAATAGCGGTTTACGAGTTCCGGACACTATTGGCCTCGTAAAAAAAATGAGCACACATACCACTTCGCTAGCTATGTGGTGACGTGCTGACCTGTGAAAGAGCGTGTTATGGTTCGCAGTTCCAGTCTCGCTGAATGTAACGTTCTTATCCCTTCTGTGAAAGAGCTACAAGCAGTCAGATCAAACATCGATAAGGAAATCGCAAGAAAATACTTGCAGCTCATAGTGCAATGGTGAAAAACTTACAATGCTGCACAACAGATAACGCCTCGTTCCACTGCTGACAAGCAAATTTTTGGTCTCTAGGAATACGTACCTTTATTTATGAAATGCCACATGTGCATACCTGTTGAGTATGACACAGTGTATCAATTAAACACAGACCCAATCGAAATCCAAGGGAGTAGTATTTTACTAATTCGTGCCGATACAAGCACAATTGTGTGCAGATACTCAGTCTTATCAAAACAGACTTTCGTCGTAAGGTTATTGTGGGTAGTTTTATTTCATTTCTTTTAATACAGTGCACAATTTTCGTAATGTTTCTTTTAGTGTTGTTAAAACAATACTAAACATGAGAGAGAAATTAATCATCAACGATATATGCGAATTCCCTGATGTGATCTATAACAGTTTGACACTGCACATGCAGTTTATTGATTACATGCATGTAGAAAACTTGTTCTGAGTTAAAGCTGTCAAACAAGGTTTGAAGAAGA